>NC_137905.1:30500006-31700006 GCF_963455335.1 Martes martes | reverse complement strand
ATAATAGCTTGGTGGGGGTGTCTCATGTGAGCTTTTAGGTTATCAGACTGTCGAATCCAGGTTGCCGCTAAGTGAGCTCAGCAGGGGGAAAAGTGCCCTCGGGTAAATATCACGCAGTGATTTCTTATCGTAAGAATTTTGAAATAAGTGGGTTGAAAGTGCTTTTGTACATATGTTCAAACACGGTGTTGGTCCCGTATTCCACTCGAGCAGACCTAGAGGAGAAGCACAGTGGTAAGGCAGTGCTGAAATGTCTTCTCGTTAGACATCCAACACTTCCAATTTGCTCCCTGACCCTGAGATTTCAGTCTGTGTTATTCATACAACGCTGTCCTCTGCAACCGTGTACATTGGTGATTCAGCATTTCCTAAAAGGGTGCATGGCTATTGTTTCTGGCATTTTCTTCCTGGGCAATTACACCCATCCCGCAAATTATACAGCATTATTTATGGCTTATGTGTTTGTGATGGTTCTGAAATTTTATGTGCTATTTTCATTGAGTAAGATTTTGAAAGTTGTCCTCTCTGCAAATATTTATATGAATATTATAGGAATATAAGACATCTAGTAAAACAAACCTCTTTTTTTTTTTTAATTCGCGATGACGTAAACTAAGATTTGTTCAGTATGAGTCAAGCAACAAAATCTTGTTTGAAATGGATTCTTGTAAGTTAATGAAACATCATGAAAGATGTAGGATTGGCATTGAAGATACTTGCAATTGGTCCTAA
Source organism: Martes martes (assembly GCF_963455335.1). Lineage (NCBI taxonomy): Eukaryota > Metazoa > Chordata > Mammalia > Carnivora > Mustelidae > Martes > Martes martes. Next base: position 31,699,274 of record NC_137905.1, on the reverse strand, counting down.
TAATTTTACTTAGTATCATTTTTTTAGGTCTTGTTTATATATATATATTTTTAAAGATTTTATTTATTTATTTGACAGAGAGAGATCACAAGTAGGCAAAAAGGCAGGCAGAGAGAGGGGTGGGGGAAGCAGGCTCCCCGCTGAGCAGAGAGCCTGATGCGGGACTCAATCCCAGGACCCTGAGATCATGACCTGAGCCGAAGGCAGCGACTTAACCCACTGAGCCACCCAGGCACCCTTGTTTATATCTTATTGGTAACAATATCTCCATTTCTGTTAAAAAGAGCTAGGGTGCTTGATCGAATCTGATTTTCTATCTCTCTTCCTGATGAGTGAGATCTGGCTCCTTTCTCTTCTTGCCTCCATAAACTAGACAAGAGTATCCAGGAGCTCTCAGGAATGATTTAGAATAAATTAGTTAAAAGTAAAATGTGACGATCACATGCAACTAGTTAGCTAGGACTCCTTGGTTAAAAGTTAGAATTAAGAAAGACTTCTTAATTTTTTTTTAAAGATTTTATTTATTTATTTGAGAGAGAGAGAGAGAGAGAGGTGGGGAGAGGCAGAGGGAGAGGGAGAATCTCAAGCAGATTCCCCACTGAGTGCAGAGCCCAAATTGGGACTCAGTCCCATGGACCCACGAGATCATGACCTGAGCCAAAATCAAAGAGTCAGACCCTCAACAGACTGAGCCTCCCAGGGGCTCCAAGAAAGATTTATTATTATTATTTTTTAAAGAATCATTTATTGAGGCGCCTGGGCGGCTCAGTGGGTTAAGCCTCTGCCTTCAGCTCAGGTCATGATCTCAGGGTCCTGGGATAGAGCCCTGCATGGGGCTCTCTGCTCAGCGGGGAGCCTGCTTCTCCCTCTCTCTCTCTGCCTGCTTCCCTGTCTACTTGTGATCTCTCTCTCTGTCAAATAAACAAATAAAATCTTAAAAAAAAAATATCATTTTTTAAGGCTCTAGATAGATTGAGAATGTGTTAGTTGTTTTCATAACATCTCTCCCTTGCCTCCTATCTCCACCAAACCCGCTCAATTGTCCTTTGGGTAATTCTTTCTTCTACTTTCAATCATGTAGTGTGGGAGGGATAGACCCCACCCTCGGGTCCAAGGGAGAGTCCTGCCTGATTTAATCTACACAGCGTATGTCTTATCTCCATGTCCATTGGTTTTGAGATGGTCACATGGCCTACTTTTGGCCAATGACAGTGAATCCCAGGATTTGTACAGGGCTAACTGGAAGAGATTCTCTCTTCCTTTAAATAGCCTGAGATATGATGTGAGGTCAGGAACTACTGCAGCCATTTTACTACCACCTGTTCTGGTTCCTGAGAATAATTCCTCATCACAAAAAGCAGAAGAGAGAGACAGAAACTGAGTCCTTGGTCTTATCAGCTACCGAATCAGCCCTATCTAAAGCCAGAAATACCTCCGGACTTTTTAGTTACATAAGTGACATTCGGTATTATCTTTATTATACAGGTTACTTGATAGAGGTTTTTTTATTTTTTCACTTTTTTTTCACTTACAACAAAATAAAAGATGTTACTCCCTACTGTGAAATCCAGAGTTAGAAATCTAACATGGAATCCAGAGTTTGGAATATAGCGGGGGTCCCAGGAAGTTACTGAAAACACTCTAGATCTTGTCTTGGATGCTTTCTGTGTGCAGGCTTTATTCCTCCCCCTCCTCACACATGCATCCTCTGGTCAGCACACTCAGTCACTGTCTCTCAGGGTAAGTTCTACACTCCCAGGAGGGAGATACTAATTGGACCAGCTTAGGTCAAGGGTCAACCTTTGATCCCACAACTCTGGCCAGAGTTGGGATCTTAGGTCAGGGGCACAAAGCATGAAGATGACATCAAATCAAGCCCTGAGGGTGGGAAGTCAGAAGAGAGGCAGGGCTGGTAGGAAGATGGCCAGACACCCCAGAAAGTGTCCATGACCAGTGGCCTCTGGGAAGTCTCTGCCCATCTTGGAGCTACCATTTTCTCCTGTAAAACCAAGATACTAAACCAGAGGGCTTTCTAGAGTGTAAAATGAGAAATCGCAGGGGACAGGCTGCTGACGGGGTGGTAGGGATCTTTATCGCACTTCCTGTACTCTTGAGCGGGACTGAGCACATTACAGGGTTCAATAAGCATGGTCCCATGACTGCGTAGCCGTGTGCCAGCTTAACTCGGGGACCATTTGTTAGCATCATTACGAACAACCCTGTAGTTCTCTACAGTTCTCTACAGTTCTTTCACATCTGTGAATGTCATGGACCCTTAGAACCATCTTGTGAGGTGGTCATGTGCCCACTTTATAGATGAAGAAACTGTAAGTCAGTCCCCCAAGTCAGTGGTTCTCAAAGTAGCAGCGTCACGGGACTCGCTAGCATGAAAATTCTCAGGCCTCTCCACAGACCTCCCAGATCAGCAACTCAGAGGTGGGACGCCTTAATCCACGTTGTAACAGGACCCCCTGGGTCATTCAGATGGCTGCTGTTGGCCCTGGGGCCAATGAATAAGCCCAGTTCCCCCAGTGGTCACCAGGCCTGGTACCTCCCCGCAGTTTGGCCATCCCCAGGGGAAGGATGGTGACTACTGACCACAGTATGCTGGGGTTCAGAAGCTGTGCCCATGACCCCATTGGCTACTGAAGAAAGGAGCTTTCAGCCAAGGACATCAGGCTGCTTGGTTTTCATTTGCCAATACCTTAAAAAGTCTCTTAAAACTGGCATTGGCTTCCTCTCCAGTGAGCCTTCTCTGGGCGGGGGGACGGGGGAGTTATACTCGCCATGTTTATCTGTGCCCTCATGATCTTTGTATTTGATTCTAGTACAATCGGCACAGAGCAGCCACGAGTTTTTCAACTCCCACCCCCACGCCCCAGTCCTCCACAACTTCCTCTCACTGGCCTCTTCCCTGAGGAGTCCAGGAGGCCCCCTGGTGTGGTAAGTAGCGGGCAGAGGACACATTCCTGGGCTCTTGGCCACAGTCTTGGCTGCCTACGCTCTGTTGGCTTCTTCTTGGTAAGGCGGGGCTGGCCATCACGGCCAGCTGCAGAGTCCTAACGCCTAGGCCGGCCACTCCGGCCACTCCGGCTTGGTCAGGGTAAGAAGCAGCTTTATGAGGTTAATCATTGAAAATAATTAAAGCCGAAATCCTACCAGAGCTTTGAGAAACATCTCTGCCCTGCATTATTGAATCAGGAAAGGTAATTAGTAAAAGCAGGTGACTCTGGATGACTTGAGAGGGAGAGAGAGGAATTTAGGGATAGAGGTGGCTCACCACGCTCGCTAGGAGAATTGGCGAGCCAGACTCAGGGGCCACTCAGCAGACAGAGTCAAGACCCTAATCTTGTCATGGAAAGGTCTGGTGAGGGCACAAATGCCGCCACTCCAATGCACCAGAGAGGTGGGGTGGCCCTGCCAGTGGTTCTCCGAACTCCTGCCCTTGCTGCCCCAGGGACCTCACCTTGCCGTGATGGCCACCACTGCCCCAGGAATACTTCCCAGGCTCAGGCTTTCTGCTCTGCAGGGAATACATTAATAACCCAGATGGATGTTTCTGATTGGTGGGATACAGGCGACACGCCTCCTTTCCAGCTGCAAGGGATTCTGGGAGTGGGGGTGGGTAGCTACCATTTTCCTCCTTTCCCTCAGGGAGGCGGGCTTTGCTCCTTCCAAGACTCTGAAAGTGGCAAATGTTTCCCAAATGAGAGGAAGTTAATGAGTTGGTTAATCAAAAGAATAATTATGTCAAAAGAGCTACTAAAATAAATCATAATCATGGAAGCTAATTAATACTATGGCATGGGGTACCTGTGTGGTTCAATGGGTAATCGTCTGGCTTCAGCTCAGGGCATGATTTCCTCGTGGAGGGATTGAGCCTCCATGTCTGGCACCCTGCTCAGTGGCAAGTTTGCTTCTCCCTCTCTTTGGACCCCCCCCGCCCCCCTCCCCCCCCGCCACCCCATTCAGCTTTCTCTCTAAAATGAAATGAAATAAAAAAATAAAATAAACAAAAATACTATAGCACTCACTATGTGTCAGGTGTTATGAACACTGTCCTATATCACATCCCTTAATCCTCACAGGGGTTCTGTAAAGTCCATACTATCATTACAGCCCCAAATATCAACAGATGAGGAAACCAAGGTCCGGACTATTGAGTGACCCACCCAAGATCCTGTAGCTATAAGGAGACAGAGTCAGGCTTTGAACCCAGGACATCTGGCTCTGGGGTCCAAGCTGAGATGCCTCTCAAATCAAAAAACTGTGGGGCGCCTGGGTGACTTAGTTAAGTGGCTGTCTTGGCTCAGGTCATGATCCCAAAGTCCTGGGATCGAGCCCCACCTGGGGTTCCCCGCTCAGCGGAGAGCTGCTTCTCCCTCTCTCTCTGCCTACCACTCTGCCTGCTTGTGCACTCTCTCTGTCTCTCTGTCAAATAAATAAATAAAATCTTTAAAGACAAAAACAAAAACGGGTTGCACATGGAGCCAGGATTTCTGACTCCCATACCTCTCGGCTGCCTGAGCCAGTAAATTCCTTATTGTTATTCTTATATTGATTAGGCCAAAGGCAACAGAAGTTGGGCTTCTGTCCGTTGAAGAAGGGTGCTGACTACTACACTTCCGTCAGTGGCTGACTAATACCGAGTTTAAGAAAACATCTGTAAGGAGGACTAATCATAAGTGTACCCTGTTTTGCTTTTTTTCATAAGTAAATCATATGCTTTTGCAGGAACTCGGTGAAATAACAGCAATTTTATCCCTTTTCACTGATGTAAAAACATAGGTCTGCGGAGTCGAAGTGGCCCGGCCCTGCCATCTTAACCCTTTTCTGGAAGGATCAGGAACTAGAATCCCGAGGTGGCCTTCTTTCATCTGCCAAGCCTTTCCTGAATGACCCCCAACTCCCGCAACCCCGTGCCTGGTTGGGGGCCACACGGTGACCTTGATATGTCCTTCCCCCAGGCTCTTTACAGTCTGGTGCAGGACCCAGTTAAGGCCACTGGCTGATACCTCGACTGCCCCTCTGTCAGCCTCTTAGAAATTTTCCAACCAGGATTCCCTGGGAAGGTGCTGTGGATGCCACCAGGGACACCTGCTTCTGACAGTTTCAGTATCTGCCATACTTGACTGGTCTGTCCTTGAGTCCGCCTGCCCACCGGATGCAACGTGGGCTCTTCTTCTGGCAGAGTGGCCGCGGCTGGATCAAGATGGTGAAGGGTCCAGTCAACTGGTTGGATTTCCAGTCCGGGGACAAGAGTCAGCTGGGGGAAGCTCAGGAACAGAGCAGCAGTGAGTGAGGGAGCAGGACACTGAGGAGGAGCTGGGCCTTGGTCATAGCCCAAGACCTTGAAAGACAATGACCTCCCTGAGGGTCAGGCACACGGTGGAGAGCATGATGCAAGGACATGGAGAGACACAGACCCAAGAGTGACTTTTCAAAAAATACTGATGATAATGGCAATAATAGATAATATTGAATGATGACTTATACTTAACAATAGCCAAATGAAGGTCTTTACACTGAATCATCCCCTTTGTTCTATGAGACAGGTACAAGTGTTGTCCCCATCTTACAGATGAGGAACTGAGGCTTAGAGGTTAAGGAACCAGATGGAGGCCATGCAACCTGTAAAAGAGAGAATTTGAATCCTAGGCTCTTACCATGGAAGGCTGATAACTGTTGGCTGAACAAAACAGGTGCAACCTACATTTGCTGGCTTCTAGTCTCACCTGAGCCTCCGCCTGCGAGTCTGTTAGAAGGGGATGGACTGCCTTCTACCCTCTCCCTCCTCCCACCACAGGAAAAGGCCTAATTGCTAATGACAGCAGACATCCCTAATCTACCAGCCTGCATTTTCCTACTTAACCTAAGCATGACCTCAGATTCCTTCTTAACACATGTGCTTTCGATAGCTACTTCCAACTGACCGGAATTGGCACATGAGATGCAAATGGTTTCCCCTCCTGTGGGTTCCAACTGGCGTGAGCCTGAGGGGCCTTTCTAGGGAACCAAGGCAGCAGGCAGGCTGAGCTGGCATGGGGAGTGGGGATGTTGAAGACAGGGCCCATTTCAAGTCAAATCATTGGGCAGAACAGGAGGAATTAGGAAGAGGGGGGATGTCGGGAAAAGAATCTGTAACAGGTTGGTGGAGGGAACAGAAAGAGAGGACTAGCTCTGTTCCTGCGACGCCTGCAGTCACGAGAACATGAACCTCAGAAACAACAGCAAACATTTCATAAGGTATGATTTTCACTATATTTTTCTTGCCCCGAACACCTACGATACATGGATTATGAAAGAGTGTAGCTATTCTCCCGCAGTGTAATTTTGTTAGAATCTGTTCCTCATCTAACATAACTTGAGGTCGCTTATAATAAAAAGCACACATTCTGTAACCGGACATTAAGCTATGAGGACCGGAAGAAGGAAGGGGATGATTTGGGCCAATGACTTTCAGAATAGTGATGATGCTTTGACATTAAACTTACTCCTGAGTTTCCTGGAAGGCAGGTAGCAAAGGGTAAGAGGATGTATTATAGGATTTCTCCTTGCCTGATGAGAGTTTCAGGGAGAATATAAACTGATGGCTTGTCTGGCCTCAGGTTTGCCTTTCTTCATTGTAAATGGTTTAAAATCGGGGGAGTTCATGTAAAAAAGCCAGCTTTGCTTTAAGATGACAAGCTATGGCCACTCTGTGCTCCCCTCTCTCAGGGTCACCAAGCAGCGGGAGTGGTGGTCCTTTTAAACCAGCAGGCAGGTTCCTGTTTGTCACACTTCCTGCCATTTTCCATCATTCACTCCCTTCAGGACAAGCCCGGGCCCTGTGAGTCCCTTAGAATGCATGGCCTCGCTGAGGATAGTAACCACACACACGGTCTCTGGTGCGTTCTATGCATGCGGCCAGAGTGGTCCTGTTAACCTCAGACCTCAGATCGTAACCTCAGATCATGTTGCTCCCGTGCCCACAGCCCTTCTGTGGCCCCCAGTGCCCTCACAGTAAACACCAATGACCTGAAAAACACGTCTTGAATTTTGTCCCCATTTGTCCTCCAGCCTTATTGGCTCTTTCCGTGCCTCAGACCCACTGAGGACACTCCTTCCTTCGGGCCTTGGCACTTGCTCTGTCTTCTGCCTGGATCCCCCTTCCTCCAGGCTGGCCACCAGCTTTGGATTCTGCTCAACAGTTACCTTATGAGGGAGGCCTTGCCGGACCTGACTCTTATAAAATAACACTTCCTCCCCACAGACCTGCTTCATTTTTCTCCCCAGTACTGTTCTGTGTCCTATTTCAACTGACGTATTCATTGCCTGTTTTCATACCCAGCAATGTAAATTCTATAGGGGGTGGAGGCTGGGGGTGGGTGGGGGATTCTTGTTTGTTCCCTGCTGTGTGCCCAGTACTGGAGCAGTGCCTGGTACATAGGGGACACTGAGTGTGTGGTATGAATGGATAAAAGTCTATGATAGCTCAACATTTCTATGGGAGACGCACATACATAAGCTTCCTGAATAAAGATATCTTTATATAAATATAAAGCTTAGAGATTCAAAGATGCATTGTTTTATCTTTGCAAAGATACAATGCTATAAAGATAGCTATATTTATATCCATAGTGTTTCCAGATTAAAGGCCAAACAATGACCAACAGTCACAGAAGGCAAGAACAATGGGAAAGCTGTTTACAGTTTCCTTGCTAGGCACACTGTTGGTCTCTTTGAGCCCCTCTTCTTTCTACGTGCTGTTAACCCTTCCGTGATTGCTTGAGTCTTTTGAGAGATAGCCAGAGTTGGCCCACTTTTCTGTATCTGACACGTTGGACTCTAAACATGGGGCACTCAGCTTTCCAAATGGTCCTTCCCAGTGGAGGGGTGACCAGGACTCCATTCCAGGCTGCCTCGCCCCACCGCACGTGCCCAGGGGCTGGCCGGGTAAGGACTGTCCAGACAGCACACACCCGATTTATTCCATCCAGAGTCCCCACAGACCGTGTGTCAGCCGTGGGAGTCTGCAGGACCCGAAGCTCGGGTCATGCACTGCCCCTTCAGTTCCTACTGAAAGGGAGCGAGCCCTCCTGGACCCAGAGGGGTCTTTTTAAAAAAAGACAGAAATGTGCCCTTTCCCAAAGCAGGGCTGAGGCTGTCTGCGGCTCTGGGGAAAGGCCATTGCTGTCGGGATTGGAGCCCACTTTCCTGACCTGGAGAAGCCTGGGTATTATATACTTCCCAACGTGGGCATGTTTTGAACCCTTAGGTCCCAACTGTAGATGGCATTCGTGACAGAAGGAACCTCATGGGAGCTTGCAGAGGCGCACTGGCCCAGCCACCAAGCCCACATCGGGGACTGGGGGTCCGGGGGGTCCATCATACCAGCCTCCCAGCCCCCAGAAGCTCACCTCCCTTCCCCTAGGCTCCTGTCCCTTCCCACCTGCTGCCAGAGACCTCCCAGGGGGCCACCTCCCAGGGGGCCACCTCCAGCCTCCCAGCCCCCGCTCCCTCCCAGGCGGAGGCCAGAGAGGACCAGGACGGAGCCCACCCTCCACAGGCAAGAAGTGTGGGGCGTACTTGGCGGGCGGTGATGGTCACCGCATTCCCAAACCCCACAAGCACCTTCTTCCGGCAGAAAGTTTCTTTTCCTACCTTCTTAAAACCACTTCCGGAGGCGAGCCTCAGGAGAAAAGGAAAAGCAGATGTCAGCCAGTGACACAGAATAATCACTTTGCTCACTGCTTGTATTTTCCTACCAATTTTGTATTTTTCAAAAAGGACAATAAAACAATTGTACTCTCGGCTAATTAATGACAAGCTGGTAAAAGCATCTCCTCATTGTTCCATTTATTTCGCCATTTCTCCCAGTTAACAGTCCTGTCTCTGAAATGAATCAATGTCGTTTACACAATGCTGTCACCCCATTGTTCCTTTATCATCCTCCATTTTCATAAATCGGGGTGTTAATCCCTTAATGGCTTTTCTCAGTGCTTAAAAAAAAAAAGGGGAAAAAAAAGAAGGAAAGAAAAAAAAAAAAAGCCCAGCCCCTGCTCTTCTTAATCCGCCAGTAGACAATGCATGTTTACACAGGCGGCCCTGCGCTGTGTTTACTGAAAAAGCAGGTCCAGTTGGTGATTTGGCTCCTTCTGTTTGTTGGCTAAACAGGAGGCCCCTCAGACCCAGGGATCTGCCCCTTCCCCAGGTTGGGTCTGCCCGGGGCCCCAGTTCCAGTTTCTAGGCTGGACTCTTTGATGAAGCCTCTGACCTTTGTCCTGGTGGCCAGGGAAGGCCCTTCAAGGTGGGGAGGAGGGTGGGCAAAGATGGGAGTAGGGAAGTGTGGTCCCTCCTGGGCTTCTCGAGCTGCAGTCCTTGTGCCTTCTTGCTGGTTTCCATGGGGGCAGTGGTTCTTACTGGGGTCCGTGGAGCAGCAGCATCGGTACCCCCTGGGAACTGGTCAGAAATTAGCTAAGCATGGGACGCCTGGGTGGCTCAGTTGGTTAAGCGGCTACCTTTGGCTCAGGTCATGATCCCAGCGTCCTGGGATTGAGTCCCACATCGGGCTCCTTGCTCCGCGGGGAGCCTGCTTCTCCCTCTGCCTCTGCCTACCACTCTGTCGGCCTGTGCTCTCTCTCTCTCTCTCTAACAAATAAATAAATTAAAAAAAAAAAAAAGAAATTAGCTAAGCAGGTCCACACCAACCTACACCAATTGTAGTTGAGGGCCAGCAATCTGTTCTCAAGCCATCCAGAGTATTCCTGATGGTCCCCTGCCATTTGAAAACTACTCTACTAGGGGATTTAAGTCCAAGGTTAAAAAAGGAAATAAATGGAAATAAAACTCCTTTCATTCAACAGATATTGGCTGGCTTCTGGTTCCTGTTGGGTAGCACTCAGGGATTGGGACACTGATTAAATCAGGGCTTGGTACTAGCCTCCAAGGAGTCCCCAGTCTACTGAGTGGGAACTCCCTGGGTTGGAACCCTTCCCAGACCTCCTCTTCAATTCTCAGACCCCTGCACAATGACTGGCATGAAGTGACAAGTCTTCCTCTCCTTCTGCTCCTTCTCCTCCTCCTCATAGTACTTGGGAATGAGCCAGGAACTTTGTCTCAGCCTCTTGCACAGGAATCTTGGTTTCACCAGAATCTTGTGTTCCATCACTCAGTGAAAGTATCCTGGCTGCTCTGCGTAAGGTCATGTGCAAGGCCATGTGCAAGCTGCTGGAGACTTTGAAACAAAGGATCCTTGCCCTCAAGAGGCTCCCTGTCTAGTGAGTATAAAAATAACTTGCACAAACAACTTGGAAAGCCCCTGGCAAGTGCCGTGATAATCTTTCTGAAAAGGCACAAAGGTTGCACGATTAGTGCAGTACAGGTGGTGGTGGTAGAGATAGTGGTGTTGATGGTGGTGGTGGTAGAGGTGAAGATGGAGGTGATGGAGGTGGTGGTGGTAGTGGAGGTGATGGTGGAGGTGATGATGATGGTAGACATGGAGGTAGTGGTGGTAGAGGTGATGGTGGTGATGGAAGTGATGGTGGTAATGGAGATGGTGGTGGAGGTGATGAAGATGGTAGGCATAGAGGTAGTGGTAGTGGTGGAGGTAATGGTGGTGATGGAAGTGATGGTGGTAATGGAGATGGTGGTGGAGGTGATGATGATGGCAGTCATGGAGGTAGTGGTAGTGGTAGAGATGATGGTGATGGTGGTGATGGGGGTAGTAGAGGTGATGGTGGAGGTGATGGTGGTGATGGAGGTGATGGTGGTGATGATGATGGTAGTCGTGGAGATAGTGGTGGTGGTAGAGATGATGGTGATGGTGGTAATGGGGGTGGTAGAGGTGATGATGAAGGTGATGGTGGTGATGGAGGTGATGGTGGTAGTGGAGATGGTGGTGGTGATGATGATGGTAGGCATGGAGGTAGTGGTGGTGCTGGTGGTGGTGATGGGGGTGGTAGAGGTGATGGTGGTAGTGGTGGTAGTGGAGGTGGTAGTGGAGGTGATGATGAAGATGTTGGAGGTAGTGGTGGTGATAGTGATGCTGCTGCAGCTGGTGGTGGTGATGATGATGGTTCAGGTGGTGGGAGCTGGGCAGTAAGTAGCCTTTACAGACAACACCCTTCATCTGAGCTTTGCAGTCTGAGGTAAAATTCTCCAGTTGAATTTGGGTGAAAGAACATTCAGGGCAGAATGAGCAGCTTACACAAAATACAAAGGTTTGAACAGAATAAACTGCTGCCAAAAGAGGTGAGGAGTGGTCATGAAAGAACTGTGAGTTACTAAGGATTCCAGGGCTTTCTCTCAATTTCCAGGCTTATGTATGAGATCCAAGGACTTAGAACCACTGGAAAAAGCCTATGGATTTTAGGTTTGTGAGCTAGCATCTGACTTACACTAGCTTAAACCATATAAGGAATTTATTGGCTTCTATACCTGTTTAGTTCAAAGGAGTTCAAAAAATTTCAGGCATACCTGGATCTAGGGGTGCAGGCACCTTATCAGAATACAGTATGTTGGTCCTACTTTCTTCTTTGTTGGCTTCATTTTCAGACAGACTTTCCCCAGTTGATACCAAAGATGGTGACTTGCAACTTTAATCTTATTGAATCTTTATGCCTAGAAATGTTGGAGGAAAGTGGGCATTTTATCCCCCAGTGGTCTCAGAAAACTTTTCTCATGGGCCTGGCTTGCATAACATGACTCCCAGAATTAATCACTTTGACTCAAGTCCAAGTCAACTGGCCAATCCTGGGTAACAGGGTCACTCTGAAACAGGCAGAGGGTAGGACAAGGTGGTGAACCCCATTTGAATGGCATGGCTAACAGTGGAAGAGGCAAGGTGGTTTCCAAAACTTGGCAGTGTCTTCCCAGAAAAAGTAGCAGTGGATTTGGACCAGCAAGAAAGAAAAAACATGACTTGAACAAAGAGCTAGAGAAAATTGAGCAGAAATAGTTGAAATGTTACTAAAATTATGTACCTTTGGGGCACTTGGGTGGCTCAGTGGGTAAAAGCCTCTAACTTCGGCTCAGGTCATGGTCTCAGGGTCCTGGGATTGAGCCCCACATCGGGGTCTCTGCTCAGCAGGAAGCCTGCTTCCTCCTCTCTCTCTGCCTGCCTCTCTGCCTGCTTGTGATCGCTCTGTCAAATAAATAAATAAAATCTTAAAAAAAAATTATGTACCCTCCCCTATACACAGGAAAGAAGACTCAAATGGTAATCACCAAAAGGTCCCACTTGGTGGTTGGTGATGGGATGATGGGTAATTTTCATCTTCTGTTTCTTCAGCTGGGGGCAGTGGAACCCAGACAGAGACAGACCTGCGTTTGAATCCCTGGTTCTCCTGCTTTGAACTAGAGGCTTCGAGATGAGTTTCTTTGCCCTGCTCCACTTCAGACTTCAATATCTCTAAAATAAGTCTCCTTACATCTTCCTAACACTCACTGATTGGCATGGAGGGGGGATATTAATATTAATAATATTATTATTACCTCTTTGGCCTGGCTTAAAATGAACAGGTACGTGAACCAGAGTCATCTATCTCACATAGCTTTGTATCGACAGTAATATGGCTTTCCTCGTCTACTGTCTTCATTAACATAACGTTACTATTCTATGACTACTTTTGCCCAGTCAATTAACTTTATTGTTCATTACGGGACTATCCCATAAATGCTTCAAGAGAAAGCATCCAACAACATTTTATACCCTAAGACTCTTTGAAACCCTCCCCTCAAAATCCCCCTGCTGTTTCCATCAGCCCTAAACTATTACAACATGGCAGTTACCAAATCCTAACCAACTCCCCCTGCCGCCATTTTGGAAACTTATCCTTAAATCTCACCTTGCCTGGCCCTCTTTCAGATGCTATTAGAGCTCTGTCGAGGTGGTTGGTGCTTTCCACTGCAGGGACCCATAGACTCAGCTGTGTCCCACGACAGGTTGTGACTGATCCTTGGAAGGCAGCATTCGACATCCATAATAAAAAGCTACAGGACTCTGTAACTGTATTTTTGCATGACCTTATTTAGAGAGCCCATGGAGGCTTCTGCTGTTATAAGAAACTTCACCCTCATGCCTTTAGGAGATGGAAACAGCGAGTTTATGGTGAAACACGCTGCCTGCAAGTCTGAAGACAACGTTACAGTCTTTATTACTGCTTTAGGTGATCTATTTGTGTGTGATCATTTGTTTCATGTCCTTTTTTCCTGCCAAACTATAACCCCATGAGGGCCCGTACTGTATGTTATTCATCATTTGTCTCCAGCATCTAGAGAAGTGCTTGGCACACGGTCAGTCCAGTAGCTGTTGAATGGGTGGGTGAGTGAATGAGTTGCTGCAGGGAGAAGCCCACGGTCCTGGATAGGCTCCTGACATGTTGTGAGCCTTTGGGCAATTCCATTCTGTTTCTGGGCCTCAGTTTCCCCATATGGTAGATTACTGGGGTGAGATGACCCCTGGAATCCACATCTATGCTTATAAGGTGTTATGGTTCCAAATAAAGAAGCGACATCTCAGTCTTTGAAGGCTGCTGGATGAGATGGTGGGTGACTGCCCTTTTGGAAGCCTGAGGTCAGCAGCCCCAAGATTCGTGGTAATTAATCCCAAATTCTCAGACCTGATACCCTTCCCAATCCCTGAGACTAGCCAGAATGGCGAGAGGCTAGGATGTTTCCTAGTTATTAGCTACTGCATTTGGGTAAAGTGCCATTATCTCCTAGGGTGTGTGTGTGAGTGGGTATATACTCTGTATGGTCCTTAGAGATGTATGGTTTTAGGGAACCCCTAGTCCCCTTTCCTTGTTTTATACTGGTCCTGTCGATTGTCCCCAACCCCCAGCACCACCTGCTTCTGGAAGGGAATACTATCTGCCATTTACACTTCCCGGGGAATTAAAATTTCTCATCTCTTTATAAAAAAATTTAAAAATTAAAAAAAATTCTCATCTCCTTGCCAGAGACATTTATGATGACGTTCTCCCATTACAAAACACAAGGCTGGACCCCGCTCTCATCTTACAGGTGGTTCTTGAACTTGCCCACTGTGTGACTTTGGGCAAGCTATGTAACCTCTCCATTGCATGTCTCCCCATCTGCAAAATGGACATGACACTAGTGGCTGCCCCACTGGGACTTGGAGAGGTTCAATGAATTAATATGGCAAAACACCAGGCTAGAGCTTCCTAGCCGTTAGCTGTTATTCTCATCCCATCACATGCCTGGTACATGCCTGACTCTAAGCAGAGGCTTTGCAATCAAATATGATTCAGGGAAAAAAAAAAAAGGCAACTGTACATTCAGGCAACTACTTGGATGGATCTCAAAGGAATAATGTGAAAGAAGCCAGTTTCCAAAGGTTACTTACTGTATCATTCCATTTAAATGACATTCCTAAAAGAAGTATAATGATGAAGACCAGATCCGTGGTTGGCGGGGGGTGAGGGGTTAGGGGAGAGAGGGTTTGACTTTTTAAAAGACTAGCAGAAGGGAGATTAGGGGGGCGATGAACTTCTCTGTGTCTTGATTGTAGGGGTGGCTGTAGGGCTCTAGACCCGTGTTCACCAAATCATAAAATTGGAACCAAGCGAATGTGAATTTTTGTGCGATCATTTCAGAAAATGTTGAGGCTCGATCAGTTTTGCTGTCTTTAGGCTACCTTCTCTTCCCTGGCAAGATGAACAAGGAGATGACACGTCTTCAGGTGGCCGGCCAGCAGAAAGCATTGTGCACAGCTTCTCACGGAGGAGAAGGAAACTGGGATGCTTGAACCCTACCCCGAACTGCCCCTGGTCTGCAAGAGCTCAGAACCTGGGCGCAGGGGAGCGCTTCAGAACTCCAGTAAGCTCTTTAAAGAGATTTAAATGTAATGTTTCCCAGTTATTCTGAGGTGTAGCTATAATTGCTCTTCTTTCCAAATAAATCCTTCAGATTAAATGGATATCGAGTGTGTAAATTCAACAATTGCTCAGGGCACGCGAATCTTGTCAGAGTTCAGGGTGAGTCAGTCTAGATTAGCAGGAGGAAGTTGGCAAACATTGTTTCAGTCTTAACACTATCATTTGGGACTGGTGTTGAATGTTTACATTTTGGGGAGAGAAAACGTGGGGCCAGATAAGGCAGACTGGGGCAACCCTTGGGAGTCAGGAATCTTGGCTTGGCAACAAAGTTGTACAGTTTAGAGGGGAGTTCCTTCTCTCTGAGACATGCTTTGGCCACCTGCTCTTTGGCAACGGAGAGAGCTGAACTCACTCATCTTTAAGGCTCCTCCCTCCCTGCCTTATGGACGAGACCGTGTCTCTTTCTCTCTGCTCTTCGGGACAGAGATGCCTACTCTTCATCCATTAGCATTTGCCTAAATGTGGCTCCTGTTTTGAGGGTACTTCATGAGTTCACCAAGGCGATCCTCAGTCTGTCTGAACTTGGACCAGCATCCTTTACCCATCAGCCTGCCCAAAAGGGATTCTCTGAGCCAACTGGTGGGCAGACGCCCCCAGCCTCAGCAGAGTGTCCGAGAAACGTGCCCAGAGGTGCCGTTAGGATGTGGGAATTATGAGGTGAGCAGGAAGAAGCCAAAAAACCAGGAAGCCACTTGAGCAGAGAGTATAAACATAAATATCCCAGAGCAGGCCCCGGCACTGGGTTTTTTATGTTGATGTGCTCATATGTTAGCCACTAAGGGTTTATTTACGCCGTTTTGGTATTCCCTGCAATTCATTTATCTGCATAAGGAAGGGGCGCAAACAGGACAGTTCCTCATGAACAAGCATCCCTGTGTGATCCCCACTGCTGTTTATAATCCTTCATGCTCAGATCTATAATTCATGAGCTGATGGCCTCGTGGCAGTTTCCATAAAGGCCACGGCGGGCACCCAGTCGTTAACGCTCGCACTGTCATGCGTGGAATCGAAATAAGCCCGCTCCCCTTCTATTCATCATGACGCCACCGACGTGTGGGCCATGATATTATCCAAATATTATTAAAACTTTGAACCCTGTCCCCATAAATTATGGCCGAATGGCTCTGTGGCCATTAGGAGAGCGGGATGTATGGGCTTCGGTGGCCACCGAGTAATTATGTGCTTAAAAGGAAGCGTGGCTGAGCATTCCCCTAGTAAAACAGAGAGAAGCTGGGATCGTTTGTTACTGCTGCGGCGCTCAGAGCAGGACGGCTCAGGCAGGTCAAGTCAACCTTACAGCGGGACAATTATCTGCCTAGAGAGACCAAACATCTGTTATTAAGTATGTGCAGGAATCAAGGCAACATGCTAGAAATCTTGTCCACTTCAAACACTTGGCGTATTCCGTACAACGCCCCCCTTGCTTTTTGTAACTGCAGCAGTCAGCTTTGAAATATGCCCTATCTTCCCTCCCCCGGCCCCTCTCTTTAATGTACCCTGCAGCTGCTAAAGATGGTGTTGTAACTTCAGAAGGACCTCGCTATCTTTCTCCAGCTCTTTAAGTAATAATAATAATTTTTGTGGGTTTTTTTTTCCTCCCCCTCCCAAATTTCTTTTGCATGTATTAGTTATGCCAGGAGTATGGCTGGGGCAGGGATATCGTAGAATTTGAAAGCCCAAGGTCAGCCCACGTTCATGTTCGAAGGCCAATCTCTCTTTGATTCTAGCATCTGAGGCAGCTTGTAGGCTGGTACGGAGCATGGGAGCAAGATGGCTCTGTGTTGGGATTATGAAATGGGAAGTAGGTTTCTCAGGCTATTGTGGTTCCAAGATACATCTGTGTATCTTGGAATCCCGAGGAAGGAGGGAGCGGGGAGCATGCCAGGAAACACGGCTCTTGAGCCAGAAAGTGGGCAGAGCTGGGAGTGGGCAAGACGGCAGGATGAGGGCAATCAATGGGGTTGGCCCAGGGACACTACACTGCAATCTCCCCAGCGAAGTACGTCCAGACAAGCATAACTGGAGGGCAATTTTCCTCCCATAAAGATGCATAGTATCAAGAGAGGAGAGTTGGGCCACGTTCGCGGAGGAGGGAGGGCAAAGCCCTCTTCGCTAAATGACGTAGTAATAACAGACCAGATTCCTTGCTTCTCAAGAAGAATGGAATCTCCAGATCTTCTGGGGCACTTGCAATCTGAGCATCTTAAAGATATATGATGTTTGGATTAGCTTCAAAGTAATCCGGGGTGGAGTGGGGATGGGTGGGACTACACATGAAACAAAAGTAGCCCAGAGTTAATAATTGCTGAAGCCCAGGAATGGGCATGGTAGGGGGGCGGTGATCAGACTCGTCTCTGCACTTCTGATTGTATCTGAAAATTTTCCATAATTAAAAAAAAAAATTGCAAGGAACGGAACTCCTTTCTGATGTGAGTGACCTACATAGACCTCAGCAGAGGTCTATGGGGGAAAAAAATTCAGAGAACAGAAGCCAGGATTGACTAGTTTGCAGAGACTGTGGGACTCCCTGCTCTAATCCATCCCTTAAACACTTTTCCCAGAAAGACCCGCTTAAGTACTATTTCATCGCATCCATCCTCGGGAGCCCAAAAAGGCTTCTTGGCTCTTCTGCACCAGCCTAAATTCCTTCTCTGGGTGTTCAAGACCTGCCACAACAGGGCCTTCTTCTACTGTCTCATTCCTTCACCTTCTTGCCCCCACTGGAGTGTGGCAGGAGAGTCAGGGGGCAGTGATGGTGGAGAAGTGGACGCAGGTCTGGTGGCCACAAGACCAGTTCTTTCCCCATGTTCTTTCCCCTCATGTAGGGCATTCGATTCTGGTGGCATGGACTCTGATCGTTGGCCTCTCTTCCCTTGGGGAGTGCTGGGAAGAAGGCAGCTCTAGAGTAGCTACTTGATGTCCCCACAGAAGAAAGGAGGAAAGGCACACAGATGACCAGCATCTTGTCCCCTTTGAAAACACAGGCAAATTTTCCTTCCCGTACAGGATTACATTGGCCTTTAAAACAGTTCTACTAGAAACAGGCCACACCAGAGACTAGGCCAAAATAGGAAGGAGATCTAAGAACTGAAGATATCCATTGAATGAGGGTAAATGCTTAGGAGTCATTGTGGATAACTGATGTCTGCTAGCCTAGAATCCATTCCCACTTCTTTGGGAGAAATCACCCCACATTTCTTTTGGGGAACCAACCCTCTTCCACCTGAGATTCATAGAATGTTAATAGAATTGACCTCCAATCCCAACCCCATCCCATTTCAGGGGAAGTCATGTGACCCAGGTATGGCCTGCTAGACCATCCCCTGGGCAGTGATTGGCTTAAGGGTAGCCATGTGACCCAACTCGAGACAATGACACTCAATTCTGGAACTTTTGCTGAACATATGTGGGGACACTGATCACTATTTTTTTTTTTTTCCTTTCTAGCTTGAGCAGGAGAACCTACATGAGGATGAGTTTCTACAGAAGAAAACAGAGAGAGGGTGAAAAATCTTCCTTGGAATGGTTCAGTGCTGTGAACCAGTTCTTTCCTCTTTTGTGTTTGTTCATATAGAGCTGGGTTTCTGTTACTTACAACCAGAAGAGTCCTGCCTCACATCCAACCTGTAGGTGACCAGAGGAAGGTGTTTAGCCCAGTTAGTCAAGAACGTAAAAGACTGTGGGCCTTAGCCATGGGGTTGAGTGAGATGCTAGGCCAGTGACAGAAGATCCATGTCCTATACCTATGGGAACATCAGGGACCAGGCTATCTCTCCTGGTGAATCCAGATGTGACCCACATACTTTCCCATTGAGTGTTGCAGGTAGCCACTACTGATCAGTCACACTTGGCACAAGGACAGATCTATTTGCCATTCTTGCTCGAGGCCCTGGAGAAGAGCTGGCTAGGGAGTTTTCTGGGAGGACCTGGAGAGAAAAGTTGACATAGACTTGAAGACACTTGACAAATTAGGCCCACACCCAGAGAGGGTTCATAGTAGTATTGAGGGGACTTGATGGTGAGGCTGCTAAACAGAGCCCCTTGACTCAAAACAGAGGAGGAGGCCAGGGGTTGGGCTCTGGACACCCTCTGAGCTGATTGCTACAAGTGGAAGAACCTGCATCGAGTAGCAACATGGCTTCCCAGAGCCCAAATGCCTGAGGTCCAAGCCTGGCTCTGCTACTTTCTCAGTTATGTGACCACAGACAAGGTTCTTAACTTATCTGTGCTTAGCTTTGTTGATCTGTAGGATGGGGATAATAATACCACCACCTCCCCGGGGTTATAGTGAATATTAAATGAGCTTATTTAGGGAAGGCACTGAGAACGATGCCTGACACATATTAAATGCCATATGTTTGTTAAGCAAACAAATACATAAAACCTCCTTTATTGTCAGGGGTTCAGCTAGGGTTTTGCTCAGAGGCAAGGCAGTCAGTCCCGAATTAACGCTCCTGTTGACTCCACTTACTCTCTAGCTTTCTCTTCCATTCATTCAGTAGACATTCGTTAGGTGCTATTCGTCCAGTAGACATTCGTTAGGTGCTGATCCTGTGCCCAGCGTGGGAACAGCTTCACACTTCTTCAGATGTCCTTTAGTTCATGAGTGATACAAACCTCAACCGAGTTTCTAGATGTCCACCCTAAAACCTCAGTCCACACACAGGTGGCACCAGGACAATGTCCTGAGCCTTTCTTTCCATGTGAGTCACACTCTTCCCCATGTCCCTGATGAACAGATCTTCCCAGAGATGAGGTCCCTTATCTTCTTAGATCTAAGAAACTGGGGCTCCAGGAGGTGAAATAACTTGCCTAAGGTCCATCAAGTCGGAGGTGATAAAGCTGAGTTTGCAACCCAGGTCTGAGTTATTTTTCCATCCTACTGATGTGGGCCCCCTTTTCACCGACGGCCTTCCCTGATGTTAGGCCGAGTGATGTTTCTTTCTCTCCCACGACATTGGGCAGCTCTAGAAATCTAGAGCCATATCTCATTCATCTCTGCCTCGCTGGCCCCAGAGTAAGCCCTCAAAGCAGCTGTAGACTTGCATTGCCAAGGAGTTTATGCAAATGGCCCAAGATTGCAAATCAAGTTAGCAGCTGGAGAAGAGCTCAGAATATATCCTTTCTTTAAAAATCCCAAGAGCCTACATTATGCACCCCTTGTTGGATTACAAAAGGATGCTCATTTCCCACTGAGATCTTTATCCCTTTCTCTGTCCTAAAAGGTATCTTCCCTAGATGGGGCTTTGGGATAACTGGATGGAGAAGTCAGCGAAGGACAGCCTTGGAACATCCCCACTGGGCCAGACTCCTCCCCCAGCCGCTCAAGCAGCCAGGCCAGCCTGGCCCCAGTTAGCAACATCTTCATGAGGGGCTGTCCACTGTCATCTCCTCTTTGCTGGGAAAGGGCCTCCTCCCTTATGATTTCCTGCTCCCTGGCCTCTCTCTAATTTATTGCTTCTGTTTATGATTTGAGGTCAAATGCTTTCAGCTCCATTCCCTTCAAAACATAGATTTCATTCTCCCTGCCAAGTTATTGACTGCTGGCCCCTGAACAGACTCCAGGAAGCGGGGTGGGGATCAGCTTAATGAGACCTCCTGCTCACTCCTGTGTGAGCTGGGCAGGCTGTCTCAGCTCAGCCATTTCCAAACTGCCTCCAAAGAGCCCACACTTCTCCAGCTCCCAGAAGCTGTGGTGTGTATCATGTGAACCACACAGTCTTAACATTTTAGACAGACTCCTAAGGCAGGAGGCACTGATGGTGGGTGGAAGGGCTTGGAAGAATGGAAAAGGCTGGGGACCCAGTTGGTTCCAGACTGACACCTGGAGGGAGCCCGGACTACCAATAAACTCCCCCACCTGGAGGGCCCATTTTGCAAAGAACAGGGGCTGCTGGGTAAATGTGCCTATTTCTGGATCCCAAGTTGAAGGTTTACCTCTAGCCTTCTGGCCAGGTGCAGCCACTCACCTGTTTTAACGGCACCCAGAAATACCTGGGCCTCTAAAACCACACCATTCCTGGCCAGAAGTCTATGTGGGGATGTTGTCAGGCCTCTCTTTTGACTTCACCTTATAAATTGTTGGGCTTCTCTTTATTTTTTTTTTAAGATTATTTATTTATTTATTGGACAGACAGAGATCACAAATAGGCAGAGAGGCAGGCAGAGAGAGAGAGAGGAGGAAGCAGGCTCCCCGCTGAGCAGAGAGCCCGATGTGGGGCTCGATCCCAGGAACCTGGGATCGTGACCTGAGCCGAAGGCAGAGGCTTTAACCCACTGAGCCAACCAGGCACCCCTGGGCTTCTCTTTAAATCTCTACTCCAGTCCCCACAGTTCCTAGAGGTCCACCTGTTTCCCCTCCCCAGACTCTATCTGCTCATTCATTCATTCATTCATTCCTCTAACAAGCTGATATTTGGCACCTACCTGGCACTGAAGTAAGCCATGGCATGGGGGGAGATGAATCAGACACTGCCATTTGCACAGTGAGAAGGTAATTGCGACAAACATGACAGTTCTGCGTATAAAAGTGTGTGAAATCATCTCTGTAATCTTGTCATTTCTAGAACACTGTAAATGGAATAATATAGCATGTAACCTTTTGAGACTGGCTTTTTACACATAGCCCAATCCCCTTGTACTAAGGTCATAAAGTGTAAAATGAGGGCCCAAGAGAGAAGTGGCTCTTTGATTCTACACCTTAGAAAGCAAAAATCCTGCTTCTTCCTTGCTGCTAATACCACCGTTTCATCTGCCTGGGACCCACTCTTTCCTTCACTGCTCTGGTGCGGTGTCAGTCTCTGCATTAGGCAACAGTGAACTGGGGAGGTACAATCCCACTCTCATGGAGCTTATAGAGAATAACAGTAATAGGTCATGTACAGTGCTTTCTAGACAACAGACTCTGTTCCAGGGAACCTTGCGTGGGGCGGCATCCCCCAGCAAATAGATGGGGCACCATTTTCTCTGCATGGAAGTGTTGACCGCTGGTCAAGTGATCATGGGGTTGGAGTGAGACCATGGATTCCCAGAGTGGGGCCTTTCTAATGCACCCAAAGGCAACTACAGGTTAGTAGGCTCTGTCCACAGCACATGTAGAAGCTTTGACCCAAGTTAGGAGGGCACTAGTAAAAATATATCTTGGGCATTGTCCACAGAAATTTGGCAAATGCTTTTTAAAATGACTCCAGTCATGCGAACAATTCCCTGATTCTACTTCCTAATGCCATATTGTTAGCCAAAATCATTGTGCAGTCAGGGGTGTTCTTGGCTCATTCTTCCCCCGGGGTTATGGGGAAGACCACCTCCAGACAGCCTTTCCCGGGAGCTGAGCAAGGACCTGAGGTTCAGTGAGGGGTGAGGGGTGGGGGGTAGGCTGCTCTGGTCTGTCCAGTTGTGATCAGCAGGGTTCGCTCATTTCTGTTCTGTCCTCACTTCTCCATGTCCACTCCAGCCCTAATCCCAGGTTTTTATAAATTCCAGGTTGTCCAGTTTGACAGGAGGCAATACTGGGCCAGGCCTCCTCTAGCCATTTAGAATTCCAGAATATTTTGTGCATTCCTGTCAACCCTGACTTGGGTGATTATTCCAAAAAATCAAATAAAGAGTTTCTGAGAAGAGCCCACCAGGGACTAATGGCTACTATTCACAAGTTAATTAATTAGCACAGTTGAGCCCAATTCAGAAGAGAACATGTACCGATCCTGGATAACAATGTTTTTCAGGGCTCATCTCCCGCACTTAGAGAAATGTTTTCAACTTGCTCTAATTCTGGCTTTTAAGCAAAAATATAATATGGTGAGTGAGTGTGAAAGCCTCTAATATGTCAATATTTAGAGAGTGTGGGGGAACAGGGAGAAGAATGAGAGGGAATGTTAACCCAGGTGAATGACCCCAGGGGACCAAAGGATGATCAGATAACTTATAAACTCACTTCATTTCTCTGCAAGCTATTTTCTCCCTATTATGGGCTGAACTATGTCTTCCCGAAATTCATATGTTTGAGTCCTAACCCTCAGTGCCTCAAAATGTGACCCTATTTGGAGACAAGGTCTTTAAAGATGTAATTAAATTAAAATTAGGTCATTAGAGTGACCCAATCCAATCTGACCGGAGTCGTTATAAGAAGGGGAAATTAGGACACACACAGAGGGAAGGCCATGTGAAGACACAGGGAGAAGATGCCATCTGCAAGATGAGGAGAGAGGCCTCACAAGAAACCCAACCTGCTGACACCTTGATCTTCGACTTCCGGTCTCCAGAACTGTGAGAAATAAATTTCTGTGGGTTAAGCCACCCAGTCTGTGGTATTGGATATGGCAGGCTGAGTAGACTAAGGCACTTTCCTTGCACTGGGCAGGTATGGATTGCCTGAGCATCCAGTAGTTAGGACAACGGAAGGTGACTTTGAGAGTGAACCTGGGTTTGGATGGAAAGATTCTGAGAGAGTGAGGAAGGGGATCTGGGCCAGTGTAGGGTGATGCTGAGGTCATTCCTTAGCTTGTGAAGTTCTGGAGGGTAATTACTCCTTATGTGACCCAATTGCTTGCTAATGTCTCCAAGGGAGGAAGAAGGGAGGGATGAGTAGATTGTGTTTCTATGGCATCGTTCTTTTTTCTACTGGGAAAGCTACTATTTCCCTTTTCTTCATCTCTTTCTTCTCCTGTGAGTTGGATGCTTCCAATTCCACCACCAGAACTGTTTAAAAAATTCAACTGAATAAATGTAAAGAGCTAATTGGCTTTATTGAACAGTTTGTGGATTGGACAGCATCTCATCCAGCAAGTGGAGAGTCAGAGAACCCATCAAGTCATAGAAAAGGAAAGGTTTTTAAGGCAGAAAGGGGGCATAAAAAGGAAATTACTAGGGAAGGATACATCATTTCAGGCAAGATCGTCCTTCTGAGAGTATTGGAAGGGCCTACTGGGTGGGTTATCTCACTAGTGCTGACCAGGTAACTCTGTGTTGACTGGTTAAAGGTCACATTCCTGTGGGGTTGAAATTGCAATTAGCTTAGACATTAAATCTTGGTTAGCTGATGTGGAGTTTAGCATAAGTGACTCCATTTTGGACCTACTGTCGCCTTTTTTAACAATTCTCCCATTTGATCAGGACTCTCAGCTTAGCTGAGAGCCAACAAACAGCAAGGCAAATGCAGGGATGGATGGGAGAGCGCTTACCCCAGATTCCAGGCTCCTGCTTAACTCTCAGCTCAACTGAAAGACCTGATCAAAATTTAAGGCATTAGTGCCACTCTAGGCTACTGCTCTGACCTTTTTGTTGATCTTACTGGCATTCACAGGTCATGATGTTTTTTTGTTTAATCTTTATGATATTGACAGGTCAAGACCTCAGCTTCATAAATTTTTATGAATTTTTGTTTTCTTTGTTCCCTTTTTGATGTCACAATCTTGGGGAAATCATTTGCCTTGTGGTTACTGGCTGTGAATATGCATTTGAAGCTTTTGGGAAAACACAACACACCAGGGAGATTACTATGACCATGAAGCAGGATGAGTCCCAATGTTTGTGGTAAACTTTGGAGCCATGGTCCTCAAGACCCAAATCAATCAAAATCAAATAAAGCAATGAAAGATACTGTGTTAGGCCCAGTGGCTTACTTAGTGACTTCACGTAACTGAGGATCAACTTTCCCAGAAGGGTTGTTAATCCAGATCCAACAGGTGATGTTGGTCACAGCACAGACACCTCCTTACTCAGCCAGAAGTTGATCAAGGATTATCCTGTTACTGAGAACAACTTTGGCCTCAAAATCTAAAGACTTTGGGGGCAGCTTTCACCTCAGCAATGCATTCCTTAATATCTTTGAGTTAAGGAGAGGATTCTGATCATACTCTCATTTACATTTACTCCTAACCAGGGAATTAGAGCCTTGCCAAAGGAAGCAAATCCTCATTTGCTTCTTGATTTCTTGATTATGTAATTTCTTGATTATGTAAATCCAGGGGAGTCAACCAGTGAGGTGTCTTAGTTCATCTGTGGAAAGTTGGGGCACAACTGGATAACCTAAGAGAAATTGCTGAGCTATCTAGAAGCTTGTCAGAAGGTCCAAGGAAAGTGAGGATAATCCCAACAAGGACAGATGCCATCAGAGCACAGACTACTTCCTGCTAAGGTGGCATTTAATGGGCACATTCATAGGGATTTGCCTGTTCAAGCCAGGGGTCCGTTAGGTTTTCTCTGAGCCTAAAATAAAATATTGCTCTAAATTCCTTCACAGTGACCTAGAACATACAGATGACGGTGTTATCCTTGAAGGCCAGCACCAGAGCAAAGGAAAGAGAGAGAAGAAAGAGTTTCATGTTTAGTTAAAGTACAAAGTTTTGACCTGCCATCTTGGGAGGAAACTGTCTACCTTGATGTCGGCAACTTCTCTTCCTAGTCAGTTTGACTTGGACGTCGCCACCATTTGCATGGGACTAGATGTCAGATGGAGCTTTCTTTAGCTCTGAGATAGAAATCCAGGGTTCAGTTCCTGATATTTGGCCACCATCCCTTTCAAGGAGATTCAAGGGCAGTCTCTGTTCTCATTGATTCCAAATCAGAGGGTGGGAGAAAACATCAAGCATTAGTTTGGAGAGTCATATCCAGATGCTTGAGGGAATCTGAAGGATTCAGGATCAGGTTCAGGTTCTAAGTATGTAACAAAATCTCAGAGACAATTAACAGGATTAGAATCTATTATAGACAAAATTGCAAACATAATTTTTCTCTCTACAACCATCCCCATTTTTTTCCCCAAGGAGAATCATGGTAAAATAAATTTGTTTGCATTAGAGCTGACTGATTATTTATATAAGTGCGCCAAGAATAGTGATTGGCCATATAAGCTCTTCTTAAGACGGCTTTGCTGGAACCTTGGAAGCAAAGTACCAGGCTGAATATTTTGAGGGCCTTTATTGGTTCTGTAAAGTCAACCTTAGTTATTTATGGTCATATGCCTGGTCATATCTGAGTCTAGACACATGTCTCTCAAATATGACATTCCAGCCAAAGCCTTGACAACATGGCCAATATTTTCAGTTGTGTCCTTTTACAAGGAGGACAGATTCTTGCTGAACTTATGCAAATAACTAACTGTATTGCCATGAAAAAAACAAACAAACAAACAAACAAACAAACTCAGAAGAGTTTCTGGAGCCTGAAAGGATCAGGTAAAGGGGAGAAGTAAAGGTAACATCTTTGCTTACAAAGGTATACTTACCAAACAGTTATAAGTCACAGACAGCATAAGGGAAAAATTTTCCTTAAATCTGGAAAAGCAAAACATGAGAAAACCAGTAATATTTCAAGCAAGAAGTCATAAAAATTTTATAATCATCTTGCTAAGTTTATTTAGCCCCATGTTATTAATTCTTGTTCTGCTTGAACCTAGTTTTTCATTAGTTTTGGAAATTATTACCCAGTTCAGTTTTATGATCTTAAAGTTATCAGAAAACTTGTACTTGTCTGAAATCCTTTCCTTGAATCTCCTTGAAGATGAAGTACTTTTGCAAGAAGACTTTTGTAAAATATTAGAGTAAAACAGTAATTGTCTGCAAATGACAAAAGATTTTTAAAATGGCCATTGTGGGGCACCTGGGTGGCTCAGTTGTTTCAGCAGCTGCCTTTAGGTCAAGTCATGATCCCAGAGTCCTGGGATCAAGCCCCGCATTGGGTTCCCTGCTCATCGGACAGCCTATTTCTCCCTCTTCCTCTGCCTGCCACTGTGCCTACTTGTGCTGTCAAAAAAAAAAAAAAAAAAAGAAAAAAAGCCTATTGCTAGAGATCTGATGAGATTTTATTGCAATGGAATTGATAAGGAAATTTGGTTATTTCTGTAATATACAGCATTTTAAGGTAATAACTGGATTTATGGCTGAAAACATTATATCAGGACATACCAGACTTTGGGTATTTCATATAAATTTTAGAACTTCATATACAAATACAAGATAAGGAAAGCTCAGTATTCTTATTTAACAATACTTCTCATGTAATTTAACATATCAAATAAGCCTAATTAGTTTAAAATCTCCCTTTTTTAAGGAGAGAACAAGTCTTTTGAGATGTTCCAGGGACTATCTTGGAAATTCTCAAAGTTAATTTGAGGTCAAAAAGACTTCATTTAGAATTCAATTTTTGGGAATTTTGGTAGAAAATATGAAAATGGTTTAAAATACTTGTCATATAGGATCACAGTTTACTGTGAAACAATAGTTATTCACTTAAATGGTGACAATTAAAGATTTTGCAGGCAAACACAGAAAGTTAAATAGTTAAGTAAAACAATTCTTAATGATTGATTACTTGGTTAAGTAATCAAAGACTTGATAAAAACAACAACAGGAAATTATTTTGACAACACACAAAACCTTTCCTTTCTAGGCAAATTACTTAAAAGGTAAAGAAAAGGAAACTTTATCAAAATTTCTTATTAAGAGCAGACCCATAATCTAAGAAAAGTTTGTCCTTTCAACAAAAAGAAAACCAAATTCTAATTTTGTACCAGCTTACTTTTCATATTAAAACTCATTTACTTCATTAAATTCATTCTCATCTTAGCCAGTCCGACCACACATAAAGTTTCTTTCCCTTATCTAGTAGTTTTAATTACATATATTAGAATTTTTAACATCCAGAAACCCTTAATTTCCAGTGAAAACTAAGAAGTGAGCAATTAGGAACTATCTTTTACTTAACATACTGTTTAGCCCAAGTGACTCCATTTGGGCCCTAAAGTCTCTTTTTTAAGAAAAACTTCCATAGCCTAAGGCTGTGTGTGCCAAATCTGTAGGGTCATGAAGTGGCCTATGGGTACTTTATAAATGTTTATATCCGGGTGCTCCCTCAGACTCATTGAAACAGAATATCTGCAGGGGTAAAAAGAAGTTTCCAGATTAGATGTTGAAGTGCCATGGATGTGAAAGGTATAGGGGTGGAAAAGATTTCCTTCCTCCCTTCTAGGTTCTTAGGCTGGTCTAATGATAATCTAATAATTGAGTTGATATAAGTTAGATTAACAAGAGAAAAAGAAACACCCCCAATTTAATAGCAATTTAATTTATACAATTACAATTGTATAAATTGTATTGTATTAAATTGTACTAAATACAATTTAATATCTTCTGTATACATGGAGAGACCCAGAAAAACTGAGTAACTCCCCCAAATAGCCCAAGCTAGCCCCTTAATACTATCTTTAGCTAATGATAACCAAAGATGTTGGAAGTGGTGGCAGTCACATGAGGTTGACAGGAAAAGTTCAGTCCATAGAGGAAGGTTCTGATGCACATTTAAGTTCTAGCCTTCTCTATTGATACGAGTTTCTAGAGACTGAATCATCCCCTTGTTCCCGCTGCAGCAAAGGAGATTTACATCTGTTATGAATGTAAATATCTCTTACAAAAGGGCAACTTCTGATTGGTTTTCAGAGCTTCTGAATCTGTTTTTTTGTTTTGTTTTGTTTTTGTTTTTGTTTTTCAAAAAATGACCAACTTAGGATCGCCTGGGTGGTGTGGTCAGTTCAATGTCTGACTCTTGGTTTCAGCTCGGGTCATGATCTTGTGGTCTGATGATTGAGCCCGGAGTCAGGCTCCGTGCTCTGCACGGAGTTTGCTTGGGATTCTTTCTCCCTTTCCTTCTGCCCTCTGCCCCCTGCCCCCTCCCCCCTGCATTCTCTCTCTTTCTCTCTCTTGCTCTCAAAAATAAATAAATAAGTCTTTTAAAGAAATGACCAACTTAAAATAATCAATAGGCCAAGGACGCATGTTTTGGAATGGTATATTTTGCTCACGTTATAAGGTATCAGCCTTAGATTGCATGGTGGCTATAGGGCACATCATTCTTTGCTGCTCATTCCCTAGATGCCAGCAAGTAGGAGTGGCCGGAACATGAGGGGGTCCTCAAAGCTGCAAGTCTAGGGGTTCTTTCTGTGGGAACAGGTTAGGTCTCGCTAGGCTTCTTCTTTCTTACAACAGCCTTATCTGCAAGGATTCATCAGGTCGTGAAGCTCCTTTTGTGTTCTAGAGAAAGTTGTGTCCCTCCCCAAGGTTCCTGTTTTTGGGTCTTCTCTGGTCAGAGACAGCTATCCCAGGTCCATCTCTGCTGGGACTGTTCCTGGAATACAAGGAAACAGCAGAACTCCCAACCCCTCACCAGTGGAGTGATACCTGGGTGGGGCTACGGTGGACAGGTCAGTGGTGCTAGAAAGGAGAGGATCCCTTAGTGGGAGTCCACTTTGGGATACCTTGGGTTGGTTACTTATCTCCCCCGGCCTTGGTTTCCTCTGCTGTAACATGGGGTCACTACGGATGCTTTTGCTGTAAAGACGTTGCCAGGGGTAAGTGACAAAATGAGGTTGAAACTCTTAGCAGCATTCCTGTATTAGAGCAAGCTTTTGATTTTGATGACACTGATGACCATGATGATGATGATGGTGATAGTGATGACAATGGCTATAGTATTGATTGGGCTTTTTTTTTTTTTTTCTTTTCTTTTCTTTGAGTTCTAAAGGATATATTCATCATTTCTTGCCACTGGCCCCAGTACACAAACCTTCCAGATTACACTCTCTTCTTGGTAATTTTCCTAGCCCAGGAGCAAGGTCCCCTGTGCCTATCTGCCATGCTCCCACTCCACCCCGATATCAGGCCAGTTTTGAGGAATTTGCTCTGCGATCCAGTCTCATGTCTAAGTCTTCCCTGGGGGGGGCTGGTCTGGGAGAACAGGGAGGAGGATGGAAGGCCCACCTTCCCCACGACTCTGATGATGGATAGAACATCTGGCAAGCTGCAGGTGCCCCCTCAGTCTATCTTTTGTCTGCTTGATAACAGATGATCTAATCTGTCTCTCTACAGCACTTCCTTCTCTGTGCAGGTGACAGAGATGGAGCGATCCCATCCCTCACCTGGGGGAAACATGACTTGCCAGGGAACGCACGCCGCATTGCAGTAGGCTGCGGGGGGCGTCCTGGGAGGTTTGCTGCACTTACGGCTTGCAGGCATCGCCACGTGTGGCTGAGCTGCTGGCAGGACCGCCCACCAATGGCAGGGCACATCTGGCCAAGGGATGGGAAACGAGCCCATCCTGGGTTCATCTAGAGCCGTCCTGGCCACCTCTCACCCGCTAGTATTTCTTACAGAAAACCAATTCTTCTCCCTCTCCTTCTTTTAAAATGATATTCTGGTGTGATATCTCAGGCATGCCAAAAAAAAAAAAAAAGCCACAGAAAATATTTTCATAAACATTGGGGTACCCAGCCCTCGGCTTAAGACAGGAAACAGTGCAAATACAGTCAAAGTCTCTTTCCCGTGCTATTTCCCTCCTTTCTCCCAGTGCTCGCCACTGTTTTAAATTTTCCCATACGTGTTTTGATAATCTCACTTCATTTGTATGTGTCCATCTGCTCTCAAACTTAAAAAAATATTATAACTCTGTTGGTAGTCTGCCGCAGCTGGAGACTCTGGTCCCAAACGTTGTTTGGATAGCTCTCCGTGTTGTGCCCTGGGGTTTGGGACTTCCGGTCCAGCTTCGAGACTCCCCAAACTTTCATGGAGTAAGGGCCACGCTTTCACTTCTCTCTTGCCTTGTTCATGGATACTTAGTTTGATTTGAGTTTTTTTTTCCTTGCGTTTCGAGCCCTATGGCAGTGGGTATTCCTGTCCACGTCTCCTTATGAAAATGTGCAAAAATTTCTCTAGCATCTACACATGGGTGAGGAAATGCTGGGTCATGGGTCATCCAAATCTTCAGTTTTCCTAGGCGTCAGTGAATTGTATCTCTGGGCGATTTTACCAATTTACGATTGCACCAGAGAGGTAAGAAAGTTCCCAGTGTTCCACTACCTCACAAGCATGGTTTTGCCAGACTTTTTTTTTTTTTAAATTTTTAAATTTTTTTATAAACATATAATGTATTATTAGCCCCAGGGGTACAGGTCTGTGAATCGCCAGGTTTATACACTTCACAGCACTCACCATAGCACATACCCTCCCCAATGTCCATAACCCCACCACCCTCTCCCTACCCCTCTCCCCCGAGTCCCCGTCAGTTTGATTTGTGACATTAAGAGTCTCTGATGGTTTGTCTCCCTCCCGATCCCATCTTGTTTCATTTAATGTTTTCCGACCCCTCAAACCCCCCACATTGCATCTCCACTTCCTCATATCAGGGAGATCATATGACAGTTGTCTTTCTCTGATTGACTTATTTCGCTAAGCATAATACCCTCTAGTTCCATCCACATCATCTCAAATGATTTGCCAGACTTTTAAAATATTTTCCAACTGCTCTCATTAGAAATGAGGTACCTCATTATGGTTTACATAACACTCTCGCTCTCTCTTTCTCTCTCTCTCTCTCTCTCACACACACACACATACACAGAAGCATTTAAACCTTTTGCGCTCGTGGCCATCAGTGGAAGGTCCTTCTGCATGCAGGAAGCTCAGAGCTGTAGAATTTGGAGATGCTGTGTCTGATGGTGCTGGGGAAGGATGGGCTTTACAGGAAGACATGATCTGGATTTGACACCCTGCGTATAATTAGGTCTTGCGACTTTGGTTAGGTGACTTTACCTTTCTGAACCTCAATTTTGTTCATCTGTAAAATGGTAAACATAATGCTATCTATCTCAGAGTGGCTAGAGAATGAAGGGGGCGGCGGTATGTAGAGCATTGAATCCGATGACTGGCACAGTAATCCCGGGGCACATGTCAGCTGCAAATCCCTCCCTCTCCCTTCCCTCCTTTTGCACTAATCTACCCGAAAGGTAGTTGCCTTACCTTGAAATGCAGACAGAAATTCCAGTAAGGCGGCCAGCCTTGCTTGGCATGGATGCCCGTAGGAGTCCCCTACTTCAACGAATAATGGCTAATGTTTTGTAATTAATATATTAATTGTATGCAAATAGATTCCTCTATGCTGCTACAGGGAGCCTTTGTTTCTCAGATAATTGAATGGCTTCCTTGAAATTTCACGATTTGGACTCATTTGTTCAGAAACTTTCCTTTGAGGGGACCTCAAAGGAAAGAGTACAGAGCAGCCTGGCTGAGTTGAGTACTCATGAATTCCAAATGAGCAAAATCCTCCAAGCTAGGTTTTTCCCCTCTCCCCTCCCCGCCCAGGCTCACGGTGAACGAATGACAGCAGACAGCCCTCAGGAGAGGATCCATCTATATCCAAATGGGAGGTATTTCCATAACTCTATCCCGGGCTATGCCCAAAGCTAATCATCTAAAAAAGAAGTTGTACCTGGTTCCACACCGTTGCTAAATGATGTTTGCAGTTCATAAATGTGCTTGAATTCCACACCTTCCATTTCAAGGTGGGAAACCACTGCTTATCCAGTCTCTCCCTGTGCTAATGTCTCTGACAGAGGCAGGAGGATTTCATTAATTTATTAATGAAAATTAACAAATTAATTAGAAATTAATTAATTTTCTACTTTTTATCTTCACTGAACATTAACCCCCATCAGTCTTTAGCTGTAACACACACACAAGCACAGACACACACATACACACACCCCAATTAATCCAATGATTAATTAATCCATTGGATGCCCATTCTATCCTAAGCTTCACTAAGGGACAGACAAAAAGAACCTGTCCCAGCCACTCAGAGATCATGATCTAATGGGTGAGATAAACATTAATTAGATAATCTCACAAGTAAAAATATCTTAAACTGTAATAAATGTCACAAGGTACAGAGGAAAGTACACTGAGTGAGAATAACATGGTGGACGTGTTTTGGAGAAGACAGTGGGGAATGCCTCCATGGGGAGTGATGTCTGGTCTGAAATGGGAAGGATAAGAAGAGTTCAACCAGGTAAGAGTGGAGAGGACCCTCTGGCGGACAAAAGAAAGGAAGGAGCCAAGGCCCTGATGTGAGGAGTGATAGACTCATTAGGGATACAAAAGGTCATGTGACTTCTATCCAATATTTTCCAAAAAGGTTGCTGAGGTCCCAGCAATTACATCTAGATTCCAGATAAGAAAAGGGAGCAGGAGGGAAATAGTATATTACCCGGATGAATGAACTTTTTAAAAAATGTTTTCAATGTATTAAAAAGCAATTTAGTGCAATGGCTGTGGTTAATATTAGAAAGGATCAAAATATTTTAAGGAATGAATCTTTATGAATAAGGTCTACAATGGAGGGAAAGAGTATCTTGAAACATAGAAGTTTTCTTAAACAAGCTTTAAAATGTTTTAAATCAGAAAACATTCAAGACTAAATTCTTTCAAATGTTCACACTAAAAGCAACCTGTCCAATCTCCACAATAAAATATATCCTTGTACATACATGTCCTGGGGTGCTTTGAAAATGTTTTAAGTTTTCAAAGTCTGTGATAGAAGCAGTACGTAAAGGTTTCACGAAAGTTTTTTTTTTTTTTTTTTCCAAAAAAGTGCATTTTCAGCAAAACATTTTACTGTTTTATTTGACTCTGTAGTAAAGGCCAGAGTAGGAGAAGAGACTGGGTGCTGAACAGGACAGATCATGGGACCCCAGTACTGAGTGTTGGGGTCACCCCCTGTCGCTCAGCTCTTTTGCTGTTGTTGTTCATCTCTGGATGCTCCCAACCTGGGACCTTGCCTGAGCTGCCCCTTCCGCCTGAAATGTATTCTCTACAACAAGCTCCCTACTTGGTAATATTGTATCCGCCTGTCAAAGCTCCTGCTTCCTCTCAGTTTCCAACATCACCACCAGCCTCTCCCCACCCTCCACGAAAGGAGAATCTCTCTCCATACCTGTAGCATTTAGTAATCCCTCGTTTTGACTGTTTGCCAACTCTGGCTCTGGCTTCAACTTCTCAGCCTGTGCCTGCTACCTGAATGTGAGCATCCTGAGTGTGAGGACCATGCTCCACTATCTTCATATTTCCTCCCTTCCCTGTCTGTATCCAGCCCCAGGAAGTCAATGTATCTCTGTGAATGAGTGGAATGAATCAATAAAGTATCTTGCCTTGGATCCTTCCGCCAAAGACTTAGCCCCTGTGGCTAAGACTGCTGGCTGCCTCTTCAATATGCTTTCTCCCCTTCTTCCTTGCCAACAGAGCTACAATTTTATTTGGTTGGCAATTTGTCTAACTAAAGCATTACCTTTTCCTGTAGGCATGGCCTGTGAGAAGCAAATACAAGTTGTTGGGTGGGGTTTTGGGAACAGCTCCTTAAAAATGTCTTACTCATCTGAGTGATATACAACTTACCCCTTTGCTTCCTTTTTTTTTTTTTTTTTTTTTTGGTCTGGAATCTGGATGTGATAGCTGGGGCCTTGGCAACCTTTTTGGACCCTGCGGCAAGCTTGACGATTGGAGCCAGTCATAAAGTGATGGAACACAAATCCAGGAGACTGGTTTCTGATAACTGTACAGCACTGTGCTGGTTTGGGACATTCACTTCAGGACTTTCTATCTGTCTGAAGCAATTGTTCTTGTCTCTTATGCGCAGCCAAACACAATCTTTACTAAACAGCCTACTGGCATTCTCTTTTTTCTAACCTTGTTGTTTATTCTATACTCTTCTTTACATGAAGAAAATTAAACTCCACCGTGCTTTCAGTGCCATCATTTTAGAATTGGTTTCATTCATTTATTCATTCGACAAATATGTATTTAATAAATAACATATATATCAGGCACTGACTTTGATTCTGAAAACCCAGAAATGAACAGCAGAGCCCTTGTCCCTGTCCTCAGGAGTTCAGGGGTTACTGGGAGAAAAAATGAATTAACTAGATAGAGCAGCCTTCTCAAAGGCCCCAAACAGGAGGGACCTTTGAACACTGGGACAATTGGAAAAAACACATAAGAGCAAGCAGGAGAAGGTCAGATCATGCGAGTGTTGGAGGCCATAGAAAAGACATTCCGGTTTTTCTTGCAGCTTTAGGAAGCCACTAAAAGACTATAAATTACAAATTGCACTAAGATTTTTAGGTCTGGGATTGACTTTTTTGGGGATATTTGGCTCTCAGTAGGTAAATGCTTGAACTCACCAAAGGAATAAATCTCTAATGGTGGAATTTATTGTCTGGGAAGGCATTTAGGAGTGCACAATCCAGAAGTACCCCTGAAAATACACCTTAGATATGGTAAATGTCAGCCTCACCTTAATCCTCTAAGAATTATCAGAGATGCTTAGATAAAGCTAATACTTTTTTCTTTCACTTTCATCCAAAGAACTTTCTTTCCTGGGATTTTTGGGTGTCACAGTTGGTTAAGCATCTGCCTTGGTTTCAGGGCATGATCTCAGGGTCCTTGCTAGAGTCCTGTGTTGGGCTCTCTTCTTAGTGGGAGTCTGTTTCTCCCTCTCCTCTCCACTCATGCTCTCTCTTTCTATCTCTGTCTCTCTCTCAAACAAATAAAATCTTGGAAAAAAAAAAAAAAGAAAGAAAGAACTTTCTTTCTTTCAGTCAATTAGGTGAAATATGTCTCTCTTGCCCCCCTTGTGATAGGGGTTACCTGCCTGGTTTGGGTTCCATTTTTTTCATTGTCATCAACCCTTTCTGTAAACCGTTTTGAGCTCAGGAGAAATCAGTCTTCAGTGATCTCAGCCCATCCACTGAAGCAAGTGGCAGTACCTGACAGGTTATTGGGTTCATAGGAATTACAGATACAGCGTATGGTGCCCCAGGGTACTTCCAGCAGGTTCTCTCTGGGCAGAGGGGAGCCACCAACAGGAGCCCCCTGGTATATTCATTTCCTAATGCAACTATAACAAATTTCCACAAACCTGGTGGCTTAAAACAACAAAAATGTAGTCTCTCACATTTCCGGAGGCCAGAGTCACAAACTGGTTTTTACTGGACCAAAATCAAGATGTCAGTGGGGCAGTGGTCCTTCCAGAGGCTCTAGGGGAGAGCCCATTCCTTGCCTCTATCGGCATCTGGAGGCTGCCAACATTCCCTGACTTGTGGCCTCGTCTCCCCCATCCCTGCCTTCCCTTCTGTCTGTGTCGGCTCTCCCTCCACCTCTCCGATTTCATTTGGGGTCTCCCTGCATGATCCAGGGTAAGATTCTCAACTTCATTACATCTATGAGACCCTTTTTCCAAATAAGGTCATAGTCTTAGTTTCCAGGAAGTAGGGCCTAGTGCCTTTGGAGACCATCATCTGGCCTGGCATATGTGATTCTGTGTCCTGTTGCATGAGGGAGGGTTGCCTTGGTTCTCCACCCATGTTAGCAGCCAGAATCCATAACGGAGAGACTTCTCTGTCCCCTAGTCTCCCTTGGGGTCAACCAGAGCCCAACTGGTCTGAGGACCGGGTAAGCATTTCAACCCCACATGACATAATGTTTGTCTGAAGGTAAGTCTGCCTCTAAATTATTTGCAAATGTTCCTCATATCCCGCCCCCCCCCCAAACTCTTATTAGGATTCAGAGCCAATTTGTAATAAGCAAGAGCAGTTTGACCCAGATTAAAAGATACAATTAGTCTGTCTGCATGGTAAACCTAAAAAAGTACTACTTACAACAAGTTATTGTTTTTTTGACAAAGGGAGATGTCCTAGCAGAACAATAAAGCCCCCACCACTGAGAGGAGCCTTGTAATTTACTCAAAACACTATGGCGCAGGGATAGAAGAGCCCCATGGAACCTGTGAGATCTCAGTGTGCCCTGCTCTTACAGGGATAAGAATGGACCCCCAGGAGAGGTGGCTCCCTCACTGCACAGAAGAGAAGGGATTGCCAGGCAAGGGCTTAGGAAGAACCCCCACCCCCACCCCCACCCCCGCACCATCCCTCCACCACCACAAAATTCCGCCTTTCACTTAGAACTGCTTCAAGTTGTTTCCCGGAAAATGTGTGCCCAGTGGGGATGCCAAGCACGGGGGGCCTCCCTGAATAATACACAAAAGTCCCACTGACTCGGGCGACCAGTTGTCCCAAACTGCCAGTGGGCGGGGCAATCCTGGGATAGGAATGCCGGCTAGTAAGTTCTAAAGTCACGTGTGGCCCAGAGGCTACTGGCTGGAAATCTTGGCTATCACTTTGGGGATGCTGGCAAAGTCAAGGTGGCTGATTATTAACGGGTCCCTCTCCTCTTTGGTTCCATCTTCCTTTTACAAGGCGTCGGCCTCAGCGATAGGAGTGTGCTGCGCTGGAAGGCAGCTCCCATCACAACTGGGTACTCTCTGCTCGCTCGGGGCCAGGAATTACGGTAGCTCCCACAGGGGATTACCCCATTCATGCCTCACACCACAGTACGGGTAGGAACTCTGGCTATGCTCCTTTTAGACAGCAAGAAACTGGGTGTTATGGGCTCAACTGTGTTCCCTTCAAATTCCTATGTCAAAGCCCTAGCCCCCGGTACCCCAGAGGGTGACCTCATTTCGAGAGAGGGTATTTATAGAAGTCATTCATTTAAAATGAAGTCATTAGCGTGGGTCCCAACCCAACAGGACTGGCGTTCTGGGAAATCTGAACACACACACACACACACACACGAAAAATGCACATCACGTGAAGACAAAGGGAGGAATTGAAATGATGCCAGGGAATGCCAAAGCTGGCCAGCAAGCCACCAGCAGCCAGTGGAGAGGCCTGGGCCAGGTTCTCCCTCAGCCTCAGAAGGAACCAGCCCTGTCCACACCATGCTCTGGGCTTTCTAGTCTCCAAACCGTGTGACTTGTCTCAACACATCCGTGGTATTTTGTGGTATTTTATTATAGCAGCCTGAGCAAACGCATCCATGGCACTTACAGAGGGAACTCTCCGGAGCAGACAGGCTAACTAGCCGACCTACAGGTGTTCCCAGCCCTTTGCTGCCTTCCACTGTGAAGACCCGAAGAGCAAAACGCCTGTTCTGCCAGTCTCTCTTGAGTTAGAAGTGGCCACCGACTTTGATCTGGTCAGTGAGACCTAAGCCAGTGGACTCCTTCCGGAAACGGTTTGGTCTCCTGATAAATGAGACCAACCAGCCTTGTCCCGCCCCCCCACCCCCCCATCACCTCGCCCGCCGGCAGGTGCACTGCCTAATGCTGCAGGAGCCAGCCTTCACCGCCTTCCAACACCTCCGGGGTGGAGGAGTTGACAGTCAGCCGCTTCGGGGGAACCAGAACTCTCTGGGAGGGAGGCCGTATTTCAGGGGCAGGGTCTCACAGGGAAGTGTCCATGCAGCGGGGCTAGACAAGATCTAGATAATTTCTTGTTCTCGTTCCTGATTCCTCAGACCCTCGGATCCCTGTATGTATGTTTTCTATATCCCAACTCCGTGCTAAATACAGCCTTCTGTGCATGACTGCATAAAGATGTAAAAGTGGAGAGCCTGCCTGTCAGCATTATTTTGATGTCTATTCTTCCCATAGCAGACTGGAACAGAAGGAGAAGACCAACTCTCCGCACACCCATTCAGCGGCATCTCACAGAGAGATGGCAGTGATTGGTTCACGGGCAGACATGTGACCCCCAACTGGGCCAATAGGAAGACTTCTCTGGGATTTTAAACATCAGAGCAGGGAAAGATGCATTCCTTTCTGTGGTCATGGTCTCAAGTCCAACCTGTCTGCTGGCCATTCTCAAATATGAGTTGGACTGGAATCACAAGATAGTCAGTACAGTAATGTTCACTCATTGAACATTTAGATGCCCTCACTCTTGACTTCAAGTGGACGATCCCTTCCCCGACCTTACAGGGAAGCACACTTGTCCTTCCTCCATTGCAATTACCATACCTCACTTGCTGAGCTCTTGAGGGATGGAAGACTATAGAAAATCGTAACGTGATTTCATATCAGATTCAAGTATAAGCGTTTGCATCACCATGTTAGTCAAGCTTATGCTGAAATAATCGGAAGCAGTCCAAAAATTTTGGGCGTTATAACCATTTCTTGCCCAAATTTCACACCCATGGTGAGGGGGTCTAGGACTCTGGCTAAGGATGCAGCAATGTGGCAGAAGGAAGCATGACACACTGACTCTGGAGTCTTCTACCTGGAAGTGACCGGTCCCGTGCTTATGTTTCATTGGCTAAAGCAAGCCACATGGCCATACCTGAGCTCAGCAGCCTTTCCAAGGTAGAGATGCCAAATCCTTTTGACCAGTGCACCGTCTGCCCCACCCTCGATATCGGGCAGGCCCAGCGCTTTGGACCTAGCCAGTGCTCAGGGATCCCTTGCACTCTTTCCTCTCTGCCCATTCATCACAACTGTAAGAAATACTCAGGCATTGTCTGTTTAATGTCTTTTTCACCCACCAGACTATGAATGGCTTTGGGGAGGGTATGTGTCTTCTTAATTGCTTTAACCCAGCACTTAGTCAAGTACCTAATACACACTAGGTACAATGAATGCTCGTTCATGAATAAATAAATGAATAAGGAAAGAATCCGTGATGGAATTTACACCCGCTTTATTCGAGCGCTAGTCCAGCTCTCAGTGTATGCCAGGCCTTGGGCTAGGGTCACGGATGGAGAACTGGAGGTACCCCACGGCCCACCCTCCTCCTGGAGCGGGTGGCTGGAGCAGGATAGTGTCCAACCTGCACCCGCACCCCTCCCCAGTCTGAACCAGGAGGTTGGATACATCAAAGACATTTAACACCAGAATGCTTTGTTTAAATGGTAACTTACATGAAACACCAATATAAAATATGGAGCCACATGAAATTCTCAGGGTCCTGCTTCTGAGAGGCTAAAATGGCAAGTTCATACAATTCAACCTCATAGGAAAGAGATGAGAGCTCTGAAGCTGGGCCCCCAGCCTTGCAGTGTTTTTCCGTCCCTACAACACCCCTCCTCCGCACACATATTCACAGAATCCTCGTGTAGAAATCTCTGGAGGAAATGATCTCCGAGTCCTAAAATTCTGAGTTCCTGAATTGAGCTTTAATGTGGGACTCTTGGCACCAAAACACGTGGACCAGATCCACGTGACGGCACCTGCTGCATCTGGGTCTCAAAGGCAATCCCAGGTCCCCGGGGCCTGCTGCAGCATCTTCTATGTGGCTTGCGTCCCGAGGCATCGATTCCCGCCCCCACCCCCACCCCCGCCGGCCCCAAGTGGATGAGAAATTGCAGCGCGTTTTCCTTGCATGGCTCTTCCATGCATCTCTGTCAGTGCTGGTTTACATTCTGGGATTGAACTAATTTGTTTCCCGTTTGCTCCTGGCTGCAAACTTCAGGCAGCTCAGCTTTGCTGCCCTGTGTTTGCAACATGGTCACCGCCCGCCTGGGGCCCGCCCCTCCGCCCCCACCCGCTTGCCGTCCCCATCCCCAGCTAACCACATCTGAGAGCAAGGAGGATTAGCAGGCTCAGCGTGATGGGGTGCTGGCAGTTGTAGCGGACACTCCTGCTACTGTTGAGAGCTGGGGGGGATGTAGGGGGAGTGAAGGCTCTGAATGGAGGCGGGGCGGGGGGGGGGAGGTTGTTAGAGGAGGGGGGAGCCCACCTTCAGTGTGCCGCTTGCCTACCACCCGGCTCAGAACACCCCCACTCTGACAGCAAGCAAGCACGAAGAATCAAGGAGAGGCTGCTGATTCCATTAATATTTTACCGAGGATCAAACCCTGAGCAGTGCGCTAACTGGGGTTGTGCATTCCAGACTCTCCTCTTCACTAGCCCAGCAGCCTATGGGCTCTCATTCTTATACCCATCTTGCGGATGGAGGAACCAGGACCCAAAGGGGGAAATAACGTCACCCATTAGAACTCTAGCTTCCACATCTGTGTGCACCTCGAGGATTTATGTCCTTAACAATGGCTTCTCCAGATCTTGAGGCTTCTAGGCAGCTCCTGGAAAATCAGCACCTTTCAAAGTATACCGAGCACCTAGCCTGAAAATGGTGGGGATGCAGCCTGGATTTCTGGAAACTTGAGCTGAGAGATGCCTTTGGGGGGCAGGGGAGTAGATTGGAGACGGCTGACTTTTGAGATACTTGCAGTCCTCCGGATGGAGCCACGTGGCAGGTTTTAATTTTAAAGCGACAAACTGGGAAGACACTTCCTCAGGCTTCCCCAAATGCCTGCCCATTAGCGGACAAGAGGGCCAGTTTTCTCCTTGACGTTCTTCTCCTCCATAGAGTAAGTAACTTCAGCTGTAAGAATATTTATTTTTCACCCCCCCCCCACCACCATGGGACTCTTTACAAACTATTTTCATGATGAGGACGAAAAAAGTGGAACCTTTAACCGTTTTCAACTTTTTTTTTCAGGAGTGGCCCGCAAAACATCTGGTTAATATTTTCGAAAGCTGAGCATACGCATATTCTATGATCTGACAATTTCACTCCTGGGTAAATACCGAATAGAAATGAGCACACGTGTCCATCCCAGATGAACGTTCAGAGCGGGACTTATGGCCCCAAACTGGAGGCAATGCAAAGGCCCAGGGTTTCCAAGAGCAATGATAGTCTGATCACACAGTTGCATGAGTACACAGCAGTGAGAAGGGACAGATCCAGCGGCACCCAGGGATGCGGAAGAGTGTCACACGCATTAGATTCACAGAGCAGAAGTCAGATAGGAAAAAAGTGCATCCTGCCTGATTTGAGGCTTACAAAGTTCAAAAACAGGCGAAAACTAACATCCAGAGTTAGAGGTCAAGATCATTTTGCCCTGGGCTGGTGGGAGGGAGTGCAAAGAGGCTTCTGGGCGCTGGCTTCACTGGGGCATTCCCCATGTGCTCTGCCCCCCTTCGGTATATGTTGTACTTAAACAAAAAGCTTACCTGAAAAAAAAAAAAAAAAAAAGGCTGTGACCTTCAGATGTCCTTGAACCTTATATTCCTGCCCTGTTCACCAGGGATGCAATGGGGTAGGACTGGGACAGGCTTTGCTGTTTTCCTCCAGAGCTCCTATTTTGGTAGCCAATCCCTCCCCTGCTAGGTCAGTATTAAATGGAAGAGGGCCACCAATTTGTAAGTAGAAAGTGGGTTATAAAAATAACTAGGGAGTCTTGACCAGCGTTTTAAAAGACAAAATGTACATATGACATAAAATAACCTCAATATCAGACTGTGGAACAGGCAGTAAGGGTAAGGATAATGTGATGGCATGAAATATTTTTCTTAATTCTGGTAGCTTTAACATACATGTAGTATTAGATTCAGGTGTACAACATAGTAATCACTTCTAGGTAACACCTGGTGCTCACAACAGTGCCCTCCCGTCTCTGATTTCCCCCACCCTCCATCCCTCTGGTAACCATGTTTGTCCTCAAGAGTTAAGAGTTTGTTTTGGGGGGCACCTGGGTGGCTTAGGTGGTTAAGCATCTGCCTTCACCTCTGGTCGTGGTCCCAGGGTCCTGGGATGGAGCCCCACATCGGGCTCTCTGCTCAACGGCGAGCCTGCTTCTCCTTCTCCCTCTGCCCCTCTCTCCTGCTTGTGCCCTCTCTCTCTCTCTCTGTCAAATCAATCAATCGGTCAATCAATCTTTTGAAAATAAAGAGTCTGTCTTTTTGGTTGGCTCTTTTTTTCTCTGTTCATTTGTTTTGTTTCTCAAATTCCACAAATAAGATAAAATAGCTTTTAAAAAAATTACCTACATTTCATTGGTATGTACCGAACTGACATGTTGACATGTACCCTTTTTTTTTTTTTTTTGACTATGAGTTTAGGTTAAAAAGTTGAAAGTTTGTCAGTTTCCTCCAGGGGCAGCAAGTCACAGGTTTGCCACTGGGAGTCATACCACTTGGGCTCTTATTCTCTCAAGCCCAGGGGTGGGGGGGCCCTGCCACGTGATTTTCCTCTTACCTGTCTGAGGAACCCAGGTGAGGCCAGGTGCTCGTCTCTGAGATTAGAGCAGTGTGACTATGTACCTGAGCCATCCAGGGGAATGATTGGCTCCTCTCTGTGGTGTCCTGGGTCTTGATAATGCCCAGGGTCCACTTGGAAGTCCCAGATTTGTCCCCA
The DNA here is from genome assembly GCF_963455335.1 of Martes martes. Lineage (NCBI taxonomy): Eukaryota > Metazoa > Chordata > Mammalia > Carnivora > Mustelidae > Martes > Martes martes. Next base: position 31,656,545 of record NC_137905.1, on the reverse strand, counting down.
CATTCTGAGACCTTCTGGAAAGCTTTGGTTTGGTTTGGTTTGGTTTCCTTCTTGAAAGCACAACCCTGAAGGGCACCCTGTGGGACGGCTCTCAGGTTCTCCACTGTCTTCACTGCAGAGGCTGTTAAACCCAAAGAGCAGTTTGTGGTCCGCACAGAGTCATCCTACTGCCCAGGCTGGGAGTGCCTATCCTCAGCGGGAGGCCCCCCGGAGGGGGGCCTCCCGCTGAGGATAGGCTACCAAAATAGGAGCTCTGGAGGAAAACAGCAAAGCCTGTCCCAGGCCAGGCACCTGACCTTGGTGGTCCCAGCCCCGCCTCAGTATGGTCTTGCTTGGACTTTGGACTAGACACTGTCACTTTCCCACACTCGCAGGGAACAGACGTTCTTGATGCCTGCGCCCCGATCCTCATGGCCCACCTGTGTCCCCTGTCATGTACCTGCAACCATGTGGGGCTTTTTTCTTTACTGTCCAAGGGCTTTCTTTGGCAGAGAACTTGCTGAGCCCCACGAGCAGGGGCTACCAGACATATGGGGGAGTTATGAACTTGGGAAAATTTCCAATCCGTGGAAAATAGTTGTCTGCAGATAAGTGTCCGGCCTCCTGTTCCCCAGGGGGTCGCTTCTGAGGTGGTGTTATGTGGTCTCTCAGACGGTCCCCAGGGGAATGCCTCCCAGTTACCATGGTGGTAATCTGCTCACTGATGTACCTTTAATCGTCTTTCTTCTGTTCCCTGCTTTACCTTCTCCTCTTCTCCTCATTTGTGCTTCTTGGGACCATGTCTCAGGTCAACCTCCTCCACCAAGACCTTTTCTTAGGGCTTACTCATGGGGGCACCCAAACTAAACAACTCTCTAATTTGCTTCTTTCTTATGTCCGTGATTCACTCTTTGGCTCCATCTGGTAACTCCGAGAGTCCAAGGATCTCTGTCCTTTTTACCGATGTGTGCTGCATTCCTGGATCAGTGCCCGACTGACAGCTGATGCTCAATAAGAAATTTTGGGGCATTGAAGAAGATATGTAGACATAGACAGGAGTTCAAGATCTAGGAAGCATCAAGGGACTCAGAAACTGTTTTACCCAGGGGCTCCCGGGTGGCTCAGTAGGTTAAGCCTCTGTTGGTTTTGGCTTTGGTCATGATCTTATGGGTTGTGAGGTCGAGCCATGTGTCGGGCTCTGCACTCAGCGGGAGAGTCTGCTTGAAGATTCTCTCCTTCTGCCCTTCCTCCTACTTGCACATACACTCCCTTTCTCTCTCTCTCTCTTTCAAATAAATAAATAAATCTTAAAAAAAAAAAAAAAAGCTGTTTTAGACCAAAGGGAACAGGTGTCATGTCAATGGAGGCTCTGCTCTGACTTCATAGTAGTTCACATAATGGTCATTGTCATAACATCACAGACAGAACTCCCTTCCCCTTGATGGTGAGGCTTCACAGAAGCAGAGCTTCTCTTTCTTGTCTCTGTGGTAGCCCCAGGACCTAGTGTTGAGTCAGGTCCATAGAAAGTGCTCAATAGATATTTGATGAATAAACAAATAATAAATAAGTGGTTTTAAGCATGTTGCCTTATTTCTCAGTGGGCAAGTGTTGAGCTTTGCATTTGGTTTAATTTGACTTCAGAGCCCAAGTTCTTTGGTCACACCAAGCTATTGCCCCAAATCACATCCAGGTCCCTTCTGCCTTCTCGTCTTTGTCCCCACTGACTGCAGGGTTTTCCTCCCAGCTATCAGCTGAAAATGTTTATTATTTTATAATACAAACAAACCCTTATAACTAGGTTCTATATATATCTAAAAGTTTGCTTGTGCAGAGTGGTCCTAGCCAGAAGCTGGCCGCAAGATGAATCCCATGACCTTGGCTATCTTGACCTTGGTTTTTAAAAGCCTCCATGGAACCAGCCATGGAACCATAAACTCCACCAAACTCTGAACTTGGACTATCTGACAAAGAAAACCGTCTCTTTGGGCAATCTAAAGTCTGATTTGCATTCTGCTTTAAGTTGTCCTAAACAAATGGGATGTAGGATGGAAATAGGGCAACTATGGGGATCTCACTGGCAAGAGATCTTAGAACATCTCTCTAGGTCCCACACTAGCTGATTCAGTTCACAACTCCCTTGACTGTAAGTAGCTGGGCAATCAAAAGTCTAAGTGAACACTGGCCACCCATAGTTTTGCTCCTCCAGTATCAAGTGAATACTGCCAATGTAACTTGCTGTGGCCAGGGAATATGGCGTCGCACATGTAAGCAGGGGTATTTTTCCTAAGTCTACAAGCAGAGCAAATGAGTTGGAAGAGTACGTTGTGTGTAGTAAGAAGTTGAACAGCATCTTTTCTAATATATGGTACCCTGTTCTTGATTTGGCTCTTAGGGACTAATATGGCCAGAGTAATGCCTCTACCTAGAAGGTGAGACACTTCATGAAGGCAATGAGAAGTATTTTGAGGGAATGTGAGGTTGGAATTGGGTAGTTAGAAGTCATTAACCAAAAGGGCTTAAAAATGTCATGAGAAACCAAAAGACTACAGAAGCGGGAGAAGGCCAACCTGAGATAGCCCTTGGAGCAGGTATAGAGGTGGCTCTAAGGCTCATTCAGAAGCAAAGGAAGGAAGTGATGATATTCCATATCCTCACACCTTGTACACTGGGATGTCCCCAACTCTCAGGTGAATCCTGGGTATCAGAAGGTCCCTTCTTGTCTGGTTTTCTGGGAAGACCTGAGATTGGCTCTCTTCATGTCCCCATCCCCATCAAAACTCACCATTCCCTCTGAGTTTTGGTTGCTGTTCCACAGAGGTGATACTTACATCTGAATGGAGTCCAGAGGACTTAAAATCAGTACAGAAGCCAGAAAAACATCAATCATCTAGCTACTTTCCTCCATTGCCTGTCTTAGCCCAGTCTAAGACCCCCTTTAAAGAAAGGAATTAGAGACATGGAAAAGAGAACCTATGCTTCTCCCCCATCCTCTCTCTTCAAAAGCCACGAATACACCACTTCCCTCTGCACCCAGACTCTTACACACACATAGGACTCCACCTCCCAAACCCACATGACATCTTGCACACCCACACCCACACACACACTTCCACGTTGAACCAGTGTCTTCAGACCCACTCTGCTATCTGTGCTTGGCAGTTGAGCTGTGTGAATGACATCAACAGGCACCCTTGCCTTCAGGCTTCCGGGTTGGTTTGGCCAAAGAGAAACTGGCAGGACATCAGACAATTTCTAAAAGCTTCCAAATCAGAAGAAGTAGGGGCCTAGAACCAGAGGTGACTGCAAAAATCAGAAGACTTTTGAAGAAGGACTTAGACCATCCATAGCCTGACTCAGTCTTACCTATTATTATAAGAAGCAGAGGGACCTTAACAATATCTATGTTGCAGTTTCAACTGGAAATCCATCTATCTATACAATGAAAATGGCTAAGGCCCATGCTGGATGCTGCTTCTTTAGGTTTATGTGTTTTTCTCAGAAACAGTTTTTTAAATGATGAAAGATTGGTGGACAGGGAATGGCTACATTATTTCTGGAAAGCCTTTGTGTATGCGTGTGCGTATCTGGGTGGTAATGACCTGATTACCTCCTTCCATGGCCTCCCTGGTTACTGGACCACTGTATCCCTTTGCACAGAGCTGTGTGGCCAGCTGTGCTGTGCTTATGAGCAACCTCACTGCCAACAGTACCTCATACACACTGGTCCACCTCATAACTATGGAGGACGCCGAGTATCATTATACTTTAGAACTATCACTGAGGGGAAATTTTTATGGAGAGTGCCTTGGTCATCACAGCATTGATAATTGACTTTCACCTGCTACTTAGGTTTTTAAAGTCTCCATGTCCACTGCCATACTTGTCTAGACATTGACTTCATTGTACAACGTGAAAGAAACTGGATCAAGGAGGGAGTCACCCAGAAGGAGAAGAAGTTCACCTTTTTGGAGCCCTACTCTATGTCAGACTGTGTGAAGGTTTGTTGTTAATCCTCATAATGACCCAATGGGGTGGGTATTGGCAGAATCCCTGCTCTATAGACAAGATGCTGAGGTTCGGAGAGGTTTGCAACTTGCGTAAGTTCACCCACATTAGGCCAGGATCTGAACACAGATCCAACTAGCATCAAAGCCAATGGAAATGTCTGCTGCTGATGCAAGCAAGACTTTGGGTGTCAGTGGCTGGTAACAACATGTTGAATTGCTACAAATGCTTTGTGACAGAAATAGAAATGCTGGGTCCTATGATGTAGGGTAATAGTTAGGGTCCTCCAGCCCTGACTGAAAACTTTATTAACAGCTCAGGAAATATGTGGCTGGTGTTTGGCCCCCAATCATGATGAAATAGTGTGAGACCCAGATAAAAATATGAAGCTATTTTTAAAATTCTGAGAGTACCATTCCTCTACTCAAAGTTATCCATGGCTTTTCTTGAGTATGCATCAGTTTCCTATTGCTACTGTAACAAATTACCACCACATAACTTTAAACCATACAAATTCATGATTTTACAATTCTGGAGTCAGACAGCCAACATGGTGTCACTGAGCTAACATCAAGGTGTTGGCAGGGCTGTTTTTCCTTCCGGAGGCTCTGGAGGAGATCCCTGCCTCTTTGCCTTTTCTGGCTTTTAGAGGCCACTCGCATTCCTTGGCTCATGGCTCTTGCCTTCATCATCCAAGCCAGCAAGGTCCCATCTCCCTGACCCTTATTCCTTTGTCATGTTTCTCTGTGCCCACGGCTGGGAAGTCTTCTTTTAAGGACTGGAATGATTGGATTGGGCTCACCTGAATAATCTAGGATAATCTCCCCGTATCAAGTTCTATGCCATTAATCCCACATGCAAAGTTCCTTTCTGCCTGATAAGGTAACATTTACAGGTTCTGGAGATTAAGGCATGGGCTTTTGGGGGCCATTTTTTATCTGCCACAAATAAAACCCTCAGAAATGTGACCTTACCTGTCCCTAACTTAGTTGTACTATCTCTACAGCATGTGCTCCCAGACACAGAGCCCCCGCACCCCCCACCAAGCTTTACTCAGGTCCTTGGGGCAGGCTCACACTCACAGACCCTCCACCTACCACCTGCCTGCCTCTCCCCACCCACCCCTCAGGAGGGGGGGAAGGGGGAAAAGGGGAGAGGAAGGAAGGGGGAAAGGAAGGAAGGAGAGAAGAAGGAGAAGGATGATAGAGCGATCTCTGCTCTCTATAGTAGATTTTCTGACATTTCCTTAGTCAATACAATGGCAAAGTAGCCACAGCAATGGCAGAAGTAACATAACACAGGTTATTTTGTGAACTTTGAAGATCTGACTTAATAAACTTGGGCCAGTCACATTGCTCCTGAACTCATTTGCCTGGTAAGCAAAATCTGATTGCTGAGAAGAGTAGATGTAAGCCACCTGGGCTGACATTAACAAATTCTAACAGGCATAAGAATGTTGAGAACCCACCAATTTTTGTATGAAAGTGGGCTTGGATTAAAAAAAAAAAATTAGCACAGAGAGAAAAGAATATGTTGAAACATAGCTACTCTGGGTCACAAAACAGCTCACCAGAGCAGAAGTTATGCTACTTGATAAAGCTAACACAACATTGGACCTTATTGATGTAGGTATGGCCCTCGGCAGTAGCATTACAAAAACCTGTCCAGAGAAAACAAAGAAGTATGCCACTCTGGCAGAAGAACTAACGTCCTTGTGGAAACTGAGGAATATCAAAGTCAAGGCGGTCATCCTCTTGGCAATGGGAGTGTTGTCCTCTGCACAAACCACACATCTGGGGTGTGGGATCCAGCGCTCGGTTGGGATTTGTATATGAGTGCTTGCTTTTGCTTATCCTTCATTCATTGCACATTTTGGAAATAACACCCAATTTTTCATGGAGTGCCAACTCTCTACTACTCACAGTCATTGCTGGGGAGAACTGACTCCACCCCTGGCTACAGAAATTAGCCCACAACCCAAGACAGGTCAATGAAAATTCTGCCTCTTCCTGACCACCAACATTTGGTCCAGCAGTGGACATGTGTCATAGTTGGGGCCAATGAGACTCCTTCCCTTGGAATTTCATAGAAACTAATGGGAAAGATGCACTGTCTTTCCAGAAACTTGCTTAAGTCATAGACATATGTGACAGAGATGGGGACATTTTGTTCAATGACGTAGGGAAATAGCTTTCACCAACCCTGCTTGAGAACTTTGTTATCAGCTCAGAAAAATGCGGCTGATGTTTGACCCCCCCAATCAGGGTTAAATAGAGTGTAACCCAGATTAAAATTTGCAGCTTCTTAAAAAAAAAAAAAAAAGTCTGATAGTACCATTCCTCTGCTCAAAGCCTTCAGTGGTTTTTCTCAAGTATGCATCAGTTTCCTATTGCTGCTATAACAAATTACCACAAACTGAATGTAAACCATTCAAATTAATTATTTAACAGTTCTGGAGTCAGAAGTCTGGCATGAACATATGGATGGGATCTGGGTTATCATGTGCAGAAAATCTGACTGAAAACCAAAGCCAGCAAGGAACAAAGAAGAGCCAAGAGGTGGAGGAAGGGTCCTGATGGAAGAGTTGAAGCCATGGTGCTCTTTTGGAATTCACTGGAACATGAGCCAATCCATTGCTCTGAGGTGTACAATCTACACGGTGCTGACTTAGGAAGTCCCTAAGTACAGGTGACCTCACATGGCTCTGAGCCCAGATATCCTCCCATACCTCAGACTGGAAAACTGAGTTGCCCAGGAACTTCTTTTGACCACCTGCCTCACAGAACTCGTGTCCCAGGCGGTTCTGAACTTCTGTGTCTCTATTCAAGCTTGAGCCTCTGCTGGGTTGGTCTTCCTTCCCCACCTCCTCCACTAAGTAAATAGTTTCTCAGTCCTTCAGGCCCAATGGGGAGACTTCAGCATGAAGTCTCTTCTCCCTGCCCAGTCACCGATCACCCTCTTGACTTGTCACCTGACAGCTCCCACAACCCTCACAAGGAGACCCTGCAAATTATTTGATGCCTGCCTGTCTCCCTTTCTGTACTGTGAGCTCCTTGAGGACAGGTACCATGAATGGTTCATCTCTGATCCCACAGTTTGCAGATGGCCTGGCCCAGTGGTCAGAGAGTGGACAGTATTAGGACGGACACTGAGGAGTAGTCAAAGTTCTGTGAGGCCTTGCAAAACTCTATTTAGAGGTTTGAACTCTCTTATGAGAGCAACAGGGAGATCCATTGAGGGGTTAAGGCAGCGGGGAGGCAGGAAATTTCTGGCATGCTGACATGAGCTTCTGCTTTGCTCCTGAGAGGAAGACCCATCCCTGAGCCCTACTCTTGGTTCTGTTTCTGACTTTTTCTCCTTAGGACCTGCTGATCCCTCCCCTCGACCCCTGTGGGGTTATGGAGTGTGCGTCTTCTTACCCAAGCACCAGCCGCCTCTTGGATCTCTGGGTCACACCTATAGTTCATACCCCAGCCTGGGAACCCCTGCGGTGGCATTTTGACCTCCTTCTATTTGCAGACTTCGCCTGGAAAATATCCAAAGAGTGCCTCCACCCTCTGACCCTGTGTTTTACTGGATCACTTCTTACTGGCTGGAGGTAGCCAAATTGCTCTTGATCTCATGCTAGGAGGCCATTGATGTCTCTGTGATTCTGTGGGGCGCCTTTCTCAACTCAAAGCATCTGCTGCAAAGCTGATTTGGGAAAGGTGTGATTTTTGAAAGGCATGTTCATTTATGGTTGCTGTACCCTGTCACCACATTAGGTCATGAGGCCAAACCCAGAAGAGGAACAAGGATGCTCGGCGGGAGGGGAGTAAGTTGGGGAGCAACTGTGACTCAAGAATTCATCTCAGATCCACACACATCCAACAGTCCGTCCTTCGTCAGCAGGAGAAAGTCAGCACGAGTGGAAACCACGATTTCCCAATGTGCCGCCATTCAGAGATTTGTAGACATGTTACCTGGACAAAGGAATTGATCTCTTCCTTTTTATTCCAGATATCAGCTCTTTCACAGTTGTCGCTAAAGGACCTTGGCAAAGCTTCAGTTCCCTGGATGAGAAGTGAGTGTTTCATTTTTCAGGGGAACACCTACTTTTCAAGTGGACAGAGCTTGGATATCATACCTAATTATTTAATTAGATCACACACATTTGTTTAAATACATGCTTGAACGTGTTTTCTTATCATACTTGGTTATATTACTGGGCTAACAATGACACCCCACAGTACTTTGATACGAGGGCAGAGGGATGAATGAAAATTGGGAAGCCGCCCAAAGAGAAAACAATCCATGAGTGTTCATAGTGGTGGGGCATGAGGTAGGGGAAGGATAGGGATTACTTTTGGAGGTTCAACTTCTCAAGGGCAGAATCAAAACCATTCAAGTTGGCTATATGGAACCCACCATGAACTGAAGTCAAAATGAAATTCACTGGTCTGGATTTCTGTCGATCCTGAATTGAGGGCACGGAGCTGATATTGATGGGCGGAAAGTCTCACCCGAGATGGGGGAGGGTCTCTTGTGCTGCAAAAGTTGAGAACCATCATTATAAAAACCTGAAATTGAAGAAGGCATAAAGAGACAGACTTGCCCCAATCTTGGAGAGCTCCCCCCTTTTAGAACCATCATTATAAAAACCTTCCCTCTGTCCTTCCTTGCCCGAGAGCTGCACCCCATGATTTCATGGGCTGGCCTTTCTGTTTGGCTTCACACAAGGGTCCAACACCCTCCTTCTGTCTGCAAGTGCCCTTGGGCGCAGTCCCAGGTGCTGCTGGGGGCAGCCGTCTATGTGGGCAGGAACGGCAGGTCCTGAGGGGCTCTGGGTGGGGCAACACCAACATCCTTAGATCCAGGATTTTCATCAGAAGCTTGATTGACCAAGACTGTATGCCAAAATGATAACATTTCTCCTCCTGAGGCTCTTGGAAAAGGACTACCCTCTTGAGAATCCATTAATTAATTAATTAATTAATTAATTTCAGAGAGACAGAGAGAACAGGGGAAGGGCAGAGGGAGACAATCTTCAGACTCACCACTGAGCACTGAGCCCATGCGGACCTCCATCCCATGACCCACTAGATCAGGACCTGAGCCCGAACCAAGAGTGGGGCGCTTCGACTGAGCCATCCAGGCGCCCCGAGAATCCCTTTAAAGACGCAATCTCTTTCCTCGTGTTTCTAGCTAAGGACTAGCGGTGGCCATTGTTGGGGACATCGATTGGAACCATTCCTTCTCTGACATTTGAACTGAAATTCCGTCTCCCCATGGCGAGATTTCGCAGGGCACCCACGTTTCTAGAGAGTAGCCGATCGAGCGCCGAGCTGGAGGCTTGCCACCGGTACCCGTTTGCGGCCTGATGCCGGGCGAGTTGCCGTGCGTCTCTGAGCCTCGCTTTCTCTGCCTATAAATAGCCGCAGGGAGGCAGCTTCTTCGATCTGGCCTCCAGGGAGGCCGATTTCGCTCTGCAGAGGGGAGGGGAAAGGAGGATGGGGTGGGACGATGCCATTCCCAGGACCACGCCTCGATGCCAGTCGGTGGGAGCAGGCCCCGCCTCGCCTCCAGATCCTGAGAACCTGCTGGAGGTGGCAGGGACGCGGAACCCAAGTGATTTATCCGCCGGGAAGGAAATGAATTGGTGGACGGCGGGGAGGACCATACCCTGGGTGGGTGACACAGAGAATGGGAAGAAATATTCCCCTTACCCCACCCCCACCCCCGCAAAGCGACGCGGCTCAGGGTGGCCCGGAAGCTGCTTTGGTTCATGATGTCATAAAAGACGCGGGCAGCCCGGTCCCCGCTGCCTGTCACACGCCGGGCTTTGAACGAGGGGCCGTGATGGATAAGGGGGCCCCTCAACTCGCTTTTATCCGCAGACGGATGTCAGGACCGCGTGCCCACCCCGCCGGGCTTTCATTTTCCCTCCTGCTTTCCCCACGCCTTTAATCAAGGCCTCGAAGGTAATTGCTCTGTGGACAAACAGCTCGCGGCCTGGTGTGCAACTAACAATTAGTTTAGGGGCTGTGATCTATAAATTTTGAGGAGAGGGAAAGAGGATTTGGTGCACTTGGGCTATCGTTTCTAATGAAGAAAAATAACACACCGGAAGGGATCCCGAGTGTTAGCAAAGCAACTTAATATCATCTGGTCGTGATTTGTAGGGCTCGATAATGCCTTGTGATCTTGGGGAGAGAGAGAAAACGGGGTGGGGAGGGGTGCGCTGTTGCCGGTGGTGTTTCTTAAAAAGAAAAAAAAAAAAAAGCCCCTGGCTTCGTGTGTATGAGATTTATGACACGCGGTCGGCCATCTGTATAAACCCCACGGATCTTCCATCACTGTCCCCCAGCTCTGTAAACGAGGCCGGCCCGAGAGGGACACCATAGGAATGTCGTCCTATTTATTGTTTATAAAAATAAACTGGCTGGCCGGGGATGTATGTAAGGAATTTATATCAAGCAGCTGCACAAGCAAGTGGCCCGGGAGCGGGGGAGTGGAGGAAGTGGGGAGGGGGAGAAAGTGTGACCCCCAGCACAGAGCAGGCCCTCTCCCATCCGCCAGGAGAGGACCACTTTGGGAGATGAAAGGGAAGGAGGGAGGGAGGAGGCCAGATTCAATATCCAACCAGGTCAAACCCCTCTTCCTTTTGGTGAGACCACCGAGCGGCGCCTCTTGGAAGGCTGGTCTCTGAGGAGTGGGGCTCCCCTCCCAGAGGAAACACTGGTGTGGACCCTGAGGGGCATCCCTGGGGTCCTCGAGGGGAGCGAGGAGCAAAAGAAGGCACTGAACCCGATGAAAGGCTCCCCAATGCGTTGCTGTTTTAAGAGCTGGGTGCCGTCTGGCTTTTGACTAAGGGGCAGCGTCCAGTGGGAAGGGTCAGAGTGGGTTCCGTCAGCCGGCCCTCCATGGGGTGTTGTGGCCTGAGTTCTGTCATACGCATGTGAGGTGGGCTGTGTCAGGGCTGCTCAGACCCAAAGGGGCCCTCTGCTCTCTTTAGATCAGTCTCTGGGCCCAACTGACAAGAACAAGGCTAAGAGGCAGATGTTGATAGAATGTCACAGTCGGAGGGCTCCTGAAGGGGAACCCCATGGATCCTCTTGGTTTATGAACAAGGAAACAGAGACCCAGGTGGAGGGAGACTCATCCATCCTGCTCGGAGTGAGGCTGGGATTTGACCTTAGGTCTCCCAGCTCTCACAGGCAGGATTCTTCTCCGCTAGTGGTGCATCCAGTCCTGGGCCATTTGTCCATTCCCTGGTACCTCTCTGTTCCCTAGAGTCTATTCTCCAGACTAAAGCCAGGGTAATCTTTTAAAGATGTTAGTCCAGTCCCCTATCAAAAGCCATTCTGTGACTTCCAAAAGCACCTGCAGTAACACTCAGACACCAGATGGCCTGGCCCCAGCCGGTGTCCCCAAACTTCTCATCTGAACTCTTGCTGGCACCCATTAGCCCTAGAAACAATGGCCTTCTTTCTGCTCCTTGACCAAGCCAAACTCCAACCTCAGGGCCTTTGCACTTGCTGTTCTCTCCTTCTGGAGTCCTCTTGCCCAGAATCTTACCGTTTCTACATTCATGTTGCCATTCAATGCTGCTTAAATGTCACCTCCTCAGATAGGGCTCCCCTTCCCTACCTATTTTATTTATTTGTTTTTTCTGACTACTCATTTTAAAATAGCATCCTTCTTCCATAAGTCACTCTCAAGTTCACTAATCAGCCATACTGTTTTTTTTTTTTCTTTAGAGCGCTTATCATGATCTGAAATAAAATAATTATGGTCTTTCTTTGTTCCCCATTTTTCTATCTTAAGAGAGCAAGGCCTTCCTTATCTTGTTATCTTCTGTTTTGCCATGTGTAGAATTGCTCCTGTCATGACATAGGCATTCATTCATTCATTCACTTACTCAACTATATTTACTGCATTCACTTGTAACTGATGGTCTCATGGAAACTACTTTCTAGTGAAGAAGGTAAAATAATAAATTAATGGTAAGACACCTATCTCAGGATTGTGTCAAGTATGAAATGTTAGACAATTACAATAGTTTATGAATGTAAAATTCTGAGCCCAGTGCCTGCTCCTTGGTACCTGCTTTATAAACACTAAAGTGTCACACTAACTTTGTCCTCTAGATTCTTGGGTTAACCTGCCTTAATGAATTTATAGTTAAATACAAGAGACTAATGAGCTTGAAGACAAATTACTTGAGAAGGAGCTAATATCTCTTTGGAGAGGTTAACTGAGGCTGTGGGCCAGTTGATAAGATCGTCGAGCCTGCTTGTTGAGAAGAGCAATCATGCCTGGCCGGGGTTAGAGGGGATGACCCCTTCAATCCCCTGCCAGCCCAGCCCTGCTCTCCCTGCTCCATGAGCGAACACCCAACTAGCCAGACCTTCAATGACATAGACCGCCAAAGGGGGGAAATGGCTTTCGGTTAAACCACCAACACTCACTTACCTGCTAACCATGTGCATTTACAAATGTTTTTCCACATCGTCTTTGAAATAGGGCTTCTCAACCTTGTGGGGGAGAGGGGAAGAATTCTTAAAATTGTGTGTGCCATACTTTGTGTATACACAAGCATGGGGTTTTGTTGTTTGTTTGTTTGGTTTGTTGGTTGGTTTTGTTTTTGTTTTCCCTGGGGAAAATAATCATAATTTTCAATGCCCAAGGTTGCCAGTGAATTCTGTGTCTCAACATAAGTTAAATGAGTTAAGTTGTCAACACTTAGAGCTGTTTGGGAATTGTGAATCTCTTTCCTGATTTCTTTAAAATGTACTTTCCCACTAATTTAGGGTGACATTTGTAACATACTAAATTTGGGTAATATTATACAGTTTGCTTATTCAATAATTATCTATTATGCCTGACCCTACTAGGGCCAAGAACTATCCTACATACAGCCAAGACATCAAGGCCAAGATGAGGAAAGGTCCTGTTCTGAGAAGCTTACCTTCTAGGGGGACAAGGAGAGTAGATAATAAGCAAATAAACAAATATATACGACAACTCCAGTTGTTGGTGAGTGCTCTGGAGAAATAAGGCTGATATAATAGAGAAGAGAGAGGGCACCGCTTTATACTGGATGGACAGGGCAAGGCTCTATGCTGAGGTGGTGTTTGAGCCAACTTGAATGACAAGATAGAGCAAAGAGCCAAGGGAGAAGTGACTCAGACATTTCAAGCAGAGGAAACTGCTCATGCAAAGGTCCTGAGGCAGATATAGGGTTAATAAGTTTTAAGGTTGGCAAACAGGCAACATGGCTCCAGAGGAATGAATAGAGTGAGAGTGACAGGTCATGAATCAAGGTGGAAGTGGAGGTGACATCTCATAGAGCGTGGAAATCTTGATTTAAATTTTAGATTTGATTTCAGTGTTAGGAGAAACTACTGGATGTGATTACCAAGACCACAGAGTTTTCCACAGCATTAGGAGCTTCTGAGAATAATTTCTATATGTTCATATATTTGGCAAGAGAATAGCAAAACAACTATTTTTTCTTTAAGAAAAAATGTTGACTTTCATTTTCCCAGTTGAGTTCCCAGCCCATTTACCAGCCCTACAGTTGAAAGACGTTACAGCCAAGTATGCTGAGAAGATGCAAGATCACCTTTTTTTTTTAATAAAAATTTTTTTTTAAATTAAATATTTTAAATAAATCATTTTTATTACAAAGCAAAACAATTTAGCTCTTCATTGTTTTAAATCTCTCCATTATAGATGTGGGGAGTTGGTGTAATTCCACATAGGCAAACGATCTCAAAGCATTTTTCTCATAATAAAAATTCCATCTTCCCTCCAATGTTAAATGGACCTTCATTTCCAAGAGAAAACAAACAAGAGTATGCTGAGAGCTCTGTGCTGACATTTATAAAAAGTAGTTTAGACATAGGCCAAAAAAATTAGTAGAAAGCATTATATCCCAGGTTGGGTGCCCCAGGAAGCAGACTCAGAGATGGAAATCTGCAGGTAGGAAGTTCGTGATGGAAGATTCTTGGGATCGATACTTGTGAAGGAAAGGGATTGGGGCAGGGGGGTGGTGGTTGTGCTGTGTCAATGGTCCCATGGTCCCATAGGAAGCCCTAAAACTGGGATGGTCCTTAAGCATTGTCCTGCATGGGACTGAAGAAGCCAGGACATTCTCTTGCTGCAACTGACCAACCATTTTATGTAGGCTGCTTCTGTAGGAGAGTGGAACTCAGGCAAGGGGGAGGCATGTTCCGAAGAGGGCTGATGGCTGGGGACTCTCTGTAGCCAGCACTCTCAACAACTGTGGAAGCCATCTCCTTCCATTCCAAGGGCATTTCCCATATACCTGGGTCTGAAATGGAAAGCAAAGCATCCCTTTCCCCTGTTCTCCTAATTCCCATCCCCACCCCACAGAGGTAAACATAACTTGCTTGTTTTTAGTTTTCTGAGTTGATTTGAAATGTCCACACAAGATACTCACAGTTATATTCCTCAGTCTGGACTTCCTGATAAGAAAGATGAGGGTCTGGACTCATTCTTCCCATGTCCTCCTCTCAGTGTTATTATATTATTTAAAATTTTTCTGCTAGGAGGTTTTATAACTGCTACATAACATAGTTGGCTTTCTTAATCTGATAACATCATATTGTATCTCATCTCTTCCCATGTAATTGGAAGGAAATGAACACTTCTTATACTTCCCTTCCACTTTCTTTCCATTCTATCAACCATACCATTATTTTTACATTGTCAAGGTTTATAACACTCATGTGCTAATCAATAATCAATATTTTTTTCTCTCAGGTTGAAACCTAATAAACTGTGGTGGTGCAGGTCTTAGGAGCATGTCTCTATCCCCAGCCATGAGGTTTCTGCATTTCTCACCCTATATGGTAGAGACCCCCTAGAGGTGTCCACATCATAAGGCCCTAATCTGTGACTATGTCACTATATATGGGGAAAGAGCCCATTTTGAGATGGGGAGATTATTCTGGGTTATCAATTATCTGGGTGGACCCAATGTAATCACAAGGGTCCTTTTAAGATGGAGAGAGAAGTGTCAGCATCAGAGAAGGAAGTGTGATTATGGAAGTCTGGGGAGGGAAGGATTCTGGTTCCCTCTATCCTCCTCAATGCTCCAACTGGGGATCTGTATGTTGAACTAATGAAAGACAAATTAACAGGAGAAAAACAAAGAGACGTTTATTCTCATGTGCATGGTGCTCATGCTTGAGAACACCTGGAAATAAGTAACTCTAACCTCTAATTCTGGTTAGAATTTGGGGGTCTAAATAGCAAACCGAGTAGGGGGAAAGGAGGGGAGAAAGGACACTTAGGAAAGGCAGAAGGCTTTTTGGAAGGATAAACAGTCCCTTAGGAGAATAGATGGGTGAAGGGAGAGTTGGTGAAGATGTCTATCTGGGTGTGGGTGCCAACTTCTCTCCAAGAGAAGAGTAGAATTGCTCCCGGGAAGGGGGAGGGGATTTATGACCATTGAGTTCTTTGAGGAGGCTCTTTTTTTAGGGAGATAAGGGATTTCAGGAATTTAAATGCCTTCAGCATGAAATAAGTTTTATGCCGAAGTGGCATATTAGGGGGTGTCATATCTGAGTTCTCTTCCGAAGCAGAGGTCAGAAAGTCAGGGAGAGATTTGCAGACGCTACACTGATGGTTTTGAAGATAGTGGAAGGGGCCATGAACCAAGGAATGCAGGAACCTCCAGGAGCTGGAAAGGCAGGGAAAGGGAGTCTCTCCTAGAGCTTCTAGAAGAAACCAACTCTGATGATGCTTTGACTAGCACATTAAGAGTGGTTTGGACTTCTGATCTCCAGAACTGTAGGAGGGTAAGTTTTATTATCTTAAGCCAGTAAGTCTTGTCATTTGTTAGAACAGTATAGGAAATTAACACACCTCCCATGATACTCTGCTTTATGCCACCTTGTAGTTTGCTTTTATTTTCACCAAGACTTTTTCTTATATTTTCTTTCTGGGTTTTTTTTCTCATTGACTAAAATAATATTTTTATGCCCTGATTAAGACCATCCAGCTACTTCATCACACTATCTGTAAGAATGAGCCTACTTTCATCTTGGAAGCTTACAGCCTTGACTTCTAATTCAAATTTGGATATATGGTTTCTTAAATCTGCTCCACAAAACTTATCCAGGAGTTTCTCCTCTTTTCAGTCTTCCATCAGACCCCCTGGTGATTGAATCTGTGTATTTTCTTTTTTTTGTTTCTATTTCCTGTGTTATATGGTCAAGTACCTTTTGGGAAAAGTCATGTGGGAGAAAATCTTTGAATCCTTTCATGTCTGGAAAATATCTTTATCCCCAACCCTCCCCACACACAGTCATAATTTTTATAGTTTAGTTGAATATAAAATTCTAGGCTCAAAGTAACTTCTTTTTATTATGTTTAGATCATTTGTCTATTTTCTTCCAGGATCCCGTATTGTTTGTCAGAAGTTAAATGTGGTTCTGAGTCTCATACTTTATCGATGACTTGTTCTTGCTCTCTGTAGATTTTTATAAAAATGTAGTAGAAATATGAATTTTGTTTTTCAATCCTGCTCCGTATTTGGTGTTTCTGTTCAAAATGAACTTTTAGGTGTAAAACATTTTCTTAACAGCTTTATTGAGATGTAATTCAAATATTATACAATTCAATGGATCTTTTTTTTAATATATTCACAGAGTTGCGCAAGCCTCGCCACAATTTTAGAAAATTTTCATCATCCCAACCAAACAAAACATGTACCCACTAGCTATCACTCCCCATCCTCTCTTATTACCCTACCCATACCTCTACCCCTAGGCAACCACTAGACTAATTTATATCTCTATAAATTTGCCTACTCTGGACATTTCATAGAAATAGAATCAAATATGGACCTTTTGTGCCTCTTTCACTTAGCATAATGCTTCCAAGATCCATTCATGTCTGTTTTCACATGCCTTGGAACTTCTGTGTTGCTAACTTAAATGTATAAAGTTTTCACTCATTTTGTATCTTTTTCTTTTGGGGAGTTGTCTTTAGCCTCAACTTTCAATGCTTCTATTGACATCTTTGCAATTTTACTACTTAGATTATATTTTCTGCAACAGAAAGTCAAATTCAAATAGCTTAAGCAATCAGCAAATATTTTGTATTATTTTTATTTGTAGAACTCTAAGAGGTGGGATAGGATGAAGGGTTGGTTGATGTGCCTAATCCAACATGTCATGAAGGATCTAAGTTCCTTTCATCTTTGTTCTGTTATCACTAGCTAAACCTAAACCTAAACCTAAAGCAGGTTCACTACATGTCTTCCAGGAGGAACCAGCTATGTGTGCCTTTTTGTTAATGTCTTTCCAGAGAAGGAGACTTCTGAAGATCTCTAAAAACCTGGACAAACTCTCTTTACATCTCTCTGGACTGAATTTTGTCCTGGGTCCATTTCTGACCCAACAACCAGCAAAGAGGAAGAGATAGATCTGAGTATCTTCCAGTGTTTCTCAATTAGGGCACAGTTGTCATCTAGTCAACATAATCTTCATTGTAAGTGACTGTTCATGCATTTCAGAACATTTATCATCCATGGTAGCTGCCCATTAAATGTCCATAAACCCCCCTATATTAATTTTCTACTGCTGCTATAACAAATAACCACAAACTTAATGACTTAAAACAATACAAATTTATTTTCTTATAGTTCTGGAGGCTGGAACTCTTAAACTCAAGATGTCAGCAAGGCTGTATTTCTCTTTCAAGCTTCAGGGAAGACTCCATATTCTTGCCTTTCTCAGCTCCCAGAAACCACCTGTATTCCTTGGCTTAGGTCCCCTCTTTTTTATAACTCCAACATCTTCCTTCCATTGTTACATCTCTTCCTGCTACCCTGACCCTCCTGCCTGCCTCCTGTAAGGACTTGTGATTGTTTTAGGCTCACCCAAATAATTCAGGATGATGTCTCCATCTCAAGATCCTTAACTTAATCCCATCTACAAAGTCTCTTTGTAAGATTCACAGGCTCCAAGGATTAGGAAGCTGGCATCTTTGGGGAACCATCCTCAGCCTACACATCCATACTCTTTGCCCTACACCTTTTCTTCTAACAATAACAACAACAACAACAAAATGAGTCACATGGGCTCCCTGGGATGAGTGGACGCCTCAAAGAAATGGGCGTTCTTTCGGGAAGGGGTAAGGGAGGAATGGGTGCTGAGTAGGGAAGCAAAAAGACCTACAAGATTATCAAATGTTTCTTTTCAAAGCACTTTTTCTTATGCCCCGATTGCTTTATTTTCTGAGTGGCCTATTCTTTTTTTTATAGATGTCTTACTACCTTAAGTCTTTCTCAATTTTATTTCGATATCCTTCCTATATTCTGAAGTTTCTGTTTTCTCCAGGATGATTTTTTGTTTATGTGTTCTATTTGGGGTTGGAAATAACCCTCAATGGGTTCTCCACCTTCTCCTGATCATTAGTTGTCCATTCATATGAGTACTCAATCATGGACTTGGGTGATGTATACAGCAGGTGGCAATGGGTTTCCATTTCAATTGTAGAGTGCTTCCCCAACACCATGTTCCTTGAGTGGTACAGCAAGGTGACTTGACCCTTGACACATGGGATGGGAGACTAGGAGGACAGACCGGCTAGTAGGCTGTGCCCTCCCCCTTGTTGAAATAGGCACTAACAGTCATATCAGGAGCCCTAATCCAGGCCTTGGGTGTAAACCATCATTTACTCGGTATGAGAAGAATAGGGAATGGGAAAGGGAAACCTGAAAGGACTTCAAATCATCACCTTGATTTCTACCCCCCTGTAACATTTCTGCTCTGCCTACCCAGAGGCAAATCACCTACAGTGTCTCTAGGGCTCTGCAAAGAGGAATGCCCGCCATCTTTGTAGATGCCTTCCATGGGTGTTCTAGACTGCCACTTCCACTGCCATGATTTATGCTGTTAGTTTCTCATTCACTTTTCCTACTCCAGAAACTCCTCGGATCCTTTGTTCTACTGATGGATTTCCTTCCGTCCTCAGCCCTCTTTGAGTTTATTAGCATTATTTTACTAGTATTCAGTGAGAAAAGGAAGAGAAAAGTATGTGATCCTTCTACTACTTTGGGTTTTTGTTTGTTTTGTGGGTTTTTTTTTTTAAAGATTTTATTTATTTGACAGACAGAGATCACAAGTAGGCAGAGAGGCAGGCAGAGAGAGAGGAGAAAGCAGGCTCCCTGCTGAGCAGAGAGCCCGATGCAGGGCTTGATCCCAAGACCCTGAGATCATGACCTGAGCCGAAGGCAGAGGCTTAACCCTCTGAGCCACCCAGGCGTCCCCCCCCCTTTTTTTTGAGAGAGAGAGAGCATGTTGGGGGAGGGGCGGGGGATGGGGGCAGAGGGGCAGAGGGAGAGAGAGAGAATCTTAAGCAGATTCTGCACTGAGCATGGAGATGGATGGGGCTTGATCTCAAGACCCTGAGATCATGCCCTGAGCCAAAATTAAGAGTTGGAAGCTTAACCAACTGAGCCACCAGGCAATTCCCCACCCCTGACCTCTTCAAACTAGAAATCTACTGGAAGCTTAAAAATAGCATTATATCCTTGGTTCTCAACTGTCAAGATTTCAGGAATCCAGTCTCAGCTCAACCCTCGTGGTCTAACTGTATCCAAAAGAAAATGGAGTGGCTAACACTAGGGCAGGCTAAACGTGAAATCAGCTTTAGGGCATGAATTCAGGTGGGTGACCCCCTGTAGCCCTCTTGGCTAGCTCAGGATGGCTTCCTGGTAGAGGTGGACTCAATTCCTTCCCTCAAGAGTCACCCCGCAGTTACCAGAAAACAGGATGTCAGTGTAGAGCAGAAAGAACTTGGCAAGCAGCAGAGAGCAGACCTGCTGAGAGTTACTCTAAGGGCTGTACTACAGTTTTCCTACCACCTTCACAATGAGCCCAGAAGCTGGCTGCCCTTTCAAATTCTGGAAACTCACGGAGCTGGAGCCATCCAGTTGCCCTGGGGAAGTTCCCTCACATTCCATCTGAGAGTAGCAGCCTTTCAGTCTCTTCAGGAGTGATGTGGCTGAGGGAGAACTTCCTGTCCTCGTGTGCCCCCTTATCCATTGCCTTGTCTATGGCAGCAGCAGAAGGCAGGCTCTGGGACATCAGGTCTGAGAGCCCTATGCAGAAGAAGATGCTGCAGGCCCAAGGATCCAGGGAAGATGAGGAGAAATGGTGAAAGTAGAAGAGTAGGTGAATCTCAGATGGGGGACAGGGGACCCCCACTGATTCCTTAACACTTCGTATTTTTTCTTTCTGGTAATTATCCTTTACAGTAGATTTTATTTCAAATTTGTTAAAATTGTACCAGCGACAAGCCAACATGGAATTCCTACCTTCCCTCCTCCATTTATTCAAACCCCTCACATTTTGGTCAAGATCTAATGTCATTTTTGGGAAAATACTCTCTTCTTTTGGCATTTTCCTGCCATAAGCAGTAGTAATATTAAGTGTTCCAAAACTAATGCTATGATTATGCATCAGAACTTTCATCAAGTTGTCCAGCATTATATCCAAATGACCCCTCTGGCCTTCATTGTCTTTAGATCTCAGTTGTCACCCTGTTTTGGGAGCCATTGCCGGAATTTACCATCTACTGAAGTAAAATTAGGAGTTTCTTGGCTCTTATTTTATTTTTCAAGGTCATATTCCTGAGACTGATGGGGTTTCCTCAAACACTGTACACAGCGTATCAGAGGAGATGACCCAGGTACCTGGGGACATGGAGTGGCTACTGGTTGAAGGAGGAGACATGAAATCCAGGAGCATCGTGGAGACTGGGTGATGATGCTGCTCTGTGGGCAGATGATGAAATCACCCACTCTTTGAGTTCACATTTCTGCAGTGAAATCTTGATGAAAAAAAAGTTGATAGTATAATGCTTCAGTGCTTACAGTTTCTGAGCCCCTACCCTGATCATGAGATGATGTGGTAGTTTGTAAAACAAAACAAAAAACAAACAAACAAAAAAAACCAAACCAAACCAAACAAAAAACCCAAGTTCTTCCTTTGCCTGTATTCATACCCCTTTGAATGGGATTTTTTCACTCTACAATGAAGAGGTAGAATCTATTTTTCTACCCCCCTTGTGTCTGAGTTAGTGACTCCCTCTCATGAACAGAGTAGGAGAGTTCTCATTGGACTCAAGAGGCATCATGGCTCCTGCTCTCACTTTCTTCCTGAGGCTTAGATGAAGGAACTTCAGCCAACCTACTGAAGAGTGAGAATAAAAGGAACAGAGATGGGCCATCCCAGCTGAGGATCCCTAGATAGATCAGCTCCCACCCAACTGACCCATGGATGGTGCAGCAAGAGGAATGACTCCGATAAAATACGGCAGAAGAACCACTCAGCAGAACCCAATCCAGGTTGCTGGCCCACAAACTCATAGGCAAAAGTGGCTGTTTTAAGGAGTGTCTGAGTGGCTTGGTCAGTTAGGCAGCTGGCTCTTGATTTCAGTTCAAGTCACGATCTCAGGGTCATGAGATTGAGTCCGGCGTGGGGCTTTGTGCTCAACAGGGAGTCTGCTTGAGGATTCTCTCTCTCTCTCTCTGCCCTCCCCCCCAAATAAAGAAATAAATATTTTTTAAAATGGTTGTTTTAAGCCACAAGTTTACAGTGGAATAGGCAATAGGTAAATTGATGTAGACATTTTCTATCTTTCTAATCTGCCTCAGTCTTGACAGGCTAGGTTATACTGCAGTCACAAACAATTCTATAGTTTCAGTGGCTTACAATATCAAATTTAATGTCTTGTACTTGTCCCTTTGGGGTCAGCCAGGGCTTTGTTCCCTTTCTCCATATTCTGGGATGTAGGCTGATACATCAAGAATTGCTAGGCGTCATAGCAGAGAAAACAGATCTCTGAAGATACTTTCATTTGCAAATCATTTCTCTAGATTGGAAGAGACACACATTATTTGTCCTCACAACTTACTGGTGGGAACTAATCATGAGGCTTCACTCAACCCCAGGAGGCCAAGAATCACAGTCCTAGGACGTACAGAAAAGGTGGAGAAGCAGACACATTTACTGAGCCCCATTAATGACTACTTATAAGTCAACCCAGTAAGAGGGGGGAAATGGCAGATGGTTCCGTTACCCAAAAGAAATGGGAGAAGCTACAGGCAGTGTACTCTCAATGGTATGTGGTCAATATATTGAACACAGTTTAATCTTTTATCCACTTGAGAATCTCTAACCAGAGACTCAATTTTTTTTTTCCCTTCTTACTTTGTGTCCAAGCTGGGTGACCTAGTACCGAGCAATGTTGTGTCTTAGAGATAAACTGAGTCTCACTAAAACCAGTTAGTATTTCAAGGTTGAAGGTAATACTCTCCTGGAGGAAAAGGGGTGGAGTCCTTCTTCAGAGCTCATAAGGGGAGATGATCCCTTTGAAGATTTCACTTCAAAAAAGTGGGTGTTAATATCCTTTGAATAAAGAAAGGGCAACGTATTCAGGACCGCTCTCACTCTAGAGTTTTTTTCTTCTTATTCTCACCTTCACTTAATAAACTTTCACTTCATGTAAATAAGTAATAATAATAATAATAATACTCTATGAAAGCAACCAGAATGCACGGTAAGATGGACCCACACTTTATGAAAGCACTTTTACATGTTCTGTATACTTCACTTCCTAGGACCTAAACAGACAATGTAACATTCTCAAAAAGCCTTCTTCTATTTGATAGAAATCCTGGGGTGCCTGGGTGGCTCAGTCAGTTAAGTGTCTGCATTCGGCTCAGGTCATGGTCCCGGGGTCCTGGGATCGAGTCTTGCATCGGGCTCTCCACTCACTGGGGAGTCTGCTTCTCTCCCTCTACCTGTCCCTTCTCCTGATTGTGCTCTCCATCTCTCTCTCTGACAAAAAAAAAAAAAAAAAAGGAAGAAAGAAAGAAAGAAAGAAATCCTAACATTTCTAACTTTTGTTCCTTTCCCAAATTATTGTTCCCCTTAACCCCTATTATACCAACTCAGGGAAAAGAGTACATACAGGTAATACCATTGTCTGGGAAGGGCAGGAGTTCATAGTCACACAAATTGAAATTGCACAAATTGAACTTATACCCAGGTCTCTAGAAGTTCACTATTATTCTATTTGTAGAAGACTTGGTTAGTTACCTTAATGTCATTCTGCTCAAGGGACAGGAAAATATTTGTTCCTAAATTGTTTTCTATAATTAGAAGGAAGAGTTCTGAGGACTTTTTTTTTGGCGGGTTTTTAGACCATGTTGATAGATTTATCTAGTTGCTCACTTATCCACGATTTGACCAAAAGAGCACTGTACAGAGATGAATTCATTTCAGCATCAGTGCATTTACTGAGCACCTAGTAAGTGCTAGACACTGAGTCTACAGTGTTGTATTAGAAAGACACAGACCTTGTCACTCTTTCACAAAGCTTACTCTCATAGTGTGCATGTAGGGAGTACAAGGGTGTGTGCTCATGTGTTTGTTTCAGGGAGGTAGGACAGAAATTAGTAGCAAACCCATGCATAGGTGTATGTAGTAAATACATGTTAGGATTATAGACTGCAGTGAGGAGCTATTAAAATATATGCTTCCTGGTCCTAGATGACCAGCTGACTTGCTGTGGATGAGAGGCAAAGTCATCCTCTCTCTCTCTCTCTCTCTCTCTCTGTCTGTCTCTCTCTCTCAATCTGTTTTCTCACCTGAAGGAAAAGGCTATCTTTTACAGGTTGCATTAGACATCTCCAAATGGTTTGCACTGAGCATGCATTGTTTTATTCATCATAAAAACAGGCAGTAAAGATGAAGGAAGACAAAGAAGAAGGAAGTGGGGCAAGAGAATGTAGAATTACAACGTGGGTTTTCCGTGATTTGTATGTCTGATGTTCTGTGATTTGTGTGTCTGCTGATGTTCCCATTGCTTGGCTGGATTTTTTGTGTGTCATTTGAGTTATTCTTTTGAGGCCCAGGGAATTAAGAGCATGTTGTCTTTTCTAATAAGCTTAATTTTTATACTCCACAAACGGTGATCCCTGTTAACCATTGGAGCAACTGAGTCAGAGAGAGAAGGAAGTACTCATATCTCAATAGGAGATGACTATTTCGATGCTGAGCTCTGTTCATCTTTGTCCTGGCTTGGAATCCTCCTTTACCCCTCTCTTCTGCTTCCCCAGAAGTGTTTTTATCTTGGCATTAACGCCCTCGCATTCAAATAATCTTATTTGGACTTTCTTGGCTTTTGTGTTTCAGGCAAGTTGTTTGAACATCTTTTTTTGGTTTAAAATTCTTTAAAAATGCCATGTGATTTCACTGATCTTACTAGAAACCAATAAAAACACATTACTTTAAAAATAACTCCCATAAAACCTCTTACTTGTGAAAAGCTTTCATTCTAATAAAATTGGAGCTAACCAAAACCTTTTAAAAGTGCTCGCAGGCATCCATGAGACTTGGCATGTCCAGATTGTATTACCTCTAGTGGTGATGAAGATACCAGATCTCTACTCTGTCTGTAGGAGTGTGGGTCCAAGATAAATTAACTCACCTACTTTAGAAAAGAAAAATCCAATATGAGAATGGTAACACCCCACAGAACGCCACTCATTCTGCCTTTTGCCAACATAGCCACTGGGAATCTACAATCTTTTCCATCGTGTGTGAGGTTGTGGTTGGTTCCCCCCCTCCCTTCCCTTTTAGTTGCCTAAATATAGAATTAATGGGTTTTAGGGAAAGTCAATGATTGGTCTTACTTGAGTCTGGAGAGGGGAAAGAAAATATCCTTTTCTCTGCAGCCCTCAAAATTCCCTTTGGGTTGCTGCCATCCTATGCCAGCTCCACTTTTAGATAAGACTCGTGCCAACAGCTGGGAACTCTGTGATGACAGGAGCTGGAAGGTGGTGTCATGGACACAGGGTAGAGATGTGGCCCCTGAGTGTCAGGCTTTGGTCAGCTGTGCCAGATTGGTCACCCCCAAACTCTCCAATGGAAAATTTTAGAAGTACAGACTCATGAGCTGCTTTCTTTGGGGACCTGGGATGGGGCTTCAGAAACAAAATAGTTTTTTCTTTGAAAGATGCCTAGAGCGGCACCTGGGTGGCTCAGTGGGTTAAACCCTCTACCTTCTGCTCAGGTCATGATCCCAGGGTCCTGGGATCAAGCCCCACATGGGGTTCTCTGCTCAGCAGGGAGCCTGCTTCCCCACCCCCTCCCCCACCACCTGCCTCTCTTCCTACTTATGATCTCTGTCTGTCAAATAAATAAATAAATCTTTAAAAAGAAGAAAGAAAGAAAGATGCCTAGATAACTCAATGTTGGTTGGAGAAACAGAGATGTAAAACCAAAACAACAACAAAAGATAATTAAATAAAAAATTCCCTCTCCTGAACGCGGAAGAAGAAGCAATTGGCTGATGAGTTGCTTCTCTCCACCTTCTCCAAGGTGGATTTCTGGGAGTATGCGTTTTTTTTTTTTTTTTTTTTTTTTTTAAGATTTTATTTATTTATTTGACAGAGAGAGATCACAAGTAGGCAGAGAGAGAGAGGGAAGCAGGCTCCCCGCTGAGCAGAGAGCCCGATGCGGGACTCGATCCCAGCACCCTGATATCATGACCTGAGCCGAAGGCAGCAGCTTAAACCACTGAGCCACCCAGGCACCCAGCATGCGGTTCTTGACACGTTCCTCCACAAAAGAGATCTGAGATCAAGTAAATACGGGAAAAGCTCCAAGCTGCATTCCTCTCTGCGAGATTCCCAGGTTTTGTAGAGTATATAAAACATCCTAGAATGATCACTACTAAAGAAACTAGTTTCATAATGTTTAACAGAGTGTTTCTCCCTCTTGCCTACAGAACTTCTTTTTATTAATTATTAACATCTCTAAAGACCTAAGGAACTGATCTTAAGAAATGTAGCCGTGGAAGATCCACACAGTAATTTCCCTGAAATAGTCCATCCTTGGTCGGCCAAATTTCCAGACATGCGTGGCCTTGACTTTCCCCATTGCTTTTCTGGGGGAAGCACCGCATAGGCGCGTGCCTTCTTGGTCAGCTGTAGCAACACTATTTTTGTAAGGAAGGACCAAGGGGCTCTTCTGAAATGCATCTTGACACTGATTTTCATTTTTGGCAAAGCCCAGTCCTTTTTGTGTTGCAGGTGGGTGATCTAGAGGAGGGTTCTCTGTATTTCTTAGTAAGAGAGAGGTTACTTTATTTTATTTTATTTTTATGGCTGAAGGTGTCAATCAAAGCTTTTCAGAAATGTCACTCCACCTCCACAGAACTGTCTCTGTGCAGGAAGCCTACACGGTTCTGCTGAGACTGAGGTTTCCCTTCACTTATCCTGCTTTGCAGAAAAATGGGAATGGAAACCCTCCGCTCCTGTGCAGTTGCATGTCAATTTCATGTTCCCCATCTAGTCGGCAGGATAGCAAGTGGCTTGCAGATACTAATTATCTACTGTGTGCAGGTGTATCACCTGTATCACTTCTAATCTTTTCAGTGCCCTGCAGACCTGCCCCCATTTTATAGGAGAGAAAATTGAGGCTTAGAAAAGTTAAGCAGCATGAGTTGGTTGCCTCTAAATGGAGGCTCTTTTCTTTCAAAAGAAGCCTCAAAAAAGACCACTTTTTTTTTTTCTTTTCACAGAACAATTCCTTCTCCCATTTCCTCCCAAGTCCTTATGTTTGCATTGATTTTCTTTGACTATCTTGAACACAGAAAGAATGTGGGGACAAAGCTATTTTCCCCCTCTGTCTTTTCAGCTACAATCAGGGGTTTTATTTTCTAAGAAAATTCTAGACGTTAAAGCACGTTTAGACGTTAAAGACACTTAGCACATAAGAGACAAGTTGGACCTCAAAGCCCCCAAACCATATTCTTTGAACCCCATAAGGTCCTCCATTCACAACAGGAAGTTTGTCAGTCTTTTTTTTTCAATGAGTAAATATTTCCTGACATTTCCATTTTTCGCTCTTCCCTGAAAATTATTTTAGTCAAAAACAAAAATGGAACTCTGCTCTTTTCTGAGAGTGCGAATGAAATCCAATGGAAAGCATCATTGCCTCCAATTGATAAGAAGATGGGGAGGTACCATACCATGAACCCTGGGGCTTATGAAGAGAACTCGTGCCCCTGGTGAGCTCTTCACAGAAAGTTCTGCTCTGCCTTCCAGGGAACCCTCTGGCTGGATTGTTGCTCTTCTGGCAACAGGGAGTTTTGGCCTCTGTGGTCGTTCCTTGTTGACACATGTCATTCTTACCACCCAGAAGCTGGCAACAGCTGAGTTGAGTGAGTCCCTCTGGCTTGTGTGTTCTGCCAGCCTCTAGAATCCCTGTGTATCTTCTTTGTTTCTACTCATACAGATTTTGAAGGACCATAATAATAATAATAATAATAAACCCCCCAAACACATAACACACCAGATATATTTTGTATTCTCAACCAACCGCTTTTCAAATGACTGTGTGATTCATGCATTAGGATTACACTCAGAGGGCAGCACTTTGTGTTGAAATGAAATGAAAGCATTTCTAGAGAACTAAATGAAAGCAAAGGAATATTGCTTTAAAGTTCCGATTAGAAGCTCTCAGGGAGCCCAGATGAGCTCCATTGCAAAGCCCTGTCCCAGGCCAGCCCCGCATGTGTCCCTCCACTCTTCATCTCTCTATCACTCCATCCGCCCAGGATGGACCAACCGAGTCATTCTGCGGGCTCAACACATATCTTGATCCATTTTGCGAATGCTTTCAGTTTGGCTAGAACTTAAAACACATTTTTCCCCAAGCACTTTTTCCTCTTCATTTTTTAAACTCGTATATTTTAAGGAAAATTTAGCCCATGTGTTTCTCATTATTCCTAATTCATTTGCACTTAACTCATCAAAATGTTGCTTTGCAAAAGCCTTTTGCTTTCCAAGACTCCTGAAGTCCTTTTTTCTGGTACTTTCAGCCTACCCCACACCCTCCTCCCTACACCACCTCTTTTCTCTCCCTTCCTCTCCCCTTCCTTTTTGTTTTTTCAAAGGCACTCTTTTCTTAGAAACAGGAATTTTTTGCCCCCAGCCACAGATCTGTTGACCTACTGTAGGGAGAGCCTACGCGGGTGTGGAGTCGGGCTTCCGGACCAGTTAACCTCGCTGTCCTACTAGAGCATTGGCTCCAGGAGGATTGTGTGGGGCTGCCGTGTGGAAGTCATTTTCTATTTTCTTGACCTGATACATAAATGTCAGGCACTAGAGAAGAACAACTTAGGAGGCAAACTCTGGCATCAGCCATTTGGGGGTTGAATCTCATATTAACCTTCAGATCGCTTTTTTCACCTGTGAAACGGGGCTTGCAGGAGTGCCCACTGTATGCACAGTTATAAGGAGGATGGGTTGATATACTGTCTACAGGACAGAGCCGTGTGTGACAATACATAGCAAATGTCCAATTCTTAACCTGCTCCGTTTAGCACATAGGATGCCTCCTACCCAGGGTCACACGTCTCATCTCAGTGAGGTGCTCAGGATCGGTCTTAGGTAGGTTACCCCAGAGATAGAATCCCGAGACCAGGATTCAAGTACTTTGTTCTAGAGGTTGTCTTAAGCAATGCCAGTGAGGAAGTCTACTAGTCAGGCTTCCAGGGAAACAGAACCAGTAGGATATACGTATATATAGAGGAAGAGATTTATCTTAAGGAATTAGATCTCACAGATGTGGAAGTTTGCCCAGTGCACAGTCTGATGGGGGAGGCCGTAGGCTAGACTCAAGAAAGATTTGGGGAGACTCCAGAAGATGCAAAGGCCTTCTGCTGGGGAGAAGGGCTGCTGTTGCTGCTTCAGTCCAAGGGGAGGCTGCTGGTGATTCCTTCTTGCTCAGAGGAGGCCGGCCTTCTGTTCTATTCAGACCTTCCCCTCATTGGGTGCGAACCGCCCACATCATGGAGGGCAATTCCCTTTACTCAAAGCCCACTGACTTAAATGTAAATCTCGTCCAAACACACTTCTCATGGAAACCTCCAGAATGATGAATGGCCGAATATCTGTGGCCCAGCCAATTTGGCACATAAAGTTAACCATCACAGGAAGTAAGACAGGGAAAGAAAAGCCACCAGTGGAAGTTGTGGTATGAAGCAGATCACCTGGGAGGGCAACTGGAGCTTCACCCCCTTGCGGAGCTGAGAAGGTGCTGGTTGGACTCCAGGGTCACCTCTCATGGAGACATTGGCTGAAGGCTGCCCCCACGTTGGGTGGCCCCCGCACTCATAGCCTGTGGCACAAGCAAGAAAATAGCCCTGGCAAGCTAGAGAAAGCCATCAGGGAGACAAGGCAGGCACTCGTGCTCGAAAATTGGACAGGTGTGCAAGGAGATGGTGTGGGACCAGAAAATCAGGTGGGGCGTCACCAGCACCTGCCACGGGGGTCCCTTCATCTTGAAAGATACAACCAGGCTTCCCTCTCTGTCTCCCACGTGCGCTTCTCAGGACTCCAACGTAAGAAAAGAAGTTCAGTTTTAGCAGCAAGGGATCGAGAAAGAGGCCTTGGAGAGGTTCTTCAGGTCTGCGGTGGATATATTAAATTAATACAGAGAGGGAACAGATACAAGTTCTGGTTTAAGCTGGAAGTACGCTTGACACTCACATATGTTTTGGGCACCGACAAGTGTTGACATTAGTCCTTTCCACATCGGCAGGAAGGATTCATCATCCAAGAACAAAGACTAGTTTTATGCAGCTTTTAAAGATAATGAAATATATCTTCCACTATAATTTCATGACTTCCAAAAGCAACTGGAAGCAAAAATAAATAAATAAATAAGAAATAAAAAACTGACTTTTGCCATAGGAAGAGTATATGACTAATTAGTTTTTTAAAACTCAAAGTTAAATAATGGGACTTAGCAAAAACCTATAGCTCTACTTCGTTCCTCGCTTGGCAAACTGTTTGAGTCAGTTCAGGGTCATATTTTTGTTTGGTTGGTTGGTTTTTAACAGCTTTATTGAGATGTAATTCACATACCATGCAAATCACTCATTTAAAATGTACAATTCAATGGCTTTGAGTGTGTTCACAGAGTTGTACAACCTTCAACACAATCAATTTGAAAACATTTTCATCACCCTATAAAGAAAGCTTTAGCTGTCATTCCTTACCCAAACCTTCATCCCATCCAGCCCAAGGCAGCCACTAATGTACTTTCTGACTCTGTAGATTTGCCTATTCTGGACGTTTCCTGTAAGTGGAATCATGTAGTATATGGTTCTTTGTGACTGGCTTTTCTGACTTAGCATATTCAATCATATTGTAGCATATCTTAATACTTTATTCCTTTTTGTTGCTAGCAGATATTCTGTTCTATGGATATACCACATTTTATTTATCCCTATATCAGTTGATGGTCATTTGGATTGTTGCCACTTTTTTGGCTGTTACGAATCATATCGCTGTGAATATTGATATACAAATATCATTTGTTTTTAAATGAACTACTGGAACTTCATCAGTATAAAAAGCTTCTACATAGTGAAGGAAATATTCAACAAAACTAAAAGGCAGCCCACAGAATGGGAGAAGATGTTTTCAAAAAACAGATCTGAAAAAGGGTTAGTATCCAGAATCTGTAAAGAAGTCAGCAAAGTCAACCCTGAAAAAACAAATAACCCAGTTAAGACATGAGCAGAAGACACGAATAGACACTTTTCTGAAGAAGACATTCATATAGCTAATGAACACATGGAAAGATGCCCAACATCACTCTTCATCAGAGAAATACAAATCAAAACCGTGATGAGATACCACCTTGCACCAGTCAGAATGGCTAAAATTAACAACACAGGAAACAATAGTGTTGGTGAGGTTGTGGAAAAAGGGGAACCCTCTTGCACTGTTGGTGGGAGTGCAAACTGCAACAGCCACTCTGGAGAATGGTTTGGTTTCCTCAAAAAGTTGAAAATAGAACTACCCTATGATCCAGCAATTGCACTACTAGGTATTTACTCAAATGATACAAAAATACAGATTCAAGGGGATACATGCGCCCTGATGTTGTAGCTGCAGTATATACAATAGCCAAACTATGGAGAGAGCCCAAATGTATATTGACTAATGAATGGATAAAGAAGATGTGGTATATATGTTAAGATGGAATATTATTCAGCCATCAAAAATGAAATCTTGCAATTCGCAATGACGTGGATAAAGCTAGAGTACGTTATGCTAAGTGAAAAAAGTCAGTAAGAGAAAGACTAATATCATATGACCTCACTCATATGTGCAATTTAAGAAAGAAATCAGATGGACATTTGTGAAGGGGGAAAGTAAAAAAGGGAGAGAGAGAAACAAGCTGTAAGTGATTCTTAATGACAGAGAACAAACTGAGGGTTAATGGAGGGAAGGAGGTGGGGGTTGGGCTGATGGGTGATTGGTATTAAAGAGGCCACTTGTTGGGATGAGCACTGGATGCTGTAGGTAAGTGATGAATCACTGAATTCTACTCCAGGAACCAATACTGCACTGTATGTTGACTAAAAAATGTTAGATAAATAGATGAATAGATAAATAAATAAGTAAGATGTTTCACTTCTTTGAAAAAACAAAACAAAGATAATTTGCTTTTGAAATAACTTCAGAACTAATTTTAAAAATTCATGTAATTTTTAAAAAACAAACATTTTCCTCTCAGTTGTGACTAGACACGATCAACACATTTCTAAATGGTCAGTTTTGTAGTGATTTTCCTAAGTCTATTTAAACTCATAGAATATTTGTACAGTGGTAGTGATAAATACAGGAGAACTTGGGAGCTGAGTTTTCTTGAGTCACATGACATTGGACTCATTCATTTATTCATTAAGTCATCAAATGTTTATAATGCACCTATATGTGCTCCATTCTAGGTACTAATATAATGCTGAACAAGACAGACCAGGTCTTTCTTCTCTTTCAGTGCTTCGAAGTCTGAAGCAGGAAGTAACAATTATAAAGGAGTGAATAATTAGCTATTTTTTCATGAAGGCTATGGAAAAAGCAAAGCAGGTTAATGGGATAACAGGTAAATGATTGGAAATGAGTAACTAGCTTAGATAGGGGTTGAAAAAAATTGAGAGGGTGACATCTTTATTATATTCAAATGATAAGGAAATAAATGAATCACTTAGAGAGGGTGTGGACGAACCGCAATTACAAAGGCAGATGGACTGAGCCAAGATGGGGGCTTGATTCCAGCAGCAAGAGAGAACATGGTGGGAGTTTCCTGATAGGATTATCTATGATAAATGATGCCAAACAGGTCTTGTGGTAGGTAGCCTCCTATGACCACCCGTCTCGTGTAACTCCCTGCCTTGGTGTGGTCAGGATCTGAAGACTTGTTTTTAATGCAGAGAACACAGCAAATGTAATGTGATACCACTTCTGAGATTAGGTTATAAAAGATTTTCACTTCCATCTTCCTGGCATTCCCCCGGGCTCTTTCTGTCATCTTGCCTGGATGGAGCAGGCCATCTAGCAAGGAAATGAGGGAAGTCTTTGATCAACAGCCTACAGGGACTGAATCCTGCTGACAACCACATGAGTGAGCTTGGAAGCGGAGCCTTCTCTTGTCAAGCCTTCGGATGAGACCTCGGCCCTGCCTGACACCTTGATTGCAGCCTTCTGAGACCCCAAGACCAAGGACTCAGCTACACTGGACCCAGGTTCCTGATTCACTGTGAGATAATAAATGGTGCTCTTCTAAGTCACTACATTTTGGAGTAATTTGTTATACAGCAACAGAAAACTAATTCAGCTCTAATGAAGCATTGACAAGATGCACGTGTATTTACTGAACTCTGAAGCAGGCAAGACATGCTACAACCAGGCAGGCAGTACAAGGGATCTTTATTCATCCATCAAGGACTATAACTGGTGCTTGCAAGAGCCTGAAATCTGGGGCTGGGGGCATTGACTTCCAAACACCTAGAATTCTCCCTTGAGAGCCATTCTCAACATCTACACCTCTGCATTTGAGTGCTTATAGGTTGGTTGAGAAGAGAGACCTGTGAATCTCTGTTTCCCACAAGAAAGTAAAATCACAAGGAAATGCCATGTTGGATCTATCCTTTCAGAGCACTAAGGAACATGGTAAGAGGAAAATGTTTGTAGAAACAGAAGGTCCTGTGTGTGTGTGTGAGTGTGTGTGTCCATGTCTGTGAAACTGTGTGTGTCTGAGAAGAAGAAATGGTGGGTCTCTACACTTCAATGTTTTTCACTGTCCTTTGACCACGTTTAGTCTGCCTTCCCAACTATCCTCCCTGCCACATGTTCATATGTAAATTCTGGCTTCAGAAGTGAGAAGACCAATGTGGTATAAACAAATTTAGCTGTGCAAGTAAGGAGCAACCCTCTTACCCAAAGATCCAAGCAGCACACTGCCCTTGGCTGCAAGGCTGCCCAGGGAGCTAGTTTAGCTCGACATCTAACATGCATTTCTGGCTTTGGTATTGTTTCAATTACCAGACCATTCACATCTCCGCTGACACATGCAATGAAGCTTGCTCCTTGCCTGGTACATAATTTAAGGTAAAAGAGAAAAGAGGGTGTGTTTCATCATGGTCTATCATATCTTTGTCTTTTGTTCTGGGAGGTATTTGCATACCTAAAGGGAAATGGCCTCTTTAATTTCTTTCCCTTCTCCTAATCAGCTGAGGCCTATTAAGAAGCACTCTGTATCCTGTAATCAGACAATTTATACAGCATGCACCCTTAGGCAACAGCTATTATAAACAAGCTGGAGAAATCCTTTACAATAAATGATTAGCATGGGAAGACACCATTCATAATTAATTTTTTTTCTGTTTTTGTTGGCAGATGGTCTGAGGCATCCAAGCATGGCCTATTGCCCGCGTCTTTCTTCTGAATAGAGCAGGGCAGCCTTGGGAAAATGCTGGCTGCTTAGCTAGCTCCCTTGAAAAAATAATATAACCCCTCCTCCTATCGGTGTTCAAGGCTTGTAAAAAGCTTAAGGAAAGGGAGTCTAATGGATCACAGGACTGTACCTATTGGTCCTTTCCCTGCCTTGTTAATTACACATTGTTATAACCCTCATGGTAGATGGGTTGCATTAAGGGGCCCAGTTTTCCATCCCATTTGCCATGTAACTCTGCCATGCTCTCTTGCTCTGGGTCTGGAATCTGCCGTGTGACTTGCATTGGCCAATGGGATGTTAGCAAACATGATACACCCTGAAGCTTGAATCCCACTGTATGTGATTGACTTGTTTCCTCTTGCCTTCCACTGTGGCCACATGAACATACGTGTTCATTATGGGTGATGACAGACACTTGGAATAGAGCAGTCAGTTCACTCATCTCAACTGAGACCTTTCTTAGATGGGTCACAGGTAGTCACTACCAGACATGTGAGCGAGTCCACCCAAGATCAGCTGAGCCCAGTCCAGATCAACTCAACCCCACTGACTTGTTGCGCAGTAAAGGCATACTGATTATGCTACAGAAATTTCATGGTTTTTAATTACACAACATTATTGTGGAGGATAATTGATATGGCCCCCAAACTGATAGATAATCTCTATGGAAGATAGGAATCTCTTGTGGGAAAATGGGACTTGGAGACCCAAAGGTCTAAGCCTTCATGTATTGGTGAAGATTGTGTTCTTTGCAAGAGACCCTAACTTCAACTGATAGAAAAGTTGAAGTGTTTTTGGACTAGTGATATGTGATTGTACAGAGAAACATGTGTACAGGAGTCAGTGAAGAAGACAGCTACAATGTCACTCAAACGTAGAGTTGGAAAGGGAATAGGATTTTCTCATGTTCATCTAACTCCCTACTAGTCTTCAAGATAAGTTTCTTAAATTCTCAACATCCAGGTGCTCATTTTACCATTTCTTTATATTTTTTCACTTTTTTTCAAGTTTTAAGGTACTCTTGACAAAATGTAAAATATTTCAAGTGTAAAATATACCATGTGATGATTTGATTGAGCTAACACATCCATCAGCTCACATATGCACCTACCTTTCATGTATTGGTGAGAACATTTAAGCTCTACTCTTAATAAATTTCAATTATCCACTACAGCGGTATCAACTAGAGTCACCATATTATACATTAGATCTTCAGATCTTACTTATTTTATAAATGAAAGATTGTACCCTTTTACCAACCTCTCCCTATTCTCCTCCTCCCTAGCTCCTTGCAACTACTTTCCTACTATTTCTATAAGTGCTTTTTTTTTTCTTTTTTAGATTCCATTTATAAGTGATACCATGCTGCATTTGTCTTTGTCTGTCTGGTTTATTTCACTTAGCATAATGCCTTCCAGATTCATCCATGTTGTCACAAATGGCAGGATTTCCTTCTTTTTTTAATGCTGAATAACATTTCATTATATATGAAATACATATATCTCACAGTCCCTTGATACATTCATTTATTTATGGACACTTAAGTTGTGTCTCCACCTTGGCTGTTGCAAATAATACTACAATAAACATGAGAGTATAGATATCTCTTCAAGAAAGTGATTTTGTTTCCTTTGGCTCTACACCCAGAAGTGGGATTCCTGAGTCATATAGTAGTTTTATTTTTAGTTTCTAGAGGAACTTCTGTAGTGTTTTCCATAAAGGCTGTACCAGTTTACAACCCCAACAATGTACAAGGGTTCTCTTTTCTCTGCATCCTTGCCAGCATTTGTTATCTCTTATCTTTTTGATAATAGACATTTTAACCGGTATAAGGTGATGACTTATTGTGGTTTTGATTTACATTTTCCTGAGGGTTAGTGATCTTGAATCCCTTTCCATGATATCTGTTGGCCATTTGTGTGTCTTGTTTGGTGCAATGTCTATGCAGTCCCTTTGCCCATTTCTTGATTGTTTTGTTATTGATTTGTAGAAGTTCCTTGTTTGGTTTAGATACTAATCCATCATCAGATATGTGGTTCGCAAATATTTTCTACCATTCCATAGGTTGTCTATTCATTTGGTTAATGGTTTACTCTGCTGTACAGAAGCTTTTTAGTTTGATGTAGTTCTATTTGTTGATATTTGCTTTTGTTTTGCATTTGCTTTTGGTGTCAAATAGAAAAAAAAAATCATTGCCAAGATCAATGTCAAAGAACCGTCCCCTATGTTTTTCTTCTAAGAGTTTTAGGTTTCAAGTCTTACCTTTCTGTCTAATACATTTAGAGTTGATTTTTGTGTGTGTTGTAAGATAGAGGTCCAGTTTCATTCCTTTGCTTGATTGAAGAAACTATCATTTTCCATTGTGTATTCTTTGCTTTTTTGTTGTAAATTAATTGACAACATATGCGTGAGTTTATTTCTGGATTTTCTATTCTGTTCCACTTTTCTATGTTTCTTTCTGTAGGCCAATACCATACGATTTTTATTACTATAGCTTTTAATATATTTTGAAATCAGAAACTATGTAGCCTTGAGCTTTTCCTCAAGATTGGTTTGGCTATTCAGATCTTTCATGGTTTCATATAGGTCTTAAGTTTTTTTTTTCCTATTTCTGTGAAAAAAATGTGATTTGCATCTTGGCAAGTATTGCATTGAATCTATAGATCACTTTGAGACATTTTAACAACACAAGTTTGTCCAATACATGAACATGGAACATCTTTTGATTTATTTGTGTCTTCTTCAATTTCTTTCAGTAATGCCTTATAGTTTTCAGTGTATAGATCTTTCATCTCCTTGGTAAAATGTATTCCTAAGTATTTTAACTATTTCTGATGCTATTATAAATGGAATTATTTTATTAATTTCTATTTCTGATAGTTCGTTGATGGTAGATAGAAATGCAACTGATTTTTGTGTATTGATTTTGTATCCTGCAACTCTACTGAGATTCTTTATTAGTTCTCACAGGTTTTTTTGGTGAGGTCTTTAAGGTTTTCTATATATAATATTATGTCACCTGCAAATAGAAACTATTTTGCTTCTTCCTTTCTGATTTGAATGCCTTATATTTTCTTTTTCTTCTCTGATTATGATATTAATTGTGGGCTTGTCATATATGGCCTTTATAATGTTGAGTTTCATTCCCTCAACACTAAGTTTCTTATGTTTTTGCATTAAAGAATGTTGAATTTTGTCAAATGCTTTTCCTGTACCCGAGATGATGATATGATTTTTATCCTTCATTTTGTTAATATGGTGTATCATATTGATTGATCTTGTTGAGCCATCCTTGTACCCCTGGAGTGAATCCCACCTTTTTAAAACAAGGTGTTTTAATGTATTACTGAATTTGGTTTGCTAATATTTTGTTGAGGATTTTTACATCTACATTCATCAAGAGTATTGGCCTATAATTTTCCTTTTTTTTGTAGTGTCCTTGTCTGTCTTTGCTGTCAGGGTAATGCTAGCCTCATAAAATTCATCTAGAAGTCTTTCCTCCTCTTCTTTTTTTGGAAGAGTTTGAGATGGATTGGTATTAGTTCCTCTTTAAATGTTTGGTAGAAGCCATCCGGTCTTTACTTATTTTCATTCTTTTTTTTTTTTTTTTCTTTTGCTCCTCTGATTATTGGATGAATTCCACTGCCTTGTCTTTGAGTTTGCTGGGCCTTTATCTTAAAAAATGGAAAAAAATAATATATCTTGTCTTACATTTAGAAAAAGTTAAGTACAATAATTTGTTAACTCTTAGAATGAACATGGAATGAATTAGGGGATGGAATTTTTGCCATATTTTTTTTCAATAATATCTTTAGCCTAACCATTTACTTGTGTTAAAATGTCATAGAGGTACCCAGCTGACTCAGTTGGTGGAACATGTGACTCTTGATCTTAGGGGACTGAGTTCAAGCCCCATGTTGGGTGTAGAGATTACTTAAATAAATAAACTTTTGAAAAAAAATCATAAAAAAGTCAATTTTTTTGGAGTGAAATATTTGAAAGCTGATCCTTTCTTCTTCTTGATGAAGTTTGTTGTTAAACCCTGCTATTGAGATTTTCAGTTCCACTATTGTATTTTTAAGCTCTGTAATTTCTGTTTGGCATTTTTAAAATATTTTCTGTGTCTGTGTTGAAATTCTCACTTGTTCATTCAGTTTCTCCAAAGACTTCTATTAATTTTTTGGAACAAGTCTTTCTTCTTATAACAATTCTGTAATAAATGTAGGATATGTTTGGTTTTCATTTGGTTGTAATTGACATAAAATCTGACTCAACATAGCTTAGACAAAAATTGAATTTGTAGATAGAAATGGCTTTATACATGAAATGATCCAAGAGTCAGGTGATGTGACCCAGATTCATCATACTTCCTCCAGTGAGCCTCTGGTGAGGCTCCAGATCTCCAAGTTCCTCTCTTTGTAGTAAATAGTTCTCCTAGCCCCAAACTTTAGGTCCTCATGGAACCATGACAAGTGGAGAAGACTTTATGTCTTTGCTTACCCAGCCTGAGCTTTACTTCTATTGGATTGTGCCATTGTTGTGCTAGGGCCAGCACACATGGTATAAATCTCTTCCCAGCTCCAAATTCAGGGCCATCATGCTGGTAGCTCAAAGTCAGCCATGGTGGGAATTTACACCGCAGAAATTGACAATAGCTACAAATCAACACCTTAATTACTCACAGAGCCAGTTGTTGCACATTACCAACACACCTTTTTATTGTACCCAGCTTTTAATCAGTCACTAGAAAGATGGATTTAACCTATTTATTGGTCTTAGGTTCTAAAATGGGGGGTCAGTTTCCCTCAACTTATATGCCTAAAAATAAGATGGCAACTCAAAATGTATTCAGGGTACATTTACCAAAAAAGGGGGGACAGAAGATGTTAGCCTCAAACAATAATTATTCTCTGTAGAAGCCAAAAATACTGGTTTCATTTTTCAGATGAGAAAGCTGAGATAGAACTGGTGTTCAAGGTTTCACACAAGGAAGTGTTATATCTGGGACTATACCCCAGTTCTTCTGAGTCAGCAAATTCAATGTTCTTTTTCCTAGTCTGTACTCTTCTTACCTGATCTTCCAAGGGTCCACTCAAATTGGAGATAATCAAGCCTGGGAATAACATGATTAATTTCCTACCACATTCTTTACCAAGTGATATGCAAATAGCATGGAGGTATCATTAGTGAATGATGGAGTATTGTTCTGCCTGTGTTTTTCCACTGACCTGGAACTCAGACCAGCTTCCCTCTATTTTTTTGTTTTTCTGCAAGTTCTCTGTTTAGGATGTATATATATACACACACACACACGTGTGTGTGTGTGTGTGTGTGTGTGTGTGTGTGTGTATTTTATCTCCCCTCAAGAAGATGATCTGATTTGGCAAATTTGTTTGGAAAGGGAAAGAAACAGCCACTGGGACTGGTCTCCATGAGTTAAGTGAATGTTGTATTCTGAGACGAGCCAGCTTGTTCCTAGGAAATGTAATTTTTAAAACAAAATTGGCATTGGATTTACCTTTGGTAGCTGGTTTCCAAAGTTCTCTTCTATTAAGTTATTCTTGACCATGAAGTAAGTAACACTGTTGGCAGGGATGGAAAATTTGCTGCACTATGTGGCCACTCATCATTTCTTGCCCTGGCAGGCATTATTTATCAGTTTGGACACTGACACAGCTCAGAATTGGGATAAGAGTTCTTGAGTTGATTCTCTAGGCAACCACTACCAACTGATCATGGTGATAAAACCTGTTCCAGCTTCTTTGGCTTTTATGGTCTGTACTTTACAATTAACTTTTGATATATTTACTACCATTTGAATTTTTGTAGCAGTTGATAATGCAGGTTATATTGTTGTATTATCCTTTTTTCTTGATTCATATGGGTAAAAGACTTCTCCCAAAAAGTTTAAGTTCCCAGAGTGCTTCAACTGTGTTTTATACCACTTTGTAATCTTCCTAATGTCAAGATGGGTACAGACTAGATGCTCAATAAATACTTGGTTGATTAATTACCTAAGAAGTTAGGATTAATCACCTAAGGGAATCCTTGGTTGATTAACCTAAGGAATCCAATAGAATGGAGGGTTAGGAACAGTTTTGCTTGCATGGAATTATCAAAGTAAAGCTTTGGACTATAGATAGTTTAAGTCAACTTCCAAACCTTTACTACGGGCTCAGAGTTAATGAAAATCTTTACTGTAGGCACTGGAATACATTGGTAATTAACGTGGTCTTTACCCTCAGGGTGTTTGTGATTCAGTGTCAGAGACAAGAAGGTTATGCATAATCATCAGAAATGTAGAAATATAAAAGTGCCTTGAAGGGAAAGGATTGAGATTGATGGAATGGGCTGGCTGGCGTAACAGCTGAGCACTTGAGGTGGAAAACGGCAGTGAAATGGTTAGTTATCCTATGAAGCTGCCCTCCAAGATGTCAACAAGAAATTTAATGCCAACAGAATAGAGAATATTCTTTGGGAATTACACTGCCATATTGAACAGACCTTTGACTTTACAAAGAGTTACTAATGCACGAGTACAGAAACATTTTCATTTTGGGTAGTCCTTTCTTAGTGATTCATCCAAATTTGCCATAAATGTTTTCTTGGGCTTTCATATTTTTTTCATTTGTTGGCACTGATTTTTCAGCAATGGAGCATCTTGGGCCAAACGTGTCATTAAACTGTGACCCTGTAAGCCTGACCTACTCGATAGCCTGTAGTTCACAATGCACATCAGCTGTCCTCCTCCTTCCACTGCCCTTCTTCACCCGGATTCACTCTCATAAGAACCACCCTCAGGTTGTGGAGCTGTTTTTTGCCACAATGCAGAGAGCTGGAGGTACCTGGGTGTTTGCATCCCTTGTGGGTCAGCCCTTAGCAGACTGGGACAAGTGTGTGGCAGCCTCTGACTCTTGTAAGAACATACTCCCAGGCATCCCTCTGTAGGATCAGACTAAATTTGGGACTTTATCTGAAGTCTTTGGTTTTCCCCTTTCTTGTCCTGCTCCCCCCACTTTCTTGACAATTTCTAAAGGGAGAAATCACTTCATCAAATACTTACACACAGACTTCATGCCAGGATCCTAACCTAATGCACGCGGTGTTTCTCCAAGGGCCATCTGTAGGCTAAGAACATGTAAAGTTCAGCATATTCCAGGTTCTCATGTTACTCATTTTAAAATAGAATATCAGGTTTTTTTCTTAAACATGAAATACTGATTAATGGATATTAAACAGAACTGTAATTATAGAGTTTATTATTATACAGTTGATTACATTAAGCAACTACACATTGGTCAAATATTTGGGGATGAGGGTGACTAAGGTGGGGTGTAAATATGCCCCAGCCAGCCTGGTGTTGAAGGCTAGTCAATGACTGACTGATCTGACTTCAGAATTAACACTGATGTTCTTCACTGATAACATTTTTATTCGTGTCGTGTGTATGCACAAATCTCAGAAACATTATTTTTCCCTTTCTGATAATGATTTTTTTTTCCATAGAAATCACTCTGGAAGTCACTAAGTTCAGTGGTTTTCAACTTTATTATACTTTTAAACCTATTTTAAGCAATGAAACCCTTTAATGGAAAGCATAGGCAGAAGCTCAATATGGAAGAGAGATAAGCCCAGGGCTGTCCCGTTTGATGTAAAGGGAGAGCCCCTGCCTACTTCTCTTCCTTCACACTGCCCTAGGGCTGCAGGAAACAGTCAGAAAAGGACTGGCCAAGTCCCACATCTCACTTTACAGGTGGAGAAACCGAAGTCCTGAAAGGCTGAGGACTTGCTCAAGGCCAAATAAGCAGCTTTGGGCAGCACTTGGTGTTAAATGCGATTTTCTACATTCTTTGATCAGAGTTGTTCCCACTAACTTCTATTAGTTATCGAAAAGAGATTAATTATCCTGTTATCTTGGGATAGAGTTCCGTGTGAGTGGAAGAGAAAAAGATAGATGGGCTTCTTTTTTTCTTCGCTAGGTCACCTGCTTGGTACTCCCGTGAACTCCACTTTTGGAGAATAGAAAGTGGTTTCAGCTTGTCTGATCTATTTACAAAAATATTGCACTACCGTCAAAGTGTCTGCATGAAATGTTTTTCCCCTGGTGCAGCACTCCAAGACTTTGTAAGAACCCAGCCCTTAGAATTGTGAGAGAATAGTTCACTGGGATTAGGACAGAACAAAGAGTCAAATCCAACAGCAGGAATAACCAAGAAAGCCTTTACTTATTTGTCAAAGCAGCTGATCTCAGTCTGTGAGCCCACGGTTTCCTGTCACTTAGCTGTTCTTCCTCATGTCCTAGTGGGATGTGTCTCCATCCATTCTCATTCTTTACCCAGCCTTCTGCTGCGGGGAGGAGTCACACTGGGTCAGCCCCAAAGAGAGTGTCCCCGCTGATCCACTGTGGCTTTCTCTGATCGTTAGCCAAACTAGAGGACTTGTCCCTTGCCATGAGCTGCTGGAGGTTTGGATGGGCTGAATTTTACACAATGGTTGCATTCCTGAAACAAACAAATAATGCAACTAGGCACTTGGGGATAAAGGAACAGTGTCTCCCTTGGCTGACTTGGGAATGGGGACTATTGTCGCCAGGGGAGATGGCAACCAGGGGAGGCTGTGGGAAGCAGGAACAGGGTCCAAGGTGGATCTCTGCATCTCAGTAGAAGGATTTGACAGACCTCTTCTCAGATGCTCAGCTGTGCTGCCCACTGGGTCTGTGCTTTTCCTGGCCTCTCTCCACTATCCCTGCTCACTCCTCCACACGTGTGTCCTTGCTCTGCTCTGTGCCTCCTGCTTACTCAGTCTTCACGTCCTCGTCACTTTGTCTCGCACATGGCTCTTCAGGGTACAGCCTCCGCTCACAGGATTGACCTTCAATCCCACTTTCTGGAAACAAAGTTCTATTTAAACACAGAAGAATGTGTTCTTCAAAGAAGCCCCCGGCAAAGTAAAGTGAAGAATCCTTTTGGAAAGCAAACATGACCTGTTCATGGAGTTAGTCATTTTAATGTGCTTCTAAGTAGCACACGTGTGTACTCTAAAGAAGGCTTGGAGAGGTCCAGATGAAGGCTGTGAAGTGTCTGAGTACTTGGGGTACAGAAGAGACAGTTGAGGGCCTTCTGCAATAAGGGAAGTATGGGGTCAAGACTAAAAAGCCCTGGATAAAGAGTCAGGAGACCTGGGATCTAAAGTCAACTCCTCTGGGCTTCCTAAACCATGAATTTGTTACTAGGTCTTCTGGAAGAATTTTGTGCAAGGAATGAGGGGTGGTGTCCCTTCTCGTTCTCATCTTTCCCTTTCCTCCATACACTTCTGTAATGATGAGCATTTTGGTTCATCACATCATGAGAGCAGATCTGACATCCCTAACTCTACCAAATTAAAAAGATTTTCCACCTGATTACCCATCGGGTACCAAGTGCCAATCACTTGAGAAGTCTCAGACGAGACATCCATTAGAGCAGACAGAGGCTGATTCGTGGCTCTGAAAAGAGTGTCCACCCACACAAGCAAGCTTTTTCTGGGGAAGGCATTCTTTTAAAGGAAACACGCAGGTGCACAACCCCCACAGGGTGTAGTTCCTCCATTGGCCTGACCTTCAGTCT
This sequence comes from Martes martes, assembly GCF_963455335.1. Classification (NCBI taxonomy): domain Eukaryota; kingdom Metazoa; phylum Chordata; class Mammalia; order Carnivora; family Mustelidae; genus Martes; species Martes martes. Next base: position 31,613,104 of record NC_137905.1, on the reverse strand, counting down.
GCTCATTTTTATTGAAGCAAAAGTCCAATCCACAGTACACGGGGTCTAGAAAAGACCCTCCCTGTTCTCTCAGCTCCTGAGTTTTGGTGGAAGCCTGGCTTTTTCCTTCCTGACTCTGGGCTTTGCCCTGAATTTATTAACTCTGTGATTTAGTGAAGGTTGTATGAAAGGAAAAGTCACTTGAGCATCCCTAAGAGATGAGGGCTGATGCTCTAGCTGGGCTATTCTAGAAGGGGTTTAAGCCTAATGATAGATAGAGGTGAGTGAAGACAGTGTGGGAGCCATAGAACTCAGAACAGAGAAATGGATTTCCTCTTCATGAGACAAAAGAGTGGCAGGTCTCTGTGGGGAGGCTAAGGCTCGTGGAAGGTTGAGCAGGGAAGCATTCCGTGGTTTGCAAACTCCTCCTGCTATTAGAGAAGGACCATCTCCCTCAGCCTGGAGAAATGCCATACCAGAGGGAAGAGGTCAACCAAGAACCTCAGCTGTGTCCAGCTCTATGCAAAGCCAGTCAAGAAACTTCACTGCTCTAAGGGCCTTTAAAAGCCACTGTCTCGACTCCCTTCTTTGACTGAAACACAGAGAAGGAAAGGGACACCTCCAAAGCCACGTACACATCCATGCAAGGCCAGGGCTAGAACCCTACAAGATACTTCTTACTAAAAATGAGTTTTTGCTTTAGATCCGAGAAAGACGAATCTCTGATTTAATTAAGAATCTAGAGAAAGAATGAATCCCTCTTGGTTGAATCATTATTAAATATTGGGGTGGAGAGCACTGCCCCAGGAACCCCAAAGCCATCAAACCATATTTTCTTCTAACCCTCCATCAGACATTGTGCTATGGAGGCAGCCCAGAGCTTTGCCATATCACGTTTTTGTTAGTCAGACAAGTACAAATTTAGAGCGACATAAATGCCAGAGACACCAAGTAAAATCATTTTTATCAATTTTCTATGGCCTTAATTACAATGCAAATTAGTTCGAGCTCAAACTAGTTTCACCAAAAAGGGGACCTTGTTGGCACATGTACCCACAGCAAGATAAAGATGAGAGGCCCATTGTACCCTCAGAGAAGACTGGACGCCAGAAATCACATAGGCCGGGATGCTTTCAAGTCCCTCCTCATAATGGTTTAATTTCATCAGAATAGTTTCCGGTATAGTATCTGATCCCTTTAATCTCACAACTCAGGGCTTCATTCCAGAAGAAAACTTGGATTTCCACCCCTAGCTTCAGATGGAAAAAAATCCCAGGTGTGGTCACCTAACCTGGGTCACTTCCCTAAGTCTCTCCTCCTCTGGACCAACCTTCAGCAGAGGGGAGATGGTGCTTAGGGAGTGTCTACCATTCCCTCACATTGTCTCATGTTCTTGTGTTTGCTGAGCCCTTCCCACATGAGGAAGACTGCATATTTAGCCCTTAGAACAGAGGTGTGGAAATGGTTTCATTTTTCATGTCATCTCTGATCAGTTGCAAGGGGCTATCCTCAGGTCAGCCTTGAAGAATTCCATGACCAGCAAGAGACTCAGGACAGTGATTGATTCGTAATGTCTTTCACGGTAGGGGAAGGTGGAGCAATGGAATGCGTGCCACACATTTGTCATCCTTGGGCAACGGGTCGCAAGGTGCCTAACCTAAACCAGGGGCACGGGATGCATCAGATAGGGCCTCTGCTTTCAGAGTCAAGTGAAAGAGACAGATCATTAAGAGATTAATTACGACAAAGTGACAAGAACCAATGCTATTGACATGAAAAAGGAAGAGAGCTAACACAGGAGAAAGAGCAATGTTTCGATTATCTACACTGCTTTGAGAGAGGGATGGCGAAATAATGACATTATTTCTATTTTTTTTTCCTGCAACACATTTACATGTCTAATTATGCTTTTCTCAGATTAGTACTGGAATGATAGCCCATTGTCCAAATACACAAACCGGAGAAGAGATGAATTAGAAGTGCTCTCTAAGAGAGATGGGGTGCCATCCCCCTGTGATTATTTTCTGTAAATGAACCATTTGGAGTTACTGAGGGCTGTTGAACACATTTAAAATTTACATTTTAAATAATACTCTAATGAAGTGGTTAAAGATACTAGGACTGGGTCATTATAACGTGACAAATTGGCTTCCGCTCCCTTGACTCTTCTCCCATCAGAAATCAGGCACACGACCTGGGGGGAAGTCAGTGATCGCCTCCTGTGATAACCACTTCGATGTAGCTGACGTGGGTCAGGGTCAAGGCCTTCTTCATAGTAGGTACTGTGATGGTACTTGGAAAAGGATGGTTATAAAATGTCAAGACATCCATTAGCTTGTGTGCATGAGAGTAGGCTCTTCAAAATCCATCAGACGGACAGACCAGTGGTCTAGAGCCCCAGCCTCATCCTACCTGTCTCCAGGTAGTAAATCTATTGCTGAGCCCAAGTTTGATGTTTTCCTGGCTCAGAATCCATCTTTGGTGAGCTCTGGAAAGTGACCAAGCTATTGCTTTTAATTTTTATCTACACTGGAGAACCAAGAGTCTGTCCTGGTCAGATCTGTCCCTTTCTGCACTCTGACCATGTTACAAAAACTCATGAGTTCTGGTTGATTGGCAGCAAAAGATGCAGGAGCCTCTGTGGGGTCCCATGGCTCCCAGGACCAACCACACCACCCAAGCTGGGTGCAGATTTCCTAGGAGATTAGCGGGCAAAGAGCAGGTGGGCAGTGTGGTGACTGAGCAGGGACACAGGGACTCAGTCGTGTGATGCATGCAGGTCCAAGTCCTTCCCTCTGGGCTTGGCCAAAACCACAATGCATTTGGCCCTGGGTCTGTTTTATTCTTAAAATTTTAAGCCAAGTGTTTTCAGGGGAATTTAATCCACATGTTTTTTATTCACTTTTATTCATTTTGCATTTAGCTCATAAAAATGCTATTTCTAAAGAGGTGGTAGTTGGCCAAGAACCACTTTTTTCTTTATTCTTCTTCTCCTTCCTCTTCCTCCCCCTTGGGAGTCTCCTTTCTTAGGGAAAGAAATGACTTATTCCCACTTTTTATTTACCTAAATATCGAAGACCAAATGTCTGAGTTTGCTCGGACGTTAGCACCCATTGATCTAAATACGTTTTGACTTCTCCCAGAACAAACTCTCTAGTGGAATTTCTATTTCAATGTTCACTCTGTTAACACCATCACAGGGTACACTTAGGATAATGCCATTTAACACAGTGTAATATTAGTCATCTTGGTGACTCACACGAGGGTGAGGGTAGAGCAGGTGGCTGGATGGATGCTCTTTAACATAGAGTTTCTGGAATTTGGGGGTAGAGCCCATGCTTTCCAACTGTTGATGTCTTAAAGGATCTCCTACTGATATCGTAGCCCTGAACTCTGTATCAGGATCAGCACATTTCATTGTCTCCTGGACCACTACTTGGCATAGGGACCTGCAAAATGAGCACAGCCCCCCAGAATGCATGTGAGGGACAAAGGGGGTGACCGCCCCCTGTCCACTGCAAGGAGTGGAAGCCAAGGCTGCTGGGCAAGGGTCAATGTTTGTTTGTTTGTTTGTTTGTTTTAACATGGTAACCATGCTTTCCAACAGATGTCATCCTTCGATTGGTTTACAAAGCAACTTCTCTTCCTTCCATTGGAAAGCAGTTAGGAAGGGAGAGGCAGAGAACTGGGCTGGAGGATGACCATGATTATGGCGAAGGCTGTAGGGAGAGCTCTCATCTCCCTCGTGTTTAACACTCTAGAGTGATGCTTTCCAGTAAAGACAAGACCATACTTACTTTTTTCTTCTCTTCTATCCACCTCAGTACGTAAATCAGAGTTCCGTAAACAAGAGGTGCCGAATTAAAATTGGTTATATTGAATATCACTTTTAGCTTGTCTCTTGGAAGATCTAGGGAAGCACATGGGTTTAAGATTCGTGTCACAATTTTAAGCCTGGGACTTGAGTTCTTTTCATGAAGTGGTTTAATTTCCCATGGGATGTTGTAGAGGCGAACTCCTCCTTGAGCTTGTTCTACTGTGAAGTCAGGAAGAAATGTGCCCTATGCTTTAGGAGACCTGGGTTGGAGAACTGGCTCTGCCTGACTTCGTAGCTGGGTGATGGCAGGAAGATACCTAATTTCTCTTGGTTTCATTTCCACCATCTTTAGAATGGAGAGCCATGGAACTATGAAAATCACCTACCTCAGTTTTCCTCATTTTCTAGGTTAATTCATATTTAGATGACTCGGAAACAGATATTTAGATCCTTTATAAGTCAGTAGGCAAAGCAGGTAGAGCCTGGACCCCCAGGTCAGAGCTCCTGGGATCAAATCCCATTTCAGTCAATTCTTGGTAAGCTATTTTATCTCTCTGATCCTTGGCTGCTTCATCTGACCAATAGGATAACAATAACAGGACCTACCACATAGACGAAGAAGAGTCGATATGTGGAAAGAGCTTGGAACAGCACCTGGCCCAGTGTAAGGGGTAAGTAAGCACTAGCTTTTATCATTGACCCAAGCTCAAGCCAACTATATTGATAGAAATTAGAACCCCACCTTCTAGGGGCCACTATTCCCATGGGTGTAGCCAGTACTGCCTATTAGATTCTTCTGGAACACTTTTTAAAAAAAATACTCTGTCTGGGGGCGCCTGGGTGTCTCAGTGGGTTAAAGCCTCTGCTTTCGGTTCGGGTCATGATCCCAGGGTCCTGGAATCGAGCCCCACATTGGGCTCTCTGCTCCGTGGGGGAGCCTGCTTCCTTCTCTCTCTCTGCCTGCATCTCTGCCTACTTGTGATCTCTGTCTGTCAAATAAATAAAGAAAAATCTTTAAAAAATAAAAAAAAAATAAAAAACACTGTGTCTGGACCTCATGCCACATCAATTAAATAGGAATGAGGACAAGGGCCTGAAAATCTATAATTTTTAGAAAGCCCGCCACCAAGCCTCTCTAGTATGTGGCTAGGACTGAGAACTACTGAACTGTGTTGTCCTCAACCATTTCAGGGGATTTTTTTTTTTTTTTTGAGAATATAGTTTGAAATCTTTATGTATTAATGGTATCATTAACTATTTTTCAAGATCTTCTTCTCTTGTAAGGGGCATACGTTGTTTTTCCTTATTCTTCTCACTTCACGGATGGGAAAAAAACATTTTTTTCTCTTGTCTTCCTTTCTTGAAAGCCTCTGGTGGGGGCTGAGCCCAGGCACACAGGGACTTATTTCAGAAGATCCAGGACAGCCTTCCACCCACTGTCTCCCCCTCGCTACCCTCACCCCCCCGCGGGAGAGACACACCTGATTCCCACCCCCCCCAGTCATTATCATTTTAATGTACAAAATGACATTATGCCGAAAAGAAGGGGTTCATAAATTATATCTGATTTTAGAAAGTTTTCCAGCCATTGTATAAATGACAGATCTATAAAAGAAGACTGAAAATGAATTTCAAATAAAAAAAATAATTCCATGTTTTTATGGCAAGCTTAAAAAAAAAAGAAAAATCTCTGAACAAAATGTTTCTGAGGAGGGTGATTCAAGGAGCCTGTGGAAGGAGCCCTTCCTAGCAGAAGCCTGGGCACCAGGAGAACCGGGACATGGGGAGACAGTCACCAGGCTGGCTAGCCTAGAAGCTGGAACACAGTCCCCCAGAGGCCTGAGGAAGAGTAGTTTCATTATCCGGGTTGAGGCAAGCAAACATCTAAGGTGTGCTGGGAATGACTTGTCCACAGGGGCTCTGACAGGCCTAGAGGCCTCGCTGCAGTTGATGGATAGACCCAGGCCCTGAACTTCTCCACGCGGGCATTTTCAGCCATGTATAGAACTCGACCGTTTTCCTCTTCTCTTTGTACCCACCACCTCTGCACCCCCCCCACCCCCCCACCCAGCTTGCAGATGGTCAGACAAGCCTCTGGGGAGAAAAGTTACCCTGAACCATGCTCTCCCCTGGTGAAGGCTCAGGGACATGTAAATTTCCTTCTCTAATCCATTAGCTCTCTTCATTCATTCAACAAACATTAAACCCAAGTCTGGGACAGGAACAGAAAGAAAGAACAGAAAAAAACCAAGACGAGTGCCCTCATCCCCAGGGTAAGACGGTCCCATAGTGTGGCAGAGTGACTGGGAAGAAGCTCCTGGTGGGTCCCTCCTGTCCCCTCCTCTCCCTCCCTCTCTGACAGCCGTGTGGCTTCTGAACACCTGTGTTGCTTGCTAGCGCAAGCCTTGGGTCATCACGCCAACGCCTCCCTTCCCAGCTTTTGGTTTCTTGGAGCCGATTGCCCTAGAGGTGGTGGACGTCCTTTGCCCACAGGGATCTTCCTTAAACACATTCCCAAGGACAACATGCTCCTTGGAGAGGTTCTATGGGAAGAAGGCTTGGAAGCCAAATGCATTTAGGAAATACTGCATGTTTCCATTCCCTTCTTGGAAGGTCTTCATAAATACTGGCAAGAAACTTCTACGTGTTCTGGGCATGATGGGGTCTTCCTAGTCTTGATTCACCCAGCCCCTCCCGAGGCTGTGCGGCCAGAGGTCAGTTTCCCACGTTATGTATGAATACCGCTGTGCCTTCCTCTCTCCCCATTCCAATCCTTATCTTCCATTCCTGCTTTAGTTTTCTCCTTAGAACTGAGCACTTTCTAAAACCCACTTTTCTGTATGCATGTGTGTATTGATGGATTGTTCTATTGTCTGTCCTCCCCCATTTGAATTCAAGCTCTATGAGGGTAGGAACCTATGCACACATGTAGACAACATCCACAGGGAGAGACATACACATGCTTGTGCATACACGCCCAGACACACAGGGGTCGAGAACAGCACCTGTAACGGGGTGGATCCTCACTCAATAAATATTTGTTGTGACAACGTAAGCCAACAGACTTCCCCCTGCCTGTGCTAAGCATTGCTGGATCCAGGTGAAAATAACTTAGCTTCTAGCTCCAGGAAAACCCTGCTCCTGTAACTCAACTAAAATACTACTTTTTTGGGGGATGGCTGGGTGGCTCCGTCGGTTAAACGTCTGCCTTCGGCTTAGGTTATGATCCCAGGGTCCTGGGATCGAGCCCCATGTCAGGCTTTCTGCTCAGTGGGGAGCCTGCTTCTCCCTTTCCTCTGCCCCTCACCCCTGGTTGCTCTCTTTTTCTCAAATAAATACATAAAATCTTTTAAAAAATAAATAAAATATGACTTTTTAGACTCACAGCTTGCCCGTTGAAATTGCCTTCAAAACCTCATTCTACTCACCAATCTGAACGGTTTTGAAATCAAGTCTGTCTGGTTCCAACCAGTTTCCCTCACCTTGAAACCACCCAGCCCTGACCGTAAAAGCTCTCGAAACACCTTCCCGAATCTCCCCGGATGGAGAGTCTATGAAGGTGGTGGTGTCCGTTGCTGGAGTAGGTCTGATAAACTTAGCTCTGCTCAGTCAACAGGTGTTCTGATGGTCCTTGCAAGGCCGGCGATGGACAATTCACTTAATGCAGAATGAATGCATCCTGCTCACTGCTAATTCACAGAACCCACTTTGGTAAGGCCAAAGGCCAGGAAATAAGGGGTTTTTGTTTGTTTGTTTGTTTTTCTGGTCAACCTCCTTCCATCTGCTGGGTCCCAGCTATTTGGCATACTCGTCTAGTACTTGGCTTGCGCTAGTACCGAAACCGAAAGATCACTGGGTTCAAGTAGCCCGTGCTTGACAGAGAACTTATTTGAAAGCAGCAACTTTCTTTTCTCATTGGTCCCAGAGGAATTAGAGCCCTTCCTCTGCTCTTCTCAAAGCATTTGCCTTATAATTTAACGTTTGTTAGAGCTTCCATAACCAACTAGCACAAACTTGGTGGCTTTAATAACAAAAGAAGTGTATTATCTCATTTTTTCAGAGGCAGGAGGTCTGACATCTAGGTGTGGGCAAGGCCCCATGGCCTTGGAAGGCTCTCGGGGAGAATCCTTCCTTGTCTCTTCCAGCCTCTGCTGGTTCTAGAGTTCTTTGGCTTGTGGTTGTGTCCCTCCCTCTTTACGTGTCTTCTCTTCTTCCTCTTTGTCTCTCCTCTGTGTCTCTTACAGAGACACTTCTGGGGCCCGTGGGTGGCTCAGTTGATGAAGCGTCTGCCTTTGGCTGGGGTGGTGATCCCCGGGTCCTAGGGTGGTTGGGGCTCCCTATCAAGCCCCCTGTTCAGCAGGGCGTCTGCTTTTCTCTCTCCCTCTCCTCCTTCCCCCCTCCTCTCTCAAATTCCCAAATAAATAAATAAAATCTTTAAAACAAAACAAAAACAAAAAACTGAAGCTACTTCTTACGGGGTTTAGTACCTGCCTGTGTAGTCCAAGATGATCTATTGCATGAGCCTTAATTTCATTTTATCTGCAAAGACCCTATTAGCTCACATTTATGGATTCCTGGAATTAGGATATAGACCTATCCTTTGGCGGGGGGGGGGGGGGGGGGGGTAGGCAGGCACCATTCAACCCATCACAGGTCTAGAATTCAACACGAAAGCTCATGAAGTATTATTTTCAGAGGAAATAAAATGCCTTGTAGAGGTAAGGGACCACCATTGTTTCCATAAGAAATGGACCTGCCTGTCTAGCATGCTCTTCCTTACTTGTAGTATCCCATGGGAAATAATCTGGAAATTGTTCTCTGGCTTTGGAGTTTCACCTCGGGAATCTTCTCTTTGAGAACTTGCAACCACCTTCAGGACAGAGCATGTGAGGTCTCCACGGTCCAGGGGATCCATATCTTTGCAGCCTTGTCTCCCACGGCACCCCAGCTGCAGAGCCACCTGTGACTCCTCTCCATGCCTGTGCGGTCCAGCCTCCAGGCTTTTGCTCAGGCCGTCGCCCCCATCTAGAGCACCGTTTCTGCCCATCTCTTTCCCCTCCAGGGTGTCCGCTCATCAAGGACTCCAAACCTAATCACCTGTTCTCCTCGACCCTGACCACAGCCTCTCAACTCTACCACGAGAAATAATTGCTTTCTTTAAAGTGTCTCAGACTTTTCTATCCCTCTCTAGCCACTGTCAGTTCCCTCATGATTGGTATGTATGTCAGTCTTGCACACCATATCCAGAGGCCGGTGACATGGAAATCTCCTCTTTTCCTTCTCCTGTCCCCATCCTCCTTTTCCCCAACTTCATAACCACCCCCCCAACCATCTGTTCTTCTTCTCCTTCTCCCTCTGTCTTCTAAATCTCCCCTCCTCTTTCTCTTTGACCAGCTCCTGTTAGACATCGGGCTTTTGATATTTAAGTCCAACACCTAGGACACACAGTGGCCTTATCGCCCTTCTCTGTGATGCATGAGTCAACCTCGTGTGCAACATTTGCCCCTGTGTGCTGAGTCATGAGGTCAAAATTCAAATCCCAACTTCTGGGGAGCCACAGAGCCTCTGTGCCTCACAAAGCATGGCCTCGCAGGATCCCCTGTCACCCTGATGGAGGACCGTGCACACAGTGGGCATTATGCAAATGTGTGTGGAGTGAATGAACAGATGTTGAATCATTGGGGCCATTTAAAATATTTTTAAAATAGCAGAGGAGGGTAAGAGAATCAGATCATCTGAGCCCAAGCTATGTGCACATCTGCCAACAGCAGCCAAAGCATCTAAACAGCATGTTTGTTAGTGGTCTGTGGGTTAATGAGTAGGTCCCTGCTTGCTTCTGTGGAAATGAGACCTCATTATCCTGTCTTTTTTATTTCAAGTCTGACATTTATGAAAGGTGAGCAGATATGCGTAAGAGCAGCTCGCCACGGTGGGGCTCCTGCCTTGACAAAAATAATCCTAGTGTTTGTTTTCCTGGGAGCCTACGCTGTTGGCTTCTTTGACAAGACTTTTTTAAAACATGAAGCTTGGGATTACAGATGAGAGCAGAGGTCTGGCAACTCCATCAAAGCAGCCGGAGGACCGGGGTCTGTCTCTCGCTAGTGACCTCTCTGGCCCTATCCCAGGTGGCCGCTTTCCTTGCGTGGAGACCCTTGACTGCCCAAGGAACGGGATGCTGCTGCCAAGCCTGGTGGTCATCCTTCAAGGGTACAGCTCACCGCCAGGAAAGGGTCAAGTTCAGACAGCTTTGGGGCTCCAAACAGAGGGCAGATGGGACCGTGAGGGGCACCCACCTTCTCCCGCCTGGCTGGACCACGCTAGTCATCCTTCAAAGGCGTCTTTAGCTGCTTTGCTTCTCCAGATGGGAGCTTCTCTTTTTGCTCGGAGTTTCTAGGTAACTTTCCCCAGTGGGCGACTTTTTGCAGCCAGTGGTGGTGATAAAAAAATAACTCACATTTATTGAGTAGTGATGACATGCCCGGCACTGCTCTGAAGGCCACGCATCCCCACCACAAGGCCATGAAGTTAATAGAATCGCACTAAAGAGAAAGCAAGATTTCGGTCTTGTTGCCGCAGGACTCCCTCCCTCGAATGCAACTGTCAAAGCCCATCCAACCAGGCCACTTTGATGCATGCAATTTCGTGCATGCAAATTATACTTTCACAAAGTTTGTTGAAAAATTACATGAATGTGCGTGTGGTGCTACCACATGGACACGCACAATTTCCAATGCTCCCTGCCCACTGAATCCTGAGAACATTCCTGTGATGTCGCTGTTGTCATCATTCCCATGAGGACATGGACGCACAGGAGGGTCGACCAGTTGCCCAAAGTCACGTCTCTGCAAGGTGGGACGACTGGGATTTGAACTCAGACAGACTCCACTGCATTCACGAGCTCTTTGGGGTCATGAAGGCCTTTGAGGAAAGTACTGGAAGTTGTGGCTTCTAGGAATCCCATGTTGAAAACGTCTGTCCTCGATGAAATGCTTTAATGAGAGAAGCAACTAACGGTTTGTCTTGTCTATCTGTCTTTGTCGACACATCCCCAGGACCCAATGCTTAACAGTGGCTCTATAATCCATGTTCAGTGAAATAAACGGGCAGTGTCTCAAGTGACAGGGTAGGCATGATGACTAATTTTATGTCCACATGACGGGTCTAAGGGATGCCCAGATAGCTCATGATTTCTGGGAGTGTCTGGGAGGTTGTTTCAGGAAGAGATTGCCATTTGAATTGGCCAGCAGATTAAAGCAGATGACCGCGGAGGGTGAGGATCACCCAGTCACTGAGAGCCCAGGTAGGACAAACAGGTGGAGGACAGGTAAATCCCCTGAAGAGGATGGAGTTGTAGGTTTTGATTTGGATAAGCCATTTAATCTTTTCAAAAACTTTGATTTACTGTCACCTTTGCAATGAGGTAATCGCAACTGTCTTATCTCCATTGTGGAGATATATGTGGTGCAGTATTTTTTTAAGTGCATTTAGACTCCAGCACTGGGGTGATGCAAGTGTGGGCTACACTCTACACTTCACTAAGCATGCGTCTTAGGAATGCCTCAGTTTTCCTACCTGTAAAATGGGATATCAGAAGTATGTGAGGATTAAATGAGTTGACATATGTGAAATCCTTAGAACCATGCCTGGAACACGGCAAGTACTATATAAGTACTGGTATAGTAAGGTTGCTGGTATAGTAATTACAGGTATCGTAATTACTCAATCTAGTTAGTCTTAAAAAGCTACACTTTGTAAGGCAGGTAAAAGCTAATGCCCTCGTTTTGCTGGTAAGGAAGTCAAAGGATTCTCTGTGTTATTTCTGCAACTTTTATTTGAGCCTAAAATGATTATAAAACAAACAAACAACAACAACAAAACAAAACAAAACAAAATAAGACCAAAAAGAACAAAAACAAAAAAACAAAAAACCCTTGGTAGTTCCTTACGGACTCCAAGCTAGAGTCTGAACTTCCTCGAGTGGCAGGCAGATGGGATTCCCAGGAGCTGGCCACAGCTGCCTACTCTCCACCTTGTAGCTCTGCCAGCCCTGCTCCTACAGAACTGGGCTCCTGGGCATCCCCCGAACAAGTCTTGGGGTTCCTACCTTTCCATATACTCTGCTGCCTGCCTGGAATGTCCTCCCTCGGCACCTGCTGAGCTTCTATTTATCTTGTAAGCCCAGAGAGAAGCATTTCTTGTTCTATGAAGTCTTCCTTAACTTCGTGCACACAACTGGTCCCCTCCTCCAGTCCCTGCTCAGTATTCTGGGCTTGTTTCTAGTCTCATATGCCCCCTAACTGTTGTGACATGTGTTGTAAATCCATGTTCCTCCATAACCTGTGAATGTCTGCTGGGCAGGAGCAGGTCCTCAGAGCACGCCCCACCTGCAGCACAGGGTCCGAAGCACGGATACTTGTGAGAACTTTGACCAACTGCTGTAAGCATTTCCTTCTCACTAACAGGTCCTATCATGCATCCAAGTGCTTCCACCAGGAACCTGGGAGTCAGCCCTGCCTCTTCCCTTGCCTCTTCTCCCTGCTCCAGTCACTCCCGGCCAGTGCCATACACTCTACTCCAGAGGAGCCCTTGATCCAGGCCCAAGCCACCACCAACTTTCACTTAGAGGACTTCTCTACCTGCTCTGGGCACCCCACTTGCAATCAGTTTGCCTCACAGCACAGCCAGAGTACTGTCTTCATAATTAACACCTTTGTTGCAATGTCCTCGCTTCTACCTCTCCAAAGCTTCCCAGCACCCCTCTGATATAGCACACCTTCCTCCATGGAGTTTGTAAAGTTCTCCTTCCTCACTCCTCCAATGTCATCTCACTTGGCTTTCCCTGCTTCCTCCAATTCCTCCAGCCTTCAGGCCTTTGTATAAGCAGCGTCCCTGCTTGTACATTTGACCTGCCTTCCCCTCCTCGCCACATTCTTTGTGTGTCTACTAACCTGTCTGGTCTTCACTGAATGGCGCTTCCCTTGGTGAGCCACCTCTGACACCTGAGACGGGTCAGGTCTCTAGTTGGAAGCATTGATGGTAGCTTATCCTTTCATTATATTTATAAAGTAGGGTGACCAACCATCCCTGTTTGCCAGGACAGAAGATACAGTCTTGGGATGCAGGACCTCACTGCCCCAATTAGGTAAGTCCTGGTCAAACTGAGACAAGTTAGTTGCCCTACTTGTATTGTATTGTTCAATGCCTGCTATTGTTCAATGCCTGCTCACAGGATTGAGCACCATGAGACCACAAAGTCTGCGGGTTTTGTTGGCATCTCTATTATTGACATGTAGTGGATGCTTAGTAAATATTTGTTGGATGGATGGATGGATGGATGGTTGGATGGAGGGATGGATGGATGGATGGACGGATGGATGGATGGTTGCATGGATGGATGGATGGAAGGTTGCATGGATGGGTGGATGGATGGATAAATAGATCTTAAAGATCTTTCCAATCCTTGAGTCTGGGACTCAATAAAGGACACACAAATAAAAGAATTAATAAGATTGATTCTTTCAAATATCCTTGGGACAACTGGTGATTGAACTCTGCCTGTGGTAAGGACAGAAATAAGAAAAAAGGTTTGTTTTTTTTTTAAATAGAATGTCTATATCTAGGCATGAAAAAGAGGCAAGAAATAAGGGCTTCAGTAAAATGAGGCCCATTAGATACTGTGCTGAGCACTTTTCACTCATTCATTTCTTAGAATTGCATATCAAATAGGTAGTGTTTTTCATTTCTCTTTCACAGAGGAGGAGAGGCAGAGATGTTAAGTTTAGGTAACAAGCCCCAGGTCACACACTCACTGGAGTCCCAGGTGGGGCAGACTCCATGATTAACTTGCCTCTTTCCCCACGTTGCAGACCACCTTGAACTTCTTAGTGTCTGGATGCTAATGAGGGAGAAGAGGGTCACAGGAAAAAAGGGAAATGCATGAAAAGAAAGAGGGGCCTGAACTGGAAAGGGAAGCAGAGACCCTCCCTGAAGTCACCTGAGGCCCTGGGAAGAGCCTGAGTAACAGAGACATCATAAGAGAAATGGAATCTGAGTAGTCTTAGGAAATGAAAGCTAAATGACCATTCCTTAAGATTCTTACTTGGAAATTATCTTTCTCCATAGAGTAAGAGAGTGGAGGTATTGATTGCATTTATTTTCTCATGACACAAAAGGTAAATTAATCCTTTTAGAGCAGAAAACATGTTTTTATTACATTCTGAATAATTTCCTTTGAAAAAGAAAAACATTTTTTTTAATGCTACCGGCAGTAAAACTAGCTTCACCCCCCAACACACACACATCTTAGATGAGAATATGTGTCATTATTCATGCATAATCTGATTCCAAATGATTCCTTGTTTACAGTTTGTTTGTTTTTTTTTGTATTTCCTTATGTAAGCAAGAATTAATACACTCCGACATGAAAGAAATAGGCTAAATTATTTTTACTGCTTCTCTTTAAGACATACAATATGTCTTCTTTAACTCCCAATGACATGCAAAACAGTCAGAGGAAAACACAAATAAATACCTATGGAAACAAAGACAAATATCCCCCGTGGAAGGAGAGAATGCCTGCTTCTGGCTTTCCTTCCCATGGAGCCTGCTGGATGGGGACCAGTCTGGTCTGGGACTCACCGTGGAGCTGGTCTGCCCCTTCCCTGTGTCCATCTCAGATACAGGCTCAGCCTGGCACGTGGTCTCCGTGAGCCTCCCAGCTGAGTTGAAAGCAAGAGGAGCATCCAGATGTGAGGGCTTTCTGCACATCTGGGGAGGGTGGCTCCTGGTGGGGAAAAGCCCTAGCTATTCCCAGCCTTCCCATTTCCCACAGAGAGAGCTGCCAGTGAGCTCTGGCGTGTGCAAGTGGCCGGAAGATTGTATCTGCGTTAACTGGTCCAAGAATTGACTATGATTTCAAAGCCTACACAAACGCTTTTGGAAAGCCTCTGTTCACTCACAGGATGCCTCAGGGCCAGAATCAGGGGTGAGACAAGGAGCCCAGGGCTTCTCAGGGGCCCACCCTGCACTCACACAAACCCGAGAGCGAGTGTGTCCTTAAAGTGTGCACTCTGGCCACCTGTTTGGGCCTCACTCGGTCTCAGCCTCAGGATGTCTCTCTGGGGGAAGGACCTTCACCTGCCTTTCTTGGTGCTCTGAGTACCTTGTACTTTGCTAACTCACATTTCCGAGTACCATCTGAGTACCATCTCAGTACCTTGCACTTTGCTAACTCACATTTCCGTCGACAACGCTATGTGCTATCTGTTTAAAAATCCTTTCTCCTTTTTAATTCCTATGTCCCATAATGCTCTTTTGTAGTGTCATTATAAGAAAAACACGGAAGCCTTCCTCCCCCCACCCCACCCCATTTAATGTAGAGATGAAACAGCATATCTTTGATAGGGATTCTCAAGAGTGGCAGTAAGAAGGCTATAAAGTTTGACCTTATGAATCCAGAATACGATAGCCGCTGGGAACTTCAGGTCCCCTGCATCTCTGGGCCTGCCTCTTCTTATCCCGTCGTGCCCTGCACTCTTTGGAGAGATAAACTGGCTTTATTTTCACTCCAGCTCAAAGTTTATTCCTAGTCATCAATTAGTAGGGCTTACGCTCAGAGGACAGTTGGATGGTACACAGCTAGATATCACACTGAAACTGAATTGAAATGTGCCAGTGACTTACTGGACTGTAACCAGGTGTCAGCCCCTATCCTAAGCTGTCACTGACTCCTCACCCCAGAACCTACCTTGGATCCAGGAAGAGGAGCCCCTGCCTTGTGCCCTGTGTGGGTGTGTGAGTATGTACCTGTTCTGTGAGCTTTGCACTGGCCCTTTGTTGACCGTGCCTCCCCCTATGGTGAGGGAGACTGGGTCTAAGGGGATATACCCACCTGGAACTATTGTCTCTTCTTCTAGACCACACTCAGCATGCCCAGAACCTCATAGTTTTCTGCCTATAGGTTGCACATGCCTCTGTCTTGGGTCTGGCCTCTCAAAGGGAGATGGTGCAATCAGTGAGTGTCCCCCAGGTCAACAAGTGACTGTTGGGTGCAGGAGCCAACTTGGGGTGGAGGTGACCTTGGGGTGAAGGGTCACATGGAGCAGAGACAGGTAGACTGACTACCTGAGGGCCCTTTGTGTACTATTTCTTTAGCCCACAAATGTTAGGGGTGGGTTCACTTGCTGCAACCTCATGACACTTCCTTAGGATTATCTCTCTTGTATCGTAAAAGGAGCTGAGATCCAGAAAAAGTCAAATCACTTCTGCAAATGTACACGTTGAGTGAATTTGGTAGGGCCCAGATTTTAACGTGGACATTTGGTTTTGGTGTCCCCAACTTTATCTGCTATTCCCATGCCCTGAAGATCTATGACCCACGCCTGAGATATCAACACCCAGCACTGCAGGATCACAGTCTAACAGGGAGTTATAACTACAACAACTATCCCAGAAGCAGCATCAGGGGCTTCCAGGAGCTTCTAGGGACCAGGCTGCACATGTATGTGGATATGTATATACATTTTTACATTTGTATATGTAAATAACAATGTGTGTGTTTATATATGAAAAATGTATTATAAGATATTGCCCATACAATTATAGAGGTTGAGAAGGCCCATGATCTACCATCTGCAAGTTAGAGACCCAGGAAAACCAATGGTATAGTTCAAAGGTACTAGCAGGAAAGCCAATGGTGAAGTTCTAGTGAGGTTCACTGAAGGCCTGAGAACCAGGAGTGCCAAGGGCAGAGAAAATCAATATCATAGGCTAGCAGTCAAGCAGAACTAATTCAACATTCCTCTACCTTTTTGTTCTATTCAGGCTCTCAATGGACTGGATAATGCCCACCAACCCTGGGGAGGGCCATCTTCCTTACCTAGTTCACCAATTCAAGTGCTAATCTCTTCTAGAAACAGCCACACAGATATACCCAGAAATAAAGCACAACCGACCATTTGGCATCCTGTGCCCCAGTCAAGATGACAGATAAAAATAGCTATTACCACTCATCAGACCAACCTTAGCTTTGAGGGAGAGTCCTAGAAGTGTAGGTTGACCTACAGGTCAAGGGGAAATGGGTCAGTAGCTGATTAGATGAGAAGGCACTAGAGGTCTAGTGACATCACCAAGTATGGGACCTTTAATCGATGGTAAACACTGAGCTGAACTAAGTGAATTTTCCTGGACCTGCTCTGTCCAATATGGCGGCCACTAGACACGCATGGCTATTTAAATTTGAATTGATTAAAATCAAATAAATTAAAATTTAACTTCCAGTAACACCAGCTATATTTCAAGTGCTCAACAGCCTCATGTTGCTGGCAGCTACCATAATGGACAGTACAGAACATTTCCATCACTGCAGAAACTTCTATTGGATAACACTTCCCTGGCTAATCTTTGAGTGACCTTTGGTAATATTGCTGATGTTGAAGGACACACTCTCAACCTTTTTGCCTTATTTCCAAATGCCAGAGATATTTTTTAACATACGAAAGTAGGGTTAGGGCTCTGTAGTCAATATATTTGGGAAACTCTTGATAAAACGAGTTAAATTAGGTTCTTGATTTTTAAGGTATAAATATGCTAATATGTATTTTGACTGCCAAAGAAGGAGTTGGAGAAGGTAAGGTTTTCTGACTTATTTTGGCCATATCATCCTTCAAAAAATTTTTTTTTACATACATTTCTTGGGGTGCCTGGGTGGCTCAGTGGTTTAAGCCTCTGCCTTCAGCTCAGGTCATGATCTCAGGGTCCTGGGATCGAGTCCCGCATCAGGCTCTCTGCTCAACAGGGAGCCTGCTTCCTCCTCTCTCTTTCTGCCTGCCTCTCTGCCTACTTGTGATCTCTCTCTGTCAAATAAATAAATAAAATCTTTAAATACATTTCTCAAGTCTGGCATTCCATCCATGACTCTGACCAATCAGAAGAATACTTCTCTAGATGATAACTGTGAAACCAAACTTTTGGGGCTCTTGTTCTTGGGAAAGTTTGTTGCCATGTAAGAAGTCGATTACCCTGAGACCCACATGCTGGACAGGCCACCTGTGCTCCAAACAACACCTCCCACCCCATGACCGAGAAACTGACAGTCACTCCTGCCAAAGTATCAGGCATGTGCTGGGATTGCCTTAATCCCCCCAGACCAGATTTGTCATCTCCTGAGTACCTCTGTGTGACATCAGTTGATGCCCAAACAAATGGCTTAGCCACACACTGCCTAAATATCTGACTTAAAGAATCTATGAGATATAACAAGCTGGTGTTGTGTTAAGTCTCGTAAGTGTTAAGTATCAGGTAGTTAATTTCTCCAGCAGGGAAGTAACAGAGTTAACAAAGCAGTCACTTATCCCTAGCTCAGGGTTGCTTTTCAGTCTTCAAAACTTCAAAAACCAAACCAAATAAAGTATGACAAATAATGATTGTTACAGAGGGAGTTGGACTAAGGTATTAAGGGGAAAGCCAACCCAGAAGGCAAATTCTAACTGTACTAGTTATCTACCACGGCATAACAAATTACCTTACAACTTACTGGTCAAAATGAAACAAATTTTTATTTTCTTACAGTTTCTGGAGGTCGGGAATGTGGGGGTCGGGAACGTGGGTGCCGCTTAGCTGGCCCTCAGGCTCAGGGTCTCTGAGAAGCTGTCATTAAGGTGTCAGCTGGGGGCTACAGTCATCTCAAGCCTCAACTGGGTAAGGATCTATTTCCCAGCCCACTCATGTGGCTGTTGGCAGGATTCAGTTCCTTACTGGCTATTGGTCAGAGATTCCTCTAGGCTCCTAGCCATGTGGTCCTCTCTACAGGGCAGTTCACAGCATGACAGCTGGCTTTAACAGAGCAAGCAAATGAGACGCCAAGAGAAGGTGACCAAATGGAAATCATAATCCTTTGTAACCAAGACTCAGAAGGGACACTTTTTCATTTTTACCATATTCTATGTATTGTAAGCAAGTCACTAGGTCCAGGCCACACTCACAGGGAGGGGATTATACAAGGGGATGAACGAACAGGAAGTGGCGATTATGGGAGACTATCTTTGAAGCTGCCCACCACATTGACCTCCCAATGGAATCAATGCCTAGCAGTGTTCTTATACTGGACATGCAGGAAGCAGTGACAACGTTGTTATTAAATAGGGTGCGACCATCACAAATGCAAAATAACAGACCACGATATCTGTCTTTCTAATGCATCTACATTTCTGCCTTCCCAACACTTGCCTCCATTACCCTTTGTAGGATCATTTTTGCCAAGTTCACGTAACATTATTTTCTAAGGCAATGACATCTCAAGCTAGACTTTGCATATGTGAGCTTCTGTTAGCTCTTCTTTCTTGGTCAACCTCATGTGTTCTTCTTGTGTCCCTTCTGCTGACTGCTGGTATTGATGGACTTGAACAGATCATGGCAACATATGAACCTGTGCCATGTTTGTTACTGATGTGTGTAAGGAGCCTAAACTTCAATTCCTCTTATCTAGGCAGATGCTGTATTGTTCCTCCTAATAGGAGGAAAAGACTCAATGTGCACAATGAGGTGTATATGAGCTGTGCATGTAAGATTCTTAGGTATCATGAGGATAGCTCCTTATATTTTAAACTGAATGTAATAGGGTGAAAAATAAGTCATATAGACAAAATTAGCCCCTGAATAAATCCCTTTATATCTCATAGAAAGCACAGAACACATTGTTTTGTGCACAGGCTCTCAAAAATTCCGTCACATTGAGTTTTTTATGTTCTACATTGGAAAAGATCATCGTTTCTTCTGATCAAACCCCAGATGAAGGGTTGGCTTTTTTGACTGGGCTTGTTCTACCAAGCAAACAAACTTAGTTTATGACTAGCATGTTTACTAGACCTTATACAAGTAAAATGGGTATACGATGTGGTTTTACAATTTATGTTTTTGTTTTTGTTTTTTGTTTTTTTTTAATCAGTAAGACAAAAACAACAAAGAAAAGAAAGAAGACAAACCCTATGAAAACTCTGACGGTCTAGTAACAGTGTAGCTCAGGAGTTGGTGAACTTATTCTATAAAGGCCCAGATAGTAAATAACTTAGACTGGAGGTCTTATTGCTTCTTCTGTTCTGCCTTGTATCATGAGAGCAGACAGGGCACTAATGAAGGGGTCACAGCAACATCTCAAAAAAACCTTAGTTACAAAAACAGATGTCTTGTTGAACTGGAACTGCACGTCATGATTTGCTAACCCCTGGTGTAGCTGAGCTATCGCTTGCCTAGTCTACCTTGCATTGAATCTCTACAATGATCCATTTGTGCATCCATCCTTCCATCCATCCATCCGCCCATCTGCCTGTCCATCCATCCATCTACCCACCCATCCATGCTTCCATCCATCCATCCATCCATCCATCCTCCTGACCTACCTTCCTTCCTTCCTTCCTTCCTTCCTTCCTTCCTTCCTTCCTTCTATCCATCCACTTAGCCAGCTAGCTAGCCACATACTGATTCAATGCATGCTCACTGTCCATCTGTCCATCCATCCGTCCATCCGTCCATCCACCCATCCCATCCACCCATCCACCCTTCCATCCATCCATCCATCCATCCATCCATCTAACCTTCCTTCCTTCCTTCCTTCCATCCATCCACTTAGCCAGCTAGCTAGCCACATACTGATTCAATGCATGCTCATTGAGGGTCTACAGTGCAAACGTAGCACAGATATCTACAGAGGTGGGGCATCATCGCTTTTGTTTTATGCTGAGGCAAGAAATAATCGTTTCTGTTCCTACAGCTCTGACTGTCATTGAGATCAGCAAAGCTGACGCAAGTCCCCAAAGTCAGGACATCCTCTCTCTCACATCTAATTGCCTCCTACGCCCACCTTTATTCCAAGCTGTCTCTTCTATTTCTTGATTCCTCCTTCAGCTGCAAGGAAGAAAAACAAACACATGAGCAAATCTTAAAATTGAGGCTGCAACTAGAAGACCCTTTGCCCGTGGCCCAGGGTATGGACAGGTGAGGTCAAGAGGCCCTGGAGCTATGGCCTTGCACTGCCTTTGCAACCTCCACAGCTCGTCTTGCTTTCCAGAACTTTACCCTTCATGCTTCCTGCTTACTGTGTTCTTGGCCGTATTTGTAAGACCTTCTGGTATCCCAAGCCATCTAAGTGTTGTCACCGGTCCTCTTTGGGAAACTATAAAGCGCCTCCACCACCCCCAGGAGGCTGTCCTCGGTCATTCAATTTGGAGGAACTTCCACAGTCAACCACAAGCCTGCAGAAATTGTACAAACGGCAAATAATAGGAGCTCAGTGTTGTACCAAGACCATGGCCTTGCCGTGAAAAATGTGGAATAAAAGGACTGGGGGATGCATGTGGGCTTTCCAGGTTCATTTTTGATGTAGAAGAGGCTAACTGATGGATACTTACGATAGATCATTCTGCCTGAAAGTGGAAGGTCATCAGGATCTGAGAGTTAGGGCTCTTCACAGGAAGGTGCTTGGGTTTGCCACTGAGTCACAGGTTGGCTCTGGCCACGAAGCGGTCCCTCTCCAGTTCCCGGCTGGGCCTTCTGATGCACGCCCAGAGCTCTGAAGGCTCTTTTGGTTTGAACAGGTGTTGAAAGCTGGGGAAAGCCAAAATATTTTGTTCTTTCTGGGTCACGAACTGTTTGCTGTTAGAAACATCTGTACGAACGGGCGTACGGGCTAAGCATAACAGAAGCGCAGAGGACGATGATAGCTGTCTTTGGTAGGGAGCCCCCTGAGGACCCCAATAAAGTCGATCTCTTAAGCACAAGCCCCTTGCTTCAGGCCACAGTGGCAGGCAATGAATTATCCGCGTCGGTTAAAAGGGCAAGGTCGCCTCATAACAACATTGCCCATATGCTGCAGCTAAATCAAGCCTGTCCCCAAATATCATTTGGGGAAGATGTGTGTGTGTGTGTGTGTGTGTGTGTGTGTGTGTGTGTGTGTGTTTGGAGCGAGGTGATGATGTCGGCCAGCTTTCAAAAGCAAAAATCACCATAATTAGAGGAAACGCTACAAGTTCATTTCCTCAAAAAAGAGCAAGTGAGAGAGAAGGAGTTTAAAGACTAGATGTTTAGACAGGCCCGCAAGCCCCCTTGTGACCTTGCTCTGATATTTAACAAAACATTAATCTTCTTGCCAGCAATTATAAAGGATACAGTGATGTCGCTGGCTCTCGGAGAGTGAGTAATAGTAATTCCATTGTTCCCCTTTATTTATGCCTTGGCTGTACCAGGCAGATGAGGTAAGTTGGGGCTTTCATATGTTATTATTCCTCACAGGCAATACATAAAGGGTGCTTACACAAATATCTGTCTGTTTCAGAGGCACTGTTTCACACCTCCTTACAACTTGCGATCAAAGCGTTTCAACATTTTATTATGAAATCATGAAAATCCTCCTCTAGTTTACATATGAATTATAGCCTTTTTTTAAACCACCAGTGTGCCCCTGTGACAGTGGCTTTTGAACTGCGAAGGGGAACAAGGTGTTAGATATTTATTTCTTGAAGGCTGTGACCAGCCTGATAACCTTGCTGAGTCGTGTTTGCCAGGGGACTGTCCAAGATCTCCAGCAAACACAAAAGCTGGGGCGGTGGGGGTGGGGGGTGCAGTGCCACGAGGGGACCAGTGATCGCTCCATCTCTCCTTGGGAAACAAAATTGGGTGTGAAAGCCTCCATCTGGGAGCGAAGGGGAAGGAAAAGCTTACGCACCTCGTAATTTCAACCTAAACAAAAAAGCCATCTTTGCCTTCCTAAAATAAAACAAAATCTTTATCCAGAGGTTGTGAGGCAGCGACTGGCTGTTTTCCGTAAGTGCTCACTTCTGAGTTGTAGCTCAGAGGTTCTGCTCCCCTGGGTCTGGCAAGCCTGGAGAAGGAGCAATTGCTTCTTTTGTGAGATTTGCATATCAACTGGGATCTTCCTTTTCAGCGGCTCTCCTCTTCTGGGGACAATTAATAATCTCCTTCGGAATGTGGAGGGTGGGAGGGAAGGCGCATGACCAGTTTAGGGTCTCCGGGATACATACGCCCCTGGGTGTGTTGCTTCTTTCTCTCTGGGTCTTGTGTCTTAGGTGAATCAGTGGGTAGGTAGACTGCAAGAAATCAAGGAAAGTCATATATTAGCAAGGGAAGCTTTGGATGGGGAAAGAGCCATCTGCACTCATGGACGATCATTTTAGACTTGACAAAATTCTATTCGCTGCAAGCTAGGTCGGTGCCTTCGATCAGCATCCATGGGTGGGGGGCATCTCAGTGACCTTGACAATGTCCTGTTTTATCAAGCCTGGGGATGAGGAGGTGCTGATGGAGAGAGGAAAGGAAGAAAGAGAAGTGGAAGGAGTTTTCTGCTCCAATGTGGTCAAGCCAGTTGAGATTCTGCATCGGATTCCAGGCCTCACCCTGTGCCCGGGGAGGTACTGGGTGGTGGAGAGCTCCCAGAGCACTGAGCAGCTACAGAATCTATGGAAAACTCATCCTCCTGTTTTTGTGGATCAAGAAGTGGGATAGAAGAATGAGGCGCTGACACAAAGTTGCCAAAATACATTCCAAAGGAAGGTTTATGGACACAGTAAGACAGTAAGATGGCACCACGCTGTCCTCCCCCCTAAATGTCAGGATAAATGTTTATGGGTCTGAGCAATTAATACACGTCCTTTCTTGCCTGTGTATGCCTCTTGATGGCCTGTCTTGGAGGATACTACAAGGCGATTGGGTTGTGATGGAACATTCTTACACCAAAAGGTATGACCTCATCTCAGTAGAACTCTGAAAAGGAAGCCATTACACCGAGGGATTTAGATTTCATTGATTGATTGGTTGATTGATTGATTTAAGAGAGAGAAAGAGAGAGCAGGGGGAGGGGCACAGGGAGGGGGAGAGAGAGAATCTTAAGCCTGACTCCTGTCTGAGCACAGAGCCCAGTATAGGAATAGGTCTGATGACCTGGAAGGATTCTGAAACCTAGACTGGAGGGTGGAGGGGAGTGGCTTAGTTGATTAATGATGGCCACCATTGTCATGGATGGGAGAAGCAAAACTGTGCCGAGTTGTCACAATATCTGAGCTTCCTGGGGCTCCTGTCTTTCCCCTTCCATTCTCCAAATGCTACTGTCCTCCTGGGTCCAATCAGAGTTCCTCTTCTTCCCTGGAGTCTTCAATACCAGCGGCCACCCTCCTCTTTCATCGCTGAGCACGTATGTGGTCCCAATCTTTACCGGGAGTCAGGTCATTGCCTCAAATGACTATTGACCTTTGCACCAGGTGCCTGGCTTGGTTTCTCAGTGAGATGAGCCTCTCTTTAGAACAGGACCTACATTACTTTCCCTTATGAAAAATCCTGACACAGGACATGTTGATGCCACTCAGTTAAAAGGATGTGCGTTACAGAGTTCACATAATTTCGTCGCTCCATGTAAAATGACCTGTGGGTAGGGCACCTGGGTGGCTCAGTGGGTTTAAGCATCAGACTCTGGATTTCAGCTCAAGGTTGTGAGATCAAGCCCCGTGTTGGGGTCTGCACTCAAGGGGAAGTCTGCTTGTGACTCTCTCTCTCCCTCTCCCTCTGCCCCTCTCCCCACTCATACACATGCTCCCTCATTCTCTCACTCAAATAAATAAATAAATCTTTTTTTTTTTTTTTTTTTTTTTAATGAGCTGTATTTCCTCTATCAGTCCCTCCAGTGCATTTTCAGTTCTGTCTTTCAAGGTGCACAGCTTCCTGGGATATCCTCTCCTGGCTATGTTTAAAATGCCCAAGACACAACATTCCAGGTAAATGCTCAAGATCTCACCCAGAAAGGAGGTGTATTAATTGCCCAAACCCACCAGTACGTATCCCAATACTTAGAGAAGACAGTATGCTATCGCGTTACTGTGTCTATAGCTAATTTGAAGAATAAGCTTTCCTCTATTTATTCTACTAGTAAAAAATAAAAAGGGAATAAAAAGGGAGTCTTCTCCAGCTTTCTAACTTTCTAACTTCTAATACAAGAGGTATTGCCAAGCCTTGGCTCTTTTTCCCTCTTTCATTTCCCTAAGGTTTGTGAAGATTTGGCAAATTGGTGGTGAGTTCTCTGTTGATCATAGTTGTGGTCTCTGAATTGTCCATTATCAAGTAAAAATCAGCAAAAGGTATGACAGTACTTCATGTCTCTCTCTTTTTTTAAAGAATCTTTTTTAAAATTTTATTTTTATGGAATTGACAGAGAGAGGGCACAAGAAGGGGGAGCGTCAGGCAGAGGGAGAGGGATAATCAGGCTTCCCGCTGAGCCGGGTACCTGACCTGGGGCTCCATCCCAGGACCCTGACCCAGGTCAGGATCATGACCTGAGCTGAAGTCAGAGGCTTAACCCACCGAGCCACCCAGGTGCCCCCACTTCATGCCTCTTAACCAAAGGAGAGAAGAATAGAAATCTCTAGAGTCAGGAATCTGATAAGAATCTTACAAAAACAGCCATTGACCAAAAAGAGAGAGAGAAAAAAGCTCCGGGCTCAGTGTCCGGAAAAGCGGCCACCCTTAGGAGTTTCCACCTAGAACCCTAAAATTATTAATGGTGTGTTTCCCAAACTGGTTGCGTGAAGGACATTTTTTTCTTGTTATCCCAAGAAAACAGGGTCTGAATCTCCTAACACAACTTGGAAAACTAACTCGAGAGAAGCCTTTCCATTAATACAGATTCCTGTCGAGGACGTTTAGTCCCACATCAGGGATGGAAGGGACCTCTTTGGCAGGTCATCTAGTGGAAGTTCAAAATCAAACTGTCACTGAGAATCTCTGTGCCCTGCCTCTTGCTAGGGACTCTGAGACCGAAAGGAAGCCCCAGGGCTGGGTCTTCTTAGAGAGAACCTACGGAGAAATAAAGAGGACAAGGGACAGGAAGAGAGTGATCGAAATGGTCAGAGGGTGTCTATTTCTGCTCCTACTACCATAAATAATCCTTAAAATAACCACATACACCTTGAGGATTTCCTATGTAGCAGACACTGCTCTGAGCCCTTTAGAGACATTTACTATGGTGGAGTCCACTTACTGTCATCCTTCTTTACAGACGAGGAAACAGAGGCAGCAGGAAGGTAAGAGCAGGCAGAGTGAGATGCTGAAGGATTAGGAGCAAGAACGATGGCCCACATCCCTGGAGCTTTCTCGCCTTTGGCTCTTGGCAGAACGGACTGTGGAAATTTGCTCCATTCTTTTGTTTCCTTTAGCAAGGATAATAGCCATCGAATATTTAAATCTAAAAGAAAAAGGTAAGGTCAGAACAATTTTCTTTTCCCTTGCAATCCGAGAGAGAGAGAGAGAGAGAGAGAGAGAGAGAAGAGAAAGGTGGAATGCCATTGTGCAAGCGAGCAGGGGCAGTGTTCCCAAGTGTGCACAGTGTCCCAGAGCTGGGCTAGCCTCCTGCTGCTGGCCTGTCCCCTACCCCTGCATCCCCCCGCCCGGCCCCGCAGCCCGGCTGACACGTGATGGAGGCTCACAAAAGGGAAGAATTCCGCAGGCTCGGCTCAGAGCTTGTTCATAATTTGTCACATTGTTCCCCCACTTTGCTGCACATATGAGATATATAAGACCCCCGACGGCTCTGAGACCACTGCTGTGGCTGGGCACAATGCGGGAGAGGGTAGCCTGAATTGTGGCCGTAACCTGGAGTTCCTTTGCCTTTGTGACTGCCAATGGGATGCTTCAAGTCATTGGGGTGGGCCTTTGTAAGAACAATCAAGCCCCAGGAGAGAGAGGGCGAGGAAGCCAAGGCTGTGTGCGAGCACACATGCAACAGTTACCACGGGGGCCAGGGCGGGGTGGGAGGGGGTGGTATTCTGGGGCGGCGGGAAGAGGAGCAGGGAGCTCATGAGAGAATCAAGCTCATTTGCTGAGTCCTCAGTGAGCAATGCTGACACCCCACTCCGGACGGGTGGTGCACTCCCAGGCTCACCGGTAGGCTGGGCAATTCTGTCTTATGTCCGGAGAACAGGTAGAAATAAAGTCAACCCACTTGGGGACCGCACCCCATAGGAGGCTGCAGTCACCAGGGCGTCCTGACAGCCTTGGTCGATGTGGCTGTGGTTCATATTCCAAGGGACCCTTTTCTGAGGCTGATCATTGCCCTTCCTGGGGCTGGATCTCTGGTTCCCCCGCACCTGCCCTTCCCTGCCTTTCTTCACCTCCCATCTGTGTTGTTGACCCTTTGATAGGTGCTTTGTTGTGCTGCATTAGGCATGTAGCCATTCTGAGACTTGGTCTTCTAGTCTGTAGAGTGGGGGGAACCTACAGCTGTCCAAAGTTCAAGAGTAGAGAGCTGAGCCAATCATCTCCCTCTGATTGACCCGGCCTGCCCCAGAGTAGCCTTCCTCCAAATTGTCAGCATCCTATCCATCCCACAAGGCCCTGTTCACATGCTTTCTGCCCCCAGCAGACTCTTCCTGACTCTGGGTGGAGTAAATCTCTTACCGAATAGATACTGATTGACTATTGTCATAATCTAAGTAATCAGCATTTGCCTGTAAGTACACACTCCGTTCTACATGGTGTTTTATGCAGACCATAAAAAAAAGGCAGACGTTTGAAAGTGTAGATTAATATTCTTAGTCCCACCATCTACCTTGTTTAGACTTTCCTCAAATATTTGGGAACTTTCCTGGTTTTGATCATACGCGTGGCAGTAGACTTGCTTACCCTTTGTTTTCCCAACCATGCGAGCAGACAACCAAGTCCGTCTGTGGATGCCTGGGTCTGTCCACCTGGTGTGTGCCATTCAAGTAACCTTGTCATTAGCTTGACTTGACAAATGGCCTGATGACTAGTTACAAATTATCTAGTCCTTCTTGTGTTATTGTTGCAGGCTGATTTAACTTGATGGGTTCCGGAGATGCCAGGAAAGAGGGATGGCATCTCCTCCTTGCCTAGATCCCAAACAGACATTGAACAGCTCTGATGCCAGCCTCCCCAGAGCGACGGCTGCTGGCTGCTGTACCCAGGATGGTCCATGATGCCATAGAAAATGGTACACATCCTTTTTTCCCCCCCCTCTCTGTATGGGTCTTTGGGGGAGGGGTTACAGAATGCCTTTCTTAGGTTCAGTATTTCTTGGGCTTCTGCTTGGCACTGGCTTTCTTGGAGACAGAAGTTATGGTCTCTGCCCTCTGGAGCTTGCAAGAGTGAAGGCATTGGCTCTGTGCCCAGAAAACTCCGAGCCCAACTTGGCAAGTGCGCCAGGAGATGTGTACCCACAATGTGGAATCAACACAGAATTCTGAGGGTCTTAAAGGATGGGTAGACAGTGGTCAAATGGAAAGTGGTATTCTGGGGAGGTGGGAGTATACACATCAATATGGGCACAGACAGAATGCTTATATAAAGTGAGGAGTTCCGTAAGCCTAAAAGTGGGAAGTATGTTTGAGATGGGAAGGTGTCTAGAAGTGAGGGGTGATCCTCAGATTTGACCAGTGGAAACCAAGCCAAGATTTCCAGGCAGAAGTCAAGGGCGGAGACTTCTGAGAGATGCTGGGGCAGGGCGACCCCTCAGGGGGCCTCCTGGGAAAGTTTAGATCCAAAAGGACTAGCACTTTGGGGATAAAATGAAAGGAGACATTTTGAGAGATATTTAAGGGAGAAAGTAAACAAGGCTCCATGACCACCCAGATGAAGAGAGAAGAACCTAGGTTTCTAGGCTGGGCAACTGGGTGACTGGGGAAATGCCAGCTAAGACACTGATCCTGCCTGAAACCTCCAGTGGCTTCCCACAGGCCTGCAACCAAAGCCACATCCCTCGCTGTGGCCTGCAAGTTCCAGCCTGATGTGGCCCTGCTTTCAGATCTCATCTCCTGCCCCTGGCTCCTTACTCATTATTTCCAACCACAGTCCTCTCCATTCTATTTCTCGAATGCCCGGGCTTGTCACCTTCTAGAGATTGCACTTGTTGATCTCTGCATGTAAAAACCCCTGCCCCACCCCCCCCACCCCAGTCGCATGGCTTCCCCCTTGCCGCCATCGGGATCTCCATGCATAACACTTCCGCAAAGATGTCTTCCTTGTGCCCCGCCCAGTGTGTCCCAGTGCACCCACACTCCATGACCTCATCCTATTTTCTGCATATATTCATTTATTCAGATCGCTGTATTTTCTATGTATGACCATTCCCTGTCTGAAAAAAGGTTTTTCTCTGTAGGGTGCATACATACACTCATTGCCTATCTTCCCCCCCAGAAGTGAAGCCCTATAAGAAAGGGCACAATTCCTGGTTCCAGGAAGTTGCATAACTCCAACGGCACCATTTACAAAGAAGACAACAAAACTGGTGCCCTTTGCAGCCGCATCATCTAGTCATCATTCACAAGAGCAGGGACGTCCTCTGCCTTGTCCACTTCTGTGACTCAGTGCCTACGTGACAGAGAGAAAGCCACTAAAACCTATTGAATGAGTAGGGGAGACAGGAAGCAAAGCAGCTTTTGAGGATTTGTGAGATCAAATCTCAAGACGGAGTTTTGTCAGGGACGTGTTGAGTTTGAACTGTTCAGTAGCTTCCTGGTTGACATGTATAGGAGGGGTCTGGAAACAGGAGTCCCCGAGGAGACATACTAACCTACAGAGGAAGCCTTGAGTCTTTAGAAATATCTTCAGAGACCCACAGTCTGTTCTTTCAACTGAGAATATCAAGCTCATGTCTGGGGATTTGATTGTCTCTTGTCTTATGCCGTTTTTTTTCCCTCGTTTATGTGATGATATTTAATGATAGATTGTGCTTGAAACTTCCCAGTTTGAGAGGTTATAGGTTCTGGCACTTTTATATATTATTAGAAAAAATAAAAGGTAATTAGAGCATTTCATTGTGAGGGCTAGAGAGAGCAGTGACCCAGCTCTTTCATTCGTGATCATTTCGTGACATCACCAAATCAGGATGGTATAGATGGGGGTCCAAAGGGAACTTTGTGCTTTTAGGAACTGAAACTCTGTAACACTACCATTTCTGTGTTCTCTGCCTATGCAGACCTCACTAATCAACCTCAGTTTTGCTTTTTTTTTTTTTAAAGTGCTCATTACAACAGCAAATTATGGAAGCAGCCCAAGTGTTCATTGATAGACGAATGGATAAAGAAGATGTGGTACACACACACACACACACACAGGAGTATTACTCAGCCATCAAAAATAATGAAATCTTGCCATTTGCAATGACATTGGTGGAACTACAGTGTACCATGCAAAGCAAAATAAGTCGGTCAGAAAAAGACAAATACAAATACAGAAAAAGACAAATATGCTTTCACTCATATGTGGAATTTAAAAAACGAAACTGATGAACAAAGGGGAAAAAAGGAGAGAGAGCCATACCAAGAAAGAGTCTTTTAAATAAAGAGAGCAAACTGATAGTCACCAGAGGGGGAGGCAGGTGGGAGGATGGACAAAATACGCGATGGGGATTAAGGAGGGCACTTGTCATGATGAGCACTGAGTAATGTATAGAATTGTTGAATCACTGTATCATGCACCTGAAACTAATGTAACACTGTAGTAACTATACTGAAATTAAAAATTTTTTTAAAACAGCTCATAAAAACCTGAAATTCTTCAACATGACACTTTTAAAAAAGATTATATTTATTCATTTGCCAGAGAGAAAGAGAGAATAGAAGCATGGGGAGCAGCAGGCAGAGGAACAAGCAGGAGCCCCACTGAGCAGGGAGCCCGATGAGGGGCTCGATCCCAAGACCCCAGGATCATGACCTGAACCCAAGGCAGATGCTTAACTGACTGAGCCACCCAGGTGTCCCACAGTGTGGCACTTCCGGAAGACACCAGTAATCTGAACTTGAAACCTATTTGTTATACTGGCCAGAGAATAAGACTTTCTCCTGGTTTCTACCGTGTAAAGCAGAGAAATATTAAGTCCAGAATGAAATTTTCTGCCTAGTGTCTGGTGGATCTCGTACCACTCAGTATATGTATCAATGAGCACTTAAGGGGGGGGGGGTGCTCCTCTCCATCAGAAATGGCTTAGGCAGAGTGTGGTCTATAGGCAGGAAAATGGAGTCTTCAGGATCTTTCCTGGTCCTGGGATTTGTTGATACTTTATTAGAGGAATGGGGGGCACTAGGGTGGCAAATGCAGAAGTCAGATAAGAAGGAGGGCTGCTGCTCTTACTTAATAAGGATTTACTGAGCATCTCTATGGGCCAGGCATTATGCCAGGCAATGGGGATATAGCGGCGAACAAGACAAGAATGGGGGCACCATGTGCATGAGACTGGATGTTTAGTCTGGCAAAAAAATTCACATAGGTACATTTCTGTGTAGGTATGTATGTATCTGTATAAGTATATGCCTGTGCTCCTAATCATTAATGTGCTGCCTAGATAAAAATGTCAGAATCCTGGGTTCTTCTTTCAATCATGCTTCTCACTAGCCACAAGCCTGGGAAGGACCTCAATTCTGAAATCTCTCAAATGGGAATCATATCAACCATCTTGTCTTTCAGGGGTTCCCCAAGGGCAGAGCAACATGACTGGGGAGAAAGCCCTTTGAAAAAGTCCCAACTTCTGCATATTCAAAGGCATTGGTATTGGTAAAAGTTCCGGAACGAATTACACCCATGTTTCCTAGGATCATCAGCAGAAACCTATGGCTTCTGAAAAGTGAGAAATTCCAAGATTTGGTAGAGCCATCAAATTGGACTCCAGCTTTCCTGTTCCTAGGATCTCAATGAGAAGCATGAAACTGTAATAATAAAAAAGCCCCTTACATAAAATGTATAGATATATTTAAAAATTTTGGGGGGTGTGGGTATAGGCAGAGGATTGAATGGTGTCCAGATGTCGTGCTGGCAGGATATGCTGGCAAAAGTGAAGTTAGGAGACTTTTAGATGTTTTGACTATTGGAGCAAATAGATTTGGGTTTGTTTTTTGTTTTTTTGTTTTCTTTTTTATTTATTTTTATTTTTTTTATTTTTTTAAAGATTTTATTTATTTATTTGACAGACAGAGATCATAAGTAGGCAGAGAGGCAGGCAGAGAGAGAGGAGGAAGCAAGCTCCCCGCTGAGCAGAGAGCCCAATGTGGGGCTCAATCCCAGGACCCTGGGATCATGACCTGAGCTGAAGGCAGAGGCTTTAACCCACTGAGCCACCCGGTACCCCTGTTTTCTTTTTTAAACCAATTTAAGGTTCATTTCTCCCACTGGTAACCCAAATAGTCCTCTGTGACGATAGCAAGTCTTTCTCAGGTCTGTTGGTGGCCACTACTGGGTTCTAACGATACCTTTCCTCTCTCATGGACAAGTCTTACATGACTCCCCTCTTCCCCTATCCTCCCTAAAGAGAGGCTACTCACACCTGACTTCTGCCAGTGCCTCATCTCAAAACTTCAAAACCAGGAGAGGCAAGAAGTGGTTAACTCGGCAGGGTTGGTGGGCAGTCTTCTGCAAGCTTGACTTTATCTATTTCCCTTGGTCTCCGCCCTCATCACTAACCCTCGCCTCTTGAATGTATGTGGATGAGACCCTGCGATGGGCTTCGGGGCGTGGTGCGCATGCGTTCTGTGTGCCTTCTCTCCGTCAGCCCCCAGGCCCCAGCCAGGGCGTAGCACCCTCCTTTCTTCCTCCCTGCTGCTTTTATTGGTGACTATTGAAAACAACCAAAATTGTGGTTAAAGGATTAAAATACTACCCATTGCACAGTGCAGATGTGGCATGTATTAAGAGTTGGTGGATAGCCTTCTCAATCTTTGGCTCGGGACATACACATGCATATTCACAGGCATCACTCCACATCACCAGCCCCTTTTCTTAGTCATTTCCTGGTCTTTCTTTCTTTACTTTTCTCCTGTTCTGTCCTTATTCTTCCTTCAGCCCTTATGCCTTAGTTCTCCCGAACATGCCCATGAAGACAACACTTTTTTCTCACACCAGGTCCACTGCGTGCCATCATACACACAATCCCCCCCGGGGCTCTCGCACAGTCAGATCCCTTGTGACTGCCTCTTCTCTGAGTCCCTCTGAAATAACAGGCTGCAGTAGCTGTCAGTCTTGCATAAAACCCTTTGCAGATTTCATTGTACAAAACATTTGATTTCCCCCCTATAGCCCTTGGGGATGGTAGACCAAGAAAATAAAACGACTTGTTTTCTCATGAGCCAGTGAGCCAAGCCAAATGCCAATCTCTTCCCAGACTACTTCCCAATGGGGAGAAAGGTATCCATGGGCGTGGAGGGCTTTCGGTCTGGAAGGAAGCTAAAGAGACACCACCAGGGCTGGGGGAGCCAAAAGAAGACGTCAATGAAAAAGCCACAGAGCTCCCAGGAATGTGAAAACATAAAAGTGCAGGTAAGAGAGGTGAGTTTATAAAGGACAGGAAGTGGTTTATAAAGGGCAAGTGTATTCATGAAGGACATTTGAGGGTGGTCCAAGACCAGGACTCCTCCTGCTCAGCCCATGGGGACATCTGACCTTGAGGTGGAAGCTGTTGGCGAAAGAATGCTACGGGTTTGGTGTTTCCATTTTTCTAACTCTCCAAACCCGGTTCCTCCAAGCCAGCCAATGGGAATGCACGCCAGTGGGAACCTCTGCCTCTTTGTGCCAACCACGGAGTGCTTTTGGTTCTCAAGGGCAGGGGATCAGGTTATATTTTGAAATAAAAATTGTAATTGGATTATGCTCAATTGCAGCCGTAATAGGATTGGCTCTTGCTGTGGAATATGAATGAGGTGAACCTAAAGGAAGTAATTCATTCCTCTAATGACAACATCTTGGTCTATGAAATGAAGGCAAGATCAAAGCTCATTCAAAAATCAGTGTATTTAATGGAACAGTAGTTAAAGAAGTCTGGAGAATTCATTTTATTTTCATTGTATAATATCTGTTTTGTATAGAGTTGGCTTGCTCTTCGGGACTTTTTTATTCTTATGGCCAGGCATGGGTTTGATTAGCTTAATTAGAGTTAATGTCTTGGGAGCAGAATGTGGGACTGTGAAAGTTTGGGTTCTCGAAGACTTTGAAAAAAGAGAACTGTTGGCCTCATTCTCCATAAATTCGGAATCAAAAAAGTCTGATGATGATTATCATCTTAAAATAATTGAAGCGCTGCTAAAAATAAAAACCAGAAGGAGAAAAACTGAACCAGAAGAAAAGGAATGGAGTTATCCCAGATTTGAATACAATTCTTACAGCCAATTGAGCTGAAGTCTGCAGTCTTAGGTAATTTCAGATGAGTGCCCCCAAATTATTTTTTTTTTCCTTCTGAGCGGTTAACAAGGGCAGCCGCCCTGGTTTCACAATATTCCCTTCTATTTTCCTCCTGTTATCTGTGGCTGCGCATAAGATTGAGGGGAGCCGTGGAGGGGAAATGCCACTTCAGATTAAAGTCTTGTCAGATCTCATTTATTTAGCTGGCACGGGGTCTCACGTCAGGAGCTAGGAGGTCTCTGAGAAAGCCCATGCTCTGGGTCCCATTCAGAGGCACAGAGAACAGACCAGGCTCCCCTCCCATCCCCCCGCCCCATTAAACCCTCCTCCAGCCCTAGGCTGAGTTTGGGGCTCCAGATGGCCTGGGCATCCTCCCGTGGTAGGGGAAATGGAGGTTCCACAAGATGACGACCCCAGAGAGGATCATAGGTATTGTGTTCTTAAAGAAGAGAGGGGTTGAGGGAGGGGGTGGGGGTGGGGAGCGTTTTTAAGTTTTTGTTTGAGGACCTGGCCTTTCAATTCTTCCCATTAAGTAAAAACACACTTGACTCAGTTGGCTGTCTGTGAGGCGGCAATTCAATCATTCAATAAACATATTTGTTTGTATACACGCAATGCGGTGGGCCTGTGCTCCCTCTGAGCTTTTCTGTTACATTTCTCCTTTCATTGCTGGAAGCATTTTCTTGATTGCACGAAAGGATTTAGAAGTGTCCCCAACCATGTGTTTAAAGTCACCCCTAACCCCTAAGCTATCTCCCCCAGAGTTTATCATCCTTTATCATCCCGTTTCCTTTATTTATTTATTTTTTAAGATTTTATTTATTTATTTGACAGAGAGAGCTCACAAGTAGGCAGAGAGGCAGGCAGAGAGAGAGGGGAAAGCAGGCTCCCCGCTGAGCAGAGAGGCCGCCGTGGGGCTTGATCCCAGGACCCTGGGACCATGACCTGAGCCGAAGGCAGAGGCTATAACCCATTGAGCCACCCAGGCGCCCCCCTCCCATTTCCTTTAGAGAATGTTTTACTCCCCTGAGAGGCCCACTCCAGAGACAAAGTGATGCCAGGGTTCCTTGGGATTCTCGAGGACTCTCCTTGTCCACGACTTCCCACAGGTGGCTCTGACCTGCCCGGAGCCAGAGTCAAATGGTAAAAAGCTTCACTAAAAATAATTGGCAGTCACTGGACTGGCTGAATGCTAATTTTAAATCTGGTCTCAGAAAAGAGTTTGGTAGGCAAGTAGTGTAAATGAGTAGATTCTTTATTATCTACAGCCTTAGTAAAATCACATGGTTCTGAAATTCTGTCATGATTACCAGAGAAGTGACTCTCACACAGGTACTGAGAACAGCACCCAGCTCCTAGCACTCAGAGGAGCGCAGAGCTGATCCCTCCTACTGTCTGTCATTACCCTGCTTGTTTCTTTCCTGGTGCTGATCAATATTAGAGATTGTTTTCTTGTTTATTTCATTGTTCATTTCTGTCACCCCACCACAACTCACACAAACACACACATACACACATACACATATGTTCACATATAGTCACACACATGAGCACACAAGGTACATATGTGCACATACATAAACACACATGCACACAAACACAGATAGACACAGGCACACACAATTATACATGTATACACACATGTACACACATATACACAGATGCACACGCAAACACACACGTTCACACACAAACACACACACATGCAAATACATAAGACACACATGCATACACATATATGCACACACAAACGCACAGAGTGACACCAACACACATATACACACAAACACACATTTGTACACACATACACACAGAGACACCTATATGCATATACACACAAGCTCACATGCATACACAGACACATATGTACACATATGCGCACACACGTGCACGCACACACGTGTGCACACACCAACACATATGTGCACACACTGACACACATGCACACACATGTACAAACACATACACACAGAGAGGCACCCACACACATGTACAGAGGGACATGTGTGCACATACATGAACACGCTTACATACAAACACATAGATACCTACATGCATATACACATGACCACATATGTGTACACACATAAACACATACACACAGACATGTAGAAATCCTATGTGCATGTACACACAAACATATGTATATGCACAAACACACATCTACACACATGCACACAAACACAGAGAGAGACACACACATACAGACACATACACACATAGAAGGTAGGCTATAGTCACTGCACAGAGGCTGCTCTGGGTATCTGGATGGAGACCCAGGACAGTGAGAACACATGGACCCTAACTCTTCCTTCTTGAAGATGGACATTTGTAGAATTTTATTAGGATCCTCATTGTCTAATTTATTCCAGAGGATAAATTCATGCACATTCTTATTGGTGAGTTTTCTCTTTGCAACCTAGATTAAGAGTCTATATTTGTTATCTACTGGCACATAACCAAATGCCCCCAAATTTAGTGGCTTCAAATGATGCACATTTATAATCTCATAATTTTGCTGGAGCTGTAGAGGGTCGAGACTCTGGGTGCAGCTTAACTAGACACCTCTGATTCAGGGTCTCTCACAAGGCTGTCATGTAATCAGCTGGGGCTGCTTTCATCCCAAAGGTGGACTGGGGGAGGTTGCATGTGAGCAGACCATGGGTCCTCACTGGCTGTTGGTTGGACACTGGATTGGGGTCTTTCCATTGAGCAACTTGGAACATGGTGGCTGTTTTCTTCAGGACGAGGGAGATATATCTATATCTACAGATGAACACACACATGCACACTCACGCACACACACAAATATACACATGTAGGGAGAGAGAAAGTGAGACAGCGGCAGCCAGAATCGATGGGAAGATATACACAGTATCAGGGATCACTGGAAACTAGTTAAGAGCTGATGGGTAACTGCCTATTGTTTAAGACTCTGTCAGTTTCAGCAGCCCCTCTTTTTAGGGCAAACACAGCGAAGCCTTCATCCATTTCCAGTCCAGAAAACTGGTTTGAAATATGTTGAGGATGGAGACCTCAAAAATTTTCCTAAAGATGGTGTTTAGAAATGCACAGATTAGGGGTACCTGGTGACTCAGTCTGTTAAGGATCTGCCTTCAGCTCAGATCATGATCTTGGGGTCCTGGGATTGAACCCCGCATTGGGCTCCCTGCTCAGCAGGAAGTTCTGATTCTCCCTCTCTCTCTGCCTCTGTGTGTGTTCTCTCTCTCTCTCTCTCTCAAATAAATAAATGAAAATCTTAAAAAAAAAAAAAAACTATAGACTAAATTCCTGACTGGTGGAGAGCATGGGGATGGGAGGGTAGTCTTTGTCCAGAGGACATTATCAACCAACAACTGGATGCTGAATGGTAGAAACCTTGAGAAAGTTGCAAGAATTTGCAAAGAAATGTTTAATGTCAGATACTTCGAGAAGTATCAAAATTGTTGAATGAAAATCAATGTATAAAGTCAGTATATATTAATTGGTCCTACCTGTGAGGATTTAAATTCTTCTTCTTTTTTTTTTTTTTACATTCCTTGTTTTGTCAGAAGTACAGTAATGACATTGGTGATGGTGATGATGGTGATAGAGAAAGATCACTTTTCCAGGGTTTTATGTCTTCTTGGATAAGTTGCATACCTTTACAGAACTAACGTGGCAGTGTCCATTTTTTGTTTCCTTGTAAATTTTTCACACCAGACTGTGGAAGGCTTTATGGTGCCTTACATACCCTGTTTTTCCAATACCTCCCACTCTTCTGGGCACATAGCATTCAACCATAATTTGCTGAATTGAATGCCAGGGGAATGAATTATTAAATATGTAAAAAGAAGAGGTGACTGTACCAGCCTTTATCAGCTTTTTAAAGGATTTACTTATTTATTTATTTGAGAGAGAGAGAGAGAGAGAGAGAGCATGTGCATGCATACACATGTGAGTCCACATGTTGGGGGAGGGGCAGTGGGAGAAAATCTTCAAGTAGGCTCCCTGCAGAGCAGGGACCTCAACTCTGGGCTTGATCTCATATTTCAGAACTTGGTCTCATGACCCACGAGATCATGACCTGGACTGAAACCAAGAGTTGGTCACTTAACTGACTGAGCCACCCTGGCGACCCCTTTATCAGCTTTTGAACGGTGTTCTCTTTGGATGACCACCTCCTGCACATCGCCTCTTTCACCTTTTGAGATCCTGGTATGACCCTTTGCCAGAATTGTCCTGGTTGGCAGAAAGGAGTCTCCACTTCTCCACCAGGATGAAACCTCCACCAAGAGGGCTTTCCGAGCATTCGTGTGTTTCGTGTTAAGAGAGCAAAACTGCTCTCCTGCCCCCGGTAGACAGCAATGATGAATATTCTTTTAAGAACCCACTTCTCTAGGTTCCGATGTGTAGCTCTCTTCCCCTCCCCCCCGACTTGAGAATCACTGCTCTGGTTAATCTCTGAATGCTTTTACAACTCAAAATTCTGCGAGCCAGCTCACTGCCAACATTTGGTCAGGGGATGAGTAGGAGACGCGAGGGATTTAAAAAATATATTGGGCAGCTTTGTTCTTAAGCTGTCATTGGTGCCATGGTGTATCTGGAGAGGTTTTGTGGTCAGATTTTGATTATTTGCTAGTTTTGGCAACTGTCGATATGTTAGATCTCATATTGTTTCTATCATTTTTTACAGTTTCTTGTTTAACTCTTTGCTGCCAGGATGTTCTAGAGACACATCAAGATCAGACATGATATAAAACAGAAACGGCAATCCTGCCTCCTGTTGACTTCAGGCTCACCTGGTAGGACCTGACTTTAGGACCTGATGCTGTACAACGTTCAGTCTCCATGACGTGTCAGTGGACAGTAGTGGGCTCATCCACACGAAAGGGCTTCATTGCATTTAAAGAAGATAGAAAATTAAAATGCCCACATGTAGGGCCAATGAACACAGAATGGATTTATAAATGTATTCTTATCCAACATTTTTGATACTTTTCCTTGAAACATTTGACCCTACACATTTCTCTCCAAATTATCACACATTTCCCAAGATTTTTTTTTTTTTTCCTACTGTTCAGCATCCTGTTGTCTGTTGATCCTGTCCTCTGGCCAAAGACAGCCCCCTCAAGCCCACATCCCCACCCACTAGGAGTTTACTTTATACATTTGTAAACACTGTCTTAAGCAACTTTTGAGGAATCCCTCACTTCCTTACGCTCCTCTTCCCACAAATATTTCGCACCCAGCGGTCGGGCCTGTGGAAATGGATGAAGGCTTCTCTATGTTTGCCCAGAAAAGAGCTGCTGACCTGACAGAGTCTTGAGCAACAGGGTGTGTTACCCGTCAGCTCTTAACTTTGCACCAATACTGACATTTTTATAACCACTTATTACACTATTGGTTTTTCAGTTTAGAGTTTAAAATCATATCGATAAGAATATGACATTCAGGCATAGGAAAATCAATCCCAGGTCCTGGAGTCTCTGCATGACACTGCCCCAAGTCACATGGCCAAAGTGCTGTGTTAGGCACATTACAGCAGCCACAAGGGTTCTAAGTGAAATTGATTCGTATTTTATAAGGCATCAAAATCTGTGATGACACAGCCCGGAACCGGGGCCGCAGTGCCACACGGCTGCCGTAGCTGTTTGCCTCGGAGATGTTTGGAGTTGAGTGTGGTAGGCGTTTGTCGGCTGCTACACTGCAAACGTTCTCTGTCCCCCTTCCCATCAGCCCT
Source organism: Martes martes (assembly GCF_963455335.1). Classification (NCBI taxonomy): domain Eukaryota; kingdom Metazoa; phylum Chordata; class Mammalia; order Carnivora; family Mustelidae; genus Martes; species Martes martes. The sequence goes on along the minus strand of NC_137905.1, from coordinate 31,573,415 downwards.
TGAGCAAGTCCAGTCTGTCCTGTTTGCTGTGTCAGCGAAAAAGCAACATCCAGGAGGCTTAACAGGATAAAGTACGTTCCTCGCACAGGTAAAATCCAATTAGAGGTGGAAGTTGGAGAGAGGCTCTGCTCTGGAGGCATTCAGGGACTGAGCTTGGTCCTTTTGTGATCCCCTCCTTCTCTCGGGCTTTAGAATGCCCTCTGTTGGACCAGTGAGTGGGAGAAGAGAGTACAAAGGATCGCGTGGGAAGCTTTAATGAGCCAGGTCTCTAAGTAGCTTACATTCATGGGCCATAATTCAGTAGTAGGGCCCAAAGAACTGGGAAATGTGGTCTAGCTTTATGTATGTCCAGAAAGAAAAGGACCCGGGGATGTCCTAAGACTGGGGCACAAAGGGCTCCTCCCCAGAGCCCTGGGCTTTAGAGTTCTGCGTATCACAGACAGAGGCACAGGATACCCTTACTAAGGAACACGTGGTTGCCTCTGTCGTGGGGATGGGATGCTCACCCCTGTCAGAGCCTGACTTGCAACCTTAACATCTGCTTTGGTGACTAACCCAGCCTTATTCCCTCCAAACGGCTGGGCTGTTTGACATTTGTCAAGGTAGACGTGGGGTTGCCCCATCTAGCAAATAAAAATTTAGGACTTCTTTATTTAAGCTGCAGACTCCTGGGAGGAGCAAACGTTTTATTTAGCAGTTAGCTAAATTTGTAACTCGATTATATTATATTATATTACTATATTCAGTTAGCTCAATTTATAATTCTTTAATATTTATGCATATGGATTGTGGGACTCCATTTACACTCTTGCCCTGGGGGCCTGCAAATTTTGGGCTGAGCCCAGTTTTGCTTGGGTTCTCTGGGGTTCGAATGATACCCAGAACTGGACCATGTGACTTACACTTTACCAACCAGCAACTTGCCAACTTCCTGGTCCAAGAGGTCAGCACAGGACCAAGCTGGTCTAGTCAGAGTGATTCTTTGGATTTCTTCTGGGACTTCAGAGCAAAGACACTTTTGATTTTTCTTCTGGATTCAGATGAGAAGCCCATGGACCAAGGAGCTACTAAGCAATCATCTTAGACCAGCCGAAGAGCTACTGACAAATACTGTCTCTTTGACCAAAGTTTAAATAGGCTCCTCTGAGCCCTCTTTTCAGCTAGGTCCCCCCATCTAGTCTTAGGTCTGCCCAGCTCAGTTTTGGCAAGAATCCTGCTGAGTCATCCCTCCCACCCTTTGTGATATGTGATCAGCCTTGATATCTGACCAAGTTCCTCATTCCCTTTGACTTACCCTTAGAAGGATCCCGTTAGATCAGTTTATGGAGGACCCTCCCCCCACACTACCATCTTGGTGTCTCCTCTTAGTAATTTCCATCCACAGCCTCCTCACCCCACTCCTTGGCTATATCCCCACTTGTCTTTGCTGTATTTGGAGTTGAGCTCACTCTCTCTCCCATATTGCAATATCCCAGTTGCAATAGTCTTCCTTAGTGTTCTAACAGGGTCAGAATAATTGTTTTTGTTGTTTTTTCCTTAACACAACCCTTAAGGTCAAATTGACATCATGGAAGGGAGAGCAGAAAAACTAAAGACGAAAAACTGTTTTGGGACTTAAGGTGGAGCTGATGGACCAAATGGCATGTGAAACCGGCCTCAGATATTGACTTTCCTGTTACAAAGCCAGTAAATAACCTTTATTGACTGAGCAAATTTGAATTATGTATTATGACACTGGCCATCAAAATATTCTTGACAATGGGAATGATTCATTAGGGATACATATGAGGATCCATATGTACACAGAGACCTGCAGAAGGCAAAAAGGGTTTTTAAAAGAGAGAGAAGGATCCTGAGAATGACTCTCACTAAGGACACTGCTCACAAGACAACAGTAAACAAGGTGGACTACCTGTCCTGAGCAACCTCAGCATAAAGGAGCCATGGGTGAGGGAGGGGGAGCAGTAATTACTCTCTGATGTCTATTGAGAGTTGATCGCACGTGGGCACTATTCAAAACATGTTCCGTACCTTATTGTCCTTATTCTGTCAGTAATCCTGTGTGGTATATATTATTATTCCCATTTTAGAGAGAAGACATCTGAGACACAGAGGGGTTAGGCAACTTTCCCAGAGTCACACAGCTAGTCACAATGGAATTGAGCTTTGGACCCAAATCTCAGATGCCAGAGAGTGTGTTTTTAATTATTCTGTTCCATTCCATCCCATTCCATTCCACAAGAGATGAGTCCTGGATGTGTCTTGAAAATAGGACATGGAACATAGAGGAAAAGATGGAGGACATTTCTTTTGATAAATGAGACATCGACATCTTGAAAGGCAAATGAAGGTAATTTCCGGGAAACATACCCATCCTACACAATACCCCCAACCTCTTCTGTTTTAGGAGCTTCACTCTGTCATGCATGTAGGCAGGATTAATTACTTCTGTATCTATGTCTCTCTGTCTCTCAGAGCTGAGATGTTCCAGAGGATGGAGTCTGTGAAAGTCATGAAAGTCATGCACTTTCCCGACAACACAGAGCCAAGGGGATGTCAGCGTTCTGTCACTATTCAACAGATTGGGAGTGGGCTGTGTTGAGTGTCTGCTCATCTCTACAGAAAAGGGACTGACAAACAAGATGGGCTGGGGAAGGAGGCAGGGCCCCCGAAAGCTAGGCACTGTCTCCTGTGGATGGACAAGAAAAAGGGTTGGGGCAGGGTGGGTTTAGAGAACTAGGAGCTAATGGACAGCTGTTCTCTCATCAATAAACACTGGGAATACAAAAGGCATTCTTGACTTTTCCCAAATTTATACTCATATTCAAGACACTGTGTTGACTGTGTTGACCCTTTCAAGACCAGTGGGATGGGAGTAAATGCAGGACAGTGAAGACAGGGGAATAAAGTTTATAGTTGAGCAGGTCTGGGTTCAAGCTCCCTCACTCAGCTTGAAGCATTGGTAATTTGGTTCACTCTCTGGCTCTGGGTTTCCTCGTCTATAAAATAAAATCAATAACACCAATTGTACAGGCTATTTGTGAAGATTATATGAAAATGCAAATATGATTATATGAAAATGCCTCTCATAATGCTTGGTTCATGCAGCCATCAAATGAAACTTGGTTCCTTGTGGCTTGACCTCAGGTTTTCTGTTTGAGGCACAACTCTTCACATTTTAAATGAGAGACATCCAGTGTTAAAGAGCTTTAAAAAACATAATTCATGCAGTTGAAAAATCTAGGGTTATGTGGCTTCAGGTATGGCTGAATCCAGGGGCTTACTTTCTCTCTCTTCTCCTCTCTCTCTCATTCTCAGGTCATTTTTTTTTTTTTTTTTTTGCATCAGCTTTATCCTTTCTTTTGGCTTTAACTGTGGAAGGAAATGTATAGGAATAAATGTCTATACTGGAAAAGAAAAGTGGTCTCAGATCAATGACTTTGGTTTTTGCCCTAAGACACCAGGAAAAGAAAATCAGATTAAATCTAGTTCTTTGGAAAGATTAATAAAATTGATAAATATTTAACCTAACTAGCCAGGAAAAAGAGAGCCAAGACACAAATTACCAATATCAAGAATAAGAGCAGTGGCATCACTACTGAGTCAACATATGATAAAACAGTAACAAGAAAATACCATGGAAAGCTTGATGCCAATTTATTTGACAACTTAGCTGAAATGGACAAAGTTCTTGAAACATATGCTCAGTCAGTGCTCAGTCAATGAGGAATAAATAAGCTGAAAGTCCCATATCTGTTTAAAAATTTAAGTCTTTAGTTAAAATTCTTCCCACAGAGAAAACAACAAGTTAAATAATGGTTTCACTGGTGAATTCTACCAAACATTTAGGGAAAAAATAATACTAGCTCTACACAAACTCTTCTGGACAGTTGAAAAGATAGAATGCCTGCATCTAGAATTTATAAATAACTCTCAAAACTCTAGAATAGAAAAATAAACAACCAAAGGGAAAAAAGGGGGTAAAAGATTTGAGCAGATGCTTTAGATAGGTAGATAGATAGATAGACAGACACACACACACAATATGTGTGATATTATACCACAAGAATGGCTAAAACTTTAAAAATTAATGACTCCAAGTGTTGGTAAGAATGTTGAACAAGGGTCATGTGGCAGGCTCAGTCAGTGGACCATGCAACTCTTGATCTCAGGGTTTTGAGTTCAAGCCCTGTGTTAGGTAGAGAGATTACTTAAAAATAAAATCTTAAAAAAAATGTTGAACAAAGAGAACTTTCCTGTGATGTGACTGGGTATGCAAAATAGTACAACTACTTTGGAAAACCATTTGTATTCTTAAAAAGCAAAATGTACCCCCATGATATGATCTAACAACCTTCCGGATATTGGATATATCTGTCATACAAACTCTTTCTCATAAATCTGCATAGTGGCTTTATTTATGAAAGGCAAAAATCTGGAAACAACTCAAATGTTATCAATAGGTGAACTAATGAATCATTTGTTGGAGATCTGTACAAAGGAATATTGCTCGGTCATTAAAAAACAGCAACAGGAAAATCATTGCTATACATGAGAACGTGAGTGCATTTTGAAATACCTATGCTGGGTGATAGAAGCCAGACACAAAAGAGTACATATTCCATTTGTATAAAGTTCTAAGAAATGCAAACTTATCTATGGTGGCAGAATGCAGAAATATGGCTGCTTGGGACCCAGGTCAGTGGCAAGGGCTAAGAGGATGTGATTACAAGGGATCAGAAGAAACACTTTTTTAAAGACTTTATTTATTTTAGAGAGGGTGGGGAGGAGCAGAGGGAGAGAGACAAGCAGACTCTGTGCTGAGTGCAGAGCCCGACATAGGGCTCAATCCCAATCATGACCTGAGATGAAACCAAGAGTTGGATGCTTGACCCACTGAGCCACCCAGGCACCCCTAGAAGAAATTTTTTTTAAGATTTTATTTATTTATTTTTAAAGAGAGCACAAGCAGGGGAGGGACAGAAGGAGAGGGAGAGAAAGAAACTCATGCAGACTCCCAACAAGGGGTCGATTCCACAACTCTGAGATCATGACCTGAGCCAAAACCCGAGTCAGATGCTTACCCGACTGAGCCACCCAGGCATCCGGATCGGAAGAAATTTTGTTGATTATATTGATTCATGGTTTCATGGGTGTAAATTCATATCGTAATTTACCTGGTTGTGTACTCTGAACACGTGTAATTGATCATATGTCATTTATACCTTAATGTAGCTGAGGGAACAAAGATCATTCTGGTAGTAGCTTAGAACCTGGATAGGCAAGACCCAAAATATCTGTAAAGAAACAAGTCAGGAGGACAGTACAGGATGCAAGAGCTAATGGAAGCTTAGACCTGAACAGAAAGAAGTAGACAGATGTGAGAGACCTTTAGAAGGTAGAATCAACAGAAGAAATTAAAAACGGCCTCAAGAGTCTTGGCCTGTGGGAGTGAGAGGATGGTGAGCCTTCAGGGGAGAGGTGGCAGAGAAGTCGTTTGAAGAAGTGGGGAGGTGATGAGTTTGCATTTGGATGGGTTGTGTTGAGGACCGCGAACCAGCAGTTTGACACCATGCTGAAATCCTCAAGGTCAGGGCCCACCTCTCTGTGTCCTGTCTGTGTACTATGCACCGTGAAACAACGTGCCTGCAGGGTGGTCTTTAAAAATTCCCAACAAATGGCTAAGAAGCTAGGAGATGAGGCTCTGATGTTTCCCACTTTCTTATGTATTTCATCCAAGAGTTAGTTTCTTTGGTTTTCTTTGTAGCTGCTCTATTCCGAGTGCCACAGACACAGACACAGACTCTCACCCCATGTTTGCTCCAATTCCCCTGTTCTCTACTTCTTACTACTCACAAAGATGGCTAGTTCAGAGGATAGACCTGGCGGAAACGTAACCTCTTCCCTGGCGGGAAGTAAGACTATTGACGCCGTCCAGAAGTAAGACTGTTGAACGCACAAAGCTGGAGAAAGACCGTGTAGGGTGCCTTTTCCAGCAGAGTGACCCTGCAGGAGATGTGCCAGAATGAGGACCCACTGACAAGTCAATCTTCGAGAAGGTATCTCATCCAGCCTGACTCCCCACTTGATGCTTGGAGCCCTTTGGGCCACATTTCAACTGGAAGATCTGCCTTGCTCACTGCTGTGGGGGCACAGACCCTATTCTGTGAGCCAGGGGGCTCCTAAATGCTTTTGCCTTTGCTTTTGAATTCTTACAGCTCTCCGCCTGGCTTGTGGTAGAGACCATCAGCTCACCTTGCCTCCGCAGAGCTATGAGATGTTATTTTCAAAGTGCATTCTCTAAGAAGGAATGCCCTTCCCTCTACTCGACAGTACAGAGAGTCCTCAGCCTTGAAGGCTAAGATCCATGGTGCATACCATTCCTAGAAAACAGACATGTACTAAGATACATACCATGTGATCTGCCATCGCTGATCAGACCAGGGAAAACATGTATTTAATGGGGGAAGCAAACCAGCAGCCGGTCAAAGCTCTGGGACTTGTATGTTACACTAGCAGAGCCCGTGTCTAGGGAAGGGCAGCTCGGCAGAGATTTGAAACAAGCCAACCCAGAATCTCCATCCTTCATACGTACGTCTACGTTTATGGGACTTCTTTCTCATTCACTGTCTTCCTCATTCACTGTCTTCAGGCTATCACGATTAGGTTTCCTGAGAGAAGCCATGAGAGAGACTGTTCTCCTGCTCAAACATCTTGACTGGACACACTTAAGAGAAATACCGGTCCCTGAATTTTACAGCCATGGTAGGGACTGGGGTCTTGCAGGAAACTGTAGCACCCCTTAGGGATGTGACTAAGTACACGGCCACTGGGATGTAACCCCACGGATGCCTGCTATGGATGAGTGAAAATTCTGTGAACGAGACACAGGTGATTCAGACATGGACATTGCAAGGACCAATGGAGGACACTGGGGTTAAGCTGAGTAACCATGGGGGGAAATATCTCCAGACATTGGCAAAGAGAAGATGACAGGATGGCAAGGATGTGATCGGGAAGGACTAAGGCAGGAAACGAGCTGAAAGGGAAGAGTGTGAATTACTCAGGGAGTGAATGGGATGGGAATGACAGCACATCCTCGAAGGATTGAAGGATTGTGGACAGACTTGTAATCAATGGAAGACACTTTGCTTTCTTACATCGAAGAGTGGTCTGTTGGATTCCAGTCAGAAGAGCCCAGAAAAAGCCCTAAAAGCAGGAATCTAACATTCTGGACTTGAATTCTAGCTCTGCCACTTATGGACGAGCCACTGTGGGCAACCTATCTGAACTCACGTCATCTTTTGTCAAATGGGATCCTAGTATCTGTTGAGGGTCGCATGAAATAACAGCATGCATAAAAGGACTTAGCAAAGTATCAAACACTACCGGAACCATAATTTGTACTGTCTTGTTACTTTGCCATCCAGCTGGTCCGCCAAACCCATCACGCTGGTGAAATGCAGATGTGTCCTTGACATGAAAAGGAGTGCCGTTAAAACTGTCAGACAGAGGGGAAAGGCCATGATTTACCCAAGGCCGGGATGCCCCTTGCTTCAAAAAGTTATCTCAGTGTAGATTTCTATGCTATGGAAAATACAAGTTTCAATGGTTGGTTTGTTCGCTCCCCTCCAATGTGTATGGCTTGGGAATAGAAAGGTAACTACGACAAGCTGCCTGTAATCGAGGAGTCTGGCATCTCCCGGCAGAAGGAGATGGATAGGTAAGCATGTAAGTGCCTTAAAATGTTATAGGGTCTGTGAAGAGTCTGTAGAGGGAGGCCTCAGGTGCCAGCAAGAAAGCGGTTAGTTCCATCTAGGGGTTTAGAATGGGGGATGCCTACCTTGGCTCCATTCCCTCCTTCACCCAATCTAGAAATATCTTGTACCCAGCCCTGGGGACCAGAAGTAAAACAGCAGATTAAATAGGCAGAGCCCCTGTCCTCAGGGAACTTACATTTCAGCAGAAAAGTGGAAACCTAGGTGCCAACAAATACATAAATAAGAGAATTTCAGAGAGAGGAAGATACGATGATGAATTAGAGAGCAAGATCGAGACAAATAGGAAAGCCTTGAGGGAAATCACATTCATGTAAGCAAAAAGATATACAGGGGTGGGATGAGTAATAATAACAGGCTTCAGGGACGCCTGTGGGGCTCAGTCGGTCAAACGTCTGCCTTCGGCTCAGGTCATGATCCCAGAGTCCTGGGATCGAGTCCCGCATCGTGCTCCCTGTTCATTGGGGAGCCTGCTTCCCCCCTCCCTCTGCCCTTCTCTTCCACTTGTGCTCGCTCTCGCTCTCTCAAATAAATAAAATCCTTAAATAATAATAAAAATAATAATAGGCTGCATTTAAGCTAGTACATCCAAATGAGTAGTAGTAATGAGACATTTGAACTTGTTTTTTCACACTCAGTCTTTGACATCTGGTGTGTCTGTTACACTTAGAGCTCATCACGATAGGCCCCTGCCACATTGCAAGTGTCCGTCAGCCACAGGTGGTCCGTGGCTGCCAGACCCAAGAGCACAGCTCTCTAGGCTTCTCCTTCTTTTATTGTATGCATGTGTTGATTCTATTCTTGAACCCCAGAAAGGGGATTTTTTAAAACTTCCACATAATCTGCAAATGCTGAAATTGCCAGCGCGGTGCTCTCATTCATTCCTGGAAGGAACGTCCCAGCACTGACCCGGGCATGTTGGGAAGGGCTGAGTCACTGATAAGCCATCCCTCACCAGCTGGGCAGTGGGCTGGCCTGGCCAGGATGGGACCAGCCCTTGGAAGAGGGGAGCCAGCTGCAGGGACGGGCTACCGGCGGTTTCTCGGTTTCTCGGGGAAGACCTCTCCTGGGCTGAAACGCGCAGCAAGAGGAGCTCATTTTTGTCCTGCGGTCGTTCTCACCCTGGCAAACGGGGAAAGGAAAATGAACACTTTGAAATGCTAATTATTTAATCTCTGCCAACTGTCGGGCTGCTTCCAGGGGAGCCTGTGTTCATTTGTAAAATGAAACTATTCTAGAAAATGATCCAGGTTGGGAAAGTGTGGCCCGGAAGGAGGGCTAAGGGGGCTCTCCTGGAACCCGTCAGCCCCCCAACAGCTTCCAATGTCCTCCCAGCGGCGAGGGTCCACGGTTCCCTCACCACCCCCACCCCCCACCCCCGGTGCCTTCTCAGCAGCCCTCATAAAGCCTCTTGAGTTCAGAAACTTTTACCAGCAGAATGCCCTGGAGGTTGAGAACACGGATTCCAGCGGCAGAAAGACCCGAACTCAATACGTTTTCTGCACCTGCTTCCTGGGGGACCTCGGCAGATCCTCAGCCTTCCCAAGCTGCAGTTTTCATAGCTCTAGAATTTTCTTCCTGGATTTGTTCCTGCGGGTTGAGTGATGTCATTCACAAGGTGTGGGTGACCCTGACGGTGTCTGATCCCCTTAGATCTCAGTACGTTTTAGCCATTCTTGGTTGTGGGATTATCTTTGATGCACACTTCTTTCTCTCCACTTCTTCTTAAAGTCCCCTATTATTCCCTAAATATAGAAAGGAGGCGCTTTCTCTTCCCTTCCCCCTCAGGAGCCTGTATGAGTCAGCTCAGGCTGCCATAACAAAAGACCACGGAAATTTATTAGCTTACAGCTCTGGAGGCTGGACGTCCAAGATCAAGGGGCCACAGGCTTGGTTTCTTCTCTGGCCTCTTCCTTCGAACTGTAGAGGACCACCTTCTCTCTGCGTCCTCACCTGGCCTTTCCTTGTGCATTTCACTGGTGTCTCTACCTCTTCTTATAATGACACCAGTCTTCCTGACCTTACTCAAGCTTAATTACCTTCTTAAAGACCCTGTCTCCAAATGCAGTCATGCTGGGGGCTGGGGTTTCAACATCTGGATGGGGTGGGGGGGGCAGTGCTAATGGAGGACTCAAGCACCCTATTGTCCATTTTGATTGTCTTTGGAATAGACATCTAAAAATGTGCCCCAGGGGTGCCTGGGTGGCTCAGTGGGATAAAGCCTCTGCCTTCAGCTCAGGTCATGATCCCAGAGTCCTGGGATCGAGCCCCGCTTCGGGCTCTCTGCTCAGCGGGGAGCCTGCTTCCTCCTCTCTCTCTGCCTGCCTCTCTGCCTACTTGTGATCTCTGTCTGCCAAATAAATAAATAAAATCTTAAAAAAAAATAAAATAAAAGTGTACCCCAAATCGAATCATTTATAATTGTGTTTTTCAAACCTCAATAATTTCTTTACCTTCTTTATGTTTTTACCACATCTGCCTTCTTCCTGTACTGTATTTAGTATATTTTATTTTATTTTATTCTTATTTGATTTAAATTCAATTAAAGTATCTTTCTTTAAGCTGACTCCATATATTACTTCAATAAATACGTTTGGAAAGAAAATCTTCAATCACTACCAAGAAATTTCAAGTGCCTGTTTAGAAATAAATCATAAGGTAAGTCAATGAATAAATTCAAAGGGATATTTTTGAATGTTTTCTGGACCCTGCTTGGTTTGAAAAACACCCAGCATTCACCATATGCCAGCTGCTACCAGCACTTAATGGACATAATGTCGTGTATTCTTCACGACCTAGGAGTGAATAGGTACCTTTATCTTTCTTATTTTGAAGAGGAAGAAATATAGGCCCAGAGAGGCTAAATAAATTGCCAAAGGTCACACCGCTAGGAATGCTGGCAGTCTGATCCTACAGCCTTTAATGATTAAACTGCATTTGCTAAAAGGCTAAGTTTCACAGATTTAATGGTGAAAACTCCTATAGAGAGGTTTCCCCCTGATCTCAAGATGAGAGTCTCAAAGTCACAGCAAATAAACGAAAATGACTTCTGATTCCAAAAACAAGTCTCAACTTTGGCTAACAGCGACGTAGGTTCCCCGGGCTTCAAGAACACGTTTCTGCCCAGGCCTTTCTGAGTGGGAAGCCCCACAGATTGCCCAGAGGGCAGCAGCCGGCTTGTGAGGAAAGCATCTACCAGGCCTGACAGAGAGAGGAGGCCAGGCTCCTTCACTAGGCCTCCGGGCTCTTCCTGGTGGGCCTCCTGGAGGACCTTTCACCCCTCAGGTGTCTCTTCCCCTCAGGCTGTGGGAGGCAGGAGATGGGGAACCAGGAACAGCTTGAGGTTGGGGGTGGGGAGGCTCCTTCCGGCATTGTCCCCTCTGGCCACACAGCCGAATCTGCTGGTTTTCCAGAAAGCAGGCACAGATCGTGGTTGAAGGGGGCCTCTGGGTCGATGTCCACCTGGTAAAGCCCAGGGAGCTCATATCAGGATCACCCTGGGCTGTCCGCTAACCACACAAGGCTCCTGGCAGAACTCGGCTTCCAAAACGAATTTAGCACCAGGCAGCTAATAGTGTGGATGAGCAGATTCATATAGATAACAGGTACAAGTAGATAAATACAGTATTGATTTTGTTTTTTTAATATATATAGTGCTGTCTTAGCTATGTAAGACGTAAATTCATCCTTCCCGGAGCGTGGAGATAATATACACATACATAGACCTACAGACACCCACGTTTGAAAACAATCCCTTCATTTCGGCACTGGAAAACATTTGGTATTCATTTTTGCCAGAGTATCTGAGAGGATACAATGTTGTATGATCCTACAAATAAACTCTGGTTTTGGTCTTCTTCTCCCGAGGAGCTTGAACTCCGTTCCTGGAGAAGCGGGAACACGGGGACTCTACTTCGTTCCTTCTTCCCGCTCAGCCAAGAACCCACGCCCCACGGAGCGGTCGGGGTGGGGGAGGCAGAAAGGACTGGAGGAAGGTGAAGAAGTAAGAGGCAGGCTTCAGCCAGGCCTCAAGCCAGCCCCACACTTGCCCCAGAACGCGTGGTGAGAAGAGCTGGCCAGGGGGCCTCCGACGGGGATGCCCCCCGCCCAGCCCCTGTCCCGCTGTCAGGCAGCCAAGCTAGCAAGAGATCTCGGGTGTTTGACCCCTGAGCAAAGATGACTCTTTCAAACCCTGTGTTCCACTTTGCCACTTTGTCCCCAAAGGCTGCCTTGGAGGTCTGCCGGGCATTCAGATGGGCCATTTGTACCATCCCAGGCCCAGCCAGCCGCCTGTTGCTGTCAGCGGGGGACAGGGCCTGGCAGTTTCAGGCCTTAAAAGTAGTTTTGTGCAAACCCGCTCGTCCCAGCCCCCTCCCCCTTTCCTTTTGAGCCCCCGTGGCCCACAGGATTTCCAGGGACCGGAGAAAAGAAGCTCGTTTGATTTAAGCACACAGAGAGGCTGGGAGCTGGGGGTTGGGGGGGGGTGTGTGTGTGTTTATATTTTCTCTGCATCCATTAGGACGGGTGGCTGAAGGGTAGGGGGAAAGGGGGAGCGGAGGAGGGAGAAACTTCATTTATATGTTAATAGTCGCCGGCACCCGGGCTAAACTGACAGAACTATTTCATGGGAAACTGACAAATTTTGTCAGCCAGGCTGTGCCTCCACATCTCAATGGGGCAATAATCTTGATTAGCAAAACAATTGGGGGCCTCCGGGTTCCTGCTCAGGTTACACTCGGCCAGTGTGAGGAAGGCTGGAGCCTTCAAGCTTGAACACATTTTCAAAAGCCACCGAGTTTAGGCAAATGAAGGGAACCGTTGGGGTGGGGGGAGGGAGGCGAGGGACAAAAGGGGTTAATATGATTGACCGAATCTTCCTAGTCTTAGAACAATCATTTACTTAGCAAGTAATTCCGCCAGAAACCAGTGCCGCCGACAGGAAATTGGAGTGCAGTATCTGTTTGCCCCAGATGTGTGGGAATTTCAGCTGCCTCCTCCTTCCACTTGCCAACCCCGAAAAAAAAAAAAAAAATTGCAACCCCCTTGGGGCCCTAATTACCACGTGCAGAATCAGTAGCTACCTAAAAATACACACACACTCAACACCCACGATCCGAGTCACTGCAAGCCGCTGCTGTTACCTCATCTGGACTCCTGTTGGCTTCCATTTTTGTTATTAGTTCACTGCATCATTAATTAAAGCGGCAAAATGATGTCCTGCACCCCCCCCCGCTCCCCCTCCCCACACAGGGCCCCCTCAAGAAAGTTCCAGTCCCCCAGCTTCATTTTCAACCTGACCAACTGGCCCTGTTTCTGTTTGCAAACAGACTTGGGAAGGGCCGGGGTTCCCTTGTCCGCTCCGCCTTCAAGCCAGGAGAACCCACGCGGGGAGGATGTCCCCACTCAGGGCTGAGGGAGGGAGGGAGGGAGGGGAGAGAGGCCACACCTCTCGGGCTGGCTGGTAGCCTTCCGGAGCTGTCAGACCATCCCTGCTCCCTTCTGTGGCTTGGGCCTTGCGGGGAAAACAATTGTTGCATGCAACTGGGTCACTTACTCTAAGCTTTTTATTTGGAAATCATTATAGACTCGAAAGAAGTTGCAAAAATGCTACCTCGAGGTCCTGCGTGCCCATTACCCAGGTTCTCCTAATGGTGACATCTACTGTGTGTTATCAAAGCCAGGAAGTTCATGGTCACAATATGATTGTCCCATAACTCATACTCGGATTTCACATTTTTTTTTCACATTACTCGTTTTTTTGCTTGTCTCTGGGCATCATTCTTTGACTCCTTTATTTTTTAATCTAATAAAGAAACCAACCTCAGACTTCAGATCCAGAAAGGCAGAGACACGCCTTCCTTCACTGACTCCCTCCCCAAATTTGCCCCACCCTCCCAGCGATCAGCTCTCTACTCCCTCCAATCCTTGAATTCCCTCTGAAAATAAATCACCTTTAGGAGATCATCAAGCCGCACCCCTTGCACACTTCACATGACAGGAGGCTCAGTACCCATGGAGACAACTTGACCATTCTTGTTTGAATGGTCACATCAAGAGTCAAAACTTTTCTGCCTCTCATGACTCCTTGATGGCTCAAGTTCCACCACCTGTTTCTAGATTGCATCAGTCTAACCCAGTGGTTGTCAACCTCGGTTGCATCTTCAAGTCATCTGTGGGGTTTCTAGGTATCTCGGTGCAGGCTGAACACCAGACCAATTACATAAGAATCTTCTGAGGTAAAACCCAGGGATCAGCATTGTTTTTAAAGCTTCCCAGCTGATTCCTGTATGCAGTTGAGGACTTCTGCATGCCAGTCCTTTAGGGACTTGAAGATATTCCCCACCTCACATAAGTAGGGTTTCCAAACAAAATACAGGGCACCCAGTTAAATTTGAATTCTGATGAAAAAAATGAACGACTTTTTTTCATATAAGTATTTCCCAAACATTGTGTGGGATATACTTATACAAAAATAAAAAATTTTTTTGTTTTTGTTGATCTGAAATTCAAATTCAACTGAATGTCCCATATTTTTATTTGCTAATTCTGGCAACCCTACACATAGTCCTTTTCCTTTTGAGGCTAAACATCCTTTCTTTGGCATTTGATATGTTTCCAAAATCCTTTAGGATCCTGTCACTCTCTGCAGTAATGCACTGTGGTATCAAATTCCTTCTTGAAAGTGGCTTTAGTGACTTGTCCCTTAATTCTGGACTCTCGTCCTAGCCCTTTGTACTTGGAAACTGGTCTTAGACTTTTTCCTCTGTGCTTTTCTTTCCATGGTCCCACTTCCTGGTCCTTCTGAGTTCCAAATGCGGGGGAATAAAGGTAGTTTGGACAGCCTCAGATGGGGCTAAGCACATCTGACTCCTTGTTTTTTGGATAACCCCGTACTGTAATTCCTATCTGATCCACATCAGGGCATGGGTCCTAGCACACGGCTACTCCAAGTGTGGTTCTTGGGTAAGAAGTATTGGCATTAAAAAAAAAAAAAAGAAAGAAAGAAAGAAAAGAAAGTAAGTATTTGCATCACGTGAGAGCTTAGCGTAGCAAAGAAACTTTTTTTCTCTACCCTCTCAGGTTTAGTATAAGAGGACCTGCAAATCAACCTAACAACACAGATTCAGGAAAAAAAAAAAGCATACAAGTCTTATTAACCTGTATGGTGTGTGCACATGGGAGAACCCAGTGATGAGTAACTCAAAGGAATAGTTAGAACATGTGGTCTTTGTACCTAACTTTATACTAGAAAGGGGAAAGTCAGTGGGGAGGGCTCTTAGGGAAAAACAAATACCATTTTGGAAAGATAAATGTGCCCTTAAGGGAATAGACGGGAGATCTGATCGTTTTCCCCTGTATCTGTTCGGCATGGTGCTGATTTTTTATCTCAGAGATTAGAGTTTCCCCAGGGGAGAAGATTTATAACAATGGGTTCCTTGGAGAGGCTCAGCTTTCAGGAAGATAAGGAATTTCAGGAACTCCAATGCCTTCAGCTGAGAATGATTTTGATCCTGAAATGGCATAATTTGGGGTGGCATATCACGATCCTCTCGGTTAGGTATACCAGGACCCACCCCAGATCCTGTCAGTCATAATCTGGCTTTTAGCGAGATCTTTGCCAGACTGACCTAACAGCAGCTCCTAGTCGTAATAAATCCTATTGTTTAAAAGAGTCTCCATCTGTCTTAAATACATGCGTGTCAGTGTGGTATCTGACCCTGGGGGCAAATGTAGGCTTCTTCAAGAAGTGGACCTTCTCAGTGCCACTCATCCCCTGGAGATCCCAGGACAGGAAAGAGGAATCCCAGACGAAAACGGGGGGATAGGCAGGAGCTGGAGCGCAAGCCCACCTCTGCCTGTATCTGCTAGGTGCGGACGACTTCGGAGAGCTCTGACAAAGTACTTGATGGGGCTTCTGAGGGATAAGGAGGTGGGACAGTCCGGGACATGGGGAAGCTGGTCAGAGGAGTGGCCTGAGGAGAGAACTTGCCAAACTGAACAGGCTGTGCAGCCTTCTATTTACGGTTTGTGTTTACTCCTTGTCTTGATGCCATTATGGATTAAGAGAAGGGTCGGTGGCCGCAGTTGGAGGACGGCAATGGTAGACATATTGTTGGTGTTCCCCTGCCCAATGTTAGCAGCCCACTCACCTCCTTCCGTGCCAGTGCGGATGTAACAGTAGCACTCAGGGACAGTCACACGGGAGAGGAGATTCTCAGGGCTGAGTCACAGTGGCCAGGTGTCAGCCAACATCCCCACGGGGAGATTCTTCCTTCACTACTAACTTAAAAAACCCAAGTTCTATCTTATTAGGGAAGGTGGCGATTCCCATGAGTCTCTTGAACACTTTCAAAGTTAACTCCTAGGAAATAGAGATTTGGAGTCACCTTTTGTCTTTCCCCAGAAGCCGAATTCAGTTCTTAGGAATAGGAAGTTCCCCAAAGTATATTTGCATGTAATTTGCATTTATGGTCTCTACTTCCACTGGCTTTAAGGTAAGGAACTAGCACATCATCTTTTCCAAAATAAATGATTCATCTTTTTTAATTAGCAAAGTCCAAAAAACTTTACTGTTGAGTATTCAAGGCCAAGTGCTATAAATCGCAAGTTGTCATATACTGGATTAATGTATTAATTCATCTGAAGGTGTTGTTTTGTTTCGCTTTGCTTTTTTCTTTATCAGAGTCTACCATGTTGGAAGTGGTCTTAGAAGTGATCAAACTCAGGGATGACATAAAGGTTTCATCTTTCAGTCCAACCTCGTAGATCGGGGACTGTGTTACAAGAGATTTCAGGCTGTGTCTCTGCAGAAGAGAATGAAACTCTGTGATTGATTAGTGATGTCTGCCTGGGCCATTAGTTGATACCAGGTGTTGCCCAGTACAGAGAAGGACCCAGCCCGCATTCCACAGATGAGGAACCTAGAGAATGTGAGTGATTTAAGATCAGACAGAAGGGCATTGGCACAGCCAGTATCCTGATATCTTGACTTCAACCCAAGTTCTTTTGTTGTTCTACAACTGAATTCCTCTAGGATCTATTGCCATTAATTGAACTTACAGACTGTTAAAATCCTGACTCTGTTGGTACCTTAGAGTCAAACCCTTGTTTTACTCATTCAAATATAGACAGGGAGTAACTTACAACTGTCAGTCAATCCACTAAGTACACATCCGTAAGTGTTCCAAATTTTTGAATGAATTAGGAAAGTGATATTGGTACACATATTGATATCATACACTAAAAAACAGGGTTACAGGTTAAATTTCCATTAACCTAGTTATATGAATGCTAATTATTTTAAAGTTATAAATTAATAATGATTTCCAATTATTATGTTTAATATGCATAAGGACACTCGGCATCCCAAACAATTGACTTGGAATTACATGCCAGATGAAGGATTAGAAACAAAATAGTACAAGTCTATCTTCATTTCTTGGAAAACAGCTCAAAGAGCAGGCCTTGAGAGAGAAGGGTGAATAATCTGCTTGTTTCAAAAATTAAATTTTTTAATTAATTAAAAAAAAACCGCAGTCATGCTACTTGCATTGGCACAGAGCCAGGATTGTGCAGATATGGTGATGTCTCAGTTACTTAGTCATTTTTTTTTTTTTTAGATAGAGGGATGGGGAGGGACAGATGGAGTGGGAGAGAATCTTAAGCAGGCTCCATGCCCAGCACGTGAACCCGATGTGGATCTCTGTTTCATGACCCTGAGATCATGACCTGAGCTGAAATCAAGAGTCAGATGCTTAACTGACTGAGCCACCCAGGCGCCCCATTAATTTTTTTTTTTTTAAGTTGCCTCTACCCCCAGGAGAGGCTCAAACTCATGACCCTGAGATCAAGAGTTGCCTGTGTTACTGACTGAACCAGCCAGGTGCCCCTATTTTCTGTTCATTATTATTTAATTATTTAAGATTATTATTTCATTTTACTTGTTAGTCCTCTGGGAATAGAACTTCTTTTCACAAGGGCTAGTTTACCAAAGGTGAGTGGTGATTCCAGCTGCTTTCACGCCAGGTGGAAGCTATGGCAGAAACCAGAATTACCTCCCCTCAGTGTCCTTTTACCATACGAAAAGTTTTATCTTGGCACAGGTTTGCACCACCAAAAAAGGACATTTCCCAGCTTCTCTTAAAGGTAGGTGTGGCCATGCAAGTGGGTTCTGGTCAATGGAAAGTGAAAGGAAATGATGTGTGTGACTTCCAGAGAGTGACCTTCAAAGGAAACTCTTCTCTCTCCTTTCCCCTTCCACCCTTTCTCGGACTGAATTATAGACCTGGTGGCAGAAACCATAATGCAGCTGCACCACCGTCATCGAGAAGGAAGCTACGTGTGGGGGCCGACAGGACAGCAGAGAGACAAAGTATCTGCGCTCCCAGCACCACCGAGGTGCCCTGTGAGTTCTGGACCATCCAGAGACATAAACCTCTGTCTTATTTAAGTCACTGCATTCAGGGAGCTTTTATGGGCAGAAGCCTCACATGTACCAGTTACTATAGCTAAGGGTATCATGGGCATCGTCTTGGTTTCTACACACAACCCCCTCGCACACATCCAGTAATTTGGAAGCCATATTGGATCACAATCTGCTTGCTTTTAGGTTCCTCTGCCATATGAGCTACAGGTTGAAAATTTCCACTGACCCAGAGAATTGAGAGGCAGCCTTTCCCTTGTCATTAATCAGATCGCTTTTCCCCCTGGTTGAAGCCTGCTAGTGATTTCTCATTGCACTTCGTCTAAAGTCCAAATTCCTTACATGGTCTTCAAGGTCCCACGGTTTTGGCCCTGTGTACCTTTCTCCATCACCTCCCACCATCTCCCTCCTACCCACTATCTCTGCTTCAATGCTTCAGCCGTTTTCATTTCACAAATGGGACCTGGCAGTTTCTTCTATGTGGTCTTCTGTTCTGCAGATCTTTTCGTGGCTCGTTCTTTCTTCGCATCAATGGCTGAATTTGCATGTCAACTTTGCAGATAGCAAACCTATCTGAAGACCTATCTAAAATTTATCTGAGGGGCACTGGGGTGGCTCAGTGGGTTAAGCCTCTGCCTTGGGCTCAGGTCATGATTCAGGGTCCTAGGATCAAGCCCCGCAACAGACTCTCTGTTCAGCAGGAAGCCTGCTTCCCCCTCTGCCCGCCTCTCTGCCTACTTGTGATCTCTCTCTCTGTCAAACAAATAAGTATGATCTTAAAATAAAATAAAATTTATCTGAATCCTCCCATGGTTTGTTTAATTTTTACCACAGAGTTACCATCCAGGATTATCTTACTGGTTCATTCGATTATTGTCTCCATCTCCCACAAGAACATTAGCTCCATGGTGGTATGGATCTAGTATCCTAGTGTCTATGAAAGGTGCTGGCCTACGGTAGTTACTCAATAAATATTCACTGGCTGATTACAGAATGAATGCTCATGAGGGCCATACCATTGTTGTCTAAGTTGGACAGAGGATGAAATGGAGAGGCAGGTGCACAACGCTCCCAAGAGGTGACACACTGTTTTCTGACATGAGAGTACTTACCCACTGTCCTGTCCTGCTTTGCAGACGCTCAGCTTTTGTTCTCTAGGAAATAATCTTCCAGATTGCCCCAAGTTGTATGTCCATAGCTTATCTCTATTACAGTGGCCATAAATATTCATTATTTTATAATGTGAATCCACTAAAGGGGCAGCTAGGCATCGTAATATCTTTATGTATGCAAATATAAAGTCAGGAAGCTGTGCCCAATAATTTTAATTTTTTGGCTTTTTTGCATCTGAGTGTGGGAAAAAAAAATATTTTTGAACTCTGCTCACACTTGATTACTGTTGATGAATGACAAAGCAGTTCTGATCTTATCTAGAGAATTTTTCCATGAAATACAAAGGGAGAAAGAAGCCAGAATAAAGGTTTGAAATAAATATATTGACAGAACTCAGAGAAAAGATAATATATTTGGTCATGTTCCTGGCATCATCAGTAGGGGGCAAGGGGGGTGGGGAGTTGCCCAGCCAGAGTTGTGTTTGGTTATAGATTAATAATCCAAGGTACAAATGGTTCGGGACAAATCAGAGAAAACATAAACTACAATATCCAACAAACTGGGGTTCAAAGGTTTCTGGAATTTGCTAAGTGTTCTTGCTCATACATTTTTTAAAAGTGATGACACAATACGAAGTTTTTGAACTTTGTCACACAAATAGCAAGTAGAGTTTTGCTTGAATTGCATTAAAAAATTGTGCAACTATTATGAAGAAAATGGGAGAGGGGAACCAAATGGAAAAGTTAGAAAGTACCAAATGTCCAGTAGCTAATAGAAGAATAATCTAATAATTCTCCTGTAAAAAATATACTCTTAGGGGATGTTCCATGTCACAGGGTGTTTCAATGCATGACTTTGGGCTCACTCTGTAAATCCCCATTTGGCTCTGACACTGGCTCTCTGTTGTGGGGCAAGGGATTGAGTTCAGCGTATAGAAATATTGCTTAAGCCCCATGTACTACACCAGGCACATTTCACTTATTCCCAAATTTGCTCTTATCCCTTCAGTACATTCTCTGCATTGGAGACAATTGTAGAGTGTTATCTTTTTAATAAAAATAAGGTCATGGCACACTCCTTCTTGAAAACCCTAAATGTCTTTGCATGAAGATAAAGAGCAAAATTCTTAACGTGGTCCACAGACTAAGTGTATTCTTGTTCTGCCTGCCTCCCTGTCTATTCACTTGACTCTTTCCTGTGGTCTTTGCTCTAGCCATTCCCTGTTCCTTCAATCCTCCATATTTGCCCAATCTGCCATATTTACCCCATCTTGGCATCTGCTCCATTTACCTAGAATTCTCTTTCCCCTTCCTCTTCCTTAAGTCATCTTTTCAAAATCTGTTTAATTGGCAGTCTTCAGGAATGCCTTTTTAACTTCTAGACGGTTCTGTGATGTTTGTTTTTTTTTTAAGATTTATTTATTTATGTATTTGAGAGAGAGAAAGTGAGCACAGGGCAGAGGGGCAGAGGGAGAGGGAGAGAAGGTCTTTTTTTTTTTTTTAAGATTTTATTTATTTATTTGACAGACAGAGATCACAAGTAGGCAGAGAGAGAGAGTGGGAAGCAGGCTTCCTGCTGAGCAGAGAGCCCGATACAGGGCTTGATCACAGGACCCCGGGATCATGACCTGAGCTGAAGGCAAAGGCTTTAACCCACTGAGCCACCCAGGCACCCCGAGGGAGAGAAGATCTTAAGCAGATTCTGCACTGAGCATGTAGTCAGATGTAGGGCTTGATCTCACAACCCTGAGACCAGGCCTGAGCTGAAACCAAAAGTCAGATGCTTAACCGACTGAGCCACCCAGGTGCCCCTGTACTGCTCCTTTACTGCATGTAGCTGGGTGGGTTCTGACAGTGAAGTGTTTAATTGGTGGTTACTGTATGCTCTCAGACTAGGCTGGAGTCCCCTGAACACAGAGGAGGCATCTGACTTGGTCAATGCACCCCAGCACTTAGCACAGGGCCTTGCACACACCCAACACTCAGTAATCATGCAGAGTAAATAGAATGAAGGCATCAGGGTCTCAGCTAGTCCAGGTTCTCCCCTGTGAACACTGATAACACCACCTCCTTTACCGGTTCACTATGAAGATTAAAAGAGAGAGAGAGAAAAAAAAAACCTGTGAATGTTTTGTCACCCGGGAAGGACCATACATAAATAGGATGTGAATAAAATGTTTAGATATCCCACCATTTCATTTCAACTGCAAATGACTGGAAACTTAACTCAAGTTGGCTTACACTAACATAGGAGAAAAGAAAAGAAAGGAAAAGAAAAGAAAAGAAGAGAAAAGACAAATAATAAAGTTGGCTTATACTAACATAAAAGAAAAGAAAGAAAAGGAAAGAAAAGAAGAGAAATAATAATAAAGGAATTTTTTGGTGTATGTAACTGAATAGATATGGCAATAACGATGCTGAAAAGGGCCATCAGAATTCTCTCTCTCTTGCTCCCCTTTCTGTTTCTCCTCCTTCTGTTTTGCTGTATTCTGTCCTCAGCTAGGCCCTTTCCCTGGGATGGTCCGCAGAAGAAGCTGCAGGTTCTATTACATCGTACCCAGTCTAATTTCCCAGGGCAGAAAGGGCATGTCTTTCCCGTGGTTCCAGGAAAAGATCCATGGAAAATTCTCTTTATTTCATCTTAATAATATGCCCTCAGTTATGCACTGAATGGCCTCCCCAGAATGTATGTTGAAACTCTACCCCTCAGTGTGATGGTATAAGAAGTGGAGCCTTGGGGAGGTAATTAGGATTGGACGACATCATGAAGGTGGGGCCCTCGTGAATGGGATTAGCGCCCTTTTAGGAGTCACGAGAGAGCCTGCTTCCCCTCTCTGCTCTCAGCCACCTGAAGATATGGAAAGTCGGCAGTCTACAACCCCAGAAGAGAACTCTCATGGGAACTCGACCATACTGGCACACTGATCTTGGACTTCCAGACTCCGGAAATGTGAGGAACAAGTATCTGTTGTCTATAAGCCGCCCAGTCTATGGTATTCTGTTAGGGGAGCCTGAATGGACTAAGTCATTCTCTGAGCCAGTCTCTTTGGAGAGAAGACTATGCACTCACTGATTGACCGGACAAGTCTAGGTCTCATGACACCTTTGGAGCTTGGAGTTGGGATTATTCCCACTGAATTGCACAGACTCGGAAGAGGGTAGTATGATTATACAAAACAAATGTGGGGCATTACTAGCAAAAGCCAAAATCAACGCAGATTGGAAGGAGCAGTGAGCATCCTCTATGGAGATTTACCAGGTCAAGTGAAGTGATTTTCGATATCTGTACCCTCACTCCAAGTCCTGTTGTGTGAGTGGGTGAGCTCCATCTTCTCTCCCATATCATGGGCAGTCAATGTCAGCCATATTCCATAGCGATCTTTGTGTTCAAATGACACAGGGCTGGAGAGTCTTGCTCAAGGGAAATAGGAGGGAGGGGGGGCGTTTAGGAGAAAGTTTGTGGTGGTAGTTCAGTCTTCTATGTAAAAGCAGGTAAGATCAGTTGTACTCTTCTCAAACATCTGAACACTCACAAAAGATAAAGTAAACCCCGTAAAAGAGAAGTGCCCAAGGTTCCAAGCTTGGGATTCCCAGTTAATAAGCATATGTCAGCATTCATAAACACTTGAGTGGGGACTGTCACTCACTAGTGGTGTGATATGGGGCAGGTGTGGCAGATAGAGTTGAATAATGGAACCACTCCCTGTCTCCCCTGCCCCAAACCTTCCAATGATGGTCCTTGGCGTCCTCAAGGGAGGAGGAAGTTCTGACAAATGAGATGTAAGAAGAAGTCTGTGGGTGGGGCTTTTAGACCTTCTGGGGTTGCAGCGGCTATCTTGTGATCCTAAAGATGAAAAACACCCACAAAGCCCTTCTCTTAAAATCAGAGGATTTTTGTTTGTTTGTTGCTTTAAGTATTTCCAATCCGGCTTAATTAGCTTTCAAGCTAAAACACGTAGATAATGGCCACCAGTGTGACATATAATAAAACTGATTCACAAACCACCTTCAGGCTCCTTTCCATTTTCTCAAATTGGTAGGAGCCTTTTTTTTTTTTTTAAGAGTACAGAGTAATCATCTAAAAATATACATATATCTTTGCCCCAACTAAGTTTTCTAATTCTGTAATGCATTTAAGAACTCATCATCACTGCCATTTGGATTCTCTATCTTCTAAAAATGCTTTATGGTAATTTGAGGAAACTTTTCTGTGGAATTCTGCTAACTTTCTTGGAAGTGTTTGATAGGGCCTCACATGTCTATGAGACAAACGGAGGTGATGGAAAAGGACAAAACATTGGTCTTCCGCGTTTAGTTTGTGAAATAGTAAGACTTTACTTCACTGAGAAGCCATTTTGAAGTAGAGGTATTTCTTATTTTGAATTAGTTCATATATTCATATATTAGTTTCTGAAATAGAACTACAGAACACTGATAGGAGACACATCGTTCTAGGAAAAAAAAAAAAGAATATTGATGATGAGGAAGAATATGAAGACTATTTGGTCCAATGCCCTCATTTTATAGCAATGGCCCTGAAGCCCAGAACGGGAAATGGCCGGTCCAAGGTCACACCGCTATTTAGTGACAGAGCCAGGAGTAACCCCTTTGGGTCTCTGAGATTTGCTGTTATTTAATCCCATCTGAATGGCTGTGATCAAAGGACATAGTTTCTCTCACACATAAAGAAATAACTTGCCTTAAAAAAAAGTTGGTTAGGTGACTAGTGAACTATGTCTACCCGAAGTGGGTATCCTTAGTCAACCGCTAAGGTCTGTTCATGAGCATGCTTTTATTTCTCCGTGACAAGTCCTCATTTGAATGCACAAGTGAGCACACATACCCTGTGGAAAGATCATTAACTGAGCTGTGGTGGGGCCCATAGGTAGTAAACCGCACGTCTGTGTGTATACTGCTGGAAATTATGCTGGTGATTATGAATGTGTTCACTGCCCCGCTTAGGGTAATGGGTTCCAAATACACAAGTTCCCCCTCTTAGTGGGCCCCACCATGACCATTCAAAAACAAACCTATACCGTGGCTCCATCAATCAATGTCTGTCGATCTATCTATTGTTCTAATCTCTCATCTGTTTTCTACTGATAAATGTGTTTGTGTGTGAGCGCATGTATCGCAAAAGGTTTAGATATATCTCTTTATGGGGGGGTTATTTATCAGGAACCACACAAAAACAGACAGGCACAGAGTTTTATTTTTCCCCAGTTATGACCTTCTGCATCAAATTTGGGTTTTGCAGGGTCTGGCAAAGCAGATTGCAAGCTACTGCTCATTCCGGCATGAACATATGAGTGAAATTAAATTAAAATGAACATAATGAACAACTTTAAAGAGGACAAGAAGCCGTTAAGAGAGAGTCTGGTGGACAATGTGGAAAAAGAACAAGAAATGATCTTATCTGAGTACTTGGGCCTCAGAGTGTGTTGACTTTTGATTTGTTCCTGTGTCGTGTGAATTCCCCTCCACCTGCCCCTCTTAGAGTCACACAGAAAGCCCTTACGCGTGTGGGTCCAACCAACCCAACACCTTTTGGATTCATGGTGCCCAGAAGGCACCTTTTGCTGCTGCCTGTAGAGAAGTTGGGTCTAAGCCACATAATTTTAGGACCTGCTTTAAAATCAAAGCCCAGGCTTAGAATTTCTCTCTCAGTGCCAAAAGTTAAGAAGTGAACTTGTTTGTTAAAAACAACAACATCGACAAACAACCCACAGCCAATGTCTTCTCTTTGACCTAATTTCATACCAATATCAAACTCTTAAACTTCTGAATGTACAAAGAGGTTTTTTTATTTTAAATCCAAGGAACAAATGACCTCTTCAAATTCATAATGAGGTATGCATTGAATGGAACACAGCCCAAGGTGAGTCATTCATTAATCATAAACAAAACAGCCCCTGATCAAGGACACATCAGAACACACTGTAAAAAAGAGGCTAGGTTGCCCAATGCCTTTATTTAATATTAACTACATTATGTTTTTCATGTGAGTTCTGAGAAGGTGATTTTCTCACTTTCTTTGTAGCCAGCTCAGTGTGAATGGATAATTACTTCCCTTAATGCTGTTTCCCCTGAAGGTTAACCCTGTTCAACAAGACGGGACCCAATCTCTCCTCTCTAAAGGGGGTGGCGTGGGGGGAGGTGGGTGCGTCCGTCCCCCAAGACTCTCAGCCAGAATCCTTCAAGCATAAAAACATCCGCCAGCAGGAATATTTCAAATGACATGAATAATATTTGTGATTAATAACAGCTAACCAGAGAAGCACAATCCAAGAAATACATTATTAGCTTCTTCCAGATATCTGATATGCTAATTATCTTCAAAAATTTCATTGCTGATGACTGTTTTGGCAGAAATTTGAGCAGGGGAAGAGGAAATTTAAACTTTTATATAAGTTGGCAACAAAGCATGGGGCGATTGGACCCGAGAAGACCTGGTGATGGGATTTGGTGTTTAATTCTGACTGATGAGAAGGAAATTAAATAATGAGAATAGAAATCAGTGTGAAGATTGAAATTCGAGTCCAGGGGAACTTGGCGGTCCTCCTCAAGAGCTCTTCCTTACCTTCTGGGACAAAAGGCTCCTGGTGCTCAAGTGGGCGGGATACACGATGTGGTTTGGCTAGATTCACTGGGGGGGGGGGGGGGGGCTTTCAGTGTGTGTGTGTGTGTGTCCCTGCCTTCCTCAGACCTAAGGGTGTGCTCCTGCATCTCAGCTTTCCCAGGGGACAGGGAGCTGCCAGCTCTTTCCCTATCTGTTCTCGCTTCACCCACGTCCCAGCCAGATTCAACACCAGATGTCCCATGGGCAAAACCCTCTGAGGCATGGTCGTTGAAGCATCTCAGAACACACAGAGGTATGGGATCCAGAAGGTCCCATAGCTCTTTAGTGGAGGAGGCTGGTGTTAGCCCTCTTGTTGCCCTGATGGGGAAGCTGAGTTCCAGAAAGTGTCAGTATACTACCTATGATCCCAAAAGGATGATAGAATTCTGGCAAGAGAAAGTAGCTGTCTGCTGTGGGAACAGTGAATTCACAATCGCTCTGGACCGTTGGCTTAACCACAAACGTTCTCAGTGTCACCTTCCAGAAGTTTACAATCAGGAGAGGCGTTTTGGTGTTGATGGCAGACAAAATAGGTTGAAAGCATCTCTCAGTTAGGCTGTAAATTAGGAGAGGTGGATACTCTAGCAGAGAGACTCCGTCCCCAGCCTACCCTTCTGTCTCTTAAGTGCTGAGATGATACTTCCCTCGGTTTCTCTCTGTATTATCTCCTGGGCTAGCTGTCTTTGCACTCCAGATTCTGGAAGAAAAAAAATCAGGCCAGTGCTATGAGCAAGGCGCCCTTACAGATCCCAGGCACTGGACGTAGGGAGTCTGGGGTTCATGACATCACTTCCTGGAAACCCAGAGAATCCATTTTAAGCCATAAGTTAGTTACAGCAAACCAAATACCTAGTGCCTTAAGCCCCATGAGGACTGAGATCTTGACCACCTTATGCTCTGTGGTATCCTCAGGGTCTATAACTAACTGGTCTGGTTCCACTTAGACCAGAACTGCTGATTTGAACATTTTTGAACACCTACCCTATGTCAGACTTGTAGGCAACTAGAAAGGAGGCAAAAACCCATTGCCTTCAGTGAGTTCTTGGTTGCTAGAGACAGAAGATGAGATGTACCCCATGAATTCGTGTGTCAGAGAGTGGCCTCTAGGGTCAGGGTGCCTGGGTTACTTTTTTGGCCCGCCATTTACTGGCTGTGGGAACTTTGACAAGCTCCTTGACATCTCTAGGCTCCATTTTCTCAACTGAAGAGGCGGGGGAGAACAATAATTCTTACACACATGGAGGGTTGAGTGAATGCTATGAAATCAGATTTAGCACAGTCAGGCTCATTGTAAGTGCTGGATATAGTTGGCTATTATTTATTATTATTATTATTATTATTATTATCATCACTCCCATTGTTTCCTCCCATGTTCCCTTTAGCATTTTTGGGTAAGCATTCTGAGTGATACCTGGTACATAACAAAAAAGACTGTCTCTGTATCTCTACCCGTCTACATGGTACGAGATCATGATTATATTATAGGGCACACTAATCAACTCTCTCCAAAGAGCAGGGAAAAAAAAGGGAAAAAAAAAGTGCTATATTGTTCTTTCTTTTTTATCTCCTTTCAAGTGTGCAGCTTCCTCTAGTTCCAACCCTGCACATAGTAGGTATGTTCCAGAAATTTCAGGAACCCCAGATGCATGCAGGAAACTTAGGGACAGTGACAAAGGTTTCTATCAGCAGTCACTCTGAGCAAGGATATTGAGGCCAACCTTGAAGTGCCCTCTGCTTCAAGAGGGGCAGTGAGTCACTCCGGAAAATCAGTCCCATCACTACTCTAGCTGGCGCCCGAAATGCAGTCTTTGTTGCCTGCACCAGCCCGTGTGTTGTAGGCAGCTTTGATTGAAAAGTTAATCAGCAGGCTTGAGTTTCTATCAATAAAGAGGAACGAGATTGATTTAAATACTTGATGAAAAAAAAAATTTTTTAAAGCCCTAAACCCCAAACACCTTAAAATGTAGAGTTATCGAATTAAGAGACAGTGAAAGATGGGTTGTGGCAGGTTTTCATCAGAACAATAAAGTTTTCAAGAAGAAAGTGGTCTTGGGAGCGGGGATGCTGGCTTGATGGGGAACTCGAGCAGGAAGATGGGTGAGAGAAGGACAAGGGGTTGCAGACTGGTGGGGTGTTTGTGGGTCCAGGGTGGGCCCAGGCATGGCTAGAGGTTTCCTCACACCCCACGATTACCCCCATCTCTACCCCCAAGACAACCTGAGGGGCTGCAGATGGAGACCAGCTGCCTTGTCTCCCACCGCCTCACAAAAGAGTAAACAGCCCAAGGTGAACAACAGTTGGTCCATCCGTGGAAGGGACGGGCTTTATGGGTTGAAGCGTCCATCGAGGTATCCTGGAAGAGGGTCATCTGAGCACGACATAAAAAAAAAATGGGCATTTTGGAGCTCGGGTACCATTCAGTCCATCAGGCCGTCATCACCCTTTGGCTGATGATTTGGGAAAAGAATAAACATGCCAGGTGGTAGAAGGCAAACCCTGAAATGGAGTGGCTTTCCTCAGTCTCAGGATGCTTAGAGCAGCCTTCAGTGAGCCAGTATTGATGAAGTACTTAGCATGACCAGACCCCGTCCTAGCTACTTCTCGGGTAGTTTTTCATTTCCTCTTCCTGGTCACCTTGTGAGGACACTGATTCAACTGCATTTCATTTTCTAGATGAGAAAACTGGGCTTCCAGAGAAGAAGGTACCCCGCCGAGGGTCACAGAGCTAGCCAAGTGTGCCGCTGGCGTGGAAAGCTCAGGTATTCATGCGTGGCACTGCATGAAAAATGTATCAGTATATTATAAATTTCCTCTGCTCAGAGGCAGAGCAGCAAAACAGAAGTCTCTAGCAGATAACAGGGCTGATTTACCTAGTGATGTAAATTCATGTCAAAGTCCCCAACACATCCTAACAGAGATATGTTTTTATTAATAAAGTGGCTACTGTAGAGTCTAGAAAAAATGGGTTTTCAATCAATGGCAGCAGTTATTCTAAAGACTGATATTATCAATGCGGGAGTGTTATCCCCCGTTTCCTTCTTCCGGAGAATCAATAGCTTTGCCACCCTCCTCGATTTCCCTCCCATCCCTCCTGCCCAGTGTACCTTTGGCATTCTGTGCCTGTGATCCCAGCTGCCTTAGCCAGGGATGCCATGTCTTCCTTTTTTGCCTGTTGAAAAACCTCTTATTCTGCGATGCTCGGCTCAGGAATGGCTCCTATGTGGTGTTTGTCCTGACCCCCATTTGACTTCCTCACCCGCTCCTGTAATCAGAATGCCTGGTCCTCAGGGAAGGCTCCAGACTTTGACCACACCTCAGCCAGCCTTTATGAATCGTTCCTGCATCATTCTGAGATAGAAATAAGGTTATATCCCCCAACTCGACTCTGAGCTCTCTAAAGTCTGGATGGTACTTGCTAATATTTATACCCACTCTTTCATCCCGGTTCACCATGCTCAACCTCTAGACCTGTTCTTGGCATCCAGGAGGCCCTCTGCGATCAACCTGAATTGTGGATGGCTTTTTGGCGGAGGGTGGGGGGGATCCCATTTTACAGTCTGCATGTTTTCTGTAGCGAGGTTGCTCAATCAACTGTTGTTGGGTATTGAGTCTTTACGAGGAGGATGCTGATCAGAGAACTGGGTCTGCTTTTTGGAGGACAGAACCTTGGTGGCACAGGGTAGGGATATGTCTTGCACATGAATGATTGGCAGAAGGAGAAGGACAAGGGAAAGGCATGCAGGTGGGGGACTGAGAGCGATGCTGTGGGTATCAAGACAGGATTGTTGGCATATTGGTTCCCCAACAACAATCACCATAGAAAATTGAGTCTACTCAGCTTGCTGGATGGATTTCCTGGGTAGGTTGGGGTCAGGGCACCTGTTTGGCATCCCCTGGGAACATCCCAAGGTAGATGCATCAAATCCCACTCCGCACCTCCCCAGGGAGCTGTCAGTGTCACACATTCCATCAGGCACTTCAGCAACCCCCAAATCACTGCATCACAAAAGCATCTTTTGATTGATTCATCAACTACCAAACAGGAAAGGCTGTCACAGCTCCTGGAGTAGCAATTAGCAATGGGAGGAAACTCAGAGGTTGGGAGTTTTGAAAGGGAGGATAAAGCCAAAAAACAGCTCTTCATCCAAACACCCCAAACATCCTGGCCCACAACCTGGCTCACAGTTAAGAATGAGAGAGAGTGTGAGAGCAATCTATTAGAATAGGAATATTAATACTGTAATTAACAGATACTTACTGAGCACTAATTAGCATTAGGTGTTGTGCCTATACCTAGAGTCCAGTTTAATTGGATTTGATTTGATCTTTTAAACTGCCCATGAATGAGGGGTATTATGTCCATCTTACAGATGAGGAAATGGAGTGTTGGCCAAGGTAAGCATCTTGCTCAACACCCAATAGCAAGGAAGAGGAGAAGCAGGGTTTTGAAAACAGGTCTTTCTGACCCCGGTGTGTGAGCATCCGAACACTGAGATTTGCTCTGTGGGCAGAGCCACAGTCCAGAATCCGTGAGGATAGATGAAAATTGACCTAGTGAATCCTTGCTTTCAAAATACAATCTCTGCCATTTTTCCCTTCACAGACCAAGTACCTGCTTCTCTTCCCTATAGTTAAGCACGGAAATGACCATCTGTATAACATTCTGTTTCAAACTGTTAGGCGCTAGGTAATTATAGTCTACCCACTGGCCATATTTAATGTTTCCAATGTGTTTTTATTTATTTCTCCCTTTCTGGGACCTTTCTGGGAGTATTTTTTTTTCCAAAATAGGAAAATTCTTAGTCATTAATCTAGCACTGAAGTATTTAATTATTATTATAAAAATTATTTTTTACCCAGAAAGAAGTTTTAGCAGCATCAAAGATTTTGGATAAAATGTGAACAGGCCACATACTCAACCACTCTAATGTAATTCTATTCTATTCATTTCTTGCATTTTATCTTGGACAGTTTGACCAAAGAGCTTGATTTTTCATACAGGCATTATGTACGTAAACACTTTTTTTGGTATCTTCCACAGATTTATGTAATTCTAATTTTTTTTTTAAGATTTTATTTATTTGACAGAGAGAGGTCACAAGTAGGCAGAGAGGCAGGCAGAGAGAGAGGGGGAAGCAGGCTCACCGCGGAGCAGAGAGCCCGATGCGGGGCTCGATCCCAGGACCCTGAGATCATGACCTGAGCTGAAGGCAGAGGCTTAACCCACTGAGCCACCCAGGCACCCCTGTAATTCTAATTTTTTAATGTCAAAAAGGAATATCATCCCATTGACTTTTCCAATTTTCCAAATGACTCCTCATTTCTTTGGATGTTTAGGTTGGGTCTACTCTTCAGATATTGGAACTAACAGTGATAAACAGAGTTCACAAAACTCCTCGTTCAAATCCCTAAAGCAGTCATTTATTTTGCCAGATTACTTTGATGTATCCTTCCCACCTAATTTTATTTTATTTTATGTATTTATTTTTTAAAGTAATCTCTACACTCAGTGGGGAGCTTGAACTCACAACCCCGAGATCAAGAGTCCCGTACTTTACCAACTGAGCCAGCCAGGCACCCCCACCCCACCTAATTTCAAAGAGTTGGCAAAGCGCACGTTAATTAACTGACAAACTATTTACACCCATTCTTTGTTTCTTTTTACTAAGCCAGTTGTCATTGGGTACCAAGATGGCATGAATCTCAAGACACCATTCCTTGGGGTTCCTGGGTGGCTCTGTGGGTTAAAGCCTCTGCCTTTGGCTTGGGTCGTGATCCCAGGGTCCTGGGATCTAGCCCCACATCGGGCTCTCTGTTCAGTGGGGAGCCTGCTTCTCTCTCTGTCTCTGCCTGCCTCTCTGCCTACTTGTGTTCTCTATCTGTCAAATAAATAAATAAAATCTTAAAAAAAAAACAAAAAACACCATTCCTCTATCAAGTGGTAACAAGGAAGTACAAAAGTCAGGGCTCTCTGACTGGGACTTCATGAACCCAGCTCGACATAAGAGGGTCAGCACTGTGGCTGGTGCCAAGTTCTCCATGCCAGGCACCGTGCCAAGTGGCTCATGTGCATTAGTGTTTAGTACAGGGTTCCACACACAGTAGGTCACGGTCGGTATTTGTTGAAAGGTTGTGTGGTCTCCTTTTTTTTTAGAAGACCTTCCCAGTTTGTCCCAATGATTCATCCCATTCGAAATCCTTTTTCAGAAGTTTTTTTTGTTTATTTGAGGTGGGGCAGAAGAGAGAGAGAGTAGCTGGATGAGCAGAGAGAGAAGGACAAGCAGACTCCATGCTGAGTGTGGAGCCTGATGCGGGGCTCGAACCCACGACCCTGAGATCATGACTTGAGCCAAAATCAAGAGTCAGATGCTCAACTGACTGAGCTGCCCAAGTGCCCCAGTCCCATTTTAAAGATGAAAAAACTAAGACTTGGAACAGTTGGATAACTTACTAAAGTCACCTGGTTAGGAAGTAATGCTACTCTGTATCCAGTTCTGCCTGGCTCCAGAGTCCATCATTTTTCCCCTTTTCTTACAAAATCGAAGTACGAATGCCAGCCGTTTCCACCATGCTGCTGGGCTGCTCATGGGTGGGAGTTCATCAGTATATTTTCTTCTCTTCTATCTCATCTCATTTCTGGGAATCCTTATGAGATTCCAAAATAACTCCAAACTCATGGTTTTATTCTATTTTTGTCTAAGTCTTTAAAGAAGGACAGAAGGACCAGAGGACAGGTATATCGCGTTGCCTGGTAAATCTCACTGATATCCTCAAGGCAAGCCTGGCATAACTCTAATCTCAGAACAAATACCATAGAAATGGAATCTGTACCAGGCATGGGGCTAGGTATCAGGAGAAGGTCTCCTCCCCACACCTCCAAGGAAGGCAGAGCAGAATCAAGCAAACCGTAAGTGAACAATAATTACTGAGCACAAAGGCTATTCCAAAGAAAAGAGAGGGTGGTGAGATATGAGGGACAGGCTGGGGTGGGAAGGGTCCTAACCTTGGTAGGTTGATCAGTTACTATTTGCAGGGGTGAAATCCCCATAGGAAACTTACTCCAATTTTGACATGGTTGAAGGGGGCAATTCTCTTTTGCTTTTCTAGTTTAAAAGCAAAAGTGACAAGTAACCCTCCCAAGTGTTTAGAGAACCCCAAATGCTGTCCTTAACACCTGACAATTCAGTTTTTTGATGTCCTTACTTCTAGATCAGTCTTTCAATCTTAACACTATTGAGAGTTTTTGCATCAGATGATGCTTGCCAGGAAGGGGTCTTCGGTCTACTGTAGGGTGTTTAGCAACATCTGGTCTCTACACACTGTATGCCAGTAACCCCCTTCCCCAAAACAGGACAATCCAAACTCTCTCCCGACATTGCCAAGTCTCCCCTGAGGGTAGGGGCGAAATTGTCTCTGGCTGCGAACCGCTACTTTGGACTCACAGATCCTTGTAATGCCTGCACTGAGCCTCTCTTCCTGTAGCTCAAGGTCGTTATCTCCATCCTTGCCCCTTGTAGAAAGAGGAAACGGCCGCTTATCCTTCTCAGAGTGTGGGCCTCAGATCCAACCCCTCCCTGTCTTCTTTTGCCTCCTCTCAGAAAATACCTCTCCAGTCCTGCAAGGCATCGTTCCATAATGATGCTCCCTTCCCACCCACTCCCCACCTCCATGAACAATTGTCTACGTAATGCATATGCCATGTGATACAGTTATCAGAAAGTGGTGTTAGCGGAACGTACACATACAAAACAATACGGGAAGATACTTCTTCTAAAAGAGCCGATAACCTTAAACATTCATAAGTGGGAAATCTGTGAAATCAAAGCATTTTTTTTCTTTTTTATATAATAGCCTTTCATTCTTCTTATGATTTTGTCTTTGAAAGCTCTTTCTGTAGATGACAGAGGATATTGTTCTTCTATCCTGCTTCAGACAGAATTAAGGGAGGAAGGGGGGAACAAAACTATTGTGGAGCCTCTCTGCTCTGCGGCACGATTTTTATAATTAATATATACAACCGAGCAGAGAAAGGTACGTTATAATGAAATGCAATTAAGAGGTGTTTGTTCTTTTCCCACACATGATGACTATAATTTCCTTGGCTGTTTAGAAGTCAACCATTATCATTACATTTTGCACATATCTTTTCTATTTTTTTTTTGCTCCCGAATTTGTTTATTTTCAATAAAAAAACAAACAAACATAGATTTAGAACATTTGATATTCAGATAACATCATCTTTTAATTATAGTCCTTGGTGATCATTAAATCCAACACCTTTTATGGTATTTCTTGCATTGGCCGGGCTTCCAATCTTTAATTAATGGACCTTTAAAAATAGCTCCAAATAAAACTGTAATTTCAATTTACAAAAAAGCTCGGGTTGGACGACAACATTATGTTTTCCTTCCATGTGGAAAGCAACCAATCTGATTTTATAGTTATCTGTCATCTTGGACTTTAATTATAACTCTCCTGTACAACCTGACATTTAGCTCTGCACGCTGGGCTGCCCTCTCTTCGTTGCTCCCCATTTTCATTCGCTTTTGTCCCAGTCCTCCCCAAATAGAATGGAAAAATAAGGATTGGGAGGAGGCAATGGTCGGGTGTTGGGGACGCTGGTGCACGAGGGGCTGCAAACAGGCACTCATTGGGATCTAGCTTTGGATTCTCCCCCGCCATTCCAGCGTTGCAAGTGGTTGGTAAGTCAGCACCAGCCTAAAACACAGAACTCTTTTGGAATTGCTGAGGCGGCTGCTGAGAAGCCCACCTTGGACTGGAGGACCCAGCAACAGCCAGAGCAGAGAACGACCCTCTCGCAGAATAGATGCTTGATACAAACATGTGGCTTCCACGAAGCCCGTTAGTGTTCCTGGGAAGAACAGAAGTAAAGGCAATTACAGAGCAGGGCCTCTGACCCAGCATGTTAGGGCATAATTTTTACTCGACATCTTCTAAGTGTCCCAGGATCTAAAATTAAAGGAGATGGTGCCATTCGGTCCTGTGGACCATATTTCCTTTTTTGGGAGGGGGGGTTGTTTAAGGCGTGCACGTGGGAGGATGGACATTGTTTCTCAAGAGCCACGTTTCCTATTTCAGAAGCTGCCTGCTACTGGGGAAATGGTGTTGCTTCTTAGTTCATGAATATAGTGTTTTTCTTTTTCTTTTTTTTTTTTTTTTCTCCAGGCATGGATAATCAGGAGACATGGAAAGAGTATACAATGAGCAAATGTTTCTTTTTTATTCTATATCTGTACAATGTTTTATTAAAGTGACAGTAACAGTCACTTTAAAATCTCAAACAACTCTTTTCAGCCTACAAGAAGTCAAAATATATAGAGAGCAGGATTTAAAAAAAAAAAAACAAAAACAGGAAATCATTGAATCCCCAATAATCACCTTCTCCCACGACCCAACCATTTCCAGTTCGACTTTCGAAGACTTCTATGTGGCAGGTGAGGCACAGAAGGATACCAAGATAAGCAAAACAGTAACGCCTGCCTTCGAGAAAGTTCTTTGATGGAAATATCCAAGGCAGATGGAAGTTCCAGCAAAACGGTGGGGAAGATTTCATACGCCTGCCAAAACCCTGAGCCCACAGGCGCGTTTTCTTCTGTCAGACCTGCGGGGTGGAGGCTCCTTCTAGCTCCTATGTTAATTCTGAGTTGGTTCCTACTTGGTTCTCATTCATTATTGATAAAACAGTTCCTTTCAAATCTTAAAAAAAAGGTCAGGGGTACCTGAGTGGCTCAGTGGGTTAAGCGCCTGCCTTTGGCTCCAGTCATGATCCCAGGGTCCTGGGATCAGACCCCGCATTGGGTTCCCAGATCAGCAGGGAGCCTGCTTCTCCCTCTCCCACCCCCCCTGCTTGTGTTCCTGCTCTCGCTGTCTCTCTCTCTCTGTCAAATAAATAAATGAAATCTTTTCTTTTTTTTTTTTTTAAAGAAGGAAAGTCAAACTCTTACAAACAGAGAGTCAAAAAGTGGCTACAAGGGAGTGGGAGAATTAAGGTACACACTTTCAGTTATAAGATGAACTGTCTTGAGGAACTAATGTACAACCTGATGATTGTGACCGATATGCCGTACTAACTAAAAATTGCTAACGGAGGAGAACTTCGGTGTTCTCACCAAAATAGTTTTTTTATTTTATTTATTTATTTATTTTTTTTTTAATTTTTATTTATTTATTTGACAGACAGAGATCACAAATAGGCAGAGAGGCAGGCAGAGAGAGAGGAAGGGAAGCAGGCTTCCCGCTGAGCAGGGAGCCCGATGCGGGGCTCGATCCCAGGACCCTGGGACCATGACCTGAGCTGAAGGCAGAGGCTTTAACCCACTGAGCCACCCAGGTGCCCCCAAAATAGTTTTTTTAAAAGATTTTATTTATTTATTGGAGAGACAGAGAGAGCACACATGAGAAGGGGGAGGGGCAGAGGGAGAAGCAGACTCCCCACTGAGTGTGGAACCACACACAGGACACGGGGCTCCATCCCAGGACCCTGGGATCATGACCTGAGCTGAAATCAGACCCTTAACCGACTGAGCCACCCAGGTGCCCCTCACTGAAACAGTTTTTAAAAAGGTAAGTATGTGAGGGGATGGATGGGATATTTTCACAGTTGTCCCGCACCTTAAATACCTTCTAACTGTATTTGACAACCAGACTGTAAGAAAGCAGAAAAAACCAAAACGGTTCTGACTCTCAGACTCTTTCTCCTTCTATTCCTTGTTCCCTGATCTTTTCAATCGACCTTGAAAATGAAAAGACGTAAAACTGAGCCGCACCGTGTTCCCCAGCTTAGGCTTCCAACCCAGCGTAATTTCCTTCCCACAAGAAGCAAAGTTTTCTCTGTGACTCAGTTATGACTTAATTAAACTTTCCCTCTATGCTTTTCTGCTTTTTATGAAAAGTTAGTTTGAAACCACTTCTCTGCTCCGCTCTGAACTTTTACAGTCTGCCTGGCTGGGGTCCCTACCCCCCAGCACAACCCCTCCCCGCTCCTGAATTCTGGCTGTTGCAAAACATAGTTTGAACCTAAAGGATTTTACAGGTATTTGTACGGTGGTCTCTTTCCCCCCAGGCTTTGCAATTTGTTTCTCTTGGTCTCTCTGCCTAGCTCCCATCCTACCCTGCCAAGAGGGTGTGGGTCATGTGACACAGGGAGGTTCCTGCCAGCTCTAGGTCCTCCTGGTAGCTGTAGGAATATTCCAGAGTGTTTGGTGGCCACACCCCTTTATCTTCTCTTTGTTCAGTGACGGATCCCAGAGCTCAGATACTGACTGGCCCACTAATTTCCCAGGTGACTTTCAGAGTGATTCTCTGCCCCTGATTGTCACCTGACATCAGGAGAGGAAAGTGAGCCCACACTTGTCATAGGAGGGAGTGTGGCCCAGGCGTGAAGCACCCAGATCCAAACTCATTAGCTGCTCGATCTTTGAGCCTACACATTTCATCCCATGAGGCCTCAGCCCCCTCATCTTTAAAATACAGATAATAGGGGCACCTGGGTGACTCAGTGGGTTAAGCCTCTGCCTTAGGCTCAGGTCATGATCTCAGGGTTCTGGGATCGAGCCCTGCGTCGGGTCTCTGCTCAGCAGGGAGCCTGCTTCCCCCTCTTTCTCTGCCTGCTTCTCTGCCTACTTGTGATCTCTCTCTGTCAAATAAATAAATAAAATCGTAAAATAAAATAAAACAAAATAAAGATAATACGGCTTCCTACTTTATAGTGTTGTTACGGAGATCAAGATTTTAGTGAAAACTTACCGAATCTATGATCTAGTTCCTTCCTATGTCAGTAGTCAGTAAATGTGGGCGAGTCTTAGGTTTCTTCTGCGTGTGCACTCGGGTGTGTGTGTGTGTGTGTGTGTGTGCATGCGCGCACGCGCGTGTGAAACCTGAAGCTGTGTTAGGATCAGGGGATTTCTGTATTAAATGCCACATATTCAATATTGAAACTCTGGAGGCAA
Organism: Martes martes; assembly: GCF_963455335.1. Classification (NCBI taxonomy): domain Eukaryota; kingdom Metazoa; phylum Chordata; class Mammalia; order Carnivora; family Mustelidae; genus Martes; species Martes martes. The sequence continues at coordinate 31,535,514 of NC_137905.1, read as the reverse complement.
CATATGCATTTTGAAGCATAACCATCAGGCTCACAGGCCCCAATTCGGAGCCCCCTACCTCAACGGATTTTTTTTTTCTCTTCTTGATCAACATGTTTTTACTTAAAAGTCCATTTGGACTTTTCCTTACCAGTTTTTCCAGCAACCGCTGAAGTCTCTGCGGTTTGGATTAGGCCGTGCGTTTCCTGAAGCTCCCGATGTCAGGGACCACGGGGCAGGGGTCGGCACCTGCTCTCAGAAGGGCCTTGCCCTTGAGTGACTGCCTCGCTACTGCCCTCCTGAAATTCACAAGCATTTCTGAACAAGGACTCCAATGTTTCCACGTGGCCCTGGGCCCTGCCCATGACAGAGCCGGTCCCGATTCTGTCTGGGTAACCTGGGCTTCGACTTTGCATGGCTGCCGGGCCCTTGAGGGAGACCTCCCTGTGGGGTGCTCTGTCTCCTCCCTGAGCCTCCTTAAAGCCCGCCCCTGGAGTAGGTTGTTTCCTTTCCCCTCAAGTTAAGTTTAGAAAATTGACCATTGGTGATCTCCTTTCTGGACATTGTGGGCAAATATTTTGCTATTTTTCTCCTGGGAAAAAGGCTCACCATCTATTTAAACCAGCGCCCCATCTACCCTTTACCGTAGCTGCCTGCCCCTCGCTGTCCGCTGTCAGGACCCACCAGTGGCAGGGACGACCGTAACGTTGTCGGAGGGAATTAGATCCATGTCGTTTCTCATGGACACGTGAGCTGTAAGGACCTAATGCCCTCTCGGACATCTGGGATCACTTGCCCTACAGTTAGAATGTCAGCCCTTGAGATGGTTCTCCCTGAGCATCCAGAAAGCATCACCCTTAGGTCCCCTTTGCTGATGTGCCCCATAGTGAGATGGTCCCTTGCAGACTCAGACATCCCTTCTCCCAACTCCTTTGCACGAGCAGAACATTTGCCTCTTGCCAATTGCACATATCTGCCCAGCATCATTGTGGTTTCTCCTTTTAATGTCAGGCTATGCCCAGTGATTGACAATTATAATTATTCCTCAGAGAGCCTCATATTAATAACAGCCATTGATCTAACTCAGAGGATTCCAAGCATCTTTATTTCCTAACCTCAAATGTGAGACATTAGCTCCTCCAAGCTTGAATTCTACAGCTTGCCAGAGAGAACCAAGACCAGGTTTCAAAATAATAGGTAACCTTCCTCTCCATATCAGTCCAAACCCAGAGCCCCCTCTCCTCAATAGGTTTTCTTTTCCCCTCTTCTTGATCAACATATTATTATTTTAAAAAATCCATTTTGACTTTCCCTTGCCAGAAAAGGCACAGCAGGAAGCTCTTTTCGACTCACTCAGATTGGTGGGTGGAGGAGACCACAATTATACCCCATTTCAATGACATGTCTGGGGTTGCAGTGACTCCAGACAAAGGAGCTGAAATGTATGAAAGTTTCTGTGTCTTCAAGACAGAACCTAAAAATACCTGCCTGAGATGCAGGTTGGGAGCTATTTCCAACAACAGGGCTCCAAGGTTTTCCCGCTGGGAGCTCGAGAGCATCTGAATTCTTTTCAGCAGGCTGTCTAAGATACCTGGTGATCAGGGCTGATGCACAAAGACCAGTGTTGAGGGGTAGAAGGCTCCCCAAGGGGCACCTTAGCCTCCTGTTCCCACCCTGCTGGGCCAGGTGACGGGCTTCGATGGGTCTGCTCCAAGCTCTTCCAAACAGCCAAGGACACAGCCCATCAGAGAGCAGGCTCTTTGGGGACCGGTGTTTTTCATCTTTGGTTTTATTTCAAGGAGACTGTTCTCTGTTCTCGGGATTTGAAAGAAGAGAGAAATGTGCCTGCGCAGAAGGGAATCTGATCATTTTCTAGTTATTCCTTCTCCTGTTGCTTCCATTAATTCCAAAATAGTGTCTCACTCAATGTTTGAATGGCTTCCTTCTCCCTAATTCATTTGATAGGGCCCTCACTTCCTACAGAGGCATCACCCCATTCCATCTTTGGCCACTTCCCTTTAAAAACACTCATCCTTGCCCTTGACTCAGAATTGACCTCTCTAATGTCTAGAGGGCCACAGAGAATTCATCTAGCTCATATCCTACATTTTGGTATCGTAGATACTCAGAAACAGTGCTCATGTGTTCCACCAAGCTCATCTTCCTTAGGTCAAAGCCTCTGTTTCCTTTGACCTCTCCTTTGGTGACCTTGAGTCTAACCCAGCTGGTCTTACTCCTCTGGGAAATCTGTCTCAGGAGTTTCTCAACTGTGGCCCAGAGGCCATTCCTTCCTTACGTAAGCATCTAAGAGGATGTTCTGGGAACATTTTCACAGTGTGGGGTTATCGCATGGAAGTCAGTGATCGAACCTTTCAGCTTGAATTCTTTGAGCCACCCAGACACTGGCTGAGCTAACTCAATCTGGTTTTGAAATGTTGCGTTCAAAATCTGTGCCTGGACCATGCTCAGGAGCATTTCTTAACTTGTAACGTGCAAGGTCAACTTTTTGCTTCCAGAAACAGTCTGGCAGAGCTCTTCAGAAAGGTAAGGGAGGGAGTCTTTGAATTCATTGAGCTAATTGAGAGAAGGGAAACATTTATCAGAGGAGAGCAGAGCCACTCCTTTGGATCCTTTTTTTATTTCATAAAAAAGACATGAAATACTCGCATGAACCACAGGGTAAAGAAAGAGAGATAATTTTATCAGAAAACCCCGGGCTAAGGAAAGCCATACTGTTTCTGCACATGGATGGTTTTGTCAATTTTTTTTCTTTCTTTTTGGTGAACTTCTTTTATTTTTTTACTTTTTAAGAATTTGTCAATTTTTAAAGATCTTATTTATTTGAGAGAGAGAGAAAGAGAGAACATAAGCAGGGGGAAGGGCAGAGGGAGAAGCAGGCTCCCCACTGAACAAGGAGCCCAATGTGGGACTCGATCCCATGACCCTGGGATCATGACCTGAGCTGAAGGGAGATGCTTAACCGATTGAGCCACCCAGGCATCCTGAACTTCTTTTTAATTAAAAAGTATTTTTTTTAATTCAAAAGTTTTCAAATTCCCAAGAAAATTGAAAACACAGTAGAAATGAATGACCATATGTCTTCATCTAGATTCAGCTGTTACTGTCTTGCCACATTCATGGCCTCTCTTTCTTTCTCTCTACACACACACACACACACACACACACACACACACCCCAAAAGAGTTTGCAGACATCATGATACATCTCCTCTTGTCACATTACTTTGTCTGGCATCACCCTAGAATAAGGACAGTCTCTCCTTCAACCAGAATACCATTATCACATCTAAGAAAATTATTAATTCAGTAACAATTACCCAACATGCGGTCCACACTAAAGTTTTCTGAATGTTGAAAAAAAAAAAAAGTTCATTCAAGTTAAAAAAAATTAATCTAGAATTCAAATTCCTTCCATTTCATTGGCTCTGATGTGTTTTCGTCTTTCCGAATTCAGACAATTCCACCACTTACCTCTGTTCTTCATGTCACTGTCCTTTGAAGAGTCCCAGATAGGAAGGATTCTGCAGAATGGCCCACATTCTGGATTCATCTGACCATTTTCTTATAATCATCTTCAGGTTTCTCACAAAACACAGTTCCCTCCCATAGCATCACATCAGGATTGATTTTGGTTTTGTTTCTTAGACCTCTCTTAATGCCTACTCTCTGTCCCCCCAGAAAAATAGTAACAGTGACCAGGACAGCCACAGCATAGCACTCGCTTAGGATAAGAGGATAAGAGAACATGGCTAGTCATGAACCATAACAATAGAATTAAGAGGATTTAGGAAAGAGAGTATACGAAGGGATTTTTTTTTTAATGATTTTATTTATTTATCTGACAGACAGAGATCACAAGTAGGCAGAGAGGCAGGCAGAGAGAGAGCAAAGCAGACTCCCTGCTGAGCAGAGAGTCCGATGCGGGGCTCGATCCCAGGACCCTGAGATCAGGACCTGAGCTGAAGGCAGAGGCTTTAACCCACTGAGCCACCCAGGCACCCTATATGAAGTGATTTTAAAGGGGTTGCACAAAGGGGCACTGGGTGTCTCAGTCATTAAGATTCTGCCTGTGTTCAGGTCATGATCCCAGGGTCCTGGGATCTAGCCCCACATTGGCTTCTGCCTCTCCTACTCTCCCTGCTTGTGTTCCCTCCCTTGCTGTATCTCTCTCTGTCAAATAAATAAGTAAAATCTTTTTTCTTTTCTTTCTTTTTTTTTTTTTTAAAGGAAGAGGGGTTTCCACAAAGCATGTATTTACAGAGTAACTCCAAATTATCTGGTCTGATTTTAGTCATGCTCAAGGGTTTAAAAAAAGAAGATTGGATTGAGATATTTTACATGTGAAATCAAAATGTCTTCTAAGAATCTAGCAAGTCTGAGAGATTGCAGGCAAAACTAAAATGTCCTTGTGATTGAGCAACTCTGCTCATGTAACTTTGACAACCGGTTGTCATTGGGCTAATTCAGCTTCCTTCAGTCTCTGCCCCGCTGTTCTGGGAGCCTCAGGGCCAGTGGTGTTGACCACAGGCTCCAGAATGAGTCTGCTCACGGGCTTCCCCTCTGACCTCCTTGTCAAGCCTTGGCCACAGCTGCCCGTGAGGACATTGCTCTCCTGAGCTTCCTCCTCTCAGCCCTGTGCTGTCACCTGGACACAGAGTCACCAAGTCAATGTCTGGACCTCACGGAGTTGCTCGGGAAGACCGCTTCTGGTTTTAAGCCTCTCCACCTCGGGGTTCAAAACCAATCCTTTGGGGCATGTAGGTATTGGCAGTAGGGGGCAGCAGAGCTGGTGGTTGTCACCCCAGATGCCTTGCCATAGTTCTTTCACTTTCCTCCAAGGTTCTCCTCTTTATGCTAGCACATGATTTTCTCCCCAGCCAAAGCCTCCCCCAGGCATCAGATTGTGCATGTAGCTACTTGGAGAGCAGAGTCTCACTCACCTGTGACTCAAATCAATCCAATCAAGTCCAGCGTTTTATCATGTATATTTCATTAAAGATGACTTCTTCAGGGGGACAGCTATCTCTCCACAAATACAGACCTAGGTAAGATAGAGAGGTATCCTCAAATATATATTTAACATATAAATATGTGAGGCATATAAATATGTGAGTGTATATATATATATATAATTTAACACATAAATATATGTTTTAAAATTCTATTGCCAAACATGTTTGGAAAGCACGCATCCAATGCAGTTGAATGAATTTTTGTTGTTGTGGATCCTTTAACATAATAACGTGAATCTCCAAGAAAAGATTATTGTTGTAACAATTCCCCGCTTGCTGAAACAAGCCCACTGACGTCTTGGAGGAGTTTGGGAAATCACTTTTCCCAAGTGGGAAGCCCCACTTGGATTTGTAGAGGACCCCACTAATGAGCCCTAACCGGGGTTATGTTTTAGTGTCTTGTGCCAACCGACCAGTGTATTTCTAAAGCTAAGAGAAGAATTAGCAGGAGAGTGAATTGCCCTGTATTTAGAGCTCCAGGCGACCTTCAACAGTGTTTATCCAATAAGTTCTGCTCTGCTTCCAAGTCGTTAGTAAAGGAAACTGTTTGTACTTCATAAGTGTGTTTTTACTTTGGGATCTTTCACCAAAATGCCAAGGGAGATATCATAGATATCAAAGATATGACAAAATCCCACTCTGTCTTGTTACTGGATTCACCATGGCTCCATGGACATCAACTGTGTAAGGGCCATGTAGCCAAGTTCTATGGAGGCCACAAAGGGACCCAAAGCTTGCGCTTTTCCTGCAAGAGCAGAGGTTTAGGTTTCAACGTTATAACGGAAGCGTAAATAGAAGCATCATTTGAGAATCACTCCGTGTCCTTTCTCATCAGTCAATATTCTTTAAGCGTGCCGCCAGGATAATTTCCAAAGTGCTAAGTCCTTCCCCTCGAGTCTCTCCCTGGCTGATATCTGGAAGGATTTTAGGGAGGACAGTAATACCCGAGTTGTGTGCAGAATTCCATCTCCAGGAAAACATGGAGACGGTGGCGGCGTATCGGTTGCACACAGTCTAAACATTCCCTACAGTCTTAATTAACCACATTTGCTTTCCTCTTGGCTTCAGGCTGAGTCAGACCAGCCATGACCGAGTGTGGTCATGTGATCTGTGACTACATCTCGGGCTCTGATAAACGATCTTGTATCCTGACCCACAAGAGTTTGTGGCATTTCTTTCTTTTCTTTTCTTTCTTTTTTTTTTTTTTTTCAGTCCATATTGAGTCATTGCTATTGCATCAAACCAAAATAAATGAGTGTCTACGCTATTGTTAAAATAAGAGAGAGAGAGAGAAGAAGATAGGAGGGAAGGAAAGAAGGGAGGGAGGGAAGAAGGAAGGAAGAAAGGAAGGGAGAAAGAGAGAGAGAGATCGTCTGCGTCATGTAAACTTTCCAACCTTCCAGGCAGGACAGACGGATGTGTGCTCTCACAGTGATCTCCGTAGACCTCTGGGTGTTTGCCATATTACATCTGTCCCTCTAGTAAGCAGCAGAGAGCATGCCTGGGTTTAAATCATGATTCAGCTCTAATCACTTGTGTGAATCTGGGCAAGCTGTTTAAATGTCATAAGGCTCCTTTGGCTGACTCCTTACTTTTGCAGGCCCGGCCCTAGTCACTCTCTACACATGTTAATTCATTGAGACTTTTCCAACATTTTAGAGGTAGGCCTTCATTAAGCCCATTTTCCAACCAAGACCAAGTAACTAACTGAGGCTAATATGTGCATCTCCTTGTGAGGGTGGGATGAGGTCATGAGCATAAAACCCTCAGCACTGTACTTGGTCCATAGTAAGCACACCAAGTTTCATTTTCATTTGTTATTTTTAAGGTCAAGTTTATGTACTATTACTATGGGGCACACGTTATTCTGATCGCTTTGTACATATACTGACTCAATCAATGCTGTGACATTGGTATAGTTTTCATGCCCATTTAATAGACAAGGAAGGTGAGGCCCAGAGAAACTATGATCTGCCCTTTGTCACGTGGCTGTTTAGTGGTGACACCTGGATTTGAATCCAGACTGGCTCAGAGAGACCATAATCTTGATCTTTATACCAAACCGTCACTTGTCTTGTTGTATGCTTAAGAGTCTCCTGGCACCCATTTGCCTATGAGTTTCTCAAGGACAGGGACTGTTTCATATTGCTGGGGGTCTCCCCCTTCCCCACCATCACTACAACCACTTTCCAGAACTGGGAGGTTCTGGGCGAATTTGTTCTTGGATAAATGTACATGCTAACAGGTCATGTACGATTTGACGAAGAAGTCGTTAAAAAAAGATGTTGCAGGGGTGAAAGGTGGCTGCACTTGAGATGTGAAAGCAAGTCAAGGAAGTACCATTAAGCACAATTGTAGTGAAATGGAAATACTTCTAGCTCTATTTCAAAGATGCCCTGCATATAGGAGTTCTTGGTCAAGAAAGTCGCATTCTTCTGGTGAATCTTGGATAGAATGTTTACCTCCAACAAGTAGGAAGAGCTACTGGGTAGTTTGGCTCCTTTATTACTTGACCTGTTTATGTACACCAACAAACATTTATGGAGCTCTTACCATTCGCTGGTTACTAAGCCCCTTAGAAGTATTATCTAATTGATACTTTTTACCAACCACAGGAAGGAGGTTCTAGCAGTAGCTCCACTTTATAGATATGCAAACTGAGTCTTGGGGCCAATAGGCTCAAGGTCACATGGTAGTAAGGATTTGAATCCATACCTGTAGAACTAGAGCTCATTTTGGGAGAAATGCCCCTGGAGTCCTCCAGAGCATCAGCGAAGTAATGTCTGATTTGTGATGGCTTTGGAGGGCCCTCAAGCTACTGCCTGCCCCTGTCCCTTGGCATTTCTTACATGTTATGGAAGTCCAGGTTTTTGGTCCCAAGAGTGCAGCCAAGAAAAGGAATGAAGGAATGTAAGATGAAGAGATAGTCTGTTGGCCAGGTATTATTTCTTCCTTACAGCTGTTTCTATATACTCGTGATATATTATATACTATAATACCTGTTGAATGCACAAAACAACCTTAATGTAAGTACTGACATTGACCAAGAGAGTTGAATACTTACTCTATATTTCCAGCACCCAGATCCACTGCCTGACTTTCTTCTAAAATCCTGCATGTTATAGTATTTTTTGGTTTCTCCTTACTTTTTAATGCTGAAATATTTACCATCATGTTAAGATACTGGTGTAGACTGTGCCATAAAAATTGTCTTTGATGCCAACAGCACACGAATATTACTGGTTTTTGTTTTTTGTTTTTATTGGAGAGGGAGGGAAAATAGGCAACGGCTTGGAAATCACTGTATGTTCAGTATCAATGATTGAAGTTTCCTCTGGTTGGCTACTTCACAAATCCCCAAGCTCCATGAAACAGCATCAGAGACAATAAAAGAAAAAAAAAAAGCCCAGAACAATAAAAAGGCATCCAGAAAGATTTTCATAAATGCAACAGTACTTAAAAAAAAAAGAAAAAAGAAAAAAAAGAGAGCAATTTCGTGTCTACTCCAGGTAGACACATAAAATCTTATGAACAAGTTCAAAGTCTCATTCATGAGGCTTGCATGAAGATTCTTTTAAAATTTTTAAAAGAAAGGAATCAGATGGGAGAAAAGGGAGAGAAAACGAGTATTTGGGCCCCGTGGGTTTGGCAATCAGGAGAGGGATTCCTTATGCCTTCCCTTGCTGGAAGTGTCATGAGTCTTGAAGCCCCAGTGTTAGTGGAGTCTAGCCTTGTCACGGGACTCATTAGTATTCATCATTAATTCATATTTTCAAAGCAACAAAAGAGAAAACAGCAGTAGGAAGAATAAGGAAATGTCAAATCCTGGGAGTAACATTTCAGCGCAGTGTTGCGACTAAGGTTAGTGGAGGTTGTGCTGTTTTAAAAGCCAATCCAAACAGTGAAGAAGAGAGAGCACACTCTCTTCTTGCCACCGAACGTCAAATTCCCTCTGCCACATCCCAGCCTATCTCTTCGTATCTGGAAAGTTCTTTCACCCAGGCCGTATCAACCCAGCCTCTAAAGTCCCCTTTGAGATGTGTCCTTTGAGAGTAACACAGTGTGTATGTTATGCTGTGTTTAGAAAACTACTGAGGGGGAACCTGGGTGGCTCAGTGGGTTAAAGTCTCTGCTTTCGGCTCAGGTCATGATCCCAGGGTCCTGGGATCGAGTCCCACATCGGGCTCTCTGCTCAGTGGGGAGCCTGCTTCCCCCCCTCTCTCTCTGCCTGCCTCTCTGCCTACTTGTGATCTCTGTCAAATAAATAAATAAAGTGTTTAAAAAAAAAAAGTTTTATAAAAAAAAAAAAAGAAAAGAAAACTACTGAGGATGAACTCATTTTACTTCAGGACACCCTCAGGAGACCGTGCCCGCATTATCGGTATACTACAGATGACCTAACCGAAGACAAAAAGGTACAGTGACTTGCCCAGGGCTTCCAGGCTCATCAGCTTTGTGTCTGGGACACAAACCCAGAGCCTGAGCTTTAAGGGAGCATAAACAGGACCGCAGAGCCCCACCGGGCCCTGCCCTTCTCAAGCCTCTCTCATGCCCACGTTCTCCCCGGGCTTGACAGGGGGTGGTTTGGATTTCTGGCAATCCAAGTATCGATCAATAAAACAAAACAAAACAAAACAAAACCCCCAAACAAAACAAAACAAAAAAACTCTCCCCCCAAACCCAACAACAACCACCACCATACATTTAACATCAGGTTTCGCTGAGCCTCCTATCATCACTGTGGGGGTGAAAAAGAAATAAGCCCGGGGAGTGTATTTCCCCTATACAAACCATCATCCTGTGCTTCCCCTTGATGAATGACCCCATGTAAGGCTCATATATAAGGAACTATATCTTTAGCAGCCTTATATAAGTATGAAGGGGATACATGTGTTCTCTGCGTTGCAACCCTTCCCTCTTTTTCTCTCCTTCTCCATTCTCTTATTCTTCATGTAACCAGACACTCAGCAAACCTCAGCTAGGTGCCCACAGCATGTCAAGCTCCAGGCTAAGGAATTGGGAGTCCAAAGATGAGCAGAGAAAAGTCCCAGCACTCTATGGGTGGGTGCGGTGGTGGGGAGAGGGTGTTCCCAGACTTGGAAATGGAATATTCTAATATAAAATAAAAGCTAGGGGTGCCTGGGTGCCTCAGTGGGTTAAAGCCTCTGCCTTCAGCTCTGGTCATGATCCCAGGGTCCTGGGATTGAGCCCCGCATCGGGCTCTCTGCTTAGCAGGGAGCCTGCTTCCCTTCCTCTCTCTCTGCCTTCCTCTCTGCCTACTTGTGATCTCTGTCAAATAAATAAATAAAATCTTTAAAAAAAAAAAGAAAAGAAAAGAAAAGCTAACATTTATGGACACTATCTACCAGTCTAAGCACATTGCCCGTGTTTGCCCACTTAATCTTCTGTTAGTTGCTATTATTCCCATTTTACAGATGGGAAAACCAAGGCACAGAGATTGAATGACTCGCCTGTAGACTCGCAGCTAGCAAGTGCACAGCGAGGCTTGCCGGCTCAGGAGTCTTGCCAGGGCCTGGGCTCACACCCACTCTGCTTCCCAACTGAAGCATACAAGCTCTACGTAGGGAGGAGAACAACGGACTCAGGCACAGATGAGGCTAATGTTCAAACTGGGGCTTGAGGGATAAGTGGAGGTTAAAACATAGCATACGCCAGGCATGGAATATAGTTTAGGCAAGGACACAGGGCCTGAGAAAATAGGACAGGTCAGTAATTTACAGAGGTTGAATAATAGGGTAGAAGAGGGTGTGGAGGCACAAGTCAGCATGAGACCAAGACTGACAAAGCATCTTGACTTTTTCACAGAGAAATTCCTGGGTACCTGTTTTTGTGGGTAATAGGGAGCTATTGAAGTTCTTATGCAGGGTTGTGCCCTCCTGGCACACTGATTAGAGCATTAGCTCGACTGTCCAAAATGCTAATACATTTCGGGACTATGAATCCTCTCAGATAATTCTTTTGGTTTTAGTTTTTAATTCTTTCCATGTACTCTTTCTGAAATGTCCAAGTCTACCGAGAGCGAGCTATAGTTGAGAGAAACGAATCTGGTTTAGGTTGTCGGTTGTCTGTCTAAATGTTTGGCACTGTCCGGGCCTGGGGTGAGGTGAGTGCATGTGGAGTAGAGGTTAATTGTGACCTCATCACAGGAAACAGCCTAGAAGGTTACAGGTCCTGATAATTCCTCCACATGTCCCACTTTCCCCCCACCATGTATCTCCTTCTCCCACAGAGAGAGAGCAGCCAAAAGAAAAACAAACCTGCCCAGTTGAAGGGGCTGGTCAGTTAGGATGCACTTAATTGAGGCCACACTGGACGAAGTGAGAGGGAGGCCTTGATTTAATCCCCATGTGGATCTGTTAGTTTCGGCTAACAGGTTTCATGTGTTGAGCCAACTCTGATTGATGTGTAGTGTGGGTATTGAGAAGCCTTCTGAGGCTGCGATACGGGTCCAGGAGGACCGCTTCTGTAATCCACTAGCAATGCCTGCCAACGGCACAGACAAGATTATAGTTGCACGTTTGCTAAGTGGCTTCCAAGTTCCTGATCAAGAGGAACTCTGATGCAAGATAATGGATATTGGGTTGATGAATTTAACGGTATGCCTCAATCTGGAGCTAGGGGAGAGGGAAAAGGATTTTAGGTCACGTGGTTGGTTCCCCAGCCCTGCCCTGGTACAGGAGGGAACCAAACCGAAGTCCATGCTCAACCCCTAATAGCACACTATAGCCACACTCAGATAATTGCACAACGGATATCAGTGTTGTGAGTTAATAGATATAAATGACACAAACCTCTGTGTATCAATCCAGAGGGACGTGCCTAAAACAATTCTGGCTGCTAAGTGAGGTTTGCTGAACTAGCTTTTTTTTTTTCTTTTTTCCCCCCTTAATCTAATTTTAAACAGACCTGTGATACATTCTGTTTGTTCTATGTGGCTTAAAGTTCTTAAAATTTGTTTGCACCTAAAACCAGTGAAGTTGCTACAGGAAATTTCCTTATGTCTGTTACACACCCAGGATTCTACTGTATAGAGTTAACACGGCTGGTTTCTGCATAGCGGAGTTGAAATTAAACATGGCATTACTATTATTATTGCACACTTAATAACGACCAAGGCAGACACTCAGACTACACTTGGGTGTTACGGGGAAAATGGATTTTTTTCTTCCTGGTTCATTTTGTTAATTCCTGAGGTCATTCGAAGCTTTAGGTCTAAGTGAATGGAGGACAAATTCTCCAAACATCACATTTGCATGTGTGCTTGCTGGGGTTATTATGATGATTTTTTTTTCCGGCTAGACGTTTTCCTCCTGAGAAGTTGTAATTTACACCTCTGCCTGAAGTGTATCTCACACGATCACTACTATCTCTTTTTCTTAGGATTTCCTTTTGGGGTGATGATAAGGAAATCAAACCTACAGACAGACAGAATTCCCTTTGCCTTCTGAGACAGGCAAGGGCAGTGGAGAGGAGAGATTGACTGGGGAAATGAACCTCGCAAAATACATTTTAACATCGAATACTCCAATAGGTAAATGTATCAATTAGTACTCACTTGGAGCTTAATTAATGTGTATTTGCGAAAACCCTGCCTGTGGCCAAATAAGAAAGAAAGAGACAAAGAGGCAGAGAGGCAGAGAGATAGAAAGAAAAAGAAGAGAGTAAGTTTAAATGGGAGACATCAGGTTGAAAGACACGAAGCTGTTGATATGTAACCGATTTTGATATACAAAGGAGACAATTCCGCGTGGTTCAGCCCCAGAGCTCTGAGTGCTCGCGACACGGAGATTCAGGGCACGTGCAGGGATCCATCAGTTTCAACTGGCACCAGGTCCGAACTCGGTGTGACATCCACGCTTCCATAATGGAGTAAAGATTCTTGCCCGGAGCCCCTCTGAAAGCTGCTGCATCTCCCCAAGGGGCATCCTGGTGCCTGTGACCTCGAGAGCCAGAAAAACAAAAATCCCAGGCTGAGAAGTAGCTGTTTAAACATCCTTTGATTTTCCCTAGTCACTTAGTAAATGCATTAAATGAAGCTGCAGATGTTTTGCTGTCAACACAACGCTGTATTATGGTGTGTTATTTTCCTGATAGAAACATTTTCTATACTGTAAATAAACACAGTTCTGTTAATTAGTTAATGAATTATTTTTTAATGCTCCATTAGGCTTTAGAAAAAAAAAGAGCACAAGCTATTGAAAGTTCTCATTTTTAATAAACAGACCTTGTAGTAAATACAGAAAGCCTAGTATCTGCCGAAATGGCAGCTCTTGCAGGAGGAATTATGGCTCTAGCCCTCCGTTTTGAGTTTTTATGTGCTGCTCAGAGGATTTTAGGCTTGGAGATGAAGGTTTGCTAGAAATGCCCGGGATTTGGGATGGAATATGGGAACATAACGTCTCAGAGGAAGGGACGGGTATTGGGACCTGCTCACTTATTTCCCATTTTATCTTTTCCTGCAGGAGGGAGGTCCTTTAAACAAGTCGCAAAGACGCAGAAAGAATTCTGCGCCTGGGGTCCAAGTCGACCTGAGAAAAGCCAGAACTTGAGCAACGAAACAAACCCGTAAGCCTCCTCCTTCATTCTTGAGTCACGCCGTTTTCCCCCAAACAAGGACGGAGGCCCTTTGCTTGTGGAGTGTCTCAGTCCAGCAGTAGATTGGAAAAATGTCCAAGCAGGGGACGCGAGTTCTCTCCCGGCTGAGTTCATTTCAATAGTCACTGTGTTTCATCGGATGCAGCTGGTTACATTTTTAATAGGCAGATGGCTAATTTTACAGTTCCAAGCCAATCTCTCATTGGACACCATCCAGAAAGCCCGTGGTGGGGTAATGCCCGGCAGAAAGTTCAACAGGACACTTGGGGGGAACATATGCTAATGTCAGCCCTTTTACTTAAACGTCTTTAAAAAGAATATTCAGTGCTAAACTGAGGGATTTTCACGGGCTCCAGCCTAACACCAGATGGGTGGTCAGCTACGAAGCCTTTAGGGCCTAAGCAAATGCTCTTAATCAGGCTTGGATGGTCAGAGAATCAAATAGTATCAAACCAGCAATCACTGAGTAATTTTTTTTTTTAAATGACAAAGGTGCATGCATTTGCAGAAATGACCTGGCTAACTACAGATGCGATTTTCTCTGAACCGAAGCCCCTGGCATTATTGGGATATATTAAAGCTCTGTCTTGCTGTGATTACCTCTGCATCCCGGCCTCCCTGTTGGACACGCCTCCCTATCTGACTCTTCTAGTTAACTAGTGTCCGTTTACCTCTCCCCCAGGTGACAGCCGCCTACCCCCAACAGCCTCCCCACAACCCCCGGTCGGGGAGAGGTCAGAGTATCTGTTGCAGTTCTAAATGTTGCCTTATTTTTAAACTGTTTGGAAATCTCTCTCTCCAAAGCAATGGCTATTTAGACATCTTAATTAAAAGGGAATTTGGGAATATCTCCCATTTTGCAGTGCATGTAATCAAGCATTTCTTATTCTCCGCAGAAGGACTTTGGTGTCATCACAAAAGGCTTTGAAATGTCCTAAAACAATCCCCCCCACAGCTCAGGGTGGAGGTAGGGGTGGGAGGGAGTGAAAAAAAAAAAAAAAAACCCCAATGCAAAAAACAACAAACATTTTCTAGGAGGTGATAAAAGTCTTGGATGCAAAGTATCCTTATTTTATCCCTTGTGATGAATTGCCATAGGGTGACTGAAAAACTATTTAAGAACCACAATGGCAAATGCCTTTGTTTAAATGAGGCAAATGTTGTTTACCTCTAAGCAAAATAAAAGATGAGGATCAGAAGAAAGAGGGGATCAAAAGAGCTTTCTCCAAACAGATTTATAAAAGAGAGTGATTTTTAAGTGATTTCAACTCCTACTTTATAAGAATATTTTATAAGGCACTTTTCCGAAAATAATATGGTTCTGAAGAGTTTTCCTCCCCAAATGCTTCCTGAAAACGGTGACATTACTTTTATCCAGTGCAAACTGGACTTCATTTAAAACAATGCAGAGAAATCCAACAAAGCCAGTAACTCTGCACAAGGAAACCGGGCTTTATTTTTTTTTTCTTTTTCTTTTTCTTTTTTTCCTTCTTTTGGCCAGGAAAATAACCTTCAAACCTCAAATTGAATCTATAAATGCTTCTATCAAATTTTTCTTTCAAGAACCTGGAAAGCCGTTCGTTTTGTTTTACAGAACAGGTTTGAAAAGAGTTTTCTTGCAGAGTTTTTGTTTTATAATCAAAATAATTCAAGGGAAGTGACATGACTTCTCTTTTGAGATTTTTTTCTTTTTTTTTTTCTGGACAAAGTCTAGTAGAGGGAGAGAGAAGTGAGAAGGGGGCGGGAGTGGGGTGGGGTGGGGGGAGAAACTCTAACCAATTCCAAGACTGGCGGACAAAAGTTACACACAAAGGGAAAACCCTCAAAGATAGTTATAAATTATTCTGTCACTAAATTAAAGTATTGGTAGAAGAAAAGTCTTCAAAATGTAAAATGAGTACTAGTTGAATACCTTTGCAGTTAATGGCATTATGGAAACTTCTCTCTGGTGTGAATAACCCCCTCTCCACTGCCACCAGTACATTTTTGGCTTTTTTTTTTTTTTAATGTAGTTTAAAGAAACTTTATGCCATTTACCAAATAAATAAATAAATAAATAAATAACTTTGAAAGGGAAAAAAAAAGCCAAAGGAAAAGCAGAAATTAGGGCAGTTTTTAAACTACAAGCCAACTGTTTGCTCTACTGGGTTTTATTTATTAGTTCTTAAGGTATTTAAAACTTGAGCATTAGAACTGCAGAATAATTTGCAAATGAATGCCGTTGGAGTTGTGAAATATAACTCAGAGCTGAATGTGGGTTATTCAGACAAATGGCCGCTTTGTTCGAGGAGGGGAAGTAAAGTTCTGTGTTAATTTATTACAAACTGCAGCATTTCATCCCTGATGTCCAGGCAACAATGTTTTTTATTTCGAGTAATTTATAAGCACTTCCCAGAGCACTTAGCAGTGATGTCCTGGGCTATTTTGCTCCCAGAAACCGAGTGTATATGTATTTACTGTGGGAATTTGTTTTTAATAAAACTGTTGTGAAGCATTTTTATTCCTTTGCTTTGTTACATTAAAAACATTCGCTGCATAAGTAATGTATTTTATTCCAAGTTGAAAGGCAGCAGATCACAGCCGGCAACTGTATTGGGGGGTGGAGGATAATGACGGGAGGGATGCTGAGAGCGAACCGGGCTTTTTTCCCTGAAGCTCTAGGTGTCTCCTCTGCTAGGTGTCTTAACCACGCAGCTGGTGGATCATGACCAAGGGCCCCCACGTATCTGGGAGGTCCCAGGACGCGAGCACCCCGGACTACAACTCACACTGGAGAACTGAATGGAAGAAGGGAGGATAATGTGTACTGAACGCGTGTGTGTCTACTGGCTGTGTGTGCGTGTGTGTGCGTGCACATACACATGTGTGATCAAAGCCACAAATACTGAAATTTTCATGTGGTTCTCTAATATCTCCTAGAATCTGTTCACCATCCTAGAGATTCCAAAATTGGCCTTTATTTTGATTTCTAAGGAAAACCCACAGGGAATCTGGTTTCTACATACACAATTAAAAAAAAAAAATCAGAATTACCGGGATGCCCTTTGCTGGGTTAAAATTGGGGCAAGGAACCTCAGAACCATATTCTGAGGTTCTGGTTTTCAGCTTTGGTGAGAGAACTGTGGAGAATTCTAAAAGTCACCAAAGTCTTGCCCCAAAGGTTAGAGGAAGCTGTCTTGCTGATGGCAAGAGCCTTTCTGGAGATTCTGGTCTCCCTGTGCATCTTTGTTTGGTGGCTTGGGCTTCTGCCTTCGACTCAGGTCATGATCCTAGGGTCCTGGGATCGAGTCCCACATTGTGGGGTGTTGTGGGGGAGGGGTGTTCCGGTTTACTGGGGAGCCAGCTTCTCCCTCTCCTGCTGCCTGCTGCTCCCCCTGCTTGTGCTCTCTCGCTCTCTCTCAAATAAATAAATAAAATCTTTTTAAAAAATGATTTCACTTTCTCAAGAAGGGATGAGTTAATTGAAGTCACAGCTTGCCCATCTGTCTGTCTATCTAGGTATCTCTCTATGTGTCTATGTATCTATCATCTACCCATCATGCAGTATTGTCCTTGGTACCTTGACTTTGGGAAAATACTTTGTGATAGTCCTACCAGCTGCTACGATAGGAAGGTGGTAGATAATGTCCACAGGTACTTATTCGTGACCACAAAATAGCTGTCTATTTAACATGCATGTGTCACGTGGTACTTCACATGCGAACACAGTCAGTGCAAACTTGGGCTTCAAAGGCAAGGATTACACCAGGCCTTGCAGCCTCCAGAGGTAGAGGAGCTAGATAAAATGCAGCCTCATAATTATCTAGACACATTTGAGAAGTTCTTTATAATTTGAAAATTGCTTTGACTTTTAAAAAAGAAATTTGATGAGCAATTACTCTATAATAATAGATTTTAAAACTTATTATTAAAAAAAATAATGAGGGAAGTGTTTGAACAAATTACCTTTAAGAGAATCTAGGGTGTGTGTGTGTGTGTGTGTGTGTGTGTGTGTTTTTCTCCCTCTGGTCACTCACTTTTCCAGAAGTGAGGAGTAAATGAAAATACGGATTGCTGTGTTAATTAGCCGTGACAGTCATATTCATTCTTGGTAAAGGAGCCATGGACATAAGCACTGGCCTGTAGTGCTTATGTAGGCCAGGTGACTGAAAGAAACTAGGAGATGAGTCTAAGAAGAAGCAGACCTAGGTGCTTAGTGCAAACCGATTTCTCTTTGTATCCAGTCACTCGCTCTACCGGAGAAGAATTGAGCAATGCATTCTCCTGTTCCTTCTGTTGCTTGATTAAAAATTAACCTAATTTTTTAAAGACAAGCTCCAGGAAGCTTTCCTGACCTTAACCTGCGATCATCTCTTCCACCTTCTGGCTCCAAGTGCCCCGAGGCCGGGGCATGTAAAGGGTATACACACACGTATATATTGTCAGAACATCACAGAACCTCCTTCCCTCTGGGTCTCCAGGGTCTCACCCAGACCCAGGCCGGCTGGGAGTGGGGTGGGGGGAGGACGGGTGCTAGGAGTTCCCTCAGAACACGGGTGTGCAACAGAGCCTGGTTCAGGGGCTGGAAGCAGGTGGTCACCTCCTCAAGCTCTTGTCCCCAAACTCCTTCCACTGGGGTTTCTAACACCTTGGGTACTTTGGAGGTCAAAAGTGTATTTTTTTTTTTTTTCCCTTCGTGAAGACATCAACGTAAGAGCCGGTCATATGAAAAGCATGTTCGGGGTTTTTTAAAGAAGTGAGAGAGAAAGAAAGAAAACAGCGAAAGGTAACAACACATCAGTTCGTGATGTGGCGACGACAGCTGAGTGTATTTAGCTGACGTTGGAAACAATTATCTATCAATCAAATGATCCTCGATTTAAAATTTGTCCAAACAAATATTTACCGTATATGATGAATCTCAGTGTTTCAGGAGGGAATATTAGTCTCCTACGTGAACGGATCTCAAATATTACTTTATGCTGAGATGATTTTTTTAACCCCATTTTAAGCATGTCCTCCACCAGCCAACAGTCATGATAGCTACTCAACATACCAGAGATTCCTTGAGAAGGGATATTCTAGTCCCCAGGAGCTGAGGAGACCAGCACACTGCCTCCCAGTTGAGTGGCCAGTTCCCAGCACTGCGAAGTCCACCGAATACCAGTCAGCTGGGGAAAAAAAAAAAAATCACATGACGCAATTGAGGGAGTTTTCACTCCCAGGACTGAAGCCCTGACTCTCAACCGTGTGGGTCCTCTGCAGAGGGTGTGGAGTCTTCTTGTGTAGAGGGGCAGATTCTGGGGGCCCAGCACCTCCGCTCCATCCCCAGACCTGCCCCCCACCAGTCCTGTGAGCACGGGCTGCTAGCTTTCATGACGGTGTGCCTTAGTTCCCTCATTTGTAAAACAGAGAAGCCAATAATAGTACCTACTTCGAAGAGATGTGGTGAGGATTATTTTATATTATATTATATATGTATATTATATTATGTGGTATTTTCTGTGTGTCAACGGAGCATGGCATATAGGAAATGCCTTAGCATTGTGGTTATGTTATGGCAGTGTCCAAGTTCACTATATATCTCTTAAATTGACCAGCAACCATATTGAAACTTGACTCGTAGTTTTGCTCAGTAGTGGCACACTTCCCTGCCTACTTTCAGCCTTTTGTGATGTGTTTTCTTCACCAAGCAAGGCAGGCCAGCTCTTCCTTCCTTTCTGGGCCTCCCTGGGTCTCCGGCTTTTTCACCTTGTCCCTGAGTTTCCCTCTTCCTGAGCCTGTCTCTGTCTCCTTGAGTTATCTCTAGACATTTTTCTGACAGCTGGCTCTGCCTCATTGGTATTCATTAATTAGTATCCATTCTGCATGTCCCTCCCTTAACAAGTCTTGGAATGCAGACTACAGGGTGCTCGGGAGGTCTTGAGGGCAGGAGCTGGGTGGGAGGTCTTGGACGGGGTCTCCCGGCAAGGACGGAGGTGTTCAGTCTTCTTCTAGTCACTCTGGAGGACATACAGACTTTCAAGATCAGGGCATAAAAGCAGGCCCTGTTGGCTTCTCAAGTTCAGGGAACTCAGCACTGCCCTAAGGGATGGGAGAAGAGCTTTCATTTAAGGGTTCCATGCTTCTCTCCCTCCATCCAGCTGTGTGGGGTAGCCTGTGCTGGGGTGGAGGTTAAGTACGGACCAGAATCACATCCTTGGGCACCTGAGTCTCTGAGGTTTGCTCTTTTTGGGTCTCTGCTCTTAGTTTCTCTGGGTCATATTACAGTTTTCTCTCTTCTCCACCATTATCTCGACTTGTCAAATTCATACTTGTCAACTCTGATGAAAAGAGCTAATCCAATTTAATGCAATATCTCCTTGCAGGATTTGGGTTTTAACAAGGTGTAAAAGACTGTTTCTAGATTGTAAGACGGAATGACAAACTGGTGGGACATGGGTCATATCTGGCCCTTAGATGTCTTGGTTCCATAGTGTAACATCAAAAAACAAATAGATGTTAACAATTAATAGAATTTCCATAAATGTCTGGGGGGCCCTCTGGCCTCCCTTCAAGGATCTAGGCTTGTCTTCCTCCATCTTCTCTCTCACTGAATGTCTGGAAACTCATAGATCCTTTTCAACAAGTGTTCATTCTCAAATATCTTTCATCGAAGTCCCAAGTCCCAAAGGCCCTCCACCATCCTAGATACTGGGGATTTTTTAAGAAGAGACGGTCTTGCCCACAATGACCCACAGGCTAGGGTATAAATATGTTTGGAATTTTTACTTTCTATTTCTTGTTTATTAGGAAATGTGTATTTGCGTCTACTGTTTAACGTAAATATGTACATGAAAACACATCTATATTGGGACGCATGTTCAAACATTTTTGACTGATGGTGTACATGATCAAGCAGGAAGACCCTTGTTGCTACACTCTGGTGTACTTGGGAACAGTTGTCAAAAGGCAAATGCATGCAAAACACATGTTAATTCATGAATAACAAATAAGCCAGATGGAGCTGTGCAAGGATGCCGGGAGATAGATGGCTCAAGGAAACAGGGACAAGCACTGGGAGAGGGAGAGCAAGGAGAAAGAAGAAAGAAAAAAAAAAAAAAGACATGGGTGCTGGTGGATATGAGCCTTCGTCACCCTCTCCATAACCTTCTATGTTCTATAACTGATTCTGTTTACTACGGCAGAGGTCCCACATCGGAGATTGAAAACTCCCTTCTTGGGTCACATACAGAACTCTTGATACGTGGGCCGGGGGCTTGGAGGAAGCTTAGACGTCTATTCCTATAGGTCACTATACCCAGCGGGGAAGTCAGTCCTTGGGCACTTAAGCAATTGGCCTAGACTCATCTGCAAGGTTTCGTTGCAGATGCACCTGGTCCTTTCAGGTTTCTGGGAAGTGACCACTTATCACTGCATCTAGAAAAAGTTCTTTTTTTTTTTTTTATTTTATTTATTTACTAGAGAGAGAATGAAAGAGAGAGAGAGCGAGCATGGGGAGAGGCAGAGGAAGAAGGAGAGGATTTCAACCCGATTCCACCCTGAGTGCAGAGCCCTCTGTGGGGCTTGATCTCACGACCCTGAGATCATGACCTGAGTCGAAACCAAGAATTGGACGCTCAGCTGACTGAGGCATCCAGGTGTCCCGAGGGTACAGTTCTTAAGAACCACCAATAAGAAATGCACCTTTTATTAGGAATCTATTCATACCATTTCTGGAAATACACAATGGAGTTCCTTACTCTTTTGCACAGTGAATCCGGGCCACCTGTCATCTTGTCAACTGCCTTCAGGAAAAGACATACTGAACACAGTGAAACTCAAAGAAGGGCTTGTGACACAGTGGGCAAGGACAGGGCTTTGGGGTCAAATCCCACAGTGTGAACTCACTTTAAGAGGTCAGTATCCCCACCTGTAAAATGGACCTAAGAACAGAACCTACCCCTACAGGCTCTTGGCAAGACTAAATGAGGCGCTCCGGGTGACATACATAGCACAGAGTCTAGCATAGAAAAAGGGCCCAGGGAACTGGTAGATATTATCTGATGCAAAATTTATCTCATAATGTCAGCACTCAGCTACTCGTGCGTGGTTCACACGCTGAGAGTCGGTGGCAGCAGGATCGTCCCCCAGGGTGGTGCCTCCTTCAGTTTTTCGTATGTTAGAGTCGCCCGTCTTCGTTGCCAGGAGCAATTTCCTGGGGGCACCCCAAGTCTTCTGCATGTGAGCAAAATGACAGACTGATAGTCGAGGCCCAGGAGGAGTCCCATACCCTCCAAACGAGACTGAGGAGCTGGAATGAACCGAGAAGGACACTGCCCAGGGAAGTACCTAAGCTGAACAGAGTCTGTAGACCTTGAACTATCTGTGAGTTTCATCAAGAAGGAAGTCTTGCTTTCTTTTGCAATGTTCTATGGGACAGGGTATGCTCTTGGCTCTGGCTGGAGCAGCTGGCCTTTGGTTTAGGAGAACTTTGGAGAAGGGGTGGGGTGGGTTGGCCAGGAATTTGCTTGAATTCAGGTGTAGAAAGACCTCTTGCATTCCTTTTTTTCTCTTCTGTCTCCTCCACCCCCCACCGTGTCCCTTCCCTTGGTCCCCCTAGGTGGTTTGCTGGGACAGGCCAAAGACTCAGGTGTGCCCAACAAAAAGATTGGCCAGAACCCTGCCTTCAGCTCTGGAAACTCCTTCCTCTGTGGCTCTTGCTTTGGGGACCAATACCGGCCTGTAAGGGGCAGATCCAGAAGCGCTCCCTGACTCGCCACTACAACCATTTTGACCAACAGTGGCATCTTCCCTCCCTCTAGGTCAAATCCAGAGACTCCAGAGTTGCCTTCTCTGCCCTTTTCATGAAGAGTCACCCCTGGGATTTTGCTGGGCCCTTGAGTCTGGCTTTCTGTGTCCTTGTGCTTTGCAAACGAACCAGCCCAAAGGCCAGTGGGGCGGGAGGTCTGCTGGGGGAGGGCACTTTATCTCCCAGATAAAACATCCAGGCAGAGAAGGGGTCAGTATTGGGGTCCTGACGGGCTGGAGGGGCACCCAGCTCAAAAAGGCAACACTGGGCTTGGCGCACCCCTGCAGATCGGTGCAACCCTGTGCTTTCCCAGACGCCGGGCGTCCCTCCCGGTGCTGTTCCGGGAAGGGTGCTGGCTCCTTTTCCTCGGCGTGGCTCCCTTTATCAGTCTGGAATAGGAACTTCTAAAACCCCATTAACTAGTAATCACTCAGGGCTAGTGAGGGCGCCTCTACCACCCCAGGGATATCCAATTAGCAAATCATGATCCGGCCCTCCAGTGAAAGAAGTCAGACCCATTATCTGTGATGTCCCCAATTAGAGTGTTTATTCATGAAAGACTGCACTGAGCTGGCCAGCACGGCGGCTCCTTCCTCCCCAAAACCAGGCCAGATTCAACATCTCTTCCCACCCCCACCCCAGCCCCGTCACCCCTGCAGGCCCCCTCCACAGTCTGCCCAAATCACGAGGAGTTCGGCTAGCAGCGGGATGGAAGAGTCAAATTCTTCAGTTTTGGTCATGCCTGACTTGAGTTCCCTGTTTTGTGTTTCTTGGGGGGCGGGGGGTGATGGGATGGGGTGGGGGGGTGGGAAATAAATGAGCGGAGACCTGAACGCGGCTGTGATTTTGTTACTATTTAATCCATCCCACTGTGGCATTAGATCCTGGCATTTTTCAGACACGGAGAAGGCCCCAGAGCTGGGGTCTCCCTCCTTCCCCTTCCTGCTTCTGTTTTAACTGCCTAGAAAACGTGGATTAAAACTCTGTCTGCTTTTAGAGCAAACACGGTCCTTCGGCAACTGAGTGGGTCCAGCCCCCCTTTCACTCCATTTTACAAACGAGGAAACATGGTATTATTAGCTTTGGTTGGTGTAGAAAACCTCTCCCTCTGAGAAAGCCAAGAATAGTACCCCACTTTTAGAATGTCCAAGTAAATATAGTGACGACGAAGTAAAAATTAAAACAAAAAAAAAGTATTTGCTGGAAAGATGATCCTACTGAAGGATCTTCGTTCTGGAAAAACTGAATAAAGGAAAAAAAAAAAAAAGATCCGGAAGCGTGTTATAAGAACAGTGATTTGCATTCTGCTTGCTGGTTAGCTGAGAGATAAACCCAGCTAGGAGGGCCTTTCGAGGCAGGCCATTTTAGCATCTGACATAGGATGAATTTCCTTGCAATATCAGGTCTCCGAAGTCCAATCCTTTCCCCGCTAGAAGGGAAATTATATTTCTTCCTAGCTTTCCTGCTCAGACAAGTTGCTTGGGGGAATTAGGGAGCATTGCTCCCAACCAAAACTCGTGTCAGGCCGCTGTGAAAACACAATCTGTCTGTTTATGTTTCTAGAGCCAAACACGGTGTTTTCTATAATTCTGATTAGCATCTACTTGGCCCCTTCCTTGAAGTATCCTCTGTGGAAATGTTCCAGATAGGAATCTGTGAGCTCCTTCTGTCCCTCGTGTGCCCGAGCGCGCCCCTACCGGCCTGAGAACCGAGGGTCAACATTGTGGGGATTTTGCAACCTGGTTTTTAACTGCAACTGCTACAAAAATTGCAATGATAATGAACTTACAATTAAAGGCATCACGCGAAAAGCAAAGGGGATGATGCTCAAAAATTAGCGCTTCTTCATTATTTTCCTCCTTTTCATTGGTTATATACCAAGTTCTACCTTAAAGTAGATTGTATATTGTATCTGTACATATACTGTAGATTGGTGTGCTAATAAGTATCTTCTCCCAGCTCCTCGCCTTGCAGGCAGCCTGTTAGGGGGGATAATTTCACCATGGAAATCAGAAACTACAAATCAGGGTGTCCCCTTCCTGCCTATCCCCAGAGCTAGTTGTTAAACATTTACAGCCCATCACTGGATACAATACCATCTATTTAGTTGAGACTGTGACCTTGAGGAAAGCCCCAAGTGTGAAGTTCACACAGTAACCCCTCACTCCCCTGGCATTGTTGGGCAAATGTCTGGTCTAGGTAAGTAAATTTTATTCGCAGCTGAACACAGTCATTCAGTATCAAACCCTTTATTATAATACTTCGCCTGTTTTTCTAAATGGACATCACGTAATCTGCTGTCTTTGAAACAGAAATTCTGACATTATTTCAGTATTCCCTTGAGAGAGGAGTGTGCGTACAGTCATCGAGTTGTGCTCCATTGTAATGATTTCATGGGTTCGGGGGGTGGGGGGGCAGGAAGGTGTATGTCCGTCAACCCTGCACCGAACGTTCTAGACACCTATGAGGTTTTAGTTGCTCTTTGTGCTTTGATTGCTTCTCTATGTCTTCTGGATTAGTGAAAAGATGTCAACTGTCATTCATGTTTTTAATTACGCAAATAGTACATGAATACATGTTCATCGTAAATAATTCCAATGCTACCTTGGTTAAAAAAGAAAGTACCCCTCAAACCATTTTCTTCTCTCTGCCCATTACGTTTTGATGTTTCCCTCCATCTTTTAGTATAGATCAACACATATGTAAATATTATTCTATATAATAATATATTATATATACACGGCTTTTACATAAATGGGAATCACAATTGCGTATGATTCCGCAGGATTTTTTCATTTGTATCTTAAAATGTTTCCATGTTAGTATACGTACATCTTTTTTTTTAAAGGTTTTTTTTTTTTTTTAAGATTTTATTTACTTATTTGACAGAGATCACAAGTAGGCAGAGAGGCAGGCAGAGAAAGAGGAGAAAGCAGGCTCTCCACGGAGCAGAGAGCCCGATGCAGGGCTCAATCCCAGGACCCTGGGATCATGACCTGAGCCGAAGGCAGAGGCTTTAACCCACTGAGCCATCCAGGCGCCCCAGTATACGTACATCTTTATCATTCTTTGCAACACCTGCAGGATCGTACAGCCCTTCCCTGCATGATTCCCCATGCAGGCTCTTTCCATTTTTTTTTGTTACGAAGGAAGCAACATTTTATCTCTGTTCATGTATCTTTATAACTGTGCCTATGTGTTTACATAGGAAAATTTCCAAGAAATAGTATCTCTCTTTTAGTTTAGTTTTTGTTTTAATTCCAGTTAGGTAATACACAGTGTTGTATCAGTTTCAGGTGTGAAATACAGGGTCAACACTTCCATCAAGACAAGCGCCCTCCTTCATCCCCATCGCCTATTTCACTCATCCCCCCACCCAAGCAGCAGAATTTCCATCCTGGGATAGCTGTCTTTTCTCGCTCCTTTTATTTCTCCTGATACTCTCCTACGTCGATGAAATGTATTAGTATCGTGCCTAGGAGAAAAGAGGCTCTGGGTAAAGATTCCTCATAATATGGTGTAAGGACTTCTTCAGATAACCGAGGCTGCTCACGGTGTTTGTTCCCATCCTCAGGATCTTCCTCTTCCAGCATGTTCCAGCTGTCTTCCAAATATCCTATGTTCTCCTGGCCTGGGGGCTTTTTCCGACACCTCGGAGGGCCATTTGATCATGGAGGTAGTCCCAAAGTGCTGGGGAATGAACAGCCCCCAGAAGCAGCTCTGAAACAATGAGCGGGTTGGGTGCGTAATACCCCGCCTCCCTCACTTCGAAGGTGGGATCATTCCGACATGTGTGCTTTACGCCATTTCTTGGAGTTTCTCATGGGGCTGCGCTCCATTTGCTTAAAATGAGTGGGGAATCCCTGAGAGGAGGCACTCCAACAACCACTTTCTCTTCCCGGGTTCCCTTCCCCACTCCTCCATTAAGATTCTGCACCTCCTCGATAAATTACCTGCAACTGATTGCTTGCGTCTGGGTTGTTCCTGGGGGGACCCCAAACTAAGAGAGCTTGTCTTCTTAGGTTGGTGGTCACGACAGCCCTCACCCCAGAAATACGATGTGGCTAAGCAAAGATAATGCTTCACCTCACTTATTGTGAGGAACAAGTACCCTGTTTATGAATGAATCAAGTTATATTTGGCTGCTTTTGTACAGAGCTTGGGGACTCATGACTTGAGCAGCAGGGTGTGCTGATTGGGTTAAAACTGTGTTGCATATTAATAGACATTATCCCATCGAGAAAATATGAACAGCTCCACACTGTCTTTCTGCTCAGTGAACTTGACAGAGAAAGCCCACACACGCTTGAGAGCCCCAGGCCTTCGTCTGGACCTGGGGGCTTGTATGAAACAGAATCAGCTCCGCAGAAGAACGTGACGTCTTGGGGCCTCGTTGACCAGGAAGCCAAAATCCAGGGAGCATGGGCTTCCTCATAAGGCAATGTTCCCCCATCTGAGGCTGAGGCCTGGCACAGAGAAGCCCATCACATCATCCCTGGGCCAAGGTCAAAATACCCCAGAGCTGGCTGTTTAAGGGAGAGCTTGGGAGTTGTTTCAGGATCATCAGAGAAGCTTGGAGCTTCTCTGAGCCAAAAAAGTCTTTGGTTAAAGCTGTCCCTTTTCTCCTCCTGAGCTGGGGTCAGCTGGTGATGACCCCAACCTCAAACCAGGAACTCTTTTTCTCATGAACACCCACTTACTTCTCTTGCTTTGAAGAGTTCTAAGAGGTCCCTGAAAAATGGACCCCAACTTAATAATAACAATAATAGCCAACCGTTATTCAACATAGCACCACGCATCACACTTGGTGATTCATGGGTCCTCAAAACAGTGCTCAGAGAAGAAGGACTGGAGGATAATTATCCCCACCCAGGTAAGGAAACCGAAGCCCAGGAAGGCTTAGTCACTGGCCGGAGGCCACAGGATAGACACATGGGATAGTTGGGATTTTGTCCTAGCATGTCTAGCTTCAGAGCCCATGATCTTAACCTAAGTGCAGGACCTTGGGGATCAGACTATTCTTGTTTTAAAGACTTCTTTAGCACTGACCTCAAGCAAGTCATTTAAACTTGACTTGACCTTGAGCTTGAATTTCTCCAATGAAGGGAATGAAACTTACATCATGAGAGTTGTAAGGCTGGTGATGTCAGTATATGCACAGCCATGGCAGCCAGCAGAGAAGGTACCCTACACGATGGAGTGGCTATTATTATTGTTGTCGTTGATGTCTGGTATTCAATCTGCTCCCATGCACGTTATACTCCATTTATGCCCAACTGCTTGCTCCTCCCTGAGCACACGGGCTGTTTCTCAGTCTTCCATCTGTCTGCAATGTTCTTTTCTTTCCTCTCTTTCTGGTGATCTCCTGCTGATCCTTCGAGGCCCAGCATGAATGCCGTGTTCTCCAGGGAAAGGCTGCAAATTCCCTTTGAGTCCTTTTCCATTAGTGATTCCATTTGGCCAGGGGTGGGGGGGGGTAGTTTGCTGTAAGAGCATAAGGTATGGAGACTGTCCAGCTTCAAGGAATGACCCCACTTCTTCCCAGATAGGGCATGTGGCCTACGTTCCTCCATGGGTAAAATGAGAGAAGTTCTAGTACCTATCTCACAGGCCCGTGGTGGGGCTTAACATGAGAGTAAGCTTAGCATGGGGCTACAGAAATAGGAAGTGTCCAGCAAATCTTATTTATATTATTTGAGCATTATGAACATTACAGTCATATCATTTAATGCTTGGCGTTATTAGCATGTTCATGATAGAGTAGGGTCTTTACCTGCATTAGACCACAAACTGCTTTGAGACAAGAACAGAGTCTATTCCATCTTATGGGTTTTGTACCAGTGCCTGGTATATAGTAGTTAATTTGATGTTATATGGAAAGATGGGTGAGTGGGTAGGTAGGTGGATGGTTAAGTGGAGGGATGTATAATTGTGTCCTGACCAGGTGGAAGGATCAAGAGGCTGGGTCATCTCTGCTAACAGGCTACACTGATTATCTCGTCAGGAGTAGAAGAACAGAAAGGGTCAAGCAGCAGGCTTCCAGATTCTAATTTATTTTATTTTTTTAAAAGTTTTTATTCATTTATTTGGCAGAGAGAGTGAGATCACAAGTAGGCAGAGCAGCACATAGAGAGAGGGGGAAGGGAAGCAGGCTCCCTGCTGAGCAGAGAGCCCGACGTGGGGCTCGATCCCAGGACCCTGAGATCATGACCTGAGCCGAAGGCAGAGGCTCAACCCACTGAGCCACCCAGGAACCCCCAGATTCTAATTTAAATGAGGGATGACAAAGGAGAAAACAAAACAACACAAAACTGATAACCAAGAAGGCTAGTGATTCCATTTTTATCCACGTTGGGTGAAGAGTTGACTTATTTTCCTCCAAGACCTCTTTTATTTCCAAACATTTGTATTTACCTTTCCCCAACCCCAATACGTTAAAAAAAGGGTCATTCAGAGAGCCACTCATCCATCCCGAGCAACCTGACTTGTCATCTGCACATCAAGAATATTGCAGGCAGGTCTGGCTATCCTAGGACCTGAGTGTAGGTAAGAGAAAAGATAAAGGTAGGGTCTAGGCTTGGGACTCTCTTGCTGATTCTTCTTGGTGGGGAGGCTCCAGGTTGAGAATCCAATGCTTTCATGTACAAGGCAAAGTCTTGCTGTGGTGTGAAGTCACTGGATCAGCAGATTCTTAGTCTTGATCTTTCTCCTTGAGGGCTGTTTCTTAGTCATCAAAGTCTGCTGGCCAGGCTATGTCTAAGCTCTCAGTGGAGCCTGGATCCCTGGACTTAGAATCAGTGGGGCGAACAGCGAATTCACTCAGGTGGAATCACCTCCAAAGGGACCTCCTGTGTACGCTGTGCCATCAATGATGCTCTCGCCCTTTGCCCGCTGTTAAGAACCCCCACTTGCAAATGGTCCCCATCCTGGTAAGTTGCCAGCCCCCAAAGACACTATCTTCCCTACCTTTTACTAGAGTGACCATAGTGAGAATCAACCGTAGAAACTTGGCCGATGATCAATGAACCAAGCATGTATTCCGTTCCAACTGGTCTTACTGGTTGGGCCTTGGCTCTTCGGTGAGATGATTTTAAGAAGTGGGTCAAGACTTTGTGCTGACCCAAAATAGGCCCTCAGTTAACCTTTACAGAGAAAAGAGGGAAGAAGGAGGAGGAGGAAATTTCAAGGACAAGGAGGAGGAAAGAAGATTCTCATCCTCTGAGATCTTACTCTCTGACCTGGTTGACAAGACCAATGGTCACAGAACGAGCAAAGAACTGAAGAGAGTAATGCAGTTGCTCTATCAGGGGACTCAGAGGAGACGATGCAAGTTCTGGAAAAGGAGATACCAGGATTGGCTAGAAGGTGGGAGAGGCTCCTTGGGAAGGAGAATGTCTTGTTTCCCAAGTCTCTGTTTTTATGGTACACATAAATGGAGATGTCTAGCAACTCCCCCCAGGTCCTTCAGCCCGTTGAGGGAGAGCAGTGACTAGAGCCCCCTGCGCACCTACACTCAGGGCAAGGCACCTTTCACAAGCCACTCATTTGCTCCCTCCCTCCCTCCCTACCCTTCTACATTCCTTCCTTCTTCCCTTCCATTAGTTCTTCAACAAATATTCCAGTTAACAGAGCTACCATGTCCTTTCTGTACGAACCAACCCTCTGTAAGGCTTCAGTGAGATGTTGGTAGTGCCTGGCGGTTAAGAGGTCTGGCTTTGGAGACCACGGGCTTTAGTTCAAATCCTTATTTTACCAGCAATGCACTGTGTGTCCTGGCTTAGTTATGGAACCCTATTACTCTGAAGGATCCTCCTGCATACAATGGGACCATCCAAGTACTTACCTTGGAAGATTTTGTGAAAACCAAAATGAGGCAATTAGTATCAAGCACATAAAAGAAACCAGCGTTCTATGAGCTCTCAGTAAATATTCACTGCTGTTTTTTGTTTTTTTCATCACAAAATACCCAACAAAACCAAAACGGGCCAAACACATATTGGCCTTTGCTATTTCAGAGTGTACAAGAGGATCAGCCTGACAAACTTCACTTATCTCTGGTTTTAAGAAGTTTGGGGGGGGAGGCGGTGCCTGGGTGGCTCAGTGGGTTGAAGCCTCTGCCTTCAGCTCAGGTCATGATCCCAGGGTCCTGGGATCGAGCCCCGCATCGGGCTCTCTGCTCAGCGGAGAGCCTGCTTCCCTCTCTCTCTGCCTGCCTCTCTGCCTACTGGTGATCTCTCTTTCTCTCTGTCAAATGAATAAATAAAATCTTAAAAAAAAAAAAAAAGTTCAGAGGGACCAGGAGATCAAAATTTCTTTCAGACAAAGTGAAAGGAAAAACACCCACTCAATACCAAGCTTTCCCTTTCTACAGAAGCCTGAGTAGAAGGGAATGAAGGAACATCAAAGGCGGGGATGTCTCCAGGCTCCAGTGCCTGGGTGAGGCTAGACTGATTCCACGATCTGGGTGATGGCGGACCCCTATGGTTCTGCGATGCTGAGATCTGAAGTGGTGATACTTGGAGGGGAAGCCCCTGTCAGAGAGCTGAGATGAGGCTTGTCCACAGGCAGCCCTCCGGACCCATTCCCTGGCATCCTTGAGTGCCTAGCATCCTTCCGTGCTCTAGAACATCCTTCCGCATCAATACATACAGTGAGGAGCACCTACTTACTTTGACGCCCAGACCTTGTCCTTTTCTGCCCTGACAACTTGTGGTCTCATTTTTAAACGAAGACAGGAGAATCTGGCACTTGACTCACAGTCTGGAACCATCTTTCCTCTCTTAACTGGTTTTCTCTTCCCCCCCCACACACAGAGCTGATCTCGCCTCGCACACTGGGAAAGACCAAGCCTCTTTCTTTGTTTCTTCCTTGGGCCTAACAGCATCCGGCCATCCACCTGTGCCCTCCCTGTGGTCCCTGAGGACTCAGAGTTGGATGTCCTGCACCCTTGGCCTTCGGAAACAAAAGACACACTTTACCGAAACGTCATATGTCAGCCTGCGTCCTTCCATTCTCTTAAAACCCCTTCTTCTTTTTTTTTTTTCCTCTCTCTCTCTCTCTCTTAAACATTATGAAGAAAAAGGCAAGAAAAGAATTGAGGAGAACAGTCCACCAAAAAAAAAAAAAAAAAAAAAAAAAAAAAAGGAAAGAAAAGAAAAGAAAAGAAAAAAAGAAAAAAAAAAAAATCCCAGCAAACCCAAGCCCACTTTGGGGAGTTGAAACACCTGCACTTTCTCAGCAGTTTGAAAGGAAACAAAAAATTGCCAAGTGGTATAAAATTTGAAGAAAAATTACCCCAAGGAGGAATGGACGTTAACCACGCTTCAATTCCCCACTATGGGTTGACATTTGAAGTACTTTCTTCTCTCCTCATTCTTTCTGATTCACAGTGTGTCTGAAGAGGTGAATTGGGCACACAAAACCCAACCTCCTCTTGCCAGGGTGGCTATGAAATATGAAGGCCAGACGATTGTCTGGGCTCAGTGCATTGGAATAACATTGGTTAAATTATGGATAGTTTTTGAATAGTGTCACTTTTTTTTTCCTCTGCAGATGGTTGTTCACACAAGGAGCCGGGTCTGCATAATTGTATCACTAATCAGCAGTAAGGCAATTAGTTGTGTAAGTGTGCTATAATCATTCTAACAGAAGAGATGACGAAAAGACAAAAAAAAAGGGGGGGGGCACCAAAATGTCTTTTCTGAATCCATCAACTGACAGCCATAATTAGATATATATAATTGAAAATTCCACAGTAGGGGGGCCAGCTTATACAAATGAATTTTCTCTGCTGCCCTTACGCATTTTTGTCTTGGCTGAACATCCCCCCTAGGAAAAGGCAGAAAACTCGTCATTCCAAGAGTGCATACTGTACTGGGTATTCTTCCAGACCAATGATGTCAGAATAACAATTTTGGGGGGGTGTGGGGGGTACGGGCCGGGGGACTGGAGGTTAGCGTGCTGGAAAGACAAGCGCCTAGTGTGGGCTCATAGGAATTGCGGGGCCGAGAATTATGTCGTTGTCACTGTTAGCTTGAACCCGTTTTTCGCTGGTACCCCAATGTCCCTCTTTTGGTTCATACTGGGAAATTCTGGGAAGGGCTGACTTTGCCATGAGGCCCTGGGTGGAGGGTCTGCCACGCTTTTAGGGACCCAGGAGAATGTTTTGAGTCTAACTCCTTTTTAAATGAAATGAAAATAAAATGAATATTATAATAAGAGTGTGTAAAAATGAACCCAGCCTGGATTATTATCATCCTCCTAGCAACGCAGTGGCAAAATGTCATTTCTACGAGCTTTTTTATGGAGGAAGGGGCACACGAAGGCACAGGGCCCTCTGAAGTCATGATGTGGCACGGATCCTGGGCTTGGTGGACTCTCGTACGGAAGTGAGAAAAAGTGAGGTTTGAGGGATCTTCCTCTCGACAGAATATCCCATCCTCACCTTTTATAAGAAAGAGGGGACTTTATTTAACTAAAGCCTGATTATCAAAACCTATAATTACATTTGGGTTAAAAATTCTTAAGTGCCTATGAGTTTGTGGAAACTGTGCGGGAAAGCTTAGCATGGAATTAATCAGACTCCTGGTCTCCCATCAGACTAAAAATCTTTTCAAATTGGAAGCGCATCCCCCCCCCCCAACCTCTCTCTCTCTCTCTCTTTGAATTCACCAACTCTCCTATCATTTAATTGGACAAATCTTAACTGTGATTTTTTTCCCCTCCCAAAGAGGGGGCACATTGTGGCCAAAGCTTGTTAATTAAGTTCTTTAAATGCCCCCAGCTGTGCAATAAGTTTTCAAAGCAACACAACTGAAATTTTTTTTTTTTTTTTTTTTTTTTTAACATTTGGTGGCTAGTTTTCAATCATGCATTATTCCCCCCTCCTTGTTTTGAGGATGGGAAAAAACAGGAATAATCTCTGGGAGAATTCCCATGCATTGTGGAATCTTGGACAGACAGTCAAATTAGAGGTGCCATTAAGGGGAGTCTAATTGGAGCCTGTTTCGGGAGGGGAGTCACAAGGGACGATTCTTCAGGCTCACGGAGAGCTTGGGCATGCACATGGTGGTATAGAAACGACTAAGGAAAGTACCCAGGGAAGTAAACCTCCCCAGTAGCGGCAGAGGGTGGGGTTCTTCCTCTCCAGCAGATGGGGTTTTAAGGGAAGTGGACTGAGCCAGGCAGGCAGAGAGGGT
The DNA here is from genome assembly GCF_963455335.1 of Martes martes. Classification (NCBI taxonomy): domain Eukaryota; kingdom Metazoa; phylum Chordata; class Mammalia; order Carnivora; family Mustelidae; genus Martes; species Martes martes. The sequence continues at coordinate 31,501,919 of NC_137905.1, read as the reverse complement.
CTGTGGGCAGGATAGATGGTCACCGAGTGTGTTTCTGGTTTCCCCTTCTCCCCTAAGTGTAGCAGACCGTCTCCCCCTCTTGACCATCTCCACTAGCGGAGATGGGGTTGGGAATAGAAAGAAAAATGGGGAAGCAAGTTCGCAGCGAGGTGCGCCATAAAGCATCCATGCTTTCAAGTAACATTGATTTTGAAACAAATGACGTTCAACTTAGTAGGGTGAGGACTTTTGATCAACAGAACTTTGTCCATTCATATTCTAGTTCTTCCATAGTTTAATTCTCTTTGGGGGTATCTCATCCCCCAAGCCCCTTCCACAACTGGGTGTGGCCACAGGACTTGCTTCGGCCAATGGCATGTAGGTGTGCATGGAAACGATGGAGGTCAAGTGGCAGCTTTAAGAGCCAACACATAATAGGCCTCCCTCTGTCCCCCCTGCAGGAGTGTTGAGGTGGGGACTCCTCTGCCATGGGTACCTGGATTTCCAAGATGGACGGAGCCCTCCAGGGCATCAACCCCCCACACCGCCCCACCAGTCCATGTTAGACATGTGGTCTGAAGAAGAAATAAAGTTCTCCATGGCAGACCAGGGAGATTTGAGGGTTGTTGGCTCCTGCATGATATTGTAACCCGACAGACACAATGTCTTAGAGTATGTAGTGAAATGGTGGCCTGGGGACCCGATCGGGTCTGCAGAAATGTTTTGTTCGGCCATGGTTTTTTATTTTTATTATTTTTAAAAAAGATTTTACTTATTTATTTAAGAGAGAGAGCGCATAAGCAAGGGGTAGTGGTAGACGGAGACGCCGACTCCCCACTGAGCAGGGAGCTTGATCAGGACTGGATCCCAGGACCCTGGGATCATGACCTGAGCTGAAGGCAGAGGCTTAACCGACTGAACCATCCAAGCGCCTTGGCCATGTTTTCTAAAAAACTAGTTGCCACCATTAAATATCACGAGGGCACACATACATACCTGGCAACACTAGACTTAGATGCTTCCTGTGTAGCCGCCTGGGGTAGCAGCCCCCAGCACTCCCCAGGGCCTGGTACCAGTGGAACATTTATATCACTTCGAACCCCCCATGGGCCAAGATCTTCCTATGCCTGGAGGATGGGAAGAGAGTGTCTCGGGGTTTTCCCTCCTCTTTGCTTTTTTCAGTATGCCACCAAAAGGGTAATGACCAGGCTTGTTCTGGCTTCGCTCCCCAGAAGGGCAATTTGGGGGGCAGTGGAGCACTCGTTGTGGGTCTAAGTGAGTACGGGCTGCAGATCTGTGATCTGGGTTTCTTGCACACTGTGTGTACATCTATGGTCCTCTGTGTACATCTTCGGTGGACCCAGTGGGTGGGACACATCTTGGAGGGGCTCAGGTAGGCTCAGTGGAATGGTTCCTTGCCAACTTCACAACTATCACACCGGGGGCCAGGCAAAGAAGAGGAGATACCATTGGCTCTAGTAAGTGCGGGGCACACCTGATCCCCCTCCCTGTTTCTTCCCTACCCACCTCCTTCAGCTCCTCCCACCTTTGCCTTACCTTTCCCCCATGCAAATAAAATGGCTGGCAGCCATTTGCCCTTAAAGGACACCTTCTCCTACAGCTCTTAGATCCTTGGCATCTTTTCCCCTTGACTCAAGATCTATTTGTTGCTTTTCTCTCACTGTCATGGCTTCACAGAAAGTCACCTTCCTTGCTATTTCTAAGAACCTCCGATGGGATGTCAAATACAAGCCTGGACCTCCTTCCTCGCCCCACTGCGGTGTTCCAAAGCCTGCCTGCGTTTGTTCTTTCCTTCTCCCCACCCTGCCACCGGCAGAGTTTGCTCAGTCTGGTGCTTCAACGTAGACAAATTGTGCCTGCACATTACCTCTCCCACGGCTGTCGGCCTTTTCAATCCTCCTGGAAGGTTCCATCCTTATTAAAAGTTATCCATCATGGTACAAGACACAGACTTCTTGGCATGGCAGAGCTCCTTCCAGGAGAGGGGAGATGATGCCCGGTCAGTGGACACCGGTCTCATCTTTGGAGAGCTGGGGCTTCCTTTTCTGGGATGCAAGCTTACTTCTATCTGGGACACCCTCCCACTCGAGCACGCCTGCTCCTGGGCTGTTGAACTCACTACGGTGTTGGTTCTGATTCTCTGCATCTTCCACTTGGCCCTGTCCTTCTGAGCCACCTTGCCAATGCTCCCACTTAGAAATTCCAGGACTGTCCCCGTAAGAGGGACCGCCTGGAGGAGTGATGAACAGCGCAGGCTCTGAGACCACCGTGCAGGATTTTATCCTGGCTCTCCGGCTTATTAGCTGTGTGACCTTGGGAAAGCGACTTCAGTCCCAGCTGCCTCTGCTTTTTTTAGTTGCAAAATGGGGGTAATAACAGATTTAGCCTCAGAAAGGGTGTTATGTTGTCCTAAATGTGTTAGTGCTTGTAAAACACTTCAAAGTTACCTGGCATAACAGGAGAATTCAATCAAAGTTTGCTCTTTATCTAAACCCCAAAGGGTGATCTTAATGCAAAGGGGTAAACTCAGCCCAAAGAAATAATCCCAACCCAAAGGGGTAACCTCAATGCAAAGAGTTTCTATTTCCTTCACCCCTTTCCTCAAGAGCTAAGTTCTTAGACTTCTTGCAGAACTTTCCTCTGACTGCATCCTTTTTAACCTGGGGTCACCTCTCTGACTTGGGTTTGCCCAGAGCCACTGTCACCGTGCATTGCTTCTCACCATCCTTCTCACCCGCTAAGGGTAGAAATCTCTTCTCTTCATCTCTGCCTCCTCAACATGTCTTGCACATGACTCTGCGGAGGGTAACTACTCAAGAAGATTGTCCCTTTCTGCTTATTAATGGTGGCTCTGACTCTTTCCTAGAACAATGGGGGCTTCTTAACCGCTTTTATGCCCAAGATTCTATTAGTGCCGGCTCCTGTCTTCTCAAATTTATTTGGATTTTCTTCATGTTGTCTCCCAACCAAATGGAAACAATGGGTGAGCCATTGTCTACCACCTTGCAAGGCCAGGCAAACTTTACTTCGGTTTGGAGAATGACCAGAATTAAGCCTGCCTCAGCCTTCGGAGGTGGGGGGCTGACATCTCCAAATTTTGAAATGTGTGTTGGTTCCTCCCCCAACCTCCAGGCTTTTCTAAGTCATGCTGGCTATTTGGCAAAGTCAACTGTGTGCTTCTTTGGATTATTTTTAAAGCTTTCGTTAAGCCACACGCATTCCCATTTCTGTAATCATCCGAGAACTATATGAGCGAGCCTGAGAAACACCACTGGTGTGCTGTTTGGTACTTATTAGCTTTATAACTGATGACCAGGCCTCAGGATAATGACAGCATGGCTGCTTCACGGTCCCTCTTTAATAGAACTGATTTCTCAAGAAGCAAGTGTGTCTGCTGGCTTGGTCTTTATAAGTCAAATATGGAGGCAGACATGGGCTGAACAGTGGGGTAGAAAGAACCCAGTGAGTTTTGAACGCCCCATCCTGGGCCTCTTTGGCCAAAGGTCAAAATTTTGATCCCAGCAGGCAGAATTTGGCCTGCACAATGTTTTTAGAAGAAACTAAATTTTAGCACTTCTTTAGCAACTCAGATGTTATGCTGGTTGCCATAATCCGTACCATTCCCTTTTGGTTGGCATCTGGCTCACTTCTTCACTTGTGCTCATGGGCTTGGTCCCCGAAGACGACTAAAACAACTGAGAGCTTCCTCTGTAAATATGACAACGACTCCTAGGGACACAGAACCGAGAGTCCAGTCCCTTCTCAGCTATCATCCCACATTTCCAAGGGGAGAGATCGGAACCCATCCCTGGCTCACAAGTCACCGGTAGCCAAGTCTTAGATGTTCAAGGTCACAAAATGAGACACTTTCTCTGGAACTCTTTCGAGAAGAATGAAAGCTACAGAACTGGAATTAGGGTCGTGGTCGCATCACTGGTTAAGGAGGTCGGATCCTGAAACACAGAGCCCATACGTGAAGCGTCATCTGTCGCGGCCTCCGCTCCATGCCTTGCTGGACCTGAAGACCTCCTCATTCGTCTGGAAAAGCCCGCTCCCACCAGAGCATCAGTGAGCATCGCATAGTTTCCTGAAGATCTTGAGATGGAGGCAGCGGGAGGGGTTTATGTCACTGTGTACCCAGTCTTTCTCTGAGAAGCCCTCCCAGGCACCTGGTTCCCTCCGTCTTACTTCTCAGCCCCCTGGGGGCCCAGCTTTCTCTCCCACCCCCCTAAGTGATGGTGAGCCTCTGAAACCCCTGACTCTGAGCTTATCTGTCCTCTCTTCTTAGGCTGAATGACACACAGCTCTCCTGCAGTTTCTATCTCCCTCTGTCACTTACTGCTATTTTCAAGGGAGGCTAGAAATTGTGGTTGAGACCAGCAAACAAAAGATTTCTTCAGTCCCCATGACCTGCCTCCATACATGACAGGAGGATTATAAATAACATTGATAAAATATTTGTGTTTCTCTAAACACATATCGTCTCTAATCCCACTACAACTCCACAGTGGGATAGGTATTATTCACAAACCTCTCCCTGCCCCCGCCAAAAAAAAAAAAAAGAAAAAAAAAGAAAAAGCAGAGATCAGAGAGGTCAAGTCATTTGCCCTAGGTCACACAGTTTGCAAGTGATGCAGACAGCATTCACTCAGTCCTTGCTTGAACTCCTTCTTCTTTACCATTTGGGGACATTGGATGGCAGGTAATAGGACTGAGATAATTGATCTTGCTGGCATCAATTCTAGATGAATCTCCCTTTTAATCCTTACTGGGATCTAATAGCTCAGAGATGAAAATTTTGGTTAAACACCCTCTTTTTTTTTTGTTTTTAACACCCTCATTTTAAATAGAATTTACCTGTAGGATGCTTTTCCATACTTAGAAAGAAATCCCTAATGATGATACCTCCCTAACTTTTCTTTCTCTTCCTCATCTGAGCCTTATTGTAATTCAAGCCTATACATTGCAACTGACAGTGGTCTCTTTTCTTTACTTCTTTAATTAGTACTGTCATTTTTAATCCACTGGAAAGACGAGAGGGAGATGGAATGTCCCAACAACAGACATGTTATTCTGAGTCTCCAATTGTGACAAATTCACAAACTCATAAAAAGATTTTTTTTTTTTTTTCCTCTGCTAACCCATTAGCTCAAAGCAGAGAGAGTTAGGAGTCTTTCCCTCTTTTGGGGGCTAATTCAGAGCCATTTTTGGTTATTATGCACAAGATGTTTTTCAACTGAGTTGTCAGGTTGTTAAATGTCTTCACCATGGAGTGTTCTAGTAATTCAATCCCTCTGGATTGCCCGGAGTGTCTTAAATGTTTTGATTGCAAATACAAGAGGAAAACTGCTGTCCTGAACAGTCTGCCCTTAAATCTTCTTATGGATTAATTTGCTGTGTGGCCTGAAATAGGTCAAAAGGTTTTGGCTCAGGAGTAGAATTCTAGAAATAATCACCCTATAGACACTCTAAATCAATCATAATTAATGCACTTGCCTAGTCCTGTCAGCTGATTGCTGCTAGAGGGTGAAATAAAGAGACCCTCTCTAATACAATTTGAAAAGAGATCAAATCTGTCATTTCATCTAATAATTGAGCCAAATGAGAAAAGAGAGAGGTCAAAGTTCACTGGGTGACCTTATGTAAACCCAATAATGCATAATTCATGTCCTTTTTATGGAATTTATAAGCCGCTATAAATGGACAGGACAGAATCATCTACCCTCCGTGGCTTCTACCAAACTGTTCTTGCTTATCCTGAAATGCCTGCAGAGCTGTCCAAACTTTGCAGTAGCCTCTTCTGGCTGAATAATCCCTAAGCCTTCAATACGGGGCCGGCTTTTAATTCATTCTCCCAAGCGTGCGAAGTTAATAACTGAATAAATCACTGGCAGCTCTCTCAGAATGATATAAAACCTGTAATTTATTTATTGAGTGTTACAAATACAGTTAAAACATGTTTTCATGCAAAAATGCTTTCCCTCTTTTTAATATTATCGAAAGGCACATATGGGTTTCGAGTTCTGGAAATGGAGGCTGGAAGACGGTGTGTCTGTGACTTGTCCATCCCCTCCTGGTGTAGTGATGCTAGGAAATGGGGCCTCTTCCTAGCCTTGACACCCTTTGGAATGAGGAGGAGTGGGGACAAGGGGAAGCTCTGTCTAGAAAACCCACCAGCCGTGGCTCAGGGCTTCCCCAGCCCGTGTGCTTGTGCTCACCATGCTTCTAGACTGTGCTGGAACAAAACGTTTGTTCTAAATGCACACAGATCGTTCAGAGTTTTTGTCTCAAGCCTCTTTGGTAGCAGCAAGCCAGGTACCTCCTCCTTCTCCTCCTCCTCCTCCTTCTTCTTCTTCTTCTTTTGGTCCATCTCATCAGATGGCACAAAGTAGCTGTTCATTTCATTTCTGTGGGTGACCCCGGCAGGGCTCCTATGCTTCTGTATAGGAGAGGTTAGCCTGAGATGTCTTCAGACCTTCTAGGAGCTCTCATGTGTCCCTTTGGCAGTTGCTCCATTGGAGAGTAGCCCTCTGGTCTGGACCCAGAGATGCTCTTTGGGGCGCCTGGGGGGCTCAGTCGGCCAAGCCTCTGACTTCAGCTCAGGTCATGATCCCTTAGGTCTTGAGATGGAGTCCTGCAATGGGTTCTGTGCTCAGTGGGGAGTCTGCTTGGGATTCTCTCTCACCCTCTCCCTCCGTCCATCCCCCTACTTATGTGTGCACACACACGCTCTCTCAAATAAATAAATAAAATCTAGCCAAAAAAGAGAGATGCTTTTGGTTCCGGATACTCAACATGCATGTTATTTGGCTCTGACTCTATCCACAAAATGTTTGCATGTTTGTTATCAGAGGCACACACCTTCCAGAACACCATCTGACAGTACCAGACACCAGCATATGAGTATATGGAGGAACAGGAACGCTTAAACACCACCCATGGGAATTGTTGCACATTATGGAGCAAGTTGGCAATAGTCACTGAAGATGAGGATGAGTATATACGACAACCCAGCGGTTCCACGTGTTGGCATGTATCTTAAGGAGATTCGTACATATGCACAAGGACACAACTTGAATATTCGCAGCCAAAGAAACTAAAAGATGGAGAATAATTTAAATGCTTACTATCAACAGTGTCCTAGATATCTAGCTATTGTGTTTATACCATGGAGGCACAGGCTCTGATTCAAATTCAGACTCTGCTATTTACTAAGAGTACAACCAAGGAGGAGGACTTTGGGACTCTATGCCTTGCTTTTCTCCTCTGTAAAATGAGAACAACAAATGTATAGGGTATATCTTAATGAGGATCAGCAGGTTAAGTACAGAAAGCACGTAAATAGTGTTACATATGATTTACTACTATCATTACAGCATAATCGAAATAAAAATAAAAACCAGAGATCCTCATGCATTAACACGGTTATATATAAAAAATTTAGTGTAAGAGCAAAAAGCAATTTGTAAAATGATATGCATTGCATGATTCAGTAGGAAAACATCTATGCCATCTTTGGAAAAGCACATGAAACAGTCATTATTTGTTGCTATGGTAATATTTATAAAATAAATGTATCAGAATACACATGGATAATCTCAGTGCTGTGCTCAGTTCTGGAGGGAAATGGGTTAAATCTGCTTTAAGTTTAACTGTATTGTTTTATTTCCTTTGAAAAAAAGAGAGATCTGAAGCAAAAAAAATTATTAAGAATTATAAAATTGGGGTAGCGAATACACTGGAGTCTGTGATATTCTTTTCCAAAATTTTTTAAGTTATTTTTTTGTTTTGTTTTGCTTTGGAATGATTATGGACTCACATTCAGTTGTAAGAAGGGCAGGGAAGCTCTGTGCCCCTTCCCGCAAAACTTGTCCTGTGGGTCTCTTCCATTTGGATGTCCATCTGTATCCTTTATCATATCCTTGTATGATAAACTAGTAAATGGAAGTGAACTGTTTTCCTGAGTTCTGTGAGCTGCTCTAGCAAGTTACTCAAACCTGAGGAGGGAGTTGTGGGAACCTCTGATTTGGAACCTTGGTCAGAAGCATGAGTGACAATCTGGATTTCCAGTTGGCATCAGAAGTGGGGGCAGTCTTGATTTTCTTATTTCTTTGATACTGTTTTAAAATATTTGTTTCAAATATGTTCATAATTGTTTGTTAAAACATTTTTATCTCATCTGCTTTAAAATCTTTGTCAGGTTGGGGTGCCTGGGTGGCTCAGTCAGTTAAGCATCAGACTCTTGGTTTTGGCTTAGGACATGATCTCGGGGTCGTGGGATCGAGCTCTGAGTCAGGCTCTGCATTCAGTCAGGTGTCTGCTTGGGATTCTCTCTCCCTCTCCCTCTGCTCCTCCTCCCACTTGCTTGTACTCTCTCTTTCTCTAAAAGAAATTAATAAATCTTAAAAACAAAAACAGACCAAAAAAAACATGGTCAGGTTATCTTGGTGTTGTCATCTATCTCTTGATGGACCTTTTTCATTTAGTTTGAGATCTTACTGCTCTTTGGTATGATGAGTCATTTTTAATTGAAACCTAGACATCTGGGGCATTATATTGGAAGACTTTGGATGACACTGAAAGCTTCTGTTTTAGCCAGTTCCCTCTGGCACTGCTCCAGCAGAAGGCAGGATTCTGGCTTATTATCGGCAGGTGGGAGTAGAAGGACAGGTTTTCCACTTGGCCTCCATGGATCTCTGAGTGTGTGTGTGGAAGGAGACTCCTCCTTTTTGTTGGGTGGGAGTGGGAATTACAGACCACCAGACCCCCACCAGGCTCCACGGATACCTCTATTCCTGGGAGGATAGGAGTGTCTTGTCACTGTGTCCTACATACTTCCCCCTGACATCATAGTAGAACAAGTTGGCTTTGTTATGGCTGTGCAGTGGTGACTCCTTGGACCGTGTCCCAGAGGGGAGCAGGAAGAATGCCTTATCACTGCTGAATAAGGATACGAGTGCAGGTTCTCTGTGCGGTCCACTGATGGGGTCCACTGATGTTGCTGTGGGGCCTGGGGTGGGCTGCTCTTTACCATCTGGCAAGGGTGAAAGTTCTAGCTCCCTACCTGATTACTCTGGTATCACCCTTGCAAGAGTGTTGGGGTGCTTCGTTCCCACTACCTAAGTTCCCCACTTGGCCTTGCTTGGTGTGGGTGGGGTAGGACCACTGTGTCTTCTGTGGTGTTTCATTGGAGCAGAGCGGTTATGGTCTCAAAGTTTCTTCTGTCTTATAGGCTACCCCTTTCCTGGTCCCTTGGCTAGAGAGCACGTTTGTTTCATCTGTACCCATTGATGGTTCCAGTTTGCCAATTTCTTCAGCTTCAAGCCTGGGATTTATGAGGCAACAAGAAAGCCCCATGGAACTCACCGCCATGTTGTTTCTTGGGTCTCAAAGTCTCCAACCGGTCTGCCTTCCTCTCTTTATCTTTTACACTCTGCTGACGTTGGTTTTACATACAATGCCTGAGGACTTTTTAGTTGTACTTAGCAGGAGGACTAGAGAAATACATGTCTATGCCATCTTCTCTGAAGGAAATCATTTCCAAATGCTACAAAAATACGTTTCAAATATTATAGAATGAAAATAAACACTTAAAAGAAATGAACAGGAATTTTGGGGAGTGAGGGCTACCGAGTAGGTGAGGGGAGAGCCAGGAGTTTGAAGGGGGCAGAGAGGAAGGCCCAGGAAGAGAGCCAGCGACAGGAAATCACACGGCAGAGAGAACCGGTGAGATGTTTTTCAGTAATGGAAACTGACAAGGTAAGAACCCTTACAAGCACAGTCGGCTTTTGAGCACTTTGAGAACATATGAAGAATGTTCTTTTACTGATCACCTCCATAAGAGAAACATGGGGTCCCCTTGCCCTTCGGGGTCTACTTTAACCTCTCGTATCACCCTTTCGGAGTAACAAAAAATGACAGTAATAGTTGAATTCGTCGTATTATTGCAGAGTGACCCCGTGACCCAGAGGTCAGGCCCTTGCTTGCTGATTAGGACATTCCATAATTTTTGAAGGAACTTATCTCCGGGTCCTTTCCATTAATTAGTCCAGCACTAGCAGGTCCTTGAAGAGGAAAAACCAGCGCGGAGGGGCTCTCAAATCCCTCTTTGGAGATTAGGAAGTAAGATAAGGAAGGGAAGCTTTTAACAACGTGATGGTCACCCCACGAGCCCCAGAGAGGCGGCTATCTGCAGTCTGAGAAGAGCCAAGCCACATGAGAAAAGCAAACAAACACTGTGACCCTCGGGTTTTATAAAGCGCTAATATCTGGTGTTTAATCTGCCTGGCCGGGCCAGAGAGGACAGTGCTAAATTGCCTTCTCTTCTTGGGCCAGCTTAACCTGTCATTGTTAAGCCTGCCTGCATGGGAGCCTTTGAAATCAGATATGGATGTACCAGAAGGGGGTCCTGGCCCAGGCTCTGTCCAGTGCAAGTGGACTGAGGTTCGGTAGATCGACCCCAAGCTGGGTGAGTTCTAGAGAACCCGCGGGCTGCCACAGGATGGCACAGTGAGAAGACTACTCAAAATTTGTGGAGGGCAAGTAGGCAACCTCTCTCAGACCTGAGCCCCTTCTGCTTTCCATAGATTCGAGGGGATGGCATGGGACAAAAGTGAAGCACGTGACACTGGACGCCCTCAGCTTACGCCCTTGATTGGCTGGGTGGCAATGGGGAGTGACTTCACCCCTCCAACTTCAAGTCCCTTTGTCCATACAACGGAAACTGTACCAGGTTTGTGGTAACGATGAAATGCAAGCACATTACAGGGGAAGTGTTCAGTGAACAGTATTTGCATTATTTTTAGCACAATGGTCTAATGGAATATTCATAGAGGGAGCCGGAAAGAATCTTTTAGAACTGAGTCTAATCATCTCATTTTACAGAAGGCTAGCTGAGATCCAAAGATGTTGCCTATGACCCTCTCATGCTCATCGACTGGTTAGAGGCAGGGCCCCCAGGGGACACCAACCTCTTAATCCCTGTAGTCACTTTCTCAGGGTTCAATGTCCCCATCAAATCTAGGTTGTAGTTTGACTTGATGAACATGTTATCTGACTTTTTAAGAATATATATATTTTTTAAATACATGTCTCAAGAAAGTTGCCCTGAACGAAAAAGAAAAAAGTCAAAATTGGTAGCCATGAATGAAAGTGACTGTTAAAGGAGATCCGGGGGCAAACACCTGCAGAGAGGGACATGTGTCCTGTCATAATCGTACTGTGCATAAGGCCAGAGTCGTTTCTGCCTCATGGGGTGAGTGATCCCAAGTGCATTTTAATGCATGTTTTATTTCTCCATTGATTTTAATTAAAAGGATATTGTCAAGGTTGCTAGGCATAAATATTGACTGATTTTGACACTACGGTGGTCCCAGAGGGTAAGGCTTGCTTTTTCAAGGTTCTTGTATCTGTTTTTGACTCCTCACACTTCCTTTTTGGTGTGTGGGAAATATCAGAAATAGAGCTATTCGCACATGTTTGAGATACAATGCAGATTGGGGAAAAAAATTAAAGATCTTTCTGATCGCAAATCATAGCTCACAAATGAAATCTTGGGCCTTGTCTATGCCAGAATTCCATAATTTTTATATGCCTGGTAAAATTTCCCAAGTAGTCATCTGATTCTTGCATCAGTTGGGCTAGCATATACACATGTTTCCGTATCTCCAAACATTAGACATGCTTTGAATGGAGGGAAACAGTGTGTTCCTTCAAAAGATGATTTTACTGTAAGAGAATCCTGTAGCCCATCAACCCTGACCCCCTTCCCCCAACCTTGACCCCAGACCTGAGTTCTTTCGTGATTTTTTTTTTAAAGATTTTTCTTTTTTTTTTTCTTTTTTTTTGACAGAGAGAGAGAGAGGGAGAGAAGGCACAAGCCGGCAGAGGGAAAGGGAGAAGCAGACCCCCCTCCCATCACTGAGCAGGGAGCCCGATGCGGGGCTTGATCCCAGGACCCTGGGATCATGACCTGAGCAGAAGGCAGATGCTTAACCCACTGAGCCACCCAGGGGCCCCCTTTGTGATTTTTAAATGATTACAACTCCCAAAGTGAGCAGGTTGTCTGGTCAGGCATATGATTCACGCTCATTGCTGTCTAGGGCCCAGGAGACCTCGAGATGGGGCCTGGCATTTCAGGGTTAATTCTGGCAGAAGCCAAAGCAGCAGGGGGTTACAGAGGCCCAGCACTATATCAGGAGGAGGGGGACTTCGGGAATAAGCGGTGTGAAATGCGTTATGAACATTCTCGGCAAAGAGCAATTGTCTTTTTCTTGTTGATAGTAGAAAATCAATACGGTTGTTTTCTGTTCAGTTTTCAAGGGCACAAGTCGCTGCTCCTTCAGCCTGGAGAAGTTCATAGGGCGGTTAACGAAATGTCAGCCGTGATAGAACAGTGCAAGCAAAATTGACATCCCTCTGCTCTAACTCTCCCCAAAGGGAACTGGGAGCCCCAGTGGGAGGCAGAGCATCCTGGGCTCTGGGGACCAGGTGGAATGACCGCCAAGAACCAGAGGGGACAGATGGACAGGGAAGACCCATGGTCCCATCCAAGGTTCAGGCACCTGGCATCAGGAAGGGAGAGAGACTCTGATCAGCGGAGGGGCTGCCCAGAAATGGACACAACACCGTAGGACCCAGCGACATTCTCCTTTGCTGCTCTGACTGTGCTCTCGGGGCCCTGTCTGGCTTGTCATATATATTATTTCACCTTCTCCCTTCCAATGACCTTCCTTTTCCCCACTTCTCCACTCACTTCTCTAGTCCCCTTTCCTAAGTCGCTGAAGATCAGCATTCAGCATCTCCTGGTGGATAAAAGTCAGGATCTGGGATTCAAATCCAGGGTGTAAATACTGGATTGGGCATTACTTGGGAAAGTTAACTTGAACTTCTCCCAAGCCTCAGTTTCTTCAACTGTAGAAGTGGGCGATAGTTGCACTGACCTCCTGAGAGTGTTGTATCATGCGATTACAAAAGAGGACAGCCTTGTGGATAGAAAGCTCTCGGACCTCCTCTTTCGCTCATCTTGGGCCTCCCTGTTTCCATGAACAGCCCCCATCTGCAGGCACACTTCTCATCTGTAGGCCAATGAGCAGATGTCTTAACTTGGAATGGTTGAGAACGTACCCTTCCCCAAGTACTCTTCCTACGTCACAAAATGCTGTCAGCTCGTCATATCACTCAACTTCATGTAAATCCCCAAGAGGAAGGCAAGGACAGAGCATGCTGGTCCTCTGAGGTGTTTTCCTAGCAACTTTTCTTTATGCCAAAGTGACAACTCTAATTATGGGGTCTCAGTGGGTGTGGCAGTCAACTTGGGGAGATGCCTGGGACACAAGAAGGATTTCTTAGACCCCTGAAATCACATTATGTAGAAATGTCTACACTGGCTACAAGAAGTCAGGCTGATTCCCATGGGAAAAACCAGATTTCCCGTGTTAAGCTATAGATTTAGTCCATAGTCATATATAAGGCCAGTCTGCATAGATTAAAAGCTACATACTGTCCTTTCCCCCAATACCTGTGGCTTAAGACATAATTGTAGGCATCTTGCTTATGTCACAGTCCCAGGAGGGTGGGGCTGGGGGCAGGGATCTCCCATTCAGGGACCCAGACCCCTTCCCTCTCAAGGCTCCCCTCTCGCCTGTAGACTTGGAGTCCTCTCCATGTATGGATGAAGGGGACAAGAATGAAAGAAAGGGTTCAGAAAGCAGTTTTATGGGCCAAAAATGCACGGGTGGCATATCCCCTTCTGCCCCCATCCTATTGGCCAGAGCTCAGTCACTAGGCTGCATCAAACTGCAAAGGAGGCTGGGGAAGCAATCTCTCTGGGTGCCTGGGAGGACAAAAGAAATAGTTTGATGATTAACTAGCAGGGTCTGCCATAAACAAGCAATGTAATTCCTGCTTTTCAGTGGAGGAGGGGCTGATCCTGTCCTTTAAGGGAGGAGCTGGAAAAGGCCAAAGAGTCATAGTTCACGTGGAGGGATGGGGCTAGGGTGAAGGGAGTGAGGCACCGGGGTACAAAATTTAAGGAGGCTCCTCCCCCTCTCAGGTTCCTGCAAGTGCACGGTGGATACCTGTGAGGGGTGCCTCCTTAAACAGCACGCTCCAGGCACCTCACTCCCCTTACGCTCCCACGGGCTCTGCTTTCCATAACATTTTCAGGTTAATCTATTGGTCTTTTTTCTTTTTAACTTTTTTTTTTTCACATTGAGTGATCCTGACCCTTCATTTGTATAAATTTTCACAATTTTGCCAAAATATCTTCCCCCAGACAGTCTTCTGACTCTTGTGGGATTAATCACTCCACAAGTTGTCCCCTCCACTCGTGCAGCAGGACAACAAAAACAACGTCTCTCATTCCCCATGCATCTCAGCAGTCAGCTCAAAACCGGCCATGCGCGAGGTGCCCACACAAGAGACTTGGGCTAAGAGAAGGAGTGACAAATCGTCTTTACATCTCCGGATAGCTCCACAGTTACATCTGTCTTTTTCTGTGACTCTCACTCCCACCCATTTCTGTAAGCATCGGGGTCAACAGAATTTGCATGAGCAGCAGAAGAAAGTGTGTCTGGAGTAACCCTGTGATGGGCTAGGGGTCCCAACACAGGATTTTCTTCCTCTCCATGCATGATGACTGGCTGTCCATTGGAAGGCAATGTTGTGGAGCCGCGTGTCTGCACGGGCACATACACACACGAACATCCTCAAGCCTGTGTTTTTACACAGTGGAATGGCTAGGATTCTGCACCTGTTGTATAACAAAGTGATGGCCAAGGTTTAATTCCGCATGGGCTCTAGGGTTTCTGAGCGCCCTCAAAATCCAACAACACTGTGTACCCCATGCAAAATATCCTTAGCAAATAATGGCCTGTCTCTAGTAGAGACAAGGGGAAAAGTCTGCTGGGGTCTCATGGAAGGCCTCCAGAAATAAAATACAGTGAGAAGCAGAAGTTCAAAAATCATCCGGATGTAACGGTTTCTTCCTTCCTTAAAAATGTTCCTAGGCATGTGAATTTCTCCCTTACCCTCTGACTCTCTCCACCATGACATTCTGGAAAAGGAGAAACAGACTGAAGAGGCCAGCTTCAAATGAAAATGAGGACATCCTCTTAAAAAGGAACCTAAAGCAGAACCCCACAGCTAAAGCTCTTCTCCTGTCTCTTTTTCTTTATCAAGACATTGTAATCGAGTCCGTTAGAAAAACTGCTGAACCGTTGCCCTAACTTTTCTGTGGCTTGGAAGCATTTCCATTCTTTTTTTTTTTTTTTCTTGTTGGGTGGGAGGAATGAGAGGGTATCCCTGTCTTTTCTGCAAACCCAGTTTTGACTAAGGAAAGGGACATCAAAGGGCTCATTGAAACAGATAAAATGCCCCATCAAGTAGCTCTAATAAAACAGTATCTTGATGGTCCTTGAAAAGGTGGATCAGAAGCATATGGACTCAATTTCCCTTGAAAAAATCAACTGGGAAAGAGAAAACCAAGTGGTGGGGGTAAAGTGTTTCAAGTATTTTATTCCATTTCCGGTTCTGAAATAGAACTCTACGTCTTTGTCCATTAAGAAAAGTCCGGTGGAGTTGATCTTAGCTCTGGATCCAGGTTAAATGTTGACTCCCAAGGAGTCCAGAAAAATTAATTGGGGAAACCCAAAGGGTGTTAGGTTAGCTACAGTATATCTTTAAATATAACTCTCTGCTTTTTTATTGGCAAATGCAAGACCTCCATCTTGAGTGGGGGGAAGGGGAAAGGAAGGCGAAAGGACTCAGATTCTCCAGTTTGTAACCTCTTGTTCCAGGCCTTCCATCTTCAAATGTCATCAGCTCTGAAATGAGCACTAAATCGTCAGTATATCTCCTGCAATTGTCAAAGGCTCCTTTGTTTGGTGTCAATTAGATAGGAAAGAACTTTCGATAATTCAATAGTTCTGTATTAAAGGGCAGCTCAACCGCACATAACTTATCTCTACGGTTATCAATTGTTTTTATGGAACAGCCTAGTGAGGATCACTTGGCTATCTCACCAGTCATCCATCAGGGCTCAGATTCATCTGAGTAAATGTAGAGTTATGATTTAATTACTGAAAGGTTGGGTTCAAATACAAGGGAATGAGACTTGTTTATAGAACGAGGGCTTGTTTTTCTCAGTTACTAATCATGAGCTTAATTTTTAATGGAAGAGCATTGCTAGCATAATTAACACCCAATTTACATGTGCATCCATAGAACCAATTAATTAAATTTTATTGATGTCTAGTTGCTCTTTAAAATGCTTTCCAAATGCCTCCAAATTGATTTTAAACTGTTGATAGTGGCAGTCAGTTTACACTTTTCTTGGGTTTATGAAATACTATCCTCTTCATTCATTAAAATATGCTTTATCTACTAGAGACAGGCCATCATTTGCTAAGGATATTTTGCATGGGGTACACAGTGTGATCTGATGGCTGTGTAAGTTCGAACAGTCTTAAAAAAAATGCTACAGTACCTGGGGGCTATGGTTAGGTGACCCCAAGGATCTGAAAAGGAAGAAAGGAAGAGTGCCTTCCAAAATCAGAGCAGAGATAGGCAAAGTCAACTGAGAGAGACAAAAAGCTTCCAGAATAGCAGAATAAGATTGTGACCAGAGGGGATGTTAACACATCTAAAGAAATAGCGTTTCTGGTTGATCCCAGTTGAAGCTTGAAAAAGCTTATAATTTAGTGCTACAGAGACATACAAACACTGTGGGAAAGACTTTGGGCATTTTGACTTCTCAGTTCCTCTGGGATGACGAGCATTACTGCAAGTTGAAAATCTCTAGCTGATATCTTAATCTGATGCCAGTCAATCTAAACTTCATAAAAGCCCCCTTCTTCTACTCACTAAGAGGTCTTCTATCACATAGTTCCCCCACCACCACACACACATATACATTAACACACACACGTTAAGAGGGAAGGAATGGGGGCGCCTGGGTGGCTCAGTGGGTTAAGGCCTCTGCCTTCGGCTCAGGTCACGATCCCAGGGTCCTGAGATCGAGCCCCACATTGGGCTCTCTGCTCAGCAGGGAGCCTGCTTCTACCTCTCTCTCTCTGCCTGCTTCTCTGCCTACTTGTGATCTCTGTCTGTCGAAAAAATAAATAAAATCTTAAAAAAAAAAAAAAAAAGAGGGAAGGAATGAAATGTCCATAAGACTTCAAGTGTTCTTGATTTCCATGATGGTGGCTTTGCATGGTACACTAGTCAAAACACATTTGGATCACATTAAGCTCAATGAGATGGAAAGAATGGCCAAGGATCCCTGATAGCCTCTCTTCCTTATGCACCCTCCAGAAACAGAGCTCTCTCAGATCTGGCCATTTTCCTCATCCCCTCAACCTTTATCAGGTTGCCCTGACGTCTTGCCTGGGCTAGTGCAGTAGCATCCTAACAGTTGAATTCACCTCTAGACTGGAGCATTCCAATCTGTTCTTTATACTCGGTGAAATGATCATGTGAACTGTCAGCACACCTCCCCACCTCCCTCAACACACACACACACACACACACACACACACACACACACACACCCCATGACCCTTTCTGAATGGCACACGGTCATTGTGACAGTCCTGTTTATGGGACTATTAGAGTCCTATCTGTCTCGCCATAAGCATATCAACTCCATGAAGGTAATGACAATGTCTGTTTTATTTTCTGCCATGTCTCCCGTACCCAGTAGGGTGCCTGGCTTTGGGAGGCAGGTATGCAACATGTGTTAAATAAATGAAGAAACATGTCACATTTCCATGGACCGAGTTAGCATTCTGGTGCGCACCTCAACTGCAGTTGTGTGTTTTAGTATGAATCAGTTTCTCACTCATAGAACCCTGAAACACAAGTCAGTGTGATTCTATTGAAATGGAAGATCAGATGCAAGACAAACTGTGAAACAATCATGATATTCCCCCAATGATCCTCGTCCAGTCCCAGCCATTGCCACTTGGGCTTACGTGATGACTTTTCTCCTGGAAACTACTGATCGCCATAAATGGGGGAAGGCATGAGTGGGGCTGGGAGCCTATCAAGGGACATTTTATGAGGTGATCACTGCTGACACCTAGTAAAAGGGGAGGGACACTCTGTATTAAGTTGTGACTACTGAATATTTTCTAGAATATTAAGGGGCATTGTGAATAAAATAAAGACAGCACCTATGAATATGGAGACTTCTCTGAGTGGCTCACCAGTAGGAGCACGTTTGTGTGAGCTTTCTCGTCTCACCGAGTATAAAGCAAATGCTTCTTAAAAAGGTATTACTTCCCTTACAAGATTATTTGGCATTTAGCGTAAAGCTACAGGAATATAAATAGGTTTGCTTTGGCTCAGCACCAGATACAGATATGAACTTCATTTGTATTTGGAGACTTAAGAGTTTCATTTAAACTTCCTTTGGAGATGTCAAAAATCAATGAAAGATGGTAGGTGTAGGAGATTTGCAGGTGCAAAGCCTCCAAAGAAATTCTGCATCTTAAATAGTCAGCTTTTCCTGGAGACTGGAGGCAGATGGCATTGTCTGAAGGGGGGAAGCTGGGTTACAGGTTCCAGATCCCCAAGCCCCTGAAAACTACCCTTGAGGAATGATTTCAGCTGCTTCGTTGAGTTGATGGTCAAATACCAAATAGGAAACTTAACATGACTCAGTGATAGGCATTAACTCCAAAATGGGAGGCAAAAGTGAAAATATAATGGGGGAAAGCATACAGTTTGTAACATGGCAGATGTAGGTTTTATTCCTGCTTGTTACACTATTTGAACAAGATACTTCCATTCTGAGCTTTGGTTTTATCATTCATAAAATAGAGAGGACAGTACCATTGCTAACATTTATGGGGAAAATGTAAGTACGACACCTAGTCTTAGCGGGTATTCACTGAGGTGGCAAATTTTTGTTAGGCTCCTATTCTATATTTAACCTTAATCTGCTACTTACTTGACTTGAAATGCAAAATAAATTGAAATATGAGAAGAGAATCATAATTTGACAAGAAAACTAGGCCAGTGGGTCTCATGGATAGTATAATTGTAGAGTTGAAATTTATTTACTTATTTTTTAGAGATTTTATTTATTTATTTGTCAGAGAGAGAGAGCGAGCACAAGCAGGGGGAGCAACATTCAGAGGGAGAAGCAGGCTCCCCACTGAGCTAGGAGCTCGATGTAGGACTCGATCCCAGGGTTAGGGGTTCATGACCTAAGCCAAAAGCAGAGACTTAACTGACTGAGCCACTTAGGTGTCCCCAGAGTTGAAATTTAAACACAAGTTTTCAGACCACGCTTTTCCTCCTGTACCAGGCAGCTTCTGAAAAAATATCAGTTCTTTTCTTTTCCCTCTGGCTTAAAGAGCAGTGTTTTCTGAGATTGCAGTTCCGGAGCTGGTAGGTTCACCAGCCAGAGTATCTAAAGCCTTCCCAGGGACCACTCTTGAAGAAGCTTTGCCCTAAGGTAATGCAGAACAATGAGGTGGGAGAAAACTGGACCCCTGAATGACCTCATGAAATAGTCGCCCATGATATACAGGTGGTCAGCTTTCCTGAGGACATTTTAAAAAAGAACATTTTGGGGGGGGTGTCTTTTTTTTTTAACAGACTCTGTGCCCAACATGGGGCATGAACTCAGGACCCCAAGATTAAGACTTGTATGTGCTACTGACTGAGCCAGCCAGGTACTCCCCAAAAAGAAGCTCTTAATAATATATTTTTATATTATATAAATATAATATGCTAGAGATCTATAATGTGCTAGAGATCTAGAGATTATATAAATATAACACAAAAATATAAAATATTTTATTGAAACATATATCAAGTTTGAATAATAAAATATTTGTTATTAATGAGATGTAAAGTTTACATTCTTTTTTTCTTTTTTAATTTTTTTTTTAATTAAGTAAACTCTATGCCCACCATGGGGCTCAAACGCATGACCCCAAGACCAAGAGTCATGTGCTTTACTAGTGAAACCAGCCAGGTGTCCCTACAAACTTTTTCTTACACTAAGCTATCAAAATCTAGTTGATCTTTCTGCTTATAGCGTCTCTCAATTGGGATGACAAATTTTCACTGGATATACTTCAGCTGTGTTTACATTTCATAACACGTACAGCCGAAGATGAAGATTTTATATTTCCAAGTTATTCAAAAGTTACTTCAGATTTTGTTTCTGCATTGGCCTTATTTTATTACTTAAAATCAATTTTTTGGCATATAAAAGGCTGTGCATAATTTATGTACACAACTTGATGAGTTTGGAGATAACTGTACACTCATGAAACCATTACCACAATTTCTGACATAAACTATCCATCACCTCCCAAAGTTTCCTCCAACCCTCTTCATTTATTATTTTTTATGATAGGAACACTTAATATAAGATCTACTCTCTTAATTATATTTAAGTGTACAATACAGTATCCTTAGTGATAGGCTCTACCCTACATGGTAGATCTCTAGCATTTACTCATCTTAAATAACTGAATCTTTGTACCCTCTATTTGCCATCTTTCTGCTTCCCCCAGGCTCTGGCAGCTACCATGTAACTCTCTGTTTCTGTGAGTTTGACAATTTGTATCAATTTGTATCGTGTAGTAGTTGTCCTTCATTGTCGGGTTTATTTCACTTAGCATGCTGTCCTCCAGGTTTACCTATGCTGACACAAATGGCAGGATTTCCTTCTTCTTTAAGGTTGAATAATATTCTTCTGTATTTACATGGGCCACGTTTTCTGTGTCTACTCCTCTGTCAATGAATATTTGATAGTTCCATGTCTCGGCCATTGTGAATTATGCTGTGATGAACACGGGAATGCAGATATCCCATGGAGACTCTGATTTCAGTTTCTTTGGTTCAACACCCAGAAGTGATGTTGCCGGATTATATGGTAGTTCTATTTTTAATTTTTTGAGAAAACTTCATATTGTTTTTCAGGGTGGCTGTGCCAGTTCACATTCTATCAACTGTGTAGAAGCGTTCCTTTTTTTTTTTTTTTAAATTGCATCCTCACCAATATGCTATCTTTTCCGCCTTTTCTTTGTTTTAACTTTTTTTTTTTTTTAATAAAAGCCATCTTAACAAATGTGAGATGACATCTCATTGTGGTTTTGATTTGCATTTCCCCGATGATGAGTGATATGGAGCACCTTTTTATGTGCTTTTTGGCCAGCTGTTAGTCTTTTCCAGAGAAATACGCCTTTTGCCATCTAAGACAATTTTTTTTGTCTCTTTTTGCCATTGAGTTACAGAAGTTCCTTATATGTTTTGGGTATTAACCCTTTATCAGATTCATGGTTTGAAAATATTCTCTCCCATTCTGTAGGCTGCCTTTCTGTGTTTTTTTTTTTTTTAATTGTTTCCTTTGTTGTGTAGAAGCTTTTTAGTTTGATGTAATTCTACTCGTTTATTTTTGCTTTTGTTACTTCTGGTGTCATAGCCAAGAAATCATTGCCAAGGCCAATGTCAGCAAGATTTTTCCCTATGTTTTCTTCTCGAAGTTTTACAGTTTCAGTCTGATATTTAAGTCTTTAATCCATGTTGCGTTTATTTTTGTATATGGTATAAGAGCTGCATTTCATTCTTTTGCCCGTGGATAGCCAGTTTTCTCTATGCCATTTATTACAGAGACTATCCTTTCTCTATTGTATATTCTTGGCATACTTGTCAAAGATTAGGTGACAATATGAGAGTGGGTTCATTTCCAGGCTCTCTCTTCTGTTCTATTAGCCTATGAATGGGTCTTGATGCCCGGACTACACCACTTCGATGACTGTAGCTTCATAACATATTTTGAAATCAGGAAGTATGATGCCTCCAGCGTTGTTCTTCTTGCTCAAAATTGCTTTGGCTATTTGGGATCTTCTGTGGTTCTACATGAACTTTAGGATTTTCATCTATTTCTGTGAAAAATGTCAAGATGTTCATCAGGATTGCATTGAATCTGTAGATAATGTGGGGCAGTATAGACTTTTAATGAAATTAATCACTAATTCATGAAGATGGGATGCCTTTCCACTTATACCTGTGCCTGCTTTACTTTCTTTCATAGGTGTTATATTTTCAGTGGGTACAATTTTTTTTTTTTTTTACCTGCTTGGCTGTTTATTCATATGTACTGTTTTTTGTTTTGTTTTGTTTTGTTTTTTTAGATAATATTATAAGTAGGATTGTCTCCTTAATTTCCTGAATTTCAGACAATTCGTTGTTCCGAAGATTTTTACGTGAGAGAATGGATTGTTGTCTTCTACTGAATCTGGGCTCTTGCTCGTGTTGTTCTTCCTGGTCTTTCATCCTCAATCAATCTTAGATTTAAGACCCAGATTAAGTGCCACCTTCCCCAGTTTGCTTTATCGCACTGGGATTTTCTCTTTGTTGAATCCCAAGTGTGAAAAACAATACTCAGAGTCTGTGTCAAAGCTTACCACTTTGTTCTCCAGCCGTTCTAAGGATCCCTTTCCCTAAATATCCTTTTCCTGGATCCTTGACTCTGTCCAGCACAATTCTGAGCACATGGTAGATGCCCAGGAAATAGCTGTCAATTGATTATTTTGGCAAGCTGAGAGTTCCTATATATACTATAATCAATTCTCAAAATAAACAACAACAACAAAAAGAAATTCATAAAACACATGTACTAAAATTGCCTTGAATCATACTGTGAGCTTCCTTTAATGATCCAGAAGGCAATTAAAAAAAAAAAAAAAAAGAAATGAACTCAGAAGTCCTCCTCTGCATATTCTTGGATAAAGCATTCCCACCTTCCCATTTATGCACAGATTAGTTAAGATTTGTGGTTGCTTGGCCCTCTCCCTATACTGTGGTGTAGGTGAATCTGGTAGAAAGGGAGAGAAATAAAGTTTCATTATTATTATTTTACATGGCACCTAATTTCTTATGCATTGCATCTATAATCCATGGACTGATGATGAGAGCCTACCTAAAGTATACATACAATATGCCAATGTGAGTATTCAGAAGATAAATTAGCTTGAAATAAACAAAGAAATCCAACCCTTATTAGTGTGGGCATATCTCTGCTAATATTTGCCGTACATGGTTAAATGCTAAAGCAGTCACACATAGATCTTCTATTCAACTACACTTAACTTCAAAGCGTCAGATTGTTAAAGATGGAAAAGAAATATCAAGCTCTTATTTGAATTGTCCCTGATTTTAATCTACAGAACATCAGCATTAACATAATGAGAGTTCCAGTTAGTAGAATACGCTTCCCTCCCTCTGGGAGAGTTATCCTTAGAGCCAGGCATCATTCCAAATATGAGACTGGGACAAATCACACATTACTTTTTATGGTATAAGATACAAATATCATTTCTTAATAAATTAAGAGCTTCTTAGGTTAGTTTACATCCTCTTAAATATGTCACAAACTATGAGATTGTCAAAAGCAAAAATAAGAGAAATTGTCCCCCTACTCAATTAGGCATTTACTAATTGAAGAATTGAAAAAAGTTTGAAGTTTGTTTAATATGTAAGCTTTTTGTTAGATCCTGAGTGAAATGAGGTAATTTCTTTGGGTAGGTATATGATAGCATGTACCTAAGTGCATTTATACTTCCTTATACCTTTTCTTTTTGTAGTGCAGGTAGACAAGGTAAAATTATATTCAACAGAAGATTTGTATCCAGAATAAATAAACAACACACACATATCAATAAGAAGACAACTCAATAAAACATAAAATTTGTAAAATAACCAATAGTCATATTGGACATCAGAGAAATGCAGATTAAAACCATAATGAAATATGAACATATATCCACCAGAATGGGTGACTAAATAATAATAATAATAATAATACCGTCAACTGACATTCTTGATGGCATGTGATATTGGTAGCCAAGGCAGCCAACCTGTGATACATGAGAACTAAAAGTTGATAAGTAAAAGATAAACTTAAAGAAAAACAAAAAAAAACTGGTTTTCTGAGATCATTATTGACAGTATTGTTGAGCCTCTATACCAACACAAGCCATCACCTACCCTGAACCTCCTATTATGGAAAAACAGATAGACCATAGATAGACAGATAGATAGATAGAAGATAGATGATAGATAGAAGATAGATAGATGATAGATAGATGGAAAGAAGATAGGTAGATAGATACATAGATGATAGATCGATGGAAAGAAGATAGATAGGTAGATAGAAAGATAGATGATAGATAGAAGACAGGTAGAAAGAAGATGGACGATAGATGGAAAGATAGATAGATAGGTAGATAGTTAGATGGTAGATAGATAGATGATATACACATACATAGACACACAACCTTCTGTTTAAGCCACTGTTGGGTCAGATTTTCCATTACGTTCCTAGCTTCAGAAATGTTACTAACTGATAATGGAACTTTATCCTGGAAACCTTCTGTTTTGGCTTTAGATTCCTTCTACATGAAGCATCATTTCTTACTGTTCCTTGGACAACTGTAGCTCCTCTCTGCCTCTTGGACTTAATGGCTGTTTAAATTTAATGCACTTACCTCCTTTATTCCTTTACAATTATTTGCAGATTTTCTGGACAACCTGTATTACCTTACAAACAAAATTGTGGGAAGGGTAGGAAACACGGACCAAAAAAAAAAAAAAAAAAAAAAAAAAAAAAGACCTAAATTCCTATCACCCAGAGATAAAAAGCTCTAACTTTGGGTTTTAGGTGAACTTTCCCATCATTTCTCAATGTATAAAAGTACCTTTGTAAGAGTGAGCACACCCATTAAGTCATCACCATACTCTCAGTAGTCGGTATTGCGAGATACGTTATGGGAAGTGGTTGGGGACAAGCACAGACTTGCCACTTGATTGCCAGGGTTTAGATCTTGTCTGTGTGATCCTGGACAAGTTATGGCCCCAGTTTGTTCATTTGATGGATATGAGGCAGCATAATAATCAGGCCTCCCTTGTGGAGTGGTTGAGAGAAATAAATGAGTTTATACATATAAAACTTTAAAAATAGTGCTTGGCATACATAAGTGTGACCTCGGAGTAAATTTACCCAGCAATCAATATTTGTTGAATGAAATATTCATCACCATCCTTTTCATAAGAAAGCAGAAATGAGTGGACAGAGAGAGTAAGGGAGAAAATTTTGTCATCCGAGTTTTTATGGATGGGCAGCTGAAACTCCTTCCTTAAGGAAAATCCTAGGATTACCTATATGTGTTCTATACATTTCTATATAGCTATGGTGGTGGATGATCCAGAAAGAATGAGAAGTGTGTGTGTGTGTGTGTGTGTGTAAATAAAGTAGACCCTAAAAATAATTGCCAAAATACCAAAGAAGGTCATTATTTTCTTAGACACAGGGATGTGACCTGGGCAATGGTCAAAGCCTTGGGATAACCAGCTGGGTGAAAATAAGATTTGAGTGTCCTGAATGCCTCATGAGGCAGAGTGTTGATGAGAGGGCATTGCTCCCCTGGTAGCCATCTTGTGAGCTGGCCTTTTCCTCAGGAGAACCTAAGGTGGGGAGCATATGGATGGCACAGGGAACGTATCGACCAATCAACCATGGGAAAAATATCAAGATTTATCATCTCTTCGAGTAAAAATTGACCCCAATTTAACCTCTATTAATATTTATTTCTCAGGTCAATAAATCTAGAATTTGTCTTCGTAAAAGTCAATATCAGTTGAATTCTGTCTACTCTTCTTAGGGGGCAAAGCAAAAAAGAGAACTGTAATTTGAATATGTTAAAAATACAATAATGAAGTCACAAAGTCCCCAGGGGGAAAAATAAAAACACTTCTGACTTTAAAACAAATGGGAATTCAACCCCAAACATAGACTGCCTGGATTCCTCAGTTAGGATCTCTGGTGGAATGGAAATTTCACCAACTGGAAGGAAAAGCATGGGACCATGTTCCAGGCTCCAGGCAACCTTGAGCCCATCATTTCACTCTAATGAGCCTGTGTTCTCTGATCTGGAAAAAAACCTTCCATATTTCTATCTCTATTGTTTTATCTATTCTACCTTCTACCCAAGAAGTTCAGCTCTGTTATACTAGGTAGTTATCTTGCCTTTGCATGCATCTTGCTGAACTTACCGAAAGGAGAAATTAAATGATATCATTATATTGGGTTTTAAGGAAAACATAAAATTTTATATTAAGGGCTGATTATAAAGCTAGCAAATCCCTCTCCCATTTTTTCTCAAAGTTGCCTTGTACTCTCAGAAGGCCTCATGTGGGAGGAGCAGGTAGAAGTCAAGAACCATGTGGTTGGGTCATTAGTTTTCAGACTTCTTGCCCAACCACAGAATCCTCCTCTATCTTCTATCCCTTACCTCATTCTGACTGTTTTCCTTTTCTTGTGGAGAGTAAATTTCAGTCCCTTTGGGAACACTCTTTCTTCCATGCATTGCAGTGTCCTATGTTACCCCTGTTTTGCTATCTCATTTCTACCTCGCCGATGCCAAGGAATGCTGGGAGGTTTTAGTGATGCTGTCATTAGGGAAACACACCGTAACATGTAAAGCATCAGATAACTATAAGGACTCCTACTGTTCTTAATTCTCTTGGGCTAATCTGTATATTTCAAACTGACATCAAGTAGGATGGTATAGAGCAGGCAGTAAAGTTTGATTTTCATGACTTGACTGTATGCGTGATTCAGGCAGATGAATGGGGGGGGGATGGGCTTCCTGGACTAGTTTTTCTAAAGGAGCTTTCTTCCTACTCCCATCATCGCATCATTCTTTATCAGAGCATTCACTCTCCTTCATAATACTTATAATAACCTCCTATTATTTTGTTCATTTATTTGTCTGTTTGCTGTTTATTCTTTTTATGAAAATTCAAGTTCAATGGGGATAGGAATTTTGTCTGTTTTGCATTTTTGGATTCCCTGTGTCCAAGACATGACTGATGCTTAGTAAGTATTGATTGATTGAATAAACAAATAAAGACACTTATTAATGAATACTAAAAAATAATAAATGTGGTAGATTAAATTGGTAATTCCAATTCTTCCCCTTTCCCTCTCTACGTGCCCTTTGCTGTGCAACTTTGAAGTTCCTTCCATGAAAGGAGAGAAGTACATTTCCTTGCCCTTGGCTTTTGCTTTGGTTATGGGACTTATTTTGGTCAGTAAAATGAGACAGAAATGATGGTGTGCGAGGCCCAGGCCTTTTTGCTTGCCTCCTTTCACCTCTACCTATGCCATGAGAAGGACATGTCAGGGACAGCCAACTGGTCTCAGGAGAGGATACGGGACTCATGGAGCAGAGCTGCCCATAGCCCAGTAGCTTAGATCAGCTGATAGTTTATTACATAGCAATACTGCTGACATAAATAAGATTAAAACAGTGGTCATCATGCTTATATTGTCTTAAATCAGCTGATGTGGGTAACAGGCTTGGCTGCTGGAATGGGGATGAAGCAGTTTTAGAATGGCCATTTTGGGGGGTACCTGGGTGGCTCAGGTGGCTAAACATCCCACTCTTGATTTTGGTTCAGGTCATGATCTCAGGGTCCTAGGATAGAGCGCAGCCCCCTCCCCCATCAGGATCCACGCAGGACATGGAACCTGCTTAAGAGTCTCTCTTTCCCTGTCTCTGTATCCCTCCCCCTGCTTGCTTTCTCTCAAATAATAATAATAATAATAATAATAATACATAATAATAATAATAAATACATTTAAAAAAAAATAGAACGGCAGTTTTTGGATACCGAACTTTCAGGGTCATGTCATGATGGCATGGAATTAGAAGGTGCCAAGGGCAAGTGTAAAGAGTTGTCCCCACTGCTCTTCTATTTCACCTTCTACCACTTCTCTAAAGGTATAGGGAACTCACATCTAAATGTCTCTCTTTTTTTTTTTTTAACATTTACTTATATATTTTAGAGAGAAAAAGTGAGCACAGGAATGGGGTTAGGGGAAGGGGAGAGGGAGTGAGAGTCTTAAGCCCTACCACACTGAGATCATGACCTGAGTTGAAATCAAGAGTCAGAGGCTTAACCATTGAGTCACCCAGGCATTCCTGCATCTGGATGTCTTATGGATGAATATTTTGTTAGCTGGATCCAGAGACTAAGATTTTTGATGAAAGCCTATATTACATATGGCAGAAGCCAAACCCTTTCCCATCAAGTGACTGAAGGAAAACAAATTGTGCTTTGGTATTTGCATTTGTTCTTGCATTTCCCGCCATTTATGAGACCGAGCAAAGTTAATTTGACAGACATTTATTCATCTTCTGTAATGAAATTGTAAAGAATGGTGTGGATTTCTTCCCGCAGGCCTTCAAGAACATCATCTTCTAAATGTGTTTTTTTTAATCACCTAAAATGGTTATCTGCCCTGAGGTTTTGAGACCAAAGACTTGGCATTCCATAGCATCACACAGAAACCCATAATAAATTTACTATTAATTGGAAAGGCAGGGGAAGTAGATTATAGAAAAATAGTCTTTTTATCAACCTTGCAAATTATATCTACTCATATTTCATATTATCCTACCCACTATATTTGTTTTTCAAACACTAATAATATCAACAGTTATGCATTTGATTTATGTTTTGGAATTTCTTTTTTCCTTTGTTCTTAGTGATTTGTAAAAATATTCCTGGCTTCCATTTAAACTGGTGACACTTTAAAATATTAGGACATGTTAAGTTAACTAATGTTGCTAGGATGATGGTGATGTTTTTGAACAAAATGATTTGTTTTTCCAGTTCAAGAGGCAAGACTTTAGGAATGGAATTAACTATGCAAAGATTGGGAATTAGGGCAAAGCCCAGGCTGGTAGTTATCAGCTGAAGCTTCTGTCAGGAAGTGATGTGTATGTAGATGAAGAGGTTGGCAAGACATGGAGAAACTGGGCAGAGCATGGTGGAAAAAACGTCCTTTTTAAGGTAACCTATGAGGGAAATAGCTACCAAACTTGAACGCGCTATGCCCTGCACAAAGGTTTTTTCTGACACTAACGAAAAGTCCTTGGCTTGGCTTTTATAGGCTTGTCTTAGGTCACATGACCATTCTGGAACCCATCAGATTTGGCAAGAGGATGAGTTATTCCTATTGGCCAATCCTAGGGTCTTCTGTTCTTTCCTAGAGGTAGGAGGAGATTAGCCTCCTCTGGATTAAAGAGAGAACGTGGGGAGAAGGAATTGGGGAGCTGGGCAGGGAAGAATTCCTGCTAATACATATGTGTACATATAAATACATTATCTGTGTGTATACACACAAACACACATAAATTTCTGTGTTTATATAAATATCTGTATATGTGTATATCCATTTCTATATATACATATATAAATACCCATATTTATACAAATTTATGAGTCTATAGAAAAAACTGTATAATGATTTGGATAATTCAGACCCTCTGTGACAGATTCGACTCTTCGTCTCACTTCTTCCTTTCTCTGTAACAGGTTAGTATATCTAGGATCTTTCTTTGTCCTCCTGATGGGTCTCTGTCCGTTGACCTTGAACTTGACCATGTGATTTACTTTGGCCAGTGGGACATTGGCAGGTGAGACACAGGCAGAGGTTTGAAATGTGTCAGTGTGTGTGCATTTGCTCTTTTGCACTACTACCACAGCTACGATGACTGGGTAGCTATGACCGGGAAGCTGTTGCCCTAAGAGAGTAATAGACATGGGGGTGTGTCTGATTGGCTCCCTGGAGCGAAACCAAACTAGATTTAGACAAGATGAACTAAACTCTAATGCAACCACAGACACAGCAAGAAATAAAGCTTATTGTTATATGCTATTGAGATTTTGTGGCTGTTACCTTTATAAAGATTTAGTTTAATTTATTTGAGAGAACAAGAGAGGGAGAGAGAGAACATGATGTGAGCAGGGGTAGGAGCAGAGGGAGAGGGACAAGCAGACTCCAGAGCTGAGCCTGGAACCTGACACAAGCTCCATCCCAGGACCCCGAGATCATGACCTGAGCTGAAACCAAGAGTCAGTCACTCAACCAATGGAACTACCCAGGTGCTTCTGGGGCTGTTTCTTAAATAGCTGACAAAGACACCTTCTCTCTCATCTCTAGCTGTAAGGAAGAATAAGAATGGGAACAGATTATTTTTGACCACTGGTTGTGTTCACTGGAAAATTATTCATCTTCTTTCTTGCTTGTCAGTAGGTAAAACTGATTTCTACTTTGATCAAGTAAGTTCTTACCATAATGTCCCCCATGTTAGAGTTTACTTCTACTCTTCTTTCTATAAATTTCTATAAAATTTCTATAAATTCTCCCACACTCTAAGAGTTTATAATTCATGTACTGAAATTTTCAACATTGCACATGATGCTATAAATAATCCACGGATCTGAGCATGTTCAGTAAAAATTATAATACTATTATTAAGACTCTACTTAGGCATTCCCAAACTTGCCTTCCAATGGAGATTTATTGAGTGTCTCAGCTGCTTAGTGATGGGACAGTATCAATGTCTTTACAAGAACAAGTGAGTTAATACAATCTTTCTATATGCTTGGAGACTCTTTGACAATGTCAGTGTGAATAGTTGGTTTCCCGCATATGGTAACTTCTCTGTTATATGGAAGGGGTTGGGGAGATGGACTGTTTTTTTCTTTTCCTTTTTTTTTTTTTAAATATTATACAGGCCATGAGGTGGCAGGAAAATAATCATTGATATAGGCTCCCCATTTAGTGTGACTAGGTGTTCAAAGAAGGTACAAAAGAGGCAGAGGCATGGTCCCTAAAGAAACATGGTCTGGCCCCTGGTCTGACAAGGTGGTATTTGCTTTGGTGAATGCATGAGAAAAAGCAGCAAAGTGGTTAGAGAGTGGACTTTGGAGTCAAACCGAAGCTGTAAGGGCTTGGGGATTTAAATATTTTATTTACATGCTGGGACCCCTGGGTGGCTCAGTCGGTTAGGCATCTGACTCCTGATTTCCAGCTCATGATTCTGGCCTCCTGCGATTGATCCCACATTGGACTCTGGGCTCAGTACCGAGTCTGTCTCTCTTTCCACTTAAGCACCTCCCCCATGTTAAGTAAATATTAAAAAAAAAAATTTATTTACATGTCGAATTAATTAATTAATACTTCCTTTATTGTTTTAGGTCAAGTTCCATAGAAGCAGAGCCTGAGACAGGGACAAAGATAGCCTTGATGGACAGAGGGAGTGCCTTTAGGTGAAAACTGTAAGGCAGTGAGGGACAGACTTAGAAACAGGAAGATGGGGACCAAGGATGTCATCCTAGGTAAAATCTAAAGTTGGCCCCATCTGAGAGATACTCGGGAGCACATGTTACACCACAGAGACATTCCAGCCATTTTTTAAAGTGGTGGTAAAATACAATTAACATGAAATTTATGGTTTGTTTTTTTTTAAAGGTTTTACTTATTTGAGAGTAGAGCATGAGTGGGGGGAGGGGCAGAGAGAGAGGAAGAAGCAGACCCCCGACTGAGCACGGAGCCCATCACAGGGCTTGATCCCAGAACCCAGAGATCATGACCTGAGCTGAAGGCAGACCCTTAACAGGCTGAGCCACCCAGGTGTCCCTAAAATTTACCATTTTAGCTATTTTAAAATGTACACACTTTAGTAGCATCAAGTACATTCACAATGTTGTACAATCTTTACCACTAACTAATTTCAAAATTTCTCTTTGTCTCCAAAGGAAATCCTGTACCTATAAGCAATCACTTTCAATTCTCCCTCCCGTCAACTCCTAGACACCACTAATATGTGTTCTGTCCTGTGGATTTGCCTAGTCGGGACATTTAATATAAATAGACCCATACAATATATGGGTTTTTGTGTCTGCCTTCTTTCACTTAACATATGTTTTCGAGGTTCACCCACATTGTAGCATGTCAGCACCTCAACGCTTTGTAAGGCTGAATACTATTCCTCCATATAGATATACTCCATTTATCCATTTATCGACCGATGGACATTTGGCTTTTGGCCAGCCTTTTGGCTCTTGTGCTTCTGTGAATGTACATGTACAAGTTTTTGTTTTTGTTTTTGTTTTTTTGAATTGTCTTCCCTCGAGTTCTATCATAGGAGTGGGATTGCTGGGTCATTTGGTATTGCTAGTGGCTGACTTTTTGAGAAACTTCACAACAGTTTTGTACCCTGGCTGCCCCATTGTATATGCCCACCAGCAATGTCAGAGGGTCTCAGTTTCTCTCCATCCTTGCCAAAATTTGTTACTGTTCATGGTTTTTATTATAGATATACTAGGGGCTGTGAAGTGGAACCTCATTACGGGGTACCATCTTTTTTTACCCTCAAACCATTCAGCCTTTTGCTGCTGGCTGCCCTGGGGCAGGGGTGGGGGTTTGATCTCCCAACTATCAGCCAAAGGCAATTCTTCAGGGAAGGGAGGGCAACAGTGAGCTGTTAGCATAGACGCCAGCCTCACAGAGCTAATAACGTTCTACTAGAGAATTCCAACACCGATCAAATTAACCCACAAAAGTAAAAATGTAACTCAGACAAATGCAGAGAAGAAGAGGGAAGTGGTGTTACAATCTGCACTAAGACTTGACCTGGACAGGATAGTCAGAGACTTCCATGAGGAATTAATGATTGAGTTGAATTCTAGAAAGTAAGTAGGAGGGGAATGAATAACTAAAGAAGAATGAGGACAGCACTCCAGGAAGAAGGGACAGTGTGGACAAAAGTCTTGTGTTGGGAAAGAACAAAATGTGTTCTGGAATCTGAAAGACTCTGTAGGCTTTCAGGCTATAGCAGGTGATGAAGGGGTCAGGTGCTCTTAAATGAAGATGGTGAGAAAGGTAGAGGCCACACCTGCAGGATTACCTAAAATGTGCATGTTTATTCCAAGAGCAATTTCAGGGGATTATGCAGAGGTAGGAGTAGCTGAAATCTGATTTGTGTGTTTCGATCACATCCCTCTGTCTATGATGTGAAGAATGGATTGGGATTATAGGAAAACATGAATCCTCAGAAGGAGGAGGACACGTGCCATACTGAGGTTTTTTCCATTGTCTCTGGCATTAGGAGAATGAATTCTCCCATTTGTGGGCCAGGCTGACTCTCCCTCATGGTGACTTGTTTCCTCATCTGTGCGCAGTTTTGTACTGTGAAGTCTTTTCAGCAGGGGCTCTTATCCATGAGCGCACTGAATGTCTTGCATTGTGGAAGTGCTCCTACAAGTACCAAATGTGTAACGATGAAGTCTCTGCATCAGATAAGTAGGAGGTGAGAGGGGTATGACAAAGAGCACCCTCTTTCCTGCCTGAGTTCAGAACCAGTTGGCATAAGCAGAGATTCCCACAAATCAGTATTGACTTGATTGCAGATAAGGTTGAGATTGGACAGCATGGTGCAGATGTGTGGAAACGAGAGGCTCCCTAATAACTGCACCTGAAAATTAGCATTTCCCAGCTAGTCGTAAATCATGGTGGACAACCGCTGAACGTATTCCCAGGTCCTGGCCAGACCTTTACTGGTAAGTTGATGGTGGGCCAGCACAGACAGCTCAGGCTGTCAACAAGAAGAGACGAAGAGCATAAGAGATTTCACTGATGTACAAAATGTCGTGGGATCACAGGAGGGATTTACAAGGGTTTCTTGAAGGAAGGGAGACTTGGACTAGACCCTGACAGACACGTGCTTTGCTTACTAATAAATAATGGTTGGGTCACCTGGGTGGCTCAATCAGTTGAGCATCTGCCTTTGGCTCAGGTCATGATCTCAGGGTCCTGGAATCAAGCTCCTTGCTCAGCAGGGGGTCTGCTTCTTCCTCTCCCTCTGCTCTCCTCCCCCGCCCCATCCCCGCTCTCTCTTTCTCTCTGAAATCAATAAATAACATCTTTAAAAAAGTAATAGTTGATTTTCTGCTCTGTGGTAACTACATTAGCTGTGATGACTAGAAATTGACAAAGGGGAATGGTGGGGTAAGCAAAAAAGTACAGAGGCATTTCTGATGTGGATAGGAAAAGAAGTAGTAAGTAACTTACTTGCTATGCTCACCCATAACAGATACTGTTGGTGCCTCACCCATTTAACCTTGACACTCATAATCCCTGCAGAAGACTTCTTTGCTGGTAGCATCTGAGACTCCTTACTAAAGTCTTCCTCCGGCAGTATGAGGAGCTGGGCCAGAAGCCAGGCATATTGTTAGTGCCTACAGGAGCAGCCCTTAACCAGAGATGAATGGGAGTTGGTAGATAACCCAGCTTCCTTGCCCCTTGGGCAATTTTCCCATGCGGGCATTGATTCCAGTCACCCACGGTGGAAACTGAGTCATCAATGCCACTGGGTTGGCTCCTTTGCCACCCTTATTCCCCTCTTTTCTACTGGTGGTTCTTAAGATAACTCCTTAAATCAAATATACTCATATCTTTATCTCAAGATCTTCTGGACAAGTTAAGATATTTATCCTTACTTGAAGAAAAAGTCCGTATTTGTACTGTTTAGATAACAACACATGAGTTAATTACTATGTACAAACACAATTATATATCAAGTTAAAAGGCTCCCCAAAAACATAGTCAATAGATCATTCATCCTGCAAATATCATTGAGCATTATTTTTGAGCAATGCAGGGCGTGATTTTAAGCAAAAATAAATAATGTCAAATTTTGCACATAGAAAGTGCTCACTGACTATTACTTCAGTCTGAATAGCATTCCTATCACTTAGTTGGCTGGAAGAAGCTCGAGTTTTCTGGTTTTTTTTTTTTTTAATAGGTTTATCTTGCTTCTATTGCAACTGTTCTGATTGTTTGTAACAGGCAGATGCAATGTTGACACAGCTGCCCTTTAAATGACAAACACGTCCCCCGGGCCATCACAGGACACTTACCTTGAGCCCAAACGGCAATGTTGACCCAGTTATTGAAACCCTATTGACTTGGTGTTGACCACCATTGTCATTGTGAGGTTAGGACTTGGGCAGTCGCCAAGACCATCTAATCACAGAGCAACCTGCTTTTGAGTAAAGGATGATTTGATACTGAAGGCAAAGTTCCCTCTAGAGGTATGATCTTTGTTTCCATAACCTGTTATCCTCTGCCTGTGTGCACATGTAAGCAAGCCCTCACGCATACACACAATCACAACAACTATTAATCAGTATTTTTTAGAAGTTGAAATCCCCATACTCTAAATCATAAGCCATTTTAAATTTTTTCATAGTCCCTTCTAGCCTTGGGCCATAGACAGACTTGATTTTTAAAATGCGATTATAATAAGATTTCTGTGTTTTGTTCATTTCTTCTAAGATTATTTTGCCAGCATTTTTCCCCCAGAGTGGTTTTTGCCCAATACATTTTATTTATTTATTTGTTTATTTATTTAATTTTTAAAAATGGACATATAATGCATTATTTGCGCCCAGTGCATTTTAGAAAGATGTCAAGGGTAGAACCCTTCCAGCTGGAATGAGTTGGTCCTATCTACCGTGAAGTCAGCAACAGTTTCTTAGGGGACTCAAAAAAGGGCTACTTTTAATGACTTGTTTCCTACTCTAAGTAATGGCCTAGCTCCTGCTTCTTTCAGGGATTAATATGCTTGGACAATGGTCTCAAGTGGGAGTATGCCAAAGGAGACGAGGTGTAGGGTCTTAGCACTTGGCAGAGGCCTAGTTTGTTTGTCATTTTTTTCACTTACGCATTCACTTCACAAGCATTCACTGAGTATCTGGTACCCACCAGACAGTGATTATCGGCAGACCGGTGGTGGAGGCTGGGGACCGTAGTGGAGCAGGAGCAGGAAGGGGCCAGAGACAGGGAGCAGAAGTGCTTAGCTCACAGTGTTGTCATGAGGCCTAAATAAGGTAATACTTGCAAAATACTTAGAACGGTGCCTGATTGGGGCACCTGGGTGGCTCAGTCGGTCAGGCATCCGACTCTTGATTTTAGCTCAGGTCATGATCTCAGGGTCATGAGACTGAGCCCCTCATTGAGCTCCATCGTGAGCATGGAGTCTGCTTGTCCCTCTCCCTCTGCTCCTCCACTGGTCATGCTCTCTCACTCAAACAAGTAAATAAAATCTTTAAAAATATGTATATTTATATGTATATAAAACATAAAAAAACATGTATTTTATATAAATATAAAATATATATTTATATAAATTTATATATTTGTATATACATTATAATTGTATATAACATATGATATATTTTTATATTTTAATTTTTATTATATATATTATATATTACACATATATAATATATATTTTTTGTATTTTAAAGGCCTTAAAAAAAGAATTGTGCCCGGCATAAAGTAAGTACTTATATAAGAGTTATCAAATAAAATTAATATGCAGTAAAGGAATGCGTCCCTTGACAATAACTGAATTCTTTTCAGTATCCATAACCACCCTCATTTTTAGAGATTTAGAAATCCACATGACATCATGGACGCCTTCTTTTTTAATGACCTATTTCTCTTTCTAATTATCTACATGTGGTTCCAAGCATGGCTTCCTGCCCCACTTTCTTCCAGCAACTGGTGTCCTGGCTGGTAAGTCCAGCTGAAGCGCGTTCTAGATGCTGTGCGAGGCGCTCAAATTCTCCTGGGTTTGCGAGCCTCCGCTCCTCGCCTGCTCTGTGTCCTGGAGCACTGACGCTGGACGGTACCTCCCAGCTTCTCAAACCTCCTGACTCCTAAGCTGGTTATACACCGCCATGGCGTCGCTGGGGCCCAGGTTCCCCTTAGGAAGGCGTTCTTGAGTCCACTCTGGCGATATGTGGCTGTTTAGATGCAGGGATCCTCGCAGCTGGGCCTCACCGCTCAGCAAGGGCACTTACTCCCTTCCTTGCCTGAAGATCATCTTGCACTTTGCAGCCGGACAGGAAGCTTTTCTTTGAAAGAGCCATCAGGATGCCTCAAGTCCCGGGCCTTTTCCCTGATCCCAAGCCTGGGAGGCGTTGCCAAGGACCGCCCAGCCCTTGGCCTGCAGGCCTAACTCCAGGAATGGTGCCATCATTTCCGTGGTTAATAACGAACGGAAGGATAGATTGCCTGTCTCCCGAACACTGCCGCCCGCTGAGGCCCAAGAGCGAGGATTCCGTGGGGACGGAGGACCAGGGTACAGAATCGACTTTCTTCCCTCTTTTTCTTTTACAGAGAGACTCTTTGTTTTTGTCATTCTATGCACGAGCTAAGCAGATTACAGTAAAGAGAAATGGGGACAGGCCCAGGTATCTAGGAGATGGGAGAGAATTTGCATTCCAATTGGGGAACACATCAAAAGGCTATTCTTCCCGCCTGGACTGGAAGGTACAGAGCGGTTTGGGGGCTATTTAAACCGGACCATACCTTTTCCCACAAACTCTAGCCTGTGGGGGAAAGGCTCCGGTGTTGACCCAGGGAACCTTGAAGAGAAAAGGCAGCCAGACGTCCCCATTGGACTTTCAAGGTTCAAAGCTGCTTATGTTACTTCCATTTTTTTTTTTTTAGGCTGCGAGTATATTCAAAAAGAAAAAAATGTCATAAAACCGTTCCAAAAAAAAAAAAAAAAAGGCTATGTCAAATATCAGTGTTTGGCAAAATACCCCATTTAAGTTAAACACACACACAATATGGTGATTGTGTGTGTGACTCCATTTGTGGATAATGTCAAAAGTTTGTATTTGAAGAACCGGATGAAAATTGAGGTTTCTGCCAGATGCTTCTGGTGCCCTCCTCCCCACCCCAGATGGCTCTGTCTGAGGAGAGAATGCCTCCTCTCTCCTCCATGACATAAACAGCCCCCTCCCCTGGAAGACCTCATCCCCAGTTTGCCCACCTCCCCAAGAAACATTATCCTCCTCCTCCCCGTCCCCTTCTCCTTTTAAAAACCATAGACCTCCAAGAGAGACCTCCCCTAAAAGCAAAGTATTCTCTGTTGGTTTGGAATGAACCTGAAAAATCAAAGCCCTTCTCTCTTGTCCTCCCCTCTCGCTCCCCTCAACCACCCCCTCCCCCCAACACACATACACACACTGAAACCCAGCTCCAGTCCTCTGTCTCCTTCGTCCCCTTTCTGCCCCTTCCACACTGACTTATTTCATAAAAATGTCAGCTATTAAGTTAACATTATTTAAGGGGCTTTGGGTTTTAGTTCCTGAATGCAACCTTAGCTGGATGGGTAGAGGCTTGCCAGGAAGCCTCGCTGTATAAAACATGACCCACAGAGGTACTAAATAAATAACCTGGCTGTGGGCTTCCTTGCCTCTCTATTTATCACGGCAGTAATGATAACGATCTGATTTAGAGTGAACCGTTCCGAGGGTCGAACCCCAGCACAAGCTGTAATATGATCGGCGGGGGAGGGCTGATAACCCCAAACAATGTGAAGAAACCCTGTCCGATAAATAAAACAAACTGTTTGTCCATTAAATAGCGCTGTCAGGAAGAGGACAGGGAAACCAAACAGGGCTGAATCCAATTCTTTTACGGAGGCTCAGAGCCAGGAACACCTGAACTTAGCTGGGGAAAAGACGCTCGCTCAGAACTGGGTGGAGGGTATATTAGGGGAAGGGGAGAGGGGTCAGATTGATTGAGGTCACTGAGGTCTCTGATCTTGAGAACATCCTTTACCCTCCCAGGTCTGGTCTCTCTGTCTGTGAAATGGGACACCCACTGCTGGGTTCCGCCTGCCCCACCAGGGCGTTGGGGAGATCCCCGCCAGAAATCCAGATGCTGCCAAGGCCAAGCTCGTTACAGAAGTGTTTGAACCAAAGGGTGCAGGGCTCATCTCAGGGGCAATAAGGACCCAGCCCCAGCACCTTGGCTGCACAGAAACACAGCCCACGGCTATGATGTCTCTGAATGTTTTTCAACAGAAGCTCAAGATTATCATGGGAAACCTCAAGGATTCTATGTGTTGGCAACTCACCTAAGAACTGTTTAGAAGTCTGCATGTGTTTAGTTTAAAAACTGTAGGTACATAGTTGAAAAATTGGGGGTAGAAGCAGCCTATAGTCTGTAACTTCCGGACTAAAGCAAAGCAAGGTGGAACCTTTCCATGATGACCGCCATTGCTCCTGTCTTTCGGCTGGACAGAACTCCGGAGCATTAAAGAGGCAGGAACAGCAGTGTCCTTTCTCAAATCCACTGCTAGACCACACATTTGTGTTAGCTCTTTCAATTTTTTGGTGTACTTTTACCAGATCTACACCGTATTTTCTTGAATATTGCACTGAATCTTCAGAAAACAAAGATTGTCTTCAATTGAGTGTAACTGTCCTCTGAGGTTTTCATTTCCAGAGAAGCAACACGGGTCCCGCCCCTGGCCAGTGCTTCTCAAGGGGAGCACTGTTGGCATTTTTCAATTGCTAAATGTCAGTAGTCCCTCCCTTCCGTGATTCCCCAGGCCTAACACAATGAAAAGATGCCCCCTCACTTTAAGAACAAAATGCAAAGAACAACCTTCTGCTACTTCACATCTGTGGAAATGAGAGTAATTCAGTGTTCTTGAAGAAGACCAAGCAGATCAATTTGGCCCCACAGATGGTCAACGTGACCAGCCCAGATCTCTGGGATAGATTTCCTGAGGCAGCCCAGAGTGTCTCTACTCTGTGAGGTCTGAGATTCTTAGAATAGTGAAGGCCACATCAGCAAGTAGGAACAGAGGGTGATCTAGAGCCATCTATGGCTCTGGTTCCCAACCCAGGCTCTGAGTCAACAAAGTTACTTGTCAGATAGGCAGTTTCCTGGGTCTCATCTTGACAGGCCTGGAGTTATGACCCAGGAACATTTATTTTTATATACAGTTTGAAGCTAGACCATTTTGAGAGCCACTGCTTTCATAAAACATTAATGCTTCCTCTCCTCTAAAGCAGTGGTACTCCGACTCACTTATTCTTTAGAATCACCTGGAAAGCTTTACAAAATATGGCTCCTTGGGAGCCAGTCTGGGAGACTGATTTGATTTGGGTGTTGGGTCAAATTCTTACATAACTGTGGTGGCCATGGAAATAGATAGGAGCTCTTGTATCTTTGCTATGTTTTTGAAGAAGTAGATGTGATTATCCCCACATTACACATGGCAAAGTTGAGACCCAGAAATGGAAAATGGCCATTAAAGTCTCCCACCCAACAATAGGATAAGATTCAAATATTTTGTCTTTTTCCTAATGGTATTACCATAATCTTTTTCTGCAGAATCTGCAGCCAACCTGCTGCATTCAAGCGGTTCATGGTTGGGCTAAAATTAATTTTCTGAGGAAGTAGCAGCAAAATCTTTCTTTGCATTGATTTTTTTTTTTTCCCCTGTGTGCTTAGTGTTTATTGTTGAATAACTCTCTCCACTCATCAGGCAAGAAGCATGTTCTGTGACTTCTTTGGTTGTGGGGTAGTTCAAAGCAGAACTTCCTGGTTTTTATTTCCTAAATCTCATGTTCATTGAGGAATCTTTGGTATTGGGGTCAAGGGACTGCTCAAATCAAGGGACAAAAAAGCAGTTTCCATAGACTAAGGGAGGGAGAGAATCAAAATTAAAATGATGGAAAATACACATGTGAAGTATTTTGCTTAACTAAGTTTTTGGATCAAAAGTCAGATGGGTAGTCTTTAGCTCTGATAAAAATGAACTATTGGTCTTTTCAAGTTGAACCATCTTAGAGGAAGTTAGTCCTGTGCTAAGGAGAAAAAATTACACACATGGAAATTTTGTTAAGGGATTCCATAAGTGAAAAAACCTCTCCTGTATTTGTTCATGTGAATAATAACACAGCCTGAACAGGGGCAAGAAAAAAGAAAATAAAAAAGGAATAATTCGTTCATGTTAAGTGGGAAACCCAGGGGAACAAATGACTTCGGGCACTATCCACATCAAAGCTTCAAATAACATTAGCAGGAGTCTCCCTACCTTTCTGTCTCCACAGCTCTATTGGCTTTGCTCTTTAGGCAAGTCCTTCCATGGGGTGGTCCTCAAGCCGACATCAGCCCACCTTAGAAATTCTAGCGCAGCCAGCACGTCTTCTCATTGGCCTACCCGAGACCTGTGTCCATCCTGGATCCATCCTTATGAAAAAGGTATAGAGCGTGGTGATTTGCCAGCCTTGTGTCATAGTTGCATCCTGCATTCTGGAAAGTGAGGCTCAAGCTATCTAATCTACATGGACAGACAGTCAACATATGGTGATTCTCAAAAGAAAAAAAATAATGACTCCAAAAACAAACAAACAAACAAACAAAACTGTTAAAGAAAGGGGGGTGGGCAAATGGATCCTGAGCAATAATGAACAGATGTTTTCTACAAAGGGAGATAAGATGGAAGGAGGGAAAGAAACCAAGTCCATTTTCTTTCTGTCTGTCTCATGTTAGCATTCATTAAATAAAAACAGGAAGTCAAAACAGTGAAACAAACACCAACTGAGAATAAAATTAAAGAAAGGGTCCTTCTCGAGCAGTGAAAAATTCTTACTTGATATTGTTTTCAAGAAAGCTTCTTTCTTTCTTTTAAGAACCTACAGTAACTCTGCTTGGCTGATAAAGTGTTTGCCCAGTACATTATGAAAGTCTTTGGGGAGGCTATTGAATCAATTAGAATGATTTGTAATTAGCACACCAACATAATGACGGGGTGTCTCTAAATTGCTTAAAATAGTTTGCTTTCTTAAGGGACTTGTATGCCCCTCTTACGAACATATTTATACTAGTGATATGCTTATGAGCCTTGAAAAATTTTTCAAGAAAATAAACTTGCTCCGATTCTTTAAGAAATACCACCAGTTCCAAATTAAGCCATTTTGAATAATTGGACAATTACTCTATTAATTAGAAAGACATCCCCCTGCCATAGAAAATCATTCACAAAGTCCCGTGGAAGAGACAGTCACAAATGAGCATTTTTCAAAAATTCTGATTGATATTAAGAAGTCGTGTCTGACCCCCAAAGCAATTCGGACTGGATAGAAGCTAGAGACAGAACTGTCATCACAAGGTTTCATTGCTATAATTCTCAGGATACTCACAAATACAGAGTAGCATCAAAAATGCTTTTCTTTGGGCACCTGGGTGGTTCAGTGGGTTAAAGCCTCTGCCTTTGGCTCAGGTCATGATCTCAGGATCCTGGGATGGAGCCACGCATCGGGCTCTGCTCAGCGGGAAACCTGTTTCCCCCTCTCTCTCTGCCTGCCTCTCTGCCCACTTGTGATCTCTGTCTGTCCAATAAATAAAGAAAATGTTTTTAAAAAATGCTTTACTTTTCTCCCCCCAAAATTTGAAAATAAGCTTGGGAATCAGCAGATCTGTATTGAAATTTCCTCACATTGGTATGGTCAGATGCTCCTGTATATAACATAACTTCAGTTCTTCAAGTTTCTAGAACCTGATTTGAGAGCGGTGCCAACCCACAGACTTATGGCATTTGGGTCAACAGCATAGATTCTGAAGTGAGACAAAACGTGGATTCGTATCCTAGTTCCTTTCTTACTATAACAAGAAACCTTGGGGCAAGTTACTTAGTCTTTCTCGATTGCTACTTTGTCAGAAAAATGGAGATCACGGTAATAATGCGTTTCTCAATGGTGAAATGTGTTATCTCATCCATAGGGAGCCTGTATTGATGGCAGAAAGATTTCTGGGCTAATAAGGATTTGGTCATAAGGAATTTTATCTTATTCTGGTGAAG
This sequence comes from Martes martes, assembly GCF_963455335.1. Classification (NCBI taxonomy): domain Eukaryota; kingdom Metazoa; phylum Chordata; class Mammalia; order Carnivora; family Mustelidae; genus Martes; species Martes martes. The sequence continues at coordinate 31,459,356 of NC_137905.1, read as the reverse complement.
AAACTGGGGAAGGTAGAGAAGCGTCTCTATAACGGGCTAAAGCAAAGGTTGAATAGCGTGAAATGTTCAATGCAGTACGTGCGATAGTATGTTTTCAGTCAAATCGTCCTTCCAACACTTCTGAGAAGCCAGCAATTGTCCTTCATTCATTTACCATTCATTCCCAGATGCCTGCAGAAATTAACTGAGCTGCTACTGTGTGCCGGGTGTTGGACCAAACGTTAGGGATACAGTGGAGATCCAAACCAATAACGAAGTTGTAAACTTTCAGCAACTCAACCACTTTGGTTAGTTCCAACTTGTCGTCACTCCTCTTGAGCAATAAAACCTGTGCTATTTTGTCATAGCCACTAGCCAAGAACGGAGAGAATAAAACAGCTTCCTACCTCACGATTGCTGTTCAAAGAACAAAAACATGGGCTGTAATTAACATCCGGCTTTGCTATTAAGGCGAGAAATAGCTCAATACAAATAATGGTTTTCACTGCTACTAAAATGGTCACTTTGTGATTTTTAATATTTGTAAGCACTGCGATGTTGTTGGAAACAGAAAACAGAGCTGGCTTTAGATCTGGGTCTGCCCTTCAGCAGCTGATGATCTTGGGCACATTATATAATTTAAGTTTCAGTTTCTTCCTCGTAAAATGGACGATTTTCAGTGTCTTCTCGCAGGGTAAGTGAGATGGCGTCTATAAAGTGGTTAGCATGGTATGCAGAGGGTAGTAAATACTTGCTGGTTACCATAGTCATCAGAATATCTAAAACTTGTGGACGCCTGGGTGGCTCAGTCATTAAGCATCTGCCTTCCGCTGAGGTTATGATCCCAGGGTCCTGGGGCCAAGCCCCGCATTGGCATCCCTGCTTCGTGGGGAGTCTGCTTCTCCCTCTAACCCCTGCCCCTGCTTGTGATCTTTCTCTCTCTCAAATAAATAAATAAAATCTTTTTTTTTTTTTTAATAAGTATCTAAAGCTTGTGTTGCCATTTTCTGTTGACAGCATACCGACTTAGACATTCTCACTGATGCTCAGAACAGACAGGGAAAGAAGGGTCAGTCACATTATCGTCATCACACGTATTTATAAAATGAGGACTCAGTCAAGATCAGTGGGCAGGTAAGTGGCAGAGTTAGCCCTCTGTCCTAGAGAGCGTGGCTGGGCCTACAACTGATTTTTCAAACTAACCTTTAAGACTGGAGAGCATGTCCCCTCTGACCCACTTGTACTAGGGATTCCGCAGTGACCAGGGTGGGTGGGAGCTGGTGCTTCTGGAGGTACTTCGGGATGGGAAACCGAACTCCCCACCCTGTGCCAATATGAGCCCAGGCCTCCCTGTCCCAAGGGAAATCCCGATTCCTTTGCTTCCTCCTCCATCAAGACGGAGACCTATGGCCATCTGAGTGATACAAGCAGAGATTCTTTCAGCCTTGTTTCCAGTATCATTTAAATCATAGTCATGCTACCATGTTTTCTTTAAGAAGTTCTAAAAAAAAAAATAAAAAAAATTGTTGCTTTTGGAGAATATTTTCTGAAATGGCCGGGGAGATCATCGCTTTCCCCCATCCCTCTTGTCAAACTTCTGGGCGGTGGTGGATTGTTCAACATTAGGAGATCTTCTGATTTAAAAAACAACAAAAACAAAAAAAAACTGGTCATCTGGATTTTTATCTGAAATATCCACATTTGAAAAACATAGACTCAGTTAAAAAGAAAACAGCACAAGACTGTTGACTGCATCTGTACTCTTGGCTGTAACCCGAGTCCTGATTCATTTCCGAAGTTAGGGGAGATTTCCAGAAGTAAGTGGCTTTTAGAAGAAAGAGGAGGCATTGTTAGGGGATGAAGGCAGGGAGGAGCTTCCTAGGGCTGGAGTATAGGCTCTACACTATATGCTCTCAGGGAGGGGACAAGGGCGGAGCAATTGTGAGGCTGGTATGGCAGGAAGGGGCTAGATCGTGGCAGGCATGATGGGCCCCATGGGGATGATCAGTGGGCGTGGTGGTGTGGTTGATCCAATGAGCCCACGAAAAACATGGCGCCATGATGGGATTGACTGGAAGGGGCAAGAAGGGAGCTGGGCCACGTTGAGAGACGCTGCTCTCGCCACTCGAGTACATACTTCTTATCCTCATCCCCACAGTGCCAACCCTGCACCAAGCCAACTTCATTTTCTCCAGAGTTTTACTAGATTAAAGATGACTATCTTTTGACTTCACTCTCTCTAAGGACATAAAGAAAGATTTCTGGCTGCTTTCACAGCCCCTGACACCTCTCACCAGCTCTGGTCCCATTTTGGTTCTAATTTACTTTTCTCTCTACTTCTTTCCCCCTTGTATTTTCTTTTTACACCTAAATGCCCAATTTTCAACTGTCAGTGAATAAGAATTAGGAACATGCTACTTTAAAAAAAATAGCTTATCTGTAAATCAAACCTTCTGGCAAACATTAGGGTTTAGGTACCTAGTGTCATTTTCTTTTATATCCACCTAAGGAAACACTTTTTTCCCCCTCCTTACTGCTGACATATTTTTTGAGAAATGCAGCCCTCAGGTTATTGTTCTGCACTCTTCGGAGTCACTGTGAATTGAATAAATTTGATGTTTGATGGCAAACTGCCACGAGAATTTAAACAACTTGTGAGAGAGGATATTATTATTTTTTTCTGTCATTTTAAATTCCCCAAGGCCATGGCATGAAATGGCAGGGACAGGTATCGGTTCCTGGTGACTGTCCCTCACACCTCTAAATCCCCATGTGAAACTCTTGGGCACTAAGACAGTTCTCCTGTCCCTAGAGTCAAAACTTCAAGGTCATCCTTCGACTCGATGACCCTGAAAACGACAGGATCGGGATAAGGGAAGAGAAGTGTTGGAGAAACTGTCCTTAATTGATCTCAGCCAAGTCGTGCTTTAATTAGAACAGATAATGTGCCATATTTCAGATGGGTTCTTGGAAGAGCATTCTGTGCTTCGTTGACCATGTTGTGAAATTATTTATTTGTTCTTTTTAAGATGCTCTCGATTTTCTTCCTTCTTCTTTGTCCTTACTTCCTACTTCGGAAAACAGAACAGACATCCACTTTTAAGGAGGCTAAATGCCCGAATTTCTGTGCCCTGGTCACATGAGAGTGAGACTCCTGTTTGGATCAGTCACTTAGTGCAGCGCAGGGCGATGCCGATCTGCTTGGGGGCACGGTGCATTTTTCTGGTGAATCAGGGCCTGCATCTGTCCCTTTTTGCCATGCACTGACTTTTGCGGGAGTCTTTCCACGGCAGATAAATCATTTCTTTCAGACTGGATAAAAAATGGGCCATGCTCTTTGGAAGCCGAAGTTTTCCAGATAATTCTATGTTTGCACTATAAACTATACCAGTCAATTGCACATTCAGGTTTAGATTTGGGCCAGATTTATGCCCCTGAGAAAATCCTATTTTTGCATGATTTAGACAAAAAAATGTGTCTGAACCGCGTTACCCAGCCTAATTTATATGAAACTGGGATCCTGCCACCTGGGGTTTTGGGTCTGCTCTGTGAGACGTGTCTGGTATGTGACTGAAAGACCAAGCGAGGAGCGGGCGGCCGTGGAGGGGGACCAGAGCCCGCTTGAAAGGGAGACGGCCATCCCCGCCAACTGAATGGGGCGTGCACAACCAGCTGGGGAGTGAGGCCTCTGCATTGTGCTTTTATTACTGGCTCTTGTGTACAACCAGAAAGGCGCCCCCCTCCTCAGGGCATGCTTGGTTGCTACGATCTGTTCCCGGGGGCTGGTGTGCCTCCCAAATGGCAGCCCCCTCCTCCCAGGCGGACTTGGGTCAATGACCGAAGCCGCAAACATTCGGGTCCCATGTCCTTCTGAGTCCCACCTGCACCCAAGAGTATCTTTGGAAAAGGAGGACAGGACAGAAGAGCTGTCCCGGTCGCCATGCTTGGGGAATCTCTGTAGGGCTTTCATCCCCGACTGGATGGGCATTGCTCATTCCCTACCTAAGCAAGAGATGTCCAAGGTGTCTGGGGTTTGCCTTGTTTTGAACTGCCAAAGCCCTCTCTGAAAGCTCTGGGGGCCTTTGATTGACCTTCTCAGGGGCCAAGGTTATGAATCCCTTTATGGCACAGAAGCTGACCGCATGCGATCTACACAGTTCACGGCTGTTGGAGCCCCTACAAACTTTTGACAGGTATTTTTTGGAGCACTTTTTTCATGTCAGGTACTGTTCTGGGGGTACTGGATACAGATAAATAAGACAGATATGATCCTTACTCCAAAGGGGCTTATCGCCTAGTGGGAAAAGGAACCCTGAATCCAATAATCACAAATAAACTCAAGAGAAAGATGCGGTCTATGTGGGGGATCTGAGTTAGTGAGTGGCCACGGTGGGGGCTGGCTGGAGAACTGAGGGGTGAGCAGAAGCCTGAAATGCCACTTCTGAAGAAACCAAGGACTCCCTGAGCTCAGGAGGAGTTAAGTACCTTGTGACCAGATTGGGCCAATGACTTGCCCAAGGGCATTCAGCAAGCTAGACCTCAGACCCTCCATGCATGTAAAGAAATTCTAAGTAGAAGGGCTCTGAAGCTGACAGGGGTTGAGCCTGACCTCCAAATCTTCTGCTTAACAGCTCCTCACTTGATCTTTCTGGGTCTTGTTTCCTGCTCCACAGAGTGAGGATTTTAAGAGCTGATTCTGTAGAGGGATGTTTTGAGAAATCATCAGGAAAAGTATGTGATGTTGTTTGGGCACAAAACATGTGAGCCATTACTATTATTTATTCTTATCTAGTCTTTCAAAGCAACTCTACAGGATTGAAAGATGAAGAAGGAACCCCCCCCATACCCACCCACAAATATTTTGTTTTCAACAAAGAGCCACAGCAGCGGCCCCATCGTGCATGCATAAATCCATTCAACGGATTTATTTACTGAGTTCTTTCCAAGGGGAAAGCATTAGTCACGGTGGTAGAAAAGAGAAAGGGGACTGTGAGATAGGGTCCCTGCACTCAAGGTTGGATTAGCTCTTTGAGGAGCACCCAGGTTTCAGAGAATCAGAGATGAGTCCTGGAGCTGCGTTGGATGCCATCTTGATTACCCCCTCATTTCACTGGAGGCCTGGGGCCCACATCAGAAGGCTGGCGGCCACTACCAGCACTCCAGCCCTGGGTCATTTTCCCTATAGTTACTAGCTGGAGGCCCTTTGGACTGAGAATCTGCTTCCTGTGTGTCTCCAGGGAGCTGTTCTAGCAGAATAGCCCTGAGGATTTATAGGGTTGGGGAAGGCTCCCCACCCCTATCCTTGGGCTGTTTCTGAGGAACAGCAAGGAGGCTCTGCTCTTTCACGATCCTGTGACCAAAGGCATCGGCTCCTAGAAGCCATCCCCTACATGGGAGCTAGTGGGTGGGTGGAGATTTCTCTTCACCAACATTTCTAAGCGCTTCCCAGCCTCTACAGTCTACGCTGGGTCCTGTCCCCATGACAAGGCTCCCCAAAATGGGGTGAGATTCTGGGCTTCATGATCGTAAGTTGTTATAATGCATGCATGCATTCATCTCTGAGACCAGGTGCATGATGCAAAGACACAGCTACTTTATTTTGGTACATCTTGGTGAAACCCGCTCCATCAAAAAACCCTTGAGAGGAATCAGTCCTGCTTCTGCACAGTCAAGACTGGACTTAGCTGAGGGTGTAAGGGTGCTTCTTGCCTTTCCTTAAGCAAAGTTGTTAACTTCCTAACAGTGTAGCAAATGGGTTTTATTTTTTATCTTATTTTATTTTTTTAAAGATTTTATTTATTTATTTGACAGAGATCACAAGTAGGCAGAGAGGCAGGCAGAGAGAGAGGAGGAAGCAGGCTCCCTGCTGAGCAGAAAGCCCGATGTGGGGCTCGATCCCAGGACCCTGAGATCATGACCTGAGCCAAAGGCAGAGGCTTTAACCCACTGAGCCACCCCAGGCGTCCCCAAACATCTTTTATTTTATATATTTATTTATTTATTTTCTTTTTACAAATGGATTTTCAGGGGTTGATCTGAAGGGGGGAGCCATCTTGGAATGAGACAGTGGGGATACTGGGTCAGCCCAAGAGATGAGGGGGCCTCTGAGGTGGCCATTTGGGGAGTCATGCAGCCCCTGCCTGTGGAACAGTGTTTGGGAATCCTGTTCAGATCACAGAGAGCAGGCGTCCAAGCCTGTGGAGCTGGATTCTGCTCCTAGTGTTGTTTATCGTCAATTACCCCTGGAAGTCCTTCCTGTAATTACCCTAGCTTCACTACACTGCTATTTGCACATCACTTCCCTCCTAAACGCCGCCTCTTTGCCATTATTCCCCGGGAAGATGAGTCACCGAAGGAGATGGCTTATCTCAACTCGGTTTTTAACTAGCTTTTGTCTCCCGGAGAGATTTGTTGATGATACAATATTTCAAACTAGGCACTTTTTCTCCCCTTCCTCCAACTTCTTGTTCTGGTTCTTTCTTTCTTTCTTTCTTTCTTTCTTTCTTTCTTTCTTTCTCTCTTTCTCTTCTTTTTTTTTTTTAATAACATTTTCTCCTTTCTGCTTTTATATTTCTTCCTCTCCCTCCCATAGCCTTTCATGCATTCAGGATGTAGGAGAGCCAGCATCAAAGCCCAGAGCCCTACTGAATTCTCCTCCCCTATGGTAAGCGTGCCCTTTCCCTGTCTGATCATTGACTCATAACCACAGAACATCTCAGGCACAGGATGGGGGGAGAGGGAGGGCTGAATAAGCAGGGACCACGGTCTGCAGCCCCGGAGGAGACAAAAGTGAAGGATTTGTTCAACAGGGTCTCCCTCCGCCCCCCAACCCCTTGAGGGATAATTGTTTAGGACAATCTGAGCCAGCCCAGGCCAGGGAAGCTAGTACCCCCACCCCCACCCCACCCCCTGGCAACTTCAACCAAGTGAAACTCATCTGGTCAGCCTCCAACTCCCAAGGCCAGGCCAGGCCTAAACCCACTCCCTGGGCACTACCAAGATTTTGATCACATTATTTAATTTTAATTCAGTTGAACATACATGTTTCGATCGCCTACTATGTGCCAGGCTTTGAGTCGACAGGTGACAGCCATAGGCTTAAACCCTGTGGAAGTTAATATCCCTGCCCTTTAAGACTGAAGTTGCAGGCCAAAGACAGCCCTGAACCTCCTTCCCCCCACCCCTCCCTGCAGCCCTCAGTTCCTCCCTCCCCTTCTGTCTCCATTAGGCATGAATGGGCATCACATCTGTTTCTTTTCTTGCTGGAAAGCAAGAGGCAAAGACCCTAAAATGGGGACAGACCAGCACACACCTGGGTGGTCTTTAAATTAGAAAAAGTTTTCGCCAGAGTTCCTCATTTGGGCCTGCACTCACAATACTTTCCATGCTCTCTGCTCCTGTAGGTTGGGAGAAATGGGGGGGGGGGGAACTCTGGCAGCATACTTCAGGGGCCATCCATTGTCCTGTTCTTTTCTGAGGCTCACACATGTTCCTCCACACCCCTGTTTCCTTCCCTGGATTCCTCACTGGGCAGGCCAAGCACGGTCTGGGGCACAAACAAAGCAGGGGCAGAGGCAGGGATGGGGCTGGGGATGGGCAGGGTATGAGAACGCAGCCATTTTCATTTTAGCATATGCATAGAGTTGAGACCCTTTTGAAAATTAAATTGTTTATGTTATGGTTTGTATCATTTTATTTTAAACACAGAATCTGGAGCCAGACTGTCTCGGTCAAAATCTCTGTTCCCCAGCTGTGTGGCCTTTGGAACTGTACCTCGATTTCTTCTTCTGTAAAATGGGCATCATGAAAGTTTTACCATATTGGGCTGTTGCCAGGAATAGTGAATTAATAGGTTAGACTGTATGTTTGCCCTGGTTAGTTGCTAGTGACAGCTTCTGATGGTGTGTGTCTACCCTCCTGTCCTGCACTGAGACACTACCCTCTGAGAGTTGTTTTGTGTCATTGAGAAACCTGGCCATTTGTGACCTCACTCAGCACCCTCTTTCTTATTTAAAATCATTAAGAGGGGCGCCTGGGTGGCTCAGTCCTTAAGCATCTTCCTTCCACTCAGGTCATGATCAGGCTTCCTGCTCGGTGGGAGGCCTGCTTCTCCCTCTCCCACTCCCCCTGCTTGTGTTCCCTCTCTCGCTGTGTCTCTCTCTATCAAATAAATAAATAAAATCTTTTAAAAATAAATAAATAAATAAAAATAAAATAATTAAGAAGTAAGACACCAGGGATCAGCCATGAGGTTCTAAGCCCCCTCCTAGGTCTAGGGGTTCTATATCTGGTCTCAAGCTCTCCTGAGGTGGTTTGGGGTGATTTACCCATTACGTATAAGAACATCTCAAATATTGCATGGGGACATACTTGCGCTAAAAAAATTTTGTGGATTATTTGAAATTCAAATTTAACTGAGCAACCGAATTTGGTTTGTTCAATCTGACAGGCCTCCTTGGGGATTTTCCCCACTGGTGTTCTGTTTGACTGCCCCACATCCCTGCAGTGGACAGAGGTCAGCGGGGCCACTGGAGCTGGTTCTTCACAGGAATAGCCAAAAGCTCCAGAGTAGGTGGAAAGAGAGAGAGGGAGTCAATGAAAACACGTCTCCCTGTTGCTTATAAAGGTAGTGAGGGCCCTTCTCAAAGTAGCTGTCCAGGGCAATCTAAAGAACAGAAGAATAGGTCTCCTGGAGGGTTTTTGTTCTTTTCAGGCTTCAGCATAGTATTTTAGGGTGTGTGTGTGTGTGTGTGTGTGTGTGTTAGGAGAGCAAGGGCACAGGACGCATACAATTAGTGGCTTCTGTACATCTGGGCTGTGTTGATGGGTCCTATGAACTATGTGATGTATAACATACATGCCTTTCATTTTTGTATAAACATGTGGAATGTTTAGCCAAATGGTGAAACTGTTCGGAACAATGGCTTGAAACTTTCCAAGCTCTTTTTTGGTTTGTTAACTTTTTTTTTCTCCCCCCCCCCCCCCCGCGAGTTCCTGAAAGTTCTTATTCGTTCACGAATGGGTGAGATTCAATGGAGGGGGAATCAAACGCTGGGCAGGGTGTGTGTGCGTTTTGGAATTTGCCAAGGGAACCATCGAGTGAGCCCAGCTAGACTTTGGTGATTGTTATGTGGGGGCAGGCCAGTAAGAATCGTTAGTATTACTTGTGATCTGCAACACAGAGTAAAATTCTACTGTCTTACGGGAGGTTTATTAAGAGTCTCCTGCTTATAATGACGCTTCCCAGTGTGCCAAACCATCATCCTCTGGGTCTCCAAGGGAGTAGGATAGCCTGAGTGGGAAAGCTGTTTAGAAAATTTTATGTGTGTGTCTTTTCTTTCTTTTTTTTCTTCAAAGACAGTGATGAGAGAAATTATTTAGTCTGTATCTACAACAGTGGTGTGATTCAGATCCCAGTATTTACAGAGGCAAATTAGTTGGTGCACCAGCATACTAATGTGGTAGACACCAGCCTGATTGGGGTGTGTGTGTGTGTGTGTGTGTGATAAATTTCTCCAGGAGGTAGTAAAAGAAGACCCAAGGAGGGACCCTCAGGAGAGAGCAGCCCCTTGTTCACGAATCCGAGGAGGAAGTTTGTTGGGTTCTTAGTGTTTCCCAAAAGTTTTTGTCTCTTATTTTTTTAATTAATTCATTAATATTTATATTTTTTATATTTTTATATTTTATTTTTATTGAAGAGACATAGAATTTTCTCTTTGTTCCATCAAGAAGTTTTCTTCCCAGTCCCCCCAATAAATAAGTGAATAACTAACTAAATAAATGGGGGTTCACAATTTCTTAATTAAGTCCTAGAGGAGGCGGCTAAGAAATATTTTGCCAAAATTCAAACTCTAACCCATTTTTAGTGTGGTTCCAGGCTCTTTCAGCCACTGGGAGCCTGACCCTTTCAAACACAAGCATGAGCTCCTTTGCCTTCTAATTCTACAGCTTCCAGACAGGGAGGCACAGAGTTGCAGGCGTAGTTTGTGGCAAGGCAGGAAATCAGTGACAAACTCTGGGAAATTGAAGGAGCGGGGATCCAAGAGTAAAAACACAATGCAAGCCACTTTTTGTCAGAAACCGTTCCCCACACGTGCAGCCACTGTGGGCCAACAATAATATAATTTACATTTACCCCCTTTACCTGCAAGAAAAGTTACTTTGTTTCCTCCCATTAATTGGATTGACAATGTATCCTATTACAAATTTTAAATAGTTTGGCTGAAAAAGATCCCCCTTTCTTAAACCTAACTGGTGCCCCATATTTGGGGTCAAACTTTTGGGGAGTGAGGCAGCCCAGGTAGGGAACAGGTCATCCGCAACCCAGGTCGCGCCTCCCCCCTCCCCCCCCCCCAGTGTAAGATGTTTTCCTTAATTACCAGGAGATGGGAATCTCCCTCTCTCCACAAGGTCTTGGTACCTGCTGGCTCGCTCTTTCCTCTCTTTCCCAGAAGGGCCCATCCTCTTTCTTCTCCAATCCTATTTAATTTTTGCATTTCCTGATTTTTATCTTGGGAAAACAAAAGCCAGCTGCAGTCCCTTAAGAAAACAGCTGAAGGCTGCTGGCAGGTAGAGAAGCCTTGCAGGTTTTCAGTCTCAGATTGTCAGGGTGCAGGGACTTCTGCACTTCTCAGCTCCCTTTCTTCTGCTTGCACACACACGTGCACGCGCTCACACGCACACAGGCACACGCACGTGCACGCGCGCGCGAGCCCACGCGCGTCCCTTTTTCTCACCTCTGGCCCAGGGTCCCCCTCCCTTTCTACAGCTGTATTTCTAATCACCAGAAGATACATCTTGCTTGGAGCTAACACTCCTTTTCTCTGCGTTCTTACCCTCCTATCTTATGCATGGATCACTGGTTAGCTTAGAAATGCGCAGACACAAAGGAGAAGCTGACATTCGAGGGTTGACGGCCATAATGGCTGTTTATAAACCTAATCCATCACGTTTAGTGGACACCTCCATTTTTGTCCCTCTGAAAAGGTATAAATAATAAAATGGGATAGCTCCAGCTCGGAGGTGCCTTGGTAAATATTTTAACTATTTACAAGATCGCACCAATAACAAAAGAAACATCTGTACCATCCACAGAGGGGCCCCTAGCCATTAAAAGAGACCCAGATGGTTCCTACCATTCAACCAACAATAACATTTCTTGATGGCAGAGCTTTCGTAACATGGTTTACATTTTTTTTCCCAAATCACGTTGTGATTTTTCCTATCACATTCTGAACTTGTCCCCTCCTTTTTCTCCACACCCCCCAGCAACCTCTCTAAAGAAATTCTCCCTAAATAGCCTCCCCGACAAAAAGAATGAAGCCTTGGAGGGACATGGCAAATGGGTATTTCAAAGCCCAATTCAGAGGCAAGTCTGAACAATTATAAACCGGGCCGTCTGCAAGTCCAAATATTGACATGGGCCACTGGTTCTGTGGATAAACAGCCCCGTGGAGCCCCAAACGCACTGCGCCACCTCGGACCCTGTGCACAACCCTGCCTCAATCGGTTTGAATTTACCCTTTCTGGCCGGGCTTAGAGAGAGTACCAGAGGGCCCAAGGAACCCCAACGATGACCTTTGGAGTTCAAGGTACCTCTTCGTTTAGGACCCTGTGCCTGGCTATGGGGCAGCAGACCTGCGGCGCGGATAGCAAGTGGCGCTTGAAATCTTTCTGTCAGTCGGATTTCTTTTTTGTTCTGAGCATGAAGCAAACGGGGAGAATCTGCCAGCCTGTAGCTGCTTAGTAACAGCTGGAAACTTTAGCTCTTCCTAAGGCACCAAGAAACTCCATTTTTTAGTTACAAAAAGATGGCAAAGAGAGCGGGAGAGCTGTGTGGAGGAGGGACCCAGGTTCTAGAATCAGGCAGATCTGACTTTGAGTCGCAGTTCCGGGGGCCCCAGGCAAACACCTTCTGCACTTTGAGCATCAGCTTCCCAGCTGTAACATGGGGGCACTAATAACACGAACTTCTGAGGGTGACTGTGTGAATTACACAAGATGATATATTTAAAGCAGGGAGCTAAGCGCTCAAGAAAGGTTGCTATAATTAATACTGACAAACCTATCACGGAGAGATCAAATCTTTTGAAACTAGAAGATGAGGCAGACAGCAATTTCATTTCAAGCTTCCTGCAAACAGCACTGGTATTTGAAGTTTCCTTCCGGGGTGGGGGTGGGGCTGGGGAGGTGGGAGACCAAAAACAAAAAAAAACCAAAAAAACACACAACCACCGAACCCCCAAGCCACGTGACCCCTCTGCCGGTCTTTGAGAAACCTAAATGTTCATTTCTTTTCCAAAGGCTCCATTTAATTTTGGAGCTCCCACTTTCCAAATTTGGTCAATAAAATTAACAGCCTCCTTTTGACTGGGACATCACACCTCCAAATGAGCTCAAGCTGGCGCAGGGATTGTCCTGCCGGAATGTGAGATTTACATTTCACAGCTCCTCGCCAAGTAATGAATGAATCAGAGCTCGTAAACAAACGATCCTCGCTTCCCTTGTTCCGTGGCCCCCAACGTGGGGTGTGTGCTGCGAAGAAAAATATTTATCCTGTTTGTGTGGCGCTGGGTCCCTGAATGGCCCACCAATAAAACAACATCATAAAGGGCATTTCACAGCTGAGCTCGCAATTTAATAAACAGATGCAAACAGAAGGGCTTGGAGGTCAACAATTAAAAATAAACCAGCCTGAGGTTCTCCTTGGAATTCCCCTTCTCTATAAAGTGGAGAGGACCAGGCCCCGCAGCTGTGGCGGCGGTGGGGGAGGGGTGGGAAAGGCGCGCAGGAGGGCTGTACCTGCTCTCAAGGATTCCTGCCAAGACCCTCTTTCGAGCAAGGAGGGGCAACTTTGATAGCAGATGCAGTACAACTCATCGGCCCAAAGTGGCCAGAAGATGGTATGGTAACCTTGGTTGACAGCAAATGCTGCATGTCAATTTCTCTATTTTCTGCCCCTAAGACAGTAAATATTGGAGCAAATGATCTGAAACAGTGGAGAATCAAAGACTCGCTTCTGCGTAGTTGGTTTTGGAATGGGTTTTCTACTTAAATTTGAGAGTGTGTGTGTGTGTGTGTGTGTGAGAGAGAGAGAGAGAGAGAGAGAGATGTCTGGGAAACAACAAAGCCACTAAACAAAGCTCTGGAAAGTTGGTCACGGGCACCATTCTGTACACACTTGTCCCCATACCCTGTCTAGCCAAAGCTCCGTTCAAGGCTGCTCACCACGCGGGCACACTGATCATTTCCATCTTACTGGGCTCTACTTGTCACTTAAGACTCCTGTGCCATCGCTTCCTGCCTCACTTTCTCTTAAGTTAAAAAAGGGGTGGGGGTAAGAATGGTACCTGACTGCTGGCTCGAAGTGTTGGCTGAGGTTGATCATGTAAAACTCTTAAGACGATGTTCGCAAACAGCAAGAACCCACCCAAAAACCCTCGTTCTTTTTAATAGTATCTGGGTAGTCTCGGAGGCTCACACTTTGCTCTGGCCCAGGGAATCCCACCGTGGCTGGTCACACTCACCTAATCTGAGAATGTGTTGAAGGCCAGTAAACCCCATTCTGACATGCTCAACCTCACAAAATCCCAAATGCCTACACAGCTAATGCCTACAGCCTCCCCACATTCCTCTGCTGATAAGAGGGGAAATGAAGGATGGGTTTAAAGATAAACCATTTGCTCTGGGGACAGACCTCCCATGAGGACCCATCTGGCTGTCCGGCAGGAGCACTGCGTCAAGATGGCCAGCGACATCAAGCTCCCAGATCAGCTTCAGGACCTCAGAGCCACCCAGAAGGTTCTTAGGGTAGATGACCACCATCTGAGGGATCAGATTTACAGGCCGAGAAGTTCATTTTCTTTACACACGAAGAGTAGGGGAGGTGAGCTTGAGAAATCATTTAAGCATTTTGTGTCTAGGTGAGGCTCCCACACTGCCTTGTGGCTTCGCTTGTGCTATTTTATGGTTACTGGGATCCTCCTTCCCTTGGATCATGTCAATTTGAGTATAAGTCCTGCTCCTGCCTTTTTTTTTTTTTTTCTTTGTAAAGAAATGAGAACATACACGTAACACAGTTAGGGAACTTTTACAGTCTTCCTTTCCTTTTCCTGATGTCAAAGGATTATAGTTTCGTCCTCTGCAACTGTTTCTTACTAGTAAGAAAAAACCGTCCCGTACATACTCTCTCATCTAGTCCTCAGGACAGGCCTGAGTGGGAGCTACTGTCCTCCTGATGTCACCAAACATAAAATGGAGGTTCTGATGGAGACCATCGTATCACCAGCAGAATCAGATGTTTTTCATCCATAACTTCTAGTTCAGTAGAACTGAACTCTAAAAAGTCAACTATACGGAAATATAACATGCATACAGAAAAAGCTTTAAAAGTACAGTTTGACAAATAAGTACGAAGCAGCTGCCTGAGGAAGGACAGTCCAGATTGAGAGAGAGAAATCTCCAGCTTTCTTTTTGGTCCTTTCCGATCGGGACACCCAGAAGAGAAAGAGCCACAATTCTGACTTTTCTGATATTCATTTTCTTCCTTTATTGTATGGTTTTGCCACCTATGAGAGTATCTATAAGCAATATATTTGAGGGGCACCTGGGTGGCTCAGTGGGTTAAGCCTCTGCCTTCGGTTCAGGTCATGATCTCAAGGTCTTGGGATCGAGCCCCACATTGGGCTCTCTGCACAGCAGGGAGCCTGCTTCTTCCTCTCTCTCTCTGCCTGCCTCTCTGCTTACTTGTGATCTCTCTCTCTCTCTCTGTGTCAAATAAATAAATAAAATCCTTTAAAAAAAAACCTATATAATTGAGTTCTGCTTCTTTCTGAACTTTATAGGAATAGGTGCCCACTGCCTTCATTCATTTCCGGTTTTCTCCTTTTCTTCAGTATGAGGTTGTTAAGATTCATCCCTATCACCAAGGGAAGCCAGGGTCCCGTCTTCTTCTTTAGTGCTGCGATCTAGCCCATTTTGGTACTGTCTCCGGATTTATTTGTCCACTCTAAGTTGGTTGACATCTGAGCTGTTTCTGGTCTGGGGATGTGTTGTAGAGCGCGAATATTCCTACGCCTCTCTATAGCCATGCCCTCTGCCAAGACTGACTTGGGCTCATAAAAAGAGGTGATGGTATGCCAGGTGTGAGCCAAAGTTTCAAGAGGCCTTGCATAGTTCTATCTTACTCTCCTGCATGTCTGTCATCACCACGAGAAGGTCGTGGGCATGGGAGCCTGCTCAAGGAAGGAGGGGGATGAGAGATGCGTGTAACAGAGCAAACTCAGAAAAAGCCTGGCCAAGCTCTGCGGAACACCGTGCGTGTACAAGCAGTAAATGCTTGCTGTTGCAGGAGGCTGAGAGTCTGTGGTTGTTTGTCCTGTAGCGGTCCCCGGCAAAGCTGATGTGATATAAGCTACTACAGGTAGCACTTACAAGCTTCTAACTTTCCTTGTCAAAATTCGTCATTTTTTTTTAAAGATTTTATTTATTTATTTGTCAGAGAGAGAGCACAGGCAGACAGAGAGGCAGGCAGAGGCAGAGGAAGAAGCAGGCTCCCTGTTGAGCAAGGAGCCCGACGTGGGACTCAATCCCAGGACACTGGGATCCTGACCTGAGACGAAGGCAGCCAATTAACCAATTGAGCCACCCAGGCGTCCCAAAATTCATCATTTTTAATTCACATTTCTCAAACTCCAGAGGCCAAGTTCTTTCCATGTTCCTCGACCTCAGCCTATTTTTTCTTTTTTTTTTTTTTAAGTAACATCAGTGAAAAGTGTCATCTAAAATGAAACATTGTACTCCTAGCTTATGGGTCAAAATGTGAACATCTGTGGTCACCTCGATGTGGGCGGAGCTAGAGACTGTTAACCTCAGAGCTAAGAAAGTCAGTATGCTCTCGCTCTTATGTAGAATTTAAGAAACAAAACAAACAAGCAAAGGGAAAAAAATAAGAGAGAGAGAAATCAAGAAACAGATTCTTAACTACAGAGAACAAGCTGACGGTTACCGGAGGGTGGGTGGGTGGGGGGATGGTGGAAGTAGGCCATGCGGCTTAAGGAGGCCACGTGTCCTGATGGGCACCAGGTGACACATGGAAGTGTTGAATCACTATATTGTGCACCTGAAACTACTATCATACTGTCTGTTAACTAACTGGAATTAAAATTAAAGCTCAAGAAACAAGAAAAATCTGGAAATTTAGCAGCTTTCTATATATCTCTTTTTGTTTGTTTTGATTCTGATTAATTTATTTCACATTTGAAACTTCAGCTCTTCAAATCCCCTATCTGGCTTATTGAGAATACTTCTTGTGCATGGTCTTCTCGTTCCTTGTTTTTATTTCTGAACCCTTTAGCGGAAATTACGGAATGGTCAGACAGTAAAGGTATCCAGATATCCAGATCAATATTGATTCTGGATCAGTGTGAATCCAGGGGTCTCAAACTGATGGCCCCTAGGAGAAATTTGGTCCACAGACATGTTTCATTTAGCCAATAGAACTTTTAAAAAATGTGAGGCAATTTGGAAAAAAAACAAAAAACAAAAACACACAAAACAGGGATGTTATATAAAAATCTAGATTTTAAGCTTTTCCTTTTTTATAGATTTTATTTATTTATTTATTTGAGAGAGAATGTTTGAGTGAGCTCAGGGGGTGGGATGGGCAGAGAGAGAGAGAGAGAGAGAAATGGACTCCCTCCCTGCTGAGCGTGTTGCCTGACACACGGGGCTCAATCTCAGGACCCTGAGACCCTAACCTGAGCGGAAACCAAGAGTCGGATGCTTAACCAACTGAGTCACCCAGGCGATCCTAAACTTTAAGCTTTTCTAGATTAATATTTTTAATATTTTGAAAATAATTACTAATGTCAGGCCTGAGAAGTGGTTGTCTCCCCACATGTCTCTAACTTGCCACAGTCCTCACTATTCCTTCTCGTTCCCCAACACTGAGACTAAGTGTTTGGTGCCATAGTCATAGCCATTATGATACTGTTTTCTTTTCTTTTTTTTTTTAAGATTTTATTTATTTATTTGACAGAGAGAGGGAGCACACAAGCAGGGGGAGCAGCAGGCAAAGGGAGAAGCAGGCCCCTCACTGAGCAGGGAGTCCGATGTGGGGCTTGATCCCAGGACCCTGGGATCATAACCTGAGCAGAAGGCAGTTGCTTAACAGACTGAGCCACCCAGGCCCCCCTGTTTTCTAATGATAGAGAAATATTTTTCTGTACCCATGTCTAACAAAAATGGAACAATGAAAGACATTGAGAGTTCTAACTTATTCTTCTACCCATTAAGGCTCTTTGAAAAGTCTTTATTCAATGACAAATGTTCAATTAGATCTTGTCATTCAGTTCCCAGCTCCAATACCTTCAGTGACTCCCCATTATCTACGGAATAAAGTCCAAACCCTTTAGCTTGGCATTTCATTCCTTCATAGCTTCAATCCAAAACTTGCTTTATAACCATCTCTCCAGGACTATCTATTGTGAACCTTAGGCTCTAGAAATCCTGTTCGAACAAAAACTTCGGGATCTTCTGGATCTTGATTTCACATCCTCTTAGTCAAGCCCGTGGTTTTTCTTCCTCCTGAACTGTGCATCTTTCTTGAATGCCATTTATGTCCTGTCCCTTCTGTTAAAGTGCTGCTCACCAGTAAGGGTTTAAACAAATGCTTCTTCCTTTCTGATGCCTTCTCTGGACCCCATCGTCAGTATTAATTTCTGGGTTCTATTGGATCATCAGCTCTACATTTTGTCATTTCAAAACATCATGCTGTCAGTCCTGCCTTACAATCACGCACAAGTAATACCTAGCATTGATCGAGTATTGACTCCGTGTAAGGCACTATGCTCCGTGTGTCACGTGGGGTTCATTAAACCTCACAGGTCTTCCCTGAGATAGATGTGATTGTTATCCCCATTTTCCAGATGAACTGAAGTCAGAGACCCTCAAGGTCACAGTCATGCAAATTGTGTAGCCAGGATTTTCCTCCTGGCATTTTGGCCTTAGATCCCAAGTTCTTAACTACCAGGCTTCTCCACGCTGTCCCCCTAGAGGATCAGCTAGGAATTGCATAACTTTTGTTTCTTTTCCCCAGCACATCTTAGCACAGTGCCTTAAACATAACAAGTGTGCCAAGAACGCTGAATGAATGACACAATCAGTGGCTTAGAGAACTGGGCCCTTCTGCTTACCATCTTTCTTTTCTCCTGGGAAGCTGATTGAACTACTTTATCCCTTCAGCCTTAGTGGGTTGTTTTGGATTGGACATCCGAAGCAGCCTCACCAATTACAGTTCTCTAATCTCCTGATAGTGCCGGGTAGCTCCCGGATGGCCACGTGGTCAGGCCTGAGCCAATGAGAATCCTTCCCTGGGGCTTTTCACTGTATAACTAAGAAAGATCCGCAATTTGTCATCCGTGGTGAAAGCTGTACAATACCAAAGCTGGGAGATCTCGGTGGCCATGCTTCTCACCATGCCCAAGAAGGCAGTCTACAAATCATGAAAATGAAAAGGACAGGTAAAGAGAAGCTCAAACGTAGACAGAGAAGGATTCTGAATAGCATTCAAATCACTATTTGCTGTTTTTATTGTTCCAAAAATTAGGTCCCAAGGTCCCAATTAATGACTTCGGGGAGCTGGTGACTGTGGCCTTTTTAAAAACCCGTATCTGAGTGTTAAACATAAACACAAACACATAGAGTGGTTTAGAAATGATTTAATGGAAAAATAGGACATTCTAAAAAAGTGACATAGAGTTCAACTGAAGACCATGGAAATTTTTATTTCAAGCTGTTGGAGATGGTTATTAAAACTAAATGAAATGATTTTACTAGGAGGAAAAAAAACCCTCCCCCCTGCTTGGATGGCCAAACTTTCCTGGAATCCATGCGCCAGTGTATCCCCTTTTGTGACTAACCTAGTTGAATTGCATTTCTGTCACTTCCCAAACAGTCCTGATGCATAGAAGCAGACTGTGGACACAGATATAAAGAGAACACATTGTGTATTTATTTAAGCCTACACATTCATGACGCTTGAAAGTTAAAAAATGAATAAGACACTTGTTGTCAGTGGACTCACAAATAATTATAATTTCTTATTCACCTCTGTATACTCAGCACCTGGCCCCATGACTGGCACAAAGTAAGATTTCATAAATGTTTGTTAAATAAATAGATGTAAGACTTGGAATTATGAAATGTTAGCAAGGTGTAATGGGGCAGAGAGGAGGAAACTAAAAATTCTATGGGTATGGGAGTTGTAGAGGGCGCAGGCAAGGCTTTCAGAAGGGAGAACATATTCAAGCTGAGTCTTGAAGGATGTGCAGTTGCTTGGCGGGTAGTTAGGGAATGCAAACTGGGAGTAAAGATCCTAAAAGATCATGGTGAGTTCCAGCAACTCAAGTCGTTCTCTGAGGCTGTGGCGGCATTAGAGAAGGCAAGGACAAGAGGCCTGGGAGGTAGGCTGGGCCGGGTAATGCAAATAGAGAAGATTAAATATTTACATAAGCTCATTAGTGACACTGTGTGCATGTGACAAGTATGATGTAGTTGAAACCTCCAAGGTTTAAGTACCCTGAGTGCAACTGTATCTTTTTGAAATTGATTACATGACATTAATAGGCTCTTTCTCAGCTCCACTGGTGATCACATTGATGATTTACTTCCATCTCTCATCCCTGGAGCCAGGAACAGTCCATCCTGACCCCCATCCTTCCTCTCACACCTTCCTCAGGAACTAAACATTAGTGGTTAGAAACCGCCTGGGTTTTTTGTTTTGTTTTGTTTTATTTTTTTGTCTTCTATAAAGGCAAGCAGTTTTGCTTCCAAAGTTTTAACAGGCAAATTCCTATTATTATGAGGAACAGTAAAAAAAAAAAAAAAAGAGAGAGAGAGAGAGAGAGGTGAGGGTTCATTATCACAAAGCTGTTTTCCTGATCATCACCCATTAAATGTCATTCAAGAAGAAATCTTCAAGAACTTTTAAGGTGCCCTATAATATCTAAGATCTCAAAGTACTCAAGGACAGAATGCCTTCCTCTAAAGACCATATAGCCTTCTTAAGGGGACAAGATGGACATCGTGATCCTTGGCAATATCACTTGCATTTAAAAGACATTTATAAAGTGATCAGATCACAGAGTGCATTTATCTATATTCTTACATTTGGACATATCTGTGCAGTGATGATATTTATGATTGTTGAATATGAGGCAGTGGCTAAGGGCACTGGAGGAAGGCAACACTGGGTTCAAACCCTTAATTTATTTCCTATGAACCAGTCAGGATAGGGTAAGGTTTGCTGCACTAATAAAGAAACCCAGGATCTCTGTGAATGAAGTCAGCAAGTTTATTTCCTATGTATGCCTATGTTCCCTGAGGGGGACTGGAGGGTCTGCTTCTTCCATTTACACTCCCCGACTCAGCACTGTGGAGCAACTGTCTTCCCAAGTGTTGTTTTAGCACAAGAAAGAGAGCTCTGGGGGGTCTCAGTCAGCAATGAAATGCCTTAGCCCAGAGGTAGCAGACTTCTCATGACTCACTGGACAGAACTAGGCTTAGGTTCCCCACCCAACTACTACTAGGTGAGTTACTTTCTAAGGCAAGTCATAATCTTTATTCCTAGGTTTCTAGCAGTTAATGCAAAGAGGTTTATAAGCATTATGATATCTGCATGACTTTGGATGTCTATCAGATTTGAAAACAGAATCTCAGGGCTCATGATAAGTACAACTACTTCTGGGGTTAAAGACAAAGAAAATGTATTATTTTAACTATTTTTTTTCCCCTTAAAGTAGATGCCATGCGATGAAGTAAACAGATATTCAGCAATATCCTTACAGCAAACACATGAACTTCACTGGGTTTCTTTCAATGCTGTCCTTGAACATTTGCTGGTGGTAAAATACCAAAATGCAGTCCAATGAAAGCAGATTTGCAGGGGTTCAGGACACAGAGGACCTAGCATGTAGCACTCTGTGATGTTGGCCTATTCAAGGGAGAGATTTGGGAGCCTACAATGGAGAAGTTGCAAAATGGCAGTTCTCCCACTGAATCCAACATGCTGAGGTGTCTTGGTCTCTATAAGTTTTAGAACTTTTAGTTGTTGTTATTTGCCAATACTTTATGTCATGAGATACCATATAAAAATTTAAATTTCAAACTTTTATGAAAAAAAAAATAGAATATCTGGCAACTTTTGACCAGATTTAGGCAGCACCTGCCTTCTATAAATAAGCTGTGAGTTGTCTAGTGACCCACCATATTTTCGGACCTTTCCGCACTGGGGGATGTTACCGACCCTGTCCCTCCTGGTATTTGTGTTTGTAGGATTTAGTTTATAGGGCTGGGTGCATTGTATTTTCTTTAGGTAACACTTCAAACACATTTCTCTAGTCAGTTTTTGAGTAGCAATGACTTGGAAGTATTTCCCAATCCAGAATTCGGTATCATTATCCCCATTTTACAGACGACAAAACTGGAGCTTAAGTTAGCAACTCACCCAAAGCCACATAACCACATGATGGCACTTCTAAGGGACTGTGCTGGGATTGGCTATCTGAACACAACTGACAAGGCTCTGTGAGATCTAGTCCCTTAGTCCTGTTCCATTCATGTCTCACACTGCTCGCCCTCCAGCGCGCTCTCAAAGCTCCAGTTTCACTGTCCCTTCAATCTGGTCCCTGTTCAATCCTTAAACCTGTCATGCTCATCCCCACCTTATGACCTTTCTCTTTACGTAGATTTCTTCTTTATTTCTCCTGGCTCCTCCTCCTCCCATTTGCCTGACCCCAAGAAAGCTCATTCAATTTCAGCCATCTTGACAGGTGTGACCTTGTTTTGAAGGATGAGCCCAACACTCCCCTGGAAATTGGCATTGAGAAAATGGAGAAAGTAGCCAGTTATATGTATTAAACTAAACCTAAAAGTCAGTGTCACATCAGGCTGAGCCAGCCATGATGGACTCTCCTATGAGAACTCATGCATGAACTAGAACAGCCATGTGCTAGCCCGTGTACAGGAATTCAGACATGAAAGACATAACCTCCATCTCTCTGGAGCTGACCCACAAGTTCATCACCTTGAGAATTTTATTGTGCACCTAAAGCTCTTGTGAAGCTTATAAAAATGTAGACTCCTGAGCCTTCCCCCAGAAACTAAGACTTATAAGACTTGGGTGATAGGTCAGGTTCAAGAGGAACACACCAGCATGGTTAAACTGATTGTCAAAATATTAAAATATTAAATACCAAATTCACCACCTTCCTGGGAAACACTGCATCCACTCTAACTGCCTCGACTCTACCCTGAGCCCCTTGGGTATCCCCATAATCGGCAAACCAGAGACTCATGCCTTGCAGAGTTAGGTACTCTGAAAGCCCCTTGCTGGTGCTCCACGTAGGATTCTGCCCTATTGGTACCATTCTCTATTATTTGTTCAATATTTTGTATTTGACACCTGATTATGGGGCATGGGAATGTGCATTTTGTAAGGCACCTACAGACTTCTTCTCTAAGGGACATACTAGCCACATCTTTGGAAAAACGAATCTCACAGACTGATGAACCAAGGGTGATAAATGCATGAATCGAGACCTAGAAAAGATGGGGCAGGCACATAGAAGAGGGACCTAATTTTCTGGCATTGGGCGTGGGGCTATTGGAATCATTCGAGAAGACCTGAAATGGGCAATGTCTTGAAAGGCACTCAGGAGCTCTCCAAGAAGCAAAAGTATTAGAAGCCTCAGTTGCTGTCAAGTGATATTCTCAATTTAGCAAGAGATGAGAAGCACCCATATACACAAAGGCAAATTATGAAGCAGCTACATGGAGACTGAAAACAAGATAGCAATGCTGAGGTGTAGAGAAAGAATTCTTCCAGTGGCTGAGGGACAAAGAAGGACCAATTCTCTCCTTTCTGTATCCACTGCACAGAGCATCACCCATGCGCACCCCAGAGAGACGTGTAGGAGTTGATGGGATTTGGAGTATGTTGATGGATTAATTTCTTTTCAGAAATAGTCTCTCTCTCTCCCGTGCTTTCATGAGAAGCCCATATTTCCTCACCTTTGACCTTGGGCATGACCACCTGGCTTGTTTTGGCCAAAGAGATTTGATTGGACAGGATATGTCAGAGACAGGATGTGTTTGTGGGGTTGAGCGTCCACCATCATGCTCTGAGTAGCTCCCAGGTGCCAGGAGGAGCATGAGATCAGCCAACTTATAGGTACGTGATCTGCGTAAGTGTTCATTGCTCTATGCAGCTACAATGTTGTGGTTGTGGGTTACACAGCTACAGAGAACCGATGGAATGTTATAGGGCAAAGCCAAGTCAAGGGCTAGAGAAGCCCACCCAAATCAGACTGAACCGCCTTTCCTATTTTGCTCCAGGGTATCCAAGGGATTGGCCATGGTTCCAGAATGTTCTCTTGAGAATAGAAAAAAGCCAAAGGAATTAATATCTAAATATAATCATCATATTGTATTTTGACTGGCTAGGTTCTGTGGTGCATGCTTTCGGTGGATTCTTTCATTGAATTGAGGTTCCTCTCAATCAGTCCCATGTCCCTATGCTCTTTTTGGATAATTGTGAGGCCCAGAGGGGGACCAGTATGCAGACTGTGCATTTTTTGGTTCCTGTCTAGACCAGTCAACCCAAAACTGAAATAGCTGAGCTGAATAAGGAGCTGGGCTGTAGGGGGTTGAAGTAGGGGAAGGGTGAGTTTGGGGAGGGGAAGGGGACTGAAGGCTTAAAAATAGTGGGAAAAATATTGCATAAGGGCTTGGAGATAAACAAAGTCTTTTGAGTGTCTCTTCCCATGACTCAAATCACGGGTCTTAAGAGTGTGTACTGGTGTTTCTGAGTCAGGGAAAGGTGTTCGCTTTTCAGCAAAAGCAAGGGGCCCACACCAAACAGCCTCTGGCTGTCTTACTCGGAGGGCACGGTGGGGTCAGCATGGAACTCTGTTAGAATCAGAAGAAGAATGTAATGTTGGCTGACATGCACTGAGCATTACTGTTGTGGGAATAAGGGCTTTGCATAAATTATCTCCCTTAACAAGCTTCTAAGGCATGTGTCTGAATATCCCCATTGCGTGTACTCGGAAACTGAGGCCCAGGGAGGCAAAAGTCACTTTCCAACGTCAGAGGACTCAAGGGGCTTGTGTTAAGGTCTGGGATGAGAATCTACACTTGTCTAAATTTCAAACAATCATTAATATTTACGCTCTGAGAAATGGTGCTTGGGAATCTCGAAACATTCCTTTCTCCTCATGTCCAAGGAATAAGGGGAAATGGCAGATTCTCAGCAGGAAGGGCTGCCTGAACTGTATTTTATCTCATTTCAGCTCATGCCATCAGTGGCTGAAATAAATGGCATCTGAGCCGACTGTTTTAGGACAAGGCAAGTAGTCAGAGGAGCCTTTAGAAATAGGACGAGTGTCCAAGTTCTTACATACCCTACACGGTCCGATCCAGGTAAGCCCGGGGTTTGAGGGGGTTTGGAGGTACAGACAGACAGTTGAGAGAAGGCAGTCCCTCATTTCAAGCAGGGAGAAGCTGAAATCAGAGAGGGGAAGTGATTGGCCCAAGGTTCCACAGTGACATGGTGGGGACCCCTACCCACAAGTCAGGTGGCCCCACACCCAGAGCCACGCTCTTTTTGCTGTGTCATGCTGCCCCTCCCTTGTGACTTCTAGGGCGTGACTCATGGTGGGAGCTAATCCTGGGGCCCTGCCTTCCCAGGGGCCCTCTCCAACCAATGTCACTTTCTGGTTTTGAGGAATGAGAGAAGGATTCCAAGAAATGAAATGTTTGTAAACCAGAGCACTTTGTGTTGTCTCCTAGGGTTAAACCCTTTCTGGTTGTTTTGTTTTTTGGCGCGGGGGTGAGGGGTGGGAGGGTGGGTTGGAAGAGGAAGCTTCCTCCGCCATTCCATTTACACAAATACCAGAGTCAGAGCTCATGGTATTTAGCCATTTAGAGCTCATAGGCATTTAGAGGTGCGTCGGCTAGAGCGAGCGAGAAGCCCCCTACAGCCATAGTATTTGTGGTGGGGAAAATTCTCGGCAGGCTCTTGCAAGCTTTGCCTTATTCCCCCTTTGTGAGCACACCCATGCATGATGGTGCCGTGTCTGCCATTCACGGAAGGACCGCTCGCTGGGCAGCTAGAATGTCTTCTAGGCGCTTAAGAGATGACAGCGCAGTCCTACCCAACACATTCATGGTGAAAACTGGCTTCCTCCAGAATCTCTACTTACAAGGACCAGAAATTGACTTAGACCAGCTCAAGTACAAAGGAGATCCTATCGAAAGGATACAAGGGCATCTCCCAGAACAAGAAATGGATAAGCATCGGGACTTGGCAAGGCAGACAGAAACGTTTCAGTCTTTTCTTCCTGAGTGCCCTGATGCCTGATTGGGCTTCTCTCTAGGATGTCTCCACCCCCCTCCCCTTGCCATAGATTCCATGGGTGAGTATCCTCAGTTGCGAATGAGAGGAACGTTAGCTGCACCAGGAAGGCATGATGGCCTCGCGGTGTTTTCATCCAGACCAGGTTGCGATTATATTTGCATTTATGTTTGGGTCACCCCGGCTGTAAAGCAATGAATGGGGTAAGCTGCAGTGTATTCCTCGACATTTCTCAGCGTTTCATTCTGTGTCATCGCCCATCATTCTTTCCAGATGCCCAGGCAAGCTGCCTTCGCAGGAGGAGGGAGAACTGGAGGGATTAGAACGACGTGTATGTTTCATTTCAAGAGAAAAGTTAATTTTATTATGAGCAGGTTATTTAGAAAGTGACAGCTTTGCAGCTGGGAACTCTTTTTTACTACTCCTCTATAATCTTAATAGCTAACACTTTTTTGATTGCTTATTATGTGCTAGGCATGGCTCTCAGCATTTCCCAGATATTGGCTCATTTCATTCTCAAGATGATCCAGCGTGGAGATGCAATTATGGGTTCCCTTTGACAATTCAGGAAACTGAGGCACAGAGCACGTACCCAATTTGACCAAGAGATGGCTGGGAATTAAACCCTGGGTAGTCTAGCCTCAGAGCCCAAGCCTCGGACCACTCTACCAGTGAGCATTTTGTGATGACTATGAGTGTATGAATTACTTGCCTGACACCTTGTAGACCTTTGTCCATACTATGTCATTAAGTCTACACAAAAGCCATGACTGGTGGTCAGAACCATCCTGCAGATGAAGAAATTAAGGTGCAGTGAGGTTAAATGGTTGGTCTCCAGTCCGAGAAATCAGTGGCAGAACGGCCTTTGGACTCAGATCTAGCTGAACACAGAATCCGGGCTCTTGGCCACTGGGCTTCGGCTTCTAGCTTTAACATAGGCCTACAGAGCCTGGAGTCTTAGCTGGGAATGTACTAGAGCACGGTCAGAAAAGAGAAAAAAAAAAATGTGTTGAGGCCTTTAAAAGAGCAAAGCAAAAATAGTAAGTTTGAAGCAATTTTCTGGATGGAGAAGGAGGATTTAAAAAAAAAAAAAAAAGGTACCTCCAATTCCCTTTCAACATATCTGAAACGGATGCATCAGAGAGAGAAAATGTGGTAGATATTGAGCAGGTTACAAGTTCCCAACAGCTTAAAGGAGCCGAGCTGCAGACCGATCATTGTCAGAAAAGCAAATACAAATTTGCCCCAGAGCAAAATAACTTTCGGAAAATCAGGAAGAGGCAAGATGGACAGTAAGTTATGAACATAAAACCCTTTGTACCGGACCCAATTAACCCTAACCCAAGGCAACCCTGTGCCTCTAAGCTATTCATTTAAGGGTTTTACGATTTATAGGCAGCCTTTCTCAGGGGAGGTCCTGCCTGGTTCTGATTTCACATTTCCCAGCAGCACATGTGTAATCCCTCCGCGTCACAGCTACACTATTAAGCCAAGACCAGAAAATGCACGTTTCACAGGATGGAAAGAGACCAGAGGAGTCCACGGCCGGCCCTGCTTCGCTCCAAGTGGCTGGTGAGAGCTCAGAGGGGGGAAGGTATGTCCGGAAGTCTGCCTGCTTCCACTCCTGGGAGGGAGTTGGGGGGCTGATCTGCTCCACCTCTGTTCTCGAAATTCAGCCTTCATATTGGGTGGGTCATATCTTGGGGCCACCCGGTGCAGAAACAAGGTAAACTCAAAGTCAGGATTGCTACCTTCTGGGAGGGAAAAGACACAACCAGCACACAAGAGTGTTGGGTAGACAACGGATAGAAACCAGAAGGCAGAGACCTTAGCATGTCCTGCTAGTTCCTTCATTAAAATGTCACCATAGGGGGGCCTGGGGGGCTCAGTGGGTTAAGCATCTGTCTTTGGCTCAGGTCATGATCTCAGGGTCCTGGGATCAAGCCCCACATCGGGCTCCCTGCTCAGTGGGGAGGCTGCTTCTCCCTCTCCCCCTCCTTGTGCTCTCTTCCTTTCTCTCAAATAAGTAAATAAAATCTTTTATAAAAAACTTAAAAAAAAATAAAATGTCACCATTGATGAGGTGGGTTTGGTTCTGTGGAGGAGTGGGGGGGCAGGGATTCCCAAAAATGGTTGTAATTAGGGCCTCGAGGTGAGACTGGGCCTGGCAGGGGAGACAGCAGACAAACCTTCTGCCACGACTTGGAGAAATAAATCTGCGAGGGGAGCCCCAGCGTCCTCGAAGAGCTCTGTGGTCATTCTCCTCTGAGGGCCAGGCCTTGAGGTGGGAGCTGTGGTCACTGAATTGGGAAACCTAAATGCAGTCAGGGGTAATTGAGTCCTCCAGCGCGCACGCCAAGTGGCGACACTCAGCCACCAAGGCGAAGTGGTCACGATCGTCATGATGGACGGCAGAGGTAGAAAACAGCAGTCAGAACAGTGTGCTACGTGCAGACCCGTGGTGTTGGCTCGGTGACCAGAGTGTTCCTAGATAGAAAATAGGAAGCCCACTAAATTCTTCCTTGATCTGTATAAGCAGGAAAGTTCTAGATCAAGTAGGCAAATGTCTAACCTAATCGTAAAAACATGAAGTCAGGGCCCCTCAGTCAATCTCCACCCTGAGCCACTTCCGGGTCCCGGACCCTTCAAATGGAGGGGAGGCCAAGGCCTTGGAGGAAGGACCCCAATACTGTCAAAATTTATACCGTTACCTTTCTTCCTGATTTTTCCTAAGTGGCCTGAGACCCTTCACCAGGCTACCTGTGTATTGGGGACGAGGAAGTAATCGGCCCTTTTGGGGACAGCTGGACCCCGTCTCCCAACCGACACTAATTCCAGGAGACGCAAAGGTCACTGTGGCCCTCCAAGCAGAGTGGGAATTAGGGAGGCCAGGTACCAGTGAAGTTTTATCTCAGGTCGCTCTTGCGGTGGTCTGGGGAGTCCCTGCACCCATCCTGTGGTTGTTTCCCTAGTTCCAGAATATGTGATTGGAAGAACAGTGGGCAGAATCCTCACATCGGTTCCCCGACCTGTGGAGCGAGGGCTCTTCTGGTGGGACAGGTCAAGCGGAAGCCCCTAGAACTGCCTCGGCCTAGGCTAAGAATGAACCAGGAGCCCCGCCGCGTTCCTGGAGGGATCACAGAGATCAGTGTCACCCCTGAAAACTTGGAAGGTTGTTGTGGCAGGGTCAGCGATCCCATCACAGCCCTGTTCAACGTGTCCATCTGGCGTGTGCCTAAGACGCTTGGAGAACGCCACGGATCATCACGAGATCATTGCTGTGTGGATGTGGATGTGGTTCCCTGACTTGGTTAAATTAACACACAACCTGGTACTGAGATACAACTATGGGCTCCAGCAAATACCTTTTCCTCCCTCCCTGCCGCAGGACCCACCATAAGCACTTGTCTTTTAGCCTGCAAGGCCTGCAATGCGTTTTCACCGTCCTACCCTCAGGGGCGCATCCGCTATCCAGCCCTGTGGTAAAATTTAGTCCAGAGGGAGCTTGGTGGCCTTTGCCCTTCCGCAGGGTATCACACTGGTCTGTTATAGCGAGGATACTCTGCCAGTCAGATCTTGGGAGCGAGAAGTAGCAACTACTCAACACTTCTTGGTCCGACATTGAGTGATGGAGGGTGGGAAAGAAATTTGAGGAGAATTCAGATGCCTTCAGCCTCAGTGACATTTCTCGGGATCCAGTAGTGTGGGGTGCGTCGAGATACCTCTTGGAAGGAGGAGGGTAGGTTGCTGCATCTGGCTCTCCCCGAGCCAGAGAGGCTCTTCAAGAGGCCCAGGACGCCATGCCGGCTGCTCTGCGACTTGGGCCCCAGGATGACCCAGCAGAGCCAGCGGTGCCTCCCAGTCACCGGCGGATGGGGAGGCTGTGTGGAGCCTTTGGCGGGCCCCTCTCAGTGAGTCATGGCACAGGCCCTTGGGACTTGGGGAGCAAAGCCCTGCCCTCCTCTGTGAGGAACTCCCCCTTCATGAAACAGCTCTTGGCCTGCTGTTGGGCCTTAGTAGTGACTGAACTTAACCGTGTGCTGCTGTGTTACCACACGACCTGAGATGCCTGTCATGAGCCGGGTGTTGTGTGACCCACAGACCCATACACCTGAGTGTGTAGAGGAGCACTCCATGGTCAGGTGGAAGCTTCCAGCTTGCTGACTGTATCTCATGGGACCTGTTAGCCTCCCAGATGGCGTGAGGTGGTTCTCTCTGTGTGTCTGTCTCCTGTGGGTTCTGCTTCTCTGGAGAACACTGAAGAGAACATTCAGGGTAGAGGTGACAGGACAATCGTGGTGAGATTAAAGATTTGGAGCCACGAAGTGGAGGGGGCTTGGAAGGAACAGACTTCCCAGCAGAGGGACTAGTCTGTGCAAAGGCCTCACGGGAGGAGGGTACCTGGTGGATGGAGGAATGTGAGGTCCATGTG
Source organism: Martes martes (assembly GCF_963455335.1). Taxonomy (NCBI): domain Eukaryota; kingdom Metazoa; phylum Chordata; class Mammalia; order Carnivora; family Mustelidae; genus Martes; species Martes martes. Next base: position 31,429,531 of record NC_137905.1, on the reverse strand, counting down.
GCCTGATGAGGAGAAGAGAACAGTGGCATGAGATTGGTCAGAGACTCCTCAGGTGCTAGACCACATACGGTCCTAGAGAGGCCAACCATATGGTTGGTTGCCTTCCCAGAACACATCCAAGGAAAGAGGGTGCTATCGAAAACCAGGACAGTGTGCCCACACCAGGGCTCTCCGGGACAATCTGTGGCCCAACCTTTTAGGCCACATGTAGGGGCTTGGAATTTATTCTGTGAGTCATGGGGTACGACGAAGGTGTTGCGAGGAGAGGTGTGATATAATCCTGTTTGTGTCTTAACACTCACTGGGCCTGTTGTGTGGAGGGTGGAGCAGGGAAGGGAAAGAGTGGACACGGCAGGTCGCTGAGAAGGAATGCTCTTCAGGACTAGGCCCAGAAGCCCTGCCTGAGATTCTAGATGCTTCCTGGTGGAATTCAGACTCAGAACTGCAGCATCAACTCTTGCTGGAGTCCCCTGCCTGGCTCTTGCCCTACAAATTTCAGACTTGGCAGCCCTCACTACCATTCCTTAGCATCTCATTCTCTCTCTTTGTCTCTCACTCTCTCTTTCTATATCCACATGTGTGCGTGTACACATAGAGCATAGTAGTCATAATATATATATTTTATATATATATATATTTCTCCACATAAATGGCCTCCACAGAGCTCCTGTGGGTTCTTTTTCTCTGGACAACGCTGACTAACACAGACATTGGTGTGTTGCCACATGGGCAGAATACCATGTGACAGAATACCATCAGAGCTTCGTTGCCACCAACCAAAAAGACACCAGGAGGAGGACAGAGGCTGGGAACAAATTCTACCCTAGATCCTTCAGAGACATCACGGCCCTGTTGACACTTTGATTTTGGACTCTTGTCTTCCAGGACCATGAGACCATAAATGTCTGTGGTTGTAAGCCACCCAGTTCCTGGTACTTTGTTATGGGACCATATAGATTCTCGTGCATTACCAGAATGGTAGCTTGGACCAGAGGGTTTACAGAGGGTATTGGGAAGCAGGAGGTGGATTTAAGGTGTATTATAAGCCAAATCTGGGGGACCCAGGGAAAGTTGGGATATAGATAGAAGGAGGGAGATGCGTCCAGAAGAATGATGAGGTTTTTTTGGTTTCCCCTGTTGTGCCACTTCTGAACCCTACCTCTTGCCACTCTTAGTGCTAACGTGCATGTTATATCCTGAGGCCACTGTCTGTCCCATGCAGTGTTCTTGACCTTGTTCTCTGCTCAAGGGGCTGGAGTTCGTGTCCGTGCTGCCTGCAGTTACTGGAGAACATAGGATATTTAGTCCTGATGTGGTGGTGGCTGAAGGAGAGCTGGGTCTCTGCCCTAGAGTTTCCATGTGCTGGCAGTCCCATCTCCTTGGAAGCTTCCAGAGGGAGAAAGAAAAGCGCAGCCTTCTTGAACTGTGATGTCAGGCCTGCTGTTCCTGCTTCTGCTCCCAAGATGACCAGCAAATGACTTTCCACATTTGCTATTGAGAACTGCAGCCAAAACCCCTATGGAAGGTTTTTTTGGAGGCAATCATGGAATAGTTTAAATCTAAAATATTAAGCTATGTAACTTCTAGAAGGACAACGTAGAAGGAAACTTGTGTGATCCTGAGGCAGATAAAGAGCTTTTAAGATATGGCACTGAATGCGCGTGGCACAGGAGAAATAAATCAGTGAATGTCAGCTAGTGAGCGGCTCAACAAACTGTGATACCCCGTTCAACGGAATATTACCAAGCAGTGAAAGGGGAACAAGCTCTGGATTGGCACAAAGACATAGATGGATCTTTTTTTTTTTAAGATTTTATTTACTTTGTGACAGACAGAGATCACAAGTAGGCAGAGAGGCAGGCAGAGAGAGGAAGGGAAGCAGGCTCCCCGCCGAGCAGAGAGCCCAATGTGGGGCTCAATCCCAGGACCCTGAGATCATGACCTGAGCCGAAGGCAAAGGCTTTAACCCAACTGAGCCACCCAGGTGCCCCATGAGACATAGATGGACCTTAAATGCATCTTGTGATGAGAAAGAAGCTAGACCCTGAAGGCTATATCCTGGATGATTCCATTTAATGCTGTTCTGAAAAATAACAAAATCCATAGAAACCAAGAACAGATTGGAGATGGCCAGGGCTGTGGAGATGGGTTGGAGACAAAGGCACAGCTTGAGGGCATTTGGAAGGTGGTGGAATTGTTCTGTAAGTGGTGGGTGTGCAACGCCAGGCATTTGCCAAAAACCATTGAACTCTATACCACAAGGAGCAAATATTGCTCGATATAAATGTAAGGGAAAACTCAGCCAGGTCTTGGAGAGAGCCCAAGATGAAATGAAGTCTGGCAAATGAATCAAACTTTGCTGTAAATGAGTAAGGGCCCCTGGGGGCAGTGGGGCAATGGGGATCTCTCTCTGGATAACCATGTTCTCACCGGACATCAAGAGGCTCGAGGCCAAAAAGAACTGTCTGCAAACACTGTCCTCTAGTTGGTAAAGTCTTTCTTCACAGGGGAAGGGTCAGCAACTCTGCAACCACTTTCTGTCTACACATTAACCGATACATTGTAGATAATGAGAAACAAAGTTTCTCGTTATCTGAAGAAGTTACAGATGAAGAAGTTTAGAGTCAGAGGTATCAGTATAAACTCAGGGTTTTAAACATCTCCATGCAGATAGGTAGATACAAAAATAATCACAGATAGAAGTGGGCACGTGGCTTACTATGTACACGTAGACATACTAGACATATCCCAGCTCTGTTTCCAGAGAAGGCATGAAAAAACTCCTGTATCAGTAAGTACTCCTAGTACATAATCTTGTTCTCTAGTAAAAGGAACCATGGCTCCTTGGAAAATAGGTTGACTGCAGGGCTGAGGCGGGGAAAATCCAAGAGCCTGGAGCATATTGTGGTGCCAGACACTAAGGGGGTGCCTTTAAGGAGAAAAGGAATAAAAAAGGAAGAGGTATATGGTAAAAGACCACAGGCCAGCTTTTCAGAAGCTCCCAATGGCCAAAGCACTGGGGGAAATTTAAGCCATTTGATTGCTGTAACCTAAAGAGTACATCAACATCCTTGAATTCATACTGACAAATACATAATTAAATAAATAAAGGATGGGGTAGAAAGGGCACCTCTTTCTTCCAAGAGAGTTTCAGTGAGTACATAGAGAGAAGAAAGAGCATCAAAGGCTGCCATCAGAATCCCGCAGGAAAAATTGCTGCAGGCAAGATCCCCTGAGACATGTTAAGATTTTAGCGGGCAAAAATTTTGGGAGCCATAGGTTATTTGCATAGTCTTGAAACATCTCCTGCAATATAAATACTTATTAATTGCAAAGGAAAAAATTCAGAGTGGAGAAATTGGGCAGTCACCACCTTATCCATGAGGTCAAGGTTAACATCACCTGGGATAAGATTACATCATCACATGTTCCTTGATTGGGATTCTTCCCAGTAAAGTAGAACCTTACTCTAATGATGGAAAATACATCGTACAAATGCAAACTAGGAACCATTATACAAGGTAACTGGCCAGTACTCTTCAAAAGTTTCCAAATCATAAAAGACAAAGAAAGACAAAGTAGCTGTCATAGATTGGAGGAGATTAAGAAGACATGAAAATTAAATGCAGCATGAGATCCTGGACTGAATCCTGGAGCAGAAAAAGTCATCAGTGGGAAAACTTGGAGAACCCACAAGGAGTCTGTAGATTAGTCAGTAGCATTGTAACCATGTGAATTTCTTACATTGGATGAATGTATCATGTTATGTAAGTGTCAGCAGTAGAGGTTGCTGGAGGAGGGGTATATGGGAACTCTCTGTGCTAGCCTGCCAATGGTCCTCCAATTCTTTTTTTAGAAAAAAAATTTCAAAGATTTTATTTATTTATTTGTCAGAGAGAGAGAGAGACAGAAAGAAGGAGTACAGCAGGGTGAGGGGCAGAGGAGAGGGAGAAGCCAGCTCCCCACCAAGCAGGGAGGCTGATGCGGGACTTGATTCCAGGACCCTGGGATCGTGACGTGAGCTGAAGGCAGATGCTTAACCCCCTGAGCCACCCACATGTCTCAGTGCTCCTCTGATTCTACACGTATCTCCAGGGGCACTGGAGTGGCTCAGCTGGCTAGGTGTCCGACTCAATTTCGGCTCAGGTCATGATCTCAGGGTCATGGGATGGAGCCCTACCTCGGGCTCCATGCTCAGCAAGGAGTCTGCGCGAGATTCTCTCTTCCTCTCCCTCTGCCTCTCCCCCTGCACACTCTCTCTCTTTCTCTCTCTAAAAATAAATTAGTTACAAAAAAAAGTATTCCCAAGAGTTTTGTTTTCTTAAGCGATTGTTAGTCAATGTTTGCTGCTTGCAAAAGTGTTCTGATGTTAACACAGAGATCTAACTTGGAATATGGCAGTGGTGACACATACAGCCATATCATATTTTTGCGCATTTGGGGTACACTAAAGGGAAGGGAACTTGTGGGGAATCCTCTATCTAACGATCAACAAAAACTCCTCATCGTGGGAATTCAAGGAGAACCCACTCGTTTTTATAGCCAACACCTACGACTAATTTTTAAAAAATGGACTGGAATTTATTCTTTGTTGGGGGGGGGGGTTGGAGAGAATGGTAAACAGTGGACCATAAAATGCAAACCAATTTATAGTTTCCAAAGGGCCTCAAGAGGCTGCCAAGAATAAGGTTGGCAGAAACGAGTTTACTACATCTCTAAAGAAGAAGAAAAAAAAAAGGTTATATTACAAATCCCATAAATATTCTGAGAGTGGTAGGTAAGGCGTGTTTAATACTGATGAACAAAGTTTTAGCATGTATTGGAAAAACAGTTTCTAATATAAAATTACCGACGACTGGAAGTTATCTGCAAAATTTTATACCTAAGTACTTGCAGATGTGATTTATTTTTCTGACAGCACCCCCTATGTAATGAAAGTTGCTTTTAATAAAACATGAATGCAGTTAGGTTTTGCCAATTAGGTTCAGAGGAATTGTAATCAGTCTGATTCAAGTTGATGTGTGGCTCCTTAAATTCAGCACTGACCCATAGAATGGCTTCAGTATTTCTAGCGTGTTTGTGAAAGATGAACTCCCCAAGCTTTGAGTGCACAGGCAGAAGGGAGGTGACTTCAGCTAATGGGACAAAACCCTCCCACAGGGGTGCCGCTGGTGGCTGCAGATTATGTGATCTGAGTGAACGTTAACACTTTGCTACAATTACAACTGATACAAACATGAGTGTATTTTCCATGTCAGTTACTTATGAAAACGTCGGCCTCCATCTCATGTGTGCAAACATCTAATATCCATACATCGACGATCATTTACAAATCAATCAGCCGGAAAAAAAAAATGAAGTCAGGTGACTGTGTTAGCATACTTCTTGGTGCCTAGGGGGATTCCAAGATACATAAAGACAAATTCTTTCACCTTGAACACCTCAAAAACCTGTCCTCTGGGAAAAACAAACAAACAATTTAACACTGTGCTTTTTTTCTGGTTGTAGGATAAGAGCATCTGTATTTTGGATTTTTCATTGGGTTTCCTGAAATTGTATATTCAACTATTGAGTCCCTACTACTTGCAAAATAGAGAGGGCAGAGGAGTGGAAATGTTATTGTACTAGAAGCCAGAAGTCCTGTCTTCTACCAGTTGTTCCAGTTTTTACATTTAAAAATACTGATGAAAATTCTTGCCTTGCCTAACTCACTGGAATGGTGGGGGGACAACATAATGGTTTTAAAACAAGTATAAGGGTTTTGAAGCTTTAAGCCTATCATGCAAATTTAAGCTACTGCTGAGGGGCACCTGGGTGGCTCAGTGGTTACGTGTCTGCCTTCAGTTTCAGTCATGATCCCAGGGTCCTGGGATTGAGCCCCGCCTGCGGCTCTCTGCTCAGCAGGAAGCCTGCTTCTCTCTCGCCCACTCCCCCTGCTTGTGTTCCCTCTCTCGCTGTGTCTCTCTCCGTCAAATAAATAAATAAAATATTTAAAAGAAAAATAAGGTATTGCTGAATGCCATGGTACAATAGAAGGAAACCTGGTTTGGGGTTTGTTTATTTGTTTTGTTTTTTTGGGGGGGGGTTTGTTTTGTTTTGTTTTTGGAATCTTACGGGTGTTTGGGAAGGATGGTTGTTGCCTCCTCTTAGGTTTCAGGTTCCATGTTAGGTCACAGATGAAAGAATTTCATAGGCCTGATCTCACCCTTGTTCTGCAACAGCGGGTAAATTGAGGCTACGGAGGAAGCTGGCACTCAGCTAAGATCACTTGCTTGCACTGGTCGAGGCAGGCTCTGATACCATATCCCAAGCCCAGGTGATTCATCCCCTAGCCCACAGGCTTGCTCATGAACCCAGTTCACAATGGGAGCCCCTGGAAGACATCCTCATGAGTGGAACAGACACAAATGCCATGGGAATATTGAGGAATTGCCTCCCCCGAGCCGTGGTTCAGGGCACAGTTCGTCAGCTCTCCCTCCCTTCCAGGTTCCAGCCTGCACAGTTGGTAAGAAAAGTTCATCCTTTCTCGCTCTCTGCGGCTGCTGCTTCCCAGACAGGAACTGAAACACGCCTAGCGGTCATTCATTCATTCCCAACTCTGAGTTTCGTCTTTCCTGTACCTCGGGGCACTTCCAGATTCTGGACCTGAAAGGGAAGTCCCTGTGTGAAATAGACACACAGGGCAGCTTCCCAGCTATTTTGGTCTATGCCGGCTTGCCCTGGCCTCACCTCCAGCCTGTTTCCCCCACTAAAGTTACTGGAATGTCAAAGCAGAAGAACAAAGCAAAATTTCCTGCCTTCATGGTAGCTCCAGGTCCTGGGGGCAAGGGACAGAGGCTGGTAAACAGTTTGCTACACCACAGATAAGACCAGTAAATATATTTTATATTGCTGAACGGGGAGCCTGATGTGGGACTCAATCCCAGGACCCTGGGATCATGACCTGAACCAAAGGCAGACGCTTAACCTACTGAGCCACCTAGGCACCCCTGGATTCTAGAAATATTAAAAATGGCATGTAACCAGAAGCAGAGCTGAAGTAGGTGGAAGTCAGTTGAAAAATTTGATGTTTTGTTCATAGTAGGATTTGGGGTTTGGGGCACTAATTTTGATTTAAAAAAATTATTTCAGTAAAGCATGATTTTATTCGTAATTTAAAATTGGTAATTAACATAACAATGCATTAAAGCATATTGTATTATTTCCTTAATTACAGAGTGTTTCAAGTGCCCCTTAAAGTTTGAACTTGAGACAAGTGTCTCCCTGATCTTGAGCTAGCGCTGGCCCTGCAGAAGACATGCCTACCATCCCACCAGGGACATGTGGACTCGAGAAGAAATCTCGGGTCGCTTTTTTGGAATCAACTCTGAGCAGCCTTGCTGGGAATGCCATCCACCCTCTCTCATTTCCAAAAAGCAACCTGGGTGCTGCTTCGGTAACGGAAGGGTTTCCGCATGTCTGCTCTGGTGATGGGGGAGAAATTCCACATTCTAAATGCCCGAGGTCAAGACCCATACTGCTCAGACTTGAATGTGGACACAATCGCCAGGGACTTTCTAGAAGTGTAGATTCTGATGGAACAAGTCTAGAATGGAGCTTGAGGTTCTGCATTCTAGCAGTCTCTTGGGGGATGCTGATGGCACTGGCCCCTGGACCACACTTTGAACAGTCAGGTCTGCGAACGGAGGATTCATGGGCTGGGTGTACCTTACAAACATGTTTTGGTTGGTCCTGCCATTTAAAAAAATATCAGCCAACTTTTCTTTTCTTTTTTTTTTTTTAAGATTTTATTTATTTATTTCACAGACAGAGATCACGAGTAGGCAGAGAGGCAGGCAGAGAGAGAAGGAGAAGCAGGCTCGCTGCCGAGCAGAGAGCCCGATTTGGGGCTCGATCCCAGGACCCTGGGATCATGACCTGAGCCGAAGGCAGAGGCTTTAACCCACTGAGCCACCAAGGCACCCCAATATTAGCCAACTTTTCACCTATGTTTAGGAAACTCCTAATATCCTGTGACCTTGGATAGGTATTTCTGCACAGTAACAGAGGACCAGAGAGGGGTAGGAGCTGCCTCTTGGAGACACATGTTCTCCATTTCCCTGTGGTCCTCACTGCGCATAGGCACACCGCACACACCCCTAACCCATTCCACTTCACTGGCTAGTGTGGGCGTTTGCGTCCGTAACCCCCGACTACTGTTTAGTTTGTCAATAGCATTGCCTGACATTTACCAAAATCGGAAATGCGTCTATTGTCTCTCTGTTGTCTTTTTTATCCTTAAGCTATTGATCTATGTATGTTTGTGGCATTAATAACAACTTACGACATATCAAAAGGCCATGTTTAAAATTAGCCTTGTGAGCAAGAGGAAACAGCAGTAATTCTAACTCTCTAAAAGGCTCAGACCTTAACGACTCTTGGATTTTGAAACTACTGGAAAATTTTATGTGTGATTAAGTTAAGGACTAAAGAATTAATAGGAGCAACCATCGACTAACTTGTGTTTAAATTTGGCCAAGGTATTTTGTAGCACTTGGAGCTGAAAATGTGGGATTATTAGTTGGATTTGCAGTCTAAATATAAAAATTGTGCTCTAGCTCGTGTGATCTGAACGATGATTACCAAGTAAGTGACTTTGGGGGCACAGGTATTTCAAATGCCTAGTTTTTGTCAATCACCAGCCATATCTAACTGCTTCTCAGGTTCGCTGATTTTATTTCCTAAATATATCTCGTTCCATTCCCTTATCTTCCCTTCCGGCCACTGCTCTGGCATCATTTCTCATCCAGATCTTTGCAAGAGCCTCTTAAAAACCTTTCTGGCTCCCCGTATTACCACTCTGCAAGTGTTTTTCTACCGTCCTGTGGAGGTACAAAGCAAAAATGTACCAATTTTCCTCATAGACATCGGTGGTTCCACCACTCATAAGACAAAATATAAAATCTTCAGCTGTCGTGCAAGACTGTGCTCTCTCCAGCTGGTTACCGAGTTTTCCACTCCCCACACCACATCTAACCCGTGATCCATCCACGCAGAAATCCCTAGAGCTCTGGGAATTCCCCACAAGGTAATTGTACCTTACAATAGAACATACTTTGCTGATCCCCAGGTATATTCTTTGGCTCATCAATATGTTCTGCTGTAGAACTTTCTATATACAATGGGGTTCCATATTATGTGGGCATTAAGTCCTAATCAGAGGAGGGTAAAAGTCAAGTGTAGTTAAAATTACCTTGGGAAATTCTTTATATCACACATAACAGAATACATACACACACACACACACACACACACACACACATATGTACATACATATAGAGTTTGGGATATAAACAAAGCTATTTCTTCAGTTGATCACTGCTTGAAGTAGTTGACTTATATTTAGGAATTCTAGAGGAATTTAATTTTGTTGGGCTTCAATTTCCCCAGCTATGAAATGAGGCACTTGAACCAAATAATCACCGAGGTTTAATATTCTAGACTAAGAATCACGCTAAAGTACCAGGCAGAGAAAATATATAGATGCTCCGCCCAGGGTACCAGGTACTTTGGAAGGCTTAAAGAAAATATTTATGTGTAACAAGATGAAGATTTTGCTCGCTAGAACTCCAGGGACATGGAAATTCTAGGCAGGCCAGCTGGGAGGGTCTGTTCCCCCAACACGAAGCAGGTGAGGGAGAAAGTCAAAGCGACGCTTCTCAGATCTGTGCCAGAGAGAGATGTGGGTGGGACCATGGGCTTTTGAAGACGTTGGGGCCCAAAAGGAGTCAGGGGGCAGCAAGATGGCAAAAGGCTGTGTGGTACAATATGGCGCCTCTCCAAACTTCCTCGGGCTTAGGGGAAGTTACCGAACTCATTAGCCATCAAGTGATTGGGCTTGTTTTTTGTTTTTATTTTGGTTTTGTTTCCTCAGGAAAATGACACAGAGGCTGTCATGTGGCGTACCTCTAAACCAAGAAGGCAATTGGTTTGCAGAAATAATTCAGGAAAAATCCCCTTAAAACAATTATGCCAGGGAAATTGCAAAAAATTAAAGCAAGAACGGAGGCTTACTCCAACTCTGGGTGAGTCACATCAATCTCAGACCCCTCCCCTGCCGAAACCCTTCCTGAAACAAAGCGGAGCCCAGAGTGGGAGGGAGGTCTCAAGTAGAAAACTGTGACTTTCTCTCATCCTGATGAATCAATTTTCCAGAGTAGTGAGTTTCAATTCCCTCCAGACTCTGTCCAAAGGGCTCCTTCTGTTCATGAGAAATCGCAGTACTGGAGGAAACTCATTTTTGACTCCTTTTCCCCCAGAATTGTTACGACACTTCCCATTTGTGAACTGTGGTTACTTCTCTTGCCGGTGGAAACAGCTCCCACTCTTCCCAACATCACTAATGGCTTGATTTTTCATTTTTTCTCTCTGGTTAGATGGATATCTGTGGTCTGCATTAGGTTCTCCTTGTTGTGAACATGGTTCTAACTTTGAGCTTTGGAGAGCGGTTGTTTAATCAATCGATGTGCTTATAAGGCATATTTTACACTGGGAAGAGGTATGAAGAAATGTCTGATACAATCCGTGTTCTCATACGTTTACTTTGGGAAACAACTGTACAGCGCAATAGGCAAATGGATCATAGATCTTCTTTTTTTAAAAAATATTTTATTTATTTGTTTGACAGACAGAGATCACAAGTAGGCAGAGAGGCAGGCAGAGAGAGAGGGAGAAGCAGGCTCCCCACTGAGCAGGGAGCCTGATGCGGGGGCTTGATTCCAGGACCCCGAGATCATGACCTGAGCGGAAGGCAGAGTCTTAACCCACTGATCCACCCAGGTGCCCCAGATCATCGATCTTCTGAGTTTACAGCTGGACAGAATCTTAGAGTGCTTCTTAGTACAGCGCTCATTTTACATAGTGTCTGAGATTGGTCAGGTTTCGGGGTTTCTCCCTAGGACCATATCATGGCGGATGCAGGACCAGCCTCCTTTCATACACTTTTCCTGTGCCCTCCAAATCTGGGGCTACTTCTGCTAGAGCTGACTGATGAGATCATTTCTTTACCTTATTCCTAGACCTGGGTGACCCAAACTTTAATTTCCATAGGTACGGGAGTGCCTGGGTGGCTCAGTCGGTTAAGTGTCTGCCTTCAGCTGCGGTCATGATCCGAGGGTCCTGGGACTGATCCTGCATCAGGCTCCCTGTTCAGCGGGGAGTCTGCTTCTCCCTCTCCCTCTGCCTTCCCCCCTGCCCCCTGCCCTCTTACTCTCTCACTCACGCTCTCTCTCAAATAAATAAATAAAATCTTAAAAAAAAAAAAAACCAAAAACCTGTTACAATTTCTGTAGGTACCAGAAGACAATGAGGTGGCCGATGTAAGACGGATTTTTGTAACTCATCCTTTCTGTTCATACATTAAAGAGGTAGAATTAAGCTTTGCTCTCCTCCTCCTTCCCCAGAGCTTTGCCCCATTTTTCTCTCGAAATATATGATCTTCTAGACCTATTTTTTTTATTTTTCTATTTTTGTTGTTGTTGTTGTTGTTAGGGACACACATATAGAGAACCAGTTCTCCACGAAAGGAATAAAAATAGACATGATATGATAAGTGGCAAATGACAATTGTCTCCAGGCTCTGCATCAAGGATTGCTTGGGGTGGTGCAGACAATAGGAAGTGCAAAGCGTCTACAGGGACCGCCACTACCCCACCCAGGCATTACACTCCTTTGGCAAAGTCGGCCTAATATGACCTCTGCTCTTTTTCAAGAGAAGTAGGAAAATCCTCTTTCTCTCTCTGTGCGCGCGAGAAATCTGCTGAATTTTAAAATGCTGACACCCTCCCCCCCTTTTTTAGGACAACACAGGACAGACAAAACACCTCCATGTGCCAAATGTACGTGCTCACACCCCCTCCCAGACGCCACACTTTGCCTCACTTTCTTCTCATGGGGTGTGTATGCATCCTGGCGTCTGGAGCCCATCTGGAATGGGAAAGATGGGTGGTCTTTGGATGGAGAAGGAGCAGCGAAGAAAAATGAACACGGTCTTTGAAACAGAGTTGTGTTTAAATCCCGCATCTATCATTCACTCGGTCTTTATCTGGGGAAACAACCTTCTCTCTCCAGATGGTTTCCCGAGGAAGCAGACTTTGAGACCGAGGTTGTGGGTGGGAGTTTTATCGGGGAGGGCTCTCCGAAGTACCCGCAGGGAGGGCTGTGGGAAGCAGGACTGGGCAGAAGGAGAAGCCAAGCCATGAGACAGGTATACCAGAAGGCCCTAGCTGACCCCACGGGGAGCTCTGTACAGTGACGGTCTTTCGAAAATGTCCCAAATTAAGGCAAAGGCTCCAGACGTTCATATCCCTGCACCAAGAAATCACAGGGTGCGGGCTGCCCCCAGAAGGAAATAGCAATAGCCTTCCAATTTGGCAGGAGGAGCGACGATGGGAATTGTCCGCAGTCAACACCCTCAACCGCCGAGAGAACCAGTGTGTTTGTCTCCAAAATAACGGCAGCTCTCCGGAAGGCACTTCAGCATCCACTACGGTCTCTGAGCCTCAGTTTCCTGTTGGGTGTAATAGGGATAACTATACTTATCTACCTTGGGCATTATACAGGTCAGATAATACACCATAGGCAAAGTGACCAGCACAGTAATTGGCACGTAGCCAGCACTTGATAAACTATTATCAGCGGCTATGAGCATGAATTCACTTGAAATCAGGGGTCAGAAACAACAGGCACAAAGCCATGGAGGTATGCACAAGTAGGACAAGTTTAGGATATTAAGAAAAGCAAAGAGACAGAGACAGTGGGTTTAATGTAATTGATCAATGAGGATCTATAGCACAGATTAGACAGTTTGTGGCCAGATGATAGTCTTCAAAATTAAAAGAATTAGGACTGGTGCAGTAGACAGTGAGGGTTGGATATGGCTATAACCTGCTGAAGGCAGTCTGTGCTCAGATTCAAGGTGTGCTTCTAGTGTGGCAGAAGATGACCAGTGAGCAACCAGCTTTCCAGGCTGTTTGTATAATGAGGCAATTTAGGGTAGACATAAAGAAAGCCTTTCTTTTCCATTTGTTTGTTTTTTAATTTTTGAAGATTTTGTTTATTTATTTGACAGAGGGAGACACAGCAAGAGAGGGAAAACAAGCAGGGGAAGTCCGAGAGGGAGAAGCAGGCTTCCTGCTGAGCAGAGAGCTAGAGGCGGGGCTCGATCCCAGGACCCTGAGGTGAGGGCCTAAGCCAAAGGCAGACACTTAATGACTGAGCCACCCAGGCACCCCAAGAAAGGCTTTCTTAAAATGGAGAAGAGGAAGATGGTGATACTACTTCTCAGGATAAGACACCGATTGACTAGGAATCTGCTTTTTTATTCAACAATGTAGAAAAGTAACTCAAAATTTTGGAAATTTTCCTGGGGTTTCTTGGAATATATGTGGATGCTTGGGGGAGATCACCACTCCACCATCTGCCGAACAGTATAGAAGTCTGGGAGACAGAGTTGCTGTCTGTAGCAAAACATAGGGACTCTGAGCAGAAAGAGAGCAGCTCAGGGCAGCTCAGAAAGACAGAAAAGTTCTGAGAGCATCATCCGACAGGAAGTGGTCAGCTTAAAGGGTGGACATCAAAGTCAGCTTACGTCCTGCAAATAAAGGCCACTTTCCTATCTCCACCCCAGGACAAAAATGCACTCGGAGGCAGCGGAGACGCAGGCAAGATGGGCCACATCTCCTTTAACAGTGGCCACAGATATTTTCTGGCAGAGAATTCAGCTCGGAGTCCCAGATGAGCACCAGGGCATACACGGAACTCACTCACATCCGAGTCGATGGGACCGTAGAATTTCTCAGCTGTAGCAGTTTTTTTTCTCCATTCTCTTTATTGGCCTCTTTTTTAAAATGTCACTTCTGATCTTGGGTTGAAAAATGACTGGCTTGGAAGAGTTGTACTACTTGATCCTCGAAGAACATTTTTCTAAATGTTGAGGATATGCCTGTTGAAAATATTCCTTCTGCAAAACCCAGGGAGAGCCCTTTCTGTGGATTTCCAGCCCCTCGAGCAGCCCCTTCCTCTCGTAATGAAGAAATCATTTTTTACAATGTTCATTATGAAATAGGGAATGGCTTGAATTATCTCTCTCTGCAGGGACTTCCATTTATCTGGAATATTCAACCTAATTAGCTACACCTACCGGTCAGGAGTAAAGAAGATAGCCAGGGGCAATCTTAATACATTAAAAAAAAATGCTTATAGCTCTTTTAACCAAATCCTTAGTGACTATCTGGATACTTAATATATTTACAGGAGCAAATAAAGAAAATACTGATGAATGTGAGCAAAAAAAAAAAAAAAGAAAGAAAAAGAAAAATATTGATGAGGAAGTTTCTAAAGTCATTATCTGGGGATTGCTAGGGATGATATTTTAAATTAGTCTGGATGCACCTAGAAAATTAAGTAAGGCATTTCAATGTAGAATAATATTTCCCCTTAAATGTTACACTGTGCGCGTGTCTGGGTGTGTGTGCGTATACACGTGCGTGCGTGTGTTTTAAGTGGACATGCTAATGTTTGTGCAGTCTTGTGGCCAGCAAACACAAACCCGAGTGTTACCTGGTGATCACAAGTGTGCGAACTCACAGACAGGTCTGGAACTGAGCTTCAGGGAGCTGGGATTGTCTCAGCTCACCAGCTTGCGAGGGACACAGAAGCAAATGTTTTCACTCCCTGCACCGGATAGCCTGGAAAGATAACTCTGCATCAGGTAGTTACTTAAGTGGAACTGCTGGTGTAGGGTTACAGGAGTCTTTCCCCTTTAGTGCCCAAGGGCAAAGAGCATTGTTAATGACGCCTACACCGGAAAGCGGGTTAAGAGGGTTGACACCAACTGTTGGCGTATTATAGTTTAACACTTGGTGTCCTCTGACTCAATGCCACGATGTCAGTTCATGCTTTGCAGTTTCTCAGAAAACTGAAATTTACACGTCTGGAGGCGGAGGGAGTGGAATTGATGAATCATCGGTAGGGAAAAAAAAAATGAAATACATCTTTGTTTCTTTGAACTCCATAATACCCGGTGCCTGAAATGCGAATGTGTTAATTACAGAGATTTCAAAGCCAAACTATAGCCTGCGGAGGGTAAGTGTGTTTTTACTCGGCATTTTAACAATACCTTTACCGTAGGTGCGACAGTACCCTGAATGGCAAGGGGTGTTTACGGAATTCAGTGACAACAGTTCGTGAGCACCCAAACCATGACAGGACATCAAAGGTCTCACGTGATTGCTCTGATCAAATTTAACAGCGTCTTCTCTTAGCTGCCCCTTATCAAAAAGATGCCTCTTTCCCATGGGATCCAAAACACAAAGCCTCCGAAAATATAAAACACAACAGTTACTGAAAGGCATGTTTAATTTTAGACAGAAACAAAGAGAAGCTTGAGTCTTGTTCTTTTCTACAATTAAGCTCATACGTTGTTTCCAGGACTGCTCGAAGCATGCCAAATTCCTTATGGGTGGCTGGATCACCGGTGTGATGGCAAAGCGGTCGGGTTTTAGAATCTGAGCTCTCTCCTCTTGCTTCTGTGAGTCTGGCACCGTTCCGAAGCCCCTTCGGACCAGCTTCCTTCTTTGCAAAATGGGAGTTACGACATTCGCTTCTCTCTAGGATCAAATGAGCTAATCCATGGGAGCTGTTCAGTCCAGTGCCTTCCATAGAGTAGGTGCTCAGTAAACATTGACATTTCAAATATTATTTTTTTCAGGTGTACAGATGGAAGACTGGGCATCTTCTAACAGAAGGAAAGGCTGTTTTCTTTTATTTTCTTCCTTTTTTTTTTTTTTTTCCTGTTTGCCTAAATTCCCATAAGGGGAATCTGGAAGCAGTCTGGAGCATTTAATATCATCTGGTCCATTTCATCCTTTTATACCACAGAAAAGCTAAGGCCTGGAGAGGGGAAGGGGCTTGCTCCAAATCAGAGTGAATTTCTGGCAGAAAGAGGATCAGCTAGGTCCGAAGTCCTGATATCCAGGGCCATATTCCTTTCCCACATACCCAGTGGTGTCTGAGCACAGAATAAATACGTCCATGTTGTCAGTGAGTGGGAACATTGAGTCTAGGTCATTCTTGCTAGGAACTGGGGTGAATGCTAACATGGCATATTTTACTAAAATCTTGAGGTGGGTTATCATTTTAAAAGTTCCTTTGTTGATGTACTTCAGTTCAGATTATGTATGAGTTTTTGGGCATGTGTGTCTGTTAGTAACCTTATGAGTGTAATTCAAACTGGACATACAAACTGAGAGAAGGGGTAGTCTTTTTCATGGATAGCAGAGGTGTTTTGTTTCATTTTTTGTTTGTTTGTTTGTTTTGTTTTTTGTTGTTGTTGTTGTTGTTTTTTAAATTTTGAGACACCTGGCTGAAAATTCTGCTGTTAGATGAAGTCTGACGGGCTAAGGTAGACGTTCACTAAGAAGCCCATCACACAGTACCAACAGATATGTTTTAAATAAGAGTAAATCTCCCATGGGTTTGTTTGTCAACTGTGCTAGCTGTAACTATACAAACCAAGGAATTAAGGAAATAAAATAGGAATATTTGTAAGCAGCATGGGGAGATGTTTCTAAATATGGCCCTTCTCCCGAAGAGTAGAGCTGGGGAACAAAATTAGAACATTGGACACGAGCCAGATTAGTTGAAAATGATAAATACCAGAGCAAGAGGAATCACGAAGGTCTCAAGCATCGCTGAGTTTGGAAGATTTCATGAAAACGTGCCTGATCTCACAGGTGACCGTTGGTTGGCAAGGCCTTCATTACTCATTGTGTTAGTTTGCAAGAGCGCATACAAATGTTTAGGGAACCCCACTGCAGTTGTCACAAACAGCCATAAAAATCCCATACTTGGGAAGTTAGAACAAGATCGTGAGCAAATCAGCCCATCTCTGAAGTCTCATTATATCTAATTAAAGGCATTTAGCTGCAAGTCAGAAAAACCAGGCATCAAAGTCTTAATAACTCAAGAACTTAATAGACATTGACACTTCAAAGCTGGTTCAGCAGCTGAACAATGTCAGAGCATTGGATGATATATGGAATAGAGTATCTATTGGCTATTCTACTGGAATTCTTCAGAGTTCTCTTAAACTTTCTCTTATTGTCCCAACATGGCTGCAATGGCTCCAGGCATCACGGCTGCCTTTGAGTACGAGAGTGAGGCAGAGGCAAAGTCCTTTCCCTCGTGAACCTTTGTCTTTTTATCTTAGAGGAGAAGCATTCCCTGAAAAACTAGACTTCTTCTTGTGTCGGTCTGCTTCCAGCTGAAAGGAAGGTGGGAAAGAAAGTATTTGCCAGGGAGAAGTGAGATGGCCAGCAAGACTTGAATAGCCATGTTTTAGTCCCTAGAGCTGGACCCCAAGTGCACTCAGGAGGCTTCCAGGAAGGAAGTGAAGATGGGCTCTCAGTCAGGCGGTCTGCCTTCATCAGTCTTTTCATGCAACCTCAGGTCAGGGGAAGGCTGGGGGCTCATTGGAGGGGCTCCCAGAGGAGGCAGAAAAAGATATTCTTGCAAGTTAACTGCCCGTGATGATGGGTGATTTCTACCTGACCAGATGATACATTTTCTCCTGCAAGACAAACAAAATCCAGCCAGCTTTTCTGTTCTCTCTTCACCTATAGTGTTTCAGAGGCTGTGTTGAGTTTCAAGATGACCCTGTAAATCACGTCGGTGAGCTGTTGTGTAATGGCTGGCTCAGAAGTGACTCAGTGACTTACAACCCAACATTCTCTTTCTGCAGAACCCTGCCCTAGAGCCTAGGTAACAGATTTGATTCAGGGGAGAGAACCAGGGCTCCTCACCATTTTATGAGTTTGGCAAGAGCTGAGTTTCTCCCAAAGGCCCCAAGGACAATGGCTTTGGAGCAGAAGGCTGTCCTCTGACTGTGCTTAAGATACACCCTTTGTTGCTTTCCTATTTGTATTACTAACATTAATTATGAATTAACTATAACAATCATAATTTAATAGTAATTACTTAAGATTGGATAATGCTGAGCAAGAGGAAATAAAAATCATCCAGTGATAATCACTATTATTATTTTCATATTTTTATACATTTTTATCTAGACATATATTTCATATAAATATATTCCACATAAATATATTTAAAAAGAGGATCAAGTTATATCCTATCAAGTTTTTTATTCTGGATTACTATTGAACATCATATTGTGATCATTACCTTAACAAAATATTCCTAGAGAGTTTGCTATTTAATGGATGCTTATAATTCTAGTGTTAAAAAGTTATCATATTTTAAAAATCCCTTTTCTTATTTTTCAGTACAGTTGATGCTTGAACGACATAGGGAATTGGGGGCGCCAACTTCCCACCCTGTACCACACAGTAGAAAATCTATGGATAACTTCTGACTCTTTAGAAACTAGCCTACGGCTGACCGGAAGCCTTACTGATAACATAAACAGGCAATTAACACATATTTGATATGTGTTATATATTCTATACTGTAACCCGTATTGTATTCTTACAACATAAAGTAAGCTAAAGAAAAGAAAATGTTGTGAAAAAAATCATAAGAGGGAGAAAATACATTCACAGCCCGGCTCTGTATTTATTGAAAAAAAATCCACATATAAGTGGACCCACGCAGTTCAAACCCCTGTTGTTCAAGGGTCAACAGTACATTGTTGATTTTTCTGTTTCACTCTTAGATGTCATGCTTTTATAAGTTACACTGTAGTGATCATCTTTACATACAATTTTAAATATATATATTTTATTAGGTTTGGGGATAACCCATGACAGTGGAACTGATGGGTTAAAGGCATGAACTTTTGAAAAAAATTTTAGGCAGAATATAAAAATCACAAACATCCCCCCTTCTTTTAAGTTGATGTTATACGGAGCAAAGTATAGCTCCTGTGTGGATCATTAATATTAACACATGTATCCACCAGATATAGAATACTGCCATGGGATGCCTGGGTGGCTCGGTGGGTTAAGGGTCTGACTCATGCTTTCAGCTCAGGTCCTGAATCAATCTCATGGGTCATGAGATTGAGCCCCGCCTAGGGCTCTGTACTCAGTGGGGAGTCTGCTTGAGATTCTCTTCCTCCCCCTCTACTCCTCCACCATGCTTGTGTGTGTGCGCGCATGCGCACGCACGACCTCTCTCTCTTTTTCTCTCTCTGTCAAATAAATTTTTCTTTTTTTAAAAGAATGTTGGCATGAGGGGTGCCTGGGTGGCTTAGTGGGTTAAAGCCTCTGCCTTTGGCTCAGGTCAGGATCCCAGGGTCCTGGGATCGAGTCCCGCATCAGGCTCTCTGCTCAGCAGGGGGCCTGCTTCCATCTCTCTCTCTCTCTCTCTCTCTTTCTGCCTGCCTCTCTGCCTACTTGTGATCCCTGCCTGTCCAAAAAAAAAAAAAAAAAAAGAATGTTGGCATGAACATTTTAACATCTCAGTATTGATTACATATTACAAAGTGCTTTCTAGGAAGGTTAAACCAATTCACACTTCTTCTAGCAGGATACCATCATTCTTACCATCTTTCTTATTAAAAGCTTGCCAGCCAGCACTGACTCTTAACACCTTTAAATATCTGGTGCTCGGTGGGCAAAAAAATGATTTTAAGTTGCACGCTATTGTCTGTCTTAGCTACTTGTATATCTGTGCACGTTATCTTTTTTTAATCTTTTGCCGTTAAAATTTGGCATGTTGGTGGTATCACAATTTTGGAAGAGTTGTTTAAACTAAGATTGCTAACACTTTGTCTGACATTTATTTAAATATCCTTTCCAGTCTGGCATATGCCCTTTAATTTTGTTTGTATTCCCTGCCGGTGAAAAAAATTGTAAAAAAAAGTTCTCAGAGGTACTAGGGCTCTTTCATGATTTCTTCTTCTGATTTTATCCTCAGGAATTCCTTGCCCATTTTCAAATAACTGAAATAAACACTTATATTTTTTTATAAGAAAAGAAAAACACAAGTCACTATTTAAATGATCTCAAGATCATTTTTGAAATTTCCATTAAAATTCACCTGTAATTTATTTTAGTAATGGTGGAAAGAGTGTTACAGGTGTCCCGTGAGGTTCTTTTCATCATACATTAAGAGTTTATATATACAAATGTCTATTTCAGGGCTTTCTTTTCCGTTCTTTTGAAAGCGCCTATTGTAATTACTTTAGATTTATAATACATTTTCAATATTTGGTTGGGCAAGGTCTTTCTCAAGTCTCTCAAAATATGCATTCCCATATTTTTCTGCACTGGTCTTGCCTTTCTTTCTTTGTCTATCTGTCTTTCTTTTTTTGGGGGGGGGGGAGAGTGTGAGAGGTGGGAGAGGGGCAGAGGGAGAGAGAGAATCTTAAGCAAGCTCCACGCTGAGTGCTGTGGGGCTCAATCCCACGACCCTGAGATCATGACCTGACCTGAAATTGACTCAGATGCTTAACTGAATGAGCCACCCAGACGCCCTGCCTGTTTATTCCTCTAGATGAAAACTATTATCTTTTCTCTAAAACTCTAGTTTGCAATGAACCTATAAATAGATTCCCTTCCCAATCAGAAACCTCATTCATCTGGTTTCACATGCCAGAACCTAGTGAGGCTGAGACAGCACTCAAGATGCTCCTGTGGTCTTCCACATTCCAGCCTCTTATGCAACAGGCTTGGGACTAGGTGACTAGCTTTGGCCAATAGACTATAAGCAAAAGTGGCTGCAGTCCATTCCAGGACAAGGAAATCAGAGCCTGGGATACCTCTCTTCTTCCCTTCTGCAGAACCCTTTTGCAGAGCCCAGTATTGACTTGACAGCATCATGTCTTGGAGAGATCTTGGATCTCAGAGGCAGTCTAACCCACAGCAGGATTTGCCTGAATAATAGACAAATGTCCATCTCTCAAACCCCTGAGATTACAAAGTTAATTTGTGATTATGTATCAGACTCCCTTATGCTTACCTCTCTTCCCAAGGCATTGAGGTGCCATCTGGGACTCCGTCTGTCTACTCACACCCCATGTCCAGTCCATCAGCGAGTGTGGAGCCTTAAACTTTCATATTTACTCCAACTCTGGTAGTTCCCACCACACACTCATTGCTAAAACCACAGACCAGTGGACTTGAAATGAGGGTTTTTCACATCTGTGGGGTTGCATGAACGTTCTCCCCAGACGTATGAGAAAGAGCTAGTATAAGGCAATTGATTCCTTTGTTCTCCTTCCCCAACTGCACGTGCCTGAGAAGGGTGCTGAGCACATTCATGTCTTGGTGCTTCTCCGTTCCCATTGACCTTCTCCACTTTTTACAACAGAAGAGCTTGTCCAGAATCCACTCTTTAAGTTGTTCTAGCATCTTGCCATGGGATGGAAGCCCCTTTGGCTCCTTGGTGTAAGGAATGAAGAGGGAGGCACTAAGGACTGGTAAACACCTTTGGTCAAGCATCAGTTCTTGGTGCTCACAACAAACAAAGGAAGAACTACCTGGGCTGATAGATCATTTGAGCACATTTTGAAAACACATTAGCTTGTCATTGGGCATACAACTCAAGACTTCACATCATTGATAAATCTTGCTATAATAAAATTCCTTTCATTTCTATTTGTATATTTTGGGGAATAACTTCTCTCAGCACTTGCATCAGTAGGAATTACAACTGGGATAGAATTGATGTTGAGCCCTATCTCATCCTAGCAGTAAGTAAAAACCATCCAAGGAAACAAGAGCCCTGTGAACCCCATGAAAAAGATGCGTTTATAATAAACTTGAGTTTTTTTTAATGTCTAATCATTATTCAATAGCATTTGAAATGTGTTTATGTTATTGCAATCAATTGTGCGTTAATAACACATTTATGGTATTGTAATCGATTGTGTATAATTTGGGATAATTCAATCAGAAAAAAAAATTGCCAGGAATTTACAGCCATAAGAATTTTTTAAAAAACCAACAAATCTTAGTTGTTACATATACTTTTGATGAAGAGCAGTACGCTAGGATAAACAACAAAAGACTTCAAACATTAAAATATATTACATCAGGATAAAAATCTATATGGAAATGTAATGAAAAGCAGAATGAAAATATGAGAGTTAATAGATTAAAAAAAGAATAAACAATTAAGTGTCATGGAAAAGCTTGTTATTGTACTTTTAAAATGAATGCAAGCATTAAGTGGTATTTAATAAGTCATGGTATTTAGAGTCAATTAAATATACTGAAAGCTGTGACATATAAAAATTTTATTTGAAACTGAACATTTACAATAAGCAGAAATAACATTTTTTGTAACTATGTACTCTTAGGTGGGAATATTTAAGATGTCAACTTAAAAATGTGGGAAGCAGCTCAGTTTGTCAAAATCCTTTCTGGGAGAACAAGAGGAAAATGTTTAGAGACTATTGTCCTAGAAGAAACAACCCTTGTCTCTTACACATGCTTCTGCAATGGCCCCTCACAGCTCCCTCTGCTGCTAGACTGGCCCTTCCCACTCTCAATTCTCCACTCAGCAGCCAGACTAGGTTGGTGGTTTTTTTTTGTTTTGTTTTGTTTTTAAGTGAAATCAGATGTTGTTATTCCTCTGCTTGCAAACTCTCCAATGTCCTCCCACCACACACAGACTCCTCGTCGTCCAGAACACCCTTTGTAGCTTGGCACCTGCTGCCTCTTACCTCCTTTCTCCTTACTCATTTGACTCTTGTCACTTTGGACTTTCTGGTTCTAGAACATGCCAAGATCATTTTGGCCTCGGTGCCTATGAACTCGGTCTTCCATAGGACTGTCAGGCTTGGTACCACCCATCATCCGGGTGGCACTTATTTAGAGATGGTCCCTAATACTCCTGTTAGAAACTGCTTCCCTATATGCCCCCTTTCTACTTTTTGCTTTATTATCCTTCCAGCACATTGGACTATGTGAAGTTATGATATACATTTCTTCCTAAGTTATTCGGGTGTCTCCCTCCCTTGAGTGTGTGTTCCATGAAGGCAGAGACAAGAGCCTTGTTGTCACTCTGTTCCCAGCGAGCATAGAGCCTGGTACATACTAGGTGCTCGGTGAATAACTGTTGATGAATGAATGAAAAGAACTTTTTGGGAACTACCTGTCTACAAATAAGATAACTTTTCTTCAACATAATAATGTATAGACTTTAAAATGATGTTTAAGAGAATTTATAATGAGAGAAAAATTCAAAGACTTAATGTTTAGTGGAAAAGAGACAAGCTTAAGATATTTGTGTCTTTGTCCATATATAAATCTGTATATCAACCCATAGGAAAAGATGAGGTGGAATCCCATTAAAAGAAGGGGCGGGGGGGTGGGAGGTTGGGGGAGCCAGGTGGTGGGTATTAAGGAGGGCACGTATTGCATGGAGCACTGGGTGTGGTGCAAAAACAATGAGTACTGTTATGCTGAAATGATATAAAAAAAAAACTGATACAGCTTTTAAGGAAAGAAAAAAGAATAATAATGGTTTTGTGGTTCTGGGTTGCTTTGTGCCATGCTTTAAAAGAGTACTTGCAGGGGTGCCTGGGTGGCTCAGTGGGTTAAAGCCTCTGCCTTTGGCTCAGGTCATGATCCCAGGGTTCTGGGATCGAGCCCCGCATCGGGCTCTCTGCTCAGCAAGGAGCCTGCTTCCCCCTCTCTCTCTGCCTGCCTCTCTGCCTACTTGTGATCTCTGTCAAATAAATAAATAAAACCTTAAAAAAAAAAGGTACTTGCATTATGTAGGAAGTTTGGAAGTCTGATTAAGACAGGTCAAGGACACCATGTGGCAATAACTTAAAAAGAATCATATTAATATACAGATTCTGTCTTAGGAGTTCTAGTCTCCACCAAATGTAGTTCTCAGGAAAGGGTATGAAATCCGTGTGTACCAGCCAAGACAGGCTACAGTAACAGATAATCCCCAAATATCAGCAGCTTAAAATGAATCAGTCAATTATGGTCCATGGAGCAGATCTGGCCTGGAGCCTATTTTGGTATGGCCCACAAACTAAGAATAATTTTCATGTTTCAACATTGCTTAAAAAGAAGAAGGATATGGGGCGCCTGGGTGGCTCAGTGGGTTAAAGCCTCCGCCTTTGGCTCAGGTCATGATCCCAGAGTCCTGGGATCGAGCCCTGCATCGGGCTCCCTGCTTGGCCAGGAGCCTGCTTCCTTTCCTCTCTGCCTGTCTCTTTGCCTACTTGTGATCTCTGTCTGTCAAATAAATAAAATCTTAAAGAAGAAGAAGAAGAAGGAGGAGGAGGAGGAGGAGGAGGAGGAAGAGGAGGAGGAGGAGGATATGTAATGGAGATATGCCACACAAAGTCTAAAATTTTACTATCTGGTTCTTTACAGAAAAAAATGTGCTGACCCCTGGCTTAAAGTAACACGGATTTAATTCTTGCTCATTATGTGCGTCCATTATGGGCTGGGAGAGAGGACTGTTCTCCTCCTTATCCGTCCCGGACCCAGGCGGATGAAGCAGCTGCCGTCTTGAATGTTGCTGGTTACCCTGCCAGCAGGAAAGAGGGAGCCTTGCGGGTCAAATGCCTACAATGAAACCTCAAACCCAGAAGCGGCACATGTCATTTCTACCCACAGTTCACGGACTATGAGGAATCACGTGGCTCTCCACAATCCGAAGAGGCCAGGAAGTGGGGCCCGGAAGGCGGGAAATGATGTCTTTCCATGAGAGGAGCCATAAGACTAAGGGCCACAGGAGTTCAGTGAGTCTGAAAGGCCACAGCCCGTTTCAGAGGAAGAGAGTAACTCTAAGTCTCATTCCAGTGGTTTCTGGAGAGCATGACTGCATCTCAGATCTGGAACCAGGAAATACTGGAAATCACTTACAGTTCCACTGTTTCTTTAAGTATTTGGGAGCCAGAGGCTTTAAATAATGAAAAAAAAAATGACAAACTGGAATCAAAACAGAAGTCATAAATGCTGATGTCCACCGGGGCCAGTCAGGTAGGAGAGGGACAGGAATATGTACAACACGGAGTAGTGGCGACTGTGGTGAACTAGAGGGTGTGTGCCCATCTGAAGAGGGGGGGTTACTACTCAGCTCCAGCTGGTTCTGACCAGTGCTGGGCTATTTTTACTTTATTTTATTTGGAAGAAGAAAACAGTAACCTGGGTTTTTATGTGAGACCATCTGAATTTTTAAATTGGCAAGAAATTTTGAAAATTTATAAAAATGGTTTATTCTCTCTCTCTTTTTTATCTCCTTCTGTTCATCTGTTTTGCTTTTACTATAGAGAACCCACGGGAGTTGCTGAAGGGGAGGTGGGCAGGGGGATGGATTAAATGGGTGATGAGGATTAAGGATGGAACTTGCTGTGATGAGCACTGGGTGTTCCATATAAGTGATGAGTCACTGAATTCTACTTCTTTTTTTTTTTTTTAAGATTTTATTTATTTATTTGACAGACAGGGATCACAAATAGGCGGAGAGGCAGGCAGAGAGAGAGGAGGAAGCAGGCTCCCCGCTGAGCAGAGAGCCCGATGCGGGGCTCGATCCCAGAACCCTGGGATCATGACCTGAGCTGAAGGCAGAGGCTTTAACCCAATGAGCCACCCAGGTGCCCCTAAATTCTACTTCTGAAACTAATATTACACATTATATGTCAATTGGCTGGGATTTAAATAAAAACAAAAAAGTAAATTCACAAAAATGAAAGAATGGACCCAATAAATCATGTCTGTGGTGAACCTTTGCCTGAAGTCTTCTAGTTTGAAAAGCCAGAGTAGGGGAACTTGGTTGTTCCTGTAGAAAAGGCTCTACCTGTTTGGGGTTGCTGCCTTCGGATGGTCGCCCCTGGATTTTCCTGCAGGTTACCTCCTGGTGCAGGGCAGTGAGTATCCTCCCTCTTCACCTCTTCCCATGGCGACAGAGGAGGCTTGTAACACTACCCCAGTCCCTGAAGGAAGTCTGGAGGGTGATTCCCTCAAGCTGGGCTCACCGTGGTTCAGCCCTGCAATCTCGGGTTCTCTGAGGAGGAAACAGCCTGGCCCTGGGCTTTCCCTGGAACAACCAAGGGATGTGCTGTCATAGGCAACGTGCCACGTGACTAGCTATGGAGGTTGTAACCTCCTTCCTGGGAGCAGGAAACCTGACCGTGCCCCGCCCAGCGCCCTGGGTATAGGGCACGTGGTGTATCCCATTTTCTGCTTCGGTGCTGCCTACAGGAATCCACTGGGCACTCACACATGTTCAGGAACATTCCAGACACTCCTCTGAGTCTCCTAGAGGAATCAAGTCTGAGGGAGTAACCATCCTGATGAGATAGCTTCGTATCAGCTTCCTTTTCCTGTGTCACTTCCCAGCCCCTTACTGAGGGTTCCTGAGCTCATGTCCCATCGTAAGTCAGCTACACACAAGCCCTTGTCTTAAGCTTTTGCTACTTGGTGAAACCAAGTCAAGACAAAAGGAACTCAATAAATGTTGAATAATTAAAAGTTCCATACATAGAAATGAGGGCTTGCAATTTGCAGCAACGGGGTCGTTTGTAGGCACCTGCTGATTCCAGCGGAGGAAGCTGCCATCAAATACTGCAGGAAAATCTGTGGATTGTCATTCCAAACTGCTTGAGGAGTAACAGGCCTCTTTGGGATCATTCCACGCCCAGAGAGAGTCTCTGCTTTTCCTGCAGCATGCCCTACTGCCTCTTAATTCCCTCCATCCAGGCATCACTATCCCACTTTCCTAACAGATTAAATCTTTCCCCTTCCTCCAACAACAGCCCGTATTTGTGGAAATCCACTAGCCTAGAGATAAAAACAACCACAGTTGCCAATCCCAGTGGGCTGGCTGCCTGGAGAGCTGGCTGGAGAGATCTGAGGCTCGCCGTCGGGTGGTGGTCTGATTGCTTAACTGTGTCTGGTACCCAAGGACCCAGGAGAGGCGGGCGTGACAGACGTAGTACACGTTTGCCCTCCATGCCCAAGACTGTCTGCTGAGTTTCTGAACTGTTGCTCATGCTGGTTATAAACACACTTGTAGGAAGCAGAGTTTACGATTATTTTTATCAAATCATATATTTTGAGTTCACTAACGACAACTTTAGACCTGGTGTGTCCTAGCATTTTGCCCTTCCCCACTATCATTTCGACATCTGCCCCCAGTTCTGTATCACCCAGTGAACTAGGTTTTTTTTTGCCCCCCATCATTCTTAAAACAGTGTGCTGAGCTTAAAGAATTACAGTATTTGGTCCAAATAACCCAGGAAGACGCCACATGCATTTATGTGTTATAAAAACAGAGGCTCCTAGAATAGCATGTTTAGAAATTAGAGATGACGGGTCATCGGCAGCCCAGTACGATTTGGTTTAATGTCTGGTATTTCTACAGGATTTCTTTTAACCATCCTTATTTTACCAACTATTTCCGTCACGCCTACGAGGAAACCTGATTCACATATTCCTTTTTTTTTTTTTTTTAAGATTTATTTATTTTAGAGAGAGAGCACAGGGGGAAGGCAGAGAGAGAGAGAGAATCTCAAGCAGACTCCCAGCCGAGCGCAGAGCCCGTCAAGGGGCTCTATCCCACGACGCTGAGATCATGACCTGCGCCAAAACCAAGAGTCAGTCGCTCCACCAACTGGACCACCGAGGCGCCCCTGATTCACATCTTGTCTTCAGGCATATTTAGAAGGCCACTGCCTCATGGAACTTATGTCAGCTCCTTGCCCAGATTTTAGCTCTCAGAAAATTTTCTAAAGCATCATCAAGTTATTCTGTTTGCACAACAACCACAATAACACTTAAACGCAAATATTTACCCAGGAGGTGGTTCACCAAAGCAGTTTATAACACACACACACAAAAGCTGCAAGCAGTCTGAACATTTAAAAACAAAGGATTGATTAAATAAGCTTTTGTACATCTATGACATATACTCCTAGGCCGTCATTACAAATGATGTAGATGCAAATTTATCAATTTCAAATAATGGTTACAATAAAGACTCGAAAGTGACAAAAGTAGATTACAAACTAGTATGTACGCTTTGCCCTGATTTTTGCGGGAAATCGCAGATTTATTTTTCAAGTTGGCAATGTCATATATTATATACCAAGTAACATCAGCTCAGGCTGGATGCTGAGATGATGAGTGTTGTTAATTTTCCTATTTGTATTATAAATCCCTCCTAATTCGTCTATACAGAACATGGAAGGCTTTTTATAGACAGAGAAGAGATCATTTTAACAAGAAAAAATGGGTCTCTTTTTCTTTCATTTGAATGAAATGGCTAAGAGGGGTCAGTGCCTTGAGAGTTTACTCCAAGACAACCACTGACATAGGAACTTGCCGATCAATATTTACCCTCCTGCTCACTGGCAGCGTGTGCTAATGGGTAACCCCTCCGAAGAATTTTCTGGACTTGAATTACCAAGGCCCCCACTCTGGGCCTTGCTGGCTTCAGCAGACGTAACTTCCAGTTTTGTGAATTCTGCCAGGTAGGTAGTCTCTTTCAAGCCCTGGCACATTTGCTGCTCATCGAAGCAGCGGATATCCAGGTGCAGACCTGGTAAAGAACTATCCCCCAAAAAACTCCCCCAAGGCAGGGCTGCAGGCCTCAGGCTGCTTGCAAACCCAATCTCTCACTCCGTGGACAAAGGAGACAG
This sequence comes from Martes martes, assembly GCF_963455335.1. Lineage (NCBI taxonomy): Eukaryota > Metazoa > Chordata > Mammalia > Carnivora > Mustelidae > Martes > Martes martes. Next base: position 31,400,919 of record NC_137905.1, on the reverse strand, counting down.
CCTCCCCTATAAAGTTACCCCATGGGATTGTAGGAGCTCTCCCCTGTGTTCACCTAAGCTTTGTTTATATCCCTTGGAACAAAGGCCCAGAAAGCCACCCGGGGTGGAAAGGTGCGTCCAGCACCCAGCAGGTCTCTAGGAGCACTGGGCTGAGTGTCATGTAACTCTCTCCCATCACCTTCACCACGGCCCCCCGCCGCCCCCCCTCTTTAAAACCCAACTGATTACAAGTGTTGTTAAAGGTTACTGAACTAGAAAAACAAACCATGCCATGGTTGGTGCATTCCTAATTACAGACGAGACTGTGTTTGGAACAATTGCTTCTGTACCTCAACATTTCTCAGAGCCTCCAACCAGGAAGTGGCCGCTTCTCCCCGGCCACTCAGAAGAAAGGATTACTGACAATCTAGAAAGTGCTATCGGCTTTCTTTTCCATCCCGGACTAATATGAAACCATATCTCAAGTATCAGCGTTTCCAACAAAAGTCTTGTGCGGCTGACACTGCACCATAAAAACACACTCCCTGGCTTTGACCCCGAGGTATGTGCCCTCTCCCGATCAGATTCCAGTGCGGAATATTGTCTGTTGCTGGTTTCGAGGGGAGGACGGAACGTGGAAGCAGGGGCCGTTCCTGTTCTCACTTGGAGCGGGAGCCTGTAAGTTAACACCGCCGATTCTGCTCCTCGTCCGTTTCTGTTGTGTTTTTGTGGTTAAGCCGCTTAAGTGAGTCTGGCCCGCTGGGTCTGCAGCCTTCTACCGAAGCTGGAAATGAACTGGGGGAAGCGAGCAGGCTGGATTGACCTAATTCACGGTAGGGTCCTCGGGGAGAGGAATGAGAAGGTCTTTTCATTTTGCATCCGCTCCGACCAAGCCTTGATCAGCAAAAGCAGCCCAAGGGCTCCTCACGCTGTCTGCCTAGACGAGCCACGTTTTCCCGGGACATCCTGCTCCAGGACGCCTTTTCTGGGACAGTCCCCCACCTCGCCTCATTGTCAAAGGAAAATGAAACTAGAGAAAACAAGGAAAAACTCACAATACTCCCATTAACGCGAAAGGAGACATGGAAAATAGGAAAACACCTGGCCTTGTCCTCGGTAGATGTTTGCTGTGGAAACAATCTGTTCACATTTAACGAGAAATGACATCATAAAGAATTCACCGCCGTCACCACGGCTCCTTGATCTCGGGAGTGGTGCTTTCTGGGCTCTGCGTTAAACTTCAGGATCGCACAAGGCACTGTCTATGCAAAGGAAAACGGAGCTGATGGAGAGAGGATCGGCCCAGGGGATCGGGCTTGCGACAATGACATCCGGGCCATCTTGTCATTGCGCCAAGCCTTCATCTTTCTCGAGCACCCCCTCCTTGCCAAAGGGCCAATGTGCTATAAAACACTTTAAAAACACTGTATTTTAACAATGCCGCGCAGCAAAAACGGTTCGCTTTTAATGGCCATCTGTATAAAGTCTCTTTTTTATTTAGGAAAATCTATTTTAAATTAAATATCATAAGCCCACAAGCCATAGCAAACAATATTTTTGACCATATGCTCTGAATTAATATGCCAAACATTGCAACCTCGATTTTCTTCATAGAAAGTTGTCCCACCCTCCTGTGGGCACGGTGTTCCCCAGAGGGCGGGTTGGGGGAAGGAATTTTCAATAAGGCCACCGAGGACAGGATGATGGCAAGGAACCAACAACCAGGCTTCCCCCGGAGTTATCCGTCTTCTGAATTATCTCAACTCAGATCCACTTCCCTTTGAAGAAGGAAATTTCCTCCGATGCATGTTTCTCCCTCGTCTTCGTCCCCGGGAGTGCCAACAGTGGGGCCACCTTTTAGCTAAGTTTGGAAAGTTGCTGGAATTCCTTTCATCTGTTGCTTGCCATCTGTTGGGGCAATATGGTTCAAAAGCAAGGACTTTCGTCAGGTGCTGGGCAGAAATGGAAACTTGGGGTCCATATCCCAGTATCCTAGTGTCGGTCAGTCTCTCTATTGGCCCTTTTGCAGCTCCCCTATTAATGGAAGGCCAAGAGCCACATGGCTACCCTGGGGAGGCTGAGCCACGGTGACCAAGCACTTGACTGAAATGACAGTGAGCATGAGGATTCACTTAGGAGAGGTCCAGCTGCGTTCCGACTCTGCACACCAAGCATCAGTTACAGGTGCTCCAACCCGTGAGTGAGAATCCTGGGCTCTTCACGAGATCACAGGGCTTGACTGCATGTGGCTGGCTCTTCTACAAGGGCCGTGGCACTGGGAGTTGCTTCCAGCTGTGAATAGCTTTTTGCATGGAGACTTAGAACTCATCCAGCCCTGAGATTTGATTGGTTGGTCTTGCTTCTCCTCTCTCTCAGGTCATCTCTTCTTTCTTTTGTCCAATTTTCCCCTAGTCTACCATGTTTCCTTTCTTTGGTCCCTCTTCTCTTTCCCCCTACTTTTCTGAGTCTCTATGAAACCTTGGGTGTTACTATAATTGTTCGTAATGTCTAGGATTAATTTATCATTATTTGGATACCTACTAAGTGCTATTCAATTTACAAGTATCATTGTCAAACCTTACAGCAGAGACTTGGGTATCAACACCCCCCATCCCCTTTTAAAGATGAGAAAATGGATTCTGTTTAAGAAATTCCTCTTTAACCTGAATTACTCTGTCCAACCCTTAAAGACTCCAAATTCCCACCACTTTACTTGGGAACTAGTTTGGTGGTTTTTTTTGTTTTTTGTTTTTTGTTTTGTTTTTTGTTTTTTGTTTTCCTAAACACCTTCCAGAAAAATATCTGGGCTCCCGGGGGAAGGGGACTGTTTTGTGCCTGATTCTCTTGTGCTCTTTGCCTATTCCAGCATCTAAAACTCCTGCTCTTTTCTCAGATCTTACCTCAAAGTCTTATCTAGTTTCTCCCAAGGTGTATGTTTCAGGATTTAAATATGCAAAATAGCTCACAATAAAAGGGATCTAGGGTTAATTAGGTTTAGCGGGAACTTGTGTACTATATAATGTATATTGAACATGTCAAAGTCTCTGAAAAGTCCTGCAGCAGAGAAACTGACAATAGCCAGCCCAGTGTTTCTCATTTGACCACTGAATCTTCTTTTGGGTAATACATATTACCATTTCTTAAAACTAATATTTTCTTGAATAAATACTCCTTGGAATGTTGCAAGTCTTTCTTCCATTTTGGGGTTATGAAAATGTTGATTTTGATAATTTTGCCTGTGTTCTTTATAGAGGAGCAGATTTTCAGATTTCTATCATTCCGGAAGATTGCCTCCTCGAAGTAATATTTTATTTTAAACATTTTATTTATTTATTTGAGAGAGAGAGCACAAGCAAGGAGTAGGGTTAGAGGGAGAGAGAGAAGCAGATTCCCCATCGAGCAGAGAACCTGAGACCATGACCCAAGCCAAGGGCAGATGCCCAACCAACTGAGCCACCCAGGTGCACCTCGAAATAATATTTTAAGGTACACTTAGACTAATGCTGATGTTTCCTTTCCTGTAAAACCATCTGTCAACGCTGCATTCCTCACTCTTTTCTTCTTCCCATCCCTTTGCATGCAGGGTCTCTCTTGAATGGTGTAGAGATTCCGTGAAGCTTCTTGGTGTCCATGCATATGACAGTAACTGTGGCAAGAACTATTCCAATCGCCTTATGTCTGTCCGAATGGCTAGAGCCACAAGATAAGAAAGCACCAGTATTGTCAAGGACTCAGAGAAAAAGGAACCTCATGCACTGTTTCAGTAGGAATGCAAATTGGTGCAGTCACCTTGGGCAACAGTGTGGGGTCTCCTCAAAAATTAAAAGTAGAAATGTTGTACAAATTCAGTAACTCCACTACTGGAATTTACCCAAAGAAAATGAAAACACTATTTCAGAAGATATAGACACCCCTACGTTTATTATAGTATTATTTACAATAGTCAAGATATGGAGGCAGTCCCACTGTTTAGTCGCACTGAGGAATAATAGGTAAATGGGCAAAGAAGATGTATACACACACACACACACACACACACACACACTCAGAAACATTATTCAGTCATAAAGAAGAATGAGATCTTGCCTTTGCAACAACATGGGTGGACCTAGAGGGTATTAACGCTAAGTGAAATAAGTCAGACAGAAAGACAAATACCATATGATTTCATGTCTAGGTGGAATCTAAAAAGCAAAACGAATAAGCAAAAAATGAAACAAAACAAAACAAAAAAACAACCCAACCAAAAAAAAAAAGCAGAAACAGACCCATAAATACAGAGAACAAACTGATAGTTGCCAGGAGAGGGTTGGGAGATGGGCAGGATGGGTGAAGGAGAGTGGGGGTATAGGCTTCCACTTAGGGGGTGAGTAAGTCACAGGGATGAAAGGTTCAGCACCAGGAATACAGCCAGTGGTATTGTAACAATGTTGTACAGTGAGAGAGGTAGCTACACTTGGGGTGAGCACAGCATAACCTATAAACTTGTCTAGTCTCTGTGTTGGGCACCTGAAACTAATGTAACATGGAGTGCCAACTAGACTTTAATCAAACAAATCTGATCGTTGGAAAGTGACCCCCCCAAAAAAAAACCCTAACAAAAAACCCCAATAATAAAGTATAAATTATTTAATGATGGTTTAAAAAAAAAAAAAAGAAGAAAAAAGAAAAGGACTCTTAAATATTTTTCTCTTTTCTGGTTATTTCGTCAAGTTCAACCTTCTTTTTCAGAAAGCCAGAAGCCAGATCACACACTGGTTGTACTTCCCAAGTGTTTGTTAATAAGTGAGTTATTGGACTTCAGAACACATTTTCCTATACTAAACATTCTACCACACTTCACCAAACTTTAATGTGCATACAAATCACTGCTTGTTAAAATGTACATTCAGGTTCAGTAGGTCTGGGGTGGGACCTGTGGTCCTCCATTTCTAAGCAGGATGCCCGGGGCTGATGGTCTATGTGTCACACTATGGGTAGCGGTGTTCTACCATGATTTCTGTATGCAATGTTGCTTCTGTGGGAAATGCACTCTAATTTGGGGACAATGTGTTCCTGAAATCCTAAATATAGGGATAACACATGGTGAAAAGGGTCCAGCTTTCCATCAGAACTACAGGCCACCGAAGACACAGATTAAGGAAACTCTTGCGGGCTGCTGTATGAGTGGACAACCAGGCGATCTTCACGCGTTCGGTATGCACTGAGAGTATCCAGCATAGTGCTAGGAGGGGCTGAATGTGGGCTACTTGTTTAATTCCTAGAGTGGGATGTCTAACACTGGTTGGCTTAATCATGCAGTAGGCCCTCCTCTGAGCTTAGAAGAAAATCCAAACCTCTGTAGGTCCGACCCCTGCCTGCCTCTTCGACCTGATCCTCTACCATAAAACCATCCTTTGCTCATGGCCCTTTTATCTACTTGAACTTTCTTTCTGCTTCTTGATATCCTAAACTTGTCACCCTTAAAAAAAATTCATGTTTGTTTATTTAAGAATTTATTTATTTGAGAGAGAGAGAGTGAGCACACACAAGCAGGGGGAGGGGCAGAGGGAGAGGGAGAAGCAGATTCCCCGATGACCTGGAAGCCTGAGATGGGGATCGACCTTAGGACCCCAAGATCATGACCTGAGCTGAGGCCAGATGCTTAACTCACTGAGTGACGCAGGTGCACCCCCCTCCCCCACCAAATTCACAGGTTATTTGCCCTTTGCTTGGTCATTCACCCAAAAGAGTGTTTAGATGTTCATGCTCCTGGCTCCTATTATCATCCATGTACCAGCTCAGATGTCCCCTCTTCTGGGAAGCACTTTTTGACTTAGCCCTCCACCATGGACCATCCTCTTTTCTTTTAATTCTAGCATTCCTACTAACAGAACAGACTGTAGGTATTTCTATGTGTGCTAGAAGCTATGGGCCCTGACCAGATTCCCTTGGGTCGCTGTGGGGCCCACTCCCCGGCAACTGTACGTTTTCACTGCTAACAGCCTGCAGCTGCACGCTTCTTCCTAGAATTGCTCTTGGCCAACAGGACCCACTTAGTTGGGGATGCCTAGGAGGCTGGGATGGCGCCCACTGAGCCCACGAGGTAGCTTGCAACCAGTGGCTGACTCCTTACTGAGTCTAAGAGCTAGAAGCCAGAACTCTGGAGGCGCATGAGCTTCTGGGTCATTCACAATGCAGAGCTCTCCTGGGATCAGGCTGAGGCTAGACCCAGCTTTGCCCTCTTTATGCCATGTGCACCTCTTTATGCCTCCCCTGTGAGACCTGCTTACTGAGTCTTTGATCCATCACAACAATCGTCGTCTCAGACCCTGTTTCTAGAGAACTCTCCGTAGCCAAAGTGTTTCTTAACCTGTTTGCCCTGTGTCTTCCCTGCTGGAGTCTGAGCTCTACCCCTGCTCTCTCCGTGGGAACAGAGATGACGTTTTATTCACTACTCATTTCACAGCACGATGGCCGTTGCCTAGTAGGTGCTCAATAAAGACGTGTTGAATAAATGGGTTTGTATAATCAGCTTCCGAGTAATGGTGGTTCAGCATTAACCCTGGAGTTACAACCCACCCATCACCCAGATCCCCCACACGGCTAGACTCGTTTGCATTATAAACAAGCGTGTACCCCTTTACGTGAAGTGCAGTGCGAGTTTGCTTTTCTTATTTTTATCCTTATGACATGTGAAACCATAAAAAGCTGGGGGTGGGGTGGGGATGTCAAATCCACCCCACAATACGCCTCCTTCAAGTATCTGATTACACAAAGTCCTCAAAGAATATGATTAATGTAACTAAGCCATATTCACACTCTGACATTCTTCCCAGCCAAACACATATTTTAGCCTCACCCAGTCCCTTTCAACAAATAAGCTGTTTTGAAAATGATTTCCAGGGCGATGTCTGTTGCCATAGGAATGACATTAAATGAAAAGGACAGAAAATATAGAGGGTGATAAACTGCATGCTTGGATGACACACTTGACTTGGAAGCCTGTGTTCAAATGAGGCATACATGCCAAGATTTTTATGAAAGACAAAATTAAAATGTATCGCTATCAAGCTGTAACTGACAAGGTATTGTGTGGCGGGCTGTTAACATACTGCTCCATATATTTATTGTTTGTCATTTTACTGGCCCTGACAAAGGTCTCTCAGTGCTGTAAATCACACCATTAAATCTGCCACGAGCAACAGAGGCTGCTGGAAAGAAGAGAAAGAAAGCGTGGTGTTGAATCTCAGTTTCTGATACAGGCTGGGTGAGCTAGCATGTCCTCCAAGGAGACTGTCCCTTTGGGCTGACACCTTTGTAAGTGTCAGATTGTTGGCTTTTGACCCCTTGGAAAGAGAAAAAAAAAAAAAATCACAAAAGCACGGACTCTTCCCCCACCCTGGTTCCAATTGCTCCTCATGTTGCTGGTCAGACAGATGCTGAGAAATTGCACCCTACCTCGGCCCCCATTTTATGCTCTTCTGGGGGCAGGACCCCAGAGGCTCTGAGGTGCCCTGGGGATGGTGCCCTGCCTGAGCTGGCTTTTATTGTTTCCTTGGAGGTGTGCTTGGGTTACCATGAGATTTTCTTCTACACCAGTCAATACTTGTCTGTTCTTGAACCAATAAAGCAGGAGAGGGTACCACTGGTGACCAGGTGCATGCCCCAGCATCAAGCAGCCATACCACCTCTCTGTCTAGCTAGATCCCAGCAGACTTGACTTCTCGATCTCCCCCATCCCTTCTTTCCAAACACTGGTGTCATGGAGACAGTGCCAAGAAGCTGGGTGGTCACGGTGCTGTGGAGACTGGGGAGAAGAATACAGAAAGACAAATTCAGATCTGAGTGGGAACCACGGCTTCTCTGCAATGAGAGGTGTGATTCGGCAAGTTTTTAACCTCCACTGACCATAGTTTTCTTATCTGTTTAGGAAAAAGAGGTGTTGTTGGGTTTCAATTACTTCTAGGTTGCCTGCCAGCTCCAATTTTATCTATTTTTTAATTTTTAAAGATTTATTTGTTTATTTTAGAGGGAGGGCATGTGTGCACTAGGGGTGGGGAGGGGTAGAGTGAGAGGGAGAGAGAGAATTTCAAGCAGATCCAAGAGGAGCGCAGAGTCTGTCTTGGGGCTCGATGGTCCTGAGATCACCACCTGATCTGGAACCAAGAGTTCGATGCAGAACAGACTGCACCTTACCTAAGCACCCACTAGTTCAAATTTTTAAAGAAAATTAAGGAGAGGCTGGCTGGGGCATTTTACCACCCCTGGAAAGGACTCTTCCCTATTATTCAGAATACATCTCCATCAGAGGAGAATCTACATGAAGAATCAGGAAGGGTGCTGTTCTCCAAGTAGGAAAGAAGAAATAAGAAAACAAAAAACCTCACCACGTGCAGTGTTCTGAACTTGGGAGTGGGGAGACAAGATTCCAATCACTGGTTTGGAGTAGGGACAGTGTTTTCAGGATTCATTAAATGTGGGAGAGCTCCCTGCCAACGTTTCTCTGTAATGTCTGCATTTATTTTTATAACACAAATGGATGTTTTAGGCAACAGAGTTTAGAAGATCAGACAGCTTTTATCTACGCATTTATGTTCATAGCTTCTTTTTCCGGAAACCTTCTATGCTAAGAACCACCTTGATAATATATGAAGATCTCCTTGTACAAAAATAAAGTAGTGGGTTCTTGAACATTTTGAAGGCATACAATTGTTGTTTGGGTCAGATATTGTCAGAATTCTGCACCTACATGCTTCAAAAACAGCAACTGACATGCTGAGTTTGCAATAATCCTGTAATTACGGGTTTGACGGAACGTTACAGTTGCCAATGACTGGGAAAGTCTCACCAGAGAGCCACGACCTTCTTTCACTGATTGGTTGTTGTAATCCAGCCCCGACCTCACCTTGGAACTCCCTGGAGAAGCTCTTTTAAGATGCTCTTGTGAGAAGCCTGGCAAATAGCAAATAGCAAAATTCCAAGTTTATGTTTGGAGTTGAGCCCTAGTTTTGGTTCTGTTGTGGAAACAAAGGCAGAGGGAAATGTAGATAAAATCAAATGTCCTTGTAACCTGCGGCCCGTTGACAAATGCTTGAGATAGGCAGAGTAGACCATTCCTCCAGATTCCGAGTCTTCCTTAGGATATGGAAGTCCTTTCGGAACTTCCCTTAGCTCTACTTCCCCCAAACCCAAGGTATATCATCAGTTGCTCCTCACAATTCAGGGAGCAGCAGGCAGTCTGCCCACTGGTCCTGTCCTTTTGCTCTAACAAAACCACCTTTTTTTGCCCTGAAACATATCAAGAATTCTTTCTTGGCCATCGGCTCCGGACCCCATCATCACACCAACATTCCAAAAATACATCAGCTACTACTGATTTGCCACTTCTCCACTGGAGTTAATCAGTGCCGCCTAAGAAACGAGGTTCTAGAATCTGCTCAAGTCAAAGTCACGGCTTCACCATCTACTTGCTGTGTGACTTTGGGCTTTATTTTTCTCTCTAGGCTTGATTTTTTTTCCACATATAAAATATGGTTGTTATGATTCAATGAAATTAAGCATGCAAAAGCTGATTTACTGCATCATAGAGGGACCTAATGAATCTTAAATTAATTATTATTATTCATTAATTATTAATTATTATTAATTATTATTATTTGCTGTGATGCTAGAGAAGTCAAGCAATATCTCAAACCTTTGTCTGTTCCACCCATGAAAACAAAGTAATGCTACCTAATGCTGTCCTTATTACAAGACTGGTATTAAATCAAATGTGATAATAGCTCTCAAAGCAATCTGAGCCTTATAAAGTACAGGTACAAATAAAGAAGTGATTGTTATTTTGAGTTTCAGCCTGTCTTGTGTCCCAGACCAGAAAATCTTCAAGTAAGACACAATGACAGCTTTAGTTATCACCAGATTACACAAAAACTTTTGACTATCATTTAAGAGTATTAAGAATAAAAAATAAACTGCATCAAATATCCACATGTTGGTGAGTTAACAAAAACTTAAACCTATGGTCTTTTTCCTTGCCAATTATGAGCAATTTTATATCAATAATTACATGAGATCTTGTACATTTAGAGCTGAAAGTGGTGTCTGAGCCTAGGTCCCTGCAGGGGTAGACAACCCAGCTGCATGGCATCTCCAATCTTTATGCATATTACAACTATTAATATCTTCCAAGGCTCAAAGAGGTGCCATCAAAGATGATCTGAATCTATTTCAAACTATTTAAATTTATTTAGTTTTGAATTTGAATTTGAATTTGAATATTCTCTTTCTTTATATATTTATATGTATTTAATTTATATGTATATGTATTTAATTTATATGTATATAAGTATATAAAGAGAGAAAATATTCAAACTTATTTTCTGTTTAGAACATTCAAATTCATATTCTATGTAGAACTTTTAAAAACCCATAAGAGATAGATACTTCAAAAGAAAAAAAAAGTGTGCAAAAGAAATATATACAATAAGCCACAGGAAATACACATAACCTATTCCCACAGATAATCAAAGAAATAAAAGCTAACACAAGGATGTGATATTTTTCCCTTAACACTCTGGCAGAATACAGAGAAGAGGTGACCCGGGGTTGGTGGGTGTTGATGGGAATAAGTCTCACGTAGTCTTTACTGGTAGACTTGCCTCTGAGTGATGAGATTACAGGTAATCTGGATTCTCTCTTGTTTTTACAACTTTCTGTTTTTGCTGAATATTTTTAAAGGCTAGGTTCCTTTCATGATGAGAAAAAAATAATAAAATGATTTCATTCTCTGAAAGCACTATAAAAAGGTATTTGATTGTATTGTATAAATTAAACATTGATTTACCATTATATTTGCTAGGGTTTTTTGTTTGTTTGTTTGTTTGTTTTGCTACCCTTTGTGTTGAGTTTTTCGTTAGGACAGAGATGTTTGGAGGAACGTGGATTTATCATGTTGCCCCATTTCTCAGTGAGGGTGGTCCTTTAATGTCCTAAATATTTGTGTCCCCACATAGTTGCTTTGATGTTAATTGACTTAGAATTTCCTTGAAGCTGAAGTTACCTCCATAAACAGAATTAATTAAATGCAAAGAACAAATGGCCTTGTTTACATTTTAAGAAAAAAAAATAAGAATCAAAATTTTAAATATTTCTATGGGGTAAAGGCTGAATCACATACTGAATTTCAGGGGGGATAAAAATGGCTAGAGAAAAAGTTTGGATATAACTTAGTGACGTATCTGATTATTATTATCTCTCCATTTTCATGGCTTAATTAATGAATGTGAATGACTTTATAATTCACATTTATTTTCACTCACATCAAGTCCAACTGATGTAGGTGTGGGAGTGATAAATGGGGATGGCTCTGTGCAGTCATTCAGGGGCCCAGGTTGATGGAGGCCGGCCATCACCTTGAGGCATCGAAGGGCATCCACAACCAGGTGGGAAGACAGGATGGGGGATCTCTTGCGGGGGAGGGGGGAAGGGGCAGGTTTCAATGGGCCCAGCCTGGAAATGGTGCTCACTACCTCTGCCCATACTCCCATGTACTTATCTCCTGGCCACTCCCATCCATTTAGAGAGGCTGATGTCATCTGGCCATGTGCTGAGGGGAAAGGAACTGGTGGGGTCAACGCCAAGCCACTCTGCCACCATCTCTAATATCTCAGATGTTTTGTGACGCTATAATAGTCAAGGCACTGTGACATTCAGAGTATTCAAGTCAGTTTTCCTTCCCACTCGGGGTTCCCAAATTTTTTTCTCCCATAGTTGTTAGGATTTTCCCGCTGTCCTGCTTTCTGATCACCCCTGGGCTGGTGTCACTGTTCATGGACATTCATTTTCCTAATGCACGCCCGAAACCTTTCTCCCACTTTTGATACCTTCAACCTGAGTAGCAAGCATACCTCATGCTAAGAGCTACTCTTTGTAGACTACTTTGAGGTGCTATATTTAAGTATATTGTAGGCCAGTTCATCAGGACAAAGCCACAGAATAAGTTTCTTTCTTTTCTTTTCTTTTTTTCTTTTTTTTTTTTTTAAGTAGGTTCCATGTCCAGCATGGAGCCCAATGCAGGGCTTGAACAAGACCCTGAGATCAAGACCTGAATTGAGATCCAGAGCTAGATGCTTAACCCACTGAGCCACGCAGGTGCCCCAGTGAGTAACTTTTTTGTTTTGTCTTTATTTTTAAAGATACATTTATTTTGAGAGAGAGAAAGAGGAGGGGAGGGGCCGCGGGAGAAGGAGAGACAGTATCTCCAGTAGACTCCTCCGCTGAGCACGGAGCCTCACTTGGGCTGAATCTCACCACCCTGAGATCATGACCTGAGCGGAAATCCAGAGTCGGAGGCTTCACCGACTAAGCCACTCAGGCACCCCTAAAATGAGCCTGAATAACACTTCTATGAATAAGGAGTTAGGCACAGAGATGGCCCACCAAATGACAGAGGTCATACAATCATTAATGGATAGGATGGTAAAAGAACCTCAGACTTTCTAGCTGCAAAGAATTCTATGTTCTGCAAATGACCTCTGTGTCAGTTCCCCTTCACTCCTGTTCCTCTTACTTTCCCCTGCCTGGAGTGAAATATCTGCCTCTAACTTTTCAGTTGAACAATCTCCCAAGGCAAAGGGTTCTGGTGCTTCACTGAAGGTAGTGCTGGTCAATTTTGTTAGTGTGTCCATGCCCCCCGTTTAGCCTACCGTAGGATCCAATCCCACTAACGTGGTAGTGTTCCTGCTGTAATAGTTAATACTGTTCATTGAGTTCATCATAGCCCGGCCCTCCACTAAATATTTTTTGTGAATTATCTGAATCGATTCTTAAAACCAGTCTGTGGGACAGCGCGGTGCGGGTCGTGGGTGGGTGGTAGCTACTGTTCCCAATTGAGTTTTGCAAGTGGAAACACTAAAGCTTAGTGAAGTCGCCTGCCCCAAGGAGACCCAGCTTGGCTAGTTTTGGAATCCAGGCTTTCCATCTTTAAAGATGCTGCCTCCCGTGGTTTTGGCAGTCTGCGGAGGGAAGATGGGGCCTGGTGTGTGTGCAAGGGGGTTCATGTCGTGGTGGAAGAATTATCCGGGGGGCGTGAGATGTGCCCACTGGTGTTAAGGGATTCGAAACCAAGTGTGGTTTCTGTCTCTTGTTTTTTCCCTGAAAATGCTTCAAATAATCCTGATTAGGAGGGATTCAGCCCTAGCACCAAATAATTCTCTTGTTTTCATAAGCAATTGAATGCTCAGATGTGTTCAAAATTCTTCTTATGGAAAACTTTTCTGTATGGTATAATTTTCGGCAGTTCTCGACACAACGGTGAAACTGGATCACCACATCACCTGTGCTCATTTTCTTTTCCCAGGCAATTTTGAAAAGGGTGTAAAAGATCTTTTATTTTTTTTTAATGTTAATCTTCAAAATTCTTCTGGGGCATATAATCCCGAAGTCAGCTTAACTGCAACCAATACTGAGTTTTCATTTTTTCCACAAGCAAACAAAAACAATCAGCAAAAAGATAATTTACCGGGATTAATCCCCCCTCCGCTGATCTCTTTTATAGGTAAAATATTCTTGGATGGTTTGCTTTGAGCCATAGGAAGTTTTGAGAGGTAAATTTTGAAGGGATCTAGGTTTTCCAGACGACAGAAGAAGATCGTGTAGAATGGGGTCTGGGGCATCCCTTCATTTTTACTAGATCTGTAATGTCATTTTAAGTTTGTTGCCTTTTTAGAGTATGTGCTTAAAGATGCTCCCCCACGGAGCCACACTGGAGAGAACATCTAAACATAAGAGCAAGACTAATTACTTCATTTTTTTAAAATAAAAGGAAACTGAAGCTGTCAAATGAGCACATTAATAATCCAAACTCCAATTTATCACATCTTAAAGGTGTCTTGAAAGCTTGAGTCACTTCTGGCATAAATATTACATAGATATTTCTTATTAATTTAAGCCAGCCAATTGATACGAGGCACAATTTCATGAGCTTTAATTTTTATCTTCCTAGTGACTGAAAAAGCAAAACTCTAATTACGAGTACCTGTATTCTTTACTGAGTTTGATTTAAAAGCAAGTAAAAGCCTTGAACGGATCTATTTCAGAATCGTCAATGGAGTCTTGACCAAAAAAGTCAAGGTTCTTATTCCTTTATTTTTTGGTGTTCTTATTTAAGCAAAATCGGTGAAAAGTGGATTGTGGTTATGAAATTAGTCCAAAGGAAGTGAATGCCGGGCAAGTTTTTTGCCAGAAAAATGTCTCAGATGAGAAAAGTAGGTCATGCCAGTTTTGGCACATGTGAAACACTTCTCTTCGCCCACTGATCTAAGGGCAGGTGCTCTCCTGTCCACAGAGGATTTCCCTCCCAGCTCCACGCAAGATGGCTGTCTATGTTGGCCAAGGCCATGCTCTGCCATCTGGGAAATTTAGCGTCCAGCTCTGCAAGAAAATTAGAGGCTCTTGAGCGAATAATCGAGGAATTCATGTCCCTTACGTGCTCGGGTTTCTTTGGGACTTAATTATTCCTACGTAAGTGCAGTTTTGATAAATGGACCCAAACATGGCAGCAGAGCAAGAAAGCCAGGAGGATCAAGATGTTCAAGAGATGCAATCATTGTATAGTTGTTAACTCAGCATGCGTTGGTGAGAAGGTCACCCTACGTCCCGTCCCATGCTTCTTTCAAGCTCTAGAGCCAGAACCAAGGTTTCTGTGTTGATCATGGGCATGTGCCAACGGGAATCCACTGGGTGACACTTGTTCTGGAGAACCAACAAGACTGAAACGAGAACGAGAGGCCAAAAGGTGAGATTGCCCAATCGTCTGGCGACATGCTTCTTGGTGATAATGTATCTAGTAACTTCAGAAGGTGGGAGGGATTCTGCGGAGTTCCAACCTGGAAGAGAGATGCGAAGGTTCTTGGCGAGAAGCTCAGCAGCCGGGATGTAGCTCCTTGGGTCATGGGCCCGGCATGGCTGATCCCACTGAAGGGGTTTCTGAAATCTTGACCCCTTTGTTGTCTAATTGGCTGCGTCAGTAACTTGCTGGTGGTGAGCTTTAAAGGTTACAGAGCAGTAGGTTGTGGCTTTACGGGAAGGCAGGTGTGAGGCCATTAAAATTTCACTGTATCCTAGTGCTTTTAATCCCACTGACCAATTACTTGGAATTTAACTCTGAGCAAGTAACAGAAAATGCAGTTCCTATTATGTCCCAGGTGTGTTTTATTTTTTATAAAGATTTATTTATTTATTTATTTGACAGACAGAGCTCACAAGTAGGCACAGAGGCAGGCAGAGAGAGAGGAGGAAGCAGACTCCCTGCCGAGCAGAGAGCCTGATGTGGGTCTCGATCCCAGGACCCTGAGATCATGACCTGAGCTGAAGGCAGAGGACTTAACCCACTGAGCCATCCAGGTGCCCCCTGGGCGTGTTTTAAATACATACGTGTGACATATACTATAATTGGTCATGAAGAATAGCTGATTTCTTCTCTCTCTCTCTCTTTTGGGCTGGTCTAAATTTGGGGGGTGATTATACTTAATATATTGAAAGATGCTTCTTTCAATAACTTCTTAGGAGAGCTTAGCAAGAACTCAAGATTGGATAGGGATTTATATCCAGTGAGGCAGTTTCGATCCTAATGATTCCACGAGTCTTTAAATCAAAGATCCCGTGTGATCCTTTCACTTGAATTAATTGCTGTAAAATATCTGGCTTCTCTTTCTACCTCTCTTTATTTCTGATGCTTATTTGAAAATATGGAAAATGTATGAACACACTCACACTAGAAGTCCAATTTAACAGGTATTCACTGGATATCTACTGCTTGATTAGGATCGTTTGGGGAGGAAGAGTTACAGGAGGAGAACAGGGGAGTTTGAGACTTAGTTCCTCGGGCAACCGTGCATTCAAGTGAGAGACAAGATAAGGCGACTCACTTGGGAAGTCAATTAGGAATAAGTATAGAACAGTATGTTATCAGTTACCAAGATGGATACAGTAGATGCTCAGTGCTCTGAGAAGTCAGAGGGATGGGCTGGCTAGATGATTCTGGCAAGTATTTTAGGGGAGGAGCGCCTGGAAGCCTGGACCGATGGGCTTGGGATAGAACACGTGAGAGGAACAGCAGGGAGGTTTCCTGTAAGAGTAAATAACTTGTGAAACCCCCTTGAAATTCCCTTTTTGTCAGCAGAGGGAACAGGTTTCTTTTCAAAGCCAAGCTTGAGAACAAGGAAGGCACTGTGGCCTTTTCATCATGGAAAGAAAGAAAGAAATGTAGTTGGTTCATTTCTCTCACCACCAGGGCTGTCTCGGGTCGTGAATCTTGGTTACAATGTTAGGGTAGGGAAATGTATGATTTGGAGACCCACGAGTCTGCTGTAAAATAACTCTTGAAAGGATAGAAGGGAGAAGCCCATAAAAAACAGAAGCTGGATGGGATTCCCAAGAGGTATCTTGTTTGTTCCTTGTGTCCAAACTGGAATCCAAATGAAGAGTGGATAGTGTGCCCAGTAGAAATGAACGGGACGTAACTGAAGGCATACTAGGGGGTAAATATGTGACTCTGACGGAAGGACTGGGTCTCTGTAATTAATGCACCTTTTCTCCTTCACTGAAAGGTCAACAAGAGAGAAAAGACAAGTAGAATATTCTGAGCCTTTCTGGCTTTGCAAAGGAGACCACAGAGCTTTGCTGGATTGTAGGAGCAATCCTGGAGTTGTGGTAAAGGGCCCAACACATTTTATGGGGGGAGGGGGAGGAAACTTTTCCTCTGAAAAATAAATATCCATATATAAATACGGTTTGGGAATGAGAGCTTCTGTTGGGCCATGGAGACACATCCAAGGTTTGGGCTTCCGTGGAGCCCCCACCTTCTAGAATTCCCATTTGGCTTGCTCATTAAGGGGCAGCCATGGGAGCGGATCATCAATCACTGGGTCAGAGGCATAGATTTTGGATTTTTTAAACATGGCTCTGAATTGAAGGGGTTTATTGGATTTTTTTGGTTTTGCTTGTTTGCTCAGTGTGTTTATTGAATCCGGTATCAAAAGGACATGGGTAGAAGAGATCAAATATTTCTGAAGAAAATGACAAACAGGAATTGGAGTAACCAGTCTGTGCTCCCTAAACTTTGGATCAAAATAACCCACAGCAAATCCAATTAAGATTTGAAATCCCCTACCCAGGAGAGGAAGAATGTTCGGTTTTCAAACAACCACACGGTAACCCCAACAAATCAGTCACAAATAAAGATCGTCATTTAGCTACCTTCATATGTTCTACAAAATCTCATTGGGTAATAGACAACAAATACCCCAGACGTGCTCTAGGATTTGAGATGAGATTAGAGGCTAACATTTTAGTCCGAGCTCTGGAGCCTGGGATTTTACTTCTAACTCAAATAAAGCTAAAACAAACAAACAAAAAAACAAACAAAAGCAAACCCCCCAAAAAACCAAAAACCAAAAACCAAAACAACTATCCCAAAACAACTTTGGAAGATGTATTTTGTCCTTAATTCACTAATGATACAGTTTCCACTTCTTGGGTGCTTACCATATACAAGGTGCCACTTGAGGAACTGGATTCCAGCATCATATCATTTCCTGGTGCCCCTGATGATGACCTTGACTCAACTGGAGGGCGTTCTGCTAAGTGAAATAAGCCGGGCAGAGAACGACAAATACTGCATGGTATCACGCATATGCAGAATCTAAAGAAAACAGTAAAAAGCATGGGGAGAGTAGAAAAGTGGTTGCCAGGGCTTGGGAAGGTGGGGGAAATAGGGAGAGATCAGTAAGAGGACACACACTCTCAGCCATGAAATGACTAAGCCTGAAGATCTAATGTGTCATGGGATGACTATAGCTGTACTATAGTATATAGTAGACTATAGACTATAACTATAGACTATAACATAAGTATAAGTATAATAAGTATATAGTATATAGTATATAGTAGACTATAGACTATAACTACAGACTATAACACTGTAATATTATTTTTGCAATTATAAAAAATCCAAAAAAACATGTATCGAGAACCTCCCATGGGCCAGCAGCAAGCTAGGTAGTGGCAATGGAACTGTGAACGAGATGCAGCCCCTGGTCTTTGAGGGGCTGGCAATCTTCAGCTTCCGGTATTCCCTTCTTCCCGTTCCCTGTGAATCTCTAGAGCTAGCACCTTTCGTGTTCTGATTGTGTGAACCGAGCTCCCTCTCATTCTTTTTATTTTTTAAATATTTATTTATTTATTTATTTATTTATTTATTTTGGAAAGAGAGAGGGAGGAGAGGGAGAGAGGGAAGAGAGCCCTAAGCAGGCTTCATGCTCAGCTCGATCCTACAACCCTGAAAACACGATCTGAGCCGAAAACAAGAGTCGAACGCTTAACCCACTAAGCCACCCAGGCGCCCCTGTGCTCCATATAATGCTAAATAAAATAGAAATAAATTAGCCTCGATGTGAAAGCTGGGGAGACCTATGGATGTATACATTTTATAGGATTTTATGGGAATCAGTGATTCAAGATGACTGGTAGCATCGGTCATAATTTAATACTTGGAACCAGCAAATGTAGATGTTTACCTGCCCATTCACTGGCTGTATGACCTTAGCCAAGTCATTTCATGTTTCCAGACCCTAATATTATCATCTGCAAACTGGGAACATGGAGAGGATTTGATGATAACCATCGATTCCTTCATTCATTGCCTGGGATGTAAGTATTAACTATTTTTACTATTGGAGAGGGAGGACTTTTTTCTGACTTCTTTTAGTAAAGTGAAATTTAAAAAATTTCATTGCCGTTGTTTTGTTTTCTTTTTTGACGACATAAGCAAGACATGGCTCATTGTGGAAAATTTGAAAAGCATAGACTGGTATAAAGAAAAATATGGTGTCCTTTTCAACATTTTTCTATATGCATGTATATTTTTCACATAAATGAGCTATATTACCTATCCAACTTCATTTCCTACATTTTTCATAAACAAATTTTAAATATGTCAAGTATATAAATCAAGTGTAGAAGTCTTTCACATTGTCAATGACGTGCTGGGGAACTAGCTCCCTCAAAAAAAAAGAAAAAAAAAAGAAGTCCTCTTTGTAGCATTTGTGCAAATCAGTATGAACATAATACATTAATTGTGAGTTACTCTGTTCCCTATTCAGAATGATGTGAGGTCTTAATTTCAGTTTTTTTTTTTTTCTAGTAGCTAACTTATTATTCTAGTACCATGCATGGAAAAATCCTTTTTTTTTTTTTTTTGAAATTTTTTATATGCCTTTGATACGGGTTGTTGCTTTTGGGGGATAGTGCCTGCTTTTATTTATTAGGATCTGTTTATAGACTTTCTATTCTATTTTTTTCATACCTCCACCTGTTCCTCTGCCCATCCCAGACTGTCTAAATTGTTTTGGCCTTATGATCTACCAGGTTCTTTGAGGATAGTGACTGTATGTTTCTATCAATGCATCTCTGGCCTAGGACAGATGCCTTCTCCAAAATATGTGATCTTCTTGATGTATTTTACTTTCTGGAAAGCTAAGTCCTTCAGGGAGGTCCTGGTGCTCTCAGGTATGTGCCAAGTGCTTATTGGACCCATATATTTAGTAGGAATTCTCCAAAATTTCATCCTTAAAAGAGGTCTTTGGCCACATGTATTAGTTACCTATTGTTGTGTAGCAAGCCACTCTAAGATTTAGAGGCTTGAGATGAAGGTTTATGAATTCCCATGGTTCTGGGGGTTGTTCCGATAGCTTCTTTGCCTGTTTGCTTGGGCTCACTTGTGAGGCTGGTTGAAGCTGGAGGATGATCGTGGACTGGGCTCCATCAGGAAAGCTGTGATGGTTGGCCTCTCCCTCTCCATGCAGTCTATTCTCTCCGGTGAGGCCAGACCTGGCTGTCTCCCATGGTGATCGCAACATTTCCAGAGGGCTAGCCCCAGTAACTATACCCTACTATCAGGCTTCTCCTTGCCATGTGTTTGCTGACGTCCCATTGGACAGAACAAGTCACATGATTAAGTTCCATGTTCACAGTAGAGGAGGCTACAGAAGAAAGTAGGTACAGGGAGATGTGGGTCATTGATACATTCATTCAGGGGCAAGCGTTAGCGGATCAACGCATAACAATGTTGAAATATTTCTCCTTTTCTGATCCAAACTGGCCACATGACTGGGCTCCCTATAAATGGAATTAGGCATCCAATGAGCTGATTATAAATGTTATTTTTTAGCTCAATCATACTTATTATATTCTTGGCATGCATGATTTTACGTACATGTGTTACTTATACACTAGTTCCAAAAGGACTAGAGGCTGCTTGCAATGAAAAGCAGATATACAATTAAGCACTAGAAATACTCAAAAGGCTTGAAGGCTGACTTTGTTGTTTTAATTGAATATTAAATCTAACATCGAGCTTCCTAGGAATCAAGGCAAAAAGGGAGAAACATGATAGTCACATGCTCTTCATTCCTTGCTAAGAGGAAGCACACTGTTTTTAGGAGTGATCATTTTTCTCTTGTCTGCAAGTCTGTGGAGTGTTATAGAGACCTTGCATTCTGCAGAGAATCTCTGAGAGAGGAGAAGTGTTCTTCATTGGTCCTGGGACAAAAACCCAAGGCATGACATGATTGGTGGTGTGCTAAGGCAGTATGGGTACGGGACTTCGAAGACCTCCAGTGATAGTTGCCACGTTGGACCACAGGGACACCATGAGAGACACCGAGGGCCACTCGGTGTTCATCACACCTGCCACAGAGCTCTGGTCCTTCCTGTCCCCTTACTCTAGATCACTCCCACACACATTTGCACAACTTCCCACTCTCTGGCTCCTTTCAGGTCGCTGTATTTGAGCCCATCATTAAAATTTTTCCCTCCCCGATCATCAAAACCGGTCTCTCTGCTAATGTCACTCTCTAGGCAACCCCGTCGCCCCCCACATCATTTTCCCTTGTTGTTCTTGTCACCACCCAGCAATGACATGTGCAGTTGTGTACTACTATTTGAAGACAGCATGACACATTGCCCCATGTTGACTTCTCTCTGGATGGAGACTTAAAATCTATTTTGTTGGATCCCTGGCTGATGGCTTTTAGGAAGGAATAGATGCACTAAATTTAAAAGGTGAGAGCGAGTGCACATGGCCTTTGCCTGTGCTGACTGGGTCTGCTTCAAGCACAGGGGCGAAGGGTGAAGTAGGTAAGGGAGGGGCTGGGTTTCAACTGGACACAGACCCAGTCCCAGCTCTGCCACCCACTAGCTGCGTGGTTTTTGGTAACTGTGAGCCTCTGTTTCCTTGGAGGTGACATGGGGACCGCGATGGTACCCACTGGCCACGTGGTTTCAAAGAGCCAGTGACAATCACATAAAGAGCGCTCAACCCAAGGACTGGCATGCATTGTCAATTTTCTCTTTCTGGCCACGTATATATGAAAGAGGCAGGAGCTGACAAAAGAGAGATCTAGTTTTTTTTTTTTTTTTTTTTTTTTTTTTTTTTTTTTTTTCTGAAGGCAATTTGTTGGACTACCGCAGGGATGTTTATTTTCTTAACTAGAGGTCACGAGACATGAAGACCACTAATGAATGAGATCGGTGGTTGGGGGAACTAAGGGGTTTCCCTGCTTCCCCGCTTCTTCCAAGTCTCTTCTCAGACTGAAAAAAAAAAAAAAAAGGTCCCCTGTAAATTTTATGACTGCAGTGTCAAAAGTCTTCTATCCAAATTGCAGTAAATATTCTAATGAAGTCTGGAAAGAAAGCCATTTGTAATGGCTCGGGGCAGAGTATTAAGATAGCCTGTTTCTAGTTAGTCAGTCATTAGAGAGATCTAACATGCATGGGGAATGATTTCCTGTTCTAAGTGCTTTAAAACCAAGTTTTAGGAAACCCCGTTTCCTGCCGGCTCATTTGGAGACAACAATGTGCCAACTGGTCAGACTTTTAAGATGGCCAAATGGTTGTCTCCTCAGCTGCAATTCTGTTCAGCAGCATCGGGGTCTACCAGGGAGCCTGGGCTTCGCAACCCAGGGGTCCTGGGGAGGAGTTGACAGGCCCACAGTGCGGGGACATCCGGACCAGGTCACCCCTGGGGGCTGTCCTTCGCCTCTGTTTTAAGAGTTTCGGAATTGAGTGATTCACAGTATGAATCAAAAACAGGAGGAGAATCTCCCAGCCCAGAGCCTGGATATAACAGTCTAGGAACAGATAGATGGGGCTAAAGGGGACCCTGCCGGGTAAACTCCCTAGTTTGGGAAGGACAGGACAGCTGAAGGGAGAGGGACTTCTTTGGGCCACCTGATGTGCTGTGCATTAAAATGGGCTTTTCCAAAACAAGGAAGTCCCAGAGACTTCAATTAGGATGTAGATGAAAGTATTTGCTAATCAAATCCATTTGCCTCTTTTCGCGTGTGAGATGAGGGTCAATACTGTACGGAGAAGCAGGAAATTGATGGATCCAGGAAGACCACATGTTTCCTCACCTCCAGGAGACACCTTCTTTAACAACCGCCCACATCAAAGAGGGAAACCCTTAGTCCCTAATCCATCATTGCTTCTCCACCCAGGAGAGGACCAAAAAACTACCCACCTCTAGGTCCCCTGCCATTCTCTGAAATGGCACAGCCAGACGGAAGGATTAGCTACATACTTTTTAACCTAATTCTCAGAACAATGCAGTGAGAAAGTACTTTCATTAGCCCCTATGGTAAATTGTATTTTGGGGCCAATTCTTTGTCCCTCGCTTCTTCCACACTCTGGCCATAGCCTCAATCTGGGCGGAATTCATCCCTTGATTATGGACTTGGTTGTGTCCTTGTTTAGGCCAATGATACACAGTTGGGAGCATTAGTTCTGAGCCCAGGTCTTTAGAGCCCACACAGGTTTCCTCCTGCCCTCTGGCCTTTCTGCCATCACTGTAGGAAGACCCAGGGAATCATCTGGCCCCAGAAAGATGACCACAGACACATACAAGGCACAGAGCCACCCCTATGAACCCAGTGAGTGCAATGAGAGGCAAAGCCTCCAGAACCTACCCTCAGACACATTAGAATAAATCACAGCTGTTTTAAGCCCCTGAGTTTTGGGGCAGCTTGTTATAGCACGATAGCTAACTGATACATCTCTATTTTACAGATGAAGAAAATAGAACTCAGAAATCTTGGTAGTGATTTTCCCAAAGCACAGAACTTACAGCTGGTTCAGTGAAGATTTCAACCTAGAGACATTTTTCTTTTTTTTTTTTCGTTTTTTAAAGATTTATTTATTTATTTGGGTGGGTGGGAAGGGCAGAGGGAGACAATCTCATGTGGACTCCCTTCTGAGCGCAGACCCATAAGATCGCGACCTGAGCTGAAATCACGTCAGATGCTCAACTGACTGAGCCACCCAGGTGCCCCTGGAGACATTTAATTCTTAACCATCATGCTAAGCTGCCTTTCCCAGGGACCCTTTTATTGGCGGGCTAGCAATTTCTAGGAAGTTTCTCAAGGTTTGATTTTTCTTTGCTTTTAAGGCGAACTCCATTGTCATCTTTTTGGTTGGAACAACTGAAAGGTAGAGTTGATTTGTCATGTCAGCCAGACTCTTCAGCTCATAGGTGGGAGTAGGCCAGCGGCAAGGAGACACATCAAGTAACCTATCTTTAGAACTAATCAAAGAATTTATCTCTGGTCCCCTTATCATCCTATTTCTGCTGAACTCTGGCCTGGATTGCTCCTTCCCACCTAAGTTGATATCTAGTGATGAGTACTTTCATTTTAACAAGAGAAACATGATTTAAAAAAAAAATCTTCATAATCCAAAGTAAATGATAGAATTTCAGATATGCTGCTGGGGTGAAAAGTTTGGTCTGTGTAGGACACCTTAAATCAGAAGCCATAGGCAGCCATTTGTGAGGCAGGTCCTGGCAGGAAGGTAGCTTGAAGACAACATTGCAGATTGGGAGAGATTTGGCCAAGGGTGGGGAGACCTACACTCGAGGCTCATTTGTGCAGCTAACTCACTGCATGAACTCGAAAGGCTCACTCTCTCTTTCTGAACTTTAATTTCCCCAAATGCCAGAGGAGAGGTTATCAGGAGGCTCAATCCTTTTGACCCCATTCAGCTTTTTTGTGGGGTGATTCCTCTGTCACTAACCGCAAGGCCCCAGAAGATCCAGGCAGTGCCATAAATACCGAGCTTGAGTCAAGTTTCCCCGTCTCAGAACATCAGATCCGAACCTGTTATTTTCCTGATGTGCTCTGAACAACCCAAGATTTCATGTCACTGGGTAGAGCATAGATATAATTTGGAAAAGAGGAGGTTTATAAGAAGTACAATAACAGTCCCCATTATTTATTTTTTAAAATCTTATTTAAATAAAGATTGTGCATTTAAAGTTGCATTTGATTGAACAACTGTCCTTTTTTTTAATTTTCCCTGACAAAAGCTATGAATTATTAATTTCTGTCATTGTATTCACTGAACAAATGTAATTGCAAGTAAATGTCTGAAGTTAATGAAAAAATTAAGAAAAAAAGATTTCTTTATAAGAATTAATGAAACATTTCCACAAACCTCTTTGAAATCGTGATTATGAAGCCTTGCAACATTTCTTTGGAGCAGCAATACCCAGAGCAAAGGGGTTTGAGCTCTACTCTTTCTTTGGCATGAAGGATGAAAACATTTTATTAGGATTGTACCAGCTGTGGAAATTAACACACACAAGGCTTCTAACCTTAACCCTCTTGAATATTTCAATTCCCTTTAAACTGTTTTTTTCTCATTCATTCTGAGCCACTGATGGGAGGTCATAGCATGTTTTCATCACGTCACCATTCTGGCTGCTGTCATAACCATTAAAACTTTTTATATTAACATAATGCCATGAGAAGTTGTGCTTTAATTTCTTAAAGAATAATAATGATACTAATAATACTAATACTAATAATATTAAAGACAAGGGCACACAGGGATTGAATCTTTGGATCGGGCTGGTATTCAGGCTTAAGATAGGGAAGTGAAATAATTTTCTGTCCCATCCCTCAAATACCTTGTGAGTAAGTCTTTACCAACACTTTGATGGAACCAGAACTAGTCTTCTGGTTCTATCTAGCCCCCAGCTCTCTGAGGACCCCACCCCGACCTCACCTCCCAAGTACCATTAACGCTTACAATTTCTGTAAAATCTACCTATTTAACACTGGAATACTTGGGTTCTGATTCAAGTATTGTCACTTAGTTTTATGACTCGGGCCACAGACAAGTTCCTGTCCCATTTAGAGCCCCAATTTAAAATTAGGGGTTCTATGATGGTATCCCTCATAGAACTACCGTGAAGGCTGAATGAAATTTAGCCCATTGTCAACCATGGAATATAAATGGAAGAAAATGACTTTTGTTGTTGTTATTTGTCACAAGTCCTTTGGTCTCTGAGAGAATCTGAACAGCCATGCCACAATACGGTGCTGTGGCTTCTGCATCAAAATAGAGGTTGGAAACCAGGTGTCTACATTTCCCAGCATCCTTTTCGGCTAAGTAGAGATACATGACTAAATCTGCCTCACACTCCATTAAACCTTTCATGCAGTTCTCCTGACTTCTCTCTCTTCCCATCTTTCCCATTTGCCAGATGAATGCTGAGTATCCAGTGGAATTCTCCAAGTTTCCACAGTTGGGAAAGTCACAAGATGGAAGAATATTGAGCATCTGGGTCACCATGGAGAAGACCACTCTCTGACCACCCAACAGGACTACAACATAAACAAGAAATAAACCTTTACCATGTTAAGCCACTGACATGTGGGGCCGTTTGTTGTATCAGCTAGCGTGACTGACTCTTACTCATCCACCTGGCTGAGTAGACCCTATGGGGAAGCCTGAATGTCAACCTACACACAACACAGGTGAACACTGAGTCATTTCTGCTGGGACTGCTTCAAAATCATTTTTTCTGGATTCATTGGCCACCAACTTATATGGTACGAAGAGAGGTTTATGTTTGGAAATCTCAGTCCCTGTGGGGTAACTGCTGGAGTGGAGCAGAGAAAAAAGAAAGGTCTTGATAGGGACTCACTGAGGCTCCACATTATCAGTACCCCCTGAAGCCAACACAAACATTCTGCCACCAAGAGAAGCATAGGAGTGGGGAGGACCTGTGTGTGGTTTACGATTCCGAGGTTTGCAATGCAGGATCTTTTCTCTTCTCTCTCGTATTGCCAGAGCAACATCAATACCAAATAGGGACAAAAGAGAACCATATTTCGAGCACACACACACACACACACACACACACACTCTCTCTCCCTCCCTCCTCCTCTCATGTACTCACGGCCCTGATCTGAAGCATTTTTAAACATAAAAAAGAGATCAAGCGAAAAGGCATATTCCTATAATTTACCCAAATGTGCACATTTCAATCTATGGATAACAGAGGCTCCAAATTACCCCCAGACCAACACACTCTCCTTATTTAAGGAATCCTCTTAGCTCTTTCCCTGAAGTCTCCATAAATCTGCCTGATATATAGATGTCAGGCATTTTCTGGCAGTTGAAACATGAAACATGACATCAGCTGGGGATTAAGTTACAACTCATAAAGGCCATGTTTATTTGCTGGTTCTGTTTAAAAATGTTTTCCAACTATCATTTTACTCAAATGGCCTCCTATTTTATGGGGAATAAAGTTAGAACTAATGAGCTCAGATAGACATGCAGGCTGTGGCCATCTTCATTGTAACCAAATATTTAAATTATTTAGGGCCAATTACTGTTCCCTGTGTTGACAAAATGGGACCACGGGTTGATACAGAAACTTCTAGCGCAGTGATGGGAGGAGCCATTCTAAGAATCAAAGAGATGTTAAAAAACGAGAGAAAGAAGCTAAAATGCAAGTCAGCAGTCCAGAGTGTAGGCTTACAATGTTCCTCCCCTCACCAGCCCTCACTTTCCGGAGAATACTCTGGGCCATTGGAAAGAGGTCTTGAAGCAAGTAGGTGGACAGAGGCTGCCGACCGTATCCATCTGTCCACTGCCCAGCACGTGATGTTGAAACTGCCGACAGGAGACCCCATTTTCCAATGGCAGGAGCTGGCATGAGAGGAAACTCCTCTTGCTGAAGGATTTCAGGGCAAAGGAACAGCCATGATAAGAACTAAGTTCTTACCACTAGAAAGTCTGTACTCATACACTGCTACCCCTCTCCTAAACCCTCCTCCCAAAACACACACACACACACGACAGTAACAAAAAAGACCTTTGTATTCCCAGTGCCCAAAGGTCAGCTTAAAGTAGGCCCTCAAATTTGTTGAGTTAAATTCTGCTCATCCCAAGAAATCTGAGATACGTGCAATGAGGGAGCCATCTGAATCATGTTTTTTTAAGTAGTGCGGGGACGCTCCCTTGCCTTTTCCCCTCAAATTCCCTTCCAGTAAGTCTGCCATCACTGGTCCTATATATGGCTAGCGCTTCATTATGGCAACGTTGGAAAGTCTTCTTGTCATCTTCCCCAGCAAATACTTTTCATCAATCCCACTACAATTTTATTTATTTATTTATTATGAATTTAATTTAATTTTGCTTACCCTTGTCTGTTTATGAAGGCCTTTGCTTTAATGAGAATAACCCTGGAAGATGTGCTAGCAGGCATTCATCACATTCGGAAGTGAATTCAGTGGATTTTCTCCCTGCCTTGTTCTTTGGGACATTGTGCTGGTCTCATTGAGTAGCGGGACAAAATTTCAGGAAGGGGACATGAGGGCCAGCTCCAGGTTTGACTCAGTCACAGAATGCCTCATTCTGGCTGAGCCACGAACTAACGTATTTTCCAAGGGTGACGTTTCCTACCTTCCACTGAACACCACCTCTAAACCTGGGAGGGATTTAGCACATTATCAGTAAGGGCTCATCTCAGTGACTTGGGGTTCTGGCTCTGGGATCAGCAAACCAGCTTGAGGGCCACATCTGGAACCTCTGCCTGGTAAGACCCCCAAATTAAGAATGGTTTAGAAAAAATAAAGCTAATTTGTAAATGGTTGGAAAAAGGGGCACCTGGGTTGCTCGGTCGGCTAAGCGTCTTCCTTGGGCTCACATCGTGATCTCGGGGTCTTGGAATCAAGCCCTGAGTCAGACTCCCTGCTCAGCGGGGAGTCTGCTCCTTTTTCTCCCTCTGTTCCACTCCTCTCATCCCCTCACCCCTCCCTGCGTGTGCTCTCTGCTCTCTCGTTCTCTCTTTTTCAAATAAATATATAAAACCTTTTAAAAAATGGTTGAAAAAAATCAAAAGAAGAAAATTATTTTGATATGTGAAAATCATATAAAATTCAAAATCAGTGTCCACAAATAAAGCTTTGCTGGAAACCAGCCATGCTTTTTCATTTATATATTATCTATAGCTACTTTCATAATTCAAGGGCAGTGCTGAGTGGTTGCAATAGAGACTGTACGGTCTAGAAAGTAAAAAATATTTACTGTCTGGCCTTTTACGAAAAAAGTTTGCCAACCCTTGTTCTAAACCGGGCATTTTATGGCTTAAGAGACACCGTGTGTCTGTGGACTTCTTGCATTTCTAACCTTTCTTTATTGGTGTCATCTTTTGAAGCAAATCACATTCTCCAGGCTGCGTGGGAGAGCACATTAAAATATACATCACAGAAAATTTATAATCTTCACCATTTTTGAGGCTACAATTCAGTGTAATAAGCGTATTTATAAAGTCACAAACCATCACAGCTATCCATTTCCAGAACATTTTTATCACCCCAAACAGAAACTCTGTACCCATGACACAAGAACTCTGAATGGTGCCCTCCTCTCAGACCCTTGTAACCCTGATTCTGTTTTCTGTCTCTATGAATTTACCTATTCTAAATAGGTCGTGTAAATCAAATCATACAATCCCTGGTCTTTGGCGTTTGGCCTCTTTCACTTAACATCAGGGTCACAGGTTTCGTCCACGTACTATCAGAATTGCATTTTAGTTCAGCTAGTAGCTCATTGCGTGGGAGATGGTACTTCAGGTTCATTCAGATGGATGGTTTCAGTGGGACCTACAGACAAAACCCACCATGTTCAGAGGGAGGTGAGGGGTGGGTAGGAAGCCTCCATTTTGGACATGGGTACCCCCATCGCCGTTGAGATAAGATCAGGTAATTCAAAGAATACTTTAGTCCAAGCACACACTTCTCTGTGTCTATTTCAATGCTGTAGGGAGACCGCAGTTGATGGGAACTCTTTAGGTAATTTCCCTATGCATAGAAAAAGTCTGGGAGCCTCAGAGATACGTCCTTTCTTCACAGAGATGTATCTGAAATATCTCAAGTAGAGATGACTTTCCACCAATTTCCACTATAAAAGCCCCCCTGAGTATGGGCAAGAAAATACATCATTATGTGTTGGCTCTGACTGGATATGCTTACCGGGTATATGCTCTGAAGTTGTCTTACATTAAATTAAAATGATCTAAAGAAAAAAAAAGTGCTAGGCACTGTTCTTTAACCAGCGTCTGTTGTGTAACCAGCGTCCGTTGTGTTACTGTGCTACACACAGAGACTATAAAGATGGGTGACATAGATCCCATAACATCCAGGAACGTCTGGTCTAGTGCCAAGGTTCCCAAACTGTGTGGCGGGGCACGCAGGTGCCGTGACGAATTCTCAGGGGCGCCTGTCCGATATTGTAAATTTTGGAGGAAGACGCAGTCCTGTTTGTAGGACACTGCGTGAACTAGAAGCTGGAAGGGGTCCCTAGTTTCAACATTAGATCGCACGACATTTCTTTGGATGATTTCCTATCTTTGTGAATTGGGGCTTTCAACTGTTGCTGTGTTGAAAAGCAAGATCAATGTGGAACAGCAAATGAGGGTGTGGGGTCCAATCTGATTCCAGGACACAGACATCCCATTAGGAAGTAATTGTGGGTATTCGAGAAGAAAAGAAATGTATTTTTTCTTTCAGTTTCTGGGTACTTTTTCCACGCCTATGAAGTTGTTAGGACATCAATACGTAGGAAGTTGTTTCGAACCGACGACTGGATAAAAGGAACTGGTAGACCTTTCTTTTGAACAGGAGCAC
Source organism: Martes martes (assembly GCF_963455335.1). NCBI lineage: Eukaryota > Metazoa > Chordata > Mammalia > Carnivora > Mustelidae > Martes > Martes martes. The sequence goes on along the minus strand of NC_137905.1, from coordinate 31,370,920 downwards.
CCTGAAAACATGACCGAGACATGGAGGGTAGGAGGAATTGAGAAAGTTGGTGAACCTCTGATCCCGTGAATCAAGGATGCTACTCACTGTGTGTATAAACACTTTCTAAATTAAACGCAAACAACAGGCAAAGGCTAGATGGTATGTAAACAATCCAGCAACAAGCAATGTGGCTGCTGTTATAATTCAAGGGCAATCAATGGATGCCATCGGCATTAATAACACACAGTCAATATGCGCAAACTTTTAATATAAGCCTCATTATGAGTGTCTCTTTGCATGAAACTAAAAATATTGAAAATGTTGACATTGGGGAGGTGCCCTTGGATCAAAACTCCTGAAGAAGTCAATAATCTATTATGATTTTCATTTTGCAGAAGCAATGCTATTATTTCAAAAGGTCTCGAAAATCAATTTGGCATTCAGGATATCTGTGTAATAATGACATCCTAATTAAAAATCCCAATCTGAGTAGTACAAAGGATGATGCTTAATCTCTAATCAATGAACACCAAGTCTAGAAGTTATAGATGCAATAACCCTTTTTAATGAACTTTACTACTTTTCTGAGATTTGGTCTGCTTTTCTCCCTGCCATTTGGGGAACCTTTTCTGTCTGGAAACATATCTGAGGAAGTTGGGACAATTTGGTGCAATAAGAACATAAATTAAAGCCAAGAACATCAAAGAAAAATATCTTCATAATTGTGTGGGTTTCTTTTTAATTGGAATTTATAATTACTCCTAATTATAGGACATATTTTAAATGTCACTTTGAGAGGCGGAGGGAGGGGGTAGAGCCTTGTCCACTCCAGCCACATGAGCTATATAACCTTGACATTTTAATTAGATATTAATTCGAAATATGTAGAAGGGATTTATATACTCAGCAAAACAGGTCATGGGTTGGACAATTTGCCCAAGAAGACAAAATGAGACGCAATTTAATAAAAGAATCAACTTCTCAAAGGAACTGTAGAAATTCTTGAGAGGTGTGGAAGGGACAAAGCATGTCACCCTTGTGAGCACATTAAGGTTTTCTCCTATTTTCCCCAGGCAGAGTCTCTTTGTAACAAGCCAGTGTCAGTGACAGCATCAGACTGGGCAGAGGGAGGTGGGTTCTGTTGATTTATGGGCCCCACACACCCATCTTGCAGATAAAAAGGGAGGTCAGAGGAGGGTCAAGAATCTTCTCTTTGGAAGGCATCTCTGGTGCCATATTACCTGGCTGCAGGAGGGTGATTAAAACAATCCCTTTGGTTGCCTTCTTGTAGATGCCTTGCTCTTTGATGCTTCAATAAATTAACAATTTAGGACAGAAATTATAGAACAGATGGGACAAAGCCACCTTCCAAAGTTGGCTGCCATAGATTAGCTAGGGGTTGGTTGCATGAGATGAAATTTACTGCTGAAATCCAGCAGTTGGGAACACTTACTTATGGAACTCTTCCGGCAAGGAAGAGATGAGGACAAGAGAACCCTATTGATTGCCCGGCTTTAGGCAATATAGTAATCTTTCAGAATCTTAGGTCCTGGCAGAGACTAATAATAGGGGGGAGCAATGAGTCTCATAAAATAAAGTTCAGGGATATTTGTAAGAGTAGGCTGGGTAGTGAAAGGGGAGCTTTGCCATCTTTGAGGTCCTGGGACCCCAGACCCTCCCCCAGCTGTCCAGGGCACTGGGTGGGTGAAGATGCCTACTTGGAGAGGGGATATCCCCAACCAAGTCTGGAGGAAATGCTTTGGCTGTCAGGCTTCACCGTCTGCTGAAGGACTTTCTGTTAAGGCCAGGATCTGAACTACAGGATGTGGGAGTACTTGGAGGAGAATGCTCTGTCCTCACTCATTGTGAGGACAATGAGACACCCTCATTCCAGTCCTGGCAGGCACTGTGTGCATCAACTTTGGCTGCACCAGTGAGGGTAAGATATCCCCACCTTGTGTTAGGTTTAGAGCCCCATTTTGCCTTGGTGGTTGTCTGCTTTGCAGCCCACTTCCAAGAGGACTGATGTCAATGGCATCCTCCAACCTCAAGGGGGTGCCTCTGAGTTATGTCACTGCATTGGTCAGGACTAGGGCATTCTTGGGGTGTTCATGGGTGGGGTGATGCTGGAGAAGGGGTGAATAAGAGGGACATGTGTTGGAGGTACTTAAATGAGCTCTTAAAGGGGATGTGGCCACATTGTCTTGGATCCACATTGGTAAAGCTGATAAATCACACGGGTATAAAATCCAAATCCTGAAACTGAGTAGTTGGGGCACTGGTAGAATCGGGGGCCATCACATTTTCTACACATGGCTTAACACTCACAGTCCTTTGAGAGTGGGTGTTGTCTGAGTTAGAGGAAGGAGACATACAGAGTACCTACTCTCTAGGACTGTCAGAGTCTGACCCCTTCAATGACAGCAAGTGGAAGTCTGTTTCCCACTTCCTGCTTGGAGCAGCTCACCACAGAAACTCCCCCATCGCACTGAAGGAAGTTCACTACTGACCACCCTGAGCTTGCTGCCCTCTACGGTTACCCCACACCCTCCAGCTTGGGGGGCAGTCCGTCATCACAAGCGACATCCTGAGCTTGCCCTACGAAGCATGGAGGATGTTCCCCAGGGAAGGAGAAAAAGCACAAGCGATTGTTGTCCAATCCATTCTAGGGGTCTTTATGGCCTCCCCCCCTGTCTCACCCATGGGCACCTCTCTCCTCCGATGACAGAGACATTGGAAAAACCCTCCCAGGGAGAGACAGCAGGGAGGGGGCACACCCCTCTCACGGCGGACTCATAAAAACTCCCTCTGTGTCCAGGATGCAACTGTATTTCCTCCACACACCTAAACCTAATTTCCTGTGGATTTCAGATCATCTTTTATTTCCAATTATGCTGCTGTTCACATTATCGATTTGGAGGATACAAATGTTGAATGACAAGAGAGAGAGAGAAGAAAGGGGGGGGGGAGAAGAATTCCATTTCGCCTGAAGGATAAGATACTCGAAATGCCACCCTGCACAGCATCTCCGAAGCGTTCATCAACGTGGCAGAGGCTGGCTCAATTATCTTTGTGTCAGATGATTATCTGAGAGCTTAATTTAATCTCCATTATCCTCCCCCGTCATATTTCAATTAAATCTGCTATCAGAGTGTTAACACATCTTTGAACCTGCTATTTCTTCAGTTAATTTTCCACTAAGAGGTGCTGGAGAGTAACAGATGTCATAATTATGCAATTATTAAGTGTATTTGACACTCGTTCTCTCAGGATTTTGTGGTTGGGGTAGGAGCGTTGGAAAATTAATCTGATGACAATATGCTTCCGTTGTGATCCATAACACCGCTGCAGGCTGGGGGACTGTCCTCCCGCTGTTTCAGAAGCTCCCGCCAAGAAAGACAGAAGATTAACTGATTGTGCGTCAGATTTGTTTCACTTTTGTACATCTGGTAAATCCGATGAGTTCATCAGGTGAGCAGAAGTTCAGAGGCAGGCTTTTTTATTTATTTTATTTATTTTTTATTTTTTAAATTTTTTGGTATATTCCACCATTTTTAAGACCTCACAAAGTATACCAAGTGCCTATTGGGGTATAGTGTGAGGTAGACAATCGAAGAGTTTAGAGTTTTGATTTACAATTTTGGGGTTTTAGGTGGGGATTGGATGGGATGTCAACGAACAGTGTGACTTGGGCTACATCACCCCCTTTCTGAGCATGACTCAGAAAGGAAATGAACAAACTTGACTCTATAGTTTACTCCATTTCCCAGCTCTACCATCCTGTGAAAGTGGATAAAAAATGGTCTATTTTCGGGGCGCCTGGGTGGCTCAGTGGGTTAAAGCCTCTGCCTTCGGCTCGGGTCATGATTCCAGGGTCCTGGGATCAAGCCCCACATAAGGCTCTCTGCTCAGCGGGGAGCCTGCTTCCCCCTCCCCCCCTCCGCCTGCCTGCTTGTGATCTCTCTCTCTCTCTCTCTCTCTCTGTGTCAAATGAATAAATAAAATCTTTAAAAAAAAATGGTCTATTTTCTCGTAGATAGATGATAGATAGATAGATAATCTCTCTAGATATAGATCGTTCTTTGTCTCTAGATAGATCACTTTCCCTATATATAGATTTATATATCTATGGACAGATCTATGGAGATACAGATATATATATGAAATATACAGATAGATAAATCTTTCTACATACATGATATGAAAATATGTTTATGAAGCATATCTAGATACATTTTAAATATATTTTAAAGACTTAAATAGTATATGTACATTTATGCTTTATATATGTTTTATAAATATATAAAAATACACATAAATATATATACATTATTCCATATCATCTCTACCTATAGCTATTTAAATCTTCAGATCTGTTAAATTTGAGGTCTGAAAAGATATCTCTGCTGGCTTTTGGGTTGTAATACCTAGTCACTAAAACCAAAAGCTCCTTAGGACTTTAAATCCTGCTTCTGAACATGTGCTGTCTGTGAGACCTTAGGCAAATTGCTGTTCCTCTTTGAATTTCAACTTCCTTCTCTATGAAATGAATATGGAATGATGAAACCTAGTTCATAAGATTGTTGAGATGATTAAATAAAATACTGTATCTGTCACAGTCTATTTCTACCCACATATCTGGTGCCTCTCTCAGGAAGGAGCTGCAAATACATAAGGAAAGCTGACATTAGGAATGGATACGCAAACTAGATGAATATGGGTAATTTGGGGAAATTTATTTTTGATGTCACATAAGGTTTTCTGTAGTATGAAAGAACACCGGTGTGTCCCTGACAGTCTCAAGAGACCATCTAGGTGGAGCCCCTGTCCCCCAGAGAAGGAAACTCAAGGCCCAGAATCTTGGGTCTACCCAAACACATCACCTGCTGGTGACACAGTGGGGCCAAGAACCCAGCTCTCTCTGTTCTCGATCTAGGGTCTTTCTCTCTGCACTTGGCCTCTTAGTCCAGTGGGTCAGGTTTTTCTTTTTTTGTTTTTTTTTTTTTTAAAGATTTTATTTATTTATTTGACAGACAGAGATCACAAGCAGGCAGGCAGGCAGGCAGAGAGAGAGGAGGAAGCAGGCTTCCGGCTAAGCAGAGAGCCCGATGCGGGGCTCAATCTCAGGACCTGGGATCATGACCTGAGCCGAAAGCAGAGGCTTTAACCCCCTGAGCCACCCAGGTGCCCCCAGTGGGTCAGTTTTACGGGAGCTCCAAGTCACCAGTTTGCCGCAATCATTCTCAGATCTGCTCGTCATCCAACCCGGACTCTTCCGGCTTGTTACTCTTCCATGCTACCCATGTGGATGAAAGGTCAATGGACAATGACCCAATGGACATCCTTGCCTAGAATGCTTTATTCAATGAAAACCTTATCCGGAAGCCAGATAGATAAAAAACAGAAGAAAGTAAAATGCTCTGGTTAAGTCAGGATTACGGTATTAGTAGTCTGGTGGGCACTCACACCCTTCTGTCCATGACGGGTTCTGAGGAAACCTTGGGGTTCTGTAGATGACATTTTAAAAAAGTAACATTCATGTCATAATTTTGCCTGAATAGAATTTTATTGCATGGATGTAGAAAACTTATTTGGCCAGTCCTTTGGTTGGGCGTGTAGGTTGTTTCTGATATTTCATTAGAAAGATTTATAATGAAATATGAAAAGCTTCCTTTTATGTATTGGCTCCTAATAGATTTCCTGTCTGGAAGGTGTTGCTTTCTTTCCCTCAGGAAGGATATCGAGATTAGCCATGGCTCGATATAGGTGCCTACATTTATCAGAGCCACGGAATTAAGTAAAACATAGTACCATTCTCTGGCATTTAAGTCTTTGAAGACAGTAGCTCTGGTGAAAGAGGAGAGAGGCTTCAGGTATTGCTAGATCAAGGGCTTAACTGACATCCTCATGTTTATCACTGGGAATCTCATTCTCAACGCTCTGTCTCCTCTGTGTGCTGGACTCATCCTCACACATGCAGATAGGTTTCTTTCTCACAGACAGAGAAGGGAACTGCCAGTACCCACCAGGCTCTTACAAAAGAGAATTTTGTTCTGTTTTTTTTTTTTTTCTTTTAACCTAATACCTTTCTATTAATGGATACTGATAGCCTCTGTCTTTTGAATACTCTGTTTCTCCAGATCCATTCTCCACTTTTTTCCCACTCTCTTAGTCATGGCTTTAGCCAGGTTCCCTTAGCCTCTTGTCTCCAGTGGGTTTGACAAATGGGGGACTGCTTTAGTTTTCCTAGAGGCTGCCTTGCTTCAGTACCACAAACCGAGTGGCTTAAAACAAGAGAAATTTATTCTCTCTCAGTTCTGGAGGCTGGAAGCCCCAAATCAGAATTCAGGTTTCCCTCTGCAGCCTGTAGGGAAGAACCCTTATGTGCCTCGTCCACCTCTCGGTGTTTGCCAGCAATTCTTGAAGATAGATCCCTCCCACCTCTGCCCAGGCAACACAGGGCCGTCTTTTCCCCCTGCCCGCTTCTATGTCTTTCTGTTTCTTTTAGGACTAGGGGCCCACGCCACTCCAGTATGACTTTATCTCAACTAATCACATCTGCCATGATCCTGTTTCCAAGTAAGATCATCTTGGGAGATACTGGGGGTGAGGACTTCCACAGATCTTTTTGGGGGAGAGGGGAACACACAATTCAGCCCATCACAGACAGCAGAGAGGGGAGGGAAGAGGGAGAGGCTGTGTATTTATTTCCCCAGGGTTACTGAAGCCCACAGCCTTTGTAAAATGCCCTCATGTCTATCAGAGGACTTTTCCGGGATGCTGGTGACTTCCTCTCCATGGCCCATTCAGGTCTATGGGTGGGGGGGGAGGGGCACAGCTTCCTGAGTTGCTCGCCTTCCACTTTATCTTATTGATTTCCCGTCCTTCAACTTGCTATCCTACTTGAGCACACCATCTCCCACACACCAGAGGGTAGAGCTAAATGCACGTGACGTGTCATCATTATAGCTTCTGGGAGCGCTGTGTGGATGGAAACCCCTTGAGGGTGTTGTTAACACGTGGGCTCTGTGGAATCTGAGGTAATAGGATGGGAGTGGGGGGAGCCTGAGACTGGGCATTTTCTAACAAGCTCCCAGCCGGCGAGGTGAACGCTGACAGCACCAGGCTAATGCTAGGAATTCACAGCAGGGAAGAGAGAGAGAGAGAGCGCACCTACGCCAAGGGCTGGAGGAGCTCAAGGGCAGTGGTGAAGTGACATCTTTTAGGATGTCTCGTGTCAAAGGCCCTGTCACATCCTGACTTTAGAACAGTAAACATTCTGTGAGGTGGGGCTGGAACCATTTTGGATGGGGAAGTAGGAACTTAAATTTAAAAAATCATTCTTCTTTGCCTTCTCCAATGTCTTTCCACTACAGTCTTAACCATATGTAATCACCTTTTAAAAAGATACACTTCATCTAAAAAAAAAAAAGGAGTGTTGAGGTTTCTACAGTAACCCTGGCCCATCTGAGGGCCGGCTTTCCTCAAGGCCTCAGACAGAGTGGCCCAAGGGTCAGTAGCCAGCAGGGAAGGTTCATCTTCAGGGGCCCTCGCTGCTCCTTCTCTATTTCCTCCCCGAGAAAGGATATGATGGTTGCCATCTACCTCTAACGCCAATAGGCTGCTCCTCTCAGAAGGGGCTATCTTGGCCATATCTCTTCTCCCTATGGTCTAGAACAGAGCTATCACCACCTGGGCTGTGGCTCTCAACCACATGAGGAAGCCTTTAGAAAGATTTCCAGCAGCGTGCCTGGGTGGCTCAGTCGGTTAAGCGTCTGCCTTTGGCTCGGGTCGTGATTCTATAGTCCTGGGATCAAGGCTGCGTGGAGCTCCCCGCTTGGCTGGGAGCCTGCCTCTCCCTCTCTCTCTGCTGCTCCCCCTGCTTGTGGCTCTCTTTCTCTTTCTCAAATAAATAAATAAATAAAACCTTAAAACAAAGAAAACTTTTGGCAGTTTGACTTTACTGTAACATCCAAGTTCTGTAATGCAAATATGGATTATATATGGATATAAATATCCATATCCAAATGTGTGTGTGTGTGTGTGTGTGTGTGTGTGTTTGTGTGTGTGTGTGTTTGTGTGTGTGTATAATCCATCAGCAATGGATTGGAAACACAAGACATGGGTCTAGCCCTTCACAGAGCCTTTGAGAAGAACCTTCTGGAAGACCTGATCCCAAGGAAGGGAATCCCAGGTAATCTCCGGGTCAGAGGCACTTGTGAGGATAGACCAGGGAGCTCGCTCTCCCTGGTTCTGCAGTTGGCTTGTGTGGGTACAGTCGCTTCGGCCTTCCTATGCGGTTACATTGCGTCAAGGATGGAAGGCTGTGTGGACATCATCTTCACGTCAGCCTTCAAATTTCGCAGCAATTTATGGAGGTGCCAGGTGGAGACACGGTGAGCGTTGACAGGGAAAATACAGACCAAAGAGGAGGCATTTCTATGCAGCGCCCACCAAAGAAGATTCTGGGTCAGTTCTCCTTATACACATGGAACTCGGAGGGCCCACCTCCAATGCCATTGCATAACCCCTTTCTCATTCCCAGTTTTAGTCCTTTTGCTCTCCTTTCCCCCCGTTTTCCATCCCTTTAACTTGTTTTTCATAAAGCAATCTAGGGAAAGGCCGCCCCGTGGAAGGGTTTCATATACAAGAAATTACTATTTTTATGCATTCCCCCTTAGGGTACACTCCAGCACAATCCATACTTTTGTGGGTATTTTTTTTTCCCTATAATGTTTGTAGCCAGAATATGGAACCAGCTTCAAGAAAATTAAACAGAACAAGAGAAGCCATGTGCCCTGCAATTAAAGGAAACACTCTAAGTAGCAATAGGAGCCCGACAGGACAGTGCACGGTGCCAAGGGAAAAATGTGCAGCCGGAAAATCTGCCAAGTGTCCCTGATTTGTAAAGATTTTTTTCCATATTTAGGTAAATTAATGTAATTATTTAATGCCTCCTGCAATAGTAATAGGATTGCGCTTGGGCCTTTTCAACATATGGTGCTGGCACCAAAATCCTCTTCGAGGGAGGAAAAAAGATGGGGGGGGTGGGTATCAAGGCTCAGATCTCATTTGCCGGTTTTAATGTTGGAGGTCCGCCTGGCCCTCAGCCAGCTTTGGTGGGGGGGGGTGGTGTGTGGCGAAAGAGCTGGGGCAATTGATTCAGGGCCTGTCACCGGGTGGTGGGGACAGCAGACATCAATTGATGCGTCCTCCCCAACCCCCTTAAATGTTCCTTGCTGGAGCCTGGTCTTGGGGGTTGGGAGCCACGGGCAGGTAGTCTCTCTTTCAAGACCTCCAAAAGTGATGGAGAAAGGAGGGCACTGAATTCCTTCACTCTCTCTTATGTTACGTGACTTTCAAAGATGTCACCATTTCTAACGTTTCTGCTACCAGACCTAGGTGTGGGGTCCCCTTGAACAGGCTATCCCGCACATGGCCCAGAGTCTTCCCTGCATGGGGGACCTGGCTTACTTAAAACTCTACGTAGCAGATGGCAAATCCATTTAGATCCAAAATTTGGATAATCTCTTCAGAATACAGCAGCTATTATGTGAGGCCAAAGGCCCCCCTCTCTGTCGCCTGGAAACCAATCACCATAACCATAGGATTCAATTTTTTTTAAAAAATTGAGTGCTTAGGGTGCCTGGGTGGCTCAGTGGGTTAAGCCTCTGCCTTCGGCTCAGGTCATGATCCCAGGGTACTGGGATAGAGTCCCGCATCGGGCTTTCTGCTGGGCAGGGAGCCTGCTTCCTCCTCTCTCTCTCTCTCTCTCTGCCTACTTGTGATCTCTCTCTGTCAAATAAATAAATAAAATCTTAAAAAAAAATTGAGTGCTTAGTTTATGGGCTAAAGAATACAAGATACCCCACCTCTTTGGCACAAGGCTTATCCCTTCGGAGGAGAGATGGGTGAACGCACACCAAATAATGAGAAACACTGGGGATAGGATGAATGGTGTGGTGTGGGCTTCTCTTTCAGGTGGTTCAGTCGGTTAAGAGTCTGACTCTTGGTCTCAGCTCAGGTTGTGATCTTAGGGTCATGAGATCGAGTCCCACGTTGGGGTGTGCACTCTGTGGGGAGTCTGCTTGAGATTCTCTCTCTCCCTCTCCCTCTGTCCTTCCCCCCACCTGCTCATTTTTTTCTCTCCCTCTCTCTCAAATTAATAAATGTTTATGTATATATATGTGTATATATATATATGCACACACATGTTAATATATAAATATAAATACACACACACACAGAAAGTTGGGGGGCAAAGAAGTGGTTACATGCCAAACTTAAATTTGGCAGGACTTGCTGAAACACATAGAAGGGAAAGAAGCAACATTAGGGACCCCGGCACACACATGGCATGCTTGAGAGTTTATGAAGTGTAGAGTGGAGAACACCTTCTGGGGAGGGGAAAGCAAGTTTACATGAACAATCTTAGAGAACTCTAAAAGAAATTTTCCAAGGACTTTTTAATATTCTTTTCAAGACTATTACGTGCTCCAGGATCTCAAAAATCTTATTGCCCTCTGATAATTTTCACCTCCTGATGCTACTGTGCTCTTTCCAGGAGAATTCCTACTTCCCTCTGGGGATGAGTCAAGGAATTGACATTTATTTGGGTCTACCAGCAGGGGTTGAAGGATTGAGCCACCAGTGGTCATCCTTGGCCCCCATTGAAGGCCTCTGGAAGAACCTCTCATGTTTTACCTCTTGCTTTGATAGAAACCCTTGGATAGAAGCTGGCTTCTGAATCCGAATGTTCCAATGTCTAAGCAGTGACCAAGCAGCCTGGCTGTATGTGGGATTGTCCCATGTTTATCCCAGATGCTGTGATGGCATATAGCCAGTAAAACTGGACTCTGGTGTTTATGGATCCAGGCTTTAAACCAAAAGCTGCATTTCTCAACTTGTATATCTCAAGTCCAGGCTAAGGCGCTGAGAGAGAATGCTTCTCGGTTCCTGGGGACCCATTAAAAACTGTCCAATTCTTGAACTCAGATGATCTCTCTGATACCTCCAGCCAAATTCCAGATTGTGCATAAGTGGGGTTCAGTGCTTTCTTGCCGTATGACACTCCTCCCACAATTTTGCCCATCACAAGCTGGTGGATATGGGAGGGATGAGGCATGCTTTACAACACTCAGGGCAGGCAGGGAAAAATATGTGTCTACACTATGGAAGCGTAGCATGAGGAACACTTGGAAGCTAACAGGGTTCAGTAAATAAGTGCTTAATGAACATTAGCTGAATGAATGAATGGATGGATAGATGAAATTTAGAGTCCTGGGATCTTGGCTCGAGCTTGTCTTTAATATTTTGTGATATTGTTAAGTTATATTCCATCTAGGATTCTCTATTCATCTGTTAAATGAGTAAATGCCTCTCTGCTTTCTTTATTTAAATAGATTCAATGATCACATAAGATTATGAGTGCGGGGGTCCTGCTGCTGGAATTGGTGTCACACAAAGAAAGGGGATGGCTATCATGACAACTGAGTACATGTATTCTTGGAGGACCCTCCAGAGGAACAATCCATCTGGCTATGATATTCAAGACCTCATCTACACAATACTGGGACTTTTCCAACTCCCTTCTCCCAACACTGGATCTCCAAGCAGATCTGGACAATTTGGATTGCTTTTTCTGTGCAGGTAGGGTAAAATGAAGAGTGAGAGATAATCAGTGAGTATAGCTCTACCAGCCTGGCAAGGCTACTCCAAGTCTATCAGGAGCCTTAATACCTGAAATCCTGTGTGGGATTATTTTACTAATTTGGTTTGTTGGTAGCTCTCCTACTTAGGAAAGGTAGTAAATATATTAGATAAGATTTTCTTTGTAGAACACCTTCATTCATTCAACTAATGTTTTTGAGCTGCTGCTATGGTAATATGCTAAGTTAAGTGATGGATATTTCAATCCTTATTTCAAGAAGGTAATAGTCATGCTGGCATAACAAATAGATAGTATTTTTAGTGCCCACTTTAATCTTTTGTAATCCCAATTTTAAGGATTCCAAGGTCACATAATGACTGATAGAAATGCTATAACCAATTAACAGTATTTCTAATGGGTGTAGTAGGGAAAGCAGCAACATTGGTTGTATATTAATGTATTAATGAATGTAAAAAAAAAAAAAAAGGTATTATTCCCCAGTCTTGGGACTGAATGTCACTCTATCAGGATAATAGTAGCTGCCAAAAAAAAAAAAAAAAAAAAAATCTTCCAAATAGGATGACTTTAACATAATAGAAATTTATTTCTTATACATGTCATGTCCAAAACAGATCTTCCTAATTGGCCGTTAGCTCACTTCTAAGAGGTGATGCAAGGATCCAGGTTCCTTCCACATTGTGGCTCTGTCATTTTTAATGTGTGATTTCTAGGTGACTCTGATTTTCTGTAGGAAGCCAGTGGAAGGGGAAAGGAGAAAGGAGGATGGTGCAGGTGTGAAAGAGCCACCCATGGCTTCTGCTCCTATTCCATTGGTAATATTCCGTGACCCCATCTAGACATGAAGGAAGCTGGCAAAAGGACATGGCTTCCTCTCCACAACTATACACCACCTTTGTTGGATAGGGAACCATCGCCTCAAACAATTCCTCAATTTTTTCCAATCAAGTCTGCCTCAGCTCATTTTTTCCTTCCTGCAATGAGCCTGGCTTCTTTTATTTGAAGCTGGAGAAAGTCCAATCTGTATCTCTATATATAGGTACTATCTTCACCAAGTTTTTAAATACAGACGGTATTTTCCGATTCCCTTCCAACTTGCTGTGGAGCAGAAACCCAGAGACAGGGTGTACCATTCTCATTCAGGGCTCTGCCAGGTGTTGTCAGGAGGAACTGTTTAAGGAAAAACACCCAACAGGGTGTACAGCCATAAAGATTGCTGAGACTTTGCCCCAGGGGGAATGCAGGGATTTGCATTTCTCTTCGCTAAGCCACTAGCTGAGACTTGGCCTTTACAACTCAATGTTTGAAGCTCTGGGGCTGCTTATATAAACATGCTATTCTAACAGCACCTGGCAGCCCAATATAAAATTAATTTTACTGTATCTTACAAGCCATATAGAGCCTTTATGGTAGAGGGCAGCATTAGGTCTTTACATAAAGACTAGCAGATAATTTTATCTAATTTCATTGACTGTGGTTAAGTGGTGTTTTTTTTTTTCTTTCTTTTTTCTTTAACCCCTTTTGTTGCTACTTCCAAAGCCCCTCCCAATCTCTCCAGCACTCTGTCCATGAAGCACGTGGAAGGAAAATCTGGGGGACTGAATCATTCCTACTGATTATTCTGGAGTCTCTGTCCCTGACAGTTGATTCCAGTTTTCCTGGGATTAAGAGTGAAGGTCAACCAGTGTCTGAACCCCACCTGCATGGATGGGCCAGCCCAGTCAAAGCCAGGATCGCCAACCAACCCCCATCCCCCACCCTGAAGGACGTATGCCTTTCTCTATGCTCTCTTCCCATATCAATCCTCACTTTGGGAGAGGAGGCAGAAAGACTCAGTGCAAAGCAGTAGGGTAGGACTAGGTTTATATTCAAGTCCTCCTTTTACCTGCTGTGTAATTTTGGGCAAGAGACAACCTCTCTGAATCTCACTTTATTCATTTGTTAACTGAGGATAAAAATTGCTTCTTTCAGCGTTGTTCTGAGGTTGATCTGGGATAACCTAGCACAGTACCCATATGACATCACGACTCAGGTATCAGTTAGGGTAGAGTGATATTACTTCCTGCATTAAGCAACCCCTGGTCTCAGTGCCTTAGGACAATATAAGTTGGAGGTGATGCAGACGCATCATCTGTCTCTACATTCCATTGGCCAGAGTCTGTCACACGCTCTCACTTGGCTGTAACGGGTGGAGGTGGGATTGGGGAAATGTAGTTAACCGTCCAGAAGAATGGAGTGTCGGACATGAGTAAATGCCAGCAGCTACAGCAAACAGGAAGGGTGAATGTTCCTCTCCTGCCATCCCTGGCCTCCATCCTCTGCCCGAGTCTGATTCCCACCACGACCTCCTCTCTGCTTTCTCTGTGTCCCAGTGGGCCGGGGCCTTCTTCCTCTTTCAGACTGGCACAGAATACTGTACCCCGGGAATGGGGGCATCTGGCTCTGAGTGGCCAAAAAGGGGCCAGATGATGTGACCTGCAAGTGATAATTTTGGCCAGTGGTAAATGGGAGAGAGAGCTGGGCAGATAAATCCCCTTACTCTGTCCCAGGGACTGCCCCAGTGTGCTGTCCCTCCTTGCAGCTGGTGGGGAGGGAGCTGCCTGCCATGTCACTTTGTGATGCGTGAGGAAGTATAGCTCCTGCATTAATGCAAATGCTGCATTGCCCCACCTCTCCTCCTGTGCCTCACTCTCACTGTCCTGGGCTTGCTCAACCCCAGTACAGGGCTGTATCTTCATCCTTGCCAGAGACCATTTTCTGCATGACCAGGGCTGAGATGTCCTTCTGATATTTATTCTCTATTCCACTATTCACCCCCTGCCCCCCTACCCCCGGCCAAGCTTCTGAGTTCCGATGACATTGGTCTCCTTTGGGATCCTCTAAAGAAACATGGCTTGCGCCTTGTTCTCTCCAGGCCTGCGCTCATGCCTCCTTTCTGTGTGAGGCCCTCTTCACTCTGGAATGCAGTTCGATGTCATTTCCTTGACTCCTCCTGGGACCTTGTACCCAGTGTACCTTCCTTAGGCAAGCCTCATCTCCCCTCCTGTCTGGACTTGTTTGGGGCCTCTGGTTGCCCTTGGGCTAACATTCTGTACTTAACCTTCATAGCACTCCTCACAGTCCGATATGATATATTTGTGAGAATATTTGATTGATACCTGTTTTCTCTACCAGACTTGAAGCTCAATGATGTGTAAAATGACATTATTCTATTCTGCTCTCTACTCTGTTACTAGCACGAAGACAGCTTCTAGCATAAGGTAGGAGTTCAAGAAATACTTGTTGAAGATCTATGGCTTTTTCTTGAATCATCATTTCTCCCTGACCCATGTCAGAGGAGGAACTCTAAGGAACTCTAAGAGCACAGAGGAACTCTAAGGGCTTTCTGGTATGGTCTGCAATTGTAGGATTGGACATCAGTTAATTTGTAGAGCTTAGCAACATCTGAGAACATGGATTGCTTGTCTAGTCCCAGCTGAGGACACCCATCCTTTGGGCCAGATCTTTGTGTTGGCAGCCAACACAGTACCTGGAACATAGTAGGTGACTTAAAAAATACATATTTTTTAATAGACACAAATGATGTTACTATTCCATCTTGGTCCACTCCTCTTACCTCCTTCCTGGGGAGACCTTCCATATGTGGGCTCTGCCCACACGTATGATCAACTACTTAGAGGTCTATTTAACGACAAAAATAGTAGTAGTAATGATAATAACAAATCATATTTATTGAGCACCTGCTGGATATTTGATATTTATTGGCTTATGTCCTCCTCCCAGTTCTGTGGAGTGATAAATGGGCGGACTTACTCAAGGTCAAAGCTAATGCGCGGCAAAGCTGGGATCGGAATTCACCTTCGTTCGACTCCCAAGCCTGTTCTACACTTTTCTCTCCATCAGGCTGCCTCCATTCGAGCCCCTGGATTGTCCAACAGCACCAGTAGCCATCCTGCTTGCCGCAGAGTCAAGTGGAATGGTCAAGAAGAGTTGTTGTGTGTGATTTTGGGGATGGTGTCTCTCTGGAGGGTGCCCTGCTTCCTCACAGGGCTGTGCGAACTTTCCTTCCCAGTGAGGCTCAGTATGCAGATAGACCTCCCTCCCCCCCTGTTCCTCCTGGGGCCATTCAGCTGACAGCTGCGGAAGGGACGCTTGCCTGCTGAAAAAGGGTCCATAATTTCCCTCTGGCAAGAGACTGCAGTCCAACTTTGGAGAGGACAATTAGCGTGCTCTCAGCTGGAACAATAGGAGCAGCAACAGATGCTCTCATCCCAGGGATGCTCCAAGCCACAGCCCCAGCTAATGGGAGGCTTTCTTCTTCCTCGTGGAGGGAACCTGGCAGCCATGCCGGCAGCCTGAGGGCGGGGCTGCCCCCGAGCTGGTAGGAGAGAAGCCTGATCAGAGCAAACCAGAGGAGAAAAGACCTGCAGGCATCTAGTCACCAACTTCCTCGGGGGCCAGGGTACCACCCCATCTCCCTCCAGAGGAGGAATTGCTCAGGACCAGTTCTGCTCTGACCCAGGGTTTCGGCAAACTCCAAAAAATGTGGCCAAATGCTTAAGAGCAAGCAATCTGGAGCAAATAGATGTGGCTTTCAGCCCTCCATGCTACTTACTAGCTGTGGTTCTTGGAAAAGTCTAGAACTTTTCTAAGCCTCAGTTTCCCCATTTGTAAAACAGGGCAATAATTGTAGGAACACTGCAAGTTGGTTTGGGGGGAGATGAGATAAAATAACATATGAAAACAGCTTACAGTGAAAATTCTGAAGAATGCTTCATATAGAAGGGCCTGCATGTGTCATAATCACCTTTATCTCTGGGGACTAGCACATAGTATGTGCCCAATAAACATGTAATCAGACTTAGAGCCATTTAGAGGCAGAGGAACCTCTGGAGATCCTCTAGCTGGTGATGTTCACACTGCTTACTTGGAAGTGTGTCAAGGGATCTCCAAACATTCTTTTGGATGTTTGTTACCCGTATTAATGAAATGTGTTTTAGCCTATCGGTTGACCCCAAACATGTTACACTGTGTTGCCAAGGCTAACTCACTTCTCTGAAGACCTTAGAATACAGCTTAACTTTCCATTTTGGCTAAAATGGAGATTCTGAGATTGTAAAATGAGCATTTGCCATTTTTAAGTGTCTGTGAGAATCTCCTTGTTTCACCATGAAAACAAAAATTAAATATAAATTAGATGATTGTAGCAGATATAAAGGGGCCAAGTCTTCCATTACCTTCGATTTCAATATCTGGTTTATATCAGACATATGATTGTTCTTGCTTACGTAAGTAAATGGTAAATGTTAGACTTTGGAATATGCAGGAATAAACATACACCAGTTACGTTCCACTTCTCTTTGGGATTCCTTCTAAGATTTGGCTATTTAAAAGTAAAGCCTCAGTACCACTGATTTTTTCCATCTCCTTAATTTTGAAGACATGGTTTCAGGCACGTAAGGAAAGAGGTTTGTCCAGGGATCATCGGTGTGGAACTGGGACCGTCACCAGGAGATAGACTTCAATGCACGTCTCTCTCTGGACCCATGCTCTTTCCCAACCACAGCCATACAACCAGTTCACCTCTGACCTCCATGATGAGAACCAGAAAGATCACAGTGTCCAGACTCACTGTAAACTCACCCATCTAGCTTAGTGCTCAGTTAGTTTTTGGTGGTTTTGATCATGTTGAAGACCATGGCAACATTTGACACAATGACAAAGGAGAAACTTTGGGGATCCAAAGCCAGCCTGCTTGCTACCTACGCTCTGACCTCTGCAGAGCCCAGATTTTGGGGACTCCTAAGTCTCTAAGGCTTGTTCAGTGAATAGTAATTGGATTTCTTCTTGCTTTCTTTCCTCTCTCCCTCCCTGCCTCCAAGCCTCCCTCCCTCCCTCCCTCCCGTCCTTCCTTCCTTCCTTCCTTCTTTCTTTCCTTCTTTAAAAGTTGACTAAGTGCCTACTATGGCCAGGCACTGTCCCAGCTATGACAGAATGTTCAACAAAACAGTCCAGATATCACTTCTCAAGGTGTTTACTATCTATCGGGGAAGATGTATAATATGTAAATAAGTAATAATAGTTGTGTAAGTGTATTACAGATAATGAAGGTGCTCATACCTGCCTCAGCCAGGCATACTCTTCTCTTGACTTCCCTCACTACAGAGAGCCTCCTTCAGAGCAACTCAGTGCTGCCACTACCATGGTGAAGGCAGAAGGGCCCTCTGTCAACAGGGACCTATTCTTACTCAAGGGTGTATTAGACGCCTCAGTGGAAAGAGCCGACATTCTCGACTCCATCTAAGGAGCAGCCCTGGAAGCTTCTGCTCCCACGTGAACCTGGGCCAATGGCCTGATATCTTCAAAGCCTGTTTTCCAGGACTCCACTGTGGCAGACTTTCTGAGAAGTTCTGATGCTATCTTGGGACAACCTCTTGAGTGAGGCTGAGGGGGACAAATCTGGAAGGGCAGGGGTTCACCTTATTCACTGAGGGTAGAGAAGGACCCCCATGGTGGCTGGCCAGGCCTATCAAGAACTGTTTGGAGCCCTCCGGCACCATGCTTCAGCCTCTGTTGAGTTAGGGAGCAGAAGACCTCTGCTCAGGAACCCTCCTGCAGATGCCACCTTGTGGCCACCCTGAGATGTCACCTGGGTTTATCTGGACTATCAGGAGGAAAATATCCCTGCCTGTCCCACACTCGTTGACTCAACAAAGTACCAGGGATACACCACTGCCCATGAGAGACAAGACCTCTCTCCTCATGGAGCCTCCTTTCCTGTGGCACGGAGAAGCAATAAGTAAGCCTCTGCTGTGATGGTCCGTTTTCAGTGTCCACTTGGCTAGGCTTTACTACCGGGCTATCCCATTAAAATCTTGGTGTTGCCATGAAGGTATTTGGCAGAGGTGGCTAATGTCTACAACCAGCTGATTTTAATCAAAGGAGATTATTCTTGGCAACCTGGGTGGGCCTCATCCAGTCAATCAACTGAAAGGCCTTTAATAGCAGCGCTGAGGTTTTCCTGAGGAAGAAGGAAGTACGGACGGCACAAAACATTGGAGTTGAGACCTGGACGGTGAGGAGGAGCTAGCCGGGTAATAAAGATCAGGAGCATGAAGCACCAAGATGGTAAATCAGCTGGTACCGAGGCAAGAGGAAGAGTGGCTTCTCCAGGGAGGCTGGAGGGAGAGGTGTGGTGAGACTGGGTTAAGGGAGTTGGCGGGAAGCAGTTGGGACCAAACCAGGAAAAGCCAGGAACACGAGGGACAACTGTGTCTATGGGATTCAGTACAGAGCGTTGCCATGGTGGGTTTTAATTGGGGACCTTAAGAAACCAGTGAGCCTAAATTAATTTGTAAAAGGGTGATTCTCACTCCATTTCCTACCAGCTTCCTTTACAGACCAGCTGTGAGCATCATACACCGTATAGAGTGTGACAGTGTTTTCAAAACCAGAGTATGTTTTGCTGAAAGGGAAGAGAAGGCTTTTATGAAACAGGGGAGATGAATCAAAGTTGTGGAGGTAGGACCTCAATTCCCCTTGGATGAAATGTAAACCTACAAGAGAAGGTTATAGAATTTGGCTCTTTGGGATCTGTCTGGGTTGGATTTCTGTGTACCTGAGGTTGGCCAGCTACACTGAGAATGAAATTCCCCAGCTTTGTTCAGAAAGCCCCCTCTGGACAGCCCCTCTGACTCTGCCAACTGTCCCCTCCTTACAGGAAGTCTCTGGAGATAAAAAATTTGGTCTGTGCCCACCAGCAGATCAAGACAAGGCCAGAGTGGGTTTCATCTTGTACTCTCCATGTCATCAGCCCTCAGAGATCTCTGAGCTGGCCTGAGTAGGATGGAAGTATTAGCAAAGACATATTTGGGGGCAAAGGATTTAGTAGAACAGGGAAATTAGCGGCTCATATAATTAAAAAGTCCATAGGTGTTTCTACCTTAAGTCATGATTAGATACAGAAGAGACGATCAGCACTGTCAAGATGTTTTCTTTGCCATGTCTCATTTTTCTGCTGTATTTGGATCCATTTTCCGATATCACTTCCATTGCAGGAGCAACATGGCCACTGACCATTTCAGAAACTCTAAGGGAAAGCGAGCTCCCCTCTTCTTAAAAACTCCTGACCATTCCATGGTTTACTTGGGTCTCCTCCCAATGCATTTATCATACACTGTCGAGATTTCCCATGGTGGGGACTGGAAAAGTCCTAGTTCAGCCCATGGACCTCTGATCCATCTGACATTCCTTGACAGTCTATTGGCTTGGCCTGTGCATAATCCCTGTTCCACCTGAAAACACCGATGGATGCTTCAAGAATTCATTGTTGACTTAGGAGATTTGAGGAGTCATGAAGTGTTGTGTGATATAATATAAAGGCAGCTCAAAGCCAAAAGGTACTCAAGGAGCAGAGCTCAGTGGGGCCACCTAAATTTCTGCAAAATATTTGATTGTGCCCCAGTGCAGGCATGAAGAGGAGAGTGGAAGGAGACTTTCACTCTATCACTGTTTCTGCTTTCTAAGAATCCTCAATGCTCAGAATCATGACATCAGCTCAAGTGACTCAAACCTCAAAGAACGTTGAGCAAAGCCTACCTATACATTGGATGGGTTTAAACTTACACCATGCAAAGTTGCATTATTTTCCTTTTGTTGATCTATTTTAATTTTATAAGTCATGTATATAGAACATGTATAAAAAGGATATATAAAATCAAAACCTTACAAATAAAGGTATAATACATCTTTAAACCCCTTTCCCTTCAATCCTGGTCTCTTCCTACCTCCACAGACATGGACACCATTAACCAGTTAGGGTTCCAAGCTTCCTGTGATTCGCATATAGAGAAATGATGTATGCCTGGAAAATAAATAGTATTGTTTTATAATTTATTGACTTAACATACAGATCCTTCAGCTGTATGTATTACTCTGAAATTATTTTGTGTCTTAAAGACGACTCCATTTTGACAAATACAGATTCCCTTTATTGTACTTAACTGCTGTGTATGAATCATGGCTTATTTAACCATTCTTGTGTTGATGAACATTTGACTCAGGGCCCCCCCCTTTTTTTCTGTCTCTTATAATTAACACTCTGTACATGTTTCTGGTCACATGTGTTTCTCCTTTTCTTTTCTTTTTATTTTTAAAAGATTTTATTTGTTTATTTGAGAGAGAGAGAGAGAGAGAGAGAAAGCATGGCTGGGGTTAGGGAGTGGTGGGAGGGCAGAGGGAGAGAGAGAAGCAGGGCTCCATCCCAGGACCCCAGGATCATAACTTGAGCCGAAGACAGACACTTAACCAACTGAGCCACCCAGGCCACATGTATTTTTTTTCTAAGATGGATATGGAGAAGTGAATTCCTGGAAAAGGGTAAACGCACTTAATTTTACAAGACATGCTCAAATGAACCACACTGTGATGTCATTATACCAATTGCCACTCCTGCCAGATTATCAATTCTTTAAAGAATCTTTTTTTTTTTTTCCCCTGTATCTTGGCCTGTGTGAGTTTTCAGACTCCAGTTTCCTTATTTGTTCTCCTGTCCAGTTGCTTCCAGTCTTCAGCATTCATGTGGATGGCGCTGAAGGTCTGGGTTGGGTGTGCTGAGCAAACAAAGGTAATTGATCAGAGAAGTATCTGACAGCTCGGCTGCCATTGCGCATCTTCAGGAGGATGTTTTGCCCATTGTTGTTTCCTGATGTAGTGACGGCTGCTCAAAATCAAGTGGCTATTGGCTGGGGCTTGGAAATCTCTTTGCTATAAAGATATTTGACTTAAAATACGTCCCTGCCCATATATTATGTGGAACATTCATCCCTTGCATACCTTCCTCTATATTCATTTTTCAATTCTATTATAATTTTAAAAGAATGAAATAGCAGTTCCCTAAAAAAAAAAAAAAAAAAAATTAGATAAAGAAGAACGAAACTACTCTGCAGGCAGCAGAGATAAAATGAGAATATAGGCATTTGTCTTCACAAACAATCACAGACTGGGTCAGCTCTGGCAGTATTTCCTCTCTGCACAAACTGTTGGTTGCTGGTCCATATTCAGCTCTACAAAAACCACTAATCATTCAGCTGGAGAAGCAGGCGCTCTGAAGAATGGATCTAAGACAATCCTACATTTGATTTCTGGTACACATTTTCCTGTTAACGTTTAACATATGTAGCCTGCAGGCACGCCTCACACAAATCTCCAGCATTCGAAGGAACCAATGATCAGTCAGAGAAATGTGTAAAGATTTGAGAACACGCGCAATTTTCACTTTATATGTTGTCGGTGAGTAGCTATTCGAAAGGTACTTTTCTCACCACTTGGCTATAAAAAAAAAAAAATCCGGGAATGGAGTGGCGCTCTGACAAAGTTACACATTTAATGAACACACCACCCCAAGGAATATTTCTTCAAATTTGATAACTGCCTCACTCACATTCAAAGGCATGCTAACTAGAGACTTTGAGCTTAGTTGGAAATCATTCTTCAATTTATCGGATTACATTGAGAAAATCGTCAACAATCTGTTTTACCTTAGCTCAGCATTTATATCATTTGAATATGGGCAAGGGTGGGATTTAGCCTTGATCAATAAAAGAAGGAATTTGGTAAGCAAGCAATCATTCATTGAGAATGTTTACATAGCTCTGCTTTTTCTTTTTCCTGACCCCCTCCATAATTTGTTGTATGTCTTCCTCGTGTGGACAGATCATTCTATTGCATATTATTATTATAAGTCTTGTTAGAATCTTTATAAGTCTATAAGTCTATTTAGAGTCTGTAAGTCTAGTTAGAGTCCTTAAGGGCAAAGGACAAGTCTTTACCTTCTTTAATCACTCCCATGGCTTCTGTGGTGGGGTTTGGCATTTAACAGGCACCAAATGAATATTGGTTAGAATGGAGGACACTTCAGAAATACCCATTTACAAATAAAATTCAATAGGCTCACTAGAAAATTCTTATCAATCCATTAAGCAATTCTCCTAAAGTATTCGGATATTTAAAAATTTTGAGTTATTTCCTATGCTTGTGTCACCAAGAATTATCCTAAGAGTTACACGAGAAATGAAAGTGATTTAAAGCACATAGTGATAAGAGGTGAAAGGGTTAGGATGTCTTTGGCTGCAAGGAATGGAAAAACCCAAACTCAAATTGCTCAAAGGATAAGCAAAATTTTTCATACCAGATCATGGAGGTAATGACGGAGGGTGACTTCTGGGTTTGCTAATTCAATGACTGAAGAACATCATCAAGACCTTTCATTTTTCAGCTCTGAACTTTTTGGTGTGTTGGTTTTGTGTTGAGGTTGACTTATATAGAAAATGAGACGGTTTCTTCTGATGCTTCATTTTGAGAGAGGAAAGCTTTCCCAGAAAACTCCAGATTTCTCTTCCCATCTCTTTGGCTAGAATGGGTCACATGACAAATTGAAGTCAATGACTATCCCTTTCCATATCTGGGACTGGAGCAGGAAAGAAGATAGATGACTCACTGCGGGTTCTGTGTTAAGCAGGAAGGAAGATGACATTAGAAGGCAGCTGTTTATTATCTGCTACAATATGCACAACTGAGCTAGACAATTGAAAATGTATAACTATTGTGCCAAACCACTCCTGCATACCCATAGATGAGAACCAGGACAGAAATGCAGTGACATGCGTGAGGCTAAATGCTCTGGTCATCTAGGGATTCATTTTGACTTCTGTGAGGTTGAGAACCAAATCAGCTTCACTTCTTGAAACTAGAGACTCAGACAGGATGTCCTCTCCCAAAAAAGGAGGCTGAAAAAGAAACGCAGTGTCTTCTCCTAGGCCTATGGTTTCCCAAAGCGGATCACCTACAAAAGTAGACAGAAGCACATGCAGACTCCTGGACCAAGATGGCAGCCAGGTCCATGACTGGATCTTAAAATCCCCAGTGTTCTTTGGCCATGACTCAAGGTGCTATATGGTGCTCCAGCTGATACCAGACTGTGGACTATCTGTTACTGGCACTGACTAGAGAAATACAAAATTTGGGAGTAAGCATTGATAACTTTTACTGCAATTTGATATGGTCAAGGCATACTAGCAGGTAACGATGCTTCTATAATTCATTTTTATTAAATTTTACAAAAGAGTCAGTCCTTGAAGGACTGGGAGGAAACTGCTCCATCACTGAAGATCTGTAGCACTGTGGAGAACAGATTAGCAGTTCCAAGGAGTTATAAAGGGGGTGGGACAGGAGAGAAGTGGATGTTCCTGTGAAAAGGACACCGTGAGGGCATGAGGGATCCTTGAGGTCTGACAGATGGGCCTTTTGACGTACACATTAATACCTGGGTGGTGATGTTGTCCTACCGTTTGCAAGACATTTACCACTGGGGCAGCCTGGAGCAAGGTCCGTGAGATCTCTCTGTATTATTACTAATAAATGCATGTGACTCTTACAATGATCTCAAAGGAAAAAGTTCTGGCAAACTTTTTCATGACTCCCAGACACGTCATGAAATGCTATCTTCAAAGTGCTGAGGAAAATAATGATCAACACAGATTCTTATATCTTGCTAAATTATCTCTGAAGGGGAACCACTGGAAACAGTAACAAGTAATTGGTAATTCCAAACCCTCTGAGGAAATAAGTAAAAGGATGAATGAAAATAGCATTGATAATGTCACAGAAAACAGGAAAACAGGAAGGGAGGGACAGAGAAGATGCACTGTAAATAGAAGACAAAAGTAAATTGATGGAAATAACCTCCAAACACCATAAATCATAATAGGTTAAACTCATCTATGAAGGGGCAGCAAGTGTTCAACTGGATTAAAAACTGAAATAAAGTAACATAGAAATGTTAAAAATCAAGCAGTGAAAAGAACACCAGAAGAGTTTGGGTTTTTGTTGTTTTTTTTCTTTAATTGGTACAAGAATATTCTTTTAAGACAGTATAGAACTGAAAACAAAAAAGCCTCAATAAGCAAAAAGAAAAAAGGATGAAAAAAAATCTGATAATATGATGTAGTAAAAATGTACTTGTCTATACTTGAGAATGTGCCATTTAGTTGGAAAAATAGGAAAAATGCAAAAAATAATTCTCTGAAAGAACATGATTGCCTAGACATAATAACTGTTAATGTTTGAAAATACGTAACTGGAGTCTTTTAGGCACATTTATAATATATATGCTTCTTTGTCACTGAACATCTTTCCATATCAAATTATCTACATTGTAATCAAGATTAATGTGCATGATTATAGTCACTATTGAATGGATATATCATAATTTATTTAACCAATCTCCTGTCATTAGACATTTAGACTTCTTCAAAGTTTACTCTATTATAAACAACTCAATGAATATCCATGAGCAAACAACACTTTCACTTTCCCTGCTATAAATAATACATATCATGATGCCTTTGAGACATATCGCTACATCATTAATATAAACTTTTCCGGGTGGTGTATAAGGGTGCTTATTTTATTAGCTGCTCATTAACACTGGGCACCATCTTTCTTTCTTCCTTTTTAATGAACATGAAGATGATTTAATTTTTCCAGACTCTATAAACAACACAGTGTATGGCTACTCTCAAGCATTTTCTACAATTTAGGGAGCTCAAAAAGTAAAGAACACCTATTACCTCCCACCAGATATAAGAATGATTAAAATTCTGCGTATGACTTTTGAGAAGATTCTTTTTTACAAAATTGAGGTTATATATTTTTTTTCCATTTTAAAATTAAAGTTTACCTTCCCCAAATTCAGGACTTTTCATGCCCAGTTCCCCAAATTTTGAGGTTTATAGTTGAAAAATCACCACCACAAGCAAGATAGAGAACAGTTCCTTCCACTAGAACATTCTCCCATACTCTTGTGTAGCCAACTCTTCCCCCTACCCCAACCCCTGTTTTGTGTCTCTATAGTTTTGCCTTTTCCAGATAGTCACATAAATAAAATCAGGCAGTATGGAGCCTTTTGAATTTCTCTCATTTAGCGTAACACATTTGAGATTCATCTTTGTTACTGAGTGTTCCTTTCCGTTGATGTGTAATTTATATTTCTTTTATCATTTTGCTAATTCTACTGAGAACAATGATAAAGTCCTCTTTTACAATTTTACATTGATTTTATTACTAGTGAGATGAAATACATCTCCTGTGTCCTGGCCGTTAGAATTCTCTCTAGAGTGAATCACACCGCCTTCCTTTAAAACATACCATGAAAGAGACAAATGCTGTATGTTTTCACTTACATGTGGAATCTGGAAAAGTCACACCCACAGAAGCAGAGAGCAGAACGATGGTTGTTTGGGGTGGAGAGGTGGGGGAAAAGGGGAGGTGTTAGTCAATGAGCACAGACTTTCAGAGATAAGACGGAAAAGTTCTGGGAGTCTAATGCACAGCACGCTGGTTGCAGTTAATAATACTGTGTCATATCCTTGAAATTTGCTAGGAGAATAAAGCTTCAGTGTCCTCACTGCAAGGAAAGAGGCAACTACACGAGGTGGTGTATGTGTTAATTAACTCAATTGTGGTCCTCCTCTCACAATGTATACACATATTAAATCATCATGTTGCACACCTCAAAAAAATCACATTGCACAACCTAAACATACACGATATTCACTTGTCAATTATACCTCAATTAAGCTACAAAAGAATATTCCATGAGTCAGGTTTTCCTCACCCTCCTCATCGAGGCCCATCACTGATGTGGTTTTACTGTCTCGTATTTGGAGGCTTAATTGACCAAGAAATCTCATCTGCGCTCTAGTTTATATTGGCACCGTCTGTGTGTGATGGAGGTTGAGACGCATGCCTCTAACAGATGGGCATTAAGCCAGGGCCTTAAGTATCATGTTGGGGGTGGTGGCAAGAAGGTAGTTCTAGCCTTTTCCACCCGAGCAGCTAGGAGGGGGAACTGGAAAACTCACCATGAGAACTCTTTATCCCCAGACATCTCAGAACCAATACAATGAAAATTAATGAGCTTGTATCAATAAACATTTATGAGGCTAGTTTCAGGTTAACAAACTAGGCCCTTCAGGCAAAGTCCATCCACCTGCCAGGCCGGATAAAAGGGTCATTCTTCCAGTGCTTTCAGCCATCTTGCTCTAGAGAGACCATATAGCTCTGTGGTTAGGGGTAAGACCTTCAAAATCAGCTGGTCCTGGGTTCTGTCTATGAGACCGGGTGCCTGTTGCTTAACTTTCTAGAAATTTGGTTTTTCACCTGTCAAAAGAGAATGACAACAGTTCTTACTCCCTAAAGAAGGCTGCGAGGTTAGGCCTTCAAACATCTAGAGCAGTACCATGCACAAACGGAGAACCTAATTAATGGTAGCTGTTGCCATTACTTGGAGTCAGAGCGGCCATCCTGTAGGTGGATCCAGGGTTCAGAAGTTTCGTTTGTGTTCTATTCTGCCACCGAGACCCAAATAGGAGGACAGCAAGAGAAACGATGTGTTCTCATCACAGCACACGTTTCAGTGCTGTCTCTGAAGCTATTGGATGCCTCCCTACTTCCTGCCACTAGACTCTGAATGATGCTCCTTGAGCACCAAGCCTTGATCCCAGCTGCCCATCAACAAGTCTTTACCGGAGTATTAGACCAAAGTGGCTTAGCTACCTTTCCCTTCCCTGCGAAGGGTTCTCTCTACAGGCTCAGAAACTGGACCAAGGGAACCAAACAGTATTAAATCAGAAGCACAACAGGTCACTGGACATGCATCCACACTCTTTTTTTTTTTTTTAAAGATTTTATTTATTTATTTGACAGATAGAGATCGCAAGTAGGCAGAGAGGCAGGCAGAGAGAGAGGAGGAAGCAGGCTCCCCGCTGAGCAGAGAGCCCGATGTGGGGCTCGATCCCAGGACCCTGGGATCATGACCTGAGCCGGAGGCAGAGGCTTTAACCCACTGAGCCACCCAGGTGCCCCACCCACTGAGCCACCCAGGTGCCCCTGCATCCACACTCTTATTTTTATTTTATTTTTCAAAGATTTTATTTATTCATTTGAGAGAGAGAGAGAGAGTGAGAGACAGAGAGAGCACGTGCAGCGGGGAGGGGTAGAGGGAAAAGCAGACTCCCTGCTGAGCATGGAGCCTGACGAGGGGCTCAATCTTGGACCCCAGGATCATGACCTGAGTGGAAGGCAGACGCCTAACCAACTGAGCCACCCAGGTGCCCGCATCCATGCTTTTATCTGTGAGAGGCATTGTGTGCTACAGTTGAAAGACTGTGGGATTTGGGATTTAACAATTATTTGGTCTCCGAACATGAATTTCCTCATCTCTACCCTCAGAGGATTATGATAAGGATCAAATGGGGGGAACATCAGCCATAGACATTGGTCCCCATCCTTCTCCCTTCTCCGTTGTAATTCTTTATCCCTTTGGTTCTGGTTCACATCATTGGTCTTAGAATGCAGCATCTCTCTTCTTCCTCTCCTCTTGTTTCTGCCTGTTCTGTGACTGGAATTTCCAGGTTGATGAAGACCAGCTTGAGGGTTTGGGCTGTGGGGATGGGGCATATATGGTCTCCACAATGACTTGTTCAACTTGAGTGTGGTCTTGCTGCTGGCTTGCGCTTTCTCCTCGAGGTGATGGTTCTCAACGGTGACAGCAATCTACAAGTGACCGTCTCAAAAACGCTGCCCACCTCCAAGTACCCTTCTCTCATGAGCTCCTCCAGCCCTGATAGGGAGCACGGTCATGACAACAGAGAAGTCAGGTAAACTTTCATCAACCCATCTGGCACAGAGCTCGAATTCTAGAGGTACCCTTTATTCTTAGCAAGAGGTTGCCTTTTCTTGAGGGAGAGGTGGGCCTTGGTGGTACCAGTCTATTTTGCCTGGCTCCCTTGTTGACACTCCAGGCACCATCTTCAAAAGCAGTGTGTGCTTTTGTGTGGTAGAGAACCAGGAGGGGTCCAATTTTGCCATCAATCATATTTAATAGCATATGCTATTAATGTAATTTTGTTATTGAAGATTCTTGAATCTATTCAGTGGCTTGTACAAGACAATTATGGTTTTTAAAAAGTACATGCATGCAATCGGATATCACCTTTAATTAGAGCTGTAGCAATTAAATATGGTCATTATAAACGTAATATAAAATATTCATTCAATAACACTTGACATGGCATTTCTTTCACTTAAAGGAAAATGACATTGGAACCAAACAATGAGAATTCTTATTAATTCTTTGGTGTCTTATAAAAGCTGATCTGCTAGGAAGAGCTGTTGACATTTTGAACAGTTCCGTTGGTCTCAAGATATAGAACAGTTCTGTACTCACATGACTCATAGTTTTAAGATCTACTTGTTGCCCCAAACGAGGCCAAGTTCAGGTTTTAGACTTGATTAACAACGAGACCCCTCACCATCACCCCCTAAAGTGAGGGCAGGAGTCTGAGACACATTCCCAGCAAGTTCTCACCATGAAATCCATATCTCTTTCATGGAGTGTTTTGCTTTTGGATCAAGACAAAATTAATGTGTGCTCGATGCTAAAAATGCTTCCTTGGAGGAAGTCTGTGGGAGGTGAGAACGGGTAAGGGGAGAAACACCCCAAGTTCAACAGCAACCTAATCCCATTGTACATGTCAGAAGGCAAATTTACTGAGCATTAATCAAGAATTTAGATGGTTTGATTCACTTTTTTTTTAGTAATAAAAAACTTCAGACAGAATCCATAAAATAGACTAAATAAATAAAATAGTAATTCTTCTTCCCCAAATGGGACTTACTGCTGTTTTGCGTTTTGATGTAATTAAAAAGTGGCGAGAATTTTCCTTCCTTGGAAAAACTAATGGTCTCAGTTTATGTTCCTTTATTGTATGTTCTCTGGTCATTTTGTGACTTGTC
This sequence comes from Martes martes, assembly GCF_963455335.1. Lineage (NCBI taxonomy): Eukaryota > Metazoa > Chordata > Mammalia > Carnivora > Mustelidae > Martes > Martes martes. Next base: position 31,341,414 of record NC_137905.1, on the reverse strand, counting down.
ATTTAAGAGCAGGGCAAAGAGGCTGCTTTGTATCAGGAGAAGATTTCAACCGTCCCCCAGTCTTGCTGCTACAAACATATTGGCCGGGGAAGCATATAGAAAGGAACTACAGAAGGTGAATAACGACTCCTCCAACAATTTAGAATGTTTGAAGTTAATTATCCTACTCTGATGACTGGTTGTCTAGACATTTTAAGTATTTATTTTGTGGTGTCCCCTACAGTTCATAATTAAAGACCTAAAGGAAGGCTCCCGGAGGTTTTTACTGGCCAGACCAGAAATTACCCACACAACATACTGTGCTTGGGCAAAACACAGGAAGAAGCTGCATTCCTTTTTTTCATGCAGTCTGATCGGAGGCAGCAGCTAGAGTATTGACTGTCTTTGAACCACAATGGCATTAATGAACCCGACTGAGATCCATGAGGCTCAGCTAATGGTCTATGCCCGGGACCCCGTTTGTCAATTGCTCCTAAGAAACAGAATGGGATGGGACAATCTGCTAGAGTCATGAGTTCCTTAATTTCTCTTCCCCCGACATTACCTACGTGTCATCAAGAACACAACAGGAGACCCTGAACCAGAAGAGGCACGGTGAAATTGTTCATTCATTTGGCCATTCATTCGTTCACTCACTTAAGTCTTTGTCAGGCTCCTATGTCAAAAGCGTTGAGTTAATAGTTTTGGAAAGACCACAGGAATTGGGTCTGAATCGTGGCTTTGCTACTCATGAGATGGGTGATCTTGGGTGAGCTGTTTAACCTCTCTTGATGCTTTGTCAAGTGGGAATAATATTTCTTCTCCCATGATTGCTAGATGGATTAAACCAGAGAAGATCTAATAAAATTCACTCAACATGGTGCCCAGACAGCTAGCACGTCATCAAATAGTTCATCGCTGGGGATTTTCAATGTACGGAGATATTTGCTAATGATGTAGTCAATGCAAAGGTGCCTTGGAAATTGTGGAGTTCTGTGCACTTGTGGTGGTGTCTACGGTTCCGTGAATCTTGCCTGAATCAGAAAACTCAAGGATACGCTGACGAAAAGACTCAGTGAATGTCCTCTGTGTTCGACTTTCCCTTCCATGGGAAAATGAAAAAAAAGTCTCCCAAATGTAGTGAAATAACATGGAAGAGAGGCCAAATCAGGTGCTAAGGCATCCGGGTTGGAATAGATCTCAAGGGGCTTCAAGGAGGAGGCAGAATTTATAGAACAGGCATCCTGTAATCATCCCGAGCCTGCACTCTCCTTTGTGTGCCTTTAGCCTGGGCCTTTTCTTGGCTTCTTCTGGAGTCTCCCCACTTCCTGACGAATATCCAAGACTCACACTCACACATACACTCAGATACAGGCAGAAGCGTGAGGCAAGCCCGCAGTGGTTAAATTCCAAAGCGTGTGTAGGTGAGTGTGTGAAATTGCAGTTCTTCCTACTTGCCCTCCAGACCTTTTGTCTTCAACTCTTCTTTGGGCCTTCCCTTGATACAGCTCTAGTGCCCGATGCAACCCTCCAAGGCTGCTCTCTCCTCAGCCACTTCTCTGTGCTCCAGAGGATCCCTAGGGCCATTGTGTCAAAGAGTAGTAGAGTGAACTGTAAACTCAGCTCTCCAAACTCCTAAAGCCGATGCTTATCTTCCAGGTCTTTCTGCATATGGCTGGAAAGCCATTTTGAGGAATCTCTAGAGAAGTAAAAAATGGCCACGTCTTCTTTAACCACATTCGTTATGCCCCACGGATGGATGCTTGCCACAGCTATGCTTGCGGGCTGTGTTCGCTGAGTGTCAGGAAGAATGAATTAGCTCCAAAGGGAAGGTAGGTTGAAGGCAAGGGCTCTGTCTGGGCCCCAAAACTTAGCACATGGATAAAGAGGGGGTAGAGATGGGCAGATGGGCAAGAAGAGAATTGGACGAATGGGTGAGTAAATGAGAGATTAAAGGTTTCCTTCCAAGGCAAAGAGACTCAATTCATGCACTTTTGTTGGAACTCTTGAAATAGAGAAGCCATTTTCCATAGGGATTGCTAGTTATAAAGAGGAAGCAAATCCAGAGTTAGTGCAGGCTTGTACACAGGGAGAGACTGCCTGAGCCAGGAAAGAGAGGGAAGGGGAGAAGGAAGGATGGAGAGTAAGAGAAAGGGGGAGAGACAGACAGACAGACAGACAGACATTGTTCTGAAGACATTATTTGATCACCTGCTTCCAGACCTGCTCAAGTCATTATACCCTAGACTTATCTGCCACATGAACCAAAAAACTCCTTTCTTTTCTTAAATCTTTTTAATCATTTGTAAATGGTAGTCCTGATTAATACAATGACTGGCATGGTGGATATTACTCTTGTTTTTCTTTTGAAAATATAGCAGAAGAGAAAGGGTAGGGAAACATGATTTGTGGTTGGTTCCAAAGCTACTTATATTCTATGGTAATCTTTAAAGGGTTGGAGAGGGAATCAGACAAAAAATAGTCCTGCTTTCCATTAGGATAAGCTCCTTTGAATGGGGTTGGCTTGACTGAGTCATCACAGTGGGGGAAGGGGAGGTTATCTGGAAAGGAGCAATGCTGGGGTGCAGATTGGTTGGATTCTGGTTCTCTTTTGGGGAGCTGCTTTTTAATCCTTATTTTTGAGCAAATAGGTAAATCAGTAAATTTCTCTGTCCTTAATAACCTCTCTGAAATTAATATCCATCAATCTCTCTCATTTAGGTATTAGAAAAATCTTCAGGCAAAGGCTTCACTGAGGTTGACTATCAGAATATTCCCTATGAAAGAATGTCCAGAATATTCCTCCAGGTGGAGGAAAAAGTGGATTTTAAACAGCTCTGATATTTTCCCCTTTGTTTTATCAATACTGCTTCATTTTAGCATGGGCAGGCCAAACGGCTCTGGCTTCATCCCATGAATTAATGATTCTTCAAATCAATTTAATCTGGAGCCTAATAAATTTTCCTAATGACAAATCAATGTCAAAAATAATGAAAGAAGGAGTGATTCAATGTGTTTGCCCCCCAATCTCCACTTCCCTAACCAGAGATGTATTATCTGAAGGGCAGATTTAGCATTTTCTCTTTCTACAATGCATGACACATTTTCCTATGCAGGTTGAATCGTCAAAGTTAAGAATACAGATTTCTTTCACCTTCTGTGATCAGACACTAGTATCTACACATTATGCTTCTCATGTCAGGTCTGAGAGCACCAGAGAATTAAGTTTTTTACTGTTGCTCGCACAGGCAAACAAAAAGAATGGTGAGTGTGTGTGTGTGTGTGTGTGTGTGTGTGTAATGCATGTGTTTCTGGAAAATTTTTAAACAACATTGAGAGGCAAAGGGAGGTGATGTATTTACATAATGGAGAAAATGGTTTTCAAATGAGCAATATGGCTCCTTACTTTGTTCTTCCCGAGTCCTACTGCTTGAAAAAATATGTAACTAGTATCCCTTCCATCTGCAGACACTTGGTTAAGAGCTCCTCGGAAGCAGTCAAGACTTGGTAAGAACTTGCTTTGTGTTCATCTGTCATTACCAGGTGTCATGGGTAGTCAAGGAGATTAAGTCTCAACCCTATGAAACTTGTAACCAAGATCAGGGAGGCAAACCTCACACATACAAGACAATCAGAAAAAAAAAAAAAAATAGGTGGGTGCTGATATAAAGACAGGGGCTGCTCAAGTTCAGAGTTGGGTGAGGGGTCAGAAGTGAAGTAAAGTAGGAGGAAAGTCACATTTAAGAGGCTGAGAGGCAGGATTTAGGCAATAGGCCTGGGTTGAGTGTGAGCTGAGAGCAAGGACAAGATCCTGATAGACAAGAAGGTTCTTCGTCATTCTCATGGATGGAGCCTCCAACCCATTCAGGATTTGCTTTCTTAGGAGTGGTCTTTCGTGCTGACTTCTGAAGGCATGCTAGGCTGGTGAGGGTGTTTTCGATTGGGTAAAATCTTGCTTCTAGGTACTCCATTTGTAAAGGGCAGTGGAAATACATGCTCTGTGCATTTATCTTTATTCTCTAGATGACTTCAAGTGGGCTGAAGGATATGGGAGTAGCATGGGCCAGAGCAGATGACCCCAGCAGGGCTTGCAAACATCGGTCTCCTGGACGTCTCAGAGGTATTCTCTTCCAGGGTCATGAAACTCACACCTCGTACATCCACTATAATGGATGTGTTTAATAATGCCCACTGCCCTGGGAGGTTGAAAACAGCTCAACCTTTCCCCTCTTGGAGCTGAACAGCATCAAATATTTAAGGCTGGAACTCGCCCTTACCCTTGGTCATTGTTTAAGATGGGGAGGGAGGAGAAATTCCAAGCTCAATCTTGGCCACCCAGAGATGCTGTTTTTTCTCATAGAAGTTATGTAGAAACCAGTTGGATTAATGGCAAATTAGATGACACTCCCAGGACTGGGGAGCTGGACTTGGCAATGGAACCTACAGCTCAACCTGCAAAGACTTCCTGGAGAAGGAGGACAGGTCCATGTGATTTCACTGACAGCAGAATTGTCCTTGGACCTAGAGGGTCTGATAACGTCACTGACAATTATGTTTACTCCTGGTGAGACTGCTGGGTTTGCTCAGGCTGGAGGTGGGGTTAGGATACAAACAGGAAATGAAAAAGAGGAAAGACCCACCCAGAAGTTTTTCCCTATGCCACCAAGACTTAGAGATCCCTTTTTAGCTTTCTTGCCGCTGATCAACTAAAAACTCAAGATCATGATTTGAAAAAAGAAGGATCATATGGCTTCCTTTCTTATAGGTTAAATTGAATTAAAATTTATTTCTATTTGAAATATTTGGATGTCACTGAGATAAATGTTACTAGGCTGAAATGGGCTGGAAACTAAGGCTTGCCTTAGATAGAGGGCTTCCTTTGCCGCTGCTCTGGGCAAGGTCAATGGCTCCAACTCAGAAGCATCCCACTGCTCAGGACAGCAAGTGGGTACCCCCTTTTACATTTAAAGATTGCTCTACTTTTTGAGCACCAGGAGAGAAATGGAACACTTTACTACCTTTCAACATCACAATGTACAAAGCACATCACATGTTTTGATATTCTGGTGATACCTCTTGGCTTGGCTCTATGTAGAGTCTGTTTTGGGAAATGTGCCATTAGCATATCTTCATCCTTCAACTTCATCTCCCCTCACCTGTGGCAACTTGCACAATGCTGAGCATATAGCAAATACTCATCATATATTCTGGAATCCTTTTTCTTTTTCTTTTCTTTCTTTCTTTCTTTCTTTCTTTCTTTTTTTTTTTTTTTTTTTAAGATTTTATGTATTTATTTGAGAGAGAGAGAGGAGGAGAGAGTATCTGAAGCAGACTTCCCTGCTGAGCACAGATCCTGATGTGGGGCTCGATCCCATGATGGCAAGATCGTGACCTGAGCCGAAACCAAGAGTGGGACGCTTAACTGCCTGAGCCACCCAGGAGTCCCAAGGATCCTTTTTCAAGGTGCTTTAACATTCATGATTTTATTTGACACTTGAAACAGAACCTCTTCGTCTTATAGACAAGGAAAATGAAAGGCAGAGTTCAGGGACCCTCCCCCCGTGGTAGAATCAGGATGCTCACTGATGTCTGCTCCCTCCAAAGCCTGTGCATTCTCTATTCCACCAATCCAGAAAGCATCTCAGTGAGAAACAAAGTTCTCCCAAAGCCTGAAGAATGGGAAGCCCTGAACACATAAAGAGTTTAGACTTTTTATATCTCTACTTGCTCTGAATGCCCAGAATGAATGTCTCCCTACCAGGCTTAGTCTTGTCTTTCTGTGCGCAAATCTGTAATCTAGACAGTGGAAATGCACATGAGCTGAATGGGGTATCCGCCTCCCGGTCTGATTTTCTCACTTTACATTCATATTGTTCTGAACGTTTCGGCTAATGGACCAGTCGGGGCCCTTCTGAGCTGCCTTGGACTACGCTATATTCAGGTTACAGCTGGCCTAGAGGCTACGATGTCAGGGTAGCTATGTTGCAGTGTACCCTAACCAAGCCCAGCGGGATGCGCAGGAAATGCAGACGAGCGGAATGTGATTTCAGGCCCACCAAGAAGAGAAATCTCCTGACTCAAAGACTCAGGGGCTGGGAAAGGTGGAGGAGCGCTGGTGAGGCAGGAACGCCAGATGATCCCATGGGCATTCAGATTTTAGTTTTGTCCATGTTGCCCATTCATGTGAGTTTCCTCAGATGCTCTCGATGTCTCCTCCTTCTTGGCACAGTAGCCCATAGCTAGCAGCCCACTGCCCTGGGAGACACCTACCTTGGCCCAACTCTCAAGACCCCCCAGAATAGAGCCCTTTGCTCTCTGAGCTCAGTCTGCCAGCCATTTCTCCATTCAGGCTGCTGTTAGCCCTACACAATCCCTGGTCCAGGCTCGCCCAAGTCCACTGCTGTGTTGTTGCTTATGCTGTGTTCAGGGACACACTCCGCTGGGCCACACTGCCTCTCTAACGCCTACCCATCCTTCAAAACCGGATCCTGTCCTACCTCCTCTTTGATGTCCTGCCCCACAATCTTAGCCCTGATTCTGCGTCTGACTTGGGCTGCTTTGTTCTTGCCTGTATAGTAAGTACTATGTCCTGGATTATTACTGGACAGTTCCATGTGCACACTAACTGTCTCACGAGGCAGATCGTAAGCTCCCTAACTGTTATATCTTCAGGAGCCCGAGTCACTGCCCGGACCTCTACCCTGTGGCTGGCATAGCATGGGGCTCACTCCAGCCCTCTGATCCGTGTTCTGCCCTTGCTCACGGCCGGACATTCTCCAGGTCACCGTGAGGGTGACCTCACTTCTTTAAATGGGCACTGAATAAAGTACGGTGTCTCGAGTGATTTCTTTTTGACGGGGTTTAGTACTCCCCTCCGCTTTTAAAAGTGCTTACTAAGCATCAGTTATTTCTAGTATGTACTTTACATAAATGTTCTGGTTTCATTCTCCCAAGAATCCCCGGAGATCAAGGAACAGAGGCTCAGAGAGGTTAAGCAACTTGCCCAAGGTCACAGTGGAGATGGTAAAGCTGGGAGTGGAATTCAGTGATGAACGTTCCCCTGGCCCCTTGGTGGCGGCTTCAGGGCCCCCGGGAGGCTTTCTTCTTTTTCCATTCCAGCCTCCTGACGTTACACTGAAATTCATTTCTTCTTTATGACTCTTGGGGCTGAGAAGCGGCTCCCGCCTGCCCTGTGCCAGCCACTGTGGCTTGGAGGGGCGGCCTTTTGACAAAGGACCCCCGGAAAAGCAGCTTCCGGCCGCGCTGCACCCCCACCCCCTGCCTGGGGTCTGGAAGCTCTGTGGTTGCTGCCCCTTCCGCCTGCATCTTCCAAGGCCTCGGACCCCTCCTCCGCCTCCAACCCCCAGCCCCACCATTAATGAGAATCAGAAGGAGGGAGAGTGGGGACTTGAAAGAGTCATTCCTTTCTTATTTATAGGTCTCCACCGGAGGACCAGGGGCAAGGAGTGTGGTCTCTACCCCGAAGCGAGGAGCAAAGCTCTCATAGGGGGCTGGGTCCTGGCTGGGCTCGGCCTGTGACCCCTTGTGCCTTAATCTCCCCAGCTGTACAATTAGGTAAAAGTTGGGCTACAATGAAAACCAGATGTTGCATCAGGAGCGAAGTCTCCTGGGCAAACAAATTAAATAATAAATAAATGCTTTCGGTTTTACTAGCAACGGGCCATTCTGTACCTCCTCCCCGGCTCCAATTAGAGGAGTCCTGTTGTCTCGTGGAGTTTTAAAACCCAAGTGTAAATAAGAAAGAGTCCTGGGACGCCAGAAATGCTTGCCAGTTTTGATTTGTATTTTTGTCAGTTGCTTAGCTTCGGTTTGGTTTCATGCAATGTTGCAAGCCTGTTTCTTTGCAAAACAGCAGCAGCTTCATTTTACATTCTGGTTTGAGCCTGTGTGGGCGGCGGTGGGGCACGGTTAAGCAGGTTGTAAGCCCTTTTCCCATCATTTGGGGAACCTCGATCCTGGGACATTCTCACGTCTGAAGCACTTTGGGGATTACAGAGATGTAGCCGGGACCTCTCTCCTTCTGCCCCCAAACCCAAAACAAACCCAAACCGGAGGGACTCTGTCTCTAGGGAAAGCAGTCCCCGGGTTTGGCTTTGTAACTCCAGACCTTCGCTTGAGAATCTCTCGGCAGTGTTGACATCCGCTTCCCGGCCGCAGCTGGGTGTTTAGAGATAATCATACTTGGCTGAGTGAGGAACTCAAAAAGCCTCAGACACATGACTTTCATTCATTCTTTTCTTCGTGAACTCCTTCATTCATTCGACAAATATTTACTGAGCACCTGTTACATGCTCGACACTTCTCCTGGCCTGGGAGCCCGGCTACAAAGCGGCAGACCCGAGTTCCTGCCAAGAGAAGGACTAAAAAAACAAAATTCTGATTTTAAAACCTGTTGAGACAATAGGGCTCCAGTCATTCCAATTTAAGCCTTGGAAAAAATTCAGGAAGCTGTGCGTCGACGGACAGAACGGCGATCAGTGAAGGGATGGCGATCTTGTGTGACACTCCCACAGCCACATTTGGCCCAGCCTAGACCCGCTGACACAGTTACAGCCGCAGCTATCCCTAGAGTGAGCACCTACCATGTGCCAGACATGGGTAAGTCTCACTGCTTTGGCGTCAAGGAAACCGCGCTTCCAAGAGCCGCATCCCATCTTATGCGATTTCTCCTATTCCTGCTGGCTGCTAGGGAAGCATGAGGAAGGGTCTAAAAGTTATAATAATGTCTAGATAGTTCTAACCTGCCAGGTGCCGGAAACTGAGTCGGTAACTTTCGGCATGTTCCCTTATTCCATCCTGACAGTACTCCGGCAAGGCTGCTACTGCCATCCCCATTTTATACAGACAACACGGCGACTCATCAGGATGAAGTCCCTTGTCCCGTGTCACACAGAGTGCGAGTGTCAGAGCCAGAATTCACATCGGGGTCCTTCTGATGTGTAGGTCAGCATTGGGTCCCCTCCCTTCGAGCTTTCTGTTTTATAAGCAAATGAGCAAATGTTGTCACTAAAACAATGAACCTCGATGGCTTTGCTTAGCCTGCTTTGACCGTGGGAGGGCCTGAGTTCTCACCACGTGCTCTCGGGAGCCCCACATCACCTGAAGGGTGATGACTTTTTCACAGGTCAGATGAAGTCATTGAAATCAAAATTGGTCATGTCTCTTTCCAGAGGCCTTCCCAGAGCAAAGACAGAGCAATTTCTTGCTTGTGCCCTCAGTTGGTTTCTGTAAGAGACACTGAGTAGAAACACACCTTCAGGCACAGGGTTCTCTTAGGTGGGACATGGGTGGGGAGGACACAGGAGCGAAGCTGCTTTAGGGAACCACCCTTGTATCCATCCTGCTCACGGGCCTCGGTCCAGCTCCAAACCCTGAGGGAAGCCCGTGTCCAAGAAGGATATGTCTGATCAGAATATAGTGCTTTTCTTGTTTTTGGTTTTGCATCAGAAAGAACATGTAATGAACAGCAAAGGGTTCTGACACATAACCATCACCTAAGTCAAGAGAGGGAATATTTCCATCTTCCCAGGAAGCACCCATCTTGTCCCTTTGCAGTCAAACAACACCTCTGCCCACCCCCGCTAAGTGCTAATATAACTTCTGTATTTCTCTCTCTCTTTCTTCTTTCCTTCTCTTCCAATAGGAATGCCCTCTCACTGCACGAAAATTAGTGATTGCAAATCGCATATATTCCTGGGTCATTGTCTTTTTCGCTTGTTTTCTCCAATGTCCTTACTTGGCAAAATAAAAAGGTGGCAACCCGAGGTCTGTAAATTTTACTGCTCAATGAAATCCAAAGATCTATTTTTATAAGAGCAGAAATAATTTGCTCGATTGGGGGCATCCGAGAAAGGTATTACAGATGGGAGAAGGTGTTGGGGATAAGGATCCAACATTCTACTTCCAAGATGCCAGACCCCGAGCCAACAAAGTTGAACCCAAGGAACGATCGGAGCCCCACTGTCAGCCATGCCCGGGAAGGACGTCGGCAGTGGATCTGAAATCCTTGCTCCAGTCCCACCTCTGGGCTCCCCCACGACCTGACACAGCGCTGCTCTTGTCTGAGCTCATTATGCTCGCCTGCAAAGGAGATGGGGTTGGTCAGATTATTTCTGTGGTCTCATTTCTTCTCTGGCCAGGTTTGGGTTAATTGGCACTGATTTCCCCAGAGCTGTGCGAGGCCTGAACTCCAGGCTAGCGTTTCCAGCCCAAAGCAAACACGCTTCTCCGCATCAGGCTTCGAACGAGTTCTGTCTAAAGTTTCCTTCCACCTCTTTCTGGGAAGCAATCAAGGGCTCCCTTTTCGAGGAGACTGTAATTTGTTGAAAAGCATTTGATTGTTGTATTGAAAGGTTGCACTGTATGTGTAAAAAGGTGTTTATGAGGCTTCGTACAGTATAGTTAATAACAACCAAGACCAGGGCCTTTATAACAGGGACCCTGGCTGCGAGCGTCTATGGTGTGCCTTTCTGAGGCCTGCAAATGTGTAATTATAGTGGCTGGTGGTCTGGAATATAAACCTGGGGCGCTTGCTGCAGGCCCGCTGGTCAGCCCTCTGTTGTCAGTGCTAGAGTTTCTGTACCTTTCTCAGGCTTGGCGGAAACTCACCCCCAACTTTCTCCATACTGCTCCTTGGACGCTGGCACGCTCTAAGGCACATCCTTAGACTTGACGGAAGGAGGGAGCCCCGGCGGCAACCGGTAATCACACGAGCTCAGGTGTTTTATTGACTCCTGCAGGGAGACACGTGGCTGAGGGACCTACTAGCTCACACTTGGGCCATTCTTCCCAGGATCAGGACAACAGCTCCCCAGGAGGCCTCCCCACAATCCCCAGTCCACGCCGCGGTGTCGTGCAGGTGGAGTGCTGAATATACAAGGCTGACCAGGTCCTTCCCTCCTTTGAACCTTCTTATGGTCCCCCAGTGTTCTCTAGGGCCAAGCGAGGTCCTGATCGTGGGCTTCTGGGCCCTGCCCCGTCTGGCCTTTGTTAACCTCCCTGCATTACACCTGACCCTTTGCTCCCTGGCCCCATTTCTCACCAGCCTCCTTCTGGGTCCCTTCTGTCTCTGACTTCCAATATGAATTTGCACATCTGCTGCCCCTTTTATCTAAGATGACCCCTTTTTTCTCTCTTCCTCCCCTAGCCCAGTGCCCTGTTCTCTTCTCTGCCTGCTAAACTTCAGATCCCAGATCCAATGTCACTTCCTCTGAGAAGCCCTCCCTGATCTCCTGGACCCGGTCAAGTTCCCCTACTTGGTTCACTTATTCTTTACCCCAAAAGCCCTCCTTCTAGAGTCTCAATTGTGTGTCTGGAATGGAACCATACAGTTGACGTGGAAGAATTCACTTTGAGAGCGTGTCCTAAGGATAGCCTCATTTTACAAATGGAGAACCTGAAGCTCAGAGAGGAAGGACTTTGCACAGGAGACAGGAGAGCTAGCAAGAGACTGAACCAGACTCTCAGGGCTCCAAAACACAAGCTCTTCCATGTTTGGGGGTTATGTGAGGGGAAAATGGCATGTATAATACTCAAATATGTAAAATGCCTGCCCCCCCCCAAATATTACAAAAATGTTGTAAGACTTCAATGAGAGAAACAACCTTTTAACAGCAACTGCTGTTTGGGGATGACTCTGGGGGTGGATTTCTCCTGTCCTTCTGTTTTTTCTCACGGTCCCTCATGTTCTATAATGAGTGTCTGTTTCTTCAAAAATGTCAAGCTTTAAAGGAAATTTAAGTAAGTAGGATGTGTCTGAAATATTATATTTGTCCTTGAATTACAAAAAAAAAATTTTTTTTTAACTCAACCTATCACCACACCACACAAACCAACTGTTTTCAATTTTCTGTTTGCCTCTCAGGATTCATCCCCACAAATGTTTCCTCATAGCTGTAATCATAGTGTACGTCTGTGCACGTTCTATTTTAGTATTCTGTTCTCTCCTCTTAATATTTCACTCTGAGGATCATGTAAATAACGGCACAAGACTCTATCACGGTGAACGTTCTCTCTCATTCCGGAGTCACGAGCGTGATTTTGGCATGGCCCAGGTCTCCGAGACCAGCGCTGTCTTTTGGGTTAACCCAGTCTGCCCCTGGCATTCCTTCTTCCAGCCAGTGTTTTAGTCATTCATTCCACAACTATGTTCTGAACGCCTACTCTGTGTCAGGTACTTTGCTATGTATGCTTTAATCCGCCCGCGACCATCAGCACCCACAGAACGCAGATCCACTGACCTCATAAGAAGTCTTTCATAGACACAAGGAATTAGAGAATGACCTATAGGAAGGGAAGGCTTCAGACCCCCAAGTGATATCCCCCTCTTGTTTGATAGATTTTACATAATGCATTATATAGAACTTCACAGTTTATAGGGTTCTGTTACATCCAAAGTAACTTTTTAATAACATCTGGGAGGTAGGAGGAATTCTCTCCAAATGAGGAAACCAGGATTCCAAGAGGTTATTTGATTTGTTCAATGTTGTACATCCATAACAAATGTGACCATATCACACACATGGTGCTTTGGCTTGATTTTCTTACATACTAAATGCATCTTGGGGATATTTGTCAGAATGGTCATTTTTTTCAGAACAGTTGCAGACTATTCCAGAGTATGGATAAACCATAACGTGCTTAACTTGTTTCCCATCAATAGATATTTATGTTGCCTCAGCTTTTTCATTATTCTAATGTTGCAATTTTAAAAGTCCTCATATTGGGAAAGGGGAACCCTCTTACACTGTTGGTGGGAATGCAAACGGGAGCAGCCACTCTGGAAAACAGCATGGAAGCTCCTTAGAAAGTTAAAAATAGGGCTACCCTATGACCCAGCAATTGCACTACTAGGTATCCATCCAAATTATACAAACACAGTGATTCGAAGAGGCACCTGCACCCTGGTGTTTATAGCAGCAACATCTACAATAGCCAAACTATGGAAAGAGTCCAGATGTCCATCGACAGATGAATGCATAAAAATGTGGTGTGTGTACACACACACACACACACACACACATATATACATACATTGGAATATTACTCAGCCATCACAAAGAATGAAATCTTGCCGTTTGCAACAATGTGGATAGAACTAGAGTGTCTTGTACTAAGCGAAATAGTGAGTCAGAGAAAGACAAATATCTGATTTCACTCATATGTGGAATTTAAGAAACAAAACAGATGAACACAGGGAAGGAAAACAAAAGGAAAATAATATAAAGCCAGACAGGGAGGCAAACCACAAGGGACTCTTAACTCTGGGAAACAAACTAAGGGATGCTGGTGGGGGGTGGGGTAACTGGGTGATGGGCATTAAGGAGGGCTCCTGTTGTAAGGGCACTGGGTGTTATATGAAACTGATGAATCACTAAATTATACCCCTGAAACTAACACTACACTATATGTGAACTAATTTGAATGTAAATAAAATATTGAAAGAAATATAAATATGGATTTTAAAATGCAATAACTACTAAGCACTTTATTTACGAAAAGATGAAATGAAGTTATTTTTTTAAAAAGTCCTCATTTTGGGGCACCTGAGTGGCTTAGTCAGGTAAGAATCTGACACTTGATTTTGGTGCAGGTCATGATCTCAGGGTTATGAGATCGAGCCCCCGAGCTGGCTCTGCACTGAGCGTGGAGCCTGTTTAAGATTCTCTCTTCCCCTCCCCACCCCTGCCTTGTTCTCTCTCTCTCTCAGTCTCTCTCTCAAAAAAAAAAAAAAAAAAAAAAAAAAAAAAAAAAAAAGCCTCAATATTGTATTTCTGAGCAAACAAGTATATTTCTATAAAGTAGGCTCTTGGAAACATACATAGATCAGTTGGTATGCATTACAACATTTGACAGATAGTCCAGTAGAGGAAATATAATAATATTGTGTAATGACCCCCATTTGTCAACGACTGGGCCAAATATGGAAACTATAAATCTTTTTGATTTTTGCCAATATTATGAGACCGAGATGATATCTCACTGTGGTTTTCATCCTGAATTTTCCTGACTACCATGGAGTTGGAGAATTTTTTGATGTGCTAGGAACCTGTAGTGTCTCATCTAGGAAGAACTTCCTAAAGTCCTATAAAGCTCTCTCTAGGGAGGGTGCTGGGGCTCCAAGCTAGGCCGGCTTTCCTCGGTGAGCCCATGGTTTTTCAGTCAAACCTAGAGGGCATGTGGAAGCCAAAGGGAGAATAAATTAAGAGGTTCGTGGTTAGGAGTGGAGAGAGACAGAGGAGAGGACCCAGGATATGTCTCTTAGTTTGTGATATAATCCATAAAGGGAAAGGCAGTTTTGGATGCTCCTGTTTTGTGGTTCCCAGCGTACCCCACGGGAGTAGTTCCTTCAAGGAGCCATGCTGCCTGGGCGTGAAGCTGTCTTAGGATGGCAGTCTGTCTTGGGAGATCTCAAGGGGGTTGGACTCATCGTGAAGGGGATGGAGCTTGATTTTCAGGTCCCCTCACTAGCACAGGTCCCTCCCAGGGCCAGGAGAGTGGACTTAGCAGTGGGTTTGCCTGGGCACAGGAGATGGAGATGGAATGTTTGTGTTTCCCCGAAATTTATATGGAAAGCCGAAACCCCAAGGTGATGGTATTAGTTGATGAGGGCTTTGGAGGTGATTGGGTTCTAAATGGGAGGAGTGTCCTTCTAAAAAAGGCAGGAGGAAGCCTCCACCATATGAGGGGATGCCAGAAGATGGCCTCTGGGAGGTGGGTCTTCACCAGACACCGAATCTGCTAGCACCTTGATTTTGTACTTCCCAGCCTCCAGAGCCATGAGAGGTAAACGCATGCTCTTCCCAAGCCACCAGTTTATGGTGTTTGGTTATAGCAGCCCGAAAGGATGGAAACAACGAGCTCCTGTAAAAATTGCAAATCGATACCTTCACTTCCATTGGGTAAGACGGCTGGGTCTCCACTCTAGCTTCCCTTCCATGATGCTTACCCGCATGTGGGGTGGCTATGGACATGTTCAGGAGCTGGTCAGGAGGACACAGAGTTGGGGATCCTTTTAGCTTGTATTTATTGACAGATATTGGCTTGGCGTGCAGTGTCCACGGACGGTAAGTTCCTGCTTGCTATTCTGGTTGTCAGTGTGGGCTCAGGAATGTTGCCTCTGCCCCCTTGGGTCAAGTCACTGCATTGTGACATAAAAGTACGGGTAGACACTGTCTTGAGATAGGAATGTGTCCCGTGGTACCTGGCCCCAGAATTGGGAGGACAGAAGAGGAGAGAGGAAACAGGATGGAAAGGAGGAGTGCCAAAAGTGAGGCTAGGAAC
Source organism: Martes martes (assembly GCF_963455335.1). Taxonomy (NCBI): domain Eukaryota; kingdom Metazoa; phylum Chordata; class Mammalia; order Carnivora; family Mustelidae; genus Martes; species Martes martes. Next base: position 31,326,132 of record NC_137905.1, on the reverse strand, counting down.
AATCCTACATTCATCAGATGTGCACGGTTACAAGCAGAAATTTCTGTTCACATTAATTCCTAGTCAAAATAGAAGCTCTTTCTTGTCAGAATATACTAAATAAAGCAGGATTTTATTGACAATATAATTATAAACCCACCATGATTTATATGAGAATTCCATGAAATATAATTTATCAGAAATATTGTATTTGAAGAGTACATACCTGTATCCTTCAGTAAGTAAGCTATCTCCTGAAGGTGCATATTTTCTGCATGCATCCCATGATTTTATTATTTTGATCAACCATACTAGAGGAATTATCTGTCTATTCTATTTTATTCTCATTCTATAGAATTATTTTCCTATTCTTTCTATAGAAAAGATGACAAAAGCTATCATCAGAAGAAGCAGCAAAGAGTGCATGGTCAAAATTGTAGGCAAAAAGGTGCCCCAGGCAGTTACTTATTAAAATATTACTATTTTTCTGAATGTTCTGGATTTTTAAGGAATTTATCAGCTTTTTAAAAATCTGTATTTTTTTTTAAATTTCTTTTCAGTGTAACAGTATTCATTGTTTTTGCACCACACCCAGTGCTCCATGCAATACGTGCCCTCCCCAATACCCACCACCTGGTTCCCCCCGACCTCCCACCTCCCACCCCTTCAAAACCCTCAGGTTGTTTTTCAGTGTCTATAGTCTCTCATGGTTCTCCTCCCCTTCCAATTTCCCTCAACTCCCTTCTCCTCGCCATCTCCCCATGTCCTCCATGTTATTTGTTATGCTCCACAAATAAGTGAAACCATATGATAACTGGCTCTCTCTGCTTGACTTATTTCACTCAGCATAATCTCTTCCAGTCCTGTCCATGTTGATACAAAAGTCGGGTATTCATCCTTTCTGATGGAGGCATAATGCTCCATTGTATATATGGACCATATCTTCTTTATCCATTTGTCCATTGAAGGGCATCTTGGTTCTTTCCACAATTTGGTGACTGTGGCCATTGCTGCTATAAACATTGGGGTACAGATGGCCCTTCTTTTCACTACATCTGTATCTATGGGGTAAATACCTAGTAATGTAATTGCAGGGTCATAGAGAAGCTCTATTTTTAATTTCTTGAGGAATCTCTACACTGTTCTCCAAAGTGGCTGCACCAACTTGCATTCCCACCAACAGTGTAAGAGGGTTCCCCTTTCTCCACATCCTCTCCAACACACGTTGTTTCCTGTCTTGCTAATTTTGGCCATTCTAACTGGTATAAGGTGGTATCTCAATGTGATTTTAATTTGAATCTCCCTGATGGCTAGTGATGATGAACATTTTTTTCATGTGTCTGATAGCTATTTGTATGTCTTCATTGGAGAAATGTCTATTCATATCTTCTGCCCATTTTTTTTTGGATATGATTATCAGTTTTGTGTGTGTTGAGTTTGAGAAGTTCTTTATAGATCCTGGATATCAACCTTTTGTCTGTACTGTCATTTGCAAATATCTTCTCCCATTCCGTGGGTTGCCTCTTTGTTTTGTTGACTGTTTCCTTTGCTGTGCAGAAGCTTTTGATCTTGATGAAGTCCCAAAAGTTCATTTTCACTTTTGTTTCCTTTGCCTTTGGAGATGTATCTTGAAAGAAGTTGCTGTGGCTGTTATCGAAGAGGTGTTCTCCTCTAGGATTCTGATGGATTCCTGTCTCACATTGAGGTCTTTTATCCATTTTGAGTTTATCTTTGTGTACGGTGTAAGAGAATGGTCGAGTTTCATTCTTCTACATATAGCTGTCCAATTTTCCCAGCACCATTCATTGAAGAGACTGTCTTTTTTCCACTATATATTTTTTCCTGCTTTGTCAAAGATTATTTGACCATAGAGTTGAGGGTCCATATCTGGACTCTCTAATCTGTTCCGCTGGTCGATGTTTCTGTTTTTATGCCAGTACAACGTTACCTTGATGATCACAGCTTTGTAGTAAAGCTTGAAATCAGGTAACATGATGCCGCCAGTTTTATTTTTGTTTTTCAACATTTTCTTAGTGATTCGGGGTCTCTTCTGATTCCATACAAATTTTAGGATTATTTGCTCTAGCTCTTTGAAAAATACCGGTGGAATTTTGATCAGAATGGCATTAAAAGTATAGATTGCTCTAGGCAGCATAGATATTTTAACAATGTTTATTCTTCTGATCCAAGAGCATGGAATGGTCTTCCATCTTTTTGTGACTACTTCAATTTCTTTCATGAGTGCTCTGTAGTTCCTTGAGTACAGATCCGTTACCTCTTTGGTTAGGTTTATTCCCAGGTATCTTATGGTTCTTGGTGCTATAGTAAATGGAATCGATTCTTTAATTTCCCTTTCTGTATTTTCATTGTTAGTGTATAAGAAAGCCACTGATTTCTGTATATTGACTTTGTATCCTGCCGTGTTACTGAATTGCTGTATGAGTTCTAGTAGTTTGGGGGTGGAGTCTTTTGGGTTTTCAATATAAAGAATCATGCCATCTGCGAAGAGAGAGAGTTTGACTTCTTCATTGCCAATTTGGATACCTTTTATTTCTCTTTGTTGTCTGATTGCTGTTGCTAGGACTTCTAATACTATGTTGAACAAGAGTGTTGAGAGTAGGCATCCTTGTCATGTTCCTGATCTCAGCGGGAAGGCTGCGAGCTTTCTCCCATTGAGGATGATATTTGCTGTGGGTCTTTCATAGATAGATTTTATGAAGTTCAGGAATGTTCCCTCTATCCCTATACTTTGAAGCATTTTAATCAGAAACGGATGCTGGATTTTGTCAAATGCTTTTTCTGCATCAATTGAGAGGACCATGTGGTTCTTCTCTCTTTTCTTATTGATGTGTTCTATCACATTGATTGATTTGTAAATGTTGAACCATCCTTGTAACCCAGGGATGAATCCCACCTGGTCATGGTGGATAATCTTTTTAATGTGCTGTTGGATCCTGTTTGCTAGGATCTTGTTGAGAATCTTAGCATCCATATTCATCAGGGATATTGGTCTCAAATTCTCAAGATTAGAGCAGAGATCAATGAGGTAGAAACTAGAGATACAGTAGAACGTATCAATGAAACTAGAAGCTGGTTTTTTGAAAGAATCAACAAGATCGATAAACCATTGGCCACACTAATCCAAAAGAAAAGAGAGAAAGCTCAAATTAATAAAATTATGAATGAAAAGGTAGAGATCACAACTAACACCAAGGAAGTAGAAACAATCATCAGAAGTTATTATCAACAGTTATATGCCAATAAGCTAAGCAACCTAGATGAAATGGATGCATTCCTGAAAAATTATAAACTCCCAAAATTGAACCAGGAAGAAACTGGCAACCTGAATAGACCGATATCTAGTAACGAGATTGAAGCAGTGATCAAAAACTTCCCAAAAAACTAGAGCCCAGGACCTGTCGGATTCCCTGGGGAATTCTATCAAACTTTCAAAGAAGAAATAATACCTATTCTCCTGAAGCTGTTTCAAAAAATTGAAGCAGAAGGAAAACTTCCAGACTCTTTTTATGAAGCCAGCATTACCCTGATCCCCAAACCAGGCAAAAACCCCACCAAAAAGGAGAATTTCAGACCAAAAATCTGTATTTTTGTCATGGCTTCTTATTCTAAATAAACATTGCTTTCATGCCTGAGTTGTGTCGTGCCTTTGCATTCTTTCTCTTGATGAGGACTCCAAAATTGAATATACACTTTGAGGAGATTGGAGGGTTTGAGGTTGGCCTCAATGACCTCTTTAGTCTAGACTATAAGGTGGGTTCATGCTGTCTCCTGTGTAAATTCATATAACATCAGCATGCTGGTGGCGACCAGAGTAAAGTAGGCACTCAGTGTAACTTTATTGCATGAATGAACAACAAATCTAGCTCCAAGATCCTCCCATAGGGTTCTTTTGGTACCTATGGACAATCAGATTACGGTGCAAAAATGTTCACTCTCTTCCCCACCCACATTGCTGTAGGAGGAATATACTTCTGTACCGAATGCTACTGAATTTGGTGTGTGACTTACTTGGAGCTCACACACTAAGAGGAATACACTTGGCATCTCTTGGTTTTGGATACTAGAAAACATGATGGAGGCAGAGGCTAGACATGACCTACATGGTTAACCTTGCCTTCTTGTACTTCTGCTCTCACCACAAGAAGAACACACTTGGTTAATCAGCTGCTCCAAAGAGGATGAGATACATGTGGTGTGAACCTGACCCAACTTTGCAGCCTGTTGGGCCTCTGGGTGAGCTGGACCCTGGCTCCCAGCATGTTTCCTGGTTTTTGTCTTCAGTCTAAAAGCTAGCCAGCAAACCATCGGTTTACTGAAAACCTGAACAGTACCCTTGTTCAGGCAGAGACATGGGCAGGGGTAAGATGAACTAGCCAAAGGGAGAGGCAAGAAAAACAGTCTTGCAATGCAACCATTTAGACAAAGTCAAATATAGATTTAACAACTAATTATAGGAGAAAGCTGCAAAGTGCGTTATAAAATCAAGTGTTTGCACAGAAACATTTTTGCTAGAAAGCAAAGTGGTAGCTCATTTGCATGTTTGGTATTGTTAGCATACAAAGGAGCTGAACTGCTAAAATTAAGATAGTGAGTTGTTTGAAAACCTCATTTTAAAATAGAATAAATCACACCACAGACAGATGTTTAAGAGTGTGCCTGATGTGGGGAGAGCTGGCCTCCAGTGTGAGGCTTGGTGGGAATTGAGTCTTTACTCCAGAAAGGCCAACCAAACTCCTCTCTGAACCTCAGGGATCGGGGGTATGGGCAACTCACTATCCGTGGCTTGCTGGGAAGGGGTCACAGTTGGGGATTCAGAGTCAGGGGCTGGGCTGACAGAGTGGATGTCCATGCTGGCAGTCACCAGTGACCGAGCCCTCTCTGTGTGTGCCAGCTACATGCCAAGTGCTCCACAGGACACAAGATGAGGTAAGAGAGGTGCTCAGGAGTAGAGTGTCAGGAGCCCACCCCACGCTTATGCAACCCTGAGAGGGAGTCCCTACCTTACCTCATCCTAGGCTCAGCTCTCATGAGCAGTGTCTATTTTCACCCTCACCCAACTTTTTGTGGTAAAGTATTAGCATCACCATCATCATCCCATTTCACAGATGAACATGTGGAGGATGAGAGAAGTTCCACACACACATCCTCAAGTCTCCGAGGCAGTAAGGGGGGTGGCTCCGAGTTAATCCAAGCCTACCTCTAGAGAGAAGTCATCAAACATTTTGTCATGCACCCACTGTGAAGGAAATGTGTGACCATGCCCATCCACTGATACCCATTTATTTATTTACAAATCATGTGCATGGATGACTATATTATCTACCTTATTTAAAGGCAAAAAATAGACGTATGAAAACACTGAAATGAGATGAAAATGCTATTGTTTTCTTTGCAAAAAAATGGGTTTTCTTTATGTTTTTTGGGCTGTGAGTTTTTCCCACTTTGAAAATGAGTATTTAACTGCTCTGCCTTTCATTCTGACCTGTTCTAGGCTAGGGAGGTGATTAGTCCGGATTCTTCAGAGAAATACTATGTATATTTATTTATATACACATATATTATATATATAAACATGTACTCATATGTTATATATATAATGCATATTATATATTATTATATTGTATTATTATATAGAATACATTACTATAACATTATTATTATAATAACAGGGGTTGATTTATGATATGACTTATTGTGTGGAACTGACACACAGGGTTATGGAGGTTGAGCCATCCAACAATCCGTTCTCCACAAGATGGAGACACAGGAAAGATGGCGGCATAATTCAGTCTGAGTCTGAGGGCCTGAGAGCCAGGGGAGCCAGTGGTGTAAATCCCAGTCCAATCCCAAGTAAGCAAAGATCCTGTCCCAGCTCAGCCAGGCAGGCAGGCAGGCAGGGAAGTGTTTTGCTCTTTGCAGGCCCTGGACGGACTGGAGGAGGCCACTCCCATGGGGAGGGTGGTCAGCTTCTATCCACCCGAACACTGATGCCAGCAGGAAACACACTCACAGACAAATCCAGAAACAGTGTTTAATCTGGGCACCCCATGGCCAGTCAAGTTGACATATAAAATCAAGCACCTCAGGGGAGTGATCATTATAGGGATCCAGGCACCTTGACCTTCTCCTGATGCACACCTGTATAGTTGTCCGTTTCTGCTATCACCAATCACCACAAACTTAGTGGCTTAACACACATTTATTTTCTTTTTTCTTTTTTTTTTTTTAATTTATTTGACAGAGAGAGAGAGAGAGAGGTCACAAGTAGGCAGAGAGGCAGGCAGAGAGAGAGGGGGAAGCAGGCTCCCTGCTGAGCAGGGAGCCCGATGCGGGGCTTGATCCCAGGACCCTGGGACCATGACCGGAGCCGAAGGCAGAGGCTTTAACCCACTGAGCCACCCAGGTGCCCCACACACATATTTTCTTAGAGTTCAGGAGGCCAGAAGTCTGGAGTCAGTCTCGCTGGGTTAAAGACAAGGTGTCAGCAGGACTGGTTCCTTCTGGATTTTCTAGGGAAGAATCTGTTTCCTTGCTTTTTTCGACTTCTAGTGGGCACCTAGATTCCCTGGCTGGTGGCCCCTTCCTTCACTATAACATGCATCATTCTGCCCGGTGCCTCCATTGTCAAGTTGCCTTTTACCCTGATTCTGACCCCCTGCATTCGTCTGATGAGGACACTTGTGATTACGTTGAGTCCACGTGGATAATCCAGGGTTACCTCCCCTTGTACCCCCCACGTGTGCCACCTCAAGACTCAACTAAATCATATCTGCCAAGTCACCTCTGCTATGGAAAGAAGGTTCTGTGGATCAGCTGGAAATCTGCGGGGACCATTGTTCAGCCTGTCACAACGGCCTTCACACTTCTTCCCCAACTGTGGCATTCCACACCTCAAACTCCAGAAGACAGAGGTCACCACTAAGGTCACCAACCACTCTGGTCTTCCTGGGACATTCCTGGTGTTTGTGCTGAAAATCCCACATCCTCCAAACCCCCTTAGTCCCAGACAAATGTGGGTGGTTTGCTCCTTTACAACAACAGCAAGGTGCACATAGCACAGTGCCTTATACAGTGCCTTATCTACAGCAGACACTGATGAGTATTTTTTTAAAGATTTATTTATTTATTTGAGAGACAAAGAGCATAAGTTGGGAGAGAGGAAGAGAGAGAGAGCGAGAGGGACGAGCAGACTCTACACAGATCATGGAGCCCGACACAAGGCTCAATCCCACAACCCAGAGATCACAACCTGAGTGGAAACCAAGACAAGAGTAGGACACTTAACCAACTGACCCACCCAGGTGTCCCAACACTGATGAATATAAAACTGACCCACTTTCTGGGGTGGAAAAAAATCCCCCTCAAAGTCTCTCTGGACTTTTCTAATCCCTTTAACTCCTCTTTATGGCCCAGGTCATTCCTAGAATCCTGAATATGTATCTGAGTCCCATTTCATTGCACACATTCTCTATTCTTAGGTACAGAGCGTAACATATGTATAACTTGATTCATGAAAGCTCTGATGCTTCACTTAAAATATTAAACCCATGAACCCAGATGTTACACATCCCATTTAGCTCATCCTGCCTCTCCAGCACCTTGCCAAGCATCTATGCAAAATTGCAGAGCAATGAGGTGGTAAATGAAGATGGAGAAAGAGCAGGGCTTGAGGGGCTAAGTGGGAACAAATCATTGGTGGGGATAAATTCAAGGCCATCAGCTAAAACAGCACTTCCCAAACTTTAGTAACTTTGGTAGTTTTGAAATATGTTTCGGTATCTATTTGTCACCTGTAAGCATTCTTTTTTAACTTAAATACATTTAAAAAGAAAAGTACATGCTTAGTAACCCCAAACTTTTTTTCCCAATATACATTATAATAAATATGGGATTAGTGGAATGAAAATCTTAGTCCATACATGTATGAGTTACCTACTGCTGTGTAACAACATACCTCAGAACTTTGTGATTTTGAAGAACACAATATCTCACAATTTCTGTGCATCAGGAATTCAGGTACAGCTTAGGTGGGTCCTTTGGCTTGAGGTCTCCAGGGAGACTGCAGTCAATGTACTGGTTGGACTGCTGTGGTCTCAAGGCTGAACGGGGGAAGGATCTGCTTCCAAGGCCCTCGAAGGTGATCAGACTGAGGATCTCAGTTCCTCGCTAGAAGTCACCCTCAGTTTCTTGCCACATGGACCAACCATAGGGCCATAGGGCCATAGGGCGGCTCACATCTTGGTAGCTGGCTTCATTAAATTCAGCAGGCCATAAAATTGAGGGAGTGCTAATAAGACAGACAACACAGTCTTTTGAAACCAACCACATCTTGAAAGTGGTATCCCAACACCTTAGAAGCAAGTCAGGAAGTCCAGGCCACACTCAAGGAGGAGGGAGTATCCAAGTGTGTGAATACCAGTAGGTAGAAATCATTAGAGGACATCTTTGATGTCCACCTACCTCAATATGATATCTGAAATCAACTTTCTTACTCTCCAGGGTCTCTGGATTATACTCTGCCCATCCCTCACACTGAGAATGAAGTTGGTTTACTTCATTCATAGGGGGGACTGTGGGGGCAGGGAGGGCCCTCCAGCCACAGAGAGATCACACTTAAGATGTGGCCATTGGGAGGGAAGGGCTGAGTGAGAGGCTGCACCTGGATTGTTTAACTGGAATGCAAGGACCACACTGCAGGAGGAGGAAGCTGGAGAGTTTTCTGGATGAAGAGGAAATTTGAGAACCATTTAGACAGCCACTATCTTCCAATGGTACATACCAGGCCCACCTCTGTGGGGAGTTGAATAATAGTTTCTTCACTTGCAGAGAAAATTATTTTAGATAGATTTTGACTGGTCGCATTTGACAGAGGCAGATTTGATTATGAGTTCAGCTGATTTGGATGTACATTCTCCAAATTATTCTTTGCTGTTCTACATATGTTAAAAACTCCTTCCATTCCTTGAGAATTGAAAGATTTTATCTGATTTGCTAGAGCCAAGGTCAGTAAACTAGAGGAGCCAATTTCAGCTGGCTACCTGTTGGTTTATGGTCCAAGAGCTAAGCACGTTTTTTTTTTTTTCCTACATTTTTGAAATAGTTGCATTTTATTTCATTTTTTTTTTATAATTGAAATGGTTGCATTTTAAATGGTTATGCGAGTATCTACCCAACAGCCTTGATTTTGTCTCTTGACTGGCAAAGCCTAAAATATGTATTATTTGGCCATTTAAGAAAAGTTTGCCAATCCCTACCCTAATGTTCTCCAAAGTGCCACACTCAGTCCCAAAAGGTGGATTCGAAGAGGTGAATTATGTTGTTTCAGAAAATAAGACATAGAGAAGAGTGGGGTAAGGCATAGAAAGAGGTAGGAACGGTTCCAACCACACAAAGCACCCGTAGTCCTTCATGGTACCAGAGCCCACCTTCACCTATGCTGACTTCTTAAGTCCTTGAGAGGTGATGCTGATGCAGGGAACACCATTTCAAGATTTTCCTGCCTTTCACTCTTCAAAGTTTCTCTGATTAGAAAGAAATGGAAACATTCTCTAGATTTAAAAAAAAAAAAAAGAAATCCTTTTAGGAACTAACCAAAAAGAAAACCGAAATGTCACTGGCTTCAAAATGTGGACCCATTATCAGGAAACTATTGTGATAGTAACTTAGAGGGGAAAGGAGAAGCTCTCAATGAAAACCCTCCATCTAAGAGACAGGGGAGAGGTACTGAAAAGAAATAGTTCTGAAAAGAAGCAGCCAGGCACCCAGACTCAATAGAAGGAGACATAAGCAAGGAGAGTACACGCATTTTCTTTCCTCTCGAAGAGAACATAACTCACAGAAATCTCAATGTGTTTTGAAAAATTTGAAGAGTTTCCCAAAAGCATTGACTTTGGAACAACCCTTCAATGGCATGCCATTGAAATTAGAATAGAACAAACTGGAAAACCCTGGAGACTTGAAACTCATGGCAAAATTATGAATCCGTGGCATGAAGGGAAGGGACTGAACCACAGGAGAGAGGTTTCTGTTTCATAACCTAATCCCAGACATCCCCAGCCAAGAGCAGAAAAGACTTGCATGAAGAAATGTCTTGACTTGGGCCTGAACTTTCTCAACCTCTGAGGCCAGCCTTTCCAACTGAAGTCACACCACTTCCTTCTTCTGTCAAAGAACAGCTTGATGATGCTTATTTTAAAAATCTCACAGTGCTCCTTGGAATTGGGATGTAACACATGAATGCATTAACGGGCATGGAGTGGCAGTTTCTTAAAAAGGTAAACGTATCATAGGAGCCAGTCATTCTACCCTCAGGTATTTACCTGAGAAAAATGAAAGCATATGTCCTTACAAAGACTTGTCTGCAAATGTTCATAGCAGCTTTATTTATAAGAGCTGAAAGCTGGAAGCAACCCAATGTCCACCAATAGATGAGTCGGTAAACCAATTGCGGTCTTTATACACAATTGAATATTCTTCAGCAATAGAAAGGGATAAACTATGGACATGAGCTATAGCCCTTATGAATCTCATACTAATTATATTGAGTGAAAGAAAGAAAACAGACTAAGAAGAATATATGCTGTATGCCTCCAGTCATATCAAGCCATAGGGAATGCAAACTCATCTACAGTAACAGAAATCATATTTTTGTCTGGGGATGGGAGGTAAGAAGGGAGGGATTACAGAAAGACATGAGGAAATTTAGAGGGATGATAAATTTGCTCACTGACTGTGGTGATGCCTTTAGAGTGCGTACATACTTCAAAATTTGTCAAATTGTACACTTTGTGTATGTGTAGCTTATTGTATGTCAATTATGCCCCTAGTAAAGCTGATTAAAAACATTACCTGTTAGAAAACTAGGTGTTGTTAAGATGTCAGTTCTCCCCAACTCGATCTATAGATTCAACACAATCCCAATCAAAATTCTAGCACACTATTGTGTGGATATAGACAAACTAATTCTAAACTTTATATGAAAAAGCAGAAGACTCAGAACAGCCAACACAATATTGCAAATGGAAAACAAAGCTGGAGGACTGACACTCCCCCACTTTAAGACTTCCTATAAACCTACGGTAATCAAGACAGCATGGTACTGGAAAAAAAATAGACACATAGATCAACAGAACAGAAGAGAGAGCCCAGAACTAGACCCACATAAATATAGCCAGGGAATCTTTGATAAAAGAACAAAGGCAATTTAATGGAGAAAAGATAGAGAATTGTCTTTTCGACAAATGGTGCTTGGAGCCATTTTGACTTCCATATGCAAAAAAAAACAATAATAATAATAATTTAAATACAGACTTTATACCTTTCACAAAACTTAACTTAAAATGGATTACAGGGGGCGCCTGGGTGGCTCAGTGGGTTAAAGCCTCTGCCTTCAGCTCAGGTCATGATCCCAGGGTCCTGGGATCGAGCCCCGCATTGGGCTCTCTGCTCTGCGGGGAGCCTGCTTCCTCCTCTCTCTCTGCCTGCCTCTCTGCCTACTTGTGATCTCTGTCTGTCAAATAAATAAATAAAATCTTAAAAAAAAAAAAATGGATCACAGACCTAAATGAAGAATCTGAAAGTACAAGCCTTCTGGAAGCTAACACAAGGGAAAATCTAGGTGGCTTTAGCCTTGGCAGTAAGTTTTTTGATATAGCACTAAAAGCACGATCCCTAAAAGAAAAATTAATTAAGTTGGTCTTTATTCAAGTTAAAAATATCTGCTCTGCAAAAGAATCTATTACAGAAATGAAAAGACAAAACATATGGGCGCCTGGGTGGTTCAGTCAGTTAAGTGTCTGACTCATGATTTTGGCTCAAGTCATGATCTCAGGGTCATGTGATTGAGCCCAGCATTAGGCTCCATGCTGAGTGTGGAGTCTGCTTGGGATTCTCTCTCTTCTTCTCCCTCTGCTCCCCACCCCGTTAGTGCACGTGCACGTGCATGCACTCTCTCTTCAAAAAAATAAAAAGAAAGAAAGGTAAACCACAAATTGGGAGCAACGTTTAACGAAACACTTCTCTGATAAAGGACAGGTACCCGAAATAACACACAGAACTTTTAAAATTCAATGAAAGAAATAAAGAGCCCATTTAAAAATGGGCAAAACATCTGAACAGACACTTTACCAAAGATGTATAGATGGGAAATACACATATGAGAAGATGCTTAAAATCATTTGTCGTTAAGGAACTGCAAATGAAAACAATGAGCTATCTCAGTACATCAATTAGGATGGTTAAAATCCAAAATACTAAAAACACCAAATGCTGGCAAGGATGTGGGGCAATTCTCATTCCTTGCTGGTGGGAATGAAAAATGGTACAGCTGTTTTCGAAAACAGTTTGACAGCTTCTTACAAAGTTAAGCATGGTCTTCCATATAATCCAGTAATTATACTGCTAGGTATTTATTCAACTGGACTCAAAACTTACGTCCACAAAAATATATGCACAGGAATATTTGTAACAACTTTATTGTGGTTACTCAGCAGAAAATGCAGAAAGCCAAGATGCCCTTCTGTGGGTGAATTACTGAATTGTGGTTCATCCACACAATAAAATACTATTTAGTGATAAAAAGAAATGAGTTATCAAGCCACATACCGACATGAAGGAAACTTGAATGCATATTGCTTAGCGAAAGAAGTTACTCTGAAAAGGCTGCATACTGTAGGATTCCAAGCATACAATATTCTGGAAAAGATAAAACTACAGAGATAGTAAAACAGTTAATGATTGCAGGAGTTTGGTTAAAGAGGAGAGAAAAATGAATAGACAAAGCACAGGAGATTTCTAGGATGGTGAAAATATTCCGTAGGATACTGTCAGAGTGGATACATGATATTATTCATGTATCGGAACCCATGAACTTTATAGCAGAAAAAGTCAACCATAATGTATACAAATTAGGAACAAACAGACAAACTTAGGAGAACGGAGGATCCCAGGAAAGAATGCAGGCCATGATGAGAGAATCTAACTGGATCCCAAATTTAGGAAACAACACCGCTGAACGGAATGGGTGAAAAGTAAGGAATTTTGGAAACTGAGATTGTAAGACTAAAAGCAAAAGGAACTTCACATAAGCCCAGAATTTCATTGATAAAGTTGTTTCCCATGGGTGTATTGGTTAACAATTCTAATAATGCTATACATGTATATTGGGATTGAACAATTAATTAAATGGATGGTGGCTTGTGAAAGGCAGGTTTCTTAATGTTACAGTGGAACTTCATGTAAGCAAGGGGAGGAGACTAGAGTGGTACACGTAATGGATCAGAGTGGAAGATAGCAGTAAAAATTCATTTTAACTTAAAATAGATGTAGTTATATGTAAAAATACTTACAGATATGTGTATATACATGGATTTCTCAATATACATATATTTCTCTGCTCTGACAGCTCAGAGGGTTTAGACACAGTGATGTCCCAGTAGCGACAAACACATCGAGTGCCCAGATCTTGGTTTCTAATACCACCCCTCAAGAAAAGTAACCAGGGCTTCTTTTTGTTTTTTTTGTTTAAGATTTTATTTATTTATTTGAGAGAGAGAGCACAGCAGCGGGAGAGGGAGAAGCAGGCTTCCCTCGAAGCAGGGAGCCCGATGCAGGGCTCGATGTGGGGCTCGATCCCAGGACCCTGGGATCATGACCTGAGCTGAAGGCAGAGGCTTACCCCACTGAGTCACCCAGGTGCCCCATAACCAGGGCTTCTTAAAGCCACAGCTGATTCTAGGGAGGAGACAGAAACAAGAAGAGCCTAGAGCATCTTGTAGGGATATAAAGTAAAGAAGCAAAACAAAGAAACGGTAATTAAAAACTCCCCTAGCACATTGATGGACGTATGTCAAAGGGGCATAGGAGCCATCTGAGAGTGCTTAATGGTCAAAGCTGAAACAACGTGCGCAAAAAAAAAAAAAAAAAAAAAAAAAAAGTTGTTTCGTATTAAAACCCAGGGTATAAAATAAAGATCCATGAGTGCATACTGATATAACTGAATAACTGAATAAATTAATAAATGGAGGTGAAAAGTCAAATCTCCCATGTATAAGAATTCCAAATAAACTGTGTCCTCAAGGAAGGGGAGCATAATTCCCCACTCCTTAAGTGGAGGCTACACATCGTGACTTCCTTTCAAAGAGGACAGAAGAGGACTGGGGGAAAGAGTCATTTTATAATGGAGAAACCTGACACACATGGCCTTGGCCAGTTGATCAAGGTCAACATCAGTAGCAAGAAGCCGTGTTGATGGTATGTAGCCTTGATATGATGTGATTAAAATGACATTTTACCTCTGAGATCTTCTTCCCCCAAACCCTTAACCCCAATCCAATTATGAGAAAAACACGAGACAAACTCCAAAAGAGGGACATCCTCCAATATATCTGACCACTAGTCCTCAAAACTGTCAAGGTCGAGAAAAATAAGGGAAGTCTGAAAAACGTGTCACAGCCAAGAAGAGTCTAAGGAGACCTGAGGACTAAATTTAACATGGTATCTTGAACGGGATTCTGAAACAGAAAAAGAAGAGTAAAACAACAAAAACCAAAAGCCAAAAATGAAACCCCCCAAAACAAAACAAAACAGAACTAAGGAAATCTGAATCAACAATGGACTTCGGTTAATAAGAGTGTATCCACTTTGGTTCCTTAATTGTAACAAATGCAGCACACCGAAGTAAGACGTTAACAGGAAAACGGAGAGTGTGTTTGGGGGATCGGACGTAATATAACACCCTCAACTATCTGCTTGATGTTTCTGTAAGTCCAAACCTGTTCTGAAGAATAGCCCATTGATTAAAAAAACAGAGTTCTGTGACTTGTGAGATGCAGGATACGGTCTGGCCCCCACATGTCTAGACTCTACCACCAGGGTCCCTCTATTCTGTAACTAACTGCTGCCTTTGAGATTAGGGACTCACACGAATGATTTCAGTCCAGGCCGGTGCTATTTGCGATGAGCTGGAAAGCCCATTTAAGTCACCCCGCCGCTCTTTTTGTAAGTTGGGCCCTTTTGGATGTCCTGCTTGTGTCTCTGAATGGTTAACACTGCTCCTGTGTGGAAGGGGGAGGGGAGAGAGACGGGCTTACCCCCTACCGTGTTTATAGACGCTCAGGAACATCTACCATATACAACTTAAGCCTCATGTTTATGTCTGGGAATATATTAAATGCCATCTGCCTAACCATTTGCCATGTTATAAATTAAGGCGGCATCAACAATGTTACATGGCCAAGGAGCACTCTGCTGTCTTCCAGTTTGATATTAAATGGGTTTTGTTACCAAACTCTTCTTACAAACATGAAAAGAACAGTTGCGAGCCTTCTGGAGGAACAGATGGGCTCGGAGGCTTCCCAACACGGGCTGTCGTGAGAGTTACGTAGTCTGCATTTTCCCCGCTGTACAGAGTGGACAGGGGTTGTGGTTGTTATCTGGGAGAGCAAACCTTCACCCGGTCACTGCCTTGCTGTGCGAACTCGCGCAGGGCTGCATCACATCTTGGAATCTCAGACCGCCCCCCCCCCCCATAAAATGGGGGCAAAAAGCAGCCCCAACTTCTTGGAATTGCTACAGGCTTTAAAGGTGAAAAGTCAGCCTTTCTCTGTCTTTGACTTGCGGTGAGAAATACAGTTCACACCGCGAGCGACTGTGCATATGTGTGCCCACACCCCTGCGTGTGCACGCACACACACTCACCCATAACTGACATAGTTCAAGTGAAGTCTTCCTTAAATAAAACGGGTCCGATGCTGCAGGTGATACATGCTACTTTCCACTCTCAGTCTATTCTCCTCTACTGTTCGGTCCTCTTCCGTTTCACAGAAAACCCGGAGAGTTCATGTGAGCCCCACCAAGGCTTACAGCCTGCAGATTAGAAAACACCAAGATGGTGTATTTAAATACGCAAAAAAGGGGCCGGGACAGTCACGCAATCAACGTTTGCATATAATATTGTTATTAATGGTATTTTTATGAACGGGGGCAAGGTTGCGTGAGAAAGGAGCAAAGTGAACAAGGTGTCTGTTCGCACGGACCCAATCATGGGGCTGGTTCCTTCCCAGCCCCAACGAAGCATCTATTAACAAAAGCAGCAGCATTTCAGAAATTCAAATGCCCACTTCAGTGTCCTTACTGATGTCCAAGGTCTGACTCAGGGAGGAGCTTCTCTCTGCCCTCCGCTCCTTCCTGCCGCCTGGGAGGTCAGCTTCTCTTTCTCCCTCACTTTTCTGCTCTTCCTGAGTCCCCGGCAGGGCTTAGCCCTGGGTGCCCACAGCAGTGACCTGCTCATTAACGTGCCCCGTATTGGCTTCCTTCCCTTCCTGTTTCACTCCCGTCCTCTGCCAGCGCTGGCTGGGATCATCTCCAAAATCAACGCCGTGCACTCACCCTCGAGTCCCAGGGGCTGCTTCTGGGAGAACCTGACCCAAGGTGGTCTCGTGTGCTCCGTGTACCTTTACAGTCCCTGCCGAGCCAGCCTCACGACAGATAGTATCGGAGCTGGGGCCACTCATGCTGGCTCCAGGTACCCGCTGGGCACAGGTGAAGATGCGCTACCAATCCTCACCTGCGCGGGGGCTAACTTGGAGGACCTGGCCGCTTTGCTCCTTCGTCACTTCCTCTTTCTGTGGATGAAGCCCCGTCCCGCACAGGTGTGGGTGGCTAAACGCTTCTTCAAAGAACGCACGACGTCTATGCGCCCATCTTTTTTGTTGGCTTTCCCACTCAATGAACAAAGTGCCCTGATCTCAGGCATGGAATACATTTATTTGCCTATCTTTCTTAAAACATATCTAATATCCTCCAGATCTGGAAGGGCCACCCCCTGTAGCACTCACCGGGGCACCCACAAAACGGCCTTTTCTTCAGACAGAACATATCTTTTATCGGGCTTGTGTCTGTGATAATGATACAGGTGGATTTTATCATCCCTTTCACCCAACTAGTAATGAACAAATTCACTGCGTATTACTTTGGACTTGATCTCTGGCAAAACACTACTGGAACAAACAATTTGATTTGTCAACACCTTTACAAGGGCTCCTCAATCAATGTCACAAATCCAAATTTAAACAGCAAAGTACATTTGACTGCAGGACCCTGGACTGATTAGAGCTCCGAGTTCAGAGAATTGCTCCAGACAGGGCAGCAATCAGATTATTAACTCCACTTGAAAATACTCTCCACTGCCTGGGATTAGCATGCATATTTTGATATAGATCGATAAGCAATCTCCTTTCTATAAGAAATGCCTACAACATTCATTTGGCTGATCAAAGGTAGATATCAGCCGGCTGTGACAGCTAGCTATTGTTTCCCCGCTTTCTTTACAGAAGAACCTCTATTAAAAAAAAATTCTCTGGCTCTTTTTCAGCTAATAGTGGAAGCCAACAGAGAGCCACAAAATCCCATCTCCTTCTTAGCACTGAAAGACAATTAGTGCAGAAGGGAGTTGAGGGTTTTTTTTTTTTTTTTTTTTCTTTTTTTGAAGGGGGTTAACATAACCCATTTCCACTGTGGTGACTGGCAAGAAATGGCAAGTTTCTTCTCTCTCCTTTCCCTAGTCCCTTCCACTCTGGCTTATTTGCCCCTGGAGAAGTGGGGAAGGTGGAAGGATGGAAGGATGGGGAAGGTGGAAGGATGGCACCCATTTTCTGCCACCTCGTTGCTTCCCTGCTGAGATCAAAGCTCACATGTGAAGCCTCTGACACTGTTTTAAACTGATTGGTGCAGGTTTGGATTCTGGATGGGGAACGGGATGAATGTATTGCTTTGAAGCGTATAATTCAACCCCTTCATCCTGTCTCTCTTCCTGATTCTGTTACGTCATTTCCTGTTGAAAATAATTTCTTTCTTTCTTTCTTTTTTTAAAGGTTTATTTATTTGAGAGAGAGTGAGAGAGAGAAGCAGCAGCGGGGGGAGGGGAGGGGATGGCAGAGGGAGAAGCAGACTCCCCGCAGAACAGGGACCCTGATGCAGGACTCCACCCTGGGGCCCTGGGATCATGATCTGAGTTGAAGGCAGACACTCAACCGACTGAGCCACCCAGTCGCCCTGAAAATAATTTCTTATTCATATTCTCTGCCTATTTTGTGCATCTGCAAATCTTTTTCCCTCCCTTAAACTCGTCCTTATCAACCAACTCAATCATAAAAACCCGACTTAAAAACCAACCGATTGTTTTCTTCTGCCCAGTGATCCCAACACACAAAAATCAAAGCATGTTCTCTCCAGACAGATTTCTGGGTGACCAGTGCAAACTACAGAACGATTTATATGGCACAACTCAGCTTTTATTTTATTTTTTTTTAAAGAATTTTTTTTTTTAATTTATTTGACAGACAAATCACAAGCAGGCAGAGAGGCAGGCAGAGAGAGAGGAGGAAGCACGCTCCCTGCTGAGCAGAGAGCCTGATGCGGGGCTCGATCCCAGGACCCTGAGATCATGACCTGAGCCAGAGGCAGAGGCTTAACCCACTGAGCCACCCAGGCGCCCCTCAGCTTTTATTTTAAAAATAAAAATATGCTTGCATTTTTAGGTGTCTATATAGTCACTCCACAACAATATTCACTTCATAATGTATACATACACACACACATATGTGACAACACCTGTAGTCATTGGTTATGAAGGCCAGATTCATGGGGAACTTTTTTTTTAAGTTTTTCTTTAAACTCCAGTTAGTTAATACACAGTGTAATATTAATTTCAAGTGTACAATATAGTGACTCAGCACTTACACACAACACCCAGGGCTCATCACGAGTGCCCTCCTTTACTCTGCTTATCTATTTGGGCTCTACTTGAATTTTGAAAATCTTCATATCATGTTTCAGTTCAGGAGAACAGTTGCTCGAGAAATGAGAATCAGAGACGTCTCCCACATATTCTCCCCGCGTCTATAACTTCTGATGTGTTCTTAAACTTCCCGCCATAGGATGTCACTATGTTTGCCTTCTAAGCCAAGATGGCCCCTTTTGATGGCTGGGTCTGGGCGAGCACATCACCAGGCTGGTGTCAACAATGTGGCAGCAATTCTGTGCACATGAGATAGCTGGTGATGGGCATTATTTCATTTGTTTTCAAACCTCAGTAGTCTGAATGGGTTGTGGGAGACTACAATCTCGATGAGGGAAACTCTGCATTCTAGTTTGGTTGAAAATAAATGCCTTTGGAGTAGAGTCATAAGGCACGTAGGAAACCACACACTTAGAGAATATTCAGGTAGGTGCTGTTGAACAATGCTATAAAAGAGGTAAAAACCCTCAACAACTATAACTTTATAATACTTCAAGTTTTTGAAGTGGTTGAAACAGTATTTTGTTAAACTGTTTAATTTTTTTATCTGTGTGGAAAAAGGGTTCGCTAAGTCTAGCTCTTGTCCCACTAACTCCAAATGCTCTGTTAAGTGGGATTTGGGGACATCATTTGAGTTCTTTATCATAAATATCATTTACAGGCTTCCACGTGAGCTCCCCATATCTGCACAGTAACATGGCGGACTTAGTGTGTTTATTCCCAACGACCACATAAGAAAACAGGTTCAAGCAGTTTAATTAACTGCCCGGGAATTTCCATTCAGCTCTGACTCTAGAGCCAGGGAGAAGATGGACTTCTCCTTCAACAGCATCAAGAACCACCTCACAGTAAAATGATACAGCCAGAGTCCAGAACTGGGTTGTGAAAGTGGTATTTGTGGAAGTAACCTCTTTCTCAGGAAAACTGTGGAATTGATTCTAATGATTGACATGGATGGGATCTTGCTTACGGTTCTCAAATTCTAACAGGTAGGACCTGAAGAACTCCACCATTACTGGTGGACCCTAATTACATTGATCTAGAAAATCTAGCTCCAACACATAATTAGATTTGGCTGAAACATATGTAAATGTAACTGTCACTTGAGGCGTGCTTCCATTTCTTTCCTTTTTTTTTCTTTTAAGATTTTATTTATTTATTTGACAGAGGGAGAGAGACAGTGAGAGAGGGAACACAAGCAGGGGAGGCAGGAGAGAGAGAAGCAGGCTTCCTATGGAGCAGAGAGCCTGATGTGGGGCTCGATCCCAGGACACTGAGATCACGACCTGAGCCGAAGGCAGATGCTTAACAACTGAGCCACCCAGGTGCCCCTTCCATTTCTTTCTGATTAAATATGCATCTTGGCTTACCTAGTCAGGTAAGCTTGGTGAAATTTCTTGCCCTTTCTTGGCTTTCTCTGTCAGATGACAGTCATTGTGTTTACCTTCTGGGGTGGCTGTGAGGTGTAAATGAAATAACACATGGAAAATACTTAGCATAGCACTGGGATATAGAAGGTGCTCAATAAATATTAGATAGTCCTAGTAACAATGATGATAAATTTCCTCAAGCCTTGGTTTCCTTATCTATGCAGACAATCAGGAGCTAGAAAATAAGTGAATGTCTTTCTTTTCTTAAAGTGGATTCTTCCACTTAAAACCTTTAGGTTTTAACCAAGGCCTTTAGTTCTTCCCTCCTTTGCTGTGAAGATCCAAACCCTTACCTGCGGAAATTCCAAATGACTGTACTGTTTCCAGTGTTCTTACATTTTCAAAGTGATTTCATATACTTTAGTTCTCCTGAAACACCCTGAAATGAGGTAAGCACAACATTGTTTAAGAAATCTTGATTAAGCACATACTGTGTGTCAGGTGTTGTGTTAAGTGCTGGCAAGCAAAAATGCTGATGTGCTTGCCCTCTACCACCTCAGGGTCTCGGGCAAAATTCTTCGCCTTATTTGAAAAAAAAAAAAAAAAAAAAGAAAGACATGGGGAAGTGACGTCAACTGTGCAGTGAGCATCGGAACCTGGGGCTTCTACATTTCAGTTTCATTCCATGAAGAATGTGGGTTAGTGGCCTGCAAGCCACAAAGGTCTTGGGAAGGGAGGGAAGGACACATTCACCCATGGTTAGGTGACCCTGATCAACTATAACGCCAAGCTGGAGTTATACGGGGGAAATAAAACATGGGAAAACAATTTAATTATCATCTGATGAACACAATTTGATATGCAGAAAGGATCTGTCCAAGTAGTCCGTCCATGGAGGGAAAACCAAGGAGGACACTAGTAGCTTGACCTTTGTCACCCATGACTCTGATGTGTATAATCCAGGCTTGTTTTCACTGTGCTCCTCCCACCAGGGTCTCCGGGGTTGGAAATCCAGTATTCCATGTGCCTGAATGTGTTGCTGGAACCATCAGATCTAACTGCCTCAAGGGTCTTGAATTCACACAGGAGAGGATTTTTCCTAAGATCTTGCCACACTGAAAACCTACCTGAAGAAGGAACTCAGCTCCACACAGCAGGCGTTAATGTTCCCTGGACTTCCGTGATGTCAGTTTACAGGTCATTTGCTGGCTAAGAGGCAAACCCTCATGGTGCCGTCATCAGGGAAGACGGGGCGCACTTCCCTTGCCATGCCAATTAAGTGTTGCCTTCTTGGTGTAGTGTGGTGACCGCCTGCCTTGGACATCTCCTTAAGTACGTCCTACAACAATCTGTTATATATAATGACTCGGCAAATGTTCTTCTTATTCCCTGACTGAGGAAGAAAAATGGTTTTCATTTCTAGCCCAATAATCTAGGACTTCTGTGGCAAGAAAAGTGAATCAAACTTTTTGTTCTACCTGGTTGAGCCCAACAGGATATTAGGAGGACGTTTCTAGGCAGCCAGGCCTGTGTCCTATATCAAATCACTGCTTTTTCCTTGCGAGAATGATGTTGTTGACAAGCATTTAGACGGCTGAAGACAATGCTTGATGAAAAATCTGGTTTTTCTCCTTGGCCTGCCACAGATAAATCAAATGCAAAGTTTGTGAGATGCACAGTGGGTGTCCCTTTGTGAGGACAGTTTCTCCTTCTGAAGTGAAAGATTAAGTGCAAGAGGCAATCCAGATTATTGGATGGCTGCAAGAATCAATGAGTGAAAAATATTCTTCCCCATTGAATGGGGTAATTTATTCTCATTGATGGCACAAGAGGTCAGAGGATGGTTCTTGTTTCATTAGCTCTCACCCTGGGAGACAGTTCGGACTGGGGCCACCAGAGAGAGTGTCTATACCAGCACATGGTCAACATTCCTTCCCTGTAGTGCTACTGAAGGTAAAACTTGAAGAAAGACGTTAAGTAGCTAGATGTGTCCTACTACTCAGATGATCTCCATATTGGGGAGGGACAAATGCCATCTTCTTGCTGCCTGGTTTGATTTGGAAAATTACGATGACTTTTAGGTGTGCTAAATAAAGGTCATTTAGCAGGGTCCCATCAACCTGCCCTTCCAAGAATATTTGGGGAGGGGCATTTTCTATGTCTTTACATTTAAAAACACAATGTATGTTAATGTTTGGCACATAATAGGTATTCTATAAACAATGGCTGTATTTATTGCTAATAAATACATTGTAGTATATGTTATTAATCATGATAATTTAATCGTTCTCTTAAATCTCATCTTATAATTGAGTGGGAGAAGCAGAAAAACTATCCATATAATTTAATAGACTGTGATACAAACGAGGATGAATGAATATACATAGTGTTACAGGCATGCAGGGAAGAAAGGAGCTTCTTTGGGGTAGGGGAGGAAGCCTCGTAAAGGAGGTAATGGCTGAGCAGTTTTGAAAGAGGAATAGAAGAAGTGAGGGTGGGTACACAGGGAAGGGCATTTCATGCCAAGGGAACATCATGTGGAAAGACATAAATGTGCAAACACTCAGAGTCTGTGTGCCAATCTATGGAATGTCACTTTGGGGAGAACATGGTTTATCTTGGCAAATGTTCCATATGCACAAGAAAACAATGTGAATTCTGGTTTTATTGGATAGAATTTTCCATAAAGGTCAATTAGATCAAGTTGGTTGATTGCACTGATAAGGTCTTTTATATCCTTACTGATTTTCTGTTTGTTATCTATCAGTTATTAAGGAAGATTATTATTATAAATCTCCAATGTTACTGTGGATTTCTCTATTTCTTTATGCAGTTTTGTCAGTTTTTGTCTCATTTATTTTTGTCTCACTAGCTCTACCACTAAAAGTGTGTAAAATCTTTGGATTGTTCAATCCTTTTGATGAAATCACTCTTTTATTGTTACAAAATTATTTTATTTGTTTGGTAATACTCTTTGCCCTGAAATATACTCGGTCTGGTATTAATATAACCATTCTAATTTTCTTCTGATCAGTGTTAGCATGGCATATTTTTTCCATCCTTTTGCTTTTAGTCTATTTATATCTTTATAATTAAGGTGGATTTATTGTAGACAGCATATAGTTGGGTTCTCGCTAGTTTCTCCAATCTGACAATCTCTGCCTTTCAATTGAGGTATTAAGATGATTTATATTTAATATGATTATTGGCATGGTTAGATAAAATTATACAATCTTGCCATTTGCTTCCTATTTGGTCCATTTATTCATTGTTCTCCTTTTATTCTTTTTTGAGTACTTTCAGATTGAGTACTTTTTGTCCCCCCCCCTTTTTTTATACCTCCTTTGTTGATTCATTAGCTATGACTGTTTGTTAGTTATAACTATTTCAGTGGTTGCTTTAGAATTTATGATATAATTTTAACTTATCATTATATACCTCAAGTAATATTATACCAACTTGTATAGCATAAAGGAAACTTTGAATGATACATTTTTTTTTTTTTAAATTTTATTTATTTGTCAGAGAGAGAGTGGGAGAGAGAGTGAGCGAGCAGAGGCAGAGGGAGAAGCAGGCTCCCTGCCACGCAAGGAGCCCGATGTGGGACTCGATCCCAGGACACTGGGATCATGACCTGAGCCGAAGGCAGCTGCCCAACCAACTGAGCCACCCAGGCGTCCCTGAATGATACATTTTAATTTCTCCTTTTCCAGTTATTGTTCTGTTGCTGCCATACATTTTATATGCTATAAATCTTATACCACATTATTATTAGCTTTCACTTAAAGAGTTACATTTTAAAGATATTTAAATAACAAGAAAATAATTTAATTTATCTCCACATGGAGTTGCCATTTTTGGAACTCTTTGTTCTTTTGTGTAGATTCCACTTGGTATCATTTTTCTGCCTGAAGGACTTTCTTTACCACTTCTTATGGTGTGAATCTCCTCTTGAGTTATATGTGTCTGGAAAAGTCTTTATTTCACTCTTTAAGTTAAACCTGCTTCAGATATGCAGAAAAATTGTTATAATAGATGGGTAGAGAGAGAAAGGTGGGGATGGAGAAACTAGCACTTAGAAAATGACATTTGAGTTGCACTAGCAATAGTCTAGAAAACACATCTCAGAGCAAGTGCATGAGGGTGACAGTGGGGTTGGGGGAAAGCCTAAGTTGTAGGAATTGGTGAGTTGGTGGTCAAATGATAGTGGTGATGTTGGGTTGATCAGTCTGTGTCCCATCAAAACAAACAAACAAACAAACAGGACTCACTCTAGATTTTACAGTTGCAAGGGATTTAATTCAAGATGTTGGGGACAACATTTTTTGGCAGAGCCACAATAACAAAATGGGAAATGGCCGTTACCAGCAACCAATAACCTAGTACCAATTCTCAGATGGAGCCCATGAGTCAAAATGTATTGCTGTTGTCACCAGAAGGAAACACAAGTTCTTGGTGCTAACCAGCGACCTGTACAGTTGACACCAATACTACTGGAGCCAAGATGCTTCTGGAAATGCAGATGATGAAGCAGTGCAAGTGTCACGTCTACTACTATTTGCAGTGGTATCATCAGAAGTAGACAAGCTTCTAGCTACTCTCTGCCTTCTAACTTGTCAAGAATATGACCTCCTGGTAAAACCTATCTGGAACCCAGTGGGCAAAGGAGTCTGGGCCCCAGAGGTTGCAGGCTTTCTGCTCCAAAGGGCCAGAGAAAACAGAAGGAGGAGTGCAGGCTGAGAGCCAAATATAAATTTGGCACAGAGAAGGGGAAGGGTCAGGGTGAAACCCACAGCTTCTGATTGTGCTGGAGAAGGTATACCAGCAGGCTGTCCCAATGGTCTGTCAATTATGCCATGGCTTCCTGTTCTATAGGAAGCCCTGAATCATCCCTTGGCTCAAAGAGATATAACTTGGTGTCTGATTGTGAGAAATATACAATGGCGGATGGTCACGTTACCATGATGACCTCTCCTATTGTAATAGTTGCCATGATTGTGGCTGAGTAATTAATTCGGTGAGATTATAAACTCCATGAGGGTAGAATGGGTTTGCTGTGGTATCCTGCATATCCTCTGCATCTTGAGTGGAATCTAACACATGGTGAGTACTCAAGAATTTGTTGAATAAAGACATGAATGAGTGTTGCATGATTCTTGCTAGGGGGAGTGTGCAAATATGTAAAACGAGGAAAATGCTCTACAACAACTGATATGGAAGAAATTGCAAAATTGTTGGGTTGTCAGGTGGATCTGGAGGTGTGGGAGTGCAGTAAGTGAGGGGAAGTCCGTGAAGCCTTGTGGAGAGCACGTCTGTCCATTTGGAGCTGGCCTGGAGGAGGAGGAAGAGGCAGGACTCCTGTAGGGGAGAGACCGTGTGACTAGTGCACCAGGATTCTCCACGTGCCAGGTGGTCTGTATCTTTGTCCCTGCCACTTGAAGGAGGGTGAGCCCCTGACTTTTGTGGGGAAATACAAAGACTTCTCCTACAATGAGAGAGCAGAGGCTCTGGGGATGGACAGCCAGCTTGAGCCATGGAGCTGATTATGGATATATAAGAATAGGGATCACTTAAAATCTGATCATAAATGTTTATTTTTAAAGCATTAAAATGCAAAAACCCCATGCTCAACTGGAGGGAAAAAAGCTTAATTAAAAGCAGAGCCTTTCTAAAGGGCAATCGGACCTAGGATCCACATAAAAAACCCCCACACTGGGCACGGGAGACACCAGCAACCCAAAGGCCAACAATAAATGCACCCCGTAAAACCAGAAATAAAATGAGCTCTGTCTGAGGCATGAGGCGAGGGGAGGGCCAGCCCCCGAGGCTGTGTAATTGTCCAGCCTTCACCTCATTGAGGCCAATTACCTTGGGAGGGATTAGAAACTGACCTGGAAGTGACCACTTGTGCATTAAAGTGAAAATCCAAAGTGGAAAGGGCTTGCCTGACAGATGAGGGCTAGAGGTGTGATAAGACCAGGGGGCAGAGGCATTAAGGGGTATTCTAACTCTGGCTGCCCTCACCTTCCCAGGAAAAGCATGCTGGCTTTTCTGACACACCAGGTGATGAGGCCAGCAATCCCCATCCCCACTGGCGGAACAGCTTGGCCACAGTCAGGAGCTGGACTTAAAGAAACGGTCAGGCAGCCCTCTGAGTCCTAGAGCGAGGTGGTACAGAAAAGGCTGCATGGCAAAGCGGGGTAAGGGGGAATGGGTCCAAACACTCACTACCCAGTGTATGCACACACACCCCCTCCCCAAACAGCTGCTTCAACATCACCTGGGAGCAGCTTGGAAGCATTTGGGCCTCTCCCCAGAACTGCTGAAGCAGACTCTGCATTTGGACATGATTCAGGGGTGAATGCATGCCGACGTTACTTTCAGAATCTGTGAATGGAGACACTTGTCCCAGGCTGCCCACCTCTGCAGAGGGAATGTTGAGGAAGGAAAATGAGATGTGTTGATCAGAGAGTGTCTTCAAGAGGTAGATGCATCTGACAGATGTTAGATAAAAATGATAGAGATGTTCCTACTGCATGGATAAAAGTGTTGCTCCGAAAGGAAACCCAGGAGAGCCTCCTCACCTTCCAGAAAGCAAAATCCTGGCAGATGTACATATGTGGTGTCACAGTCTGGGTGGGGCTGACAGGTGTGGTGCCGAGTCAGACTTCTCTGGGATTTACTTGCTGGCTGGTCGGCAGTCTAGCAAATTTCATCTCTTTTGTGTCCTAGTTTTCTCCTCTGCAAAACTGGGATTTTAGAGGATATTATAGGAGTTCAGACAAAGTGTTGAGAACAGTGCTGAGTCCAGACCCAGTACTCTGTAGACAGATGGCCACTATTTCCATCTTACGTAGAGTCCCGGGGACCCCGTGAGATAACACACCTAAGGGGAACATAGTGTTAGTTTACCTCGCTGAATTGCAACAGTAAGAAGACAGGGACCTGAGCTTTTGGGTCTGAGGAGTGAGGACTTAACAGCTGTTCGTAGACATTATTGTTGTTGCTACTGGTATTATTGTCATTAACTGCAGACCACGTCCACGGTCCCTGCCTTCAGGTCTTCCTTGAGCTTGTGCAATCCCCAAGGGAAGCTCCACACATGAGATTCTCAGCAAAGTCACTTTATAAGAGCAAATCCCGCCTCCTGCATACACACACACACACACACACACACACACACCCCATCTCTAGCTCCCAAAGGACCTTCATGGAAAGGAACGGGATGACGAGGTCAAGGCTAGAGCATCTGTCCTCACAACCAAGGAAAGCCAACAGAGTTCAGAGCAACATACCATCCAAGTCAAAGTTTATATGATGGTCATCCAGGGCTCGTCTCCACTCTATAAGCACTGGTGAAGCCTCTGTTTCCTTCCACCTGCTACTGTCCCCAGCATCTAGTGCGGTGCTCAATGTACAACAGGTTCTTAATAAATATTGGTTAAACCGGGCAAACTCTCAAACTGGACCCTGTCACTCAGGAGGCCAGAGAATCCTGACACTGCAGGACAAAGCACAAGGGCAAAGCGGACTGCCCCGTGTCCCTGTCCCCCAGTGGTCACTTTAAGCAGACACCTGCTAATTTGTCTTACTATCAACATCTACAGGATGATGATGATAATAATAATAATAACAACAAAAACAACTATTCTTGATTGAGTACAAAGTGCCATGCTATAGAATAATACATACATTTAAACCTCACGCCAACCACGTACCTTATCTCCATTTTACAGGTGAGGGAGCTGCGCTTCTGAGGGGTCAATGGTTACAGGTGAGGGAGTTAGTCAGGGGCAGAGCTGCTCTTCCAGCCCAGGTCCATCTAAGTCTCAGCTTCTTTTCTCTCCATTGCATGAGACCATCTGGTTAAAGGGGCTATCATCGCCCCTGGTTTTTCAATAGACCTCCAGCAAGCTTCCATTAACGTAGGCCAGGAATACGTACAATGGCACGTTGCTCTTGGAAGATTTCCTTCTCAGGGGGCAGCCTCTCTCAGACTCTGTCCTGACTGGATATCATTGATAGGACACCGGGAAGCAACCCACACAACCACCATCCACCTGACTATCTCTTCATTATATAGGCGTGTGCTGACAGTTCCCGAGTGACTGGGAGTGTGTGCGCATGTGTGCGTGGGTGGAGAATGGGCTGTCGAATTGGGCGGGGCATCAAAAAAGACACTAGAGACCCAAGATGGTTCCTACCCCAAGGACTCTGCAGTGTGTGGGAGAAAGAGATAAACATAATTGTGATGATACTGCACGGAGTATGGTAAAGGCTAAACAGGTTCTTTCCAGGGGAGGGGAATTTGAATCAACTCTGTTAAAGCTACAGGGGGAATTTCTGAAGGAGGTGCTGGCATTTGAATTGGACCTTGGAGCACAGTTCAGATTTGGGTGGGTGGAAAAGTACAGACTAGAAAGAAGAGCACCCTGGCCGTAAAGAACGGCACAGGCAAAGGTACGGAGGTGACAAAGTGAAGGCTGGTTATGGGATACACTTGCTTCACTGGCCTGCCTCAGTCTGTGGGATGGCCTGGCTTTCCTTTCTCTTTCGGGTTAAGAAGGGTGAGGTCCATTTGAGGTGCTAGTATTGTGCCAAGAAGGGATGACATATTCAGACCTATGAACCTCTGACCACTTGAGAAGGGAGCTTTAAGGAAATGGGACACCGAGAAAATGCACTTTTAGAGTGAGTGGAAGAGAAGAGAGTAGGATTGACCTGCACATAGCCTAAAGTATGCTACTCCGTCCTTCTAAAGCCATAGCAGACATTAATCAATAATAGCATTGCCTTAGATGGGATGCCTGGGTGGCTCAGTCGGTCAAGCATCTGACTCTTGATTTCAGCTTAGGTCATGATCTCAGGGTCAAGAGATCAAGCCCCATGTTGGGCTCTGCACTCAGCAGGGAGTCTGCTTAGGATTCTGTCTCTCCCTCTCTGTCTGTCCCTCCCTCTACTCATGATCTCTCTCTCTCAATCTTAAAAAAATAATAATAGCATTGCCTTAGAATCCCTTCAACCCAGCACTCCTTCACCCACTAACACCTGATTCCGGATTGTATATGAAATGCTGCCCATTTCCCCTCCCCGTGGTGGTGCATAGGGTACCTGGAGAGAAGTCTCCAGGAGTCAGAGGACTTGGATTTGAATCCTTGTTTTTCCACCTTCTGCCTTTGTCCTATTGAACGATTGGGCTCGTCCCCTCAAGCTATTGCTTAGCCATTTCCAGGTGGGAAGAGGAGGGCCTAACATGGTTTGGACACTACACCAGAGGCAACGCTATGTATTTACTTAGTCCCCTTTTCTTCTCTTCCTGGATGCACAGCAAAACAGCATTTCCCAGCCTCCTCTATGGTGAGGTGGGACCAGGTGGCTGATTTGGCCAAGGGAACGGTGACAGAAGCCATATGTGCAACCACCATGTTCCTCCACATCCTCTGTCCCCTCGTCTGCAGGGGACTCCATGGAGGACTTGAAGGCCCTCGGAGAGGGGACAATAGCTAGATGGACAGCCTCGGTGCCTAAGTCCCCACTTGGAAGTCCACCACACTTTCAACTGAATTAATGTGAAGGAGAAATCAACTTCCTTTTGGTTAAGCCACTGAGGCTTTGGAGTCGGTCCAGCAGCTACAGTGACCCATCCCAACAACAACAACAACAAAAAAAGCAAACATGTGACTTCATTTAAATGCCTTAACAGCTCTCTCAGGAAGATATGACCCTTCCCCCCTCCCCCAATTTTGCTTTCGTACTGATGACAAAACTGCAGCTCAAGGAGGTGAGATAAATTCCTTCGAGAAGGTGATGACGTTTCCGAAGGCTCCAACGTCACCAAGCCCTGCATCTTTCCACAGCACCCAGCAGCTTTTGATCAAGACCTGTGTATAGTCCCAGAATTTGAGGAAATTCTGAAGGCCTGGTGAGCTCCCGGAGGTGAGAAGGTTCATAATCACTCAAGAAGGAGTCCTGCAGAGACTGATTATGGAGGTGATGGCGAGAAACCCAGGCAGGCCACCTTTGCCTGCTGGAGGGGCAGCGCTGGGTGCAGATTCTCTCCAAAGCTCGTGTATGCAGAGGGGGAGGGGAGGGAGCACTGGAACCAAAAGCCCTGTGCCCCTGAGGAGCCAGTGGGATCGGGAGGGGGTGGGGTGGGGAGAGGGTGAGTGGAATAATTATAATGGCATGGCAGTAAATGAGCATACTTTTAAATATCAGCCTGATTTACAGGTTCCGCCCACTTAATTGCTTCTTTCATAAACTCTGCACATTCAATACATCATGGGAAAACATTAAAGAAAGAGTCCTCATGTAAAATATTAAAGGCAAATGGCCTTTTCAAGGGACAGCCACCCACTGCTTCCCGGTGTGGCCAGGTGTGGGGTCTGGACTGGACACAGAGCTTATGTGGGACAGCTGCCTCCCACCCCCCACCCCCTCCACTTCTCTGAAGCTGGCCCAGCCTGTGCCTGAGTCTGAAGGGACAGGGAGGGGACCCCTGGCCCTCAGCTGCAGCCCTGGCTTCTGGCCTTATTCCCAGTTGCCAAGATTAATAAAGCAGGCAAGGCTTTGCACGGGAACTTTGCATCAAACCCAGTCCTGCAATTATGAGAAGGGGACCTCCCCATAAACCCCCCAAGGTGATCATAGCTTGGCATAGAGGAAACCTTGTTGGGATGTTCAAAGATTTTCAAGATGTTGCTTAAAGAGGATTTAGGTTTACTTTAAAGAACTATAAAACTGTCTCTCCTATCTTAGGTTTGAGTATCTGGGTATTGTTGACCATAAAGGGAAAAAAAAAAAAAAAGCAAAGTCGATTTTCTGCTTAAAACTGGAGGAAGTGGGGCACCTGGGTGACTCAATGGGTTAAGGCCTCTGCCTTCGCCTCAGGTCGTGATCCCAGGGTCCTGGGATCGAGCCCCGCATCGGGCTCTCTGCTCAGCGGGGAGCCTGCTTCCCTTCCTCTCTCTCTGCCTGCCTCTCTGCCTCCTTGTGATCTCTGTCTGTCAAATAAATAAATAAAAATAAAAATCCTTAAAAAAAAACTGGAAGAAATAATTTAAACTCCTTTCTCTAAACACTCAGTAACAAGTCCTCACTGACCACCTACTACATGCCCAGTGCTATTCGCCAGTTTGGAGAACATAAGACATGAGCCATGCTTTTAAGGTGTTTCCAAGTTGGGAGATAAGGTACAGAACACACGAGAACATTCAGCATCTCTTCATTCAGTTATGGAAGGCCTACTGTGCATACCATGCAAGGCCAGGCACAGGACAGACATACAGATGGGATGGAGGGGTTGTGTCTCCAAGGGTGGGTGGCCCATAAGTTTCTCACGATTCTCAAGCTGGAAATCAAGATAAGGATGCTACCTTGGCTGGCGTCGGGTGAGGACCATCATCTAGGCTTTAAACTGCCGAATGCTCATTGTGTTCTCACATGGAAGAAGAGGGATGGGAGAGGTCTCTGGGATCTCTTTATAAGGGTCTTAATGCTATTCATGAAGGTTTTACTCTACGATCTAATCACCTTCTGAGGGCTCACCTCCTAATACAGTCACACCGGAGGTGAGAATTTAGACATACGAATTTCGGGGGGACACAAACATTCAGTCCACTGCAGATGGCTGTGGGTAGAGCTAATTAGCATTGTGCTGGTGAATGTTTAATAACCTGCTAACAGAGAAAGGAAAAGATCCCTGGATTGTAGCACTTGCTGTGGTGTAAACACTCCCAGTATGGGTATGGCCAACTTCAAGCTATAGAAGTGACCACGATTGAATGAGGCTTTGGGAAGAGACTCGCTTGCTAACCAATGTGACGTGGCTAGCACGTGGCTGCTAGAAGGAAAAGTCAGACTGGGTGGTATGTGCAGTAAATGTCTTGCAGTTCAGAGAAGGGCAGAATATCCTCTCATTCAGGAAAGGGTTCCTTGGGCAGCATAGATGGGTGCTAGGCATCTAGGATGGCCAAGGTTTGGAGAGAAGGAAGAAAGGGCATTCTAGGCCAAGGATGCCAACCAAAGCAAAGGCACAAAGGCAGAAATGGGTAGGGGATTCATGTGTTACTGGAAGATGGAAGAGGGAACCAGAGCACCATGAAATCACAAGGAAGAGAGTCTTGAAAATATGACCCAAGCTGTGTGTGCCATCATGGGCTAGAGAAAGAGGTTTCAACACATAGGAGACCCACTGGGGTCTTCATTCTGGTTCAGGTCCTGGAAGCCAGCACTAATACCTGCTCTCAGTGGTACAACCATCTCCAGGAGAATGAGAAAGTCCCTCTAATAATAATTATAATAATAGCAAACACTTATGAAGGACTATTGTCTGGACCTTTTTGCCTGGGATCCCATAGCTAGTAATGACAAAAGCAAGATTTAACCCCAGTCGGGTTGATTCTGAGTCTTCCCTCTTAACCACTCTGCTATTTCTTTTCCTTCTAAACTTCTAAAACTTCAAACATGTATAAAATAGTGAACTCTCATACCTACCATTCAACTTTAGCAATCATTAATTCATGGCCAATCTTATTTTTATTTGAACTCCCATTTTAAAAAAAAATAAAAATAAACTCCCACTTTTTCCCACTCCCCAATTATTTTGAAACAAATCCCAGGCATATATAATTTCATCCATAAATATTTCAGTATGTATCTCTAAAATATAAGGACTCATAAAACACACACAATCCCATTACTGTATTTAAAATTAACAATAATTTTTAATTATATTCAATACCCAATCAGTGGTCACATTTCTCCAATTATCTCATAAATGCAGTACAAAATAATAAATGTGTGTTCAAATTAGGGTCCATGCACTATTTATGTGTTGTATTTGGTTGCTCTTTATGTCTCTTCTAAGTTCTCTTCTTTTATGATATAATTTATTTGTAGAAGAAACACATTATTTGTTCTGTGATGTTTCCCACAATTGGATTTTGCTGTTTAGGTCCCCATGGTATCATCTCTCCACATGTTTCTCTGCTCGCAGCATTTCTAGTAAACTGGGAGTTGTTTCTGGAAGCTTGATTATATTTAATTTTTTTTAGTATGCATTGACACATAATAAAACTGAAATTAAGCATAAAAATTAACTTTGAGCTTCCTGGTTGCCAAAGCAAAGAAATCAAAACAAGTTACTTAGCATTTATTCCACAATAATAGGGAACATAGCAGATCACTAGGAAATAAGGTTTTTCAAAGCTCTATGGTAATTTGCAATGCAAAAATTTAAAGGCATACTGAAAAACAGATGAGCTGTACCTTTAATAGCATTTTACAAAAAACAAAAACAAAAACAAAAAACAGGAGCTCCCCTCCCCTTTTTTTTCGGTATCTATGAAGATTCCATTTAAAGAAAAGTCATCAAGATTACCTCTTAGGAAATGTTGTATTCTTCCAATAGGAGACACCTCAACTCAGGTGTCTTTCTTTTTGTGATCTTAACAGCCAATGATAATTACTGCCTCAATCCATTATCCCATTAGGAGCCACATAATAGTGATGTTCTAATTCTATCATTCCTTCTTCATTTGCTCCAGAAACTGAAATCTTTCCATAAAGAAAAATTTTCTCTTACTACTTGTTAATTATTTGGTTAGCTTAATAAATAGTTCATAGAATGCAGGACAAACATCTAAGTCTTTCCTTTTATTTATTACATTTTGAAATTCTGTGTTTTTCCTATTATGTCCAAAGATGAACCCTGAGGCCTTTGTTATTGCTGTTTACATGTTTGTCAGTTGCTGTTTTTTATCAGTATGAACTTGAGGATCTAAACATGGGCAATATGTTCAAATCTGTTGTACTTGGAATGCATTTAATGCTACAACTCTTCCATTTTTGACTAATGGGAATCTTCTGGGTTCTTTTGGCTCCTGAGTTATTTTGAGATAATCCTAGTCATCTTTAATATCTATATCTTAGCAGTCTTTAATATCTTTTTAAAAAGATTTTATTTATTTGGCAGAGTGAGACAGCGAGAGAGGGAACACAAACCAGGGTAGTGGGAGAGGGAGAAGCAGGCTTCCCGTCGAGCAGGGAGCCCAATGCCAGGCTCAATCCCAGGACCCTGGGATCCTGAGTTGAAGGCAGACGCTTAACAACTGAGCCATGCAGGTGCCCCGTCTTTAATATCTTTAATAATTTAATATATTAGAGACTAGTAGTCTTTAATAACTATCAACACTAATAGTCCTTAATATCTTGACTTCTGGAATGACAAGGCTTGCCTTGCACATCATCTCCCTAGACCTAGGATCATTTATTTCTCCAGTAGGAAATGGTATTTAGAGACCACGCTCTAGGTCTCTAAAGGGATGTCCTTTACTGCTTCTACCAGAGGCAAACAGTGGTGTAAAGACTTGAAGCTACAGATGAGTTAAGTTTTTTTCTGTTTGGGCTTAGTTTTTGCTGAGCAGAAACAAAGACAGGATATACAATATAGATAAATTTTCAGGTTAACCAGGTTGTCACAATTTGTCCCCTTAGTTCTTCCCTTGTTGTACCCCTAAAATCTTCATGAAAAACAAGACAAAACAAACAAAAATGAATGAATAAATAAAAATTTCCCCAGAGAGCATCCTCAGTTTCAAAGATCTAATGTGTGAAATTTTTCTCCACAATCTCACCCACCTAAAAAGGAGGAAGGAACTAACCCCTTAATTAATTTGTGGCATAGGGAAAGGGTCCTGAAAACAAATATTCTCAGTGTTCTTTAAAACAAAACAAAACAAAACAAAAAAATAACTTCTGTAATATTCTCAAACAAACAAACAAAACTCATTACCTAGAGTTTTGGTGTGCAGATCTTCCAGTGTTGACCCAGTAATACCTCTTAGCTCAATTTCCAAATTGCAATAGGCCCATATGTTTTTGGAGGGCCTGGAGATCAGCCATGTTATGTTGACATTTCTGAAACACATAGTCTGGGCAAGACTTCCTAAGACAAGTATCACTTGCTTTGAGAGAGGTAGGAGATGGTTAGGGAGACACCAAAGTCCTTTACTTTTCTTCCTGGGCATGCAACAAAAACCTATGTTTCCCAGTCTCCCTTGAAGTTAGAAATGGCCATATAATGAAATTCTAGTCAATGGAACATGGGAGGATATAGTATGAGTCACTTCCAAGCTTGGCCCATTAAACGCCCCCTCCAGGGGCTCTTCTCTCTCTTATTTGCTTCTCTTAACTTGGCACATAGGATAGAATGGACACAACCATCTCACATTTACAGGCAATGGGTTGAAGATGAAAGAGGCTCCATCATCCTCAATCCCTGAATGGCTGCATGGAAGAGAGCTGCCCCCTTCAGCCAGGAATGCCTGCACTGATTCACACAAGAGAAAAAAATCATATGTACTTCTACTAAATTTGAGCCATGATATATGTCTGTCTCTATTTGTTATAGAAGTTAGCATTACTTTACTAAACCAAAAAGTTTTATAACCCAAAGGAGCCACTCTCTATAAGGCTCAGATGTACTGGGTTCATAAGATCTTTCCCTGAAATGTCCACTGGTTCTTTAACATCCTCTTAAAATTGAAGTTTATTTTCTCCTTGTAAGATTAAACTGGCCTGAGAAAATGAAACCAAGTTTGAGGAAGCACAGCCCTTTGGAACATGCATAACCGGTACGGTATTATAGTTCAAAAAACAATACCTTGATTAAAGAGCCAAAACAAAACACAACACAACAAAGTGAACTATTTAGTCAGGTTGCCTGGGCTCATAAGCTGATTCCAAATTTTACTATCTGCAGACTCAGGCAAAAATCCTTCTGTCTTGGGGTGGCTGGATGGTTCTGTTGGTTAAGTGTCCAACTCTTGGTTTCAACTCAGGTCATGATCTTGGGGTTGGGAGATCAAGTCCACATGGGGTTCTGAGCTCAGCCAGGAATCTGTTTCCCCTCTCCTTCTACCTCTGCCCCTGTCTTCACTTGTGCGCTCTCTCTCTCTCAAATAAATAAATCTTAAAAAAACAAAACAAAACAAACAAACAAATAAAAAACTCTCTGTATTAATTTTACTACCTGTCAGAATGGAAATAAAGATTTGAGTCAATTCATACAAAGTGCTTAGATCAGTGTCTGGCATATTATATGTGCTCAGTAAAAGTTAGCTACCATAAAAAAAATTTCATCAACTAATCTATCGAACAAATGTGTATGGCATGCCTCCTGTGGTTAGTCTCTGTTCTTGGCCTGTGGTTTCAGGGGAGTGAGTGTTTGATGGAGGAAAAATCTGGCTGCCATCATAAATCAAGAGGTGGATGGGAACTCTAGAACAGAGCATTTTTATATTCCTATCAGATTTAAATTCTGTTTGTCTCTGACCAGAGTCTCACTTACTCATTCAACCATCCAATCACAAGACACATGGCATGCATGGAACTAGAACACACGGCTGGGGTTGGGACAAGACAAAGATGAGTAAGTTACATTGAATAATTATGACTTTAAAATTTCTCCAAGAAGGGGCACCTGGGTGGCTCAGTGGGTTAAGCCTCTGCCTTTGGCTCGGGTCATGATCCCAGGGTCCTGGGATCGAGCCCCACATCTGGCTCTCTGCTCTGCGGGGAGCCTGCTTCCTCCTCTCCCTCTGCCTGCCTCTCTGCCTACTTGTGAGCTCTGTCTGTCAAATAAATAAATAAAATCTTAAAAAAAAAAATTTCTCCAAGAATAGGGGCACTAGGGTGGCCTTAGTCGGTTAAGCATCAGGCAGTTGATTTTGGCTCAGGCCATGATCTCAGTGTTGTGGTACTGAGCCCCGAATTGGGCTCCATGCTCCGTGGGGAGTCTGCTTGAGGATTCTCTCCCTCCCTCTCCATTTTCCCCTTCCCCACCTCAGTCTCTAAAATAAATAACATGAATCTTAAAAAAAAAAAGTTCTGCTAGAGGAGTCAAGCACACCTGAAAAAAGGAGTCCTAAGTACTTTCTAAGGTAGCATAGGATGAACTGAAATTGCTTAATCTCCTGTCAGTTGACAAACAAACTAACTTTTGGATCCCTTGTCTCTGGAACTGGTTACTTCAGGGTGCCAAATTCAGTGCCCACCAGGGGACAAGGCAGGGACTTCAACGAGCACCATCAATCATCCTAAACAACAGGCTTCCGTGGGAATCCCTTCCAACGGGTGGGATGGGATTGGCTGTCATGTGGGAAGGTGGGCCCAACTTGCCAGTTCTAGCTTTTTAAGAAAAGATCTCCACACAGTGACTTCCATAGTCTGGGGCGGGGGGTGGGGGGTGGGGGGTAAAAAAATCTAGCAACTCTTCCATAAATCCAGATTTTTACGTGAAAACTTATAATTGTGAAATGTTAACACATTTTTCTAAAAATGTTTCCTGAGTGCCTATGTCCACCAAAACCCGAATGTGGACCAACCCTGGCACGGAGGCCTTCCGTTGCAAACCTCTGATTTGTTTAATGGAGAGGAGTGAAGGGGATTT
Source organism: Martes martes (assembly GCF_963455335.1). Taxonomy (NCBI): domain Eukaryota; kingdom Metazoa; phylum Chordata; class Mammalia; order Carnivora; family Mustelidae; genus Martes; species Martes martes. Next base: position 31,288,514 of record NC_137905.1, on the reverse strand, counting down.
TGGCAGATAGAGAGTGAGAATCACTAGTGGCAAATCTTTCAGTGAAAAGGAAGCAAATCAAAACAACAACAGGGAGGAGTCCCGGGCTCCGGGAAGGAAGCCATCCCACTCCCCCTTCGTGCAGGCAGCAGCCGGCATGCCAGGGGGGTCCGGCTCCACATGAGTGCCCTTAATCACTGGCGTGACATGTCAATCGGCAATTTTCTCAGCGGCGAGAACCCTCCAATGCCATTTTACCAATATGAATATAGTCCAAGTGATCACTGGGGGAGAATACATAAACAGACTGTATATATATACATATATACACATATATATGTATATATATACACACATATATATGTATACATATATATATTTCATATATATATATATGGAAACTTTGGAAGGAAATAGTATATCAGAAGGATTCATTACAGAAATTCAAACAAGGGCCCATATGTTTCCCTCTCTTTATGGTGGAATTCACAGACTGCCTGTAATAATATGAGGGCAGCAAGGGTGGGGGGCAGGGAGTAGGACTTGTTTGTTGAGGCGGAGCATGAGATCCAAACAGCAGATAAATAACCGAGATATCTTTATGATTATACAGGCCCATGCCTCATGAGCTCATAGAAGTTTCCTTGCTGGTATACATTGGCAATGATGTTTTAATTAACATTGGCTGGATGTGATAAGAATGGTCTCCTGTCTTTATTTTCTGTCCATCTCCCTGCCCACCCCCCCACCCCTCCTTTGTCTTTAAGTAAACCTAAGAATTTGTTCCCTCTGGATATCAGTCTCTCTTGAACTTTATTGTTTGGAATCAAAAGTCCCTTGCGATTTCCAGGTTGACTGAAGGTCACATGGCAACAATACAAGAACTTACCCAGAAGTTATGGTTCCTTATAATTTAAGAGAATTACATTTATTCTCAGAGTCTGTCCGAGGCTGTATACAATGTAAAATTTTATTTTATCTTTTAGATAATAAATTTTCCTATAAATCTCAGAACACATTAGCTGTTTTAGACCAGTTTGGGGGGGCCTGAAGGGATAAAAAGGGGGAACTTTTCCGTACACATGCGTGCACGTGCACGTGCACACAGTTGTGCCTGGTTTAAGTTCTGCGACCATGTTTACATTAATGTCCTTCTAATTTGTGCTTTATCCTGTAGGACTTGATCTACCAGGGATGATGCCAAAAGTTTAGAATGCACAGTTCAGGCTTCCTGAAGGATAAGGAAAGGCAGAGGTGTGTTTCCCTCTGAAATATTAGGCGATTAATTAATATTAATTAATTGACTTTTGTAAAGGAAGAAACCATCTTTCCTTCTTAAGTTAATCTTCCAAGAAACCCTGGATGAATTCCATATGAGAGATTATTGGGAATGAAAGGTTTAAAGGAGTTACATATAGTAGAGTATACATATTTATAAAGAAGAAGGAAGGAAGGAAGGAAGGGAGGGAGGGAGGGAGGGAGGGACAGAGGTAGGGAGGGAGGGGGTGAGGGAGGACCCCCCACTGTCATTGTACCTGGGGAGATAAGTGATGTTGCCACCGTCTTTCCCGGACCACCTGTAAGGCTTTGTCTCTTTCTTTCCTTCTCTTTCTAGTTAACCTTAAGTTTAAGCCCTAATAAAATACAAATTTATGGGGATCAAGCTTGTCACCAGCTTTTCATTAGTGTCAGTTTCTCTTCAATTTCATCTAATTCAGTTTGGGGCATTTAAAAATGTTTTATCACGCTTGCTAGAGAGGTTTTGCGTACTCACCACCAGGACGAGGAATGACCGTTTTTGAAATAAACCAAGACCTGAGACTAAGATCAGGGACTAAGATACCGACGGTGCCTTAGAGCGGGGGTCTTTGCGAGGCCCCAACCCCTCATGTTTTAATCAGGAAAAACGGGTGGCAGGTCACAAAGATTAGGCTTAACCTTCCTGATATACATCAGATCTCTTGCCCTTTCAACCTTCCAGCAGTGTGAGGAGGCATTCTTTCTGAAACTCATAAATTAGAGGCCAAGGTTTCTTTGCAAAGTATAATGACAAGATGACAGAATGCACATGAAGCCTGACTCTTTTCCCTAGACACGAGATTTTTATTTATTTTCTTAGGAATGTTCAGCCACGATCGGTGGGTCAAGGGGAGTCCTGCATGTATTTTTTTTTTTTTTAATGAAAAAAAAAATGCTCTGGTCATGAGTGCATTCTGCTAAGATTTAAGACCCTCAAAACCCCAAATGACTCTTCCTCGTTTACATGCTTGTTTCAAAATCCACTAAGTAACTTATTCAGGTTCTGAAAGTTATATACAATATAAATCCATCCAGGCTGAAGCAAAAAAACCCAGGAGCTATAAAGCTGGTTTCTATAGTGTTTGGACATAATGCTGTTCTCAAGTGAAATCATAAGGGAATAGGGCACTTAAAATAGGGTGTCACATTTCAAGGTAATAAATAGCAGATTGATTCTACCTCCCAATTGATCCTGCAGTTTACTTATACACAAGATGGAAAATAAAGTACCAAAGCCACTGTGATTTACTTTGTAGAAATGAGACACTCAGTATTAGTTTAAGTGAAGGCAAAGACCAGCTCTGACAATTTATTACAGGCTCAGTCCAAATGTAGTTTGGATCAAGTTGCACTATTGGCACACACGTATCGCATGCTTTTAGCGTCTCTGCAATTAAACACATTGTGAGCCTCTTTAGTTCTTCACATACATTTCGTTATGTTCTTCAAACTCGCTTTGCCATCCAACAAGAGATAAAAAGGAAATTCACTCCCTTTCTTTGCTTCCCATAGACTCCATTAAATAACGGGACATCATCTCATCTCATCCCTCTCTACGCAGGAGTGGTTTGTCCTATTCAGAATTTGGGATGTGGTCTGTTTGTTTTTGTCATTCTCTTCAATATTTTTCTCCCTTTCAAGCACCGTGTCCCCTAATATGTTGGCTTTATTATGGATGGCAAACACGTTTATTCTAAGGATGTTTGAGGAATTTTCCAGCATCTCTGAGTCATTAAATCCTGGCTCTGGTCCAGCTGGTGTGTGGCTGAAGGTGGTGACCTGTCCCTTCCTTCTGGCCCAATGGTACCGAATCACAGTAGTAACAAAACATAATGTTCTTGAGCTCTCACAATACGTCAGACCCTGTGGTAAGTGCTTGTCAATGCTTGTCGCATCCTGTGTTCTCAACTCTCAAAACAGGCATATGAAGGAGGTTTGAATACGAATTGAGGTTTAGTGACATCGAGCAAAAGACTAAGGAACTGAAACCCAGCCCAGTCTGATTTCAGAGTCCGTGATCCGGACGGGTGTGGTGCCACGTCTTCAAGAAGGGTTCCCTGTAGGACCAAAGACGACAAGTTCCTTGTGGATCCGCTGTTCCTAATTCTCCATTAATATGTTGCACTGAACCACATCATACAATTAAAACATGAACCTGGTGTGAGAGCTCAAGATATTTGTATGAAGTTCCTACTCCATTTTATCAGCCCAGTTTTCTGTTTTGTTTTGTTTTGTTTTTGTAATTTCAGTGCGAGCATCCTTGTGTGTGTGTGTGTGGTGGGGGGAGGGGTTGCGATGGAGACATCATGCCTACATGCAGTATGGATCATCCGCTCTGTCATAGTTCTGGAAACCTTTCAGGCTAGGATTCTTCACATATTCTGCTATCTCTTCTGAAAGTATCGCTTGCACTACGTGTAAAATAATTTGTAATAAGTGAGATTAAATCTTTTTCCTTCTACTTCATTGATGTACGTTCATGCACTCTCATTTCTCAAATGCATTAGGAGAAACATTCAACTCTCAGACACCCTGGGAAGTGTGTCCAGTTTCTATTTTAGGGTTTTGTTTAAGCTGTTCTTGCATTCTATAATGGAAGCCTGTCTCTCTAATGTGTAGGAGAAGACGTATCTGTGGTGTGATACAGAGAAACTTTGGGGTTCTGAAACAGATCTTGCTGGCCATTAACAGTCAGGAAGAGCTCTCAAAGTTCAGTGGGGGGAAAGTATTGATTAGAAACAAAATCAAAATATTATGGAATCAAATAAACAAGAGAGGAGATATTACAGGGAATGTAAAATGATGTAGCCCTTTGGGAAACAGTCTGATGATTCCTTAATAAGCATGGACTTACCATATGACCAAGTAGTTCCATGTTTAGGTATATATCCAAAAAAAAATCAAAACATATATTTACACAAAAAAATTGTACATAAATGTTCACAGCAGCATTTGTCAACAATATGCAAAAGGTGGAAACAACTCAAGTGTCCATCCACACAGACAAAAGGATAAATAAAATATGGTACATCCATACAATGGAATAGTATACTGCAGTATAAAGGACGTGACTAGTGATAAATGCTACAACACAGATAGTCCTCAAAACACATTACGAAAGAAGCAATCATAGAAGACCTCAGATTGTATGAAATGTCCAGAATCGATAAATCTGTAGAGACAGAAAGTCAATTGTCGCTTGCCTGAGGCTGGGGTAGAGGTTTATAAGAAAACGGAGCATGTTATTAACAAGTATGGGATTTCCTTTGGTGGACTGAAAACATTAAAAAATTGATGTGGCAATGGCTGCCCAACTCTGTGATTAGGCAAAAACCCTTGTGTACTTTAATGGGTAAATTATACGGTATATGAATTCTAACTAAATAAAGCTGTTATATAAAAAATAAACCAGAAAAACCTCATATGGTTAGACATTAGAAACCACACTCTGAATAATCATAAGTCAAGGATGAAATCTTAATAGAAATCAGAATATATTTAGACCTGAATAATAAATAATACTATGTATAAAAAATGTGTGAGATTATGGGGCGCCTGGGTGGCTCAGTCAGTTAAGCATCCGACTCTTGATTTCAACTCGGGTCTGATCTCAGGGTCATGAGATTGAGCCCCACATCAGGCTCCATACTCAGCACAGACTCTGCTTGAGATTCTCTCTCTCCCTCTGCCCCTCCTCCTGCTTACATGCATGCACAATAAGTAAATAAAAAAACAAACAAAATCTTTTTAAAAAGTGGAGATTAGATAAAGCTTTCTTAGAGGAAAAGTTATAGACTTGTATATCGGTGGTTATATTAAAAAGCAAGCTGATGTTGAATAAGGTCAGCATCCAACGTGGTTTGGCAATGATAAACCCAGAAATAGAAGGATGGAAATAATAGAAATAACAGCAGATATTAATGAGATGAAAAATAAATGTACAATATAGAGTATCCACAGAATCAAATGTTGGTTTTCTTAAAGGACTCATAAAACTAATAAGCTTCTGGCAAGACTTTTAAAGAATAAAGGGGGGGAGGAGCCAATACATATGATTAGAAATGAAAATGGGGATCGCCACTGAGCTGCCAAGACCAAAAAGAAAATAAAATTAGTAATGATTTATTCTCAGACATTTGAAAACAGATAATACAGACAGAACTTAAAAAACTAACTCAGAACAATTAGAAAATTTGAATAGTCTTATAATCATTAAAGAAATCGTTTTCATAGTTTAGTTCCTCACGAGAAACCTCCAATTCGACAGTTTTCTGGTGAGTTCTAGCAACTTGTAAAGAACAGAGTATTCCAAACAAACACACATTTTTCCAGAGAAGAATAAAAGAGGGAACAGTCCTTGGCACATTTAATGAGACTAGTATAATTGTGATTCCAAAACCACTCAAGGCTTCACTCATGAAAAATAAACAAATATTCCAAACAAAATATTAGTAAACAGAATCCACTCATGTGTAAAATAGATCATGGCAAGTTAGGTTTATTTCTAGAATGCAAGCTTGATTTAACATTTGGAAATCAGGGAATTAATTCACCATTATAAAGAAATTAAAGGAACAAAGTTACACGGTCATCTTATCAGATGCAGGAGAGAGTGTTCAGTACATGTCATTGTCTATTCACTAAAAAGGTGCTCAACAAACTAGAAAAAGGATAACATTTTAATATGGGAGAGGGTGTATTAGGGGGAAAAAAATCTTAGGCAAGCATTTACAAAATGTTGAAATGACAATGTGTTCTATTTGCTATCTCAAAGAAAATAAGGCCAGCCGCTATTACCACTTCTGGTCAACGTTGCACTGGGGGTCTAGAAAGGGCAGTAAGACATGAAAAAGAAAACAACAATATGTTTAAAGATGAGAAAGGAAATAAAAATGTCCCTGCTTGCAGGTAATGTCGTTTGTCTATATAAGAAAGCCAAAATTAGCTACTGAAAAATTACAGAAATTAAAGAGTTCAGCAAAGTTGCCACTATAAAAACAATCAATATACAGAGGTAAACAGCCTTTCCAAACACCTTCTACTGTTAGCGAGCATCACAAAAAAAACCATATGATTTATAGCAGCAACATGAAATATAAAATACATAGGAATAAACTAAATAGAAAATGTGTCAGATCCTCATGGAGAAAATGAGGAAATCATATTAAGAGACTTTTTTTTTAACTACATGGAGGAACAGAAAAGATTAATACAATAAGAAATTTGGTTGGCATCCAGATTTTTCTATAGATTGATGTGGTTTCATTCAAAATCCCAATGGGAGTTGCATTTGACATTCAGCTAAAAGAGAAGACTCCAGAACAGTCAAGAAAGAACAAAGAGAGAGGATTACCCTACTGGATATTGACTTCTTAAAAAGCCCCAGCAATTAAGACACTATGATATTGGAACAAGAGTAGGCAAGGAGATCAATGGAACAGAAGAGAAAATCCAGAAACAGAGCCACACCTGTCTGGAAGCTTGCCCCATGACAAAAATGGTACAATACAACAGATGGGTGAAGTTAGTCACTCGCAAAAATAGGAAACTGAGTGTCCCCTTTGCTCTCTACATAAAAACAAATTGTCAGGTAGATTAAGGCCTTATGTGAAAGAAAACATCATAAAAATTTTGGATGACAATTTCTTGAAGCTTTGGGATAGGGTAAGATTATTATTATTTTTTAAGATTTTATTTATTTATTTGACAGACAGAGATCACAATTAGGCAGAAAGGCAGGCAGAGAGAGAGGAAAGGAAGCAGGCTCCCCGCTGAGCAGAGAGCCCGATGCGGGGCTCGATCCCAGGACCCTGGGATCATGACCCGAGCCGAAGGCAGAGGCTTTAACCCACTGAGCCACCCAGGTGCCCATAGGGTAAGATTATTTAAACAAATGTTTAAAGTAAAGCACAAATCATAAAGGAAAAGATTGATCAATTCTATTCAGCAAAACACTCTATGAAGAGAATGAAATGTTTAAGTTGTAGAGAGCTATGCTTGCAATGCATGTAACCAATAAAAGGGGGGTAGGACCCAAAGTGTTTAAAAGCTCCTACAAAACATAGAGAAGAAAGATAAGCAGCCCAATAGAAAACTCAGCAGAATTATCAGACCTTTCAAAACAGGAATCACAAATGGACAATAAACATAGGAAAAGATGCTGATGATTGTTCGAAACCAGGAAATTGTGCATCGAAGTCACAGTGATATGATTTCACACCTACCAGATTGGCAAAAAAATGTTAAATGTCTGATTGAATTACGTTTTGTAGATCATATTGAGTATTACATGCTACTGGCAGAAGTCTGTAAGTTAGGTCAACCACACTGGAAAATGGTTTCACATTTACTATTTGGTAAATGAAAGAAAACAAATACCCCACAAATAAATTCTACCCTTGGAAGGCAACTTAGAAATCCCGCAGTAGACATTAACAAGATGGGTGATAGCAGCAAAGTTCATTCTAACAAAAGCAAAATAACCCCCAAATCTGAAGAAACACAAAAACCCACAGACAGGAGAACAGAGAAAGGAGGACAGGTGGTTACAGCAAAGACGTGAAGATTACGTTTTCCATTGCTCCACGTCAACACTGAAGAAGTTCAAGACACGATGCGGAGGGAATAAAGTCACAGATGAATATCGAGTGTAGGAGACCCTTTGTTCAAAAGCATAGGAGACTGAACCGAATCGAGATGGAAAGAAAACGAGGGAATGATGCGACGACATTTCGATTATGAGAGCGTCAAAGGCATTGCTAATCTATTTAACTTAGGTTGGTAAGTACGCGGATGCATCAGTAACATTTTTCTTTCATCTTAAAAATCCAACATAAATATTTTGAATTACTTAATATGAACAATTTTTAAATGTTCAAAGAGCCATAGATTGTTAGAAATCGAAGAGCGCCTCAAAGATAATCTTGTACTGTGATTCTCCAAGGTGGGACAGTCAGGGGCGCCTGGATGGCTCAATGGGTTAAGCGTCTGCCTTTGGCTCAAGTCTTGACCTCTGGGTCCTGGGATCAGGCCCTGTGTCAGGCTCCTCCAGTCTGCTTTTCCTTCTTATCCCTCTCCCTCTGCCCCTCCTCCCACGCATGCGCTCGCTCGCTCGCTCTCTCTCTCTCTCTCTCAAATAGATAAATAAATAAAATCTTCTAAAAAACGTGGTAACAGTCAGTTGAAATGAGGAGGAGGAGGATAGGGGTGATGGCAGTGATCCTGGCCGACCCTCTGATACCCTGTACTGAGTAGTTCACCATTCCTGATATTGCTACACCCAAGCTGGCCAACGGTTGGCCTTCAAACTCAATCAATGAGAGCAGAATCAAAATTCCTTAAATCCCAACATCACTTTCATGGAGGGCCTTAGACATCTGCTTCGTTCGTTGGGGGAAGAGGGCATGAAGTCGCAGCCATAGTGGGCCACCACCCAGAGACGACCTCCCTATGCCTTGTTTGTAATGACCTGCGATTTCTGGTACAAAGTGACCAAGTGAGGCGCTTATGGGCAAAATTAGATGGTTCTTTTCCTGAAATTCTTTTTTGGATTTTTTTTTTTTTTTCCCCAGAATCTGGGTGGCTCTGTGAAATGTGGCACCTCTGTGGACGTCATCCATTTTGTCTACCATGACATAACACCAGTCATTGAGAGAGTGGTTAACATTTGTTGAATGTTGAATTTGTTAGGCAATTGCACACATTATCTCATTTAATTCTTATGATAACAGTGATTCTGCAATTCTCTTCATTATATTCATGAAGTTAATACAGGCCTTAATAGCTTAAGAAACTTTTATCAGAGCTTTCAGTGCTCGCAAGTGACTGGCCTGGGTTTGAACCCAGTCCTGGCTGGCTTTAGTTTCTGCTGGCCTGGACTTCTTTCCCTATGCTTCTTTTCTCAAGAGCTGAAAAACTCTGACCAAATACAATCTCACTAGTTCAGAGGCAAGGAAACCAGGACCCTAAAACATAGGTAATTATGCAAAAGGAGTCCAGGTAGGAGACCAAAGTAGGTAATAAATGATAAGCCTGACAACAAATTGCATTCCGTTCAAAAGTGGGAAGGAGCATTTCAGCTGGTTTCAACTTGTTTCCATATCTGTGAAAGGGGAGAGGGGTTGCCCTCTTAATGGTTCTTAGGATTTTGGGGGGATCCGAGAATCTCTCCCCAGGAGGGCAGACACAGGCATGTATACATATGCAGACATAGGAAGTCAGAGGTTCTCCATCCTCTTGAACTGCCTTCTCAAGTCCTGTCAACACGAATAGATCCGAGACCAAGAGCCTCTGGAGCCCAGAGACATGCAAGTCCCTTCCAGCTGAATTATTCAGTGACTCTCGAATGTTCTCTTCAAAGAGCTACAAAAGGGAGCCTTCCTTGCCAGCCACAGGCGAGAGCAGGCGCCTTTCGTCTTCAATCCTCTGCTATCTGCAAACTGAGAAACTCAGTGGGGTCTCGCCAATATTTTAGTGTCTACCAAGGAGGGCTTTGTGTCAGGCTTGTTGGCAGTGAAACAGGAAATGAGGACGGGGACATTAATAGCCTTTGTAAACAGCACCTCCAAGGTCTTCAATCACCAATCTGAGGGTGTTCACCACCGGGGTGGAAAAAGAAGAAAAAAAAAAAAAAGAAGAAGAGGAAAAAGCCAAACAGGAAATGCAATGAAAGGAGATGAAAGCAGATCAATAAAGAGAGAAACATTTGGTTTGAAGTCTTGCCTTTAAAATAATGGGAACCCCCGCCCCCGGCCACCCCTTCCAGAAAGTAATTTGGGGCATTACCGCAGGTCTGGCCCTTAGGTGTAATTGCCCCAGATTCTAGCCACACAGAGGTTTAGAATTCCACAGCTTGTGCAAAGAATTCTGTTTGGGGGCATAGATTTATTACCACTTTTTAAACAGACGTTTTTAAAAAAGAATTTGCTTAACGTTAGAAGACAATACTGTAGATTCTTTTTCTTCTTCCCAAACGAAGGGGAGGCAGAAAAAGTTACCCTCGGAGCCTTTGTTCAAAGGACACTGCAATGCCATAGCATGGAAATGCATCTCGAGCTGAATTTCTAGGGCAAAGAGGCGATGGGCTTTTCTGGTATGAGGAAATTCCTCAGAGCTTTGAGAATGAGACACTGGTACCTGTGGTTCCCTAGATCATTCAGAATCCAACAGCCTCTAAGGAAATGCAAAGTATTGTTCCTTAGAGATGTCGGGTTCTTGAAAATTCAAGCCCAGTGAGGAGGGAATGGGAACACCCTTATCTCAAGACTTTAATTTTTGGTTTAGGCATTCACTTTGTTTTTAAGGCCTTGAGCCAAATGCGAAGTTCATGATCACACTTTTTCTGTCTGTTTTTCAGAGATGAGACCAGAGAGCTGAAGAGATTCTAGCAGGAAGGCGAACGGATTGGACGTTGAAGAGAAATTAAGGAGACAGAAACAGGATTCGATTACATGATGGAAGGGGCCATTATTCTGTGCGCTGGAAAGACGGACATTCCAATCCCATCCCTAAATGGCATTCAAACTCCCACCACCTGGAGAGCTCGCCTTATCTCTGTGGTTGGAAGCGAGAGCATGGAGTTGAAAATCCCAAGTGCTTTTCCAAATCCTATTTTGCAGATTGAACAGGATGAAATCACCCTTTCTGCTAATTTTATAATACTAGCTATGTTTAAAGGGAAACACCTCTTATTATTTTTATCACTCAATCAAGGGAAAAACATACATTATTTTGAGTATAGTATCTATGTGCTCATTAAATAATGTTTTTTAAACATTTATTTTGGTTTGGTATCTCTATGAAGCACTCAACAAGCAGTGAGTGGATGGCCCAGAATAATTGTTTCCTCTGTCTCTGCCTCTCTCCTTTTTAGACTTCAGCTCCCTAGCATACAGACAGGGGAACAGAGGGGATGTTACCAAGCTCAAACTGTTAGGCACTGTTACTTTTATACACTGATTTTTTTCCAGGGTGAGGGCAGGCACAAACATTTTACGGTAGGTGTTTTATCACATCTAAATTACTTACTCATCTCTCCCTTCCTGATCCTAGTGATTTACAGGTCTTAATTTTGTAGCTATTCCCTGTTAAGATTTCCCCTCTGCTGAGACCTCCTATTTTCCCCGCATTCTTCTATTTGACTCACAGTTTCTGTGGTCACCAGGTCACAGAGCACTAACGACCACCATAAACCATCAAGGTCATTCCTTCTATCTTGGCTCAGCTTCAGGGAAGCCCTCTTCTCTCATGGCTACGTGTCACGCCTGGGTGTCCATCCAACAGTCAGACTGGGAAGCCCCCATCAAGAATCCATTGAGCCCTGGTGCTCATTCTTGGTGGCCCATTGGACTTAGCTGGGGAGCTTTAAAAATAGAGCTGCTCAGTCCTCGTGGCTGGAGATTTTGAGATCAACGTCTGGTGTTGCCGGGCATCATGATTTTGTAGAAGTTGTTAGTAGATTTCACTTTGCAGCCAAGCTTGAGAACTGCCATCTTGGAATCTTTTCATTCCTTCTTGACTGAAGATTTTTTTCCTCTCCATGGACAATCACAATTAATGACATACCCAAATATTTGAAAACTGCTATGCACTTTCTTTCGGAAGCTTCTGAGATTGGGAATTTTAATAGCCACCAAAACCCTCCCCTTTCCCCACCCTACCCCCAGCAGGGGGCTGGGAGAGGAGAGTTGTTCACAGGGTCCTTTATGAAAATGGTGCCCATGCAAGATGCTAAAGCCAACCCTACCCTTAGAGCCAAGCCAGTTCTTTAAACAAAATCTACCCTCTTCTCTTGGTCCCTGAAATCTGTACCAAAACCCAACTTCCCAAATATCGTGACGGGGTTTTGCATCAACGTAAGAATCCCAACCTTCCAACCCCCCACGGTTCGGTGCCTCAGCTCTGTGGAGTCTGGTGGCACCTTTGTAAGAAGGCCCAGTCTTTGTCAGGCTGCAATTAAACCAGAGCCAAGAGTCTTCATGTTCAGTGGGCAAACTATGCGGTGTTTTAAGAAATGATTGTTCAAGCTTGGTGGGAGTGGGAGAATCCTGAGGTTTCGTCGCAGAAAAAGTCACATGAAAGGCATTCAGTGAATTCATCAAGGTCTTCCTTCCTAAAATTCTCTTCTTTATGCCAGGTGCAAACTGGCTTTAACACTCAGAGGCAAAGTATCTCTTACACCATAAAACACTCTTCTCGGTCAACATGAAGAGGTTTACTAGAGAGAGTGTAAACTTCCCAGAAAGATCAGATAATGGCTCCTTGGCAGGTGGAGCCCAGACATCCAGGGCTCTGGATGGAAAATCTGTCCGCGCCTTGATTTAAACAGCAGCCATGGAGCCCTATCTTCGAAATTGGGAGAGATGGAGGGAGCAAGGGGAGTGGATCACGATGTGGGACTTCACTGGGTCCTAGAATCCATGGCAGACCCTGAGACCAACTTAGATGCTCAAAAGTCCAAGAGCAGGATGGCAGATGAATTTGAAGTGGAAAGGGCAACTCAAACACTGGGTAGCCCTAGAAGAAAACACCATCGGTAGCACACTCTTAGAACTCGCAAGCTCTCAGATTCTTGAAGGCTGTCAAAAGTGGGGTAAGTAGTATTGCTCCCTTGCAAATGGTTTGGCCCAACAGCAGTAAGTCACTCACTGAAGCTCTGGCAGACAAAGCAGGTTGAAACCGTGGCTTTGGCTTTGCCTAAATTTTCATGACCTTTGAAGAGACTTCCAGGTACATGATTACCCCGATCCAATTCCCTACCCCCTCGCGACACACAGAACCTCAACCAGTACCTAGATGGAAATGCCCTCCTTCATTACAACAAGGATTTAATCCAAGAAAATAGTTCTTCAAAACAATTGCACTTCAGCTTTGCCTAGTTTCTTCTACTTTCTTTTGAAATTTCATGTGGGATGCTTAGAGTGACCTGGTCTGTGGGAAAGATGTGGTTAGACACGCAGAAGGAGAAAAGGAAAGAATATAACCTAAGTCCTTAGAAAGATTGCTAAGTCTTCCATTCCTAGGTTCATAGAAAAATCCCCTCTCCAACCTAGAAACAACTGCTGCCACCATACACACACACACACACACATAATTTATATATATACATTATATACATTATATAATATATTATTTATATATAATATGTGTGTATATATGTATATGTATGTATGTATAATAAATATATATTTATACATACATATATAAATATATATTTATTATATATATACACATATACATATACATATATCATATACATATACATATACATATACATACATATACATATATATACAACATATTATATATAATATATTATAATGTATAATGTATATATTATATACAATATATAGTATATATTTATTATACACACATATACATATACATATATACACACATACACACATATATATAATATAATATAATATAATGTAATATATAATATATATATTTATATATATAAATTATTATTATTTTGGTATAAGCAGTGGTATCCATGGAAAGCACATGGACCTAAAATTAAGTAAAGGACAGAACAACACTTTGAGGAAACTGAAGATCTTTTTATTTGGCCCTGGGAAATCAGGATTCTACAAGATAATGATTTATCCATCTGAGAATTCTGATCAGAGTTCTTAGTCCAGTTTTCTTTCCATTTTTCTTTTAAAGGTAAAAAGTTGAAGAGGTAATACATGTGCATGGGACATTCTAAATAAAGCCAAAAGCCACTACAGTTAAAAGTAGGCTCCTGGGACGCCTGGGTGGCTCAGTTGGTTGAGCGGCTGCCTTCAGCTTGGGTCATGATCCCGGCGTCCTGGGATCCAGTCCCGTGTCGGGCTCCTTGCTCGGGAGGGAGCCTGCTTCTCTCTTGTCTCTGCCTGCCACTCTGTCTGCCTGTGCTCTCGCTCTCTCTCTCTCACTCTCTCTCTCTGACAAATAAATAAATAAATAAAATCTTAAAAAAAAAAAAAAGTAGGCTCCTTTCCATGAGTATCCTCTAGGAAAAATCACCTTTATCTTGAAATCCAGGCTTTGGAAATGGAGCTAGATGAATAAAGACCATGCCAGCTGCCTCCATGCTCTTCAGACAGCTCATGATACAGGGCAGGCAGATTATGGGGTCATTCCATAGCCTAAGGTGAGGGGGGACTACTGTTTACTGAGTGCCACGAATCCTACATTTGTTACTGCTTTTAGCCATCAGCACCATGTGAGGATCAGCTACGTAATTGCAGCTCAGTGCAAAATTAAAAGGTGGCACCCTTGTATAAAAAATAAGAATTTCAAGATGGCGCTAGCAAATCAGTAAACCAAGCGTGGGGCACTTCGTGAACACACAGACTGCATGGCCACGAAACCGGCCCTGAACCACATATTAAGCGAGTGTTGTTATCGCCAGTGAACAGAGGAGGGAATGAGGCCCAGGGAGGCAACATGACTCAACCAAGGTTGTTGGGGCAGTGAGGGTCACAGGCCATATTCCAACCAGGTGCACTGGACCCCAAAGATGGCAGTCTATCTGCAATCTTGAGCGGCTAGGCCTCTGAACTTTTCAAGGCCACCTTCCTGGGCCCATGGGGCAAATCCCTGCAGTAATGTTTTATGGTACACACAGACAAGGGCCTGCCTGGGAAATGTGGAGGGTGATCAGCACATTATGATAATTCAAACCGAATTATAATTCTTATCTTGGATTATGAAATGCCTTTCAGAGTGCAATTTCATAGATGAATCAAGTTTATTTATAATAAGCATGTCTAGTCAAAATATGAGAACTACTTAACATTATAATTAGAACTGATACATATCTAGTTGAAAAACTATCCAGTCCCTAAAACACTTCCACAGGAGAGGGCTACATACTTTGGCACAAAATCTCTCTACCCCTTCCAAAACATTTAATTTTTTATTCCAAAGGGGAGATTGTAACTTTTCCCACAATATCATATCAAACAAAAGGACAGCATTATGCATTCAATAACCCTCAGCACCGGGAAGCCTGGGCATCAGCTGAACTTGTGTTGTAAGCTGAGACTCAAGGAAACATTTATTTATTTAAAATATTTTTGCCCATAAGTTAGACCAACAGCAATATTTCATTTCAATGTGTTTTCAGACAGCTCTGTAGACAGAAATCCCACAGACCCAGGGCTATGATCATGCTTACATCTGTAGACAGATTTAATTATTATTTTTCTTTGAAGTCAGATAGCCACTGAGAATTTTGCATAGGAACCTAGTTCACTGGAAATGGCCTATAGATACTGACGACGGAACACCATATGCCTCTTTTTCATTATTTTCATTATTTTCTCTATAAATTTGGCCAAGAACATAGCAACCTTCTGGTGGCAGATCTAGGAGTGGAAGCTGGTATAGATGGAGCCTTGGGAGTTGTTTCAAGGAAACACAAGGAGGGCAGGTGGAGGAGGAAGGATGATGATGTGGTTAGGAAGAGCTTGGAGTTATCTCTTACAGGTGGCCCCAAAGGCCTATTGGGCTCACCGAAAAATTCTCCAAGACAAGAGTTTTTACAATATCACTACTGATTACTTAAAATATCAAAAGCTCTTCTCTAGGAGCAACTTAATTGTTTCTTTCTGTTTTTACTGATTTCTTTCATTTTATCAATAATTAGCATCTCCTTTCAATGCTATTGTTAGTAGGAATGAGCTGGACTGTGGTTTCCAAAGCGTGGTCCTTCCAACCTGGCAGCATCAGCATCACCTGGGTACCCACTGATCTTTATCTTTGGGGTCAGGGCCCAGGGAGCTGTGTTTAACAAATTCTCCATTTTATTCTGACGTGGGCTAAGATTTGAGAAACACTAAGCTAGAAGAAGAGTACCAGAATTGGGATGGATTCTCTAAGAAGTAAAAAAAAAAAAATATTGGTGATGTCTAAATTCTATCACAAGGGGACACCCTGCCTTTGCTTTCAACAAGGAAGAGGCTTTGCTTTCAACAACAAGGAAGGATGCTGATTTATACCTTCTGTAGGTTTTCCATGAACCCTAAAAGCAGGTGTGTTCTAAATTAGATATGGTTTCCATTTTTAAATCAAAGGTCATGGGTTCTGTAATAGGTATGAGTCAAAAGTCCAAGGTCTCCACCTTCACTGCATCAGAATTATGAGGGGAGCATCTGAAGATAGCCCAACATTCCCTACTCCCCTAATATTCACATTTAATTGGCGTGGGTGGGACCATATCTTTATAAAGTTTTTTAGATGATTCTAACACGCATACAAGGCTGAGGACAGTTACTACAGATGTGTGGTATTCCCTCTACTAATACTAACAAACACTGGTGACTTATTGAGTAAATGTCTGAGATTTAATTCATCTCTTTACTGCAAAGAAGGTCTGGGCTCTAATCCTATCTGAATGTCCATAGAGAAGTCCCTTTTCCTGCTCTGGGCCTCAGTTTCCCTGTCTGTCCATCAAGGATCTCGCCAATGATGCTGTCTGGTTCCATGACTGGTATGTGCCTCTCCAGTGACCCAGTGGCTTCACAATTGGGAGCCATACTGGATGCTGGTGCTGGCCATCCCCATGGAAGGAGAGCCCAGGAGGAGAGACGGCTTAGTCGTTACCTGCTGCTGGCTTCAGCTGAGTCCACATCACATCAAACGTGTGAACAGGGACTGATTTAAACATCCCCAGGCTCCCTCCATCACCCTGATGTTTGGCACCAAGGATGTTCTAATATTGATGAATTGTTTGCTGAGACCTAGGTGGTCCCAAGACCCCCACCCCAGCAAGGCAACCCAGTGGCTCTCAATCATTAGCATCCCCACTCGGGCTTCTGATCTTTAAGAAGACACACCCTACTGAGTCCACTCAACTAAGAACTCACGCCAGAAGCCCTCTGAAGGAGGGACTGTGTCCTACACTCGGCTGAAGTCTCTCTTAGGTGCTATCCCTTGCCTTTAACAAATGTTTGGCACAGTGTTAATGAGTCAACAATAAATTGTGTGTGTTTTTTTAAGTAGAAGGTGGATGAAAATAGCTGATAAGGTTGATGATGGTGATGGAGAAAACCAATGTTTGCTGAGTGTTATGTAGATATACATAACATACAGTGTTATGTAGATATACACCCTCACTTAAACCTCATAAGAGCCTAGAAGGTGGGAGGAGATTGGTGCCCAGGAGGTAATGGAACTCACCCAAGGACATCAAATAGTGGTGGCAGTGGGGATTCCAACCAAACCTTGTCTGACTTGGGAGGTCTACCATGGCACAGCACAATCAAAATCTCTTTAATGGTTCTCAAGAACCTACCACGTCCCTTGGTACATTCAGTATTTGTGCTCAGACTCTGTGCCAGACCTATCTGAAGTCCTAGAGCCAAAAAGATGGATATTGTGATTCCACCACCAAAGACCTCATAATCTTTTGTGGAAGACAGTCCTGGATACCTCAGTACACAATACATTTATAGGTAGAAGGATGTGAAAAGAGGAGGAGGAGGCCTTTGATTTGCCTACAGCAAAGTGAGGGGACTGATCTCTATCTTGGAGAGGTATCCTCTCTTGCAAGGGAGCACTGAGGCTGTACAAAGAAAGGAAGAATGTATACACATTTACGCATATGCACATCAGCACATAGATTCTATTTCATAAATAATACTGTATAGGTTGGCTGAGCATTAAGAACTTGTTAAAAATCCCCAAATGCCTCTATACTTTATCAAGTAGCCTCGGAAATTCTTTCAGTTCTGGCAAGATTGGGAGATACGAATATATGTGTAACAGAGGTCACGTCTCCTCATTTTCGGTGTGCTTGTCATTTTTAGGATATCATTTTTTTTTTTTAAGATTTTATTGATTGGGGCACCTGGGTGGCTCAGTCAGTTAAATGTCCACCGCTGATCTGACTGAACCACCCAGGCACCCCCAGGATATAATGTTTAAGAAGTACAATAAAATCCCTTTACTGAATTCCCTGTTGATATTCTCCCTACCACATGTCAAAATGTACACTTAAGACGTACTTTCTTATAGCTAAAACCCTGATATAGTAATGTTACTACAGAACCTTTTTAATACCCCCTAACCCAACACACACACACACACACACACACACATACACACGTGTAACTACGTGGTTCCCAAGCACAGATGCTCAAAATTTGTTGAATGACTCCATGAGTACAGCCGTCCCGAAAATGATCAATAATTCCCGAAGAACAACGTTCTAGAAGAAAACCACATCCAAATTACTATGCCTCGTCTAAGCCATGCCTGCAAAATGATGGGCCTGCTGTCACAAATATTATTTCCTCTGTTTCTTTCGGCAAAAGCCCCTGGAAATGGGACTCTTTTTTCAACACTCAGCAGTGGAATTTACCAGTCACCACACATTCCCGGCGAATCGGGATTTCCGAGCGTACCTTTGTCTTTCCCCAAGTGCCCTGTCTGTTCACAATTTCCCAACATTTTTACAGTTCAATTAAAGAAGGCCTGCATTAACATCAAATATTTATACCTCTGTGATTCTGATTTAGAACTTGGCTTTGGAAGAAAAGCCAGGGTAAAAGTGCGTCTGTTAATCAGCTCTAAGGGGGCTTTGTCCCTCTTCCCCTGGAGGCTGGCAGGACAGTGGGCCAAGTCTGTATGCCTCCTGTTAGCCTGCACCGAAATGACAGCAGCGGGGTCTCCTGGTTTGACACCAGAGCCTTCCTTTCCTGGCTGGGGCTTGGATGGAGTAAGCAAGGTGGAGTATGGGAGAGACGTTTGCCAAAAAAGCATCTGGGGACTCTCCAAGGTTTCAGGATGCACATACATACACTTTATTCAACCCCCACTGCAGCCTCGAAGGGGCAGCCGGCTGCTGTAAATCAGGCCAGTTCGAGTCAGGGAGACTCAGTTCTGGAATGTGGGTTTAAAAGAGAAATTGTTCTTCTGTAATATTTACTGAGAGAGTAATCGTAATATAATAATAGCCTTCTCGCTTCAATATCAATTTGAAAACAGACTCCCTTTGGCTCCAATAGGCAGGCCCTAGATCTTCTGGATTTGATTCATGGAAGTGGATTCATCAGGAGCCTTCCCTTGGGAAATGACAGAAACCCGTTTATTGGCTCAAACACAGTTGTCAGGACTTGGGAGCTCTGTCTTTCAGTCTCTCTCTCTCCCTGGCTCCGTTTCCTTCTGTGTGGCCTCCTCCGAGGCGGGGTTTTCCCATGCAGTGACACGAGGGTCACCGGCATTTATAGGCTCATAGTCTATTCTTTCAGTAAATCCAGCAGAAAGAAAGAACTCCTCCCGACCAAAAATCTAGAACTGAGTCTCACTGTCTCAGGCTTGCCTGGCTTGGGTGCGATGATGAACCGTATCCAGTCATAGGAGACAGGGCGCACATATCGCTCAGATTGGCCTGACCTGGATCTCAAGCCCATCCTAGGTGTCAGGGTGTGTTCAGCACCACCAAACAGCAGGAACTAAAACTTGGGAAGGAGAAGCTGGGAAAATGGGTCTCAGGCAGACAAAGGAGACAAAGAGAGAAGCGATTTGTCCTTACAGAACCTTCATGGTACAAATACTGGTCCAGGTGTAGACTTCCAACAGTATGATTATAGCCTACTGTCTATTGTTAAAAGATATATTTTTTTAAAGAGAAAATCATGCCTCTCATCAGTGAACACACGATGAAATTTTTATTTAAGTCATTAAACAAAATGAGGGAACAATGGAGACGTCACAACCGGTTCAAAGGAGAATCCAAAAAACAGCCACGTTTTTATAAAAGATCAAGAGTATTGAAATGAACTTGTAAGGGGATGCAAAACCGCCTGTTCCCCAGTGACCTTGACGGAGGGCTGCCCCTCAGTCCAGCAGGAGGAAGTTCATCTACATTGCCACCAGTCAGTTCTCTGCACCCTACAATTCAAAGACAATGAATGCCAGAACCAGAAAGCCCAGACGGGTGTGTCCCCAATAACGCAGTTTCCCACTAGAGATATCTGTCATAGGTTTTGTTTATTCCAAATTTCCCTACAGTCTCTGCTCAAAGGAAGATGATTCTCGATCATAAAATAAGACTGGTCTCTTTAGCTCTGGCCTCATTATTTACAGAGACTTGGCAAAAGCATTGACTTAGCCTGTTAAGTTTTTCCGGTTTGTTTTGCTGGAAGTTTCCATATGAAATGTTATTTGCTATCCTGAGGCCGGGAAGCCAACTCCCGAGAAACTCTCTCCACTAGATTTTACCTGCACGCAGTACTTACACATTTTGGTGAATTGCTCCTTTCAAAATAATCCAAATTTCTTGGCCTACAAGGAAGTACCCTTCCTTAGTCCTGGGACCCTGTAGGCTGAGTACCGGGCTGCCAGTTTCCCTGGAAGGACCTCCTAAGCACTGGCTCCAGAAAGTCAGTCTTAGTTCATTAAAAGTGATTGACCATGCCTGATGAAACGAGCATCATTCTCAAGTGTGACCTGCCAGCCAAGGCCTTGACTGCGTCGCTGATGTATCTAATCATATCCTGATAAAATAACAACCTGTCTTACTGAACCTCTGCAAATAACGGTATGGCCAAGACAAGTAAGGACGGTCCGCGAGAGTTTATGATTCAGGAAAAGGGATGCCAGTGAGAATAATATATTATTTTTTTAAATGTTTCATTTTTAGCTTTTCAAAAGCAGTCTACTGAACAGTAATGAGCTACAGATAGCTTGGCAAGGAAGAGAAAGGGCTTCCTTTTATATTTAGAAAATAAAACCGTAAAATAGCATCAGCAATAGTACACATAAATAACTGCAGTAAAACTGCCTTCTTTAGTTCATTCAGCCCATGCTCGTTGGGCCTGATCTTGGGTGAAGAGTCTTAGGAAGTCGCCTGCTTTTCAAATGAGGAAGAGTCCTGGAAATCCTGACTCAGCCCACTGGAAGGCTCTGAAAGGTGTTTACGCTATGCCACCAGGAGCCTGCACGTCCAGTATTCCATTATTTGAAGTTTTGATAGTTTGAAGTACTTGGTATAGTCTTTTTCCAAGGAGATCTCAGATGAGCCTTTTTTGTTTATGTCCTTTGGTGAGCACAGGAATCCCAGTCTGGAGCTGGGGGCAGAGGTCTGGGCAAGCATCAGAGTTAAACAAACAAACAAATAAAAATGACACTATCTGTAGATGATGGTGGCTTAAAATGGCTGTAGTTAATTTATCACTGAGAGTTTCCCAAAGTGAAAGACCTGACAAGAGTTCATGATGAGATGGGGGCAACTGACAAGGAAATTTGGCTGCTTCTGTGTCGAGCAAAACGAAATAAAAGATAATAATGTCCCTGCAAAATACTGTATTGAAGGATGATTCAGTCTATTTTCAAAGAAACATTCAGGAAATATTACTGTGTTACACTGACTGACAAAAATAATTGAACATAATTTTTAAAAAAGATTTATTTATTTATTTTGGGGAGAGAAAGAAAGTGCGCAGGAGCAAGGGGAGGGGCAGAGGGCAAGGGACAAGCAGACTCCCCACCTGCTGAGCATCGAGCCTGACCTTGAGATCATAACCTTAGCTGAAATCAAGGATCAGATGCTCAACCAACTGAGCCACCCAGGCTCCCCGAATGTAATTTTTTATAAAGGGGAAAGTCTTGAGCTGTATCATGTCATAATTGTGAGATATACGGAAGTGTGTGTATCAACTAACAAGAATAAACCAGGCATATACTAAGAACATGCCAAGAATGTCAAGTCGAGATCTCCAGGAGGTCTGGCACATGGCCAAGACACATAATTTTGTATAACTCCCTAGTACATCCCTAGTCCAAAACCACTGGCCTGGAAGATGCTAGATTTGAATTTAAGTTAGGTAATGGCTCAGCAAGCATTTTAAATCATTACCAAAATCATGGCTGATGATATTATAGAGTTGTAGTCTAATGTCTTCAGGACACTGATCAATAGAAACCCATCAGGGAGAGTGGAAGACACTGATGAATCTCTAGGAACTCCCTATACAGGGTGCACTTTCTCTTTTTAGAGAGAGGAGAGAGAAAGAGCATTCAGGAGCAGGGGACGGGCAGAGGGAGAGGGAGAGAGAGAATCTTAAGCAGGCTTCACGCTCTGGCTCCATGACCCCGAGATCAGGACCCGGACCCAAACCAACCGTCAGACACCCAACCCACTGAACCACCCAGGCTCCCCCAGCTTACAATTTCTGAAATAGGTAAATTGGTAACATCTGACGTGGATTTAACACAGAGGAGGCTGAGCATCTCTGCTGACTTGCTAATCGTTTCCAAGCAATTCATTGGTAGTAACACTTCAAATAAGCCACATTCCTCTTTATAAGGTGAAAGAACAAATCTTTGTGATTTTCCAGGGTGCTTGTAAGAAATTGCAAAAATAGTTTTAGAAGCAAATGATGACTCGAAGGTTTTATCTTACCTGAGTTTTTATGCTTAGGGTATGACTTTGCATGGACAGTCGTCAAAAAAGTTGTCAAAGGGATTTGGATGCTTGGTTAAAGCTAGGGCCCCAGGTGTCTGAGACACTGTACTTGCTTACTCATTAGTTCAAAGAGATGACCAAGCATTAAAAAAATAACATAGAGGATGACATGACCATAAGGAACCCTTAACTCTTTCATAAGTGAGAAATATTTGTTTCCTTAAATGATCAAGAACTCCGTAGCCAGAATAGAGCATAGAAAATTCCTTTGGTGAGACACAGAATCTTTGTTACTTAGGCAGATTACACAGAGAAAGAAAAACCCTCTATGAGCAGTAACTAAACCAGGGAAATACAGCCTGAAAAATCCTGCACACCTTTGCTAAGATTTTAACACATATTCTAGCTTTTCAGACTCAGATATTATACCCAAAACCAGGGTAAGTAGAATTCACTTTCCAAGTTCTGTTCTTTATTGTACTTTCAGTTTGGGGAACAAACTGATACTTTACGACAAATCCCAGAGAGTTTGTGAGGCCACAACTGATTTCATAATAACACTAGGATGATATTCTATGGCATGCATTCCTCATTCCTAGTTCCAAAGGAATCAATAAAGAAGTACTTAAAAATGCTATCAGTTCTAATTCCTAGGATGTTAAATATATGTAGTTACGACCTATGAGAACCACAGCTCTCTGGGGCCTAAATAAGTTTTGAGAGTGTAAGAGGGTCTGGAGAAGAAAATAAACCTGAAGATAAAATTCTTGCCCTTGAGAAACAAAAACATGTCAGCAATTCTATTTCTCTGTGACCATCGTTCTTAATATAGTCTCAAATGTTTATATTAATTAAAACTTTAATCAAAGTAACTAACTTCCATTTCACGGAGAAAAATGAAGGGTAAATAATCCAAACATGTTCCTGTCTGTCACACATGAACATTCAACTGCCACTCATGTCCCTTATTCCCTACCCTCAGTGGCAAAAATAAATGCATTCATTAATGTAGCCCAAGGATATAGCATCTCCGCAGCATTTCAAAACAACAAAAAAAGCAAAAACCTATAAATTTGAAATTAGTAACTCATGCTTTAGTATTTGATCTTAGAAATGATCTACATATCAAATAGTATTCATTAATCATCTCAATTACTATGCCCAGGTTACCTAAAGAGCCTAGAAATTATGTTCTAGCTGATATACTACAAAATAGACTTATTGTCGAAAGAAATCTTTTGTGAGAATGGTTCCATTTTGTTAAACACAAATCTACATTTACATTTTTCATAACGTTAACCATCACATAGGAACAATGCTACATCATTTGATCATTAACTTGTGTAAGTTTAAGAAAAATACACCCGAGTATAATGAATGTGGTTGCTTGTACCATAACTGACACTGATGAATAAGAAAAGACATAGTAGTTTTCATTATATAAAAATTATTAAACTAGTCTATTCGGCCAAAGATTTACCCTATTTGAGTGAATTTCAATTACTGAAGTATTTCTGAGTTAGTGTCTATAAGAATATTTTTCTTTTAAGTCTGGAACACTCAAAGTACCAAAAGTTCAATATTCTGGGAATATGTAATATACACATGTGTGTATGTTTATCTGTATAAACCAATCAGAATAGAACTCCTTTAAGATATTTTACAACCTAGGGGGCGCCTGGGTGGCTCAGTGGGTTGAAGCCTCTGCCTTCAGCTCAGGTCATGATCCTAGGGTCCTGGGATCGAGCCCCGCATCGGGCTCTCTGCTCGGCAGGGAGCCTGCTTCCTCCTCTCGCTCTCTGCCTACTTGTGATCTTTCTCTGTCAAATAAACAAATAAAATCTTAAAAAAAAAAAAAGAAAAAGAAAAAAGATATTTTACAGCCTAATTTATTAATATCCCCTAGTGATATGAAAACATAACCCACTCTAACACTGAGAGGCAAAGAATTTTCTGAATTACACACAAATAGACAGGGAGACACATAGAGAGCTTAGAGCTTCAGTTCGGCAACCTCAGCCACAGATCAAGAGAAAATACAGAACACACAAACTCACCGGTCCGGATATCAAGGAGCTGTTCTCCTTTTCCAGTAGACACATTTTTTTTTTTTTTTTTGAGCTCAAAAGAGATAAACAATAAGGAATAGCCAGCAAGATTCTGCCATTTCTCATCAGACAGAGACCAGCCCTTTATAAACCATTAGTCCATACGTGGAAATCACAAATGGTCTGACCACAAAACCAAATTTCCGATCATTGTCGCCACCAGTGGGAAATCACTTATTGGCCATAGACAAACCAAAAGCCATGCCCACCAACACACAAAATTAGCAGAGAAGACAGTTAAAATTGGAAAAGTAGGGTTAGTACAGTACGATTGTCCATTTTATTTGCCTGATTCATTCAGACTGAGAACTAAAATAAAAAGGTGTGCATGCATTTCAGCAATCTGAAAGGTGCCCACTCTGGGCATGAACCTTAATTAGCTCTTTCTGGTGAACTCACCGGGCATCTGAAAGGATCTTTCAAGCTACTGAAATATAATTTCCAAACAAAGGTAAAGCCATGACTCATACAAATATAAAATGAACAGGTGTCAAATATTTTATTTAACTCCTTATTACATGAGAGAACTAGCAGGTGTTACAACTGATTCAAAGGAGAATCCAAAGAAGAATATATACAGACGACGAACACTAAAATGAACTTGTAGGGGTGCCCCCGTGGCGCAGGCGTTAAGCGCCTGACTCATGATTTTGGCTGCGGTCATGACCTCCAGGTCATGAGATCGAGCCCCACGTTGGGCTCTGTGTCCACTGTGAAGCCCTCTTGAGAATGCCTCTCTCCCTCTGCCTCTGCCCCTCCCCACCCCTGCTCCCGCGCACTCTCTCTTTCTCAAAAAATAAGTAAATAAAATGAATTTGCAGATAAATACAAGAGTGGCTTCTCCGTGGTGGTGATGGTCGTGGTGGTGGTTGGTCATGGTGATGTGTGTGTGTGTGTGGGGGGGGTGTTTTTTCTCCCCTAAATGGAATTCGTTTGCATGCCCATATACAAGAATCATTTGCACTGCCATTGGTTCTCTACAATTTTTTGAGCTATAAATAGCTCAAAGGCAAGAAAAGACTAGAATCAGGTAACTCAGAGGAGTGTCCTTTACACAATGCAATATTTTCATATTACTGGAGATACCCAGTAATCTTTTTTGCTTATTCCAAATTTCCTTATACTATGAATGTGGACAGACTCTGCCTGATTTTAAGGTGTGGTATGTTTCTGGGATGCCTGGGGGCTCAGTCAGCTAAACATCTGCCTTCGGCTCAGGTGGTGATCCTGAGGTCCTGAGAGAGAGCCCCGAGTTGGGCTCCCTTGCCCTCTGCTTCTTCCCGTCCCTGTTCCCGCTCTCTCTCACTCAAATAAAATCTTAGGAAAAAAAAAGAGAAGAAGCGGTGTGTTCCTACCCAAGGAATCTCTTCATATATTCAGATTGTCAGTTGCTGCTAAAGGAGACTGAACTCAACTCAACATATATTTATACCTCCTAGATGCACTATAACATGCTAGGCTCTACTTTAAGGATTCAAAAATAGTAAGACACAGAAACTAAGCACAGTTGTGCTCAATAACACCATGCTTAATTTACTGCACAAAGGTTTGTTATCAGTCATCAAATGCTGTGTAACAAAGCACCCAAATGTGGTTTAAACAATAAACATTTACTTAGCTCATAAATCTATGGGTTGATCAGAAGTTTTTTTCTGGTGTAGGTCTGGCTCAACGGATTGCAGCTGGAGTTCCTCATGTGTCTGTAACTACTTGGTAGACTGGGAAAGGACTGGCTTTACACGTGTCTTCCCCTGTTATGACTCTGCTCCATGTGGTCTTTTGTCCTTCAACAGACAAAACTGGGCTTATCCATATGGTGTCAAAAGTAGGGAACCAAGCATGTGAGCAGAACCCTGCCAGAACTTTGAAATCAAGGCTGCCTCTCTTGCATTCTGTTGGCCAAAGGCAGGGACAAGACCTGACCAGATTCAAGGGGTATGGGAATCTACTCCATCTCTAGATTTGAAGAGTGCATTGCCCAGACATGGATACGGGAGGGGAAAATCAGTTCATTAATGCAATTCATCTACCACAGGCCCCTAACTTGTGAGAGTTCACTCTCTAGGACAGGAGGAAGCCGTGAGATAAACACCTGATGCACAAAGGGACTTTGATAGGTGCTGCCCTAGAGGCCCATGCCACCAATGCATAATGGTAGAGGAGGCAAGAGCTGAGTTGAATGTATCTGGGAAAGTTTCAGTGGGGCATAATTGATGGTAAATTTTGAAAGATATGCAGAAACTTCCTTCAAGCCAGGGAGAAGTAGAGTTGAAGATGGCTGAGGGGTATCTGACAGGGCTAGTCACAGAAAGAAGGAAGCCACACTTCTCACTTTTCAGGGCATATTTATAGACGACAGTCCTGGTGGAATCCACAGAGACATGAGGTGGTTGGTCCATCGGGATTCAGACCTTGATTTTCCCACTGAAAGGGCAAGTCACTTCCTCTCTCTGAATCTCTTTTCTTCACTCGGAGAACCCCTTTTCTGCTCTGATCACAGGAAATGTTTTAAAAAGAAAAAAAAAAAAATCTTGAGTATGGCCTTGTAAACAAAAGTAAACCTCAAACAAGAGATGCCAATGCCGTGTTTTGAATCCACAGGGAGTTACTATGAAGGTACAGTCTCTGTAAATTTACGAGATGAGAAAGAACAGAACAAAATTTGCAGATAACGTGAGCAAGCGATTCCACGAAGAGGAAATATGAGTGACCAAAAAACATTAAAAGGCGCGCCACCACTCACTCCTGACGGGGAAAACACAAACTAAATAATAATGCGATACCATTGTTTTCTTCCAAGTTGGCAAAAATTTAAAGGTTGAAATTTTCTAGAGCTGGAAGAAGAATGAGAAAATGAAACCTCTATATGTTGTTACATAGGGTCTAAATAGAATAATCTTCCGGGAGGGCTAGTTGGCAGACTGTCTCAAAAATTTAAATTATTTCTATTCTGATCCAGAACACTATCTCGTGCCAAAATGTTTATAGGCATGCTCGTACACACACACACACACACACACACACACACACACAAGCACACACACGTACATATACACGTATGCATGTGTGTATATATATGTACGTCCATATATATACAGATCCATCCACCGGAATATTGATCCAGCATTGTTTATGATAAGGAAATTCTGAAGGCATTCTAAATGTCTCTAATTAAACCACATTTTTACATATTGACATGAAAGATACCCACAATGTATTATTAAAAGGAAAAAAAGCAAGGGATGCCTGGGTGGTTCGTTGGTTAAGTATCTGATTCTTGATTTCAGCTCAGGTCACGATCTTGGGGTTATGAGATCAAGCTCAGCATCGGCTCCACACCCCGCTTAAGATTCTCTCTCTCCTTTGCCATCTGCCCCTCCCCCGCCTCTCTCTCAAAATTAAAAAAAAATTAAAAAAAAAAAAAGAAGGAAAAAAGCAAGCTGCTGAGAATGTACCCACTATCATACGTATATCATGGGATAATACTATGTAAATAAGAGACATTGAAATGCCTTGTAAACCGTGAAGTACTTTTAAATGTTAGGGCACATATCTATTCAGCTTTAAGAACTTTAAGAAATACAATAGATTTATTTCAAAGCTCTATTGGCTTCCATTTAGGACACGCATTTGATTTTCCCTAGGAAATGAGGAAACTGTGTAATAGGAGTCTTTGGCAAACTGGTTTTGGGTGCATTGGAAATGCGCATTGGAATCAGAAAAAAAAAAAAAAAAGCCCCCCACCCCCAGACGATCTCATTTTTCCTTCGGGTAGACGATCAACCACTAGCAGAGATGATATTCACTATCCGCTCTCAGTCCTTCTCTTCCCTGAACAGTTAAACTGGATAACAAACGAATAAAAAATAATTTGGAATCTGGGGCATGATTATGGCCGAGAGAGATGCTGATGATCATTTCATGTGATCAGAGAGAAACCTAAAATAGAGCGCTCTTCAATTACCATAATTTCTACTGTCATTGCAATTTCTGTACATAAAAGCATTTGGTCGGAGGCACAACAAATTCATCTGTAAATTACACAATAAAGGGCGGCGAATGGACTTGCCTTTAAAAGAACACACAGAATCGGTCATTGGTGGGGACATCGTCCTCTTAATCGACACGTGACGGCCACCAAGCGCAGACTCCATTACCGTACAAAGTTCTGGAGGCTGTCACCCAACCCCACACCCACCTTCTCCCTAGTTTAATTAAACCAGTATCACACTGAGACTGGAAGGCAAACACAATGATACAACAATAAACAAACATTAATCATGATCATTACATACATTTTATTACATGAAATAAATAATACTGTGGAGCTCTCAGCCGCCGATAAAGCTCTTCCTCTTGGATACCATCCTAAGGCAATTGAGGGGTAAAATAATACTAATAATGATAATAATAATTAGTATGAAAAGGAAAAAAAGGGGGCTTATCACCACATAAAGCAGAAACTGTATCCTCCTTCACTTATATTAATCTCATATTTGCTCATTTGTGGCTTCTTCTCCCTGAGAGGAATGAAAAATAATTTCTTATTTGTAGCCTAGCTTTGGTGTACTCGATTCAACTCGAATCTTCCCCAGAGGGAAGGCAAGGACAGCCCTAGAAGATTCGGTCAATATCCGATCTATTCTTATGAGTTTCCACCAGGAAGCAGGGGTGGGGTCCTGAACCCTGAGCTGCACTGGAACCCATAGGAGAGGTAGAGGGAAAGGCGTTTAGCAAGACTCAAGGCGATGGCTTTTGTCCTTGCTTGAGAAAGATCAGGCCCCCAGTCCTGCTCTGTTCAAGAGTTCAAGTCCTTGACTCAGCTGAAGACCTCCCTGGTTTGTCTCTGAATCAGGAATAAGCCCCCTTGGGGGAAAGCTCTTTTGTTTTTCTTTCCAGAAGGCTTCCTGGCCGTCTTTAGTATAAAGACCACGTTGGGAATGTCCGCTAAACATAAAACACGGCTGTCCAGCTCTATTGTCCCATCTCCATGTGGGAACAACAAGAAATAGGTCCTCTCCTGCAGAGATGCCCATTAAGGGCCACTGCACCAGCCGGACATGAATCCCACTCTGTGGCCTAACTAATTGTCCAGTCCTGAGGTGTTTTGTTGTGGGCCGCCCATGACACCATCGTAGAGAGTGTCTTTTAATAAAAAGATCCAACCTGGCCCTGCAGCCTCCATGATGTGGAAACAGAGGATTAGCCTAGGAGACAGCTTTTGTGTCCCCTCCTGACTACGGAACATGTGATTGCTCAGGAGGGGGACGGAAGCTCCCACTTCAGTCTTCTGACAGGAATTAAAGAGGGGGGATCCTCCCGTCTCCCCCAAAGGGAGGAGGAAGGTATTGCTACATGAGATTGCCTTTTTTACTTCCTTTCAGAGGAAAGAACTGACTGTTCCACAGTCTAACTCCTGTTCCTGCCTGATAGAACCAGGGTTTTAATGGCTTACAATTCAGATACAGGCCCTGCTTCGGGGCTTAAAATGGTAGCTGTTGAGTGATGTACATGAGCGGACGTCCCTCTGGGTCTGACGCTGTGGTGTCTTCTGTGGTCTTGTTGGAGTCTGTGGGGTTGGCTGTCAACCCACTGAGGAAACAGGAGAAGCAGGCTCCTAGGCCAAGGTATTGTTCCCTCCTCTGTGAAATCCTTGGTGAAGAAGCTCGGGAGCCACGCTTGGCCACACTTGGCCACCCATGGTGCTGGCATGTGACACCCAGTGACAGAAGACACGCAAGTGTGACCGGGGTTCCATTCTCTGGACGTGGCAAGCGTCTGGCCCTTTCTCCGGGAGATTAACTGGAGTGTGGAAGTGTGGCCAGTGGGGAGGAGGCCACTAGAGTTCTTGCCCCTTCCCCAGACAGACGCTTTTGGATGAATAACAGTAGAAGTAATAGGTGAGTGGACATATTCCCAAGCCCACTCCCTGCCCCAGTCCCTCAGGGAATGTCGCCTCACCCTCTGCCAATGAGTTTCTGGGGCTGCCTCTATCATAAATACTCTGATTAAAATGTAAATTTAGCCAACCTATCAGCTTCCCATTAAGGCGACTCTTTAAAAACGCCGTTAATCAGCTGAAAGATATGTAGGGAAATACCACTCATCAATTGTAACTGCTTATGACAGTTAACAAAGCTTTATATTTGCCCCAAACATGTGCTGATCTATCCATTATGCCAAGGTTCACTCTCGCGCTAATTGTACATTTTCTTCTCTAATGCATTTTTGCTGTTATCTCATAGGCTAATGAAAGCCAGGAAATCAATAAATATAAATTATACATGCAAAGAAGGACTGCTGCGAACATAAAGTTTCTAATTAATTGCACTTGATTAATTTATATCCTTTAATTATCTTGCTAAGCCACAAACAACATAAATATCTTTGCAATCTGGTTATTGCTATGTCAGTCATAAAAAAGCAGACACAGTAAATCTATGAAGTCTAGCGAACTGCATGGCCAGAAAACATGGAATGGCATAACCCATAAATATCATCAGACTTACTCAAGACACCGATGAATAATTTCAGTGTGACAAATTAACACTAAATATGTTGTATGGTTATTTGACGAAGGTTATAGTGATGTTAGAGCTTTAAATGGCGTGTATGGAGTAAGCAAAAACGTGGATTTTACCGATAGGCTTATAAAAATCTGCTCCAGCTGGGGAGGAATGGTGTGAGTGAGAACCCACATGCAAATATCCAGGGCGATTTTGCAAATGAAAGTACTCTCTGCCGCCAGACAAGTTGAAAGGCAAATTGTTAATTACCTTGTTTCTTGGTTTCCCTTTGATAAACTTGGTCAACACAGAATGATCCCACCTCTTCACCCCAGACCAAAATAAAACGCCTCTTTCAAGCAGGAGTTTAAATCTAGGAATTTGACACCCGGTGGGAAGAGAGCTGAATGTTGCATGCTGCCATTGTCTTAAGAGATGTAACTTTTACATGGAAAGTGGCTTCTTTTTATCCATCCCCTACCCCCCTTTTAATTTTATCTGACTCTGCTAAGCCAGCCATCTGTCACTGATCTGAAATCTAATCCTCTCTGTCCACCAAGCTTGCTCTTTGTCCTAGGCCACTGCATATTACCAAGCATCTATATCTACAACTTTCATAAATGTGTAAAAAGAAACTGTATCTGTCCTCAGCTACACTCAGACAAAGACCATCTGTCAGCAACCCCAGCTTTTCTTCAAAAAAGAAAGCATCCAAAGGGATTTGCCCTTTACCAAGTAAACCCACTTAACCCTTCCAATAAGATTAACTGTTATTTGTTTCCATTAAATAAAAATGACCATGCTAATATACGTTTAATAGTTCTGTAACAGTTGCAGAAAGATCAGCTCTCATGTGGATATCTTTTGTGGATAAAACATGCATGCATATAAATACTGGAATTATGACGGCAGTAAGATAACCTGTGAGGCAGAAGGCTGTTTTCACTTCCTTCCCTCAGTCTGGGGCTCTGGAAGAGAAGCCAACATAAAATATAGAAGCTAGAAAGTACCACACTCTCCCCGATCTTCTCTTTCACAGTAAAGAGCACTTCCAGATATAACATATGGCTGAGTAATACAATTATTAAGATTCAGAGGCTATCCTCTGACTTCTGCCCCGTTATCACTGCACATTCTTGTAGACAGTTTTATAGCTGTTAGGCTACACATTTCTAAACTCTGTATACGTCTGCTCTACAAATAGACACTAACTATTGCTGTAATCGTGGCAAATTTGTTGGTGGAGAAAGAAGTGCTGTTTAGGGACACCGAGGTAACGTTTGGGGATTTCCGTCTCTTATTTTCATCCTAGAATGCCAAAGTCGTTTGGCTTAGCATTTCCGAAGTGAAATAAATAATGCATTTGCTCCAGTGGAAAAGCCCAGGCGAATTTTTCACATGTTTATGCGGTAGCTATAGGTTTGTGGACAGATGACTGCAGAAGAGCTGTGTTGTTAAGGTCTCGTCCTCAAAGTAGGAAGGCCAAGTTCTGCCCACAGGTGGATGCATTCTTTAACACCCAACAGCTCCTGGGGCCTCCAGCGCACCTCCCATGTGCTCAGGACTCCTGTTCCGCCTGGTGGGGGTGGGGGGGTGTTGTTGCCAGGCTGACCAGGACCAGGTATTTTTGCCCATGACTGGGGCTGGGTGGGCGGGTGAGACAGTGGAGGATAAGGCAGGGCCCCCAGCAGACTCTACCTGCCTTGATCTGACAACTCTCAGGGTTTGCTGAGCCTCCAAACCTAATTATTACTGGAAAGTGGTGGGGGGGGGGATGGGAGGAGGTGGGCAGGGGGTGGGAAACTATGAGGCAGAAAGAAATGGCTTTGTTTTCCCCTCCCGCTGAGCTTCTAGGTTTGCTCGCTTAAAACCTTTTACACAGTCGTGACGACTCAGTTTCATGGGAAAATCCCATCGCAAGATTCCCAGTCCAAATATATACACCTGGCCTGTTGGCAATCCGCGTCCGCATTCCTTCTCTCTGGAGCTGGGACTCTAAGGAGCCCTGGCTGTTTTTGCTTTCCCCAAACCCTCCGGTGTGTGCTGCAGACCCCCAGCCGGTTCTCAGCTTGCCCAGGGTTGGGGGGGACCTCCGTGCTGGGGTGGTCGGGGTGGGAGGGTTGGTTTCCCTTCCCCCTGGAGACCTCAGCTCAGGACCCGGATGTCCAGCCTTGCACCCAGGGGGTAGCTAAGGTGCCCGGTGCTGTCTCGGTCGGAGGGGAGGAGCCCTGTGCTGTGTTCAAAGTGGATGGCTCAGTCTCTAAGGAAACGGTAAATCTCCTGATGCCGCAATCAGATGGGCGAGGAAGATCCACTCCCGATGCACGTCGCCTGCCTCCCGGATTCTCGGAGGTAATGAGAAAACCGCCCATGACAAGTATGGCCCCTGCACGTTTCCCTGGCTGATGGTTGGAAAAATACCAATGCGTCCAGCAGGGAGGAAGTATGTCTCTCCCACTGGAGTTCACGAGATTTGTCATTTTCGATTTAATGCACCTAGGTAGCAAGTCGACTCGCTAGGTTTGACTGCAATTACCTTATCTTTCCTATTTTTAGTGACAGGACCAGATTATTTTAAGTGCATTTTATAGAAAACCCTTCTTTACTGAAGTATAAAGACTGTAATAAAGACAATACAATGTTTTGAAACTGTTTTAAATCCTTCACTCAGCGTTGCTTCTACAGATTTAACATGTAGGGGTTCTAATCTTACTGCTACTAATTAGAGCTTTAGTGTAATTGTGCCAACAGGGTGCTTGGCATAATAATTACTATTGAGAGATTCTGGTGGCGCAGGAACTTGCCTACATAATCAGATATGTCTAGTACTACAGTGCAGTTACCTTTGTATGTTGACTCAAGTTGGATTTTAACCAAGTAAGGGGTTATTTTGCCTTTATAATAAAGCTTAAAAGGCATATACATATGTATGATTTAGGTATCCATTTTTCCTCCTCGAGTCTTTTGAATATTAATTAGCAGGAACCCCAGAAGGCAACAGGGACACACTTTGTTTCAAATATCTCACAATTTGGGGGCAATTCGCTCTGCGAGCAGGCTCGTCCGTGCTCGTGGGGCGAAGAGTCTATTTTGATGTCACGGTGCGCTGAGCCTCCGTGCCTCCCAGGTGAGGAGGGTCTGTGTGTGTCTCTCTCTCTCTCCCGAGAAATCCTGCCTCGTTGTGACAAGCAGGGAAAGGAAATGGAGGCTCTGGGCCCAGCCAGGAGCTGAATCTGGAAGGGATCCGTGTGTGGCTTTACAGGAGGAATCTCCGAGCACATCTGCACGGTAATTCTCTGCCACTTGGGAACTGGAAGGCTGCACCGGGGAGATGGACTGCTACCCCAGACTGGGGAGCTTGGACAGGAGTTATCCCTGGTCCTTGCTGGTGACTATAAAGACAAGCATCTGAAAAGCCCTGTCGGGGTGTCATGTGTGGGGGCGGTAGGAGTACATGTACCACTGGCCTTCTCCCCTTGGGACCAGACCCTGACATGGGGCAGGTGGCCTCAGAGGCTCCCCCGGATTTATCGGGCAAATAGCCAGGGTGTCACACTGGTTGGTTTCACTTTTTGTGGTGCCCGAGCTGAGTGAGCTCTGGCGATGCTCTGTGCCCGGCAATGGAGACTGTGGGCTGCCCGTGCACCAGGCACAGCAGTGTGTGGAGACCCCACGGACAGGTCCTGGAACGTTCCTGGGCACGGACATGGGTGTACCAGATTTTGTTTTGTTTGGGCACATGTGAAAGAGTTTCTACAAACCTGATTTCACAGAGCAATAAGTCATCTAAGAGGGTGTCCCCGGCCATTTAAAGTGCACTGCAGAGGTTTCTTAATGTAATAAATACATTGGGAAGGTAGTGTGTAATGACCCAGAGCCTGAACTATAGCTCCATTTAGCTCCCACTGCCTGTTTTTACTGCCCCTTAGTGCCTCACTTTTAAAGTGACAGGAAACCAATTTCTGATTGCAAATCAATGGGTTAGGATGTCACCTCTGGACAGTGAATTTAGCTGTAAATCCAAGGAGTCACCCGCGAGGCTAGGAAGTGGGGGGTCAGGGGACGAAGGTGACCGCTTTATACAACGCCAATGGAAATACGTTTGTTAATGGGGCGCGTTAGAACTCTGTTTCTGGGGGGAGCTCCCAGGTATGCCCAGCCTGTCATTCATCTCTCCTTACTGGCCCAGTGGCGGGCAGGATGGGTTGGCCACAGGCCCCGGAATGTGGCAACGACATTTCCATTTTACCGTGGAGGCTGCAGACCTTCCCTGGGGGCTGATGCACGAGCAGGATCCCTTTCTCCCCGGACTTCCGGCGCCCTCCCTCATCATGTTAACCAAAACTGTGTATGTTCCTGTCATGCCAGATACCTTTTGATGAGGCCCCTTTTTTCTTTAAGCTTTTAAGATAATCTTAGAGAAATCATCAAGCTATAAAAAGAAATCAATAAAAACAGAAAAGGTTCCCATCACCCCGAAAAAAATCCATAACTTTTGCATTTTAATAGAGACGCTACAGGAGCAGACCCTTCATTTTCTTTCTGATGTGTTCCTTTGATTTCCTTCGTATCTCTCAGGCCTCTTGACTTTCTTGAGAAAGGGATTATTGAATTGTGTGTCTGCCTTAGATGTACTTGATCACTCAAGTATCTGTACTTAAGAATGTTAGAGTCTGTTCAGCTGTTCCCTCTTTGGAGCTCATCGGGGCTTGTCATCTTAATATTAATTGGGTTTTGTGCAGGAATCTCAAGTCCCACATTGAGTGGCTTTCAAGAGAGAAGATTATGCCCAAAGCCAGATACAAAGACAAACATATTTAGCACAACAATTATGATAATTACAGAAACATGCTGTCACGAAATAAGCAAGTCTGATTAAGGGCCCTTCTATATTATCAAATATTAATCTGATGTCTTCGGTCTAACCTGGTTCGAACATAAGAAGCTTCGGATGGTTTTATGTATTAACAGATTTGTAGAAGCCGAACATATACAGCCTAATAGTATGAGACAGCCAAGCCGGGGTAGTAAAAGGATTTTTGCTGAATGTAATCCATTTAAATTTAAAATAGACACAGATAGGATCATAAGCCTGAAATCAAAATTAAAACATACCCTGCCAGTGAGACATTTTGTGTAATTCCAACCACATGGTAATCCAGAACCATATTGGGGAAAAGAATTATTAGGACTCATTTCTGTTTTAAAAAATGAGTAATCATCACAATAAATGTACAGTCACTTGAAACTTTCCAGACTTTCTTGATACCCACATAAAGTGGCTGGTAATAGAAGCAGTAATATTCTTGCTAAACTAGAGAGTTAATTTTATTTGTAATTTTCAGCTGCTTTCAGTGTAATTGCACAATTTCCTCAATTATTAAAGTTCATTCTGCATACTTAAGTTCATTAGCCATTGTCAAATGGGCAAATTACTTTGCAATTTTAATATTTGTTGGACAAAGCTGCATTAATAGATTCACTCTCCAAACACAGTTTCTCAGCTCTCGCTACAGTATCCACAGATAATTGTAACCATCCAAATCAGAAACCAGGGACTGTTTTTTTTTTTTTTTTTTTCTCTCTCTCTCTCTTTTTCTGAACATCTCTTAAATATTGGTGATTTTCACCATACAGGTGGGTGGGCATTTTTTGTTTGTTTACTTTGGGAGGGGGGCAGCGGGAAGGCTGGCAGTAAGGACAACAGTGTCGGAGTCTTGGGTAATACACAGGAAAAAGTACACTGGATGGGGAAGTTTCTCAGCATGCCTATGCAATTTGCATAAATATGGTCCAGTCATATGCAGGAGAGGGGCCTATAATAACACAGTGTGAGTCTCTGAATAATCAATAAATCAGACTTTCAATCAGATTCTATTCTATAGAAGTTGAGTCATTATGCCACATACAATATGATTCTGTATGTTACACTGTATCTGTAATCTACCTATATTGAGGGATTCTTTCAATGGTGTCACCGCTGTCATCAGAGAGGCGTTCTCAGTATCTCCCTCTCCATCTCTCACACTCTCACCCCCTCCCACGCCCCGTGAGTTGTTTAGTGCCTGCTTATGTAGACTATCTTTAAATATACATATATGTCCTTGGGACAAAAATGCCACTCTCTATTTGTTTTGCCCCTTGCAGTTATGAAGCACCTTTGTCCCCCATTATCTCTTTTGATTAATGAATACACACTTGCTTCCCCCTATAGATGCACACTGACCACACGATCCCCCTAACGAAGGTCGTCGCTGAAATTTATCAGCATTGCTCTATGAAAACAAATGCTCCAACTGGCTTGGTCTCTGCGTGTTCTCGGTGCCCAGGGTCTCACTCCAAAACGTCTGGGTGCAGATAGCTCCAGACCCTGCCAGCCTGGTTTATCTCACCAGTAATTAGGCTTGGATTTCTGCTTTATTAACTCAGATACAACAACGCCCTGCCCTCTGTCACCAGGGGGACTAATAGACGATAGTCACTCTGATTTGGAAACCTTACAAATTAAATGACAAAGTGAGAGGAAGTGGAGTTAAGGCAAATCGTGTAGAGATAAGGTAGCTGGTTTCACGCTAAGTTTTTCAAATGGGAAGCAGTGGCCTTTTGCCTTTCTATCCGCAGATGCAAAACTACCAAAATAAATAAGCCCAGTTTTCTTGATGGGTTTGTTAAACCTCAGTGATAGGCGAATTCTGGACTGATGTGAGGAGTAATTGATGGTGTCTGTTTAAAACCAGGGGATCTTTTTTCTTCTCTGGAAGTCCTAGGGTTCCCTGCCTTCCTTGAGAACGATTTTCTTCTATTCATTGTGCCTGTGAATCCAAGTGTTTATTTTCTCAGGACCATTTCAACAGGTCTCTCTTCATCACCTATAGGGCAGATCTGCTTTTACATTTTTTTTGAATTCCTGTCCTGCCTTTCTAGGAAAAAAACATCCATACACCTTAGGTAAGATTAAAATTATCCAGGGAAACAAAATAACATTGAATGATGGTGGGGGGGGGGGGCGTGGAGAGGCTGTCCAGCGCAGCTGATTTCCATCTGTCTGCTGCAGAAGCTGTAGCCATTCGTTTAGCAATATGATTTAACAAGCATTAGCCCTGGGTATGGAGCTGCCGGGTTTTGAGAAGGCTGATGAGATGTGATTATCTCTATGCAGAAATATCAGGGTGGTTAAAAGATAATTTGAAATGAGGTTAAAAATGAAGCGACACTAAGCTTCTCTCACTCGTGTCAAAACAATCACATCTTTTCTTGTCTTTCCTTTTTTTCCCCTTTCACTTTGATGACATTCACTCATATTGGAGGTGGAGACATTCTTCATAGCAAACTGTAATCCCTGACTAATTTTAAATTTAATGTGGCTCTGTTTGAAACACAGCTCTAAATCGGATCCCAAATCAGCTTCTGGATATTATGGATAGAATCTGCAATGTTTGTAATATTTGGTAAGCCTTAAATATTGCTATTAGTCACAAAACTACAGTTTCATATCACTCCGTTGACAATATTCACAGGATAAACAGCATACGTCGACATAATAAATGACATTTGGCTAGAAAAATGCCTTTGAACTTCAGCTTTAAAAATGAAAACAGGTTGAAAAAAGACCCAGCATCAAATGTTAAAAACCATATGTTAGTAAATGAATTTACCTTGTCATATTATTCGATCACCTTAAACATAATTACTGTTTTGAATGATTAAGTTTCAAAGTCTGGGAACAGTTCTTACTTTAAAGGGATGTATTTCAGTACTAGATATATTTATAAATTACCCAAGAAAAATAAATCCACATAGCCATAGCTCCTGATTTATCAACAAAATAAAACCATGAAGTGGCTTAAGAAAGCTAAACATTATCTCTAAAGGATATAAAGAGAAATGACTGGGCCACTGGCTGAAAACTTTCTAAAAAGTCCAAGAGAAGATTGGAAAGCCTGTCCATTTTGTGTAAAAGATGACCAGGATGTCCTGCCAATTTCCAAAGTTTAATCAACATTAAGAAAGAGAAGTCCAAAGTAATCGTGCACAGGGCAGATGGCTGCGGGCGCACTCTGCCGGACACAGTACCACCTGAGTAATAAAATGCTCGGAAATTGGAAAACAGCGATGTTCACATCCACAGGCAAGAGGAAACCTTCTCAGTACTGCATTCCATTCCTGCTTTATCAATCAGTTACCGATCAATTACAGTCTCCCCCAACCCCCTTCCTCCAACATGTCTTCCTAGCCTGCAGTGCTGGCCTGTTTATTCTGATGCAGGGAGATGACAATTAGTCATATTTATCCTTGCTGGGCCCATCTAATCCCCACTGCTTTTACTCATGTCAAATCCATTATCCCAAACAAAGCTTCATATGTCTTGCTGGAGATGCACACAGCCTTGCCTTGTTTACTTTAAGAAGATGGATTTTATGGCGATGTGAAATACATACGGAGCCCTAACTAATGGGGCCACTTGGCATGGGGGAGCAAATGCCCGGGCGATTCATTCCACTCTAATCCAGGTTGTTAACTTTGTCCTGGAAACCCATGGCCTCTGGCTGTGCCTTGGAGACCAACAGCCTTGGGTCTCCAGCACATCTCCTAAATTTTGTCCACAGTGAAATACCCGTGATTGTTGCACTCGAGTGTCTTCAGCAGTGATAGAACCCAACCCCCTTCCTAGCACCCCCCAGTAGCCACGGACTCTTTCCACCCAAGACCTGAGCTGCTTTTCTGCTCACTTTGGTGCTTTATTTCTGAGCCTGGTAAAAGAAACTCCCTCCCTCTCTTGTTTATTTAGAAAGAAGAATCTGAGGCACTCTGGTTACTTACATTTTTCAGCATTTCTTTGTCTTCCAAACCATTCTAGCTCTTAATATGGAAGTTTTATGGGTTATTTTTATCAGAAAATGCAGACTTTTCGCTCGCTGACCTGAGCAGATTAGGATGGGTTAAAATGTGCTTGGAAACCCCCGATTTCACCCCAAAAGCCAATATATGGCATATGTTAACATCTAGAGCCTGAAAACACGGCCAGTAAGAGCGGCGCAGACTAAAGGAAGTCACTACTTAATTCCACAAACATTTGTTTCGGTCCAGGAATGGCACTAGAAACTTGGAGCCGTCCGGCTCCGGGCTCGCACACGAGGGGCCATAACGTGCGGCACAGCGCCATCTGCCGGCGGGTCCGGCTGCCCAAACCGTCGTCCGCAGAGGGGGCGGCTCTGAAATCCACCGGAGTCGCTTTCCGGACCTCCGTCCCCTGGGGCTTCCTGCCGCTGGGGAGTTCTGACTGTACTAAAAAGGGAAGAGAGAGGGAGACTGTACTGGAGAGAAAAAGCAGTGCTAGAGAAACAGTTTCCAAAGACCTGTTTAACATGTAAGCCGAGGAAGATTGATACTTTGGGAACAGTCTCCAGACAGCTTGCCAAGGGCCGCAGGCTTTCGGCATTAAAGGTGAAGCTGAGTTTATGTGCATCCAAAGCAAACAGTTGTTTTTCCTCCTTTCTTTCTGTCTATAAAACACGGTGTCCTAACCGTATTGTGTTCACACCCGGGCTCTGGTTCGGAGCACTTCTGGGTACAGGTAGAATTTCAGGGAAGCCGGGCAGCTGTGTGTCTGCGTAGGTGTGTGGGTGTGTGAGTGGGGGGTTGCCCAAGTGCTTTTGGAGACACTGGGGCTCTGTCTGCCCATCCATTCCAGAAATCAGTGGAGGGACGGCTCCTCTCAAGGGCGGAATGCTAGGACTGTGGAAATGTAATCAACACGCTTGTGCATGTTTCCACACTGCCTTGAATGGGATCCCAGACTCCAGGAAACTCATCTCTGATAAATTGCAAAAGACCCAGACTAAATGGTCCAGAGAGGTGGTCATTATTCTTAAGGGAGGGACCTTACGCCGTAACACAGGATAAAGCGTTATCTGCAATTATTTTTTAAGGCTCTGTTGGAAAGCTTCTTATTTTCATCCCACCTCCCGCTACCAGGCCTTTTGCTAACTGCAATTTCCATCCTGGAGCACTGACTTCCAGCATCTCCCTCCCTTGCCTCTGCCTTGCTCTGTACCCGTCCCTGCACCCTTCCCCATACCCACAGAGGTACCGCTGGACTCCATCTCCACTTCACACAGGGAAAAAGAGGACATCCCTGGCTTCCACTAAAGGATGATTTGCTCAGGCCCCTGTAGGGGGAATTCTCTGGTTCTCCGTGTATAGTGGCACGGTGGCACGGGGCGAGGATTAAGTCCAATTTCCTCTGTGCTCTGAAAGGACTAGAGTGGATTTTTCTTCACCCCGATCCCCAGCACAACACTGCCCATGCATGAGACAGCTGCAGGGGGCAGGGGGACTGAGCTCCCTGGGCCTTCAAGGGATCTAGTCTCAGGGCCATTAGGAAAGGCTGCTGTTTTCTCAGGGGGCTGCCTCTGGAAATGAGAGTTCTATAACACAGCGTTCCTCTAGATGCTGTCAACTGTCCTTTTGTGGACTGGAAATCTGCTGGTATTTTCAGGGAATCGTCTCTCTGTCTCCCCCTCCCCCTGACCCCCATCCTCCTCCTCTCCTTGCCTCCCTCTCTCCCTCTCTCCCTCCCTCAGGATCACTCACACTCTCTTTTAGAAACAAATACAAGTCAGATACATTCATTACAGAATTCAAATTTAAGATCGCCAGGATTTTAGAGACTGAGGTTGCCAGATAAAATAACACAATACCCAGCTCAATTTGAATTACAGAAAAACAATGAATAGTTTGAGAAGAGTAGAAGAATGTCCCAAATATTTCTCGGGACATACTTCTACTAAAAAATATCTGATATTGAAATGTATCTAGATGCCTGTGTGTTTCATTTTTGTTTTTCCTAAATCTGGCAGCCGATGAGAGGCCCTTTAGTGCAAGTCTTTAGACAG
Organism: Martes martes; assembly: GCF_963455335.1. NCBI lineage: Eukaryota > Metazoa > Chordata > Mammalia > Carnivora > Mustelidae > Martes > Martes martes. The sequence goes on along the minus strand of NC_137905.1, from coordinate 31,246,330 downwards.
TAAACTAAGATCAAAAGAAACAAAGTAATATGCCCAGTTACACAAGCTGGTTAGAGGCAGAACCAGAGTCAGAAATCAGGTCTAGAAAGTCAGTTACCGTCCTCTTCATCAACTACACCACCTTTTCCTCCCCCAGAATAGCCGACCGGGGGTGTAGATCCCAAGTGAGCTCATGTAATAAAACCAGTCCCTTATATAATCATTTCATAGACACTGTGCATGCCTCAAAGGACCATAACGTAAAAAAAAAAAAAAAAAAAAAAAAAAAGCCACTCATTTGGAAATGCCACTAGTTTATAATTTGCGAAGTTTCCTCCAAGTGAATCTTGACGTGGCCAACTTTTTCTTGCCGGAAAGTCCAGCTCTTTATCTCTGACCTTTGTTCATGATGACCTCAAAGACTCTGTCCTACCAAGTGTTTGCAAAGACGGAAGCGCCCACTTACATGGAAGCAAATAGTACACTAACTACAGTTGACCCTTGGACAACGTGGGCTGGAAGCGCACAGGTCCACTTACGTGGGGACGTTTCCCAGTACAGGACTGCAAATGTATTTTCTTTCCCTTATGATTTTCTTAGTAACATTTTCTTTTCACTCCTTCGCCTTAAGAACACAGTATATAATATCTGTAACATACAGCATATGGTTTAATCGGCTGTCTATGTTATCCATAAGGTTTCCAGTGAAAAGTAGTTTATTAGTAGTTAAGTTTGGGGGGGAGTCAAAAGTTAAACGCAGATTTTCCATCATGCAGGGGGTCAGTGCCTCTACCCCCCACATTGTTCAAAGGTCAACTGTATTCCTCTCTCTGCACTTCTGTTAAAACAATAGCTCTAAAGCCATGATTGTGGGCAGAGTACTGTTTATCTGAACTAGAAGGCTACACAGAGCCTCTTAAAATGTTCTACTATCTATCATAGCTTTTAAATTAGTGACGTATCTTGAGGCTGCGCTCCAGATTCCTGGCAATACAGTGATTGGGGATCATGAAAACCCTCAGGGCAGCCAGGGGAGCGGCTTTATTTTGGAAGGCTGGGTGGGAAGTTAGCTTAGCCATGCCCGGAGTTGCCTCTGAGCGCCCCCCTTCCCTTATTTTTGAACTAAGGGCTTAATTCTTTATAATCCCTCAGATCCATTATGGTTCTAAAACACTAGATGTCTGAAAACCAGTGATCCACTCACCCTGTTGATGTTTTTTAAGTTCCAGCTGGCAAGCAGGAGCAAGAATGGTGTCTGAGTCTTTGAGAAGTGCCCTGTGCCCTGGCTGGGCGCCCCCCTCCCCAAGCAATCTGGCTAACCCAAACCAAATGACAATAGCTCACACTGAGGAAGGAAAAAGAAAAAAAGGTGCTAATGAAACTAGTTGTAATGCAAAGAAAGGTCAGCTTTAGCTGCCAGCCCTGAAATGAAACCATGTAATTGCAAACGCAGAAAGGGCTCTAGGTGAGACAGGGGTCTGTGTCCAAGAGGCCTCTTCCCAGCCCAGCCCAGTCCCTACCTGAGCAACTGCTCCCAGAGGGGCTCTTACTGAGCCACAGCAGAGAGGAGAAACAGTTTGAAGGATGTGGACCTTTTACTGTTCGATCCAAATACTCAGCCGAACGACGGAGCTCTGCGAGCGCCACACATGCTCATTACGGTTGGTGGGGAGAGCTTGAAGTGAGCACAGCCCCAAAGAAGAAGTGATCTGGCAAAAGATGGCAAAATCCTCTTCGGTCTGGGAACTCTCATTTCACGCTTGGAGCTCACATTTCTCGAAGGCACGTAAAAGAAGACTAAATGAGGCCAGGTGGAGAGAGAAGAGCGAGTTGCTCCCTCCCTCTCTCCCTTCCTTCCTCTTTGGGCTCTTTTTTTTTTTTTTTTTAAACCTTACAATTGCTTCTGCAGAGAGCCCATTCAGGGAGGCTGAGATGGACCTCGGAGCGGCGCGGAGCCTGGAGCTGCTGGGGGGCCTCGATCTGCCTTCAACCAGCAGTCTCGAACCTTCCCTGCCTGCTGGGTCTGGCTCCACATAGAGGATCACAGTAGTGACAGGGCTGTGATTCCCAAAGATGGATGGGTCAGTTCTTTGGAAAATCGAAAACCCTCAAGTACTTCGTTCATTTCTTGAATGGGGCCAATTCAGGGACCATGCCCGGAAATGCGGAAATGTTACATGGATTATTGCCACTGAAATGTTTTCCTGTGGCTCAACGTCATCTTCAGAACATCCTCGGGGCTTTCCCTCTCAAGTGCGTGCTACGGTTTTGCAAACTTCTTTTTTTGCAGATGGAGGGTGTGCCTCTGGGACTCCATTAGCCAAGTCTAGATTTAACCAGGAACCCAGGCATGACCCGCTGGGAATAACGTCAACTGTGTAACGAGTAAAGAATTTAGTACCCCTGGGAGAAGAAAGGAGGGACTTTAAAAACTTGACCAGGCACTTAGGACCATGTCTCTTCCTAAAGATTAGATGACACCCAAATTTGCTGGTAGCAGTTATCACTACCATAGTTATTACTGGCAACAGTTATTACTGCCTTCAGAAACCCTCCTTGAAAAGTACTGTAACCCCGCTATTATAAATGAGTAAAGGCTGAGGTTGGGAGAGGTTTAGTAACTTAGATAACATCACAGCTACTACCTAGTAGAGACAGGACTAGAAACTAAGTTTCGTCGACTCTACAAGTCCACGTTTGCAATGACTTCTGATAATAAGAGAGAGCTTTAATTGAGCACCTACTACCTGTAGGGCACTGTTATGAGCACTCTCTGCGTGTTATCTCAATAAGCCCCCACAGCAACCTTGTGAGGCAGGTGCTACGATTCAGCCCATGTTGTGGATGAGGAATGAGAAGGACGGAGAGTAAACGAAGGGCTGGAAACTCAGCCAATAGCCTGCGCTCCCTCCTCCTCAGTGGAGGCTGCTGGCCTCGCTTCTAATCAAATTTATGGTAAATCCTTATGTAAAATGCAAAACATGACATAAAATAGGACAACCCCCAACAACAGACAACAAAATGTAGCCCTCTTCCAAGCCCAAACTGGACGACTGTGTGTATCTTCTTCACTTGGAGGCAGAGGGTCTGTCCTCCTCCTCCTCGTGCGTAAAAGCAACACTTGGTAGAACAAGGGGTTCCCTTAGGTTACCTGGGTTCCTCCTGCTCCCTACAGCCACAGGCAATGGAAATTTGGTTCTTTAAACAACTGCACTCTTTTCCCACATGTGAGTGCGCGCGTGCGCGCGCATACATACACACACACACACACACACACAAAATACACTTTCTCCTCTGATCTAAAAATCCTGAATCCAATTTTTGGGACTTTCCTTTGGTTCCGTAGTTCAGCATGGCACTCCAGCTTAGGGTGGAGGTTCTCCGGGCCCCCTGGCTGCTGGGAGGTGGGGTCTCGGCTCCAAGCCCCCCGTGTTAACCCAGAGGCCCACCGACCCCCTTACTGCCTGATGAGAGTACAACCCTAAGGAAGCCGGCGGTTTTATTTCCCTCAGTAAATCTATTCTGATTAATGTAAACACTGTATAATACTCCACCTGTAGGTACTGTAATTAAGGCACATCTGAACCACAATCAGCACAGTGACAGGCAGAGGGAAAATTGTTGACCTCCCACAGATTTTTTAAGTCAGCACAGTTACTACTGTGAAAATCACCAAGTCATTAGCAGAGGGGTTTTTAGAAAAATTTTAAATGAAGGAAGTCTACTCACATTACAGCTGTTTGTCTGTTAACCTCCTTGTCCCCTCTCTTTCTGACTTTAGGTAAAATTCCCCTGCACCTCATCGGAGTCTCCGCAGCCCCGGGGGGGCACCCGTTTTGGAAGGAAGGGAAGTTTTCCATCCAGTCGGGGAGGAGCACCCGCTTTCTCTGCGGGAGATGGAGGGCTGGGCCCGCACAGAGGGTCCTGGGACGCTGCCACCAAGCACCCGTCCCTCGTGTTTGCAGAACTCCAGGTGACCGCTGACATGCCTTGCTGGGCTCCCAGGCTGCCTGAGAGCTCACACTTTGGCACAAAATTAATCTCCATGGACGCCCAGTTGGGACGTGGAGAGCTGTAGTTGCGGGGTTCTGCTCACTGTCTTCTAGATGCCAGGCTGTCAGCTGAGGGCCTGGGAGGTACACAGGCCTCCCTCCCTCTGCCCTGCCTGCCCAGCAACAGTGCTTTCAATCACTCCCAGCCGTGCCTCTCCCACCATGGAACCGGAGGCCCTGCTTGGGATGAGTTAAAGGGGGAGAGGGGCACCCTGACGTCCATTTCCAGCGAGTGACTGAATGCTTCCTGCCGCCAAAGTCAAGGCTATCTCTTCCCTCACCGTGCGGGAGGCTGCCAGGGCAGTGGTGAAACACATGGACATTTGAGTCCCACCTCACTGGTCCCTTTGTGCCTCAGTGTCCTTATCTGTAAAATGGGGCTAAGCACAGTACACATCACTTAGGATGATTGTGAAAACCAGAAGGGATGCCCCACAACATGCGTGCACAATGTACAGCACCTCACAAATCAGGAGTCAATGAACTTTTGTCTGTAAAAGGCCAGATGAAAACTATTTTAGGCTTGGTGGATTGTCAGGTCTCTGTCACAACTGCTTCACTCTGCTAGTGTAGCCTCGAAGCAGCCACAGGCCATGTGTCAATGAATGAGTGTGGCCCTGTTTCAATAAAACTTTATTTACAAGAACAGGTAATGGACCAGATATGGCCCTTAGATCATAGTATGCTGATCACTGTTAATTTAAACTCTGAAAAAAATTTCAGCACCTATTACTATATATAACAATCCCTTCTAGATCAGTTACTGTACACAAGGAGTTGCTGGTGAATTAAGAGGACGTGGTCCACCTTAAAACCTATGATTGGTATTAGGGGAGGGGAGTGGAGGCACAAATGCACACACAGTAACTGAGGGCCGACTGTGTCCCAGAAGGAGTCTGCATAAACTACAAGCTACTACCCAAAGATTAAAGCAGAATGTGCCATTGAAGTGTTCATATTTATTTTGTAAAACACCATTCCCACCCCATGAAAACAAATCAGAAATATTTTGCGTTAACCTCAAAATTGATGTCACCTTTGGAGAGGAAGTTTTTCCCAAGAAAAGTAAAGAAAACTAAAGGTGCACGAACACTATTGCATTGGGCTCTAGACGTTCCGTGTGCCGCTTTAGTCAACCATCGGCAGGGAGAGAAGCCGGCGGCGGTGGGGGGTAGAGGGGTGTGTGTCAGTCGTTCTGTTTAAACTGCCAGCCAGTTTGCCCAAGTCAATACTCACACAGTCAAAACAGCCAGTTTAATGTATTTTTGGATTGAATAGGCCAGTTAATTTAACCAGGAACCTCAGTGTGGAGAAGTCAAGGTCCGGCTGCCAAAAGTGTTAAGGGAGAAGTGAGGAGAATCTCTCCACCTCCAAGGTACAAACCCAAAGACATTGTTTAGAAACATCTTTGGTTTAAGAGTGATATCAAAGAGTATTTGAAATACGTGTATATCTATATCTATCTCTATACCTATTATCTATCTGCCTACCCACCTCTCCAGGCTAGTCTCTCAGGTCAGTTATATATAGAGAGAGACAGGCAGATGCTTAACATAGTTGCTCATAACTGAAGGGAAGGGAACCTGCGTGGGTGATAGGCCAGACGGGCATTTTCCACATTATAGACCATGTACGTGTTCATTCATTCACTTTGTCTACAGACACCCTCGACGATGCACTATATGCGTGGAGGTAGGCACTAGGGAACACAAAAATAAGGAGGTCGTGGAATTTAAGGTCCTACAAGATGCTCACACTACATGTGATGGAGAAAAGAGCACAGCTGACCAGGAGGAGGTCAGGAAAGGATCCACATGCCACTTCCTTCCTCTGAAACACGTGGGTCAAAACTCAGTTTTAACAAAGGCGAGATTTCTCTTCTGATAGAGGATCCCATTAGAATGGGAAGAAAGAGCCTGTGTCACCTACCTGGGTCTGAATGGCCGTATCAACTGATTCTTACGTCTTGCACTGGGAGAGACTCACCTGCTCCTACAGCCTTTCTCCTCTGTGGGTCGCTGCCACTCCCCTCCGCATTCTAGTTGTTGGGACGGGTCCTTCTTGCTTGCCTTGCCTATTCATCTCTTTGTCTATTTTTTTCACATCTAAGTGATTTGCTTTCTTTCACTCCCTCCTCCCAGCACAATCTTTAGGTCCAATCATCCCCCACCCACTTCTCTTCACCCCTAAAATCCCCCGGAGCGTAACACGTTTCACAAACATAACTTTGGTTTCATGCCCTCTTGAACCTCCCTCCCCCTCTGCTGTTCGACTTTGTCCCAGATCTCAGGATCACATGGTAATTCAGCAAAATTCTACCAAGATGCTGGCTCCCGGGGTGTGAAGGGCTTGGGGCTCCTGAGTTCTAAGCCCCGGCCCAAAGTTGGCGCTCATTTTCAAAGGCAAATCACAAGACGCATATCAAAGAATGTACAGAATCCACATTGGGAAACCTGTCAGAAAATTGTTGGGAAAATAAAGTGAATCAATAGAATGTCAAGAGACTCAAATGGAAAAAATATTGAATATTCATTTTCTCAGTTTCACAGGGGTAGGGATTTACGAGGACCAAGGCAGCTAGTGGGATTTTCGGCTTTCCTTGGAATGGTTCAAATAATTTTTGTGCTGTGCATTGGATTAGTATTCAATTAACTCCTTTAAAATTATAATGCGCAACTTCAACAAACTTGTGAACGAGTCTGTGGCACAATTAGAGCAGTTAATAGTCACCAGGTACAACAAACGAATGCTGTATTGCTATAAACAGAGAATGTCTAAAACAAATTCAGTGATTGTGTTTCCCATTCACATAGCTGTCCCACTTGCCTGTAAACACCACAGAAAAAATTACAGAGGGCTCCTTTTCGCTCATCAATTTATCAAAATAAATCGATATCGAATCCACGTAGAAACTGTATCTTTCTGATGTGGTTACATTCCCCCTAAACCCAACATACTAATACAGGCATCTCCTAGGGGGGAAACTTCGTATGTTACTTGGGTCACAAATGTCAAAATGTTTTAAACATCATCTCTCCATTACTCTCACACAAGCCATTTCAAGGTTGAAGAAAACCAAAGATGATCGTATGAATACTGTGTAGACATCAGTATTAGACTGAAAAATAAAAATCACTTGGAGTTTTCACTTTTCAGACACCCACCGTCACCCAGAGAAACAGCATGAGCAGGAACACCCATTGTAGGCCTCGGAATTTCAGAGGAAAACCAAGGGGCCATCTTGGCTGTTGGGTCCTTCTGTTGTTGGTGTGTAAAAAATACGTCAGATTTTATTTTTTCTGTTACAGTCCAGACTGCAACTTTCTGTACGTTTCTTAGTTTCAATAGAATGAATCAAGACAAATCAAATTCATTTTAAGGACCTTGAGCCTTTGATTCAATGCAAAATTAGAGACTAACTCCCCCTGGTTGAGCGACTTGGCACCTTCAGCTGATCTACTCTAAAATAACGATGAGAAATCGATTTTAAATCTGAAGCTTATAATCCTAATATTTTTATTTCCAGTAAAATACTACCTGAGACTGTGATTTTTAACAATCAATTTTGGCCATAAGATATAATGACATCTCATGTCCCACATCTTTATCTACGTCTTTGAAGGTTTCTCCCTGCTTTTTCCAACCCAAAGCTACCTTACCCACTCTCCACACACATCCACACAATTATGAAAGTATCATGTAACGATTTAAATAGATTAACTACTTCTGATAGTTTGTGGAAGAAATGCTACATCTCTTTTCCATGAGACTGTAAAACTTTCTCACCATTCTTAAGTAACAGCAGAAATAATAAAAACTAAAAAAAAAAAAAAAAAAGGGCAATTTAATTTGGTTTTTTAGAACGAGTTCTTCTCTGGCCTTAGAAGATTAGTTTTCAAAGCAATGGTAAAATCATTGATGTACGTCTTTTCAAGTCAAAAGAAAAAAAGACTCCTAAATACCAAACATTTGCTCTTTGGAGCATAGCAAGAAGAAAGAGAGAGGGCCAGACGGCCACATCCTAAGAACAAAGTATTGTCCAGGTAGCTGTTGGCTAAAATGGGATCCCTTTCCAGGTCTTTTTATTAGTTCAAGTTTTTCTTTCCTAAATAAAACTTCATTTTCTTTCACTAATCTTTCTAGTGGGTATCTGCCAGTTCTTTTGCATGACTTGCTACGTGAAAGCTTGTAAAAAGGGAGGAATCTAAAACTGGTGCAATTTTATACGCACAGTCTTTCTGCTATTAAAATGTATTTACCAGAAAGATAGTTCTTTTCTGTATTTAAAGAAACCATCCAACATGTGTGATTTTTGAAGAAAAACACTGCTTTTTTCCCATCAATATAGAGAGATGACTTAATTATAAAAAATTACAAATTCTCCCCAAACTAGATTATAAATGAATATCAATTAAATCCCACCCCCCTTTTTTTACTTCATAAAAGAATCCAAAATTTATGAAGAAAAATAGAAGCATAAGAATAATCGAGACTATTTGAAAAGAAAAGCAGTAACGGAGAATCCCTCCTACCACCAATTAGAATATATTATAAAGTTATAATATCAGTATGGTGCTGGTTTAGGATTATTGGAACAATGAAACTCTTCGGAACATTCCCAGTTAATATAAGAATTCAGTGTATGGTAAAAGTAACATTTAAATTCAAAATGTGGTATAGTATTCAATAATTTTGTTATTGCAGCAACTGGCTATTCATTTGTGGAGAGGGAAGAAACGAAGTCCCTGACTCACATGACTATGACTGAAAGAATACATTTTTTTTAAAAAAGATTTTATTTATGTATTTGACAGACAGAGATCACAAGTAGGCAGAGAGGCAGGCAGAGAGAGAGGAAGGGAAGCAGGCTCCCTGCTGAGCAGAGATCCTGATGCGGAGCTCGATCCCAGGACCCTGAGATCATGACCTGAGCTGAAGGCAGAGGCTTAACCCACTGAGCCACCCAGGCGCCCGAAAGAATACATTTTAGATGAAAGACATTTGTAAGTGTAAACAAAGGAAATAAGTTTCTCCAAGAATATGGAGGTGGATATTTACATGATATTGAAACTAATAATCATAAAAGAAACTAATATTTGCTAAATAAATGCAAAAAATGAATGCGCATCAAAACATCCAAAATTATGTCTAAGAAGAAAGGCCAACTGAATTACGTGTTTAAATAAATATTATAGCAAACAGTTAAAATACTCAATATACAAACGGTCTTAACAATTCAATAAAAAAAAGATAAAGACTTATATGCTAATTAAAAAAAAGGAAAAAGATAAAGACAGACAACTCACCTCAGAAAAAAATGAAATGATAAACAACTTACCTACCCAGAGGCATTCACAAAAAAAATAAGAGTTAATATTAGCAACTTGTCAAAAAAAAACGATGTGGGGGAAAATGGGAATTCTTGCATACTGGTGATCAGAATATACATGGATATGACTTCTTACAGGCAATAGTTTATGTATGGACATGCTTGTTAGTCCAGCAATGCCATTGCTAGAAACGTATCTGAGAAAATAGTCATGGATATAAGTAAACAAGTAAAATTTAACTATAAGGATGTCTGTTTAACTGTTCTTTGGAATATTGAATACGATAAAAATACTTTCACATATATGAGAATGATGAATTGAGGAATTATTTAAAATGTTCCTGCAGGGGGGATCCTGGGTGGCTCAGTCATTAAGCCACCTGCCTTCGGCTCAGGTCATGATTCCAGGGTCCTGGGATCGAGCCCCGCAGTGGGCTCCCTGCTCAGTGGGAAGCCTGCTTCTCCCTCTCCCACTCCCCCTGCTTGTGTTCCCTCTCTTGCTGTCTCTCTCTCTGTCAAATAAATAAATAAAAATCTTAAAAAAATAAAGTTCCTGAAGGAAGTAATATTTAATAACATCTCATGATATTTTGCCGACTGAGAAAAAAAAAGATTTCAAAATAGTGTATGTGCTGTGACACCATTTTGTTGAAAATTTAAAATAAAATATATGAATATGTAAATTATGAAAGCAACATTCAAATGTTACCATTATTTAAAGATAGTCATTTTATGAATATTTTTAAGTTTATTTTTTGCTTCTCTTTCCAACGGTTTCCTTATATGACGAATATTACTCTGTGTGTGGGTGTGTCTGTGTGTGTGTGTCTGTGTGTGTGTGTGTGTGCGTGTGTGCGTTTGCATCCTACTCTGGCCAACCCTGGATTCTCTTTATTCCATACCAGGTCTACACCTCTGAAACCTGGATTCTCTTTATTCTACACCTTCTCCTTCCAGTACTTGTGGCCCCTCTCCCACGTTGTAGTTTTTAGAGACATGGAGATTTTTTTTCTTGTTCTCTTTCTTTTTGTTTGTTTTTTTTTTTTTTTGTTAATTTTAGAGACCACATAGGAGCTAGATAGTTCTCCTCTGCCCTCATTGACAGGAAGTCTTTTAAAACTTTTTATAACTTTTGGAGCGCTTGGGTGGTGCAGTTGGCTAAGCGTCTGACTGCTGGTTTCCCCTCAGGTCCTGATCTCAGGGTAGTGATCTCCGGGTTGCAAGATGGAGCCGCACGTCAGGCTCCGAGCTCAGCACGCAGCGTGGAGTCTGCTCAAGACTCTTTTCTCCCTCTGCCCCTCCCTCCTCTCCCATAAATAAATAAATCTTAAAAAACAAAAACAAAAACTTTTTCATAGCTTTTAAGAAATTGATGAAGTTCTTTGAAATACACTCAGATAGTACAGAACTGCTCTGAGCAGAAACTTTCCCCTCTTTTCCATACCAAGTAACATCTTTCAGGGATGACCCAAGTTAACACAGAAGTGTGGTGTGTGCTTATTTTCTCTGTGCCTTTACCAATATTTTAGCTCTTCAATCCATCATAATTTCTTTTGGTATAAATCTTGCAAAGAGAAATATAATTGCTTACTTTTAACTTCACGAGTGCTCAGAACAGAATTTATACCATGGCTCTTCTTTACACTCTTCTAGTGGAAATGAGAGAGGAAAAATCAGGGATGGAAAGGATAAAATAACTTTTTTTTTTGTTTTTTTGTTTTTTTTTCTACATACACTTGAACTTGCTGGAGTGTCCCTTCTTCCTGATGAAGTAACTTCCATTTTTTTTCTTTTTTCTTTTTTTCATAAGATAAGGCCAAGTGTCAGGCACCATAACTTCAGATTCTTAGAGTGTCCAGCAGACACTACAAAGGAAAGGTGTAGACCGAATCTAAGAGAGTGTAGGGAGTGATGAGTGCTACAGCGAAATACAGTGTTAGCAACTACAGTTCACCCAAGATGGCTTTGAATTTCATGGGTCCGCTTACACACACATTTTTTCCAATAAAGACAGTATCGTACTGTAAATGCAGCTTCTCTTTCTCAGCATTTGCTTAATAGCATTTTGTTTTCTCTAGTTATTTTATTATAAGAATACAACATGTAATGTATGTAACACACCAAGTATGTGTTAATTGACTATATTACCGATAAGGCTTCTGGTCAACAATAGGCTATTAGCCGTTAAGTTTTTTAGGGAATCAAAAATTACATGCAGATTTTTGTGTAGGGGCTTGGCGTCCCTACCTGCATGTTGTTCAAGGGTCAACTGAAATTTCAATTCATTTAAAAAAAAAATTTTATGTGCTTATTTGTCAGAGAGAGAGAGAGAGCACAAACAGGAGGAGGGAGGCAGAAAGAGGAGGCAGGCAGAGGGAGAAGCAGGCTTCCTGCTGAGCAAGGAGCCCAATGTGGGACTCAATCCCAGGACACTTAATCGACTGAGCCACCCAGGCATCCCAAGGGTCAACCGAAATTCAAAAATTGAGCAAATATTACTTTTATAGTAAGGGGAAATTATTTTTAAAATACATGTTGAAGGTGTACATGTTAAGGTGTAGCTCTTAAAAATATGGAAAGTCTCTAACTTCTAAACTTACAGATAATGTTAGAACAGGTTAGCTGGGGAAAACTTTGAGTTGCATCTACATGGTCAATGGACTTCAGGTCTGACCCAGGGCAGAGCTCAGTAAGATCAACCATTGACACCTCCTCAACTTCAAGACTACAGTGCATCCTGATTAAGTAACTTTGGCAGTGGAAGCTTCTATATACAATAAAAAAAAAAAAAAAACCCTGATAACCAATATTTGAATCCTTGCTATGAGCCAGGCATAGTGCTAGGCACATTTTTTTCTATAGTACATTGTTTTCTATGATCTCTTTGAAAATGCTACACCTATGTATTATCACAATCACCATGTTATAGTTGGGGATATGGAGGCTCATAGATGGTAAATAATGTATGTTAGTGAGAACCTCCTTTTTCTGGATATCAAAGGTTGTGTTCTAAACCACCACTGTTAGGACAGGTTTCCAACACAATAACTCCCCTCCCACTCTTTGTCCTGAAGGGATGTCTGCAGTCTGTTCTGGGAGCGCTCTAAGAAAGCCCGCTTCCCCACTTGAAAGTGCCCTTCCATTCTGATGCCTCATCTTCTGGAGAAAATGTGGTGTAACCACACACAAAAACAGGATGGAGACAGATCTTGATTCAAATCCCATCCCTTCTACCTATAAATCAGGTGAGCCAGGATGAGCTGTTTAGCTTTTCAGAAGCCCATTTCTTTATCTATAAAATGGGGACAATGCAACCTACTTCTTAGGTTGTGATGGGGATAAAGTGGGATGTTACACACACCTGGTGCAAGGTAGAGACTTAGTCAATGCCCGCCCCATCCCTTTCTCTTGAGAAAACTTTGATACATGTGGCTTATGTCACGCTACCAGTCAATGTCCTAAGAGAGGTATGAAAATAATGCAGTTCATCTGAACATTCTTTATCACCTCAACTTACCTACAGAAGGAAAAGTTGAATTGTGGCAGAGGAGGTGGGAGGTGGGGGACAGCAGAGACAAATAAAAAGAGTTGGTCCCCACAGCTCTTCTAGGTTCTGTCCACCTGCCTCAGTTTGTCTACTGTGTACATGTCTACTGTCCTTCAGAAGGTTGGCAACCATTCCCTGATTAATTTTCCTAGTAATGCCTTAAGAGTCTGAGTCCTTCATCTAAGAAATAACACTGTATGTAAGGTAGGAATGTAATCCCAGAACAAGGTGCAAGCAATTCATGAGAAAATAAAATTATTCCCAAAACCCACTGGTCCAACAACTACACATCTGCATGGTATCCTTCTTTTGAGACAAGGGTTCTCTACATAAAGTTCTTCAATGAGTTCCACAAGGTCCATAAACCCCATGAAATCGCCGGCTTCTTCACGACTGTATGCATGTGCCTTTTGCAAGGACAGGGTTGATTTTATGAAGTTCTCCAGAAAGTCTAGGACCCCAAACACCTATGACTTATTGGTTTAGAAGCTTACAATCCAGGTCAGCCATGCTGACATCAAGAAAGGCACAATTCCTAGTAGTGTACTGATATGTAGTTAGGGAGGAAATGGTCAAAGATAGAGATACATGTATGATTTGGGGGTGCAAGTGGGACTTGTACATCTGAACGGAAGAATAATTCTTTCCAGAGGAGGGCTCATTTTGACGTTCTAGTCTTAAAGAAAATAAAGAGCAGACATCTTGAAAGACTTTTCATCTTGCATTGTAAGCCTTTCCTCCACTTTCTTTGCAACCCCAAACCACCAAACATTCACGTCTAAGTGGAGGGAATGACTTACCAGCTAATTGACCCTGTTTCAGTGATGCATCTATTTTTCTATTTAACAGTTTTTTCTCCTACTCTCACTTTTCATTTCTTGCCTGAGTTCACATGGTCCATTCCTTGTCTTTTTTAATAACTGGCCAAATTATTACTATTAGTCATTTGAAGAGGGGGAAGAGAAACATAAATAAGGGAAATGAGTTTCCATGGCAACCACAGCCAGGTGAGATCATTTTGAACATCCTTTCTGTGACTGTTTCATTAGCGCTCTCCTGAGAGCCTGAATCCCCGTTAACCCCTTTATGGACTGAGTGTTCTTGAACGGATGCTCTCAGATGGCTCCCTCACTATTGGGGGTGCTGGTTTATCATTTTTAGAGTGTACTTGGATTTTGTAACCAGAAGCAACTGGTATCGATCTATCAGTGGATCTGCCTCCTGGTTGGCCTATGATTCTCCAACACCTTCCTAGGGTTCCACAGACAAGGACAAATGGCAGTCACCTTTTTTTTAAAGAAATACTAAGCTAACACTTGAAAAAGCAGAATCCTCATAATAGCAGTGTTTATTGAATCTAAACTCCATTCCTGTTAGACCGGATGAGGCACGAGAGCAATTATCAGTCAGGAGGGATTGAGTAATGCTGTAGTAACAAACAGCCCTTGTGATGGTTAATTTTGTGTGTCAACTTGGTTGGGTTAAGCTGTTCAGCTGTTTGGTCAAACACCAGTCCAGATGTTGCCGTCAAGGTAATTTTTTTTTTTTTTTTTTTTTAGTTATTAACATTAGATCAGTAGACTGTGAGCAAAGCAAAATACCCGCCATAATGTGGGCAGGCCTATCAGCTGAAGGCCTTAAGAGAAAAGACTGAGGTATCCCAAAAGTGAAAGAAGGAATTCTGCCTCCAAAATGCCTTCAGACTCAAGACTGCAATACCGACTCCTGCCGGAATTTCCAGCCTATGGGCCTGCCCTACAGATTTCAGACTTGCCAGCCCCCTATAATCATGAGCCAATTCCTTAAAATAAATCTCTCTCTCATTCTCTCCCTCTCTCTCTCGATAGATGGATAGGTAGATATAGATATGTAGATATCCTTTCTCTCTCTCTCCCTCTGCCCCTGGCCCCACTCATGGACCCTCTCTCCACCTCTCCCTAAAACAAATAAAATCTTTTTTTTTTTTTAAAGCAAAGAAAAGAACTGGATCTGAACACACACCACCTGGGATTGAATTCTTGCTCTCCTACTTGTTAGGTGTATGATCTTGCAAAATGACATAATATTCCTGTGCCTCTATTATCTTCCTATGTAAATTTATAAATAATAATGTAACTTGCTTCACAGGCTTGTTCTAAGGATTAAGTGAGTTGATACAATGTGCATATGGCATTTCCTGGCACATACAAAGCACTGTATATATGTGTTATTTCTATTATCGAAAATTTTTATATTATTTGTTTCTTCACCAGTATATCTCCAGTTCCAAATATACAGCCTGATTATCAATAATTATCAGCAGTAGCTTATCAATAATTATTCACTGATAAACAAGCCTATATAACAAATAAATGAATTTGTGGTTGCGGTAGGCAGCTTCTAATCTGACTCCCAGTGATCTCTGCTTCCAGGAATTTTATGTCCTTGAGTGTGGCCTGGGCCTAGTGACTGGCTTCTACCAGAATACAGCAAAAGTGATAGGATGTCACTTCTGAGATGAGGTTACAAAAGACTGAATTTCATCTTACTTGTTCTCTCTCTCTTTCTCCGCTTGCTGGCTCATTCTGATGAAGCAAGCTGCCATGTTGTGAACCACCCTATAGAGGGGTCCATGTGACTAGGAACTAAGAGTACTCAGTCTGTAAAGAACTGAACCCTGCCAACAACCACTGAGTGACCTTGGAAATGGATCTTCTCAGGAGCCTTGAGATCACAGCAGCCTTGGCTGATAACTTGACTGAAGCCTTGTGGGAGGTTTTGAGCCAGGGGACCCCAACTAAGCTGCACCTAGATTCCTGACTCGTGGAAGCTGTGAGCTAATACGTGTTTTGAGGCCATTAAGTTTTGGGGTAATCTGTTACACAGCAAATCATAAATCATAGCAAATCAAGATAGCAGTATATGATACAATGATTTGGATATTCAGGTAGAGATGTTTTAAACCCAAGCTTCTAATAGAGGATCCATTTCCCTGGGCTCACAGACAATCACTAGCACCTCCAGAACCATCCTTTTCCCTTTGTGTCTGCATTCCTATTTCCTGCCTGCCTACTTGTCCATAACAAGGAATTCAAAACCCGACTCTCTTATTTTATGAACTGTGTGGACTTGGCTAAGTGACTACTGCTCTCAGCAACTTTCTTCACTAATAAAATGGAAATAAGGGTAGCTCTCTCACAGAATTACTCTGAGAGTTACAGTGGTCAGAACCTAGATAAAATATCCTGGAGAATCTAGAACACAACAGTCATTCAACAAACGTTGGATCTTGAGCCTGACGTCTACTAGTTCAACATTTGCCATGTTTTTGAGACTTCATTTATACCTAACATCCTCTTCAGAGTTATTCTTTAGGAATCAGTAGAATTCAGGTATCTTCCATATGGAAATGAGTTCTAGTGGTTTCTTACCAGAGAACCCCCCCCAAAAAAAAGTTAAAAAAAATAATAAATTTGTCTTTTGCTTTGGAGTTGGGCAAGTCATTTATAGTATTCAAAAGGAAGCGTAATTTAATGAGTATGAGGATTTCAAAAAGAAGGAGGAGGAGGACAAGGAGGAGGGGGAGGAGAAGAAGTAGGGGAAGAAGAAGAAGAAAAGCTTCGGTCTACCTACTGGTTCACCAGAAAGCAGGCTTATTGTAAGGTCGGATACACAGCTGCCCTGCCTCCCAACCCCCAATACCTGAGTCGTTGGTCATCGTGGAGACACAGAATGAAACAATGCTCTGGGGACAAACCCAGTGTGCGCCCCTCTAGTGTGCCCCTCTAGCTGGAGAGAAGACCACAGAACACACGCTGCTGCCCTGAGAAGGCGGCATCAGAGAATGCAGCCGTTCCAACAGCAAAACTCAGGCCATTCAGAAAAGCAAGGAAAGGCAAACATTTTCATTTACATTCTACCTTCCCTTGACATCAAATACCACAATTAAGAATTTGTTTTTTAATAAACACAGTCTTGGGTTGGTAAGAGCCAAAGCATCGTTCACATATCATTTCCTGCACCACTCAGCTCATATTAGCAGACTTAGGAAAGCATCAACCACAAACATGTTGCTGATAGAAATTTCCTAATGCAAGCAGTCTTTATAGATTTCTGCTATTTCAATGTAGGTCTCCGAGGACCATTTGAATCCATATTAATTTCCTTTCTGGCAGTTATGCGGCTGAGTATGAACTGCACTATTTCACTTTTAATCTGTCAGTAATTTAGTAATGTGTAAACTAATTATGCACAGATATTAATGTAATCGGTTTGGGGAGCTATAAAATCAATGTGTTTTTACAGACTGCATTAAAGAGAATTGCAGTATTATAATCACATGTCAGTTACAGATAATGTTATGGAATTAAAAAACGGATGTCACCCACATTTCAGGGAGCACCCACTAACTCCCTCAAATAATATGAGCATGGCCCTCACATTTTCTGGCACGGCAGGAAGAAAATGTCACTATCACAGCCGAACAACCTTGCTTTGTGCTGATTCTGAGAACAATATTGCTGTGACCCTCCTTCTCCCTTTCCTCTAGGTTAAATAAAAACTCGTCATTCAGAGTCTCAAAAAGTGGGGCTGCAGATCATCCTTCTGGGAGTCACGCCTGTGTCCCATGGTAACGGTCCCCTTAAGTGCAGTCTATGCTACACAATAAGCCAGATCGTTATGCACCTGCAAATAGGTTGGCATGAACCCAGTGGTTAAGAGGGGTTACCACAGCTTTTGTTGGATGTTTTCACAAGACCTGTGACCCCACCCTGTGTGGCTATTTCTACAGGCAGTCCGAGATATGGTCAAATCCTTCCATGAGACTAGAGGCATCTCACTACCTTGACCCATGGTTTTCTACCCCAAAGAGAAGGAAACTCATATCACTCTATGACAGGCCTTGGGATCCTGGAACACTACTTGTTCAATCAAGGGTTTGGACCAGTTCTAGAAATTTACCTTCATATACCTGTATTGAATGGATTCCCCTAACTCCCTGCGAGTTCGTCTCTGATTCTTTGCGCCCCTCTAGAAACTTCAGCCGTTCTCTTGTGTAGCTCTAAACATCCGGGGTGTCTCTGGCAGAATGTCCATTATATCCCTACATGACAATACTGGAGAGACTCGGGCCCAGCCTTGTAGCTTAAGGAGGCATCTTCTTAGAAGGGAAGTATGTCTCAGATGGGAGGCTGAGTTCTAACTCTGGAACCAGAGCTTTGGGCTATGCTGAAAGACAGGTCTGGGGAAATCATGATTCTGATATTCCCGAGATGTGTAGTTCCCTCATCCCTTTGAACCTTATTTTCCTTGTCTGCAAAACAGGAATGATAACAGCCCTTCCTCCACAGGGGGTGAAGTGAAGTTTGCACAATGTCTGGATCATAGGAAGTGTTCAGTAGTAGCCAGTGGTAGCAGCAGTATTGGACGTGAGAGTAGCAGTCTTAGTAATGCTAATGAACAAGCCTGTCGCCTTCCTACTGTAAAATGAAAGTACCGAGATAATCTCCAAAGTCCCTTACAGCTAGTAAATTTGGATTCCCTGAGGTGGCTCAACTAGCTGCAGAAATGCCCCATCAACCATCTACGTGCCAAGAGGATCCTCAGAAGGAAGAAAGTGTGTCAGCCCAATCCATGGCTCCTCCTCTAATAAAATCTGCCTACCTTCCCTCTTCAGGCCCATCAATACATCCTCCTCCCCTTCATCACTAGTCTCTGCCCATCACTCTGCCTGGTCCTATGGTGTGGCTTCTATTTGACCACATCCTTGTCTTTAGCCTCTAATGTATTCTGTATGACTCACATTCAACAAATGTGCTCACTCATTCACTCATTGCACAATTATCTCTTGACATCTACTGGGGGTGGAGAAAACACTGCAGGGAATATTGGTATCCATCAAAAATGTCTCCCACTTTCTTACAAATAATTGCCCGCCGGCAAGATCCAAGTCCACAATAAATATAATTTATTGTATCAACCTTTTCCAAAACCCTCTTTGCATTAACTGGAACCTGGACTCCCTCCAGGGATGCCACGCACTCTCATATCCTTGCCAATGGTAGTCATGGATCCCTTCACTGGCCCACACACCACATGACCACATGTATACTACGTGGATGGCATATCTATTTCAAGTCTTCACATTCCACTTTTCTTCATTCAAAGGATGTGTGCCCATCTCTAAGACTCACATCCACACTGACATTTTTTGAATCTGATGCCAATTTTTTTCTCATCCATCCTCTCTCATCATTCCCCACCATTTCAACACCTATTTGCTGTCTTACTTATGTATTTGGTTTCACCGTGACTCAAATCCAATGAAGGTTAACCATAAGCCTGAGGGCCAACTACTGGCCCGCCAGTCATCATTAAATGAGATAATATATGGAAGTTACAAAGAACAGTTCCTGACACATAGTGACATTCAGCGCTTTCAGGTTCCTACCCTCTGCCTCCAGCTTTTTGTCATTCAGCAGAATAGCTACGTGTCCGCCAGGAACTCATTCACAAACCACTTCTGGCGGATGTTTTTGGAGGGGGTATTTGTTTCCTGTCCTCAAAACGGAGGGCTGATGTTCAAAAGGATGGCACTGGTGGTCACTGTCCACGATCAATAATATCCTGTTATAGAAACGGAACACCCCTCACAAAGTCAAGAAAACAGATTAGAGTTCTATCGTTCCTACATTCAACTTTTGTGAAATCAAGGTCAGGTACCGGGTTGAACATCCAAAAAAAGGAAGGAAAAAAAAAAAAAGAAACAGAGTATTCAAAATGTGTAAAAATATATCTTACATGAGAAATCTTCATTAGCATATATATTAAGCATTTGTATATGCATGACATTACACAGGGCTACAAACACAGAAACACGAAAGCTGTTCCTTGTGGGTCATTTAGGGGATCTTCCAGGGTCATTTTATCATGCCCTATTACTACTTTACTATATGATTCATGTGAAAGATAACTGACTCATCATAATTTGTTTTATAATGACTTTTGAACATGTTAGTGAAAGGCAAAGAAGGAGTTCAGGGTAGGCCCCAGTCTACCAAAGGTGGGCATTGTCCATAACCAGCCTTCTCTCATTCCCCAAGGATTCCAGTAAATCATGGTTCTATTTTTTTTTTAAGATTTTTTTTATTTATTTGACAGACAGAGATCACAGGCAGGCAGAGAGGCAGGCAGAGAGAGAGAGAGGAGGAAGCAGGCTCCCTGCTGAGCCGAGAGCCCGATGTGGGGCTCGATCACAGGACCCCGGGATCATGACCTGAGCCGAAGGCAGAGGCTTTAACCCACTGAGCCACCCAGGTGCCCCTAAATCAAGGTTCTTAATTGGTCTCCTCTCTTCCTTCCTACCCTGGCTTCCTCAGGGGAAACCGAGGGTCCATCATACCCACTCATGATCCATTCAAACTTGACTCCTTGATCCTCTTCTCTAGCCATCCTCCTGGCTGCCAAAAGGCAGCTGATATCAAAACTCCCTAGTTCCTTCTCTTTTTTACAACAATCATGAAGTCTAGAACTAAAAATAATTACCAATAATAAACGTACACAGACAGTGGTCTCCATACCCTGCACCAAAGGAAATTAGGACAATGGCTTTTTCAACCTATTGAGAATACCTCCCAGGATAGCTTTTTCTTTGCCAAGATAGTAAGAAAAATTAGCCCTGGAGAATTCTGTGCTACGATTGTCCGGACACGGATTATTGAGAAAGGAATTAGAATCATCATCTCTGGCAGAGGAAATTTGAGAAGCTGAGGGGATTTGTGGGCAATGAGGACTTTTATGGTCAATGATCTGGGCTGTAGCTTTGGGTCTTAGCCCTGCTCCACTGGTGGAGAATTATGAACCTTAGATTTTTATCAAGAGTAACTCATGCCCTATTGAGAAAGGTACATCTGCGTTTTCCATGTATGAGGAAGACAAGCAATTCAGAGACTTAGGAGGCCATGGCTAAGTGTATCTTGGGCAAACCAGTGATACCACAAGAATACTGAATTTGGAATCAGAAGACCTGGGCTCAAGTGCTCTGTGTCACTTTGTAGATACTGACCTGTGCTATCTAATATGGTAACAACTAGGCACACGGGCCTTTCCAAACTTAAATTTAAGTTAGTTAAAATTAAATACAATTTGGGGCCCTGGGTGCTCAGTTGGTTAAACCTCTGACTTCGGCTCAGGTCATGATCCCAGGGTCCTGGGACTGAGCCCTCTAATGTACTCTGTATGACTCACATTCAACAAATGTGCTCACTCATTCACTCATTGCTCAATTATCTCTTGATACCTACTGGGGGTGGAGAAAACTCTGCAGGGAATATTGGTATCCATCAAAAATGTCTCCCACTTTCTTACAAATAATTGCCCGCTGGCAAGATCCAAGTCCACAATAAATATAATTTATTGTATCCACCTTTTCCAAAACCCTCTTTGCATTAACAGGAACCTGGACTCCCTCCAGGGATACCACGCAGGGAGCATTGGGCTCCCTGCTCCGTGGGAAGCCTGCTTCTCCCTCTCCCTCTGTCTCTCCTGCTCATGCTCTCTCTCTCTCTCTCAAATAAGTAAATAAAATCTTTAAAAAATTAAATACGGTTAAAAATCCAGGTCCTTAGTCACACTAGCCATATTTCAAGTGCTCCAGTGCCCTGTGTGGCTACAGGGGCTACTTGCTTACACGGTACAGCTACAGACCCAAGGCACATCATCTTCCCAAGCCCCAGTTTCTTCTTCTGTTTAACAAAGAAAAAAAAGTAATATCTGTTCTGTTTACCTCCCAGGTGTGTTCTAAGGTAATGAACACAAAAGCACCTAAGAAATTATAAACATTTTATAAAAGATGAATGGTCAGGAGCAAAGCAATTAGTTTAGTGTCTTGAGCTTTTAAACTTGAGCTAAGTAGAGGAGATCTCCACATCCTTATTTAAATCACTTTGTGGATTTCTTTCTGTCTTTCTTTCTTTCTTTCTTTCTTTCTTTCTTTTTTAATGTACGTGTTTATCTAGTTTTGCAAAGTCACTCCCATCAGAAAAATAAGAACAGGTCAAATTATGTCTAGATAATTCCAAGTCTTGATGTCTTGGTCTCCAGATTAGCCCTAATATTTTCATTGGATTTTGAATTACAAGCAATTCATAGTTTCACAATTCACATGAGGCCTGGGAAGCACATATAGAGACTTCTACAGGACAGGCTAGGGTCGTGGCAGCTTGTCTATGGGGACATCAGCAGGGAAGTGGCATTTCTTGATCTCTCCCTAATTACTAATGGAACAGTGGGAACCCTGTTGCATTTGGGATTTATGTTCATTTACCTTATGAATTTGCTCAGAAAACACGTGCTTTATTTCTCCATCTTAGCTGCATTTGAAAATATCCCTTTGAATTCTGCCGTCAAGAAAGAGATCTTTGTTTTTCGCTTCCTGGCCATTGGAGTCGGGAAGAGTGTAACTAGTCTCAAGAAGTGGGTGAAGGGAGAAAGACGGGGAGAGAAAGATTGATGGGGAAAGAATGGGGAAATTTTTCCAGAAGCTGAGAGGCACCAGGCAAGAACAACTGAAAGTCCCCTCTAATTTTAAGAGACGGATAAGGATTCTATACCCAGGGCAAGGCAGGCAGACGGGGAAATTGTCTTGGTTGTATACAGCTGGATCGTCACCCCCTTCAACATCATCATCTTCAAGCCTTGCATTGATGCTGGATCTGTAGGTTTCAAAGTTCATATATGTGTGCCTTTGATCACTGGCATAACTTACATGTGAAACAGGCAACCGTGGTTTGTGCCTGCCTAGAATCCACTCCTGCTGACTCTGGTAATACCACCATAATTTAATCTGGAAAACCATCTCTCTCTCTCTCGATTTCGGTCTACGTGTCTCAAGTGGGGCTGCTCCTACCCTGGATCCAAGTATGGGTACACCCCCAGACCCTGACTCACCACTATATTACATCCACCACCCACAATGGTTAGTCCAGGGACAAGTACCTGACGCACATCTGTCCAGTGAAACACAATCCTGAGGTGTTGGCTGAGACTATTAGGAAAGAGAAACCTTTAGGGGCCATGAAGCTTGGAGGATGAAGTCTGCAGCTTCTCTGACCTTTGCCTGGTGAGAGCTTCTCTGAGAATAAACTTGACACCAAGGAAAACACAGCCAAGAGCTGGAAAGAGAATAAGACTGGGTCCTAAGGACATAACTGTGATCCTTCGGTTTATGTCTGCCCCGGATCATGGGGCAGTTTGAGCCAGTTTGAGTTTCTCTTACTGGCAAAGAGGTCTAGCTAATGGAGCTGAAGAGATTAAGACTCACTTTTACGGATCAGAAAACCGAGACTCAGGACAGCATCCACTCAACCATAATCGGGACCATCTCTTTGTTTCTGAGTATGGAGTTTCTGAAGAATTGTAGAATGCAGTCAGCAAGAAAGATGGGAAGAAAGCGTTGGCAGGCTGTAGCCCCAAAGAATGTTTAAGGGTCTCATTAAAACGAAAGCGAAATGAGAAAGAACAGAGCCATGCTTGTGGCATTACAAGTCTTTTGGGAGAGTAGAAATGCTGAAGTTTACAAATGTTTAAGAGGCAGC
Organism: Martes martes; assembly: GCF_963455335.1. Taxonomy (NCBI): domain Eukaryota; kingdom Metazoa; phylum Chordata; class Mammalia; order Carnivora; family Mustelidae; genus Martes; species Martes martes. The sequence continues at coordinate 31,222,849 of NC_137905.1, read as the reverse complement.
AGATAACTACAGTTTACTAAAGAAACAGTGTTTGAAAATAGAATGGGATTTAGCAATAGTGGGATACACATGGTCTGGGAGGAAACCATGGCAAGCACACACTTGCATTATTTTCTAAGTACAAATAACACATATATAATATTTCAAAAAAATATAAAAGCATCCCTCCATATCCAAATATGGTGGATATCTCCAAAGACAGCATCCATGCAGCGATAATTCCAGTGGGTGAAATTTGCATATTAGGGTGACGGTTCTCAAAATGTCATCCCTAGACCAGCAGCATTAACATCTCGGAAAGTCTTGGGCCCTACCCCAGACCTACTGAACCCAAAACTCTGTAGTGGAGCTCACGAACATGTGGTCTAGTAAGCCCTCTAGGTGACCATGATGTAAGATGAAGCCTGAGGACCACTGTAATAAGGATACCTGAGCACATACATGTTCATGGGTGCTTTGTGTTAACTTTTTTTCAATACTTATCTACCTCCTATTCCGGAAGCCTTGCTAGAATGGAAAAAGCATCATCTGTTTGAATCTAACTCAGAGAGGGAAGTACAGATTTGGGTCCCTTTAGGTCTTTCTGCTTTGAGGAGTCCTTTAGAGTCAGAGAGCCAATGACCCTCAAGGTGGTTTGGAAATGTGGTCAGTTTCCAACTTCCATCTTATTTATACTCATGCGGTAAGCTGAATTCTGAAGATAGACTCTACCCCTCTCAGCCCCACCAAGTTTTCCCATCTCTTGGTTATATAATCAGATGCTACTCTGGATGTTTCCAAAGCCCCAAATCAGTTCATCTTAAGGTGGGGACATTAACCGGTTGGGCCTGATCCCATCACGGGAGTGCTCTTTCTCTAGTTGGAGCCTGGGAGAAATGTCAGAGAGATTTGAGGTATAAGACGGTCTCAACCATGCCATTGAGGTGGAAAGGGCTAAGTGAGAATGAATGTGGGCAGCCTCTCGAAGCTGAGAGAGTCCCCAGGCTGATAGCCAACATGAAGTCCTACCACTACAAGAAACTGAATTCTTTCAACAATGTCAAAGAGCTTGGAAGTGGAATTTCTCTCCAGGGCCTGCCAACAAGGACTCAGCTTGGACAAGACCTTGATTTGAGCCTTTCTTTGCTCTGAATAGAGAACTCAGTCACGCGATGTTAGATTTCTGACCTATAGAACTGTGGACTAATAAATGGGTGTTATTTTTATCTGCTAAATTTGTGACAATTCATACGCAGCAACAGGAAATGAATCCAACATGAAAGGGAATTGGTAGCTGGAGTATGGGGCTCAAGCATTCAGAATTACCTGGGATCTAGTCATTCGGAAATCGTGAACAAGACAGTTAAAGGGGTAGAGGGTGGAGAGAGCATCTGGGGAAAAATTCAGCTCAGCGAAGAAGAGAAAGCACATTGGAAGGAAGGAGGAGGAAACCTGGTCGATGTATAATTAGGAGAAACGAAGGAAGCACTGACAACCGAAGTGAGGACAGAGGATTCCGTGGAAGGCAACGGAAAACGGAAGAGGTCGGTGCCGCAGAATGGTAAGGAATTGCATGGCAGTGTTATTACACAGAAGCATGTTTACACAGAATTTCACAATTCAAAGGCATTGTAGAGATCAGATTTATCCTTCTTTTTTTTTTTTTTTTTTTTAAGTTGAAGATGTAGAGACAGGAAGAATACGTAAACTGACCGAGGTTACAGAGATCATTTCCAAGTCAAAAGCAGAACTCACATCTCCTGATGCCTGTTTTTATTCTGCAGGACCCTGTCCGCACGGGAGTCTGTCCTTCCCCACGGGCAAAGAAATGTCTCTTGTAGCCCTGAAGAAAGAACAGAGCAGAAGCCTGCACAAAACAGCCAGACTGTTGGTACTCCAGCCTTGTGACATTAATCCAAGGCAAGATATGATGCCTTTTGCCCCCTAGCCGTCTACGAATCCCGTCACTTTGTCACCAAGCCAAATGCAATTAGCACACAAGACGGGCTCTTCTGGAGAGCCTCAAACCTGATTAACAGGTTCGAAACCGGGGCCTGGGGAGCAAGACAGATGATGTTGGGAAGCCTGTGCCCGGCGACAAAAGAATTAAAGGGGACCAAATGGTGCGGACAGAGAGAGATCTGCGAGGTGCCCAGGCTGAGAAGCCCTTCCTAGCACACACACCCGAGATCCAGCCCTGCGAAGCCACTCCTCATCGATGTGGTTTAGTTTATTAAATAAATGGAGGTTTATTAACCTCCTAACCACCATCCCCCACCCCTCCAAGAAACTAAAGAGAATATTCTGCCCAGTGCAAAAGATCCTTCTGCTCACATTGGAAGAGAAGTTACCCACGGGCTGGTATCGGTTTCCGTGGAAACCAAAAATAAATATTGATACGGCGTTAATGGTCTGTGTCTCACTTAAGCTCCATTAAACTTCGAGTACTTGCAAGAAAACAGCCCATTGATGGCCCAGCTGAGGGAGAAGGAAGAGGCTTTATAAAAAGCAAGTGTGGGAGGCACATGGGGTGCGGGCAGGATTTCTGAGCGCTTCTCAGCCAGGGAGCACTTTATGGAACTCTTCCAGCCAGAGGGACCTGCTTCCACACACTCCACGCGGCTGGCTAGGATGCTCGCCCTGCTTGGACAGGGGGTTTTGTGAACCTGTCCTTTTTATAAAGAATCGTTGTGTGTTTTGGAAAGCTTATCTCCAGACAACAACATTTTCCAGGAACCCACATGCCCAAAGCGCAGGGAACAAATGAACTGAGCATCCAAATTAGAATATTTCTTTCTGTACCACGTTTCCCAAAGCAATTCGAATGCAGACAACTGAGGTCAGTATTGTTGCCTTTTATATTTATAATCCTGCTTTTAGGAGCAAAGTATTTGATTTATTGCATGAAAGTATTTTATAGCTTTAAGCGCTGCTGCTCCTTAGACTAAGGAACATCACAGCCTGCTTAATTTACACAAGGGATGTTAGGACTATTTAATGGCATGTAAACATTTTATAAGGCAAGTTCAAATTGCAGGCGATATTTAATATACTTTAGCAAAATGGACCACAAATGGATTCGAGTTCTTATTTATGGGCCCGATCTCTCTTATGGCATCAAAAGTGAATCGAGTTTTAAAAGGTGTTAAGAGTTTTCAGTACAGTTCGTGACACTGGGCACAATCGGTAAGTCTGCATAAAACAAGCAGCACGTGAATTAATTCCAGAACCCCGGGCAACTGCGAGCCCCCCAATCAGACCTTGTCGTACGGCTTCTGGGACTCAGGCAATAGAAGCTCCTGGGCCCTCAGCCCCTAGCGGAGCTCAAAGCCCAGTGAGCTGCCAGGAGGGATGAACACGGGGGAGGAAGATGGTCTGGAAAGGGTGGTTTCTTGGCATGAAAAAGCACTAGTGGGAAAATCCCTGACTAGCAAAATTCAGATTTAGGGAGTGTCCTTAAGCAAGATCAGAGGGTCCTAGTAGGTCATGAGGGTGCACAATGATACGTGTGATCAACTTCTAAAATCTCTGAGGAGTGGATCTAGGAGTTTTGCTGTTCTAGAATTTCTTCAGGGAATACTCTTCACCTCCTACCTCTTACCAGGGTCCAGGTGCTAAGGGGCGGCTGACACCACCTGTTCGGCCCAAGTCCGGGGCCATGTGAAGAACTCGGTTTGCTGGCCAACAAGTCAGGGAAGGCACGTGACCCAAGCTGGGTCAGTCAAAGCCTCCTGCAGACTGGGGCTCTGGCTCTGGGAGAGGGGGCCACTGGTCCCCTGGTGTAAAGAGACCGCCACCAACGAAGCCACCTCACGGAAGGACAGTGCCAAGATAGATACCACTGAGGAGGACCCTGGTCCAAACCCGGATTCATTTATGCTGGACCCTGCCTTGACTCCCTCTCTCAGAGCCAGTAAATTCCATTTTTGACTTTTTAAAATATGTGTTTCATCAGGATGTGTCAGATATCCTACAGAGGGTTACAACTAGAACGGCCTGCATTTGGGAAAAGGGAAGCTAGTTCTCCCATCTGTTGGGTTTAATCAAATGAGGGCCTTATTTCTAGGAGAGGCTACACAGCGCCCCGAATTCCCAAGATGTCCAGTGAGGCTCCTTGCAAAAGAAGTCAGCATTGATGTCTCTCTCAGGGCAGAGAGCTCAGGTTCCATTTCTAGCTCCTTTCTCCCTGGTTTCTCCTGGATTCTCCTCCTGGTTCAGACACTGATGCTCATTGAAGAAAGCCATCATTAGTCTTCCCGGGTCTTGTCATTTCAACAAGCACAAATCTTATACCAACGGATATCCACGTGCATTTTTCCCCCCAAAACCCTTTCACACCCAAATTTCAGGATAGCCCTGTAATCTCATTGTCGTTTTATAGACACAGAGAGATGATGCAGGTCTCCCAAAGTCACCACTCTGGCCGATCGTGAAGCTGGTTCCTTGCTCTCTAACCCTGGCTGAGGCTATCCCACCACCTGCTCATTTCCAGTCCTTGCTCTGCCAGTTAATTCCCCTGGCCTCCTCCTTTCTTCCCTGCCCGTCATGACAACCTCGAGCGTCAGCTCTCATCTTCCCTATGTTACAGTTGTAGAAATCAAAGCAGAGACGTTAGAGTGAACTGCTCAAGTCTTTAGTGGAAGGACGTGTCCCCAGGATTGCCTCGGGACCACAAAAGTCATTCTGCCTACTTTGTCACTGCTGGGGAAGTGGACAGGTTGACATGACAAAGTCCACTCTAATCTTATCTCAGCTGGTCATGAACATACCACAGACCGTTTTGGAGGGCCTCCTCTCTACCACATGGGGAAATCAGGAATCCTGGCATGTCCTGCTAAGCCATGAGGGGAAGTGATGAGGTCCTATAGGAGTCTGTGAGAGAACCAAGAACTTTGCCAAAGGCGTGTACAGGCCTAAGGGTACTGGAGAGGAAGCCAGAAAAGGCCAATCAGAGGAAGTATCACTTAAGGTTAAGACTTAGAGGACTGTGTGAGCTCAGTCCTCTGAGCTGAAGGTGGTCCTTCAGAAGGGTTCCAAAGGCCCCCGATAGGTGTATTTTCTTTCCCGGTGTAGTTTTAAAAATTCTAAAATAACATTTTGCACACAGCTCTTCCCCCATGTGGACTTTCTTCTTATATTTGCTCCCTGGGCTTCAGGAAACACTTTGATGTCTGGCTGCAAAGGGCGCTGCCTGGGGAGGGGGTGGGGTCGGGGGCGCCGCTCGGGGCCGGACCATATTTCATCCAAAACAGGGATTCAAAATGGGAGACCATTACCAGTCATGTAATTAACGCTGCTGAAGACATACTGCTTATGAAAAGGAAAATGCTAGTACCGATTATGAAATTTATGAGGTGCTTACATCTAGTGGATTGGAGTGAATTATCTAGTTCCACCGATGCTCTGACCCATTTAAAATGAGAACAGAAGAGGGCAATCTGTTTGCCTCTCAGCACCCTCAGAGAAGGTAAAAGGGGTAATTTATATCTGTGTATCTGGCCGCTTATTCAGCCTCGCATTAGATAATGAGTTTGTATTTACATCTGGAAACCTCGCTGGCTCGGTCAGGAGATGATACACCACAGGGGAGAAAGCAGGATGATTTTCACACATGTCCTTCCTGGTTCTGGGCGCCTCCGCCCGGGGAGGAAAATACATTTTGCTCACGAAAGCCTGTCTGATGTGGGATGCGTGGGGCAGGAGTGAGGAGGTCTGTGAGTTCTCATTCTGTGCCTTCCTCGGTTCCACGATCATACGTTCTCGGTGGGGGTGGGGGGAGATGTGGGTGTCGAGAGGCATGGGCTGGTCGTGAAGTTCTCGGTGCCAGGTGTCCTCAGACAGGCGTCCTGTGGTCCCGGGGTCCAGGAGTCTTTGACAGCTGTGTAGAAGGTTGTCTCCAGGATCCATCATCAGTATGTTGTGTGGGGCATTTTTACAGGACTCTGCCATTATAAAGATCTGTTTCATCACCAAACCCCTCTCTGCATTCCAGATTTAAAACAAAGGATCGAAGCTTTGACACCCAATTCATATTTTTAAAATATAAGATAAAATTGTGCAGAAGACCTAAAAATCAAGTTCTCCCTAAAGAAATTGGTAAAACATTTTCCCAAAGTGTTGACAGCTAAGGGAAAGTTTCCATTTCCATCTGGGCAAGGAGTCTCACTAGAGACTAGATTCTTACTGAGGATGATGTCTGTGTCCCTCAGGGAGACCTCTGGCCATGTCTGGAGACATTTTTGATGCTCACAAGAGGTGGTGCTAATGGCCTCTAGTAGGTAGAGGTCAGGGTGGTTGTGAAGTGTGCTACAATGCACAGGCCAGTCCTTGCCCCCACAAGAATTATCTGGGCCAACAGGATAATGGTGCAAAGACTGAGAAGCCCTGCATTAGAGGTATACAAAGTTAAAGAATGCTCCCAGTCCTTAGCCACTTGGATTCTCCTGGAATGAACATCAGCCAAATGAACATTTTCAAAGAATTAACAACATTCCAGTACAGTATTAGGGGCCATACCTGGCAGAAGGGAGATACAGCACCACAGGGACAATGGGGCATTGAAGCAGAGACACATCACTGGGAGTTTGGAAGGATTTGGTTGGGGCTGAGGCTGGGGGGGTGGTGGTGGGGAGCGGGTGGGAGGCAGTTTGCAGATCATGTTTAGAAAAGCCCTGGTGAGTTCTGAGGACCATTTTTAGGGGGTGGCGGGCACAGAGACCAGAATGCAATGACCTGAATGTAGACCAGCACACAAGGATGAGCATTTTCTCAGGAAGAATTGGGGCAAAAAAAAAAAAAAATTGCAATTTTTAATTTTTTCATATATAGAGTATTTACATAATCAATAAATGCATTCCAAAAATAACATAACAGTGAACACATATTGTGCAATAACGTATTAAATCAGAAGTTGTGGTGAGCTCTTCATAATCGATCCTAACTACGATGTTCTTTATGGCCGCATCTCACAGGTAAGGAACCTGAGACAGGGCCATTGCAGGGAGGACCCAAAATCACCTGGCTGCTGAGTGCTGGTTCTGAACCAGGTTTGTCGTCAGGAAATCCCATATTCTTATCGACTGCCTAATGCTACCTTCCTAGGAATACAACTGTTGTGTGTAGAACCAGAGAGAGAGGGGTGAAGGCCCCACATTCTTGTTCATGAAAAGGTACCTTTTGACGGTCTGGGCTGTTACACACATAGGCATGAAGAACCTTGGTAAAGAGAAAAGGAAGAAGCTGATGCAACCCCAATAAGATTTTCCTCAGACCCAAGAGACACTCACCTGGAAGCTGCCAAGAGTTACCCCTGCGCTCATTCCTTGAGTCTCCTACAGTCTTTCCCAGTAAATCATTAGGATTTGGGTGTCCATCTAAGGAGAAAATTTTAGTCACATTCACTGAAATGATACCAGTTACACAGATAGGAAGACTGGATCATGCTGAGGGTGATTCCAGGGCAAATCTGAACAGTAATAATAATAATATATATATTTTTTTAAAGTATAGTATGCGGCACCTTGATGGCTCAGTTGGTCAAGGAGCAGACTCTTGATTTTGGCTCAGGCCATGATCTCGGGGTCCTGGGATTGAGCCTGGTATCGGTCGGTCTCTACACTTAGTGGGGAGTCTGCTTGGAGATTCTCTCTCTCCGTCTTCCTCTGCCCCTCCCCTGCTCACATTCTCCGTCTCTCTCTCTCTCTCAAATAAATAAATTTTTTTAAATGTATAGTAAAAGCATCAACAATGTCTTAAAATTGAACAAGATCAAAACTCAAAGTAATCTGGGTGGCCTGCAACTCTAACCGCAACATGGCTTATAGACTGAACATCTAATGGTTTTCCATTTAATCCATCCAACAGTCCAAGCAGGTGGGGCGTATGGCTCTTCTTTTGCAGATGAAGAACAGTAATGATGGTAGGTTAAGAGAACTACTCCTGGCCACAGGCAGGGCCAGACAGGAGTCAGAATGCAAGACTTCTGACCCCGAGTTAATTAGACTTTCCCTTACAGCACTCCTGACCCTTAGTTAGGTGGATATCTCTTAATTTAATCCATCAAAAGTAACGGGGACATTGTGTCTGGCCCTGTGGGATAAGATGTAGAAATATAGACCTGAAAGAAAACATGCTCCATGGTCAGGAACAGAGATCCTGGAGTTTGCTGGACTTGAGTTTGAACTCTGACTCTACCACCTGCTAGCTGTGAGGAGGGGACACCACACCGAAAGTCCTATCAACTCTTGGAGTCTTTGTCTCCTCATCTGGAAATTCAAGAAAAATAATCATATCACTCCACAAGCCTGCTGCAAGTGTGAAATTACTTGATGGTGATGTGTGTAAAATTGTACTATGCCTGATTCAGAGCAAGAATTCTCTGAATGGCAGTTATGATATTATTCATATTATTAATTGCTTACAATAGCCATCTTGTCTAGAGGTGAACATTCAAATAAGCCACAGGAGCTGGGTATGAAATCTGAATGTTGCAGCAGGTTCTGTGTGATATGACGGGGATCAGTAGGGACTATGAGAATACAGAAAGTGCATTCCTCATCTAAAAGCATTAAAGCAGGGTGCCTGGGTGGCTCAGTGGGTTAAGCCTCTGCCTTCGGCTCAGGTCATGATCCCAGGGTCCTGGGAGCGAGTCCCACATCGGGCTCTCTGCTCAGCAGGAGCCTGCTTCCTCCTCTCTTTCTCTGCCTGCCTCTCTGCCTACTTGTGATCTCTGTCTGTCAAATAAATAAATAAAGTCTTTTAAAAAAAAACATTAAAGCAATAAATAATAATAATAATAATAATGATAAAGGCTTCTGGACACATACAGTATATATGGGTTGTGTGGTTCACAAGTCATCAGTTTATAAATGCCATTCAAATCCAATCCCCATTGTAATTACAGGGACAGAAAGGCCCAGCGAAGGGGAGAGAATTAACGGTGGAGTTATTCCTACCACCTCTTTACATTCTTCTCCTGCCCTCTCATGAGACAGTTATTCCTATTTCCTTCTTTAAAACCAAAGGAGGGGGCGCCTGGGTGGCTCAGTTGGTTAAGCGGCTGCTTCGGTTCAGTTCGTGATTCCAGGGTCCTGGGATTGAGCCCCGCATCAGGCTCCCTGCTTAGCAGAGACCCTGCTCCTCTCTTTCCCTCTGCCTGCCACTCTGCTTACTTGTGCTCTCTCTCTCTCTCTGCCAAATAAATAAAATAAAATAAAATAAAATAAAACCAAAGCGGGTGGGGAGGACTCCACACAATTAACCCAAGGGGATAAGCAGAGTGGTTGGGAGCAACCGAAGAAGAATCCTAAAAAAGTAAGTTTTTCATGAAACTTTTTTTTCTTCCTTTAGGGGGGAACAGATTTCTGTTCCCTTTGAGTATAAATATCACAAAAGTTTAGAGGACAGGCCCCTCCCCGCCCCCCAATAACTGTCTGACTGACATTAAAGATGAAGTGGGAATGAAATATATAATTTCAAAATCATAAAAACACATGATTCCACAAGTGCCATATTCAGGGATTTTCATCTACGTCTCAGCAGACTGCGCTATTGATCTGACTATGAAGCTGTGACAATAAAACAATGCTCTATTGACTGCCCCTGCAGGGTAGCCTAATATCATTTATTGAAGTAAGTTGAATAGCAGAAGGAAAGCGTTGCCCCTGTAATAAGTGGTAATTGCCAGGAAGTGAGGCATTGCGGTCCTCATTGACCCCCGCATCCCGATATTTTGATGGATTCTATGTAACTCCATTAGGATTGGCATTGTAATATTACACCAGCTCAGCTGTAGAACAACAAACCTCCGCTTGGATCATTGATTTTTGATTACACAGCTCCTCGGCATACCCCACAAGCAATTCCCATTGCTGGGGCCCGGGTATCGGAGCTGATAGGGGTGACAAATGGAACACTCCATAACTTCCCTTTACCCCCATAGTACTGTGAGAGAGCTGCCTCCTCCAGGAGCCTGGACAAGGAAACAATCAATCACGACATCCACCTAATCTGTGGACAGAGTTAACTTGGCTCCCATATTGTGTCCCCAAGAAGGATGGCGGAATTAGGGCACATTTTTTGGATCTTAAGGTATGGGTTCAGATTGGCTGAATATGCAGTGTTTTTTTTTTTTTTTTAAGTATCTCCATGATTGTTTCACCTGTGTTCTTGAAAGTTCTAGAAGAGATGCTTCCACTTCTCTGTCTGAACATTCATTCCTTCACTCATTCAAACCATGCTACTTAAGAGTCCATGAATCAGTGTCCCTTCTGGTTTGTCGTGCTTGGGAGAGGGGATAAGTACTCAGATAGGTTCTCAAAGCCTGTATCCATGACTGTAGAACTCTGGATAGCCCTTTCTGTTGGATGTGATTTTGATCATGTGGCTGCACAAACATTAGATTGTGAGAAAAAATAAAGTTGAAAACCGAAGCAATAATGATAAAAGTCTCCTAGGGAAAAAATTTCAGAACAAAAGCAATGAGTTTTCTCATAATGAATGATGCTTGGTACCTATCCTTCATTAGGAGAAAGTCTGAGTACCCTACATGCTCCATTAAGTCATATAGAAGTTGAGACTGGGCTCCCTTCTCTGAGTGATGATATTCTATAATATGTCGTGGTTGAGTGTTTCAGAGTCTGTGTTGTCCTCAACTCCCATGATGCATTTCTACTTGTTTCTTCAGAAATGTGGATAATGTTGGGCACATGGTAGGTCTAAGAACGAAAAGGTTTTCTTGGACAAAAAGCCAGGGCCTTAGGGGGTTTGATATTTGGCATCAAACCTTGGCAAACTCTACAATCCTCTTCTAAGAGCAACACGTGATGGGTCAGAGAAGGCTGGATATTGATCTAAAGAAGGTCCACAGGTATCCGTGGACAAGGCTGAAAATGGCAGAAGAGACAAGACGGAAGCCCTCTCCACCTTGGCCTTGCCTTCACGAAGGCTTCACTCTTGTCACACTGACTATTTTCATGCTTCCTGACTTTGGTCGTGTGGTTCACTCTTCCTAGGTTGCCTTCTTTTCTCTAGAAAAATACTCATCTGTCAATGACCAGAAGTTCCTCTCCCCTTACCCTCGAGCAAAAAAATTAAATATATATATATATATATGGTCTTCATTCTTATCCATGACCCTTTCTGCAGGTGAAAACATCTAACTCATGTGACTCGGGCTTCACCAACATCTCAGAAAGTCTCATCTGACTTTGTTTCCAGTGCATATTTTCCACAGGGAGGGGATATGCTAAGTTACCTTTCTCACTATGAATTAATAAGCATCAGCCTGGCATTCATTCATCAGTCTGTGTGAGTTTGATTAACGGGAGTCCCTCCCTCGAAGGGGAAATCTATTTTTGATGTTCCTGGTTTTCCTTGGGTGACATTGACCCTCAAAAGGGATCATTCTATCTCAACTACAAGTGCACCTCAATTATTCTGTTCAGAGGAGTTTGTTCACAAGGTTCTAAGGTTTCTGTGTTTCCACCAAGCCCATGTGTACCCGGTGAGAAGAAGAGCCCCTCTAAGCCAACGGCAGGGCACTGTGCTTCTAGAAAGCAGTTGGTGAGGGTTAAGGTGAGACCAAAGATTTAACTCCACCGTGATTCTTAGGGATTTTGAGGGAGGGAGGGGAACCTGGGGTAAGATGGGACTTTCTGATAAATAGGGCAGGTGGGAACTTGGAGTCATGGTCCCCATTCAGGTCAGGCAGGACTTCTCTTCTCCATCTCACCATTGGACAAGGGAGCAGTTGGTCATTCAGGCTCTGGACCCCGGCCACCCGATCCGCTGCCCAGTGGTTCTAAGGGCACAGCAGTAATGGGGTCTCCTGTCCCCTTGGTGATTTCCCCTGCTTTGACTGACGGCATATTTCTTTAGTCATCTTAACAGAGTGTTACCCAAAGGTTCGTGCTGGTCTGTTTTTGCTTTCTTTCAAAGTATTAGTCCTGCAAGGAACTCACCAAAAAAGGTGATCCATGAGCACGGGGCATGCTACTGTTTCCTCTTGCAATCCCATTAGTGTTGCTGCAGGTTCTGGAAAGTCCTGCTTGGCAGAAACATTTTTATAATCATTCAAATTATTTCTAAAGCACTATCTCTAATGTATTTGATTGCAGAAATCTTTTTTGTTTTATTTTATTTTATTTTATTTTATTTTATTTTATTTTGTTTTGTTTCTCTAGCTAAACAGTGATGCTAATTACGGAATTAGTAATCCACGAACCCACTTCAGGAAACAGTCAGAAATTATTTAGTCAAATCTTGCCCGAGAGGCTTCCGGCTTCTCTCAGGGGCTTTTCCTCCTCTATCATCATATTCAACTGTTTATTATTATTTCTTTAACTCAGCCTCCCAGAGAGTAACCCCCTTTCCTTATTTCCCAGGAGCCTGACGGGGTGCGTCACGGTTGCCCCTCATGCCACCCAGACTACTGGGTTTTCTAATATGATCCTAAATTATTGCCCCAAATAAATACGTGTTGCCAAATGTCAGGCCCTTTAATGTGACGAAGGAAACCTTGTTCCTATATACTTCCTCCTAAATGCATTTTGCTAGAGGGCATTTAAAAAAAACACATTAAATTTTATGATGACTTTAACAAACAAGTCAGTGATCATGATTTCAATATGAGCAGCAAGCAGTTAAGGAGAAAGGTCGGCGAAACCGTGGCATATAGAGTTTCTGCTTGGGGACGGCTGACTCTCTCTCTGCAGCAAATGCGAGTCAGCTGACTCTCTAATGCTATAGTTAAAACATAGATTCTAAATAGTCAGGCTAATGACTCCAAAATTAAAATAGTCCTGGCCCCTGGATGCAGCTAGTAATTAACTTTTAATTTTATACAGAAGCATGTCATGCTTTTGACCCTTCACTTTATTTAGTTCTCTCCTGGCATTTCAAAAGCATGATCTGCTAAATAAGGTTGTTAAAATCAGTATTACAGAGAGAAGCAATTGCACAAATGTGCATATGGAAATTATAGCCAGAGGGTTGCTTTGGAGAGAAGCTGCCTCCATGAACTTAAATTTGTGCTAATTGCTATTGCTATATTATTCAAAATTATAAATTAGACTATTAGCAAATGGAATTATGTAAGACCTATGGGAGCAAAACAATTATTGTCACAGAGCCATGGTATGTTACAGCTGAAAGAAGATTTATGGAGTATCTACTAACACTGTTCTCTTACTTTACCATCAGGGAAACTGAGGCCAAGGGAGGGAGCCTGGGTCCCCCGAGGTCAGGCTATGAGAAGGAGTGTGGTCTAGTACACTGGGGGTGGGGACCTGAAGGTGGGCTTTTTTATTGCTGTTATTTTCCAGTTTTCTAAAAAGCACTCTAGCGTTTAACTTTAATGTCTGCGCGCTTGAACGGTGGAGAGGGAATCAGAGATTGAAGGCAAGTGTTAAGAGTCTGTATATAGGCCAGACTGGGACAGGAGTGCCCCCAGCAGCTCAGCATTTCTCTCTTGTTAAATCAATTTTTATTTTACACGTGTATCAGTCAGCTCAGGGTGCTGTAACAAAATTCCACAAGCTGGATTGCTTAAACAACAGAAATTTATTTTTGCGCATTTCTGGAGGATGGAAATCCAAGACCAAGGTGCCATCAGGGTTGGTTTCTGGTGCGATCTCACTCCCTGGCTTGTAGAAGGTAGCCTTCTCACTGTGTCCTCACCTGGCCTGCCTTTGGGGGTGCGCACAGAGGGGCAGAGGGAGGGAGGGATCTGGTCTCCCTTCTTACAAGGACACCAGTCCTATCAGAGAAGGGCCCCACCTTTATGACCTCATCTAACCTTGATTACCTCTCTAAATTCCCTGTTTCCAAACACAGTGACATTGGGGATTAGGGCCTTCAACGTACGAATTTGGGGGGACATAGTTCAGTCCATAACAACATGTTCAGCACTGTTTTGAGGAGGAATGTGTGAAGAGGCTGGACATCAGGACCTTTGTGTTGTGATCAGTGTCTCCTATTGTCCCAAGCTCTGGCCCGGACTTGCATACTTCACTATAGTGAGACACCCAAAATTTCAATACCTGCCTCGATATCTTTGATTTTCACTGGGCCCCAAAGGTCGAAGTTCCCCTGCTCTCATCAGATAGGCATCCTACCCAATGAGAAAGGACACCACCCCGCTGATTGTTCTATCTGTCAGACCAGCTGCACTCCATCTGGTCCTCAACCTACTGGGCTTCATTTCCCTGCTAGCCTGTGAAATTACTCAAACAAGCCAATCATAACCTCCTGCAGGAACCAAGGGACACTTCAACCCCTTGTTACCACAAATCTTGTCTCCCACAACCCCTGAGTCTTCATTCTACTTCTCAGTAGGAGGCCCTGTGTGGCCCTCCCTGGCATGTGATGTCCTCCTGCCAGGGACCGTGGGTATATACAACCAACAAATGCTGTCAATTTCATCTGTGCAGTATTGAGTGTTGTGAGAGCAAGGGATCCCTCCTCTACCGATGGCACGAATATGAAGTAATCAGAATACTCACCTGGAAACATAAAAGCCCTTCAGTTAACAGGATCCTGTCCCTTTGGAATGCTCCATTTGCTCTAGCCTGCCCCACCACAGTCCATCCCACCCCATTCCTTGTAAGGGGCTTTCCAACATTTTTCTCTTGATCATACACAGTTTTCTACTTGAGAGTCTAGGTAAACACAATTTTCTCCATCTCCTGACATTTTCAGTGATGTTTCATCTGCCTTTATTGATTGGCACTCTGGGAAGATTCCTTTAATTGGCTGTGTGTGTGTGTGTGTGTGTGTGTGTGTGTGAATTTGTGCCTTAAGAGAAAAGAAGCAGGATATCAAGAAAAAAAAGCACATCGCAGCAGCTAGGCTGTTGTAATCCAGCAACTAATACATTGAGGATAAGAGATGCAATTCTGGTCTCTGGAAGGAAATTTTAAATCATGAATATAAAGTTAGCATCCTATAAGATCTGCTTTTTAAAGAAACTTTATTTTATGCTTCTATCTCCAAAAATAACTGTACTTTTTTTTTTTTTAATCACATTATCTATTTCCAAACTGTCTACTCCTGTACAGGTAATCTCAATTTTAAATAACAGGTGATATATATATATATATATATATATATATATATATATATAAAGATTTTATTTATTTGAGAGAGAGCGAGTGCAAGCGGGGAGAGGAGCAGAGGGAGAAGGAGAGGGACAAGCCTACTCTGAGCTGAACACAGAGCCCTATGCAGTGCTCGATCCCAGGACTCTGAGATCACGACCTGAGCTGAAACCAAGAGTTGGTTGCCCAACTGACTGAGCCACCCAGGTGCCCCTAAAAAACAGGTTTCATTTTAAAGTTTCATGCATAAGTTAACCTAGGAGTGGCCTTAGAAAGCATTTGCCTCACATATCAGCGTTAGAAAATGTAAGTTCACACACGAGACCTCCTGAACCAAATTATCTTATAGCTGGAAAAGATTATCTGCCATGAACCATCGTAGAAAATAATACGTTTAGAATATTTAAAATCAGACATAACATGAACACAATGTCACCCAAAATATGGCTCTCTTGCCTGGGGCTCAATTTTCCTACTTGAAAAAATGTGGATTAAGCAATGTCATAGGTCTTTCTCACCTTGACTAAACATAAGATTATTGACTATAAAATACATTTTGTAAGATCAAACTTCAAACTCAAGAAGACATAATGAGCATTTCTCTTTCTCCCAATATTTCATAAAATGACGGTAAAACAATCAATTAAGAAAACACTATTACGAAAAGAATAGAAAGAAAGCCATCAGTAGCTAAGAGATTTTAACACAGGAAACATGAGAGAAAGAGGCAAAATGGAGACAGTATTTCAATCAACTAAATTTAGCATCACGCAAATATGATTTGACAAAGAGAAATCAAAGGAAAGTAGGTGGGAGAAAATCCTCAAAAAATTATATAGAGCTGAAGACAGAGATAAATCTTCAACAAGGGCCCATCCAGTGAAAGAAGACTCGTACTCACATTGTTGTGAAATTTTAGGTCAATAAGGGCCCTAACATAAAAGATCCTAAAAAGACAAGAAAAATCCTAAAAGCTTCTGTATATATAGAAGAAAAAAATCCTAGATTATCCACAAAGAATCCTATTTTGATGGCATCTAACTTTTTGTAACTGGCGATGGATATGAGAGAACAATGGAGTAATATATTCGAAGTCCAGAGAAAATTATTTTTTAATGAAGAATTTTATATCTAGTCAAGCTATCATCTCGATGAAGTAACAAAACACTATTTTTAAACATTTAGGGAACATTCAGAAAGTTTATCACAAATGCATCCAAATTAGTCCTATAAGCTATGCAGAAGGGCCTAGAAATCGTTTGGTTTAAATCAAGTCATTAGGTTCCAAGAAGAAAGTCAGTAGAAAAAGAATGGAGTAGATCTGTGAACTAGAAATAGTAAGAAACTAAGACAAATTATGGTACAGTGGAGAGTTAAATACACACTTAATACGTTGCTTGCGTTTGGTCAAGATGAAAAGAGCCTAAGATTTTGTTTAATCCACACTTTTTAGTTACCAAATTTGAGGCGTGGACGGGAGAGACACCTTTGGGATGTCACACAGTTCTAATGTTTTGTTTTATTTCGAATTTAAAAATATATATATTCTGGGGCACCTGGGTGGCTCAGTGGTTAAGCCTCTGCTTTCGGCTCAGGTCCTGATCTCTGGGTTCTGGAATCGAGCCCTGCATCAGGCTCTTTGCTCAGCAGGGAGCCTGCTTCCCCCTCTCTCTTGTTTGCTTCTCTGCCTAGTTGTGATCTCTCTCTCCCTCTGTCAAATAATTAAATAAAATTTAAAAATATATATATATATATTCTGTTCTACTATGGTTCGGGGCAAATATTCTTTTATTCTTTTCCAGCTGTATAACCTTGGGTCTAATGTGAACTTATACATAATGTCTAACAGCGCATTGTGGTGGAATGCTTTTTAAGGCAACCACCCAAAATAAAAGAAACTCAAAAATCAAATAACAAAGAAACAGAAAACAGCAGCAATCAGCAGCAGCAAACAGCAACCAAACCGAATCAAACCAAGAGGCAGGCAAGCCGGACTTCCAACGTGGCATGCAGTGTGCAACGGATAAGGAACCCCGCAACAAAAATTCACTGGCCTTTGATGCCAAGCCCGTTCTCTGTTGAGTGGTGAAAAGTCACAACACTAAACCCCTAGAAAAAGAGATGTAATTCAGATACCCTTCCTTGTTCCTCAGGGAGCAGTAGTGACGTAGTTACATCACTGAACAAACCGTTTCCGGCTTAAGAGTCAAGCCGTGGCCAAATCTTGAAAGATTAGTTAATATCCTAATAGTATAACTCAGAGATCTGAGAGAAATTGTTCAAAGTTGCTGGCACAAGGTATACGAATTTAAGTATATTATGTGAAATTGCAGTGATAGAACTTTCAAATCCTGGGTAAAAGAGAGGCTAAGGGCGGGGGCCCGTACAGGAGCTGAAGTAGCATTTCTGCGGCAAAGACTCCTTTGGTGGATAATACCCAGAGTTGACTCAGCAAGAAAGAATGGTTACAGCATAGACTTCAGTTGTAGAGGTGAAAAGAGAACTAATGGAGAAATACTAAAAATTGCTCTTTGAGGAGCAGAGTGGTGGGAGGAGTGGGGGAGGGGCAGGGGACTATTTCTTGTTTCTACAGACTTCCATCTATTATTGTGTGCTCCTGGTGGCATTGCTACTATTCCACATGCATACATACATGCGTGCATTGTGTGCACACTGCCTGCATGCATACACACACACACACACAGACACACCCACACACACAATTATCTTTAATGCTAAGGCATAGTGCATAGAATTTCTGGGAATGTTATACAAGAGTTTCTTCATATTCCTAATTTCTCTTGCTGATACTACTCTCCTTTTCTAGGGCAGGTAGGCCACTTGAACTCTAATCTGTAAGATTCCACTTGATTTTCCCCTTTCCTTCTGTATAAATTTCATATCTTTCTCTCCCTCCCTCTCATGTCTTAGAGACCTTCTTGGTTCTGGAAACCACCAAAGTCATTTGCTTCGGGGCCTTTACATTTGTTTTTCCCTGTTCTCCAGGAGACCCTCTCCTCAGGTCTTGTTTTTCATTTTTTATTTTTGTTTTTTTTAAGATTTTTATTTATTTATTTGAGAATGCGAGGGAGATAGCAAGAGAGAGCATGAGCGCAGGGCAGAGGGGGGAAGAGGGAGAAGCAGTCTCACCGCTGAGCAGGGAGCCTTATGTGGGACTCGATCCCAGGACCTTGGGATCATGACCTGAGTGGAAGGCTGACGCTTTGCCGACTGAGCCACCCGGGGCCCCCTCTCCTGAGGCCTTCTTTAGACATGGCTCTCCGTATCATTCAGGTCTCTGCTCAGTATCACCTCTGCAGGAGGCCCTTCCCTATATCTCTTGTTAGAACTCTTTTTTTCACTGTTTAAGAAACTCTTTTGCTGTGAAATGTATCACACTCGTATGCAAGAGTGTGTCTGCAACGCATATATGCTTTGGATAATAATTACAAAATCAAAACGGAATGAATTCAGTGCATCTTAAATCCAGCTGATGGCTAAGACATTACTGCACTTTGGCAGTTCTGATGGGTCTCTAACCAATTTTCTTCCCCTGTTTCTTCCTCAGAGTTAGCCATACTGTTGAATTTCATGTTAATAATGACCATGCTTTCTTTATAGTGTTTTTTCCCTTTATTACAGCTGTATATGTATTCTTGAACATTTCATTGTTTGATTTTGCCTATTTTTGAACTTTACATAAAAAGAATCATTCTATAGTTGTGATTTCATTCAGTATTTCTTTGAGAATCATTGATATTGATGTGTGGAGTGGCACTTTGTTGAGTTTCATTATGAATATTATTCTGTTATCAGACCATACCGCACCTTATTCAATCTGCTATGGGGGAGCATTTGGATTTTTCCAGATCTTTATCACTATGAACAACGATCTTATGAATGTCTTTGTACATGTTCTGGCCGTGGAAAGACTTTCTCCAGGATCGAATCGATAGCATCAGAGGCCCTGTGTGTGATCACTTTTGTTAAATAATTCCGAACTGTTTACCAAAGGGGTTGCAGTAATTCACACGCCCATTGCCGGAGATAAGAATTGCTGCCCCCACGTTGTGGTTGACACATGCCATTGTCAGACATTTTTGGCAGTGCGATGGGTGTGAAACGATATTTCACTGTGGCTTCTCATCCTCTTCCGTCCCCATATTCTGCCCTATTTTTCTTCACAGCATTTATCACTCCCTAGAATTATATTATATATATTTTTAAAGATTTATTTACTTCTTTATTTGAGACGGGGAGGGGCACAAAGTGGGGGGAGGGCAGGGAAAGAGGGAGAGAGAGAAACCCAAGCAGACTCCTCCATGAGCATGAAGCCGGAGGCAGGGCTCTGTCTCATGAGCCTGAGATCACGACCTGAGCTGAAACCAAGAGTCAGATGCTCTACCCACTGAGCCACCCAGGCACCCCCTACATCATATTTCTATGATTTCTGTTTGTTTCCCCCACCAGAGTATTAGCTCCACGAGGAAAAGGACCATTTTGTCTTATATAGCTTTGTTAACTGGTTGAGTAAGTCAGTCAAGTGTTCTTGCCATATAAGCTCCAAGTGGAGTCACTGAAAAATAGAAAAAGTGATGGAAAAAGGAAGAGGGTGAGTTGATCATGGGTAAACAGTGGAAGGCAGCAGCGATGAAGAAATGGAGAGGGGAGTGTGCATGGGTTAAAAAAAAAAAAAAAAAAAGATGCCGGGAAGTTGGAATTAATGGAGCTATGAAGGCGGAGGAGAACATGAATACAATGTCCCTGCTTGGGAGGGGGGAGGGGAGGGTGAGTAAAAGGTGGGAGAATGGAAGATGATGTAAAAAACAATTCCTGGCCCCGGTCACCAGGTGGCAGGATTGACCCAGGACAGTATAGTTGCTATGTTGCTTTCAGGTGTGAGGAAAAGCACCAGTTTCAAATCATTTATGAATGTAAGGTGTAGCCGGAAATGAGTACCTTCGTGCCTTGGTACATTAGGTGCTTATAATTTTGAAGACGGTGTTGTCTATGGAATCTCTGTGATGGCGACCTAGACATTGAAATATTAGCTGGTAAAACTGTGGCTATAGATGAATTTTGTTTGAATTCTTGTCTCTCGCTTAGTTCCCCAAACCAGCAGCGTGCAGTGACTTAATGATTTAATCAACACACATATTTATATCTCATACGAAATATGTTCTTTTTCTTTTCTAACCATAGACTTCGTCTCACAGATATTAACACATTCCTCTTCAAATCCAGTTTTAAAATGGCAGGCGGTAGACTTTGAGTCTGAGTTACTTTTGACCGAATTTGACGAAGAGTTGATTATTATTTGCGTAAGCCGCAATCAAATAAATCAGTTGCCCACAGTCTGCAGGAGCAACACGTAGGTAATTAACTTTCCAAAAGTTGAGACCAGTGGCGTGACTTAGCTGAAGGGATGAATGAAGGATTCTCTGTGCCAAGTTTAGTACCTAATCAAACTTCACGGGCTTCGGGTGGTGAACAGAACTCCAACCCATCAGCGTCCAAAACTATTTACCTTTGATAAAACACCATTTCCTCTTTCTAATGAAGGAAAAACAAACGATGTTTTAAGATTTTTTTGAAGAAAATGAAAGACGTGAAAGGGGCTTTAGATGTTAAATTCTTCTTCCTGAACAACTTAACACATAAATAGGTCCAACAAATACATAAGGGAAGGAAATGGGGAGCGGGGGGGGGGGTGGCGTGTGTCACAAGAGTTGAGGGAAGGACTGTCTTGGTGAGTTCAAGGAGTTAACAGTAAGGAGCATTTTGTTTCCCTCCCCCACACAAAAACAGTAATGCCGAGTTTGGCTTTCTCTGGATTGGGCTGGAAAGGCATAGAGGATGCCGAAGGAATTTGGATTCACCTTATCTCAGAATCCAGCCATTCTGAATCGGTTGGGAGAAGAGGAGCTTCTGCCGTCCATGAAGGATTCAGCTCATCTCCCTTGGAGATCACAGTCTTTGATTTCTGTCCATAAAGAGGAAATGGACCCTTGAAGAAGTTTCATGCTTTCCGGTATCCACTCCTTGTTCTGGGCCCCTGAAATCCCAGGATAGCTCTGGAACAGCCTCGAAAGTGCATCCTCTCTTTCTCTTCCTCCTGTGTCTCTTAAAAAACCACAAACGATTTCAGATCCAACCTACATCTTGTTCATCCAAATCACTAATCTCAACAGAGATTTATCAACAGGAGAAATTCTTCATGACTCGAAGTGCTTTCCTAATTCATATGTAGTGCACCTCTGATCCCGAGGGGCTCGAAAAGTGCAGTAATTACCCAGAAATGCGTTGCTCAGAGTGTTTTATTGCAGTTACAAAATGAAATGTATACATAAAAATTAGGAGAACCGTTAGATGCAATGTATTAACTAGGTATTACGGGCATCCTGGCTGTGGCTATGACATCATCCCAAGCCAATCAGAAGTCTCCTAGCAACCAGCTTCTAACCACAATTCATAACCAGGTCGTATTTCAGAGCTTGCTTCTTTCACAGAATTTGTTCATAAAACAAAATAAAGGCCTATAATGTACATGAAGCTTATCTGATCTGACTGTTTACATTTCACCTCACTCTCCAGAGCTTTTCTTTCTTCTCCCAAACAGGAAATTCTCTTTGAAGGAAAAGGGAAGATATTATTAAAAATAGGAAATTCTTTTGAAACTATATCCTAGGATAATACTACAATCTGGGCATTTGAGGAACTTATGGGAGAGATTATTTCCAGAGAAAATTGTAACAGTACTGACGCAGAAGAATATGTATTATTACTGTTATTATATGCATTATAATTCTATTGCTATGAGATGCATTTTAAAAATTGCTTGTTCCTCATAGGATTTTGTAAAATAAAATACCAGTATCTGAATGATCTGTTTTCTGGCCACAAAATGAATTTTTTAAGTTATATCCATGACAAATGTGATCTAAAAGGGTAAGAAAAAAATAATAAACCTACATCTGGGAAAATGGAAATAGTGTGAGTTGTAGACAAAAGAAAATAGTTACTTTTCTCGCAATATTGATTTCCATCATTCATTCATGACATAACCACCCCTAGAACTGCCAAGATCTCAGTGATGCCTTTTCCTCATTATTATCTATTATTTAGAGGCTTTTTGTTTTGCTTTCAAAAAGAACTTCTTATTTGTTCTGAATTTTTAAAAGCTTTCCATGGAAGTAAATACACATACAGGAAAGTGTACATATTATAAGTAGAAAAGCTCTGAATGTCTTAAGAGGTTCCAATTTTTCTGTTCTCCCCTAAATTCAAATATCCAAATTTGACTTGAAATAACTAGCTCAGTTTCATTTTAACAAGCCTAAAAGAGCATTTCAGTATCAAAAGATTGTGACATTTTCAAGCATGAATTTCCCCATTGACTTTCACACTGGAAGAGGACTAAGGTAGAAAAAGCTAGTTGCCTAACAAATACCTATTTTTTTCCTTTTCCTTATTAACAGCAACTCGATTTTTCAGCTCACCTCAAAAATACAACTTTCCCAGCCTTCCTTGTAGCTAAGTGTGGCCATGTGACTCAGTTCTGCCCAATGAGCTATAAGTAGAAGTGTGGTAGAAATTTCTAGAAAGGTTGCTTAAAATCAGACTTTGTCTCCCAAGAGGAGCCAAAGTAGCCACCCCACGAGCCCTGATAGCCTGCACAAATTACATTAGAGAGAAAGAAACTTCTATAATCGAAGATGCTGCTATTTGGGGGTTTTCCTTCCACAGAGAGCCAAACCTGACCCAGAAGTTTCCTTGAGGCATCTCCAAAGAGTTATCACCTCTGAGCCAGAAGGAAATTTAATAGCCATTTTTTAAAAAAAGATTTTATTTATTTATTTATTTATTTATCAGAGAGAGAGAGAGAGCACAAGCTGGCAGAGTGATAGGCAGAGGCAGAGAGAGAAGCAGGCTCCCCCCTAAGCAAGGAAGCCCGACACGGGACTCGGTTCCAGAACCCCAGGATCATGACCTGAGCTGAAGGCAGACACTTAACCCACTGAGCCGCCCCAAACTACTTGTGAGAGGTTATTTTCCATACATTATCTCACTGAACCCTCCCAACAATGCCCCGAGGTAAATATCATTGTCTCATTTTACAGAAGAGGAAACTGAAAGGGTCAGGGAAAGAAAAGAATATCCCCCAAATCCTAGGCTACACATGTATAGCATCACTGGGTTCAGTCCCGGGTCTGTCTGGGCACTTAACGGCTGTATTATTCAGGCCCTCAACCCACATGAAGCCATGAGGTCCCACTGGGCTTTGAAATTCTGCAGAAGAACAACTGACAGGAAGGGCCAGTCCTCAAGCACTTATTGTGTTGTGTATAAGACTTTGTTTATAACAACCTGGGGATTAACAATGCAGAGAGAAGAGCCTTGGCTGAACCGATAGGCTTAGGGCAGAGTTAATCAGTGGGGAGGAGTGTGGCGGCCTCTGGAATGCCCATCACAGCCCCTTCTCTCCTTGGGGGAGAATCCGGAAACTTCTCATTCTGCATTCAAGCAAACTTCTTTTCTTTTACTAATTTTGATGTCTTTTACTAATTTTGACCAAGATCAGACCAATAAAGATAAAGGTAAACACTTTATTGGCTTGCCCTAGACAATAGGGGAAAATAAAGGACTCTATTTTCTGACTCTATATAATATTTGATTTTTCAATAGACAAACAGCAACGGATGACAGCCAAGAAGTAAAGATGGGTTGTCCACAGACTTGGGGTTGTGGGGTGTGCAGTAACGTGAGTATCTTTGACAGGCAGAATATTTTGGGCAAAGTAAAATTTTTCTGTTCATCCATCTGTACCAAACCTGGCTGTGCTTTACGGGTTTCTGTTGGTTTATATGGCTTCATGCTTTGCATTAATGAGTCCTTGGCTGAACCAGCTCCCTCCAGCTTGTAACTGTTCCTTTTCCTACGAGCGTCTGTGAAAGTACCCCGGGTGCTGCAGAAGGGAAATACTTCATTTCAAGTGCCTAACCCAGTGCTGATGGGGAGTAGGGACATGTTGACCGACGGACTAAGAAACAGAATGGTTACTCACTCGCAGGAGAGGCAGACAGCCTGGATCTGTTTCCTGACTCCTGGCGCATACGGGGTGTAGGACCTTCCCTGAGTCACTGGACCTCAGTGAACCTCTTCTGTAAAATGGATGTGATACTAATAGTTCCCTGAAGAACTGGTGAGAGAATTCAGAGGTGCACAGAACCTGCGCAGAGAACGTGTACCCAATGCATCCTGCCTTCCATTTTATTGGCTCGTGTTCCAGGGAAACCTGCCAGCAGGGGGCACTGTGGAAACAGCCACCTTCTCTAGGAACCCTTGAATTCTGATTTTCTTGTAAGTCAGTTGTTGGAGGTCCTTGACCCACTCTATTTTCTCCTTCTCCCTCTTCTTTCCCTTCTGTTTCTAAAAGACATGGCAGAGAAAGCATTCTGGGCAAATTTTGGGATGAAAATGCAAACGACTCCTCCCTAGCCTGGACGGGTCACTCGGCCAGTGTCCTGAAGGGGCAGGGACAGCGGCCAGAAGCCACCTGCCCGCACCGGGAGGTTTTGCCCTGAGCTCAAATGCGACCTGATTCCTCTGTTTATATGACTCTCTCTCTCTCTCTCTCTCTGGCACCGTGAGCAGAGACTGACTTACTCGCGTCTGTAGCTCTACTACCTAGCCCACCACTGCGAACTGAGCAGCTGCTCAGTGAGTATCTGTTGAAGAAATGAATGGAAAAAAAATGAGTGAAACAAACTATCCCATTGGTCCAAGAACTCATGTTACCCGCTTTCGATTCTGCCCTCTCCCCTACTCCGCAGAAACTCCATAAGGGAATGGAGATGTTTTCACTAAAACAAAACCAGCATTTCATAAGATGCTTCTGGGTGCGACTTACACTATTATGAAATCTTCCTAGTGAAGCAGAGAAGAAAAATTAATTAGCGAGGAAGATGGGGAGGTGTGGGGTAGGGGCGGCTTCTACTGCCTGCTTGTCCCGCTGGGCAAGGGGCTGGGCGGTGGATAGGGTATGGCTGAACTGACCCAGAGGCCTCTCCTGGACGCAGGAAAGGCCTCTTGACTTGTAAGGGTGGGTGCTGTCGTCAGCTTGGAGCTCCTCGTCTCCTGTGTCCCAAAGCAGAAGGAATTTCAGTGTCTTTGTCTTATCCAGCCACATTAGAACATACGTAGCCTCCACTGGAATAAAAATCATTATAGATAACCATTGGTCTCCAAGATGATATGCTGCCTTGCTTTGTGCTAAAGGGCCAGATGGAGAAAAATGCAAGCACAGACCCCCAGTTTCTTTGAAGTTGTGTTAAGATCCTCTTCAGTCTACTCTGCTTGGTGTGTAATAAAAGAAAAATGTCCTTAGAAATACTTTTTTTTTTCTTTTTTTTTTTTTTTTAAAGAAGAAGCTGTCCGGGGCTTCTGGAGCCCTTTTTGTCTTTACCACCTCCTCTCTGACTTCCGAGTGGTCTTTACTACTGTGTGCCCCCCAGCCCAGACCACCATGGCATGGGTTGCCATTAATATGTCATTTCCCTTTCCTGTTATCACAATATAAAGGACCTTGGCGTTGACCTTTCTATCAAAACATCCTTTGTTTAGAATGAAAAGCTATTCACTGTTAGAGTCTTATCTATAGGGTTTAGCCAGAGGATCAAATCCAAAGAGCAGAATTCGTTTACTTTGTATTAAATGAGCTCAGTTAAGAAGTCTCAATTTTGGCAGAAAGGTGCATTAATCACAAGGAAAAGAACAGATCTCGCTTTTCACAGCTTCTAGTTTACTTTCAATACAGTCACACAGTGAGGCTTTTGTTCCTGAAAAGTAGCACTGTATTTAAATACAGTAAATATAACAAAATTGCCTTCTTAAAATTACACAAGAGTTCCTCCAGCTCAGGATGCCCATAATGACCTCAGTGTTGCATGAAGAACTTTACGGCTTCAAAAAGGCTCTAAATTAGTTTGGACAGATGGGTTTTATCCCGAGGAAATCAATGAGTTTTTGTGAGTCTGACTTAATTTTTATGCAGCTAGCACTTTGAGATGAAATTAAAATATGTATGAAAAACATATTAAAGTTTCCCTTGGGTCTACGGTTGTTTGTACATTTACAAGGTGTTAAAGAGATGATTTAAAAACTAACCCTGTAAGGGATCAATGCAAGCAGACCATGATTTATGGTCTTCCATGACATTTTTGACACTTGAGGCCTAATGTCTTGTGCGTGTTGAACCGCTAATTATCTTTTAATTCATAAGGGCTTCGTGGTATTTTATAAGTGTAATATAATATATAGGGTTGGATCACATAGAAAAGCTCAGAGAACAACATGCTTTACACGTTTGGTTGAGTGGGTAACACGTGTAAGCAAATTTGGGCCGAACCTGGCTGAAAACACGTCTTCATGATGCTATAAAATTGAATCATTGCTTTTACCTGCCCGGCTCTAGAAAAATCACAAGCTTCTTTATTTATTTATTTTTTATGTGCAGGGTTAGGGCCTTAGTGGATTAGAAATCATATTTCTAATACAAACCAAGTAGTTGCACCATGCCTGGAAGACAGTAGATGCCCAATAAACATTGACTGAATGAATTAATCATTGAATGGTAACTGACCCGGAAGTGTATTTAAAGATTTGTTTATTTGCGAGGAGAAAGCATGAGTAGGGGGAGGGCAGCAGGAGAGAGACAATCTCCAACAGATTCCCCGCTGAGCACAGAGCCCGACCCAGGGCTCGATCTCATGACCCTGAGATCATGACCTGAGCCAAAATCAAGGGTTGGACACTGAGATCATGACCTGAGCCGAAATCCAGAGTTGGGCACTTAACCAACAAGCCACCCAGGCGCTCCCCCTACCTAAGGAAGTGTATTTAATACCGGGTTTTCTCTTTCCTTCCAAATCGGATTATTCAACAAGGTTCATTTAGCGACACACTAAATATTTACCAGACACACCCTGTGCACCAGACAGGGTTCTAGGCACTGGCGGAACATGAAAGGCTGACGAGAGGGCTTGCAGCCTGGTGTCGAGAAACACCGTGTCCCAGTAAGGCCACCTGAGAAAAAGGATCAATGAAGGTGAAATAAAATCCAACTGAGATTTGAAGGCAGAGAGATGGCATAAGGAATGTATTTACTCCTATTTTGTATTGGGGGCAACAGAGCCACAGGGATGTGCTATAGCTTGTCTGAAACTCTGCAGCTGGATGGTGACAGCACGAGGCCAGCTTGGGAGAGCTGGCTACTGAGACAACAACGTGAGGGGAGAAATAGAGTAACCGGGAAGACCGTGAGCACAAATGCTTAAGGGTTACTACTCCTGCCTCATGTACAAAGACGAGTCTCTAAAATCATTGCCTGGTTGTTGGTCCCTGCCCCTGAA
Source organism: Martes martes (assembly GCF_963455335.1). Lineage (NCBI taxonomy): Eukaryota > Metazoa > Chordata > Mammalia > Carnivora > Mustelidae > Martes > Martes martes. Next base: position 31,195,365 of record NC_137905.1, on the reverse strand, counting down.
ATGACCGGGAAATTCACATGTACTCCAGGAACATAAATTTGGGTCTGCTAGGAATTCTCTAATTAAGCTTCCCCAACCGGGATGGGAGTCATTCAGGGCACGGGCACCACGAAGAAGAGAGGCGGCCCCTCCTAAATACATTTTAGGGTCATCCTCCACCATTCCTGCCTTATAGCAGCCCTCAGGTAAGGACTGATATCAAACCCATATTACAGATGGTGAAACTGAGTCACAGAGTTGAGTGGCTGCTACTGGTTATGGAGCCGGTAAGAGGCTGGAGGCAGGCAGGCTGGCTGCAAGCCCACATTCTTACCACGACATTGTACGTATTTGAATGTCTTCTGAGCACCCCCTGGGGAGCTTCTGGGGGGGTGCCAAGAGCAGCGTGGGGTGATGGTCTTGGGAAGCAACAGCCTCGTAGGGAAATAAGACAAGCACCTAACTGGGCAGAGCACAGGGTGGGTGGTGTGAGTACACGGAGATGGGGAACATATCCAGACTGGGCCAAGTGAAAGTCACAGAGGATATGACTTATGGAGCCATGTGGCAGGAAGGTGTCTGTATGACAATCCCAGGAAATCCAACTGTCAGAGACTGCGATTTTCCTCATGCAAGAAAGTCTGGGGATGCCGCAGGCATGTGGATAAAAGCTAGAAGTCTATTTAGCTGAAGCACAGAGTGTGGAGAACAATTCAGTGGGAATCGAAAATAATACTTACCAATGAATAATAATCTCTAATAATCTATGAAGTTATCTAGGAACATCATCTATGCACAATTAAGTGCAAGAGTATATTACTGGGATGGATTCATAGATACCCTCGCCTTGAATGCCTACTTACTTGCAAGGTAGATTTTAATTCTAGAGATAGCAAGAGTGCATGAGTAGTATCTTTGGTTACTTGCTTTACAACTTTATTTGAGACGAAATTGATGTTGAACAAGTTGCAATATTTAAAGTGTACGATTTGCTGAGTATCAACGTATGAAGACACCCATGAAATCATCACCACCACCAAGAAAATGAATATTTACATTACCCATTGCATAAACTTTCCTCGTGCTCCTTTGTAATCCATCTCTCCTACCCCTGCCTCCAGGCAGTCACTGATCTGCTTTCCCATCCTGTAGGTCACTTTGCCTCTTCTAGAGTTTTTAAGATTCACCTATACTGCATGAATCAATAGTTATTATTATTATGATTATTGCTGAATAGTATTACATTATCTGTTCGCCTGTTTGCAAACATCTGCGTTGATCCCAGTTTCTTTTACTAGTAAATTGTGGTGAACACTCCTGGGTAAGTCCTTGGGAGGACGTATGTCTTCATGGGTGTGTAGTGGAATCTTACTGTGGTTTTACCTTGAAACTCCTTAAAAACCAATGACGCTGAGCATCTTTTCATGTGCTTATAGGCTATTCTTCTATTTTATTTTATGAAGTGTCTGCTTGAGTTTTTACCCATTGTTTAAAAAAATGGGTTGTTTCCCTTCTTATCATTAGTTGGATGAGTTCTTTATCTATTCTGGATGTAAACGTGTTTGTTGTTTGATACATGTGTTGCAATGTATCTGGGTGGTGGCTTGTCTTCTCTTAACAATGGCTTTTGAATAGCAAAAGTTTGTAATTGTAAATCAAGTCCATTGTTAAAGAAGTCCATATTAACTTCTTCTTTTTGGTTTGTGTTTTCTTGTGTTCTAGGAAACTCATGTCTTCCCCCAAGGTCTCAAAGATTTTCTCCTGGAAGCTTTACAATTTTAGGTTTTGCATTTAAGTCTATGATCCACTTTGAGTTAATTTTTATGTATGGTATGTAAGGGTGATGTTCTCCCCCCCCAACCAATGGATATTCAGTAGATCTGGCATTATTCAGTGAAAAGACTTTCCCCCTTTTCCATTGAATTGCCCTGGAACTTTTGATGTAAATCGACTGGTCGTATATGTGTGGGTCTATTTATGAAAACTCTGTTTTATTGATCTCTATGTCTATCTATTTGTTAATATCAAACTATCTTGATTAGGGTAGATATAAAGTAGAGTAGATTTAAATCAGATAGGTTAAATCCTCCAAATTGTCTTTAGTTATTCTAGGTTCTTTGTATTTTCATATAAATTTTAGGATCAGCTTGCCTGTCAATTTCTAGTTTTAAAAAAATCCTACTGGAATTTGCTTGGGGTTGTGTTGGATTTATAGATCAACTCAGAGAGAACTGTCATCTTAGTAATAGATGTGATAATCTGTGAACTATCTATGAAGACTCTCAATCAACAATATTTATGAATAACATCTATAATAATAATTATCATTGAATAATAATCTCTAATAATCTATGAAGTTACCTAGGAACATAATCTATTTCCCAAGGTAGGCCTTCCTCCTCACAGCATTTCTCCTCCAATACTTTACAGTTGCTAGTGTAGCGTTCTTGGACACCTTTCATTAGATTTATTCCTAAGCATGCTATGTCATAGGCAAATGTGAGTAATAGACGACACAGGCTGTTTGGCAGTGGATGACAGAATGAATTAAAGAAAGGGTTAAGGGGCACCTGGATGGCTCTGGTTGAGCATCTGACTCTTGGTTTCAGGTCAGGTCGTGGTCTCAGGGTCATGAGATCAAGCCCTGTGTACGGCTCTGTGCTCAGTGCAAAGTCTGCTTAAGATTCTCTCTCTCAGGGTGCCTGGATGGCTCAGTGGGTTAAGCCTCTGCTTTTGGCTCAGGTCATGTTCTTGGGGTCCTAGGATCGAGCCCCATATTGGGCTCTTTGCTCAGCAAGGAGCCTGCTTCCCCCTCTTCTCTCTGCCTGCCTCTCTGCCTACTTGTGATCTCTCTCTCTCTCTCTCTCTCTGGCAAATAAATAAATAAAATATCAAAAAAAAAAAAAAAAGACTCTCTCCTTCCCTCCCTCTGCCCTACCCCTTGCCCCTGCCCTATAAATACATAAAATCTTAAAAAGTCCATACAGTGTCCTCTCTAGGAAAGACTGACAGAGGAAAGGGGGTTTTAGGTTAGAAGAGAAAAGGAAAGAAAGAAAGAGAGAAAGAAAGAAAGAAAGAAAGAAAGAAAGAAAGAAAGAAAGAGGAGGGGAGGGAAGGGAGGAAGAAAGAAAAAAAGAAAGAAAGGGTTAAGAGGATAGAACAGTAGTCTGGGTGAGAAGTCTAGCTGAAGAAATAAATCAGAAGGACATCCAATGACAATAGCCACTGACCTTTATGAAGACTGTGGTTGTGGAAGATGATGGCATATAGGAAATGCCACCTTGGAACCACCAGGAGGGTGGAGAGCCAACAGTGTGCAGAACCCTCAAGTGAAAGACAAAGTTCAGAGTATTAAACGTTGCTCACTTCTAAATTCAGCTCTGTGTGGTCTAGACAAGTGGCTTCTGAAATGCCTTGTCCTGCAAGATAGCTTCTAAACAAAAGGTGGCCCTCTGCCCCTTAAGGTTACCGATGGCACCACACAGGCAGGGTGGCTGATGCTTGAACCAAGGCTCTCAGAGCTCCCAGAAGCTTGCACACCACCCAGGCCATTCTTTTCAACTTCTGTTTGGAAAATGGAAGGCCTCATGTGTATAGAAAATCTAATTTTGCTTCTAAGAATCTGTATATGTACTACATAGATGTTAATACACATATTCTTAGGTTAATATATGCATGAATATGCATATTTTAGATGAGCATATGTATTACATGTATACCCTTAGACAATATATGTGTTAATAGGCATACTGACACACATATACTTAGATGAATTTATACACTAATCTACATATTAGTATACATATTCTTCAGTGGACATGTGTGTGTATCACTTCAGATCATGATCACGGTGGGCCGAGCCAATTCATGTTTGTGGGGGACGATGGAAGTAGGGAGGTAACCCCTAGTGAGGGAAGAGGAACCAACACTTAGTCAGCTCCTACTGTTTGCCAGGCACTGTTCTAACAAGACACATGATTACACAAGAGAGTTCAACTCTGAACAATTACGTGTTTATAATGACACCAGCCAGATAATAGTATCTATCCCCACTCAAGAGTTGAGGAACCAGGCTTGGATGAGTTTAATTATCCCCTGCAGACCCTAGCTGGTGGTAGAGACAGAGACAGGTCCTGTGACAGGGAAATCTATGACACATGTTCTCTGCCTTGTTGAACGTGAAGGCCGATGAGTACAGCACGGAAAATCACCACAGCACGCTCTCTCTCTCGCTCTCTCACTCTCTCTTTCTCTCTCTATATATAATACATAAAATCCAAACGACAAGCTTATTTAGCCAATATCACGCCTACGGAATTTTTATTTTTATCCACCCCCATGGAAAAAGATGCAAATGAGTAGCATACCTGCATTTATATTTGATTACTTTCTAGTTAAAGCAAGTCATTAAACTGTTTACTCACATTTATGAGGGCAGGATTTGAATTTTTATGTATTCTAGTTAAATGGGGAGCTTTTTCCTACCCCTGCAAGCGCTGTGGCAATGAGACCTGAGACCTTCACATGACTGCGAAGCTGAAGGCACGGAACCTTATGCATTCATTTCTGGTCGATTCGGACAAACTTCTGCTGGGGTGTGTGCTCCCGACACACATACAGGAAGCGGTCCTCCTTCACTTCACGCTGCAGGTGAGCAAAGCCAGCCGACGTGCACCTCGGGGTCCGACTGGTTGTAAAAAGCTGTCAGCAGGGTGAAATTCATTGCCCCCCAAACCGCGAAAGTAACAGCAGCCTTGGTAACTCTTGCTTATTGAGTCTCTTTCTATATTAGGCAACCTGCTAAGCACTTTACAGATAGAATCTGTGTTTTTTTTCCTTAAGGGAGTCTATTTCCTCTACCCAGAACTTTTCCCATCTCCACTCTTTCCCTCAACGCCCCCATTCCTCAGCTGTCTCTCCCGTCAGGAAGACAACCCTGACCTCAGGCTAGGGTAGATCCTCTCCTTTATTTTCCTATAACTGCTCGGTTTCCCACTGCAATACTTTCCGATTCCAACACACAATTCACTTTATCATCATTCATGCCCACCTGTCTTTAACTCCCATGAGACCATAGGCTCAGTGAGATCAGACACTAGATCTGGGTTATTAAATAAGTATTTATATCACAAATACCTTATTACCAATGCCTATTTCGTGCCCCACCCCGGTTACTTGGTACATGCTTAATATTGGTTAATTGAATACAGTGGGAGCGATGATCATCCTCATTTTATGGGTGAAGAGACCATGGCTCAGCAAAGTTAAATCACCTAAGAGCCATTCAGCCACTACATATCAGAGACAGAACTGGAAACAAGCATGTCTAAAAGCCTCTTCACCCACACTGCAGTGCCTCAAGAGACTGTCACCCTCTCCTAGGATACGCTCTGGCTCCAGCCCAAATCTCTTCTTAATTATGAATACATATATATTTATAATACTATACATATTACAATATTACAATAATACAAAGTTATAATACCATATATATAAGTTACAATATTATAATATATTTCATATATTTTAATTTTATTAATATATACTAATATATAATATAGTAATATATTTCTATTAATATATTGTATCATTTATCATATATTTTATATAAATTATATGTTTATTTATAATATATAAATGTATAATCAAATATATTTTATATATATATATATTTTTTTCCCTGAACTTCTTATTTCTCTTATATTTTTCTAGGCAGGACCCCAAAGACTTACCTTTTCTTATCCTCATTTCACTGGAAAACAAACATTCTGTTATTGTCTCTATCTCTCTTCAAGAATCAGAACATGCTAAGCAGGGAGAGATGTTATCCATATGCCCAGTTTCCTGGTTCAGAGACAAAAATGACTTTCTGAAACTCACCTAGGTCTTAATAGCAAGGGTAAAACCAGGGCCAAATGTCTTGGTGCTTAAACATTACCATCCTACTTAGTGATCAGCTAATCTGTGCAGAGCTGAAATTAAAGTGTCTGTGTGTGTGTGTGTGTGTGTGTGTGTGTGTGTGTGTGTTACTGCTCCTTGTTCTAAGAAAAGGAGCAGCCATGGCAGGTGGCGGAGGGGACAGTGAAGCTGACAGTTTTCCTACAAGTGTCTAGTCCACCAAAGCACGCTCCTTTCCCTGTCGATGGCCCATGCTCATTGCTTTCATCCCTGTGTTTGCTCATTCTGTCTCTACCTTCAGGGATGCCTTCCTTTGCTCTCTGCTAGCATCATTTCCAAGCTCTGCTCCCAGTGCCCTCTACCACAGAGTCTATCCTCCGTTGTTCCAGTGAGACGGACTCATTCCTGGACTCTCCCTCTACGTGGTTTGAAGTCCTGTTACCCCGTGTCTGCTTTGTGTCCAGATCTGTCAACGGCTCTCACCTGGAAGGCCAGGATGCTTGGGGTTCACCTCTGCATTGTCCACAGTACCGTGCACATCGCAGGACCCCCTCCATGAACCGAACACATGTGTCTGCCTGATGCCGTAGAAGACAGCTGCTAGCTCTCCCCACATCTTGCAAGCGGATTTTGAAACAGAACTCCTGACAAATTATGGGAAGACAAAAGGATGTTCTGTGCAAGGTGTTTTCACTCCAGGTGCCGGAATCACCCAACCACGCCTTATCCTGTTGCTAAAATAAGCCATCAAAGGGATAACCAAACCATGATGTGTGAACTTAAAAGTGGACTGAGAAAAGACATTGCTTTGAGATTCCCTGTTTACTCCTCGGGTGAGGTCTGCATTCATTCATCTGATCTATGATTTGTGGATGTCAGTCTGTCACTGAAACTGGGAAGTCGGCATTTTCAGCAGAAAGACTGTGGCCTCATATTTTCTGTATCTGCCATAAGGTCTGTGGCAGGGTCTTGTTGCCAAAACCTCTGCTCTAGCAGTTCAAAGCAGCAGAAACTCATCGCAGGTTGGGAAGCAGTCACTATGCAACTCAAATAAAATTGTTGAAGATTCTGAACCAAGGTGAAGTCACCCATGGGAGGTACGAATCCCAACAGGAAAGAAAGTCTGGTTTGACAAAGAGGGCACCTTCTCTTATTAGCCAACAAAATATCTGGGATTTTTTTTTTAATTTTTATTTATTTATTTAAGAGAGAGAAAGAAAGAGAGAGAGAAGGAGCATAAGCAGGGGGAAGGGCAGAGGGAGAGGGAGAAGCAGACTCCCCGGTGAGCGGAGTTGGACATGGGACTCAATCCCAGGACTCCATGATCATGACCTGAGCTAAAGGCAGACACTTAACCAACTGAGCCACCCAGGCACACCTGGGATTTATTTAATGCTTATTTCTATGGAAAGTTGATAATTTGGTCACGCCTCCCATAAGCCATTTAATCTTCATAAGGTGAGAGACTTAGGAACACTGAAACAGTGGGCAGGATGGAATTGTAAAGACGGATGAGAACCAAGATCAGTGCACTTTGCAGGGTACCAATCCAAAAGAAGAGCACGAGTTTGTTTCTACATGGGAAGTCAGCCTTCCCACAATAAACAACATTGTTTTCCCAATTCTCTGTTGCCCACAAAACACACGCATTGGTTTGAAGCACAGTGATTCTCATGCCTTCCTGCCAGACTTGGTGGCACTCAGCCACATGAGCTTTCTTTCAACTGAAACATGAAAATTCCATACTTCTGGGGTGCCTGGTTGGCTCAGTCAGTTAAACGACTGCCTTTGGCTCAGGTCATGATCCCAGGGTCCTAGGACTGAGTCCCCTCATCTGAGCTCCTTGCTCAGCAGGGAGTCTGTTTCTCTCTCTCCCTCTGGCACTCCCTCTACTTATGGGCTCCCTCTCTCAAATGAACAAATAAAAATCTTAAAAAAAAAAAAAAAAAGCAGGAAAGAAAAAGAAAAGAAAATCCCATGCTTTCTCCCACCCCAGAGCCTTTGCACATGCCTCTTCCTTTCCCTGGAATGCTCTTCTTAGCTTATTCACTTTCCCAAATTTAAAAAAAAATATCTTATTTATTTGACAGAAAGAGGGAGAGAGATCACAAGTAGGCAGAGAGGCAGACAGAGAGAGAGGGGGGGAAACAGGCTCCCTGCTGAGGAGAGAGCCCGATGCGGGACTCGATTCCAGGACCCTGAGATCATGACCTGAGCTGACAGCAGAGACTTAACCAACACTGAGCCACCCAGGCGCCCCACTTTCCCAACTTTTATTCCCCTGGTCAATTCCTCCTTATTTATCAGATTTCCGGCTCTGCTCAAATGGCATGTAATTTTGTAAGGAAATCTACCCATAACTATCCCCATCCAGTTGCACATTGGCTCAACCTAGGAATTGGACTCTCTTGTAGCATCCTCTACTCTTACTTCAGAATAGTAACTACAGTAAGATACTCACAGTTACATAAGTATCTATGTAATTATTTGATTAATATCTGCTTCCCCTATAGAGTGAACTCTCTGAGAACAACCACAAGATACATTTTGTTCAAAATTGCTTTGCCCATGCCTAGCACAGTGCCTGGCACATAGTAGGGTCCAATAAATTATCTGTTGAATAAGCCTTTGAATCACTGCAGAGCACTGCCAGTTATGCGAAGGACCTCTTCAAGAATCAACTGGTGAATCTGTTCCTAAAACCTTCATAGAGAGAGAAGTGGAGCCACTGAACCCCAAACCACCAGCTCATGTGCAAATTCACACCCCAACTCTGGATTTCCCCAGAATCCCCAAATCTGGCTTGGTATGAATTCAGCCTCTCTCATTTCCTTCAGTGAGTTTAAATCAGAGCGTGCTCTGTGGGTTAATTTCCTCTTTTAAAAGCAGGTACTATATAACAAAATAGCAAGAGCCATGGCTGAATTCTAGAATAGCACACACTCGCCAGCCCCATCCTTGGAAGGCTAGCCACAGACATGGGGAGATTATTAACACAATAAACCATAATTCTGCAAATTTGTACTCAGGGACCTTTTTACTGCCTGGTTGGGGACTATTTAATCTATGGCTTGACTCTTTGGTTACTGGATTACTTGGTTACTAAGTAACCAGGTAATTGACACATGAACCACAAGGATTTACAAAAGATGCTGTATCCAATATTAATTTTTATGAACTTAGTAAAAACTCCAGTTACATATTTAGAGTTTTAAATGAAGTTTATGGCATTTTAATATCCACATTCCATATCATACCTAATTTCCTAACAGGTTTAGGTTTTCTCGTAATACTGGCTCTGAGAAAGCTTTTTGGAATTTTTCCCTTTATTGATCATTTTTTTTATAACTCTCTGGTACCACATAACTCATTCTAAAATTAAAACACCTAAAAATATTTCCATGAAGCACATGCATAGTCTCGGCCTTGTTCTCCTGTGAAATTTTCATTTACGATATGGTGAAAGGGGGTTGGCATTGGAGACCCGGAGACCGGGAGACCTGTCTTTGAATTTCTTCTTCACCGTTTGCTGTGTGACCTGGCGCTACCATGTAATCTCTCAGCTTCCGTCCCCTTACAAGTGGCAATAATTCTTTAATTTTCAGGGAAGTATTGTGGATTAAATGAAATAATAAGTGAAGGAATTGTATAACCTGTAAAACATTTTATTAATAATAATACAAATGTTTTATTATTAATAATAGTATAAACATTTTATTATATAAATGTTTTATTATTATTAATAATATTACCAATGTTTTATTATACAGGGGTTTTACTACTACTAATAATAATGTGGAAATGTTCTACTATTCTTATTAAAGCATTCTTACATTTTTGTTTTTGATTCCATATGTACCATGATTCCAGTGATAGCCTTGTAACTACTTAAATGTAGATGCCAACCTTTTTTTTAAAGATTTTATTTATTTATTTGAGAGAAAGCAAGAACGAGAGAGAGAGAGAGAGAGAGAGCGTGAGAAGGGGGACGTCAGAGGGAGAAGCAGACTTCCTGCCAACTCGATCCCAGGAATCCAGGTTCATGACCTGAGCCAAAGGCAGTTGCTTAACCAACTGAGTGACCCAGGTGCCCCAGATGCTGACCTTTTAAAATAGAGTTTTGTTCAAGGACCTTCTTTCAAATCCTAATTTGGAAGCCATTAAGAGTGGGAAGTGCCTGTCCTAATGGTTTTTGACTTCACTTTTGTTTGAATTTGGCCTTGGCCAGTGGATTTTAACCATGTTGCAGAGCACTCCCAAACCAGCCAGGCAGGAAGACATGTCTTCACTGTCCCAGTGGCAGTGCAGAGGTGCTGGGTGGCCACTCCGGGATTTTTTCCCTTTCCAGTGCTGGCACAGAAACCTCCAGGACACTGGTCAGAGTGCCCACTTCTCTAGAACATCTGGCTTCCCCTTGCCACTCTGTTAGTTTTAAACTAATACAGGACATCTGTTAGCAGGAATCAGAAAGGAGGAAGCTTGGGGTTTTAAAAGTGTCGGTTCACCCCAAGCTCATGTTTGTATCTACAGATTGGATTTTCATTGGCCCCAGTACCCAACTCCATACATGTTCCTTCCTGGAAGGAGGTGGAAGTTAAGCAATGTGACCTTTTGATATCTACAGTAAAAAATGCCCTTGTAGGGGTACCTGGGTAGCTTTGGTCATGATCCCAGGGTTCTGGAATCGAGCCCAGCATCGGGCTCTCTGTTCCGCGGGGAGCCTTCTTCCTCCTCTCTCTCTGCCTGCGTCTCTGCCTACTTGTGATCTCTGTCTGTCAAATAAATAAAAATTAAAATTAAAAAATGCCCTTGTAGAGGGCTCTCTGCAGACACAAACCCAACAGTTTTTTAGTGCTCTAAGGCCGACTGGAACCTATTAGACCTCCCCTCTCCTGATTCGCCTGTGCGTTATAAAAAGCAAATGAGAGCTAATATTTGTATGGATTGTACCTTCCCTGTAAGTGATGTATATTTATTTTATTTATTTCTCTTCTAATAATCCCCGAAAGGGGACACCACCTAGACGGCATACTAAGGTTCAGTGAGGTGAAGTGGCTGGCCGGGGTTCACACAGCCTGGTGTGGGCAGAACCAGAGCTTGATGAGGTTCTCATCCCATCCTTCTTTCTACTCTACCCCCAACGAACTTGGAAGTTATGCTCATTGCCTGTCCTGTTAATTTCAGCTCAGCATCCCACTCCTTCCAGGGAAACCCTCCCCAGAGCCACAGCCTATAGTCTTTACTAGCATGAAGTCCTACAGAATACTTGGGTTTAGATACTCCCCCCGCTTTCCAAACTTAATTGAAAATATCCTGCTAAAACGTGGCTGCTGTTTAATATGTGAGAAGCCTGGGTGGTCCTTCCTCTACCTCCCTTCTTAGATGAAAAAGGAGTTTCACACAACAAAGCATTTTTTTTTTCCTAAATAAAATAATTGCAACTAAGGGGACGGCACCTGTATTGAGCAAATCCACGGGAGACGTCGATCTCATCCCCGTTTTCACGTTCGCCTATTATTTTAGAAGGCCATACAACGTCGGAGCAAAATATCCTCTCTGGCAAGGGCTGCCAGAGGAAAGGGGGTTTCAGGTTAGAAGAGAAAAGCAGAGACAGATTCTTCGAGACCCATCTTTGTTCAAATACCGACGACACTACAGCACATGAAGTCAGAGCGGTCTGACTTAGCCACATCGACTCTTCGAAACTGATTTTAAAAATCACCCGATGCGCAGTGTGTATGTGTAGGAAGAATGCCCTTAAACAGAGCTTTTATGCCAGCACGTCTTGTTGGCTGCAGCAAGAGACACTCCTCCCGCAACTTCTCCCCCAGCTGCTGTGCAATATTAAGACCATTTGAAGAATGTAGTATATTATGGGCATGGAAAGCAGAGGGAAGAGAATGAGGTATCCTGGATTCACCTTGTCACTTTGTGAAGAATAAATGCCTCTTCCCGTACCATGCCCCTCCTGAGCCAGGCCCTGCCTCCCCCAGAGAAGAACTTGAACCTGGAGTCTCCCGTGAAACAGGTTCCCTGGTCGTGGGAGAGAAGTGAAGTATCCCAGAAAGAGCCCTTTGAAATTCAGGGTCCCGTGTGAGGCTCTGTGCAGGATTCCCATACAATGAGCTGACCTTGCTCTCAGGGGGCACTCGGGCCGGCCCGGGGTGTTCGCCCCCACCGCCCCTCCGACAGCCCAAATAACAGATGAGCTAAATAATAGGTAACACCTGTAGGAGGTTTTATAGTTTACAAAGTGTTTTTACATAGTCATTACAAGGCAGGGCCTCTCCAATGGAGAGGCCAGTCCCCTGATGATTTCTGGGGGCACCCAGTATATTTTAAAAAGTATACATTCTAAAACAGATTTTATCATCTTGTTTTCCATGTTTGCACAAACAAATTAGGGCCTTTAGCAAACACACACACACACACACACACACACACACACACACCATCCATCCCATCCTGTCTGACTGTGCTACTAAGAAGGTCATTACAGAATATTAAAAATACTCATTCCCAAGCCTTTACAGGCAGTCTGGTTCCATGACAGGGCACGAGTGTACAGTTGTAAGCGGACTACCTTCTGGTCTCTGAGTGTGTATCTCTGTGACTGTGGATATACTTTTGAGAATCTTCAGGAATGCAAGTCCAGGTACCACCCAAGGGGTCTCTTGTTCCCACTGTGACAGGCCAGTTCCAAGAGGGCCATCCACCTGCACACCGGGGAGAACTTCCTGCTCTGCGGAACTTTGCAGAGTCTGCTTAGAGACGTACTCATGATCTAACGTGCTTAAATAGCCAGGCTCATGCCTAGAAAGGGAGAAAGAGTCTTAAGGCAGAAGTATGATATGAACGATTCAAGAAGCTCTGTGATGGCATGACAGCCATGAGCAGCGGAAAGACCCGATCTCTTGAGTTGAATGTCCTTTCAGAGAGAGTCTGATACCCCGGCCTTTGCACAATGTCTTATATGATTGGGTCATAGGGATGTAAGTTGAGAAATCTAGTGGTGCCCTCAACCTTCACCTTCTGAGAAAATCACCCTTTGGATTTAATCACACTATTGTTGATGGAGGCATCAAATAATCCAGGTAGAGATCAGAGACAGTTTTCCCTCTCCCAGACAGACACAACTTAATAAAATGCTCTACTAAATGGCTGAGATCAGTTCTTTTTAAAGAGTCGAGAATCCTGGAGTTCCCTATGGAATTCAGACCTTTGGTTGCTTTATCAGTTACTATACTTTGGCTGTGAGTCAAAGAAATCTTTTCTCAAACTACCTTAAACAGAGAGGAACTTCGTTATCTCAGTTCATAGACAGTCCGGAGGTAAAGTGAGCCGAGCACAATTAGGGCTCTTGCTCTGTTCTTCCGTTGTTTTCTGGGCACTGCCTTCTTCTGTGTGCCAGCTTTGAGCTGGGACTGAATTCAGCCAGGTCGTTGGCATTTCTGTGCATTTTTCAAGCAGAGGTGCTCGCTGTCTTTGTTCTGGGCTATGTTTATCCAAAAAAAAAAAAAAAAAAGTGTGTCCAGTGAATAGCCTTGGAAGAGGGATAGTATTTTCCTCTGGAGCAGAGGACAGGCAGGCATGCTAACTGTCCATTATAAAAGATACGGGTTCCCTAAGCTCAGAATTCCTGGTGTAACCTTTCCCCAGAAGGAATCTGGGCTGGGGACTAGACACAATTATGCTCGTGCTCAGGTGGTTCTCTGTGCCCTAATAAAGTCTCCCATCTCTGACCCAGGCAGGGGTCTCGTGTCATCTTTCATCTCTGAAACTGTGCGAGTCTCATTTTTCAGCCTGCCGATGGGGTAAAACATCAGCTCCTTCCTCACACATGTGTGATCCCAAGTGGATCTGGGCAAGGGCATAATATGACTACCATTAGCACTGGGGCAACAGGCTTTCCTGTTTAGGGTCTATAAGAAAGAGAGAAAAACCTCTCCCTTAATTAGAGAATATTAACCCTAGCCTTCATTCTGATGGGGTCCGTCTAGCTCACGAGCCTGTCATAGGAACAAAACAGTCATAGGGAGAGAGGCAAGACTTAAGCCCGGGATCTGGAACCTATCGTTGGCAAAGTCAGCTGCTCTTGAGAAACAGGGTGGGTGTAGGGACTGAAAAAAACCTGGATTCCAACAGGATATGGGAAGAAGTCAGGGACACGGGCAACCCAGTGTCTTCTCTCTACGGAGCAGCTGTGACCGAGGTACCCATTTGCAACGTACTTCTGCATTCCCATGGACCAGGGCTTTAGGAACTCTCTCCTACCAGTATCACATGGGGCTCTGCCAATTGTACTTTCTAGCTGCTCGTATTTCAAGCCACTAGCTATGAGTTTAGACGTTAAGGGATCTGGTTCAGATCATAAATGTTATACAAATCAACCAGTATGGATTAAATGCTGCCACAGTCTATAACTGCCGAACGAGGGTCATGATTTCAGGCTGGTTAACAGACCCTAATACACTGAATCGTTTCATGAAATCCTAGTCCAAAGGCATTCATCATAAGTGTGAAATTGTATATGGTCTTGTGGAAAAGCAGCAGGTCACAGACAAGTCTGCCTTCTGCTCACAGAGCAAGGTTGGAATGAAAACTGAAGGCTGACTCAGGTGGCCGTGCTTCTGGGGACAGTGCTACACTGGCCTTTGATGGGACCCAGTTATTTATTTATTTTTTTGAAGATTTTATTTATTTATATGACACACAGAGATCACAAGTAGGCAGAGAGGCAGGCAGAGAGAGAGAGAGGAGGAAGCAGGCTCCCCGTGGAGCAGAGAGTCTAATGTGGGGCTCGATCCCACGACCCTGGAATCATGACCTGAGCTGAAGGCAGAGGCTTTAACCCACTGAGACACCCAGGCATCCTGGGACCCAGTTATTTCACAGGGGTTAAGTACACACAGGGATGGGAGTCGTGCTGGTGAATATTGAACGGATTTACCCATATTGAGGGTCACCGAACTTTGGGCCAATGCCTCTTTTCTTATCCCCAATGACTAGGATGCACTTTTATGAGGCTGCTCATAATGTGTCCCCACATTGGCTTTTTGGAAAGAAAAATAATTCTATAAGCCTATGTCCTCCTGCAAAGATTGGCCAGTTGACTTTAAAAAAAAAAGCATTCTTTCTGCCCCTGGACTGAACTGGAGCTTGAAGATGAAACTCAATGCCCAGAAAGATCCCGGCTACGTCACCTCCTCTCTGGAGAATGTTGGGGCTGTTAGTTCATTTCTTTGAGCTTATTCTGTCATCATCCCTAAGAAGATCATATCATATACATCACAGGTTGCTCTGAGTATTAAATAAGATCGTGTTTATGAAAGAAAAGTCTCTTAAAATCACGTTTGGCATCTGGAGACCTCATAAATGTTAGTTACCTTTGAATTAAACTGAGAAAGTATATTCACAGGCAAGACAGTTTTGTCATCAAACTAATGTACTAATGTACATCAGTACTAATATTTTTTTCTAATTTAGATGCTATAAAATGCATATTCCTATCCCTTTCTTCAGCAAAACTGCCTCTTCAAATTCTTTAGTAGCCCTGAAAAAGACTTTTTATCTGTTTTCCTTTGTATCCTGAGGTCACTTCATAACACTAATAACTGGGGGCGCCTGGGTGGCTCAGTGGGTTAAGCCTCTGCCTTCGGCTCAGGTCATGATCCCAGAGTCCTGGGATCGAGCCCCGCATCAGGCTCTTTGCAGAGGGGAGCCTGCTTCCCCATCTCTCTCTGCCAGTTTCTCTGCCTACTTGTGATCTCTGTCTCTCTGTCAAATAAATAAATAAAATATTTTTTAAAAAACACTGATAACTGGATTATACAGGTACCATGTATAGTTGGCGGAATAAGGGAACCCCAAAGATATCTACTTCCTAATCCTTGCAACTGTGAATATGTTTCTTTTTTCTTTCTTTTTTTTTTTAAGATCTTATTTATTTACTAGACAGAGAGAGATCACAAGTAGACGGAGAGGCAGGCAGAGAGAGGGGAGGGGAAGCAGGCTCCCTGCCAAGCAGAGAGCCGGATACGGGGCTCGATCCCAGGACCCTGAGATCATGACCTGAGCCAAAGGCACAGGCTTAACCGTCTGAGCCACCCAGGCAGATGTGATCAAGGACCTTGAAATGAGGGAGTATTCTGGACTGTTCACATAGGCCCAATCTGATCACATAGGTCTTTAAAATCAGATATCCTCTCCCAACCGTGGTCAGAGGGAGACACAACCATGAAAACATGGTCAGAGAGAGGCCACATGGCTGCTCTGGAGATGGAGGACGGGGGCAAGAGGCAAGGGATGCGGGCAGCCTCTAGAAGCCTGAAAAGACACGGGAGCTCCTTCTCCCCTCACCCTGACGGACAGGCACGTAGCCCCACCCACAGCTTAATCCTAACCCAGGATCACACTTCCACTCCACAGAATTGTAAGATAATACATTTGTGTGGTTTTAAGCCACTGAGTTTGTGGTCATTTGTTACAGCAGCAGAAGGAAACTAATAGACTGTGAAATCGGCCTTGTTCTAAATGCTTAACACATTTTATCTCTCGCAATTTCATAAAGACTCCCTAAGGTAAATCCTATAGAAAATTCGTGCTTAGAGAGATTAGGCAAATTGTTCAAGATCTCACAGCCGAAGTCAGAGCTGGCCCTTCCCTCCAGCGTCTGCCTATTTCATTTTACGTGGCTGCTCCAAGTCGCCTTCTCGCCCTTATTATCCAATCCCCCACCCAACTCAATAGTTAAAGTAATTCATTACATAACTGAAAACCTTAAATAAACGAAATCATGACATTGCCTCTGGACCGCCGTTTACACGAGCCGTGAATACCACTTAACGGCTTTGCCTAGTGGCCATCTTTTCTCGGTTCTTTGAAGAGACCTACAGCAACTGTAGTGGAATTTCTCGAGTTACTGTGGGCCACCTACCTTACGGGGACACTAGAAGGGAGACGCTCTCACCTCACAGGGCACTGCGACAACGCCGCTCAGAGCTGTGATTACGACCACCTGCCTCGAGATTGGCAAGGGACGTTTCTGGGCATATCTACTTTCAGCTCTTAGAACTCACGGGAACATTTGGCAAAATTCCACCACGTTCCTGAAGCTCCTGGGCATCCTTTTCGTGTTTGTCTTTTATTCCCGGCAACTCCATTACCCTGGAAGGCTCCCAGCCTCCTCCCCAACCAGCCAAAGAGAGCGTCTCCTTCTGTCTCATGCCTCATCTTTCCTGGGGAGCAATTACTCCTGCTTTAATCCGTTCAGTCGAAAATAACCTGTTCTTGCCTCTCCTCACTTGCTTTCTTTCCTTTCCTTCGTTCTTCCTTCCTTTTCTTTCTTCCTTGTTCCTTTCTTCTTTTTCTTTTCTTTTTTTCTTTTTTCCCATCTTCCTTTCCTTGCCTTTATTTCCCTTAATTTCCTTTCTTCTTTCTTGCTTTCTTCTTTCCTCCCTCCCTCCCTTTCACCCTTTCTTTCTTCTTCTTTCGTTCTTCTTTCTTTCTCCAAGTTAAAACTCAATTTTTTTCTTAATCTTTCAAGGCGCCCACCTGCTTCCCTCCCCCTACCCCCCACCAAACTAGACAAGCTTTCTTTCTTTTTTTTTTTATTTAAAAATTTTTTATTTCTTTTCAGTTAGACAAGCTTTCTAAAAGTAAGGGTGATGTTGTGCTGGGCAGATAGTAGAAGATCACCAGCCCATTAATTATGTTAGGTAGGAACGAGCCCTGTAGATTAATCATCACACAATTACAAGACATGGAACGGGATCCCAGAGATAGCCTAATCCCAGATCCCTGCTTTTGACTTGAAGCGTTCCAGGCAGAACACCAGATGTGAGGTTTTTTTTGGGGGGGTCCTCCCCCTTCCCACCTCAGGGCCCCATGTGGTTCTAAAATCCCAGTAGCCATGTGGCCAGGCTTGCCACACTCCATGCCTTCATCACTCTTGCCTTTCTGACATCCTCCTTCTCCATCTGCTGGTTCTTCCAGAATTTACAGCTTTTTCGGGAGCACCTGCCCAATTACTCAGGCAAGGCCCGGGGTAGGATTTGCCGTATCCTGAGTGAGTTGAGAGTTCCAAAATGTTTGTTTTATAAAACGGAGACTCCATTCCACTTCATATCG
The DNA here is from genome assembly GCF_963455335.1 of Martes martes. Taxonomy (NCBI): domain Eukaryota; kingdom Metazoa; phylum Chordata; class Mammalia; order Carnivora; family Mustelidae; genus Martes; species Martes martes. The sequence continues at coordinate 31,177,359 of NC_137905.1, read as the reverse complement.
ACTTCCTCGCCCATCAATCATGTTTTCTGGTAACAGCGTCATGGGAGGAATGTGATTTGGTCATACACAGAGGGGATTAAGTGTCTGAACCTCTAGACTTCATTGGGGGGATTTTGTTATGGCAAATGCTTACTTAATGACTGACTCATTTTTTGTTTTTTAACCATTTGAGCCGTGGTTTAGCTGCCAGTGAGCAAAGGCCTTGCCTACGTGGGCTCCTGGGCTGAGACGAAACATGGGAAACATGGGAAAGAAGAGGGAAAGTGGAAAGGAGGGAGGGGAATGCACGAGCAGAGTGAGGTGGGGGGGCTAGCTGGGGGTGGAGGGCACAAAACATGGGAAAGGGGACAATTAAGTGGTCAGAGGAGAGCAAGGAAAAAGGGAACGGGGGGGCAGGGAGGAATCTGAATGTGATGAAGAAGGAGAGAGAGCTGTAGAACAGAGGGTGAATCGGAGACAGGAAAATTAATGGAGATGAAGGTGAAGAAAGGCACAGAGAGTGTAACCCATCCTTCCTGCTGAAGCCTACCCTCCCTGGACACTCAAACCTTCCAGAAGCCATTGTCCCAGGGCACCTGGGTGGCTCAGTCAGTTAAGCGGCTGCCTATAGCTCAGGTCTAGGTTCCAGGGTCCTAGAATCAAGCCCCACGTCAGGCTTCTTGCTCAGCAGGGATTCTGCCTTTCCTTTTCCATCTGCCCCTCCCCCCCCCCACTTGCGCGCTCCCTCGCGCTCTCTCTCCCTGTAAAATAAATAGTATCTTTTTTTTTTCTTTTTTTTTTAAAGAAGAAGCCATTACCCCAAGTCCAGAGTCCTGGAGAAGCAAGACAATGTCAGGGAGAATACCGGGAGACCTTTCCAAGCAAGTCACGTGACCTGTTATACCAACCACATCCCTAATGAAAGGCGGTGCCTTGTGACCATCTACAATGACAATGTTTTAAACAAGCAGTCTAACATTCAAAAAAACCAAAAAGCAATTTAAGGAATCACAAAGCGTCTTGAAGAGATAAAAGGAATTGCATTGTAGGACATTCATCCGACCAGTCACCCTAAACTCCCTCTTCATCCTTTAGCCACCAAATCCCACTTAGCCTCAAAGATCTCCTGGTCTCTTTCTTCTGTCTCCTCCAAGTGAGTCTCGTTCTCTGTCTGCCTCTCTGTGGTCTCCACACCTGCTTTCTGACACCACCTGGCCCACAGGAGGTGTTCGGTAATAGTTGCTAAGTGGGAAAAAAAAAACAATAATCATGACAATAATAGCTAGAATGCATTGGGCTCCATTTTGTATTATGTAGGCCAATTAGCGTCTTGGACCTTCTTTTTTTTTTTTTAAGATTTTATTTATTTATTTGACAGATAGAGATCACAAGTAGGCTGAGAGGCAGGCAGAGAGAGAGAGAGGAGGAAGCAGGCTCCCCACTGAGCAGAGAGCCCAATGCAGGGCTCGATCCCAGGACGCTGGGATCCTGACCCGAGCCGAAGGCAGAGGCTTTAACCCACTGAGCCACCCAGGTGCCCACGCCCCTATCTTCGACCTTCTTTAAACTATCCCCTGCCCTCCTTATCCAGGTCCAGATGTACACATGAAAGCACTAGGAACGAACAGGTGAATGTTGACACACATCCCAAAGGCTGAGAAGCAGGGAAGTGGGGAGGTCTGGGAGTAAATTGAGGGATAAGACAGGACAGCTCAGAGGATCTAACTGGAACTTCTACTCTATGGAAACTACAACGGGAGAGGCAAGTTGGCCCTCAAAAAAACAATGCAAAGGCACCAAGGTCTTTGAGCATTCAGACTTCAGATGTTCCCATCCTAAAACAAAGATAAAACAAAATAAAACAAAACCCCTAAAATTTGGAGGCTTTTTTCTAAATAAACTTCCTTCCCTGGGAGGTTTCTCACCCTGGAGCCCTGACTGCAGAAGCTACGGGCCTCAGGAGGAGTCAAAGGGGCCGGTGGGGCATGGGGCGGTGGGAATGGGGAAGGAGTGAGGGATTTCAGCAGGTGGGAAAGTGCAGACCATCTTGCCCCCCTCCTCGAAACATGCCCAAGTCTTGCTTGAGAAATGACCCACTTGGCTGCCCAGTATTGAAACCACGTCCCCAGATAGGATGCGCGCCCAGATTGCTGCTTGGGAGAAAACCCTTATGTTGGCGGGACATACCAGCAGTTAGTGGAGGGGCCCTCAGGTGCGAGACAAGCAGAGCACCCCCTGCCCCCCAGCACAGAGTCATTCTTCCCGATCCTTCCCCCTGACCCCCGGCATTCCTATTGTTTTCTTCGGGAAAACAGGAGTGTGGGGACCCAGAAAATGTGTCGTCTTCCCCATAGAAGACTGGGTTACAGTCTTCACCTTCAAAGAAAAAGTTGTCCTTGGAGCCTGAGGGAGCAGTACGTTCAGACGCTGGGGCCCTCGGATGAGGGTGAGCCTACAGAGTGGGCACAGCACACGGCTGAGGTCGGGGGACTCAGAGCACGCTGGTGTGAGTGCCTGTGCAGGGGCAGGGGGTCTAGCTCTTGGAACCTTAATTCCTCCATCTGAGAAATGGGTTATCATCCAGCTTCTAGGGCTGTTATAAATAAGATAACTCACATAAAAAGTTTAACCCACAGACAGAGCTCAATACTTGCGAGCTATTATTGTTACGGCCATTATTTATTCACTTAGCAAATATTAATAAGCATCTGCTTGGGACCAGGCGGTATCACTACTATTAGTATCAGAAAAGAGAGCCACGGCTCACTGTCAGTCCTGTGGGACGAGACATATATTTTATAAGCTTTCAAACCCTCCTAACAAGCATAGCTCCTCTTTTTCTCTGTTTCTTTCTTTTCTTCTCTTTCTCTGTTCCCTTGTGCCTTTCTCTGCCCCTTGCCACCTTACCCCTACTCTAGCTCTCCTTCCTTCCCCCTCCCCCAATGTTTTTCTCCTTTTCATCAGATCCCTCCCTAAATCTGTATGTCTCCAATAGAGGCCAAACCTAAAGGCCACCAGGCAGTGATTTCTACCAACAGCAGGCATTCATTGAGCACCTACTGTGTGCAGGCCCGAGTGCTGCGGGTGGGGTCAAGACCCTTGGGCTGGGTGAGGACACAGATTTTGGCCCCAGGGTAAGAAGTGGTGACAGGGAGAGTGAGGACTGGTCTACAAGAGCTAGTGACAACTGGTCAGTTCCCCACAGAACATTTGAACTAGAAGCTCCCCACAGAGAACTTTCAGTATTTCCCTACGTGGGTCCTGTAGACTGTTGATAAGGAATCTGCAAAACAATTGTCAAACAGGACTAGGAAACCTTGCACTAAGAAAAGTGAAAGGTTATTTGCCGAAGGACTTCTCCGTCTTTAACTGGCTCAACTTCAGGAATGTCCAGGAGGTCCCCAAATCCAGTGTTTTCCCCAAACTATTTATCTACACCATTCTAGCCTCAGATAGACTGCCTCAGATAAGAATTCCACGGAACACACTCTGGGAACTGATGATCTGGCCAAACCTGCTCACTGTACAGGCAGAGGAAAAGGCCAAGGAAGGGGAAGTGACTTCCTCAAGTTCACCCCACCGCTTCCTTAGCCGTACCTCCCAAGCAATTCCAATTGTTCAAGCAGATATAGATGAAGGGCTTGTCTTTGGACTGAAATAAAATTTTACCCTTATGCCCTCATTCAGCCTCCTCCACTTCTGGCCACCACTCCCCCCCAAGTTGCAAGACTGAAATGAATTTACTCGGGATGTCAATAGCAGAACAGAAAGGAGCGAAGCCTGCAGGAGAGCACGGGCCCCCGACACGCCGTCCACTCCCCACTCACCACTGGGGATTCGATATCGTCTTTCCATACGGCAGCTGAACCCGACTTCTTGCAAAGATGGGCTCTGCTGCTGCTGGTCTGTCCACAGCCCCAGCTGGCAACCCCCAGGGTGGTTTACAGTCCTCTATACCGAGGTGTGGAAGGTGCCAGAAATCAGGGGGCAGGCGAGAAAATACGGGAGCCAGGAGGAAGGGGTCATGCCCTGAAAAGTGCCCTCAGAACGGGAAATACGCCCAACCTGGAGATGAGGCCAATCCTCACTTTATATGTGTGGTTTCTATACCATTGGCTGAAAACAGGAGAGAGACATCCCATCTACGTTATATTAAGAACTCCCAAATAGGGCACCTGGGTAGCTCAGTGGGTTAAGCCTCTGCCTTCGGCTCAGGTCGTGATCCCAGTGTCCTGGGATCGAGCCCCGCATCGGGCTCTCTGCTCAGCGGGGAGCCTGCTTCTCTTCCTCTCTCTCTGCCTGCCTCTCTGCCTACTTGTGGTCTCTCTCTGTCAAATAAATAAATAAAACTCCACAAATAAGAGATTTACACGTGAATGAGTGCACGTGCACATGTGTGTGTGTGTGTCATATTTATCTTAATACCCACCCTGCCGCCCCGCCCCACCAAGTCTCAAATCGGAGGAGAGCACAGTCTGCTTGTACTGAGGGCTTCTCAACTTGAACCTGTCACTTTAAAACCACACCGACCCCAAACTATAGGAAACAGGCTCATACACACGCACTGATTTATGTCCTTTCTGGAGATGTCTATGTAAACCATTCAAGCCAACGATTCCACTTGTAGGAACTTACCCTTCAGACACACTTACAGACAGGAACAGAGATACCCGCATCAGAATGTTCGTTGTTAGCGCCGCGGGCAATAAGCCCAAGACCGAATGTGGCCGCCATGTCCATTGGAATAAACACCTTATCACCTTACAAAGATGAGGAAGCCGTTTGACCGGGTTTGGGAAGCTCTCCAAGACACACTGTGAAGCGATGAGGGAAGTACGGAACAATGTGTCCAGTTTGCTTCCATTTACACACGCACACACACACGCGCACACACACACGCGCATATGCACGTGCATGCACATTTGCTTGTATACATAAAGGAAACAATTGGGAGGCTGCAAAGAAAACTTGTGATAGTGGGAGAGAGTGTGGTGGTGGGAGATAAAGGGTCCGGGGAGGGAAGGACGCGGGCTGGCCCGTCGCTGGATCCCCTGTCATAGAGTCTGCATACATTTTAAAGGGGTCCTTCCAGGACTTACTAGAGGTGCCAGACTTTCGACACTAGGGGTTCTCTTTGTCTTCCCCCTGTCCTGGAAACTCTCAAAACTCTTGTTAAAATCACGGCAGGCAGCGGGGCGAGGCCAAGGCCGCGCTCTCGAATGTGGGGGGCGCGCGGGGCAGTGTGCCCAGCGGGTCCCAGTTACTCCGGCTGTCCTGCCCAGTTCCGCACGCTCCACTAAGCATGGCGACAACTTGGCCCCGAATAATAGCCACTGATTTGAGAAGTCACGGGGGGTAGGGTGGGGAGAGGAAGAGAAAGTAAGCTTTGGAGACCTGTTTTCTTCCTACACTGTAAAAACTCAAATGCCAGGGGGTGGCGGGGGGCGGGCAGGGAGACGAATCACCACCTTTGTCTCCAATCTTCAGTGCAGCAACTCAAGGTTTTCCAGCCTGCACACACTGCCGATGCCTTCTAAGCCTTCCCATTCTGGCGCTGAGTGCACATAACGTGCAAATGAAAAGAACTGGGAGGTTTAATTTAGAATTCGGACAAAGGGCCCAGACACATGTGTCTCCCTGAGAATGTTCGGGTGGGGGGTGGGGTGGGCAGGCAGTGACAGCACGTGTCAGTGGCCCCAGCATCCAGGCCGCTTTTGGACTTTGATTGGGGGACTCGTTCTGATTTTAACAAGTTTGCCAAGAAGACCTTCAGCTGGGTTGCATATGAGGCCCTGCTATTTTTAATATAAATGTAATGTTTTTAAATCCATCGACGGTGTCCTAAACCAGATTTGGTCGTAAGCAGCTGTGCTAAAATTGTAAAATCTCACCCTTGTGTCTGGTTTCACATCTGGTAACTCACAGCTAACAGTTACAACTCTCCAATAGTAATTAAATGTTTTCTTTAAAAGAAAAAAACACCCACCCATCATATATGGCAGAATGCATTATTAAGGAGTATTTTGATTCACAACAACTGCCATAAGGAAGGGTCCAGCGAGAATTTTATAGGTAGTTGGGTACTTTTAGGTACTGTTTCTAAAGGTGTTGATCAAAATAAGTACATGTTACAAAAAGCAAAGGCAGTTTGCAACGGGGTGGGTATTGAGTAACATTAAGGGACCATAATTGCTAGTGAGGAGAATGAGTCCTCTTTGATGTCAACCGTAGCTTTTCTCTTTTGTTTCAGAAAGGAAGAAACTTCAAAAGCCGTAATTTCAGGACAATAAAGTACTCACATTAATATAGGTACCAACTTTAACTGTTCTCGAGCTCAGGAGAAAAAAAAAAAAAAAGGTTCAGGGTGAGGATGTGGTCGGATGAAGGAGAAAGAATTCCAGTGCTTTTCGATTTCTTCCCTGACACCATTTTAAATATGAGCAAATGATACCACGTACACAGAGGATGGCTGATGACGCCTTCAGATGCACTTGCGATGTCATGAGGTAAAAACAGTTCATCCCCTACATTTTGAAAGATGTAGCTTTATTTTCTCATGCTATTTTAAATCTATAGATACATCATCTTGAATTCTGAATTCTCCTCATAGCTTAGAGATTCTGGGACTGCTAGCAGGCCAAAGAAAGGATGCTCCAGAAATCAGCCACTTTTTCTTTTTCTGAAAGCACTTCGGGAAGGTGTGATTTGAATAAGATGTAAAATACACATGTGACTTTCCCAATGCTTTCGGTTTTCAGGTGAGCTTTTCTTGTCATAAACCTTTTACTGGAGTTTAATGAACAGGAAGAAAAAAAAATACACACATTGGGATTGTATAGGGCTTGAAATATTTGAAGTTCACTTTCCTTCACATTTTCGGTATAGAAATCAATGGGTTTTACTGGATTTTTCTGAGTTGTGCAGCCACCATCCCTGTCTAGTTTTAGAATGGAAGGACTTCTTTTTTAAGAAATAATAATGGCTAAGAGGAGCAGGGGAGGGGGGACAGGAAAAGTTCTGAAAGAGACTAAGCTTGGGGACCAAGCCTACCCAATATGTGACACTGAATGGCTTAAATCCTTGGCACTTGCACGGAAAAATTCAAGACCATGCCGGCTCTTTAGAGCCAACTGGTTTCTCATTAGAAGCCCTGAAAACACTCCCTGTACCCACAGATCTCTGTCTTTCCATGTTCGCTATGATTCCTTAGGGGGAAGTAAGAAGTCCCATATAAGCACTGTTGTGATCCCAGCAACCTAAGAAGACAGTAAGCCAGAATCAGTTTGGTGAGCACAGATCTCAGAAGTCTGACTTCCAGCGTGAATGACCGGGGGGACATTAATGACTTCCAAATAAAATTAGCAGGGCTGGACCGTCTGAATAAGCAGGTGCCATCTGTATTGCCCAGGACTTGGGAAACACTCTTCATGGTGAGAAGCAAGGTACCCGTCAGTAAGGCAGACTTTCCTGGGTCCCGTTGCTGCTTCTTCCCACAAAAGTCAGGGCGGGGGACTGTATAGCCTCCAGGAGCTCTTAGGTGTCGAGGCCAAGCAGAACGGGGAAGGGAAAGACTAAAACAATGAAATCCACGGCTTTGAGCGTCACAGGGATACTTGCTCCAGAGAGGGCTTACTGGGAGAGTCGAGACACTGCATTACAGATCTGCTTCCCTCGTTATACTTAAAATGAGATTGGCTGATGCAGAGCTGCTGCACTGCTCCGAAAGCCAAGGCCACACTTAGGATATTTTTGCCCTGACGTGTGAACCACTGCAGTCTCCATATAGGGGACCTTTTAGGGTGTGACACAGATGCAAGAGCCTGAAAGGTGATGAGAGACAAGGTATGGGTCCTTATCCAAGCCACTTGGATAATCAAGCAGCTCAGCACATCACCTAGCTTGGGAGTGGCTGAAAATGAAAGCCCCTTGGGGGTGGGCGGGATACAGAACATAGTCAAGGTGTTGTCAAGAGAGCTGGCCTATGGTGTGAGACCGGTTATAGCCCATTGTGTCCATACCTTCTTCTCTTCCCCGGGCCTCTATCATTCATCTGAAATGGTAGGTCTCACCTGGACCTCCTCTGGACCCACAAGTCTCAGTGCAAAATGGTGTGAAAAGCCCAAGAATCCAGCCAATGGTTGGCAACCAAAACAACTCCCTATCCATTCTGGGCCATTGAAATACCATAGACCCATCCGTCCTTGGAAAAAGGAAACATACCCAGAACCAGGATGGGCAGCTCGTGGCATCTGGTTTACAATTCTTTCTGGGATGTTCTGCCTACCCCTCAGTTCCAAGAAAGACCAAGAAAAGGAGAGTTGCTCTCCCATTGAGAGAAACAACCCCATCCTCTTTTTTCCCCTCCCACAGATCCTTAACTCTGGCTCCATTCAGAACCAGCTGTCCTTTGAACCCTGCAATGCAAAGACAATTGCCATGGCGTGGTCATTTAATTCTCTCTCTCTCTCTTTCTGATGGCAAACATTAACTGCTGGCTACAACAGGACCACCTGCAATGTGTTAGTCATTAAAAAGGTCACCGTTACTAAACATTTTAAACTGTGAATAGCTTCAGATTAAATTAGGTGTAAAAAAAGTCATTTCCTCTCTGTGATAAACTCAAACACCTGCAGTAGGGCTCACGTTTACCAGGGACATAAAGGGCCTCTCCCACTCACAGACCATTAGGGGGGGATGAAAACACAAAGCGCCATTCTGCCAGCTCTGTCTGTCCCCTGTAATAGGATTCTCTACGTTTGGTGATTGTGTGCCCGGCTTCTCGAGACACGTGACGACTGCACGGATGGGAAAGAAACCCTGCATTCACATTGGCCTCTTGGTACCTTCTTCAGTACATCGATGTAAATTTCCTTACACCCTCCCCCCCTTTTTCTCCCAGGTTTTCATCTCACCTTAAGCCATTAGAACAGTTAGCATCCTATGCCCCTGTTGCCATTCCCCGGAGCTGGCTGTTGTTGGCAATTTGGCTGAAACGCGGTAAAGCAGAGTGAGTGGGGATGGTGCAGAGAGCTGGGACCATGAACCAGGCAGCGTGCTAGGTGCTGGCATACAGCTTCCCGACTGCCCCTCCCCACCAGCAACCTCAGAAAGCCAGTATCCCCCCCACCTCACAGATGAAGGCACTCTGTGCTTTGAGGGGTCAAGTCGCTGCTTATGGGAGGCTCCTCACTTCAGGAAGTGTCCTCTCCCTGCCGTTACCTGGCCGAGCCCACCCTAGCATCTCACCGCAGCATTAGCCTCCCCACTGCGCACTGGGCTCCCACGCTTGCCTCTCCATGATTCATCTCCCACACAACAATCAAGGGATGAGCTCGAAGGTTTAAGTTGGATTGCATCACACCCTGCCATCCTCCCACCTACCACTTTCCCATCACAACCTGTAGATTCTCACTGCAGTGAAAATAAAATCCAGACTCTTCTATCGGAGCTTTCCTCTGGCCTCCCCACACCATCGCCTATCCCCTTCCCCCAGCCGGGTCTTTCTCATCGTCTGATCTGGACTGTCCCTCCAGGCCTCTCTAGCATATCACCCCTCTGTGTTGTCCTTACAGTTCTCATCACTGTCTGAGGGTCCTTGCTTCCTGTCCATCCTCCGCTAGATGATAATTTCAACAGGTGGGAACGTTGCCGTGTGCTCTGCTGTATCCACAGTGCGCATACAGTACATTGTCTAAAGGTTGGTGCTTAGTGAATGAAGGGAAAGATGAACCCATGCGTCATGGAGTTGAATTTCTGTGTCAATGGCTCCGAAACCGGTCTTCTTTCTGTAGCGTCACAGTGATTATGGGGAAGCTGGACACTGATGTCTGGGACAGGAGTGGAAACCACTATTGGCTCCAAAGACTGTTTTCTAAGGCTGACCTGTACTTCACCTTGACACAATATATGTATTTTTTAACCTATAATACTATCTGTCTTCGGGTTTAAAATAACTCTAATGGGTACTCTGGCGGGTCAAGCTTGGGGCTAGCTATCACCATACTTAATCCTTTCACGCAGAATATCTGTTGCAATTTTTATGCCCTTCCTTGTGTCATTTGTATGAAGGTTTCTCTCTCCTAATAGACGATAAGTTCCTTTGAAGGCATCACAATTTAACACAGTGTTTTGTTTCTAGGTAGCATTAGTCAGTCTTTGTCTAGTAAAACTAAATAGTTTACTGTATAATCCCTTTGATCTAGAGAGACTGTTTTGTTTTTTGTTTTTTTAATTGCCCCAACATCTTTTTTTCTTTGTTTCTTTACAGTTCTTAGTTCTCCACCTATATCTGATGGAGGGCCAGAATGGACACTCAATAACTGAAATAAGGGCCCATCCTACAATATAAACTGTAAAAAAACAAAAAAACAAAAAACAAAAACAAAACAAGAATAACCAAACCAATTAAAAAAAAACAAACTTGCTTATTCTAGTAGGGTGGCACTGAGTTCTGCATTTCATGACAATCATCAGATGTAGACATTACTGTGTCCAGTTAAGAAAACACATACACCCATGAAAATAATTAGGAATTGCTAAGAAGAACTGAGGGTAAGGATGAAATAATTCTAGTGACATTTAAATTTAAACTCTCCCCCCCCCCAACAGCTTGGTAGAAATTTTATTTGTCTGGAAACAACCTGAATTTCCATTAACTGAAAAATAGCTGTTCCACACAAGCAAAAGCTAAAGGAGTTCATTACCGCCAACCTGGCCTTACAAGAAATGTTAATGGGACTCCTTTAAGCTGAAAAGAAAGGGAGCTAATGAGTAACAAGAACACATATGAAAGAATATTGCCCACTAGAAAGCTAAATATTTAGTAAAGATAGTGGATGAATAACTTATAAAGCCAGCATGAAGATTAAAAGACAAAAGTAGTAAAAACTATGATGACAATAATTAATTAAAGGGCACACAAGACAAAAAGATGTAAAATGTGGCATAAAAAACACAAAACACAGGAGGGAGTAATATTGCTAAGCTTTACAATGGGATCAAACTTAAGTTATTAACTTAAAATAGACTGTTACAGATATAGGTTGTTATATCAAGCCTTAACGTAGCTACAAAGCAAAAACCCAGAGAAGCAAGGAAGAGAAGGAACTACAAAAACAGCCAGAAAACTATGAACAAAATAGCAATGAGCACATGCCTATTGACACTTACTTTAAATGTAAATGAACTAAAGTCTCCACTTAAAAGAGAGAGTGGCTGGCTGGGGCACCTGGGTGGCTCAGTGGGTTAAAGCCTCTGCCTCCGGCTCAGGTCATGATCCCAGGGTCCTGGGATCGAGCCCCACATTGGGCTCTCTGCTCAGCGGGGAGCCTGCTTCCTCCTCTCTCTCTGCCTGCCTCTCTGCCTACTTGCGATCTCTATCTGAAAAAAAAAAAAAAAAAAGAGAGAGTGGCTGAATGGGTTAAAGACCTATCTATATGCTGGCTACAAGAGACTCACCTCAGAAGTAAGGACACACACAGCCTGAAAGTGAAAGGATGAAAAAAGATATTCCATGCAAATGAAAACAACAACAACAAAAGAGGTAAAATAACTATAGTTATATCAGACAAAATAGGCTTTAAAACACAAAAAGCAATAAATGACAAAGAAGGGTGTTACATAATGATAAATAGGCACATCCAACAAGAAGATATAACATTTACAAATATATAAAGTCAACATAGGAGAATCTAAATTTAAAAAGTAAATATCAACAAACCTAAAAGGAAAGATCGATAAGAATACAATAATAGTAGGGACCTTTAATATCCCACCTACCTCAATGCAGGCAGAAAATAAATAAGGGAAAACTGGCCTTATATGACATGTTGGACCAGATGGACTTAAATTCCATCCAAAAGCAACAGCATACATTCTTCTGAAGTGCGCATGGAACATTTTCCAAGATAGATCATATGTCAGGGCACAAAACAAGTCCTAATAAATTTTAAAGGATTAAAATCATATCATGCATCTTTTCTGGCCACAATGATATGAAACCAGAAATTAATTACATGAAGAAAACTATAAAACCCACAAATATGTGAAGATTAAACATGCTACTGAACAACCAATGGGGCAAAGAAAAAAATCTAAAGAGAAATCAGAAAATATCTTGAGACAAGTGAAGATGAAAATGTAACATACCAAAATTTGTGTGATGCAGCAAAAGCAGCTCTAAGAGGAAAGTTCGTAGAGATAAATGACTATCTTGTGAAACAAAAGGCTGAAGTAAATAACCTAACTTTACACTTTAAGGAACTAGAAAAAGAAGAAGAAATGAAGCCCAAATTTTAGTAGAAGGAAGGAAATAACAAAGATTAGGGCAAAAATAAATGAAATAGGCACTAAAAAGACAATAGAAAGGCTCAATGAAATTAAGAGCTGATTCTTTGAAAAGATAGACAAAACTGAAAAACCTTCTGCTTGACTCACTCACACACACACACACACACACACACACACACACACACACAAAGAGGTCTCAAATAAAATCAGAAATGAAAGAGGAGATGTTACAACTGATGCCACAGAAATACAAAGAATTATAAGACACTACCATGAACAATGATAGGACAACAAATTGGAGAATCTAGAAGAAATGGATAAATTCCTAGAAACACACAACCTACCAAGTCTGAAACATACTGAGATAGAAAAACTGAACAAACAGATTACTAGGAAGGAGATTGAATTAGTCACTGAAAACCTCCCAACAAACTAAAGCCCAGGACCAGACAGCTTCATTGGTAAATTCTACCACATTTTCAAAGAATTAATACCAATCATTCTGAAACTTTTCCAAAAAATAGAAGACAAGGGAACTCTTTCAAATTCGTTTACAAACCTAGAGGTACCAGACAAGGATGCCACAAATAAATTACAGGTCAATATCCCTGAAGAACACAGATGCAAAATCCTCAACAAAATATTAATAAGCCAGTTTCAACAATATGTTAAAAATATCATATATCATCATCAAGATTTATTCCAGAGACGCAAGGACTATTCAATATCCATAAACCGGTCGATGTGATACACCGATTAACAACATAAATGATAAAAATCACATGATCATCCTAATAAATACAGAAAAAGCATTTGACAAAATTTAACATCAATCTATCAGAAAAACTCTCAACAAATTAGGTATAGAGGGAGTGTACCTTGGAATGATAAATCCATATATGACAAGCCTACAGTTAACATTATACTCAATGGTAAAAAGGTAAAAAGGTTTTCCTCTGAGATCAGGATCAAGACAAGGATGCCCACTCTTGCCACTTTTATTCAACATTTTTTAAAAGTTTTTTTTTTTATTTGTTTATTTGAAAGAGAGAGAGAAAGAGCCAGCAGAAGGAAGAGGGGAGGGAGGGAAAGGGAGAAGCAGGCTCCCCGCTGAGCATGGAGGCTGACACAGGGCTGTCTCCCAGAACCCCAGGATCATGACCTTAACCGAAGGCAACCAACTGAGGCAATGCGGAACCCCTTATTCAAAATTTTTTACTCAATAATTTTAATCAACAATTTCACTATTGAAAGCCCTACCTAGAGCAATTAGGTAATGTTAATGATAATAAATAATAATAATAATATTAATAGGCATCCAAATTGGAAGGAAGCAATAAAATTGTCACTAGTTGCAAATGATGTGATACCATATACAGAAAATCCTAAAGACTCCACCAAAAAACTGTAAGAATTAATAAATGAATTCAATAAAGTTCCAGGATACAGAATCAATACATGAAAACCTGTTATTATTTCTATATGTTAATAATGAATGATCAGAAAGAAATTAAGAGAACAATCTCATTTATAATTGCATCAAAAATAATATAATATCTAGGGATAAATTTAACCATGGAAGTGATAAACCTGTAGAATGAAAATCAGAAGACTAATAAAGACTAATTAACTTATAAAAGAAATAGAAGAAGACATAAATAAATGGAAATTTATTGGATTACAATGGATTAGATTTTATTTTTATTATTATTATTTATTTTATTTATTTATTTATTTATTTATTATTTATTTATTATTATTTATTATTTATTTATTATTATTATTTATTTATTTGTTTGTTTATTTATTTATTTTATTATTATTTATTATTATTTATTTATTATATTATTTTTATTTATTAGATTTAGATTTTATTAGATTTTATTCTTTTAGTATGGTCAAAAAGACCATACTAAAAAAATAAAATAAAATAAAATAAAATAAAATGTCCATACTACCCAAAGCAATATATAACTTCAATGCAATCCTTACCAAAATTCCAATGGCATTTTTCACATAAATGGAACAAACAATCTTAAAATTTGAATGGAACCATAAAAGACCCTGAATTAGCCAAAGTAATCCTAAGAAAGAATAACAAGACTGAAAGCATCATTTCCCTGATTTCAAACTATATTACAAAACTATAGTAATTAAACAGTATAGTATTGGCTTAAAAACAGTCAATGGAATAAAATAGGGAAATTGACCCCCTTGTCCACTAATTTACAAGAAAGGAGCAAAGAGTATACAATGGGGGAAGGATGGTCTCTTCAACAAATGCTGTTGGGAAAACGGGACAGCCACAGGCGAATGAATGAAACGGGACCACTATTTTACACTATATACAAAGTTAACCCCAAATGGATTAATGACTTGAACATAAGACCTGAAATTACAACACTCCTAAGAGAAAACACAAGCAGTAAGCTCCTTGACATGGGTCTTGGCAACTATTTTTATAGTATGACACCAAAAGTGAATGCAACAAAAGCCAAAATAAGCAAGTGGGATTAAGTCAAGCTTAAAAAAACCTATGCCTGGCTAAGGAAACCATTGACAAAATGAAAAAACAATCTACAAAATGGGAGAAAATATTTGTGAATTATATATCCAATGCAGGGCTAGTATCCAAAATAGATAAAGAACTCATAAAACTCAGTAGGAAAAAAAAACAATTTGATTTAAAAATGGGCAGAAGATTTGAACTTTTCCAAAGAAGATACACAGATGACCAACAGGTACATGAAAAGATGCTCTACGTCATTAATCATCAAGAAAATGAATATCAAAACCACAATGAAATATCGCCTCCCACCTGTTAGAATGGCTATTCAAAAAGACTAGAAATATCAAGTTCTGATGAGGAAGTGGAGAAAAGGAACGCTGTGCATTGCTGGTGGGAATGTCAATTGGTATAGCTGCTATGAAAATCAGTCTGGGGATACTCTAAAAATCAAAAGTAGAACAACACATGATTCAGCAATTCTACTTCTGGGTATTTATCTGAAGAAAACAAAAACCACCAACTCAAAAGACATACGCAACCCCCATATTCACTGCAGCATGATTTACGATAGCCAAGATAGAGTAAAAACCTAAGTGTCCATCGGTGAATGAACAGAGAAAGAAATTGTGGGGTGTGTGTGTGTGTGTGTGTGTGTGTGTGTGTGTGATGAAATATTATTCAGCCTTAAAAAAAAAAATCTTGCCATTTGTGACATGATTGAACCTTGAGGAAATTATCAGTAAGATAAGCCAGACAGAAAGACAAATACTATATGATCTGTCATACGTGGAATAGAGAAATAAGCAAGTAAATGAACAAATCAAGGTCACAGGTACAGAAAGCAGACCCGTGGTTGCCAGAGGCAGGGGGCTGGGCGTGGGACAAATGAGTGAACTTTTATACATATGTATTTTATTTATTTATTTGAGATAGAGAGAGAGAGCAGGAGGGGCAAAGGGAGAGGGAGAAGCAGATGCCCCGCTGAGCAGGGAGCACGACACGGGGCTCAATCTCTGGACCCTGGGACCATGACCTGAGCCAAAAGCAACACTCAACCAACTGAGTCACCCAGGTGCCTGTGAACTTTTTTTTTTTAAGATTTATTTATTTATTTATTTGACAGAGAGAAATCACAAGTAGGCAGAGAGGCAGGCAGAGAGAGAGAGAGAGAGGAGGAAGCAGGCTCCCTGCAGAGCAGAGAGCCCGATATGGGGCTCCATCCCAGGACCCTGGGATCATGACCCGAGCCGAAGGCAGGGGCTTTAACCCACTGAACCACCCAGGCGCCCCATGAACTTTTTTTTTTTTAAGTTTTGTTTACATAAATGGAACTTAAAAATAGTGGAATAAACTGTGGAGCATCCCTATTATGGAATATCATTCAGTTTGAATGAGCTAGCTCTTTACATTTTAACGTAAAAGGATTTCCATGGTATATTGTCAAATCCAAAAAAATAAATAAATAAATAAAACAAGCTATCTAGAATACAGTGTGATATATAGGAGCCTACTTGTATTTAAAAAAAATGTGTTGATAAGCATGTGTTTATTTGTATGGGCATGGAGAAACGTGTGGAAGGATACACACCAAGCCGTTAAAATCTGTCTTCACAGTGCGCTGGGGACAGAGAAGTTGTGGCAGAAGGTAGTCATTGACTTTTCCTTTATACCTCTCTATACTGCTTCACTCTTTACAACGAGAGTATTGCTTTTGAATAAAAATGTATTGGAAAATAAAGATTAAAACAAAATGCCATGGTTCCCCTAGAATAGGGCATACATCTCAGCTAGATAATAATCTTCAAAGTGTTCGGCGACTAATGAGTTAACTTTCTTCTCTTGCTCTGTGTCCCCTGGCGAGCTCATCTCTTGCTCACAAACCCAGTTATCAAGAATAAATGGCAGGCTGCTGGGTATTGACCCTAAGGAAACAGTCCGAAGAGAGAGCTCAGAGAAAGCTTCCTCCTTGGGGTTATTTATCACGTTGCTGTTTCGTAAGATTGTAATATTGGATACAACATAAATGCCCTACAACAGGGAAAAAGCTAACTAAATTATGATACGTTCACTTGGAAATATTAAGAATGACTAAAACAGAGGCATCTACCACTTTATAGCACCCTGGAAAATGCTCCTATTATAACATTAATTGAGTAGCACAGTACACAAAAGTAACCTCCATAAGACAATGATATGAAAATGATCAGAAAAAGACAAGACAGGAAGAGACACAACTAACAGACCAAAGTGATTTAGCATCATGCTTACAGGCAACCCCCTCTCCCCCAAAGCTCATGTGCACAGGTTATTACAGGAATGTTAAATAATCACTCTGGGAGAATCACCCCTCATTGTATAAATCACCAGGGAACGTCAGTCCCAGAGTTATACGTCTAAGCTTAAAATCATTTAAGAAGATGACACTTTGACCAATATTTTCAAATAGCCTGAGAACATCCCCATCATTTTTTTGTTCTTTCTCCCAGTTGCACTGAAAGAGAGAGTGGCATGGGTTTCCTGGGAGATAAGAAAGAAAACGAGATGCTTTGTTTTGTAAACTTGGTCAGTGTCTCGTGAGATCTCGGGGGGGAATTATTTTTATTAGTCCTGAACACCATGAGGAAATGTTAATTCTAGTTCAATTTGTTGAAAATCCCAAGGGGAAAACCATGTGAGGGCCACAGAATAAAATCTGGTCTGTAGAAAATGGTGGATGGAGCACTGGACTGTGAGTCAGGGGGACATGTATTCATTCATTCGTTCATTCATTCATTCTTGTCTGTGATGTGTACTAGACTTCAGAATGTAAATCTCTTAAAGCAATCTGGTCCCAGCTGTCAGGCAGCTATGGTGAATGTCCAAGGACATAACCAGGTAATTATAGTACCGTGTATTAGGAACAGTGATTAAAAAGGATATTATGGGGTATGAAGGAAAAAATTTCCGGTTCCTCTTGAGACAGTAGGTTCGACTCCAAGACAGAGGTAACCCTTGAATAACCGGGCCCTGGAATGCTGGCTGCTGGGCCACAAGATAGAGCAGTGGTTAAGTCAGGACACGATTACGGAGGCAGACTCCAGGCCCGGCTCCATCCGGAAGTGTGTGGCCTTGGGCACATTATTTAACCTCTAGAGAGCGATTTCCTCATGTGTCAAAAGAGCTAACAGTCCCCACCGCCCAAGACAAGGGGTAGAATTCCAGAAGAAGCTGCCCACACAGACTCAGCAGAGAGCCTGGCACATCATTCCAGCTAAATCGGTGGTAACTGTATCCCTACGAACTAACAGCCACTGTGACCAGAGCGAGGCAGATGGGAGGACGCTGTCGTGGAATATAAATCACGGGCTGCTTCAGGCGCTGGATTTTGATCTGTGGGGCGTGGAGCGACATTCTCAAGCTTTCCAACCTGTTACTATTAATCATTTCCCTGGGAAGCGTTTCCGGAGTCGGTCTCTGGGGTGGATTCTGTCGGTGGGCGGTGGGTGTGCGAACAGAAGGGATCTTCCTCACGTGGGAGTGACTTTGCCCTCCCCGGGTGTGGTGCACATTACGGGGAGACT
Source organism: Martes martes (assembly GCF_963455335.1). Taxonomy (NCBI): domain Eukaryota; kingdom Metazoa; phylum Chordata; class Mammalia; order Carnivora; family Mustelidae; genus Martes; species Martes martes. The sequence goes on along the minus strand of NC_137905.1, from coordinate 31,159,023 downwards.
GTGGGACTTCTCGTCCGCTCCCGTGGGCCCCTTGGGGGAGGGCTGCTTGACAGCATTGTGGCCTGGCCTGTCAGCGAAACTAACCACTCATTTCTCAACTGACGTCCCCTGTCACTCCGCGCATCCCGGCCAGGCCTGGGGGAAGACACCTGCAGAGCGCCAAGAGGGTAGCCCGGCCCGGCCTAAGCAGCTGGGCTGGGAAGGATGGAACAAAGTGGGGCCTGCTGAAACCAGGTATCAAGATGTCTCCTCTGCTTTCCGGATAAAGGACGTCGCTTTAACTGCACTGTGTCATCTCGGATGGGACCGGATTCCAAGGCAGCTGCTGAATCCCTGCAGTCGCCCCAGCATTAACGTGGGTCAGCAGGGCCACCCACGTTCAGAACAGTAAGAAAACCCCCGCTCATGGAGCTCTAAATTTCTTGTGGAATTATTGCTTTGCTCGCAAACCATTGTTGTGTCAGTTTCGTAGGTGAAATCATGGAGAGACAGAGAGGTGAAGGGCTGTATCCAAGTTGGCAAGCTAGCAGTGGGGGAGCCAGAGTTTAAATCCTGGCAATGGGAATTCGGAGCCTGAAGACTTTCTCTCTGGGCATGCTGCCTCCCAGCGAAAATGCTAAAACAAAGAGCGAGCATGCAGAAAAGGCCCCAGGAGCCCTGAAGTCCTAGAATAAAACAAAGAGGTCTCCTCATTAGAAAAAAGAAAAAAAAAAAAAGCCATAATAAACCACCACAACAGAGAGGTTTCCTGGAAGGGTCTTGTTTAAACGCTCATCAGCTTTAGCTACCAAGCATGAACTAATTTCACTGGATCGGGTCCTTACCAAGCTCAGGAGAATTAGGACAGGTGGATGGGGAGAGGTTTGTTGTCTTTCTCTTGAGAGAAAGAGGCTCTGGGGCAGGGGGAGGTCTAGGATTCCTGAGAGTGAATGAGAGCCCAGAGAATGAGACAAAGGCCCTTGCAGTGGAATTATGGGCCAAGGGGGTGGGGCAGGGAGCAGGGTGAGAAAGGACTTAAAAAGTGTTAATACGGATCCGCCACAATATGGTCAGGGCTGGCCCTGCTCATTCAGAAAGTTTGTCCTCAACTCTCCCTGTTCAGAGGGGCTTATCTAATCTCTTTGACTGGGGCATTCTCAAGTTCTGTGGTTCAGCAGGTGCCCGAGAGCTCGGGTGGACTATCAAAGCCAATGCCATCCCCAGGAGTGCTATGTCTGGGTCAGCCCAAGCCAACAGGGATTAACGGGTCACCGAAGTGGCAGCGCCTGTCCTGGGGACATAGGTGGCATAAAGGCATAATCCGGGAGGTGCTGGATGACCTGTTGGAATGAGTTACAAGTGCCCAAGGAATCATGGCCATTGGAAGCACAAACGTCCAGCTCCTCTGGATGGGCCACTGTGGTTTTGGAAAGATAACCCTCGGGCGAGATGAAGAGGGGCCTGGAAAGACACGAAGAAAAAAGTGGGTGAAGAAGAATGAGTGGGGGAGGGGAGACTAGCAAAGGAAGAGAAGCCAGGAAGCCCACGAGTAATGAGGAGGAAGGAAGCTGGCAGGAAGATGGGGACGAAGAGCCAACCCAAGAAAATCCCCTGTGGCTGAGAAACTCAGAGGAACGGGACCGAATGCCTCACGGTTAGCTCCACGTTTGGACTGGGTTGCACTGTGGAGGTGACCTTCTCCTCCAGTAGTTCCCTCTTTTTTTTTTTTTTTTTTCTTTTTTGGTAAAATGTGCCACATTCAACTGGCATTGGGTAAGTGGTATTTGGGGGAAATCCAGAAAAATGGAGCTGAGTTGCTTGCTGGGGTTTGCAAGAAGCAAAGATAAGGAAGAGCTGCAAGAGGGGAGACGTGAGAGAGACTGACATCAAGCGTCCGGTAATTCTCCTTATCCTCGGTTTCAATTATCCGTGGTCAGGAAGCTCATGATCCTCCTTCTGACATGGAGTCGGAAGGGCAAGAGACTGTCCATCTCACATCATCACAAGAAGAAAGAGTACAAGGCAATGAGATATTTTGAGAGCGAGACCACAATCACATGCCTTTTATTACAGCATATTGCTATGGTTATTTTATTTTATTAACAGTTACGGTTGTTAATCTTTTATTATTCTTAATTTATAAATTGAACTTAATTATAGGTAAGTATATGTAGGAGAAAATGCAGGATATATAGAGCTCAGTACTACTACGGTTACAGACATCCACTGGGAGGTCTTGGAATCCCTACAGATAAGCTGAGACTATGGTCTGGCAAAACTCAGAGTCAGGCCTAGCTGGGCCACTTCCCAAGCCCAGCTCTGTGGAGCAGGGGAACCGCTCCAGTGGAATCCCCTGGAAGGTTTGCTGGACTCCATCCCCAGGCTTTGATCCAGCAGGTCTGGGGTGCTGGGACTTGAAAATGCTTCCTTCCTGATGCCCACAGGTGAGCCGATGCAGCAGGTGGGATTATCTTCCAGATTGTGAAGCCACGCCGAGTTCCTTACTAACCGCGGGGGAGGAAATAACACGATTTTCTTTGAATCTCAAAGGAAAGAGTGATTTCTAGGTTATAAAAAGTAATATACAGAGAGCCACCAGCAAGTTCCTAGGAAAGTATTTTGGAAGTTCAAAGAAGGGGAGAAGGCCCCCAAGTCTGCATGGAGGGCTCAGTCAGTACTACCAGGCTCCCCGTGGGGTTAAGGAGTGTGACAACTTATTGCAAAGGAATCTAATTAGGGGTCAGGAAGCCCGAGTCTGAATTCCCAGCCAAGGCTCTTACCATCTGGAGGGCCTTGGGGGGGCAACTCATTAACCTCTCCGACCCCATTTTCTCTACCTTACCCTGGGGATTTTGTCCCTGATTATTGCTGCTACCACCGTGCTTGCTCCCTGGTCCGCAAGGAGGCAAGGTTTCCTTCCCTCAATCCTAGCACACCTGAGATAAACAGAACACATAGGCACCACTTGACGGAAAACCTGAGTGTCTTAGTTCCGGTTCCCTGGAGATGGAGTCTGACGTGGAGGTCGGCATGCAGGAAGTAGACCAGGAGCCCCCTCAGGAACGACACTGGAAGAGAGTGAGGGACACAGAGCTGGCCAGAGGGAGATGCTACCCTGTAAGGCTCACCTGTGGGAAGCTCCAGCACCAGCATGGATCCTGCCAGTTGTCCCGGCTAGAACGAAGGGGCTGGGTCTCGGTACCCTCAAATCTGCCCTACGCTGCTCTGCTTCTGGAAAGAAGGTTTAACCTTGGGCAAGACGGCTGTCTTCAGATAAGGGCAAAGCCTGAGGGGCAAGATCTCAGCAGGCAAAAGTCCTGGCTGCTGGGGGAATGAGGGGCTTGGTCCCAGAGGGGGAGCCAAGACCAGCTACACACTTTGTGGGGTCCCTTGTTCACAATTACTGAGAATTTCAAGATGGCCGCATAGTGCACTAGGCACAGGGCCCTTCTAAGCACCGGGCTCTGTTCCACTATACAGGTTGCCTATCCATGAAGCCAGACTTGGTGGTGGACCCAGGAAGCTGGTCTTGGTGGTTGGTTGGGTAGCAAACACAGGGTCCAGTTGCTATTGGGAGAAGAGAAGAAATGCAGAGAGAGACCCCAAGCTAGCTAATCAGCTTTCAAGATACACCTCGTCTTTAATTTGACGTCACTGAAATGGTGCCTCCAACATAGCTCTTGTGGCAAAGGCTTGTCCCAAAAAAGCTTCCCTGGGACCCTGCAGACTCCTCAGTGCAGACATATGGGACCATGAGGCAATCAGGGGCCTGATTTCCGGGCTGTTGGCTTTTGATCCCCAGCATCATGACCTTCCTCTCATCCGGATGACAGGCAGTGGGGACACCCATCCCTGTCTGGGGAAACCTCACCTAACCAACTGGCAGGGACCGAATCTTCTCTCTGCCCACAGGGATCAGCTGCCATTCTTCAAGGAGCACTCAGCAGAGGGGCTGGGGGGCGGGGGGGTCTCTTCTCTACAGCAGCTCCTTGCTCTCCCTCTGCACCAACATGGCCAGCATGCCCAGGCTAGGCTGCTTTGGGCCTCAGTTGCTTGCCTGTTTCTTGGCCCCAGAGTCAAGCAAGTCCTTTTCAATTAGGGAAAATAAATGTTATGTTTGGTTATTTTTTCATCAGCCAAAGCCCTAGGTTTCTGGACCCTGTCTTCCAGTTCTTTCAAATTAAATTTGAACCAAAGAGTAATCCCCTCTACACAATTTATCAGTTTCGTTTTCTCTCCCTTTTCCAACTGTGTTCTTACCCCACTTCAGGGGCCCCCAGAGCCCATTAAACTTGCTCAATGAGATGCTGTGTTCGCTACTCACCCCACACAGGCCTTCCCTGCCAGCCCTCAGCCCGTGTTTGCTTTCCTCACTCCATCCCTCTTTATTCTTGTTTTAGAATGTTGGAGAGTTGGTTGGCTTTCTTTCTTTCTTTCTTTTTATTTCCTTTTACCTACTCAATGATTTGAACTGTTTTATATTTCACATTAGGCGATGGATAGAGGCAGCCTTCACTGGGTATGTGTCCTTCTCTGACTCTGGAACGTGTCTCAGCTGGCTGGGTGTGGGAGGCAAGGCTGGGATTCCACTCTTTTTTTCAACCTTCACCCCAATTCTCCAAAAGCATAAAGGAGGGAAATGGGGTTGTCCTTTGAGTTCAAGCCACAAAAAATCAGATGTAATTATCTATCTATGGTCTGTAAGTAATGATAATTGATTATGGAAACTTACAAAATATCTACCCAGGCAATAACCACCTAAGTGATATGTATGTATATATACTTGTATATGTATATATGTATATGATATCTATGTATTACATATTTATACACTGGGTGATTAGGGTAACAACACACATATACATTGTATATAATCACTTAGAAGATATTTCAATGAATATATTCATTTATATATTCATTTACTCTTTACAAAAACCTTATGAGGTAGATATTTTAATCCACACTTATAGGAAGTGATTGTGTATATATTTTGTAATATATATACACACACATTACATATAAAATAACTTTGAAGATATTTTTATATATGTGTATTTTTTTTAATTAAATCATCACAAAAACCCCATATTTCAGATGAGAGAGTGAGGCAGAGAGTGAGGTTCCATAACTTGCCAAGGTCACTCAGCTGGTAAAAGGCAGAGTGGGATCTGGACCAGGGAGTCTCACCCCGGAGTTGGGGTCTTGGACCACCTCTAATGTACACGCAAAGTGGAGGTCTACAGGGATTCTGATCAGTCTAAGCTAGACAGCATATCTGGGCAGGAAGACAGGATTGTACTTTTGTAAATGTCAACTCAGTTTGGGGCCCTGTGTCCTGCCTGCAGGAGAACCAGGAGGAAAACCAGGAGAACCAGGAGTTGAGTGTGTGTCCAGTTGTCTCTAGGAGAGGTGCTGCCTCAGGGGGCACGGACATTGAGAGTCTGTTCCTTTGCTCCTCCATCACAGGGACCCCAACATGGTATGCCTTTGTCTTGATATGTATTTGCTCCATGAGTGAGTGAACAGATGACCGGCAAATGTTCCTTTCCTTCTTTCACACAGGAGATGCATGCGTGTGTGATGGGTGTGCATGCATGCACACTCCCGTAAATAAATACACACACACGCACACACACACGTCTATGCTACTCTTTGACATATATCATGCATATGTCTTATTCTGACCATCTCAGCAAGGCCCCTAAGCAGATAGTATTATTGTTATCATAATTTTAGAGTTAAGGAAGTTGAGCAAGTAACTGGGTATGTAAGTTAATAAATGTCTGCGTTACATAGCTAATTAAGGTATGTGCGCATGCACACACACACACACACACACACACCCCACATACACACACCATGTGGGTCTACATGCTCTCTATAGGTTAAAATAAAAGATTATTTAGGTAGACCGCACACCTGTTTTTCACTGTGTAGAATGTGTACACAGTAAATGCACGTATCTTCGCGCGTCTGATACCCACATCCTCCCCACATAGATGAAAGCAGAGAACATCTCGGCACCACAGTAGCTTCTTGCCTGCCCCTCTCCTTATCCCCAAAGGTGACTACTCTTCTCCCCTCCCTCCCTATAGACTCGTTTTGCCGGTTTTGTTCCCCACATTTTATATGAGTAGAACCGTATCATAGATACTCTGTTTTGGTTTGGCTCGTTTTGTTCTGTGTTACATCTGGAGGTTCACGGAGTAGCAACTCAGCATTCGCCTTACTGTGGAGCATTCCATTATTTGAACAGACCACGTCTGCATCACTCACCTGCGGATGGGATACGTGTTCCTAGTTTGGGGCTTTTATACCTACTGTTGCTAAGAAGACTTTTATACAGGTCCATTGGCGAGTATATACCCTCAATTCTATTGGCAACATAGCTCGGAGTGGACCTGCTAAGTCAAAGTTGAAACATATGTCTGGCTAGAGTACATATTGCTACAGTCTTTCAAAGTCAAAGTCAAAATCATGGTCCCGGCCAGCACCGTACGAGACTCCAGCATCTCCTTTCACACCGCAATCATGTAGGCATTTCAGGGGATTTAAATATTAAGACATGACTGTGCAGTGAGATATCCACGAGAGCAAGACCACAGCCCTTTCCAACAGAGCACGCAAAAGCCGAAGCCGGCAGCTCTGGCTTGGAGTTCAGTGGTGATTTCCCCCAGCTCCCTCCCACTACTCTGACTTGCAGATAGCTAGGCAAGCCCAGAGGAGATGGAGAACAATTGCAGGCTTCATCCATGTCAGGAGAGTGAAACCCATTATTATGAAAAATGTTAACCTTTCCTCTTCTGGGCAGAAATAGCTCTTGCTGTCAGGGGATGCCTTGTTTAGAGAACTCTGTGGTTTCGAAGGAATGCTTCAAGTTCCAAAGAGCAAAAACAAACAAATAAACAACCAAAAAATTTCAGCTGCTCCAAAGAGCCATTGTTATATCATTTGACCGGCTGAGGTGTCACCTAAATCTTCGAAAGAAGACTACTCATCACGCCAGAAGTGTCCCATACCAATGACAGGTGTCTCTCTTCCTTGGTTCTCCACACACTGGAAGAAATGATTTAAGGGCAGTTGCGACCACATTGCCTCGCACCCCTCACTATAACTCATAGTTAGGAACACGACGGATTTGCTTTTTCCTTGCAACTTTCCAAGAAACTCCACTTTGACTCAAGGACAGAGAATAGGTTACCCAAGTAAGTTTCTTGGGGCAGGTGAGATGTTTGATTTTTGGTAAAAAAATTCAGGCTGGGGCTACACATTTTAGCCAATTCAGAGCCTCATTCTAGCAAGCAGATTTGAAACTTCAATAAGGATGTTCATAACTGATTACCCTCTGTGCTCGTCATTAGAGCTATCTGCCAAAGCCTGGTATCCTGCTCCCTCCTCAGTGTGTGTAGAATTATGCTCTTGGCCCCTGGAGTTTGGATGGGGCCATATGACTAATTCTGGCCAAGGAGTTGTGAGTGGAAGTGGCATGAGCCACATCTGGACTGGAACTTTGTTTTTTTTTTTCTTCAAGATTTTATTTATTTATTTGACAGAGAGAGATGGAGAGAGCACAAGCAGGGGGAGCAGCAGGCAGAGGGAGAGGGAGAATCAGGCTCCCTAACGAGCAGGGAGCCCAATGTGGGGCTTGATCCCAGGACCCGGGGATCATGACCTGAGCCAAAGGCAGAGGCTTAACCGACTGAGCCACCCAGGTGCCCCTGGACTAGAACTCTAATCTGTGGTCTCATACCCTTTGGAGCTCACTCAGCCTCTTGAGATGGAAGCTTCTCTGACCACATGGAACAAAGCCTTTGTTGTTTGCTGTCCCTGAGATGTTTGTGTTACTTGTCACTGCAGCATAGACTAGCCCCAGCTGATACACTGGAGATCTCATTCAGTTTACACCCTTGCTCAAATGTGTGCCGGCTTTCTTCATTTCAATCCTTGAGGACCAAGGACTCAAAAATAGGGCTTAGTTGAAACAAGAGAGGCTCTAATAGAGAATGAAAGCTATGTCATTCTGAATGCTGTACTTAGTGCGGCATCCACGAATTAATATTTAAACAATGAGTATTATACATGTGTTACACAAGTGATCCTGTCGGTAACTGGTAAGGACACGGGGCGAGGAAGTAAAGGAGATCAAAGGAACAGGGCTTCATCTGAAGGTGCTCTCAGGGAAATGCTGACGCGGGGGCTTCCTGGCAGAGTCGACAAGCAGAAGTGGGCAGCATTTAGAAGGCAGAAGATCAACTGTTCAGGCTGGGCCTCAAAGGTGATTTCCGTTCCCTCGCTCACATTGAGGGGGGCGTAGACGGGGAGAAGGATAAGGAAAGAATGAGTATCCCCCAAATGATCCTTTCTGTATCGGGAAGTCTAGGTTCCCACAGCTGTGAGCACAGAGAAAAGGGAGAAACAAGCCATATAATAGGCATGCTTTATTTCAAATTACTTTGCCAGCCAAACAGGTAGGATCTCCAGGATTCCTACTAGGGGCAGAAACTGCTTCTACCTTTTTCATTCCTATAATCTGGGAGTTTAATGTAATACGTGGCATATAAGATGAGCTTGCCATGGGTTATAACATTAATAGATACACTAAGGAATAATGGGTGAGCAGGGAATAAAGAAGGGCATCGAAACACCCTCTACTGTATGCCTTTCTTTCTTGTTGCAAACCTTTGCAGCAAAATCTCCATGACCATCCTCTATGGGTCGGCACTTGACAGCGAAGCTTGGCTGCGCTCCTGAGTTGGTGACAAGCCTGCCACCTCAGCGCACAGTCACTGAACATTAGAACATCGGTTTGCAACTTAAGGAACAAAGTACAGCAGACACAGGGGCCCCCCCCGATCTGCCAGATCTGCCGCCTTCTTCCCAAGTACGCTCAACATCAGAAGAGAGAGCACCGGTGCAGGAGTAGGAAACCGGCGTTCTAGTCCCGAGGAGCTGAACACCTTACCCTGTGTAAGTAATGCTCCCTACTTCCTCTTGTCAACTCCGCCAGGAAGCCTCCACGTCAGCCTTTCCCTTTGAGCACCTTCAGGAGAAGCCCTGTTCCTCTGATCCCCTCTAACTTCTTCACTTCTCCTTGCAAGCAACTTAAAAAGGCTGGCATGGGGCTTTCGTTGGATAACCCAATTTCTTAAAATCTCTTGGAGATAGAGCCCCTAACTCCTTCGGAGTATTTTTAAACTCAAAAGCAATATTTTTTGGCCCTTGTCAAGCTCTTCACTCAAGCACTTCAGAGTTTACAAGAGAGAAAAACCACAGACAGAGCTAAGTGGACCCCCACTTTGCCCAGGAATACCCAAGGCGCACGGTAGATGTGGCATGTGATAAATCCTTACCCAGAACTGAACAAATCCTAAAGGTTGCCATAAGCATTCATTTCCAGGGAAGATGAGGGAGGATTTGTGATAGAAGATGAAATTTTGTTCTGGATCCCAACTTTGCATGGCCCTCGATGACCACAAACCCCTAAATCTTTCCTTCCAAGTTTCCCCCAAGGGGCCAATTCCGGGGTTGCTGTGCTTCCCAGGCAATCTCCAATTGTTCTGTCATTCTAGATGTCTCACTCAGGGAAATCTAGGGTTAACCACACGGAGAGACTAGACATCAATCCCAGAATTCCAATTCCCCGCCCGAGGCTCAAGACGGGAAAGTTGGGCATGGTGCCCACCCCACGGCCTGGAGCAGAAGTGCGGAGCATCCAAGATATGCAGTGTGAGGTCATGCCCCAGCGACATCCGAAATGGACCCTTTTGGAATTTTTCATGAAATTCATGACCAACTGTCATCAACCACAAAGGGAGAAGAGGCTGAAATCCTAAGGTCTGCATATGGGTCTCTTCCTGGTAACTCATTGAGAATATCCTCTTTACCTTTTCTTACTTGGTTTCACCATCCTCAATTCCAATATTGGTATTTTGCAGCTGTTTTTACTATAACAATGACTACAGTTCAATTATGTTCTTGCATATGTCAGGTATAGTACAGTCTAATTTAATCTTCATTACACATCGCCATATTGCAATTATACATGCTATCCAAGTGTTAACACATATTTAAACCTGCTATTCCTTTGTCACTGATTTACAAAGGAGGTACCTGAAAAGAAGCAGATGTCATAATTACACGCTTATTCAGCTCATTTTAAACTAAGTCTCAAAGTAAATTGCAGATGAGCCAAGCATGTCTTGAAATTAATGTAGTGATAGGACACTAATGCCACGATTCATTATGGTTTGTCAATGTGCTGTACTTCTGGAATGTGCGATAAAATTATATTAATACTCTGTGCTAATGAGATTAATGAATATGAACATGCAGGAGAAGAATAGGGTCCTTTGTTCAACTATTGAAAAAATAACATATAGGTAATTAAAAAGAATTAATCAAATCATGTACAGCCTCATTTATATTAAATTAATTTGTCTGGTTTCATTTCTAATAATTAATCACTTTTTGCAAATTACAAAGCACTTCAGGCGGATGGAAGCACTACTGTAGGAGTTGTGATTCAGAATATTTAGAACGATCAAGGTGGTCCCTGTGGGTTCATATTAATTAAGGTTTAACAGTTTGGAAAATTGTAGCAATATTTTATGATTCATGTAATTAAACTCTGTAACAAAATGTCACAACTGCTAGTTACTTCTGCGCCTGTGATTTATATCTTCCTCCTTTTGGAGAGGAAGCAGCAGAAATGAAGTCTTCTGAAACGTGCCGACACAGTCGATGGGAAAACAAGCTGGTGAGTTCAGTGCAAGCTGGAGCACTCTGTCTGGGGTACCAAGCACCCTTCCGCTCCCAAATTCCACCAGGGGGTAATGCAAATCAGGCTGAGTCATGTGGTCTGACATATGGTTGAAATCTCCAGGGTCTCCTTGGGCATGTTTGCTTGGATTAAAAGCAAAAAGGCAAGAGCTGTGAACCTCCTTCCTGCACCGAAGGGGGTGCATGACAAACTCCCCTCATTGGAGGCTCCTGGGCGCCCAGCACCCACATTCCCAGAAAGAAAGGCAGGTGTTAGCTTGGGCATAAAGTACCCAGGGTACTACCTAGAAACCATTTGCTCTAGTCCCCGGTGTCCTGGAGTAAGGATGGCAACGGGAAGCTCTCTCCTGAGGGCTGTGGTCTAGGACAGCTCTGCGTGTGATTCTGGCCACGGGTGGCTCTCTTCGCTGGCTGCTGCAGGAGTTGGAGAGAGGGCCCATGAGGATGTCTGGGCCAGGCGGTGGGTCTCATTCTGCACCGTGCCTCGAAAGCACCTGGGGACTTTTTTCCCCCCTAAAATTGATATGTTGGCTTTCCCCCCTTTGTCTCCTCAAACCCACTCCCTGTACTTCTCTTCCTGGGCTATGCCTGTGGATATGGACTCCTGATGATTGGGTCCCTGCCCTCCTGGGTTCTGCCCTGCCCCGAGGGAGGCTGGTGCTGGAGATGGAAAGCAGGAGGGGGAAGAGGTCGGGTGGTTCTTTCCCATGTCGTCCTGCCTCGGTGCTCTCTCTCCTCCAGGCTAAGTGTGGGTGACCACAGCCCCTGCAGCCAGTTCTCCAGGGCCCAGCTCTCCCTGGCCCCGCTGACACTACTCACCCTTCTTCCTTCAGTTCAGCGGTGCTAATGGCTTCTCACCACTGCTAGCTTCCGAGGACCTCCCCAACTCTTCCTCCATAAACAAACACTTCATTCAAGTTTCTTCCTTAAATATCTGATAGTGAATTCCTGCGAGGGCCTCTTCCCAGAGATTTGGATTCAGCTGGCCTGGGGTAAGGCCCCAGGAACTATACCTTTGTTAATCACTCTTAATGATTCAATTATAGAAGGTGGGGGGAGGAGTCAAGATGGCGGAGAAGTAGCAGGCTGAGATGACATCGGGTAGCAGGATATCAGCTAGATAGCTTATCTAACCATTGTGAACACCTACAAATCCAACGGGAAATCGAAGAGAAGAAGAGCAACAATTTTAGAAACAGAAAATCAATTATAGAAGGTGGGGAACCCATGCATTAGAGAGATTCTGGAAAGCGTTGGTATCTCCAAAAACAGTGCCAACAGAATACTTACTGCTGGCCAGGTTCTAAGGGCTTTACCTATAACCAGTTCATTCTCCTGATGACTCTGAGAACCAGATGATATTATTGTCCCCATTTTACAAATAAAATAGTTGAGGACAGAGAGAGGGTAAGTAATTTGCCAAGGTCAAACACCTAGTAAGTAGTGAAGCTAGGATTCAATCCAGAATTTGTGCTCTCTGCCACTACTCTATGCCATACTAATATGAATTTTGCCAATTTATATTCTTTTATAAAAAGATTTTATTTATTTATTTGAGGGAAAGAGAGAGCATGAGCAAGCATGAATGGAAGGAGGGTCAGAGGGAAAGAAGCAGACGCCTGCTAAGTGGGGAGCTCGATCCCAGGACCCCGAGATCACTACCTGAGCTGAAGTCAGACGTTTAACCAACTGAGTCACCCAGGCTCCCCAGTCAATTTATTCTAAGCAATGATTTGGAGATGAGAAGAACCCGCTTGTTTATTCACACTTACATTCAATAATGTTTTCATGCATTCACTCTGAAACATTTTAATGAGCAACTACTTAAGTCCCAGATATTGAAGAGCCTCTACTCTACCTATCAAGGCTAGAGGGGAAAAAAGAGACAGAATTATAAACAGATAAACAAGCAAATGTGTAAACAGATAAAACTGAAACATCACATGATGGATTGGATATATGTGTGAGGGAGCCCTGGAGAGTAAAAACTGTTGCAGCTGGGACATGAAAAAGCTTCCCAGCCTGGGAGACCACAGATCAAATAGGGTCACTGTCAAAAAGTGTCTCATGGGGAAGGATCCACGAGGACAGGATAGATTCTGTGGCAGAGGCTGGATCTAAAGAGTCAGAAGGGTCATTTATCCCAAAAGCTCAGATTCTGAATTCTGTCCTGTAAGCACAGAAGAAATGGAATTGGTATTAAGTGAGGGAAATGGCATGTTCATCCTTGGCTTCATGGAGATCACTCCGCTGACACCGTGGAACGTGAACTTCAATGAGCCACACCTAGACTCCGTGAATCGTTTAGGAGACGGTGGAAATTCAGGTAAGAGATGATGGACTCAGAACACCAGCCATCACAGTGGCTGTTCCTAAGGCATTTTTAATTCATTGATTTTTCTCTGGTCCAGTGCACAGTCTGGCTATTAAACATAATGTGTGTGGTCTGGTAATGATGCCGATCTGCCCGGTTCTGCCAGGCCCTTCGGGAAGCTCTGGTCCCTCTCAGCCCACACTCAAATTGGATTAACTTGGAAAGGAGAAAAACCATGCCTTTTTCCGGCTGTGAGCGGGCGCTAGGAATTTTGGGACTCCCGTGGGAAAGGGACACACACTCCTGATCAGCAGCCACAGTGTTACATGTCTGTAAATGGCACTAATTGGGCACAATTTATTTTGTTTTGTTTTCTTTAGAGAGTGTATGACCCCATTGTTGTGCTCAAGTAGGAAAGCCATCCCGGGTTCCTTTGCAGGTAACAAGTTTGGTTCTGACCGCATCACTGTGGAGGCAATACTAATGGGATGGGGAGCAAAGCCCGCTCACAGACAAATGATGATAAAGTGAAATCTTTAAATAATCATCAGAAGAATGAGGCAGGGCCCTGTGAGCTGTCTCTCCAAAGTGACAAGGCTAAAGAAGCTGCCAGGCCACCAGCCTGAGGCCCCGAAGCACATTTATGATTTAATTCCCGTTTTGACATCAATCCACACATATTAATAACCTTAGCCAGAGAAAGGAACGTCCTGGGTGTGCTTTTATAGTGACATGCCTGCATCCAGGAAGCAAATTTTTGATTGCCAATTAAACCCCAAACAAACTCAACTGTTTCCACTCATCCAACCCTACAAAGCTGCATCATATTTCAAACGGCACTGTGGGGCCCACTGACATAAGCTTCGTTTGGTATATTCCCTTGGAAACTGACACCGATTTCATTAACCAGAATCTGGTCTTATGAAATTATAAGATCTGTTAGTTGGAAGCAGGGGCGGGGGTGGGGGAGTGGTTTACAGATCTCAGAGTCTGACCCCCTATCTGAAGAATATCCTATTCTACTCTACTGTACCTGACAAGGGTGGTCCACTTCAGTAACTCTAGAACTGAGGAGCCCTGACACCCCAGAGAAACTCTGTGGTTTCCAGAGAATCTGTGGGTTTTAGGTCAGAGATCTAATTCTATCCTAGACAAGGCTATCTATCCTTCTGTCTATCCACCCATCCAATGTCTGTATATTATACCACATAGTATGTTATATATACAAGTATATATGAACATACAAATATAATATATAAAATATTTGTATAATATGCAATGCATATTATAAAGAATACATTCTATATTGAATATAAAATGCATGATAACATAATAAATACATTCAATAATAAATATTAAATATACAAACATACCATGATGTATTTATTGTATTATTACATATTTATATAATATATATGATATGTAATATAATCATAATATGTGCTATATATATATATTTGTATATATACATATATATATATTTATTTATTTCTCAACCAAAGCAATTCTGCCTTCCAGGGAATATTTGGCAGACTAGAGATATTTTGGCTGCCATACTGGGGATGCTCCTGTCATCGAGAGGGTAGAAATCAGGAGGCTAAACATCCTAAAAAGCACAGGATAGTTCCCCACAAAGTCCCCATAATCTGACCCAAAAGGTTAATAGTGGTGATGTTGAGAAACTATGGTCTGTACATACAGAGAAATACATGCGAATACAAACACATATACATACTTAGCTCAGAGTCAGGCACATTTCCCTTTACCATGATCATTAGAAAATTTATGGTTCCCTTGAGCCAAAATCTGTTTCCCATTTAGTCTTATATATGCCCCTTGGAAAAATATAGAATAAGCCAGTTCCATTCCACTTCTAAAGACAATCCTTCAAATACATAAAATAAATACATAAAGACATCTTCCAAAGTTACAACCTCCCCAAACCCAGTCCCCCATTTCCTTCCCATGCTTCCCCTGTGTTTCAGGGTTCCCAATACACTCATCATAATTTTGGTGGAAAACCACCAAACAAAAGTCACTTAGGAAGATTAAGGGGAAAATTGGTGGGAAAGGGTAGTAGGATGACAGGGAATTTGCTGGAAAGACATTGGTATATCTCAGAATCCAAGAGAACTCCAAGAGTACCCGACGTTTGGGAGGGAGAACATTATTATATTCTAGATGAGGGGCTAGGTTTGTCTTTATTAATCATCAAATCCTCAAGCGCCAACACAGTGGCTGGAAAATTGTAGGCACTGAATAATTATGTGTTGGATGGATGAATGGAAGGTAGGAAGGAAGGAAGGGCAGACCCAGGGGGAGGAAAAAAGAAGGAAGAAAGGGGCCATAAGAAGGGAATTCTCACTAAAAAGGGGAATTAAAAGCAATAGCCAACCTCCAGGAATGTTCGTTGTCCCTTTTAGGAGCCACTTCTCTATGAAAAAACAAGGAAACTGTCAGCAAAAATAAGCATCAGCACATGTGTGAAGCACTGACTCCTACCCTTTAAAGACCTCCTAGCTTTGATTCTTCAGCTTCTGTTTGCGATGTTAAATTTCTTGCTGCCTCTTTAAGCTTACAACATGGTTTGGGGCTTTGCAACATGCAAGTCTGTTATTAGAGATTCTGTTGAATTATTCAGGGCTAAATCAAGATGCGAAGACACCTTTTTTGAGACAGAAAATTGGCAAACACTCTCTAAGATGCCTTACAGCCAAAAAAAAAAAAAAAAAGCCACAAATTCTTCTGCAGCTGTTGTATGTACTATAAAATTGATAATGATAATTTTTTTTTTTTTTTTTTTTTACCTGCATAAGAATGGCGTGTCCTTCCCAGGACGTTCTTTTGTCTCCAGTGACAGTATTAGCTTTTGACGGCCACAGTCCCACAAGGGATGCACCTGATCTGAAACCCAAGGGGTTAATTCTATCCCTTGAAGCTTCTGAAACACAAATGGGCTAATGCGCCATCAATATCAGAAATCAACATTAAGTGGAAAGATTTCCCTCTCTTTGACTTTCATTATAGGCCCCGGAATATTGAAAACCGCAGTGACTCAGGGGATTGTGTCAAAACAGACTTGATACACATCAAAAAGAATTGTCTCAGCAAGGCTGAGAGAATCAATTGTCTCTCCTTCCAAAATGCTGACCCGAAAGCTGAGGGCTTCTGCAAAGTGCAGGGAAGTTTCCTAGAAAGCTTCTGAATACAGCCCAGGTGTGGCACAATGTAACAATTCTCTGCAAAAAAAAAAAAAAAAAAAGGACATCTGGACAATGTTCCGCAGCCTGGACCTGTTCCACATATCAATAAATCAAGAAGGAAGGTAGGAAAATGAGGTCAAGCAGACAGAAGAGAGCCAGGAATACCTAAGGGCTATCGACGACCATGGTATGGCCCGTGGATGATACAAGTACAGGAATCCCGAGCATTTAAGCCGAGGCTCTGGCTTTTAAATGCTGTTACAGTTTAGGGTCGAGAAGGAATAAAAGTGAGTGAGTCTCTGGAATGTTATCGATGTAATTGACCTTCAATCAAAAGTAGGCAGAGTGACCGTCTCCTTTGTTGCTGAGGAACCCTCCAGCAGACTAAACTTCTTCAAGGAACTTTCTCTGTAGCTTTTCATCCCACAGCCTGTCCCTCACCTCACTCCACAATTCCCCAACAATAGGTGAATCTGAGCTGTGTGCTTAAGTTCGGAGAATGGAGTATCATGCCAACAGCTCATCAGCTGACTGACGCCCACCAGCAGTGTGGATGTTCGTCCATTTCCCACTTGCTAAGCTGGAATAGGGGCCTCGACTAAAGGCTTCAACAGATGATCGAGCTCTTTCTTGAGAGCTGTTAGAAATGGGATTTCAGAAGCTGTTCATTAAAGCTAATCTGCTGCTATGGTCATAATGACCTCGTTCGCTCCAAAGCATGTATATGCACCTAAATATGTTCACATGCACATTATTTTTCATGTACTAATGTCCCCAGATGAGTAACATATCTGATAGTCAAGAGACACAGTCAGGGCAGTAACCTTACTGTGGACAATTCAGACTGAGTCCATGACTAAGTCTTGAGCAGCAAGAGGAAAGAAAGTTTTTATAAAGAGAAGTTTCTAGAACTGAGTCAAGATCTGCCCCCTTCAACTTACATCTAAACTTACTGCACCGGTTTCCCAGAGTTGGTAAACAACTCAGTCTTCATAAATTTTTTTTTTTTTTTTTTTTTTACAGATTTTATTTATTTGAGAGAGAGACAACACAAGCACCGGGGAAGGGCCTAGGGAGAGAGAATCTCGGTCTCCCCACTGAGCTTGGAGCCTGCTGTAGGGATTGATCTCAAGACCCTGAGATCATGACCTGAGCTGAAACCAAGAGCTGGATGCTTAACTGACTGAGTCACCCAGGCACCCCAATCATAAATCATTTTTAAAACAATGCTGTATCTGGACTGTCAGCAAAGTGCCTCCTTTAATGGTGGGGAACATTATTAAGTACTGAGGTACAGAGTGAGGTGTTGCCCCAAATTATCTAAGATTGGTTATGTTCATTTTCTTTCTTAGACTCTGCAAGTAATTCTTGAGCACAAAATGTTAATCCATAGCTCTGCTATATTACAAATCATTTGGTCTATTACTATGTCCTTGGGTTGCCTGTAAGAGAAAGGTCTACTGTATTAGCTTTAAAAAATAAGAAGTTTCGATGTTTAGGCAACCAGAAGTTCAGAGGTAGGCAGACTAGATCCAGTCCAAGAATCAGCAATGTTATCAGGCTCCTTACGCCTTCTTACTCCCATTTTTAGCACACAGCTCTTATCCTCATGCTCGCAAGAGAGGTGCTGTGCTTCCAGGAATCGTAACAGCATTCCAGGTGGAAAGAAAATGGAAGGGCTTTGAGTCAGAGGCAGAGAGTCTTGCTCAAAGAACTTCTACCTGTGTCTCACTGGCCAGAATGTTGCCACATGGCCACCAACCTCTGGCTATAAGAGAATTAGGAGAAGTGATTTCTTAAGAATCTGGGACATTGCCACTCTGAACAAAATTGCCTAATAGTGAGAAAGAAATGGAGGTGAATATTGGGTAACTAGCATGAGCTACAGTATTTTAATCATCTGGTTTCTCATTACTATTTCCTAATAGAAGCTTCTAATAGAAGCTCTTTGGGCACCTGTGCCTATCACAGTGTATGACATAAATTGTACTGAGAGAAAGAAGAAAGCAAGGAAAAGAGAGAGAGAAGAAGAAGGAAGGGAAGAGGAAAGAGAAGAGGAGGGAAGTTAGGGGAGGGAGAGTAAAGAAAGAATAATGCAGAAGGGGAATGAAAGATTAAATCTAGTGGGCAAACCATAGGCCAAATCCTGCCCATCACCTGATTTTTAAATAAAGTTTTATCGCAACACAGCTATGTGCATTCATTTAGGTGAGGCTTAAGCCCATTTCCCCCCTTAACAGGATAGTGAGTAGTTGCGACAGAGACTTGTGGCCCATGAAACCTAACATATTTACCATACGGCCCTTTATAGAAAAAGTCTACAGACCCTTGGGCTCAGTGACTAATGATTTCTTGGTTCCTCAGGAGACAGGTCTTACAAAATGTTATTTAAAAGTAAAGAAATAACACAGCAGTGTGGGTACGGAGGGAGCAGTCCACTTGAACTCCTCTCTCTGAGCACCTTCCCACTCTCCAACTGTACTCTCCTTCCCATTGGATGGAGGGGTCCATCTGATTGGCCACCTCTGTCCCCAGGCCCCACTGTGCCCTCCAAGCAGGCTACGTGACTTAGTGGCGGGCAGAAGGTCTTAAATGCAGACCTTGTGCTTTCTGGATTTTCTGATTTAGATGTCCATCTATCATGCTCTAAGAAACCTACTACCCCTTTATACCCCTGTCTTACCATTCAGCTCAGAAAATCAGATGGCTAACCATGGCTAGGCCCATCATGGTACCGGGTTAATAACTGAGTAAAGAAACAGGCCTTATAAGGTAAGTCTGGAGGGCAGGAAATATACATGGACATGTACGTGGAAATGTGCATGGAGGCACTGGCTACGGCTCTGCATTTCCTGCTTAGCCTTGCCAGGGACGGTAAAACGGGAGTCTGACCACAGCTGGTTCTTCTACCCTGTGCTTTCTGGTCCCTTTTCTGGAAGGCCTGGAGGTCCTACAGTTTACAGCCACCGGGGAACTTCTGGATGGGTGGGGGTGTCACCAAGGCCCAGTCTTCCTTCTCCCCACTGAGCTGGGAATAGGGGAGGTGCACTGCACAGGGTCCAGCCCCCAACTCCCCCCCCCCCACCCACCACTGGGAGCTTTTTAATAACCTTCTCCCTCCTGCCAGGGCTTAGAGGACAGTCACTCTTCCCCCAGTGGAAATGCTCCCACACGCCCAGTCCCAACCTCAGCCCCTTCTCTTCCCTTACGTGTCCTCAAAGCCAGCCTTATATTTATTTCCCTTCCCAGTTGCTTTAAATATGGACAATTTTTAATTTAGAAATGGATGCTAAGAAGAAACATGGGCATCACCCCCAAGCAAACCTGAAAGTCTGACTTCCCCATGTTCCATGTCGACAAACCCCCAACACCCCTCCCCAAAGGGCAAAGGTCACCCGAGCAAAATGCCAAACCAGCTTTTACAAATAAACTTGTGGCCAAACTGCAGCCATAAAACTTTGAAAACTACTCTGATTGAGACATTTGGACTAATTACCAGCGAGCAGAGGCTCTGGGCCCTTCCCTAATGCTGTTTATTACATTCCCTCGTTACGGGGACTCCCTGGGGTTGGTTTCTGAAATAAAGATTTAATTTGCGGGTAAATCAGAACAACAAAAAATGTAGCTCATTGTAAACAATAGTATCCCCAGCCCAGCTGAGCCCATCAATATAAAAACAGAAGTCCTCCTCATCCTCTCCATTCTGTAAACATGTTAAATGCTATTTATTGTGACTACATGTGTGTGGCCCGGCATGAGTGAAATTGGGAGCATTTTCGTGACTGAGAGACATAAACATCAAATACTGCTCCCATCATTCTTCCAGTTTTCAAGTTATAAAATCTAAATATTAATTTTAATAGAAAGGTTAGGAAATTGGAAACTGCAGTACCCACTGAAATCATCGGAATAACACACAGCCCACAGAGGGAGCACCAGCATTCCAAGGAGATTAAGGAGGCAGGTGGGGTCCAGACGTGGTCCATGAAATATGACATGTGTCATAAACAGAGGCTTAGGCCCATGGCTCCCTACCAACCCCAAGTCCTGCCCAGCCAATGTTGTGTGTGTGTGTGTGTGTGTGAGTGTGTGTGTGTGTGTGTGTGTGTGTGTGTGTGTGTGTTTTAACTCAAGACAGTATGTACACAGATACAAAGAGCAAGAGAGGAGACACAGTTATTCTGCTGTCCAGAAGAGAGTCAATTTGACCATCTTTGACCTGGAGTCTGGGAAAGGGACAGTTTGATTGTCAACAGTCCCATATCCGTTATCCCAGACCCCATGATGAGTTAAGACAGTCCTACTGGAAGAACATGATGATCTTTGGGCCACTCAAGGGCACACAGTCCTAACTGTGGACGAAATCAGGAAGCACACATCACAGGCTCCTCACTTCCAGAAACCAAGTCATAGAATCCTCTCCATTTAGGAGTAAGGACTTCTTCCTCCCTTTGTCCTCTCACCTCTGGCTGCATAGGGCCCGGGCTTTGGCAGAAACCATGCACTTGAGGGTCATTGCCATGGTGGAGCAAAGAGGCTGGTACTGGGTTGGAGTCAGAAGTCATAGGTTCTAACCTTCACCATGGAGCCAATGCCGACTAGACCTCCAGCTAGTTGGTTTACAACTTGTTACACATTCCTCAACTGCCTTATCTGCCTCCTTCGCTGGCAGGGACTAGACTTAAAGACCATGCAGTACCCTGATTGTATGTTAGGGCAATGGCTCGCAACTGGGGCTAATCCTATTCTCTGACCCCCACCCCAACAGGGGACATTTGCCAATGTCTAGGGACATTTTTGGTGTGGCCACTTTGGGCAGGCTACTGGCATTTAATGGATAGAGGCCAGGGATGCCACTAAACATCCTCCAGTGTACAGAACAGGCCCTCATAATAAACTCATTCATCCCAGAATGTCAACAGTACCAAGACCAGTTGGTTTTGTATCCACTACTCTTGAACTAAAGTCACTTCATCAAAACTGGATAGTTTGGGAAAAGTATAAACCTTTTAAGACTTCATATTTGTAGTCAAAGAAAACATAAGGCAGACTGGCTTGAACACCAGCCTGTGAAAAACAGAACTAAGAATCTGTTTTTTAGATTTTACAGATCTCCCAAGTTCTCCCAAAGAAATGGCCCGGACCTAGGTTCTGCCCAGAGCAGGGACTTTACCTGTGTTGGCTGAACTGAACATCATCTTGTTACTGTGGCCAGACCAAGCACCTTGCCTGCTAGGAGAGGCCTGTTCATTTTCTGTGTAGAACAAAACAAAGGTGGGCAGAAGGCAAGGGCAGGGCACCTGCCCCAGAGTTGGTACTTGGTAAATATTTCCTGAGGGAATGAACGGATGGATAGAAAACCAAAAAAAGTCTCATCTAGTCAAGACACTTGTCTTCTCTCTGAGCTTCCTTCTCCCCACCTATACTGTGGGGATGATGCTAACAACTGTTCCATAGATTTTATGGGCTTCTTATGAGTAACAAATTATATCATGCCTGGAGCACCACCTGGAGGAATGGGTTTAGAAACTAGTGATCCTGGGAATAAAATAGACTCCACCCAGCTGCTGTCTCCCATGGTCAACCCCACACAAAACCAACTGGCTTCTTCATTAAGTCAGGAAGCAACAACTCCCCCTACTTCAGTAGAATCTCAATCCCAAGTTACCATAGGAGTCACTGACACTGGGGAGGGGAGGTGGGATGGGGTTTCATGAGCATGTCATCTACAAGATGGATGACAAAAGTTCTGAGACGTCTCAAGCTGCTTCTAGCCAAATGAGTTTTCTCCTGATAAATATCAAACAGAAAAGGAAGATGATTGGCCTCATACACAATGCCCCACACTTTTAGAATGGGTTCATGTAAATCTCACATGCTCCCAGGTGACTGGGACCCTCACTAGCTCTCACTCCTTCTCACCCGGACACCACCACTACCACTCCTGGCATTTTCCTAAAGATTTCCATGAAAGCACAGTTCCCTGAGATAATTCTTATTATGCTAACATAAATTCTATGGTCACACAAATCTGGGAAAATGCTACATTAAATGAAGTTAGACAGATTTTTTTTTTTTTAACTAATAAGGATTTTTCACAGTCTTGGGTGTATGTTGGGAATTTCCATTGGCTATAGTGTGTATTTCCAAATCTACTTGAAGATTGAATCTTTTCTTCTCACTTTACCTAGAGAATATTGTTTCAAAAACTAGCTTCAAAAACTGGGCAATCACTCCCATCTTGACAAATGACTACCCTACCTTGCTTTTAAAAGGATCGGTCCCTATACTTAAGAGAAGTATCCCCCATGCATAGTCTACTTTTAATCCCAGAACCAGGTTCTCAGGCCTACTGTCTCAGTTTCTAGATGTTCATTGGAAAAGTTCAACCCCTCCTGGGAAATCTACCACAGATGAAGCTAGAGGGACACCCTTTACTGACCACACATTGCCTCCCTCAGAAGCATGCACCCTTAAGCGACTTGTAATTTATATATATGCCAAGCTGGCAGCTAACCCAACGAGACAGCAGCTATGAGAGGACTCAACTTGAGAGCCACTGCCTGAGAAGGGCCCAGCAGCTCAGAGAAGAGAAGGAGCTAGAACTGGGATATCAGGGAAGGCAGCTGGAAGGAAGTAGAAACTAAAGTGGACCTTGACCACCCTGGAGAAGCAGAAGGACCTGGCCTCAAAGTTTGAAGCACAAAAAGAAAAAAAGCTGCATCAGCAGTATCTAAGGTCCGTTTCCCTGAAAAGAGACCATGAGATGCAGATTAGGATGCATTATGGAATTGTCCCCCACTTCAAGGCAAGGGAGCAGGGCTTTTCAGACTCACAGCAGACAACCATGGGTTATGGATGTCCCTTGGCCTCAGGGGATAACCTCATGAGTGAGGCAGAGTTCAGCAGCAGAGGATGGGGGCACTGGCTTGGTAAAGGGCATTTGGATGGGACCCCCCCACACACACACACACATCAGCACCTATTATGAACAGCAAAGATAAAAATGGAGAAGTAAACATAAGATTTTCATGGAGCAATCAGAACAGGGTCTGAGGATAGGAAAAGATGTGAAATGTAGTATCACATCAGGCATGTCTAGGTTGAAGGGAAGGATACAGAAACCTTTTTTGGGAGGCAACGTACACCCTAAGGTAGATTTTCCCCCTTTCAGATATAATATATTTTGAATGTGACCTACTCGGTGATTTGATTGCTTTTTCCCTGGAACTGATTTTATTGCTGCCATCCATCTATATTCTACCACGACCACAGAACCTTTCTAGAGTGCTGAGGCTTCAAATAAAAAGCTACATGGAAAATTTGCTTTTTTCTTTCTTGCATGATCATGGCGTTTGGTATGATTTTCCTCTAAAACTCTTCTTTTAGATAAACTAAACAGTAGTCCTCAGGGATAGAGAGAATAAGACAGATATGGGATATGATAATGTCTAATATTTGCAGGCTGCAAGAGGAAATGAGTCATTTGAATAACATAAGCAATGATAACTCAGCTGAATATGACTAAGATGTTAAAAATAAGGTGTGTTTACAAGTGAATAAACTTCCTGATCATACTGCTAGTCTCCAGAGAAATGGAAAGGGAACAGACAAATGTCCTTGGCATCCCGTAAACTTCATCCTATTTTCCACCGGCCTAGTGTGGTCATGGTGGGTTGCTCATGGTGGCTACTCATTGCCTATTGATACAAAATTGAACGACATGCCCGTTAGAGAGGAATCCTTTTGACAGTCTACATGACAGCCCCGTCTTTGGGGTCTTTTGCTTTTATTTTCCTAAAGATTTGTGGAGTAAAGCATTGGAGCTATCTTTTCTTGAGGAACAAAACCCTGTATACATTCATTACTATTTAATTATCCTTTTCTGGTCCCTCCTTCAGTTACCTTATTGAATCTCAGGACCCTAATGGTAATTCCTTTCTCACCAGATCCTTGATGAACCTGTAGAACTATTTTGAACTTGGCTGTGAATGTCTTACAATGGTTAAACATTTCTCCTACTCAGAAGACACCGATAACTTATCAAGGGTTTTCTTTTCTTGAGTCCCACCGCTATAGATTACATGAGTAAAGACATGGGAAGAAATATACTTGGCAAGAGATTTCTTCCATTCAGTACTTAGTCTACTGTCTATCTACTGTCTACTGTCTACTGTCCTTCAGCATGCATTCTTGAGAGGTTGGCAAAAATGAAAAACTGCTTTTCCACAACCACCCTGCAGTCAGAGCACTCACTGTGATTTGAGTTCTGCAGATGAGATGAACCCTCTGAGTTATGGAAAGGAACAAGTAGACAATGCCATCTTTCCTTGGCAAGGCTCGTGGACAAGCAACCTACAATAGACATGAGTCTTGGCAATTGCCCTATTCATTTCCTTTGCCTGGGAACTGGATTTGTGGGTGTGAGACAGCTGTGGAGAAGAGGGGAGAGAAGCAGTTCTCTGTCAGTTGATCCTGAAGTAAAAACTCAACTTCATTTTCTCTATGTACACTATAGTTCAATAGAAGTTAAAGTTAGAAAAAAAAATCTGATATCAATCCCCTGACTTCAGATCCACCTAATTTTTAAAATAATTTTGAAGTACCTAAGCCCCTTTATTAAATACCTCTCTGCTTGTGATAGCTCAAGGACTTTCTATTTCCTGCACATATCCTTCCCCACTGTAATAGCTTTCTTCCTCATTTGAAGACCAAACACAAGGGGACAGATCTCAGTTTGGTTAAGGAAGTTGTCCAACAAGGGATGGACCATGCTGATGGCTAGTAAGCTTGCTATCATAAAAGGCAGTTTAAGAAGAGACAGGACAAGCCATATGAAAGGGTTGGTACAAGGGGAATTTGACTACCAGGCTCTATAATTCCTAATGTCCTGTCCAACTCTGAGATTCTCTGATTTGCAAAGGAACAACTGATTCCCTTTGAAAGTGGCCTCTGTGAGACGGTTGCAAGAGATAGTCAGCCCCTCAAAAGAACGTCTTTGACATAACAAACATCAAAGGACAAAATAGCACACATGTTTAGGCTCTATGAGTCTTTTGCTGGCTCCGGGTTTGAGCAGAATGTGGGAGAAGGCAAGAACCGTGCCACCATCACCAATAATAAGGCTTGCCAATCAATAGATAGAATCCAGAATCAACTCTCACAGACCAAAGGCAACACAATGGGATTGAAGAACCAAAGTAACCCAAGTATAGGAAGATTTTCTATTCTGACTTTTGCTGCTTTTCACTGGTTCAAAAATTCCAAGAACTATTCCAACTAGAAAACTGCTGTCTCTTTATTTCCATGAATATTTCTAGTTGAAAAAACTGGACTTGATTTCCTTGATCAGCTTTTATGAATGACTGTCCTTTGGTCTCCATTCACAGATGATAACTTCTGGAGACTACCTGAATATAATAGGGGAAGGAAAACTAGGAATGATATGTTGACCAGCCAGGAGTCATAGGTAAAAAGAAGATAGGATACTCTGTGATAGGAACAGTTCATGTATCCCATTTGCTCAGAGGATCATAGCGCTAGGCACCAAAAGAAGGAAGAGAACTCCAGTAGGTAGAGCCACAGTTGATAAAAATCTGTTAGGCTATGGGCCCAGAAACCTACTGCCCAGCTCTAGAACCAGGAAAGATTTCAACACACACTCATATGAGAAGAAAGCAGAACCAAGGAGAAAGTCCATACACTTTGCTTGTTGCCATATTCTGGATCCAAGCAGATTTCTTCTCAGTTAAAAAAACAAAACACACACACACACATACACATGCACGCGTGCACACACACATACATATATATATATATATATATATATATATATATGCACACACATACACTGCATTTGCTATATGTCAGGCATGCACTAAGTGCTTCCCATGTATTATATCATTTAATACTGAAAAGAGCTCCATTACATGTATAAATATTCCTGTCACACAAATGATGAATCTTAAACTACAAGGGTATAACTAACTAGACCACAGATACACAGAGAGTCACTGAGAGAGCTAGGATTCAGACACAGACCGTCAAATACCTGAGCCTTTACTTTTGAGAACTCTGTTCTATTGCCTCATTTGTGATTGAGTCCATAAGAAAATTAAAACCTGTGAAATAGTAAAGAGGAAATACAGCTCTGCTATTCTGAAGATCTAAAGGAAAAACAGAATTTTGAAAGTCATTTATTATAAAAACCCTATATCCTTTTAAATCCATTTTTTATTTAGAAGGAAACCGTAAGACATAGCTTCTTTGAAGCTGTAGTGGAAAGTCATAAAGACCAGAGTAGATGAGGATGAAAGGAAAAATGAAAAATAAAGCATCAAAAGTTCTCCTAAGGGGTAGTGAAGGCAGAACTGGATAGTATGAAATATGTCAGCAAGGGGAGGATGGCATTGAGAAGCTCTCCTAAAAATGCGAAAGAAAATAACACAAGGGTAAAAACAGTATTCAAGATAATAGCCGTGGAGGATAAAGAATAGAAATACAAATTTTAAAATGTTAAAAATACAAATCTTCTAAAGGAAGAAATCAAAACAATTGGAGCTGTAGCAAATACTCGTAGACATCAAGCCTTTCTGAGCTGATAAAACACATGCATATCAGAAGGGCTCTCCACAGTCCCAGCAAAAATCAATGAAAAAGGCCGAGACTAAATCTCACCTTGGAAACATTTCAAAATTCTAAGTGCAAAGAAAGATACTATAAGTATCCAAGCAGAAAGCTCATGATTTCTTCAAAGAAAACAAATCAGGCTGCTCTTAAACGTCTCTGAAATTTTGGAAGGCCGAAGACAGTATTACCAAATCTGCAGACTTCAGGAGAAAAATGTGATCATAACCTAGTATTTTTCTACCCACGTAAGTTGTCTTGCTTAGTGGAAGACGAGAGCAATGTGTTCTCAGATATGGGAGAGTTCAGAAGACAAACCTCTTCTGTGCTTTTGCTAAACAGATTGGGGGTATACCACAGGAGGCCAAGGAGCACATCAAAGTGAAGATAGACAAGATCTCAATGACATAGAAAGGGACCAGGACACTTCTCGGGGGGAGAGCAACATGCAAATATCCAAACATCTAGAGGTCTGCAAATAATCATGACCTCTACACACCAGACTTGGCTGAGCCCATTACACTAATGAGCTCCCAAGAACATGGAGGTCTCAGTACCTCCTCTCACAGTGCCATATGGATAAAACCTAAAATGAAATTTTTAAATAGATTCACTTTAATTCACATACCATACAATTCACACATTTAAAATGTGTGATTCAATGGTTTTTAGTATATTTATAGGTAGAGGCAACCATCCTCACAATTTTCAGAAATGTTCATCTCCCTAAAAAGACACTCTATACCTTTTATCTATCAATCCTATATTCTCCAACCCCACCGTCAGCCCTAGACAACCCCTAATCTCCTTTCTGTCTCTATAGATTTCCCTATTCTGGATTTTCATATGAATGGAATCATATACTATGTGGCCTTTTATGCTTGGCTTCTTTCACTTAGCATAATGTTTTCAAGGTTCATCATGTTGTAGCATGTGTCAGCATTTCATTGTTTTTGTGGCTGAGTAATATTCTATTGTATAGACATTCCACATTTGTTTATCCACTCACCAGCTGGTGGACAGTTGGGCTGTTTCCACCTAAAGTGAAACTAGTTCTTGAGCAAGTGTCACCATTTACCATGGAGAAAACTCTACTTGAATTCAACAAATCCCTCTGATAGGCACTCTCTGTCAGTCAAGGTTAATTATATATGTAAATTAAATACCTCAAAAATAGAAAAAGATACCAAAAAAAAAAAAAAACCCACCACACTGTGGTCATTCTGGGATGAAAAGTGAACTATCTTTCCCACTTTACATATTTTCAACATTAAAAAAAAGGAGATACTCTACATTACAGTTTATGTTGCGAGTAAAAGACACATTCTCATAGATACATTCAGTCTTGTAATGCTTTGAAAACACAAGCTTTTTCCAAGGTGACTGATCTATCAGGGAACAATTTGAACATCATGTAAACTTTGCTCATGCACCATTTCTTACACAAAACAATGGTAGGTGAACACAGAACACTGTACCCCACCACTGAGAGCCTTCTAGGTATATACAAACACACATACGTGCACACGTCAGACATCTACCTGCTACCTTGGTTCATTCTGTGTTAGGAGCCACACCCGTCCACATTTGGCAACTGAAATTTCTGTCCAATTTCAGGTTACCCTGCTTCTACTAACTGACAGAAACTCACAACCTACAATCCTTCCATCATTCGTTTCTACAAGCCAACTCAAGGTCCTTTTCAAGGTAAGCTGCCATACTTACAGGTTTTTTATGCATTTCTTAATCATTTAACATGGGTAACACTGTGCTAGTATTTTTTTAAATTAATTCTTACAGTTTTTACTTCTTCAAAAAACATATTATTGATTTTTTTTTTGAGTCTTACACCCCAACCCCCATTTTTTCCATAAGCCCTGTGGTTTTTGTTGCATTTTTTTTGCAGTGTGGTGACTCTTAGGAATGCCTATATGGAATCCTAGCACAACCGACTATTCATATAATACCTCTGAGAGGAGACATAAGCAAACTGTACCTCAGAGAGGTGACTGGCAGTCACCAATGTGAGGCCCGAAACTTTGCTTTACACTGTATTTTCTATAAAGATTTTATTCATTTATTTACTTGACAGAGAGGGAGACATCACAAGTAGGCAGAGAGACAGGCAGAGAGAGAGGAGGAAGCAGGATCCCCGCTGAGCAGAGAGCCCGATGCGGGGCTCGATCCCAGGACCCTGAGATCATGACCCAAGCTGAAGGCAGAGGCTTAACCCACTGAGCCACCCAGGCGCCCCTTCACTGTATTTTCTTGTGTGATGTGTTTTCAAAGAGAAATCGCTTTGAGAAAGAAGGTGAACATCAACCAAGCCTTGTGACCAAAGAACCCAGATTCGAAACTTCCTGTTAGCCCAGAAACATAACTCCAAGGAACCTGCAGAATACGTCTGCACAGGGAACTGAGAGAGGTACGCCGTTCTCAGTTATGACGGGAATGCACATGGTTCTTGGTCAAGGGTCCTTCCAGCAAGTAAGATCAGACACAGGTCTCACTCCAGAGCATACTTGGCACAGAGAAAATGCTTGATAAAAGTTGAAGGCGTGAACAAAAAATGGGACATGTGACCAGATGGGAGGGTGGATGATATTTGGGGAAGAAAGCTCTTTACGAAGATCCCTGGAGGTGTGAATCCAAAGCTTGGGTGAACACCGGCACTTGAGTCTTGAACAAGCCGAGGGTCTAGGTGAGGACTCAGCGGGAGTCACCTGGAAAGTCTGGCTGTCTCCTCTCTCACAGTGTACCCAGGCCTTCTAATTATTGTTGCTATCTCCCATGCTGTAAAATATTTTATCGGTTGCACCACTTTGCAGCATTTTGTCTAAAGCTCTTAACTGTCATAAATGCATCCAACTGTCTGCCAATGTGGAATAATAAATAATTATTATGGGAGTGACTGATTTACTTTGAAAAAACATGAAAGGCTCTAAACTGGAGTTTCCTGCCCCACATAATGTGCGTGAAAGAAATGAGCATCAGTAATCACTGTCAACAGTCTCTTGTAACTAAGAATTGAACCATTTATCTGTCCAGCATGTGTAAATTATCATCATCGTCTCTTCCACGGGAAGGCCTAACGGCAATTTATGTTATAAAAATAATAAGATATGAGGGCTTAATAGAAATTGCTTCTTGTTGCTCTACCTGGGAACACCAGGCTCTGGGGCCAGCAAACGTCTCGGGCCCTACAAATTCAGGCATACCATCCAACTGTTTATAGCTGACTTCCTGATTTGTATATATATTTTTACCTCCTTTCCCCAAACTAAGAGCAAAGAGCTTGCCTGTTATATTTATGAGCTGACCTTTCCCTATCCCCTTCAAGGATACTTCCTCTTGTGACCAACAAAGATAATAGTAGGGAGCAAATGAGTTCTAAGCATTGAATAATTGTAAATGTTCTGACATCCTCTGAAAATATTATCAGGGCTCTAAGTTGCTATGTATCCATCATGTCTTGCCCAGGAGAGTTTTTGGTTTTTTTTTGTATTTTTTTTTCCCCAAACAAAGCTGATTTTAACTTTAACAGTCCTTGGAATGTGCCAGCTTCCTTAGTTATCTTGACCTTGAGGATGTGTATACTTCTTTGGATACCCCAAAGAAACGGCTTTGGGTAGAAGACATTTATATGTTTACAAGTGTGTAAGTATGCTAAGTGAATGATTCTTCTTTTTTAATATCTTATTTATCTATCCGTTTGTTTATTTATTTATTTATTTGAGAGATAAGGAGAGAGTGAGTGAGAGAGCATAAGCAGGGAGAGTGGCAGAAGGAGAGGGAGAAGCACGCTGCCCGCCAAGCAGGGAGCCCAACATGGGCTTCAGTTCCACAACCCTGAGATCATGACCTGAGCCAAAGGCAGACACCCAACCAACTGAGCCACTCAGGTACCCCTGAATGATTCTTTTTACCTTTTGGAGTGAGTCTTCAAGGATTAACACCCAGAAGCCACAGGGTCCATTCTATGGAGAGGAGAAAACATACTGTTTATTGCTTAGTGGAAGAGATTTTTCACTTTCTATCCTAGTTGGCTTCCGCAGGTGAGCTCAGCCATGTCAGTTAGAGTCCAAGATGGTGGCCGTGTATTGAAGCTGGAGGATATAATTTGGGGAACTGGGGAAGATGGTTTGCTTACTGGAAGAATGAAAAGCCGTGTTCAAACCATTCTGCTCCTTGTCAGTTCTGAGCTGTTCTGTGTTCAAACCAAAAAAAAAAAAAAAAAAAAAAATCCCTTATCTCAGGAAATTCAAAGATGTCTAAGACATGGTCCCCACCCATAAGAAACTCAATTGAGTGGTGACATGGGAATGTATACAGATTACTCTTTCTTCTGGTGCAGTAATTCGAATTTTAAGACTTTTCCCACTATAGTTAAATTGGCACATATATCCTAAGAGTGTTTGCAAAGATAATCTTAATGGCATTGTTTATTGGCCATACGGTGGAAACAACCTAATAGTCCTTTATCACAAATTGGCAAATGTACCATACATCATACACTTAGAATACTATGCTGCACTTAAAAGAAGGAAGTTATCTGTAGATCTAGGTGCACAATTCCCTCCCTCCCAAAAAGGTTCTCAGCGAGGCCTTTCCTGACCACTCAGTTTAAGGTTGCAACCCCATTTCTCAGTATTTCCTATCTTCCTATCACAATAACGCTCTGTACCATCTAGCACAATACATATGATGTTAACATAATACCTTAAATATATGCAAATGTGTACATACATAGAAACATATACAGTTGATCCTTAAACAGTGTGGAGGTTAGGATATACCAACCCCTCACACAGTCAAAAATCTGTGTATAGGGGCACCTGGGTGGCTCAGTGGGTTAAGTCTCTGCCTTCGGCTCAGGTCATAATCTCAGGGTCCAGGGATAGAGCCCCACATCGGGCTCTCTGCTCGGCAGGGAGCCTGCTCCACCCCCCCGCCCCCACCGCCTGCCTCTCTGCCTACTTGTGATCTCTCTCTGTCAAATAAATAAATAAAATATTTTTAAAAAATCTGTGTATAACTTTTGACTCCCCCAAACCTTAACTATAGGACTCATAGCCCACTGTTGACTGGAAGCCTTACTGATAACACAAACAGCCACTAACATATATTTTGTACGTGGTACATATTATATACACTATTCTTATAATAAAGTAAGCAGAGGAAAGACAATGTCAGTAAAAAACAGTCCCAGGGAAGAGAAAACACATTGACAGCCCTGTGCTGTGTTTACAGAAAACAGCAAGGTAAGAAAATGTGCGGCTATCCTCCCTTGTGTATGAGTCCTGCAGACGCATATGCTCCATTGAGGGCCTCTGGAGGGAGGGTCGAGACTGGGAAGAGCGGTCTCCTCTAGGGACAAGTACTATGGGATGTGGGTTTAAGAATGAGAGGGACACCTAGGTTTTACTGCATATCCTTTCAGAAACTCTGACATTTTTTTTTTTTACTATGTGCATATTTGCTTTTTAAGATGAGCTTTTAGAACCATCACTAGAGCTGAGGTCTGGCTGGTTGTGTGCTGAGCATATACGAGAGTGATACCTAGACTAATCATTTACAGTTTCAAATCCAGATGCCTACGGGGCTCAGGTGGTGATAACTGGTGTGGAAGTAGGCAGGGATAAGAAAAATACCTGGGAATACTGATCACATGCCTGAAATTATATGCTTTCTTCCATTTTTCTTGAAATACATAACATTCTTTGTCTATCTTTCACTTTCCACATTTCAGGAGACACTGTCATAAATATTTCTTTGCCCTAAAAAAACCAGAAGTGCCCATGCCATGGTAAATAGGTCTTGACTCTGGCCTCTACGGTGGTGTACCAAGAGCACCTGGCGGTCTACCAGCGGATGGCCTCTCTTCACCTCTCATTCGTGAGCAGGCAGGATTTCTGACTCTTTGTTGCCAGATCTTCTGAATTTTTAAGAGAAACAAGAAATTCAAAGTATTCATTTAAAATCTGCCATAGAATCAAGAGGGGTTTACCACAGGATTGTAAGTCTGATTCAACCCTCAAAAATCAATCACAGCAATTCATCACACTGTATGGTCGTATCAATAGATGCAAAAAAAGGCATTTGGCAAAGTTTGGCATCCATTTATAATAACAACTCAGAGAAAACTAGGAATAGAAGGGAACATAATAAAGATTATCTACGAAGAAGCTATAAGCCAACATCATATTGAATGTTTTCTCCGTAAGAGATCAGGAACTAGTCAAGGATATCCACTGTTATGCTCCTACTCGATATTGTACCAGAAGCCCTAGCAAACTCAATAAGTGTATAGAAAGAAATAAAAGATGCTCAGATTTGAAAGAAAAACAAAACTACCCCTATTCACAAACACTATGATTTCCTATGTGGAAAAAGCACAGGGAAACTACACAAAAGCTCCTAGAACCAAGTGCGTTTAGCAAGGTTGGAGAATAAAAGGTCAATATACAGAAATCAATTGTATTCCTTATGTGCTAGCAATGAACAAACTACTGGAAGTAAAATATTTTCGAACAGTACCATTTACAATAGCTCCCCAAAATGAAATTATAGACATAAATCTGACAAAATATGTGCAGGATCTGTACGCTAAAACTACGTAATGCTGATGCACGAGAACAAAAAAGGCCTAAATAAAGAGAAAGGCATATTGTGCCCCTAGAGCAAGAGTCAATATAGTTAACGTGTCAAGTGTCCCCAGATTGACTCATAGATTTGATCTGATCCCAATCAAAATTCCAGCAAGATTCCTTGTGAGGTACATTTATATGGAAAGATAAAGGAACTAGAATAGTCAAAGCAATTTTGAAAAAGAACAAAGTTGGAGGACTCACACTACCAAATTTTAAGCTTTACCATCAAACTATGGGAGTCAATACAGGGTGGCTTTGGTGAACACTGAGACTCACAGGCCAATGGAATAGAACCTGAAAATTCAGGAATTTTCTGGTGCACACAAATATCAACTGACTTTTAAATTTTTAACAATGGCTCAATGGAGAAAAGATAGCCTTCTCAGCGAATGTTGCTCTAAAAAACTGGATATCCATATGCAAAACAAACAAACAAACAAACAAAAAACCCACAAACACCTTGACCCACACCTCACCCTAGATAAAATTAATTTGAATTGTCCCACAGACCCAAGCACAAAACATGATACTATAAAACCCTTAGAAGGAAACATAGAACTAAATCTTCATGCTTTGGTTTAGTCAAAGACATCTTAAATTTGGCCTCAAAAGCACAACACACAAAAAAAATGATAAACAGAAAAATGATGGGGACTTTGGCAAAATGAAACACTTCTCTTTACCCATTTTTCCATGAAAAACACAATTAGGAGAGCAAACAGACAAGCCACAGGCTGGGAGAAATTATTTGTAAATCACATATGCAACGAAAGACCTTTATCTAAAATACATTTAGAAGAAAAAACCTTATAAACACAATAAGTAAATAAACAACCCAAAACAAAACAAACAAAACAAAACAAAACGAGGCAAGATATCAGAACAGACACTTCACCCAAGATCTATGGAGCTGAATAAACACAAGGAAAGATACTCAATGTCATTAGTTATTAGGGAAATGCAAATTAAAATAATAATGAGATATCACTACACATGTATTAGAATGATTCAAATAAAAAAAAAACAAACCACTGCTGACAGTACCAGTGTCCGTGAGGATGCCAAGAGCCAGGAATTCCCATGCACGGCGGGAGGGAGTGCAAAATGGCACCGTCGCTCTGGAAAACACTCCGGCAGTTCCTGAAAAAGTTAAAAACACACTTACTGTATGATCCAGCAATCCTACTTCCAGGTATTTATAGCAAAGGACTGAAAACACATTCATCTGAAAAATTGAACACAGCCTAGAGCAGCCTTATTCATCATTGCCCCAAAATAAGAGCTCAAGTATCCTTCAGTGGACGAATGGACAAACGGTGGTGCAGCCATACAATGAATGCTATTCAGAAATTAAAAGGAGCAAATTGGTGACATACACGACATAGATGAATCTCGAATGCATTATACTAAGTAAAATAACTCAGTCTCGAAGGGGATGTAACAGTATGGTTTTACTTCTATGACATCCTAGAAAAGGCAACACCGTGGGAACAGACAGCAGAGCTGGCTATGAGAGGTTGGAGGGAGGACAGGGCTGGGTTATAAGGGAGAAGCCTGAAGGAATCCTCTAGAACTTTGGACTGGTTCTAGACCCTGTGTACAATGGGTGCAAGAATGCATGTATGTGTCAAAACTCATACCACAAAGAGCGCACACCCAAAAAAGTGAGTTGTACTGTAGGTGAATTTACAGTATGAACAAATTACTTTTTAAAAGCAGAAGAAAAAAAAAAAAAGAACGCTGGGTCAAATTAAACAAAGGAAAAATGGATACTTTGGAGACCAGATGAAACCCATCTGTAGGCCTAGTCCCAGCCATGAAATTCCCAATTCACATTCTCTGACTTGAGCAAATAGTCTGTCCAAGACAGAGTGTACTTAAGACTTGATTTGACCCAATTTCTTAACATGAAGTCCAGAGAGGGAGAGGTAGCTGCCAAAGCCACACAGCTAACCCACGCAGGGCTAGTCCTGAGGTCAAGTTGTCTCACTCCTACTCCTGTACGGTGCGTCTTTTGATAACAGTTGTAGAGAGTTGAGCCTGCATGACACCCCAAAGTATAACATAACTCCCAAACACTGATTTTTTTTTTTTTTTGAGGAAGAATAGCATGGGCAAGAAATGGACCTCATGGAGGGGGGGCAGAAAGGGCAAACTCCTTAAGGTTCAGCATTTACAAGAAGTATATTAAAAATTATGACCTCAACAAATGACTCCAGTGAAAGTCTGCGGCCAAGAGACCTAGAACGATTTAACTGTTGAAATAATTCTGTCAAAAAAATTAGTAGTATTACAGGGAAGGCTGTGAGCCCTGACGGGTCCCCAGCAGAGACGTGTCCGTGCTGGGCTGCTATCGATTCTGAAACAATCTTGTACATGATAAATGAGAATGTGCTTAGGAGAGGATTCAGTCACGAGAGCCCCCAGATCAATCAGCTTGTCAACTGGCAGAAGAAATTCAATTTTTATTCTTAGTAAACTCTTATTTGGTGGCAGACCATTGTTTCTGTGGAAATTGCTTCACAAAGGCCGAGGGGCAGGCATGAGAACACGGGAAAAGATCATTTTTTCAAAGCATGTTAAAAGTGAAGATTTGGGTTTGATGACCGGGACTGAGGAAATGTGATTATAGGGCAGTAGTTTCCACAGCCTGTCTTTGCCCAAAAGGATTAGCTAGGGCCAATTCTCTCTGTCCTGGACACAATGGATTTTCTTCTCCATCATCAGGGCCCACCATCTTGGAAGAAAATTCCCTTAAGAATGGGCACCCCAGGCTTTGCAAACAAAACTCAGTGACCCCATGACAGAATGGGGATTCTAGGGACACCTTCCATTCCCTTAGTTTAAACCCTGTGAAACTGCCACTTTAGTAAGTTTAAAGGAAAAAAAAAAAAAGTCAAACTCAGCAATTTTATGTGGTTGACTTAAATAATTCTTCTCTCCTCTGTTGTCTTACTTTGCCATGATATTAGGAATTTCTAGGCAGTTTTTCTTCAGTTAACCTTTTGAAGTCACCTAAGAAATTAGCTTTTGGCCTGGGACTAAGGTCTACGATTCTTAACTTCCAGACCAAAGTCCTTTACACTAATCTTTGATGCCTCCCTCCAGAGAGACAGATGTTTCTCCATTTAGCTGTCAGACCTCAAGTCAATATCTACACTGTGTATACGTATACGCAAATCCATATCTACATACACAGAGCAGGCATATGGAGCACCCACACTGTGCCAGGCCATGGGCAGTGTTCTCTTGGTGTTCTGACAGTCTGGTTGGCGACACAGACATTAAACCAATGGAAGAGGTCACCAAGTAATTAGCAGCGTACACAGCGCTACAAAGTCCACACTCAAGAATACTGTGCAAACAGCACATCACAAAGGACCTAACGTAACATGAGGGATAAACAAAACATCCCGGAGGACGGTGCTCCTAAATTTAGACATGAGGGATACAGGGGAGCAAGAAGGGCAAAGGTACAGTGAGGAAGGAGTCTAGTGGTGTCTAGAGAGATCATTCCAGAGAAAACTGCACGTGCAAAGGTA
The DNA here is from genome assembly GCF_963455335.1 of Martes martes. Classification (NCBI taxonomy): domain Eukaryota; kingdom Metazoa; phylum Chordata; class Mammalia; order Carnivora; family Mustelidae; genus Martes; species Martes martes. The sequence continues at coordinate 31,121,930 of NC_137905.1, read as the reverse complement.
CAGAGGTGGGAGCTGACCCAGCTATCGGGAGACAAAAGAAGGTTCGTATGCCTAGAAAAGAGAAAACAAGAGGGGATGTATTATAAGATAAGGGTGGTGAAGAGGGCAGCCCTGGATCCTAGAGGATCCTGAAGACCTGAGATATTCATCCATTCCTTTTCTATAATCCTTGGGCGAGGAGTTCCCTGAGCTTTCTATCTTATTCAGGCATACAAAACTAGAAGAGCAGGGGGACAGGAAGGGTGAAGAATCAGCTGTTTTTCAGGCCTCCTTAAGAGAAAATTGAGCCCAGATATTCTATCAAGAATGTCTCTGGGGGCACCTGTCTGCCTTCAGCTTGGGTCATGATCCTGGGGTCCTGGGATAGAGCCCTGTGTCCAGCTCCCTGCTCAGGGGGGAGTCTGCTTGTCCCTCTCCTTGTGCTGCTTCCCCTACTCATGCTCTCTCTCTCTCTGGTAATGAAACTCTGTAATAAAAAAGATGAATGTCTCTGAAGTTTTCTTGCTTCAAAGCAATTAAAACTCAACCATCCAGAGCCAGCTGTTCCATAGACTGGCAGGCCTCAGGCTGTTCCCACATTCTGCCCCCACTTCCACCCACTGTGGTCACTGCTCCTTCCTAAGTGCTCATGATGACACAGTGGCCCCCGCAGATACTTCCAAACTCTTGCCAGGAACTCAGCCACTCTGTTCAAGCAAGGATTCCAGGCCCACTCCACCCAACTGTCCAAGAAGACGTAGGTAGTGTTGAAGAACTTGACCGAATATTTTCTCCACCAATCCCACACAGAGACAGTGTGCTGAGGAAATGGATGCCTGATGCTTGAGCCAACAAAGGGATTAAATCTTCCTTCCAATCATCAAGAAGCCTGACGTCAATGACCAAGAACACGGGCTTATACAGTATTCATTACCCTTGGGGAAAATAAATGGAACTCTACCATTACCGAATTTGTCAAAATTAGACACTGACACAAACAACCTTCACTTATGTGACTTCCTTGAGACCCATTAAGTGAAAAGTCACAGAAATTTCATCAAAGAACATGCAACTGACTTGGACCAGATGAAGGCCCCTGAATTGAAGCATGATGGAAGTATCTCTCTGATGAGAGTTAAGATTCAGGCTGGCTTTTCCAACACATTTGCAATCTCTTCCTCTAGCCAACAGTACAGTACCTCCATCTGTTGAGCTTGTCTTACTCTTTCCAGAAGCTATACTAGAATGTCGTCGTCGTCTTCTTTTTCTTCTTCTTCTTTTTAATTTCCCACTCTTCCTAATAAAGTGAGATCTTATATCCTCCCATCCCCAAAGGAATGAACCATGCCAATACAGTTTGGGTTTATTTGAAGAAATGGCAATGAAGAGACAACTTGCTTACTGGATAATTTGATAAAAGCTAACCTCATTCCTAATTTTGAAAATGACCTATTTTTAGGGAGTTTTTAAGGCTGAAACATCCAGATAATGAACTTAACCATGCAAAGAGACTCCTCAATATTACCCTTAGCCCTGAGCCTCATCCTTCAAAGTGTCTCAACTCTGGCCTCCTCTGGCCAAAATACCACTGAGGCCAAGGACTTGGACCTGTGCTGGGTTCTTTGTCTTCTCTGGACCACACTGCATGGAGCCAGGATGCTGATAGCCCCTAACCAGTCATGCCTGAGTGCTTCCTAGGCTCTGTTGTTCCTGGGGTGGGTGGCCCCACTAGTGTGCACACACCTAGGCCTGAAAGGGTGGCTCCTTAAAGAGAGAGAGGAAGAGAAAGAGATTAGGAATATAGGCCAGACTGTCCACACTCAAAAGCTAGAGGCTCCGTCCATATGGGAGGAAGCCAGAGAAGGAAAAGAAAGTAGATTGTGTGTGTGTACCACAGGTTGGAGCTAGAAGTTCATTCTCAGGGAACTGCCACACTCTGTTGTGTGACTTTGAGAAATCGTGCTTTATGTCTGTCAAGGACAGAACATATTAAACAGTTTGTTAGCGGGGCACCCTGGTGGCTCAGTTGGTTACCATCTGCCTTCAGCTCAGGTCATGATCCTGGGGTCCTGAGTTCGAGTCCCATGTTGGGCCCCCTGCTTCTCCCACTCCCTCTGCCCTTTCTCGTGTGCTCACTCTCACTCACTCTATCCCACAAATAAATAAACAAAATCTTTTTTAAAAAGTTTGTTAGCTTGATTTGTAATTTTAAATATTGAAACATATGGTAGATAGGCCTCTTTTGCTCCTTCCCCCAAGTCCCAACAACTGTTACAAGGGAGCCAGTGGTCTTTGTATCAGTTATATTGTCCTTTGTTGCCTGTTTAAGATAACACTGGTAGTCCACAAATAAGACTGCTTTTCTGTCTGGTTTCAGATAGTTGTATTTAAAATTCCATGTATTGGGGCACCTGGGTGGCTCAGTGGGTTAAGCCTCTGCCTTCGGCTCAGGTCATGGTCTCAGAGTCCTGGGATTGAACCCCACGTTGGGCTCTCTGCTCAGCGGGGAGCCTGCTTCTCCTTCTCTCTCTGCCTGCCTCTCTGCCTACTTGTGATCTTCTCTCTTTGTTAAATAAATAAATAAATAAAATCTTCTAAAAAAAATTCCATGTATCATGATGGTTGAATAAGTCATTCAAGGATAGACTATGCTTGATACATATAGTATATAAATTGTGTATATGTGTGTATGTGTGTTGAGTATAAAAGGAAAAAGTCTGTTCCTCTGTTCTCTACTCTAGAATGTTCACAATACTTCTGGTCACCAAACAAGTTGATTTTTTTCCCCACCAACTGTTCTCTGACACAAACTGGGGGTCCTACAGTTCAATCCAGTTCTAACACTAGCCACCTGGAGTTCACACAGACCCACTGACTAAGGGCTCAGTCCCACAAAACTGGCCCCACCTCAGATAACAATCACAAGTCCCAGGCTGTCCTTCCAACCAAACAGCTATATGTAATGGATACAAAACCCCCTCACTGGGTTTGATAGTTTGCTAGAACTATAACACATTGTTATAAAGGATATGATAAAGGCTACGGATGGACAGCCAGATAAAGAGGTACATAGAGCAATTTCCAGAAGGTGCTGAGTGTACAAGCTTCCATCCCCAGGAAGTTAGGGTGTATCACCCCTTGGTATATGCAAGTGTTCACCAATTGGAAGTTCTCCAAACTATGTAGCTCAGGGATTTTTGTGGAGGCTTCATTAGATAGCCCTGATCATTAATTCAATCTCTAGCTCCTCTCCTTCCCAGAGGATAGCAGGTGGAGCTGAAATTTCCAAGCTTCCAATCATGCTTTTGTCTGAGGACCAGCCTCCATCCTGCAGCTTTCCAGGACCCCAAGAGTCACCTCATCAAAACAAAAATTCTCCTATCACCCAAGAAATTACAAGGAATTTCAGAGCTCTGTGTTAGGAACCAAAGTCAAAGAACAAATATCAGAAGAAAAGATGCTCCTAGTACCTTTACTGCATAGGAAAGTTCAAAGGTGTTAAGACCTCTGCCCAAGAGTTGGGGATGAACACTGAAGTATAGATCTCTTACTATGTCATGAGATCACAATGGATAAATACCGAAGTGGTCTTTGAAAACCCATCTACATTCCAAATTGGTTGCTTCGGAAAAGAGATGACCTTGTGATCACTTGAGGTATGTGAGTTCAGAGTGTTACAGCTGAGGAGAAGCACGTGCAAAATGCTCTATATGGAGATGATTAAAGGCTCCAGTAATTGTGTGTATTTGGGTTTTATTAAACACATTGTAGAATGAAAGCCATGTGTAGGATGATTCTGACCATGCACAGAACCAGAACCACCTGTAGATAAGCAGGAAACGTCTAACTCCAGAGGTGCCCAGAAGGCTGGAAAGCCTTTGCCTTTTAAGCCTCAGAGACTTGCCTCACACAGAGTTTGGTTCCCCCGTTCAAAATCTCCTGGAGTGGTCCCCATCCATCCTCTTCCTTGAAACAAGGATGGGTGGTGGAGAATGGATGACACAGAGATCAAAGACCATAGGAAACCTTGAACAAACCAAGGGCTTTGAGAAAATAGTGCATTCTGCTTCTCTGGCTCTGTAGGAAATAGGGAGAGTATTTCATTTCAAGCCTGGGTTTTAACATGAAAAATGGCCCATATTCTTTATCCATTAAACTACTAGTACATCCCAGCATTGTGGGTCTTAATAACATTTCCTTAAATAACTGTGAAAGCCTATTGGTTTTATTTCTTCCAGAAGAAAAACAAAATTGAAACGAGGAAGATATAACATATTGGACTCAGGGATCAAGCTAATTAAAATTGTAAATGCCAATAATGATATCTGACATTTCTTTTCAACAATAACCAATTATTGTAAGCACTCCCCCAATAGCTATTAAATATAGCACTACAAACCTCATTTTTTCACATTTGGAATATCCAACACAGATCATTTGTCCTAGCCCCTTCCATTAGTCTATGTATAAATATATATTCAGGGAGTGGTATGGCTTATGTTTTGTCTAATTTGGGTATCACATTCCATGCTGAAAGCAATATTAAGTTACATTTAGGAAAACAGGAATATTATACGTTAAAAACCAGAATAAAGCCACACATCTGGTATATTTTAGTTGTGGGATATGTAATATCTCTATCCTTCCCAAATTCTGTCTACTGGAAACCAAAATGAACAACTTGAGGAAGTGTTTCCTTTCTGTTGTAACTTGAGACCTAAACAGAGAGCTTGGTGAACAGATTGAAAATGGATGTGAAAATCATTAGCTATTAGAACAAGAAGATTAGAGATTACAGCCTAGGGAAGAAGTGATTCCATTTCTGAAGGGTCAGGGAGAACATCTTGGGATACGTGGGGCCCGGAGGGAGTTTCCTGAAAATATCCCAGAGGAGCCAGCGGTGAGCACGGACACTAGAAGATGAACAGACCCAGATGAGACCAGAGTGTAGACTGCAGCAGCTCTGTTTTAGAAGTGGGGGGCTATGGGGGGCAGGCTTCTTTCTGGTCCTCACTGTTTATTCCAGACTCCCACAGTCTTGTTGAGTGAGACATACAGTCACAAAGTAGAGAATGGTTTCTCTGGTTGAAGGAAATGTGCAACTGTCTACTGGATTGTGTGAAAACCCCCAAATAAATTAGGTTTTCATTCAACAGAATGGGAATATTTCAATATTGGTCACTGAGTGGTACTCAGGGAGTAGAAGGAGATAAGGGAACAACATCTGATGAGTCCAGATTTATCTCCAATCTTGAGATCTCTCATTTATTTGTGAAGAAAATCTTGTGAGAAAACAAGCATGATCAGGTTCATCTTGGAGATGAGGGAATTGAGGCTTTAGAGGTCTATGAAATCTTTCCAAGAAAATATAGTTAGTAAATGGCAGAGATGGGTTTGATTCAGGTGCCCCCCTACCCCGAGACTCATTCTCTATCCCCCTCCCCCTTGATGACAATTCTGCAGTGACACACTCCTTTCTGTGCCTTAAATGTGCCAAGGACCTTCCTTCTGCAGAGGCTTTTCACCTGGTGTTCCCTCTGCCTGGAAGGAGGGCTTCTTTTCACGGGTCTGCTTCGTCCTCTTCTGTCCATCCTTGTTCAAGAAATCTCCCTACCCGCTCTGCCCAGAGCCCAGCCACTCTGCACCACCTTTCTGGTCTACCTCCCTTTCCAGCACTTCTCTCTCTTCTCTTTTTTATGCTGGTGCTCTCTGGCAAATTTTCCATCAACTTGACTAGAATGTCAGCTCCTTGAGCACACATCAGTATCCTCAAGGCCTGGCACAGTGTGTGGTACACAACAGGTACTCTCATTCGACATCTACTGAATAAATTAGTGAATGAATGAATGAGAGGGGTTTCCAATTCAGGTTTATCTAAATCTGAAACGTGAGTTTAATCTACCCCACAAGGCTGGCTCTTTTGACAAAGCACAGAGGCCTTGAAGTAAATGATATACCTGGAATAATGACTGTGACAGTGTTCTAGAAGGTTGATGAGGGTGGTTAGTACTTTTTCCTTGCCCAGAATTTCTGTGAGGGACAAGTGACCACAAGAGTCCTCTCTAAAACTCATGGGAAATTGAGATAATGAAGAAAATTTCACTTGGAGTCAAAAATCCTTCAGGAAAGGAGGAAAGGGAAATTTTAAAAAGGAGTAAGAACACACATACAAAAAGTCTCTCTTTGTCTCCATTTAGTTCAGCCAAATAATAGCAAATAATATTTGTTTCATTTTATTGGACAGCTGTGATGAACCAGGCATGATCCTAAACCCGTTGTGTGTGCATTATTTCATTTACATGATCATCACAACACCACAATGAAATTGCTGCTATTAGAAACTGAAGCTCAAAGACATCAAGCAGCTTGCCCAAGGTCACATAGTTTCTAATACAGGTATGCTGTCTCCAGTGCCTATGACAGCCTAAAGTATTGGAAATACCTCAGATCCATTCTGGTGAGGAGAAGGAGAAGTAGGAGAAGGAGATACTCCAAGGAGAAGACTAACATGGACAATGTCCCAGGCTAACTAAGATCCTTACAGCACAAGTATGGCTAACCCCAGACAAATTTCTTACATGTGCCCCAAACCCATAGTGTGGAAGCTGTCTACACAGTCCAAAATGAGGATAGAAGCAACTGTTACCTGCCTAGCTCATTCTTAACTTATTGCTTCCCAAAGAGAGGATCCCAACAAAGTTTTGCGGAAATCTTAGCCATAAACCAGTAATTTTGGCTTTGGCCATTAAAACGAATTCCACAGTGTCTCCTAAAAAAAGAAGAGGCAGTCCCCAAATTTAGTGATCTCTAGGCTCTCTGAACAGGGACACAATCAAATCTGTGTTTACTGTCTTTCCATGGCTTAGCTGGCTGCAGATGATTTTCCCAGAAGCCCAAGGTCTACGGTGCTAAGGCCAATCCTTGTGTAAACCCTGTGCCTCCTAGCAGTATCTCCCCAAAAATGCATATTCATCTCATTCATCCTCCACTTCATACCCCTGTGGCCCTACCAGGTGCAGGAACATAACTCATAAGAAATATTAACATTAGCTGTTTATCATGGAGCTTGCAAAACAGAAAAGCAATAAAAGTGCAGGCACACTCACTCAATTACCATTGAAATAGATATCACAAAAATTATTCAGTGTCAGAAATCTAATTTTGTATGATATTTCTATATATTTCCACTGCTAATTTTTCTTCCCTCCAGTATTAGTGAATTAATATGCTTCAAATGCCCCTCTAGCTACCCTGGGAAAAAAAAATACTACTTATTTAGTTGAGCTACCCAAATCCATTAGACAAATTTCCTTTACAGCAAAGCATTGATGAATGAAATGTCTCATGCTAATGTAAGAATAATCAATTTAGAATGCTTATGACAATTAACAAAGCTGAAGATACGCCTTGAAGGCTCCATGCTTTGTCAGCCCTGATTTGGATTAAACTTGCGCTAATGGGATCATTTTTCTTCCAAAAGGTATTCTTTTTAGGCAGACCTATCAATTAATATGAATTATGCATGTATAAAAGTACTAATGTCATTAATTAGACAAATTAATTTTTATGATGCAGTGGATAGACTAACACTAGATTATATGTGATAACTTCCCCACGGCGCCCGCCGATTTGAAATAAATGAATAGTTTATATTTGTGTGCTTTCCAAAGACTCAATCGGGATTAATCAGGCTGGTCTGTGGGCGGGAGATGGTTGAGATGCCACATATTCTTGATGGTCTTCTTAGCCAGAGGGGTCACTTCTGAGACAGCAGAGCCCAGATTTTAATAGTGAGAAACTTTAGAATAATGTTACATGGGGTCATTTGGAAATTAGTAAACTGTAACCATTTATTCTGGCAAGCGTTTTTTGATTCTCTCCCCCAAATTTACATGCCGCTGCCCAAGTGGGCTAAGAAACAAATAAAGCTCGGGAGATAAAGAGTGGAGAAAAGGGCATCTTCCTATTGTCGAATTGGCAGACATAGCTCATTAATGTTGGTCAGATTTGACTGGTACGAAATTTACCTTCTAACTGTGACTCTAAGTTAAGTATTAGCTTTGTTCATCCTCAAATCCATGCAAACGTTGATATCCCTGGCCCAGTATATAATCTAAAGTGTATGGTGATGAGGATGATGGGAGGTCCAATATTTGTGAGATCATCATCTCCTTGCTTTTGTGCCTTGCAATAAAGCTTATGATTACAATGAAATGACCACCACTAGGAAAGTAAATCCCAAAATTATTTTGCTCATGGTAAGCCTTTTTATTCTTTTTAGTTCTTATTTTGCAAGAACTCGAAACATGGGTTTGTTTTTAAGTTTTGTAACTAGGATAATTGATGGCTTTGATGATGCATCTGAAGTCACACTGGTACTTCCCATCACGCAAGGCTGGCGGGAATTAAAGCAAGCTGTTGTGACTGGGGAAATGGCTCAAAGTTCAAGAGGTCAAAAGTGATCTCTCCTTCCTGGTTCACATAGTTATTGTCTAGACCATGGTAAATGCTTAATAAATGCAGGTTGAAAAAAATTAAGTAAAAGTATTCCTTTAGCTAAAGTCTTTTTTGGGGGGGGGAAGGGGGACAAAGGGGAGGCAGAGAGAGAATCTTAAACAGGCTTCACACCCAATGCAGAGCCTGATGTAGGGCTCAATCTCATCCCCCTGAAATCATGACCTGAGCCAAAATCAAGAATCGGATGCGTAACCGACTAAACCACCCAGGTCCCCTTAGCTAAGATCTTAACATGGGATCTAAAAACACAAGGCCATCATAGAAATGCAAAGGACATTTGCTCTGTATGCCCAAGGTTCTTTGTTACACGAATGATGGTATGGCATGACCATTAAAAGCAAACCCTTTGAAGACCAAAGGTCTTTGGTTCAAATCATGGATCTGCCATATCCTGACTGAGCAATCCTAGGGGTTTGATGCTGTCTCACTGCATGGTCGTAAACCTTTAATGATGTGTGATCAGTGATTACACATGGCACCTGCCCCATGAAGAGGAATTGGTGTCTTTACTACTCAGAGCAAGGCATAAAAGGTAATGGTAAGTCTTAGAGAAATGTGGCCACTCTCCATAACCAAATACTTCCTTGGGCAAATATGCCATTGAGTAGTAGGATGGGTACAAGCTCTACTAAAAAGGTAGGGGATGGCATCCTATCCTCTCATTCAATCCTGATGACACGTCCATCTTCTGGTAAGAAGTAGATGAGAGAAGAAAAAATGATTACGATAACAGAACTTGGGTCAGACTGCCTGCGTTCAAATCTCACTCCCACCATGTACCAGCAGTGTAATCTTGGGTAACTTGGCTGTACTTCTCAACATTTCTTTTCGTTGCCTATAAAACAATGATGGTAGTGTTGATTTTTAACAAATAGAATTAAATGAGTTAAAACTTCCAAAGTACTTAAAACAGGACAGGCACATGTATGCAAGTAATCAATAAATAAAGGAAAACTACTTGGCATCTACTGAGTTCTAGATGTCTTATACACACTGTCCAATTTAAACTTCACTATATGCTCGGGAGGTAAGTATACATAATTTCATTTTACAGATGAGCAGATTGGGGCCCAGAGCATTTATCTTGGTCAGTGTGAACCAACTGGTAAGTAGAAGAGGAAAGATTTGAACTGAGGGTTATCTGAGAAGTTATTACATAGGAGGGAGAAGTGCTGGGAGAGTCGAGTCTAGGATTTAGGAGAGGAAAACCTCTTCCTATGGCAAATCCTACAACTCATCCAAAAGGGGGAGCATGCAGGTCATGAAGGTAAATATTGGGTAGATGGGATAATAGTGATAGCTCCCCTGGTGATGAGTGAGGCACACCCCTGTGGGATAGATATTATTAATCTCTTCATTTTATAGACGTGTTAAATAATTTATATTAGATCATAGCCCTGACACCAATACTGATTCATCTTATTCCTTAGTCTATATTATTAACCCCTACACCATAAGACCTAATGATTTATAAGTAAGTAATGATATACCAACTGGGGACTCCAGATATCAAGGCCCTACCTTCCAGGCATGTATCTTATCTCCCTACTCTTCTCTTATAGTTAACTGTGGCCACTGGGACTCTATGATTACCCCCCACCCACTAGTTTCTGGAGGAGGAGGAGAACAGTAGTTTGTAGAAGTGAAGCCTACACATACAGAAGGAACCAACCAGGACTAGTCCAGCAAAATAATGGTAGATTCTGCCCACAAAGGGTCTTACTTCATAAAATCTATCAAAAAGATTAGCTTCCAAAGGTGAAAGGCAATAATCCAAATCATATTTGCAAACTTCTTCAAGGTCTGTGATATCGGATACTTTTTTTTTAATGGGGTTAAGTTCCTAGAGCAGGTACTTTTATTTTTCTGTCTAGTCTTGGTTTCAGTTTAGAGATGTTCATGGTCCTGAGGCAAGCCAAGGATACTAAATTCCTGGATTTTGGTTGGAATTGGGAGCCAGAGGGATGAAGCATGCTTGATGCCATTGGAGGCTACCACTTTGAGAGGGCCTACCAGAGAATGAAGCACACGGTAGAGTAGAACCTAAAGCTGGGGCAAGAGAGAAGGAATGCTCACAACATCATCTGAACTCTGGGATGTATTCTTATCTGAGCCACATGACCCTAGACTTTCCAACTATGTGAACGACTGCATTACCATTTTTGTTTATACTAGTTTAAGTCAGGTTTCTATCACTTGCATTTGAAAGGGATCAGAATAATACAGAAATAATACATCAGAAATGAACATTAACAGTTTCTAAGAGCAAATTTTGAGATTCATTTGAAAATCACTAATTCCCTAAACTATTCCTAGAGGCTCACTCTCTGAATGAGGCTACCTTAGAGAATTTGTGTTTGTAGTTCATTCTTGGCTAAAAAATCACTTTAGACATAATAACATAAGGAGTCTTTTAGTAAGATTTGTTGATGTTTCCTTTGGTTGTTTTTGCAAAGGAGGACACAGAACTCCTTGGGCCAAATATAGAGAAGGGTTTCCTGGGAGAGTGAAATCACCATTGATCTAGATGGCTCCAACACCAGGGACTAAATATTCACAGGAAATGGCTACTTAGGAACCAGGATCCACTTGTGTCTACATTTCTTCCTCTCTCAATATGTGTAAGTGTTCAATTTCACAACAGTCTTCATTTTATAATTAGTCTGAATATGAAAAGTTTCCCGTGATCCTGAGAAGTGAGCAGATGAACATGTTCCATTGACTACTTAAGAGAATCATCAATAAGATTAACAAAGTTCCTTTCAGTCATTCATTTCATTCTGTGAACAAGTATTGAGTGATACTCTTGTTTCCTCCTGCCTCTCCACAACAGCCTGACAGCATCATCCCTTGGCTTTAAAACAAGGGGACAGCTCTAAAGCCATAGAGATTTGGGTCAGCAAGACCCTTTGGGCAAAATGCTCCACCAAGAGTCTTTCCATTTTTTTTTTTTTTTTACTCTTTCCTTTTTTGACCAGTTTTATTTTCCTAAAACTTCAAAATAGGGTCATGGTGAAGATTGTGCTCTTTGGAGCCTAATGACCTGAACAATATCCTTGCTTGATCACTTCTTAGATGCAGGCAAGTTTACCTTCATGTTATCTGTGCAGTAGAGAGAGTGATGAGAGCCAACAAGCTCATTTGACCAGCTATGGAGCGTGAACTCTCTACTAACAAACCAGGCAGTCTCTTAAGTTGCCTTGAGACACAGGTGCAAAACAGACAAAATTCCTTACTCTCATGAAACTGATATTCTAGTCCATCTTGGCACCATCTTGGAGGGATTCTATGAGCTGGTGCTTGTAAAATGATTAGCGCTGTGCCTGACACATACTGAGAGCTCAAGAAGTGTCAGCTTTTGTTGATGTTATTATTGACAGCTATGGCTATAGTTGGTTATGTCCTCCTAACTGCATTGTAAGGATCAATTTCTCCCACCTGGCCCTGCCTACTGCTAAGAACTCAAATTCCCAAATCCCAGACTGCATCTTGTCAGAAGAGGCTCCAAAACTAAATGCTAGTTATTTCTGTCAGAGTCTCTCCAAGCTCCCAGAAGACTTGGTGACTCCTTTGCACCCCCAACTCATGACAGTGAAAGTTTCTTTTCCCAAATGCATCCCGCATTTTTTTCAGTGCTCCGAGGTTCATTGTTTAGGCACCACACCCAGTGCTCCATGCAATATGTGCCCTCCTTAATTCCCACCAACATGCTCGCCCAACCTCCCACCCCTCCAAAACCCTCAGTTTGTTTCTCAGAGTCCACAGTCTCTCATGCTTCATCTCCCCCTCTGATTTACCCCAATTCACTTTGCATTCCCCATTTTTTTTGGTGTGTGCTCTGTGCGGAAGGAACAGCGCACTGTGGGATGAATATAAAGGGAAGGGAAGAATGACAATAATTCAGCAGTGCAAGCCTTCCTTGTTGGCCAAAGGGAATCACTGGGTTTTGGGGAAACCACAGGCTCAGCTCTCACTATCTTATTCTCCAAGAGCACACCTGCCAGCTAGACACTAGGTATACAAAATCCAGGGGTCTCCAGGGGTCTCTATCACCAAAAAATTCTCCTACCTCACCTCTAAGAAACTATTTTTACCTTTTATACTTAAATCTCTGACCAAACCTCTTTCTTGACTTTGGTGGGAAATAGAAGCCAAGATTTGCTTCTTTTTCTTCATGGATATCCAACTGGCCTGGCACCCATTTATCAAAATGTTCACTCTTTCTTGATTGCACTAAAGTATTACATTTGTCCATTGGATCTGGGGTTTTGGGACATCTATCTTGTTTCATTATTTGTATGTCTACTATTTGAAAAAAAAAAGCATACTCTTCGTTACCATTGCTTTGTAATGATGGTGATATCTGGAAGTGTAAATTCCTTATTCTATTTTTTCTTCAAACTGGTTTCACTATACTGACCCTCAAGAGGAATTGCTTTACTTTGTAAATAGATTTTTTGATTATGCATATTGTTTCTTTACTAGATATATGGTTTATCATATATTCTACTTTGTTTGTTATTTTTTTGGTTGTGTTTTGTATTAGTTTGCTGATTCTCTCCAAGTTTTTAAATGCTATTAGTTTAAATGCAGGCTATTTTAAATTGTCAGAGTAATTTCTTACTATCCTTTTATTCCTACTGTCAGTGATTTGTGACCTCTGTGTGTGTATGTGTGTTGTTGTTGTTGTTGTTGTGGGTCCCCAAAACCACCCTCAGTATCCATAATTTCCTGGTAGGGCTCGCAGGGCTCAGTAAAGTTGTTATATTCATGGTTGCGGTTTATTATAGTGAAAGGATACAGATCAAAATCAGCCAAAGGAAAAGGTACACGAGGACAAGTCCAAGAGAAACCAGGTGCAAATTTCCCAGTGTTCTTGCCCAGTGGAGTCACACACATGCATTTGGTTTTCCCAGCAATAATGTGCGACAATACGTGCAAAGTGTTATCCACTGGAGATGCTCACATGAGCCTTGGGGTCCAGGGTTTTTATTGGGCATCACTCATGTAGGCATGAGGCACGTGTGAGACTAACTTCAGCTCCTCAGTCATACTCCTGCTCCCTGTCTGAAAAGCAGGTGCTCACCATAAATTACATTGGCAGTGTAAACGATCTGATCAGACTGGTACTGCATGGCCCAAGGCCTCAGACCTGTAACACTCTTATCAGGCAGAATATTCTAGAATATTCTTCTCAGAGCTCATCTCCCAGGAGCTAGCTAAGAGCCTGTACTGAATGCAGGCCTTTCTTACAAAGGTGCAGAGTTTGGGCAACCCAAGTCTGTTGGATCATCTTTTCCTGCATACTTTCTTTTCTTGATCATCTCCATTCTTGTCAAGTTTTACCATTATATTGCTCTTTTTAAAGAAAATTTTTTTTGCTTTGTTGATTCTCTTTTTTTTTTATTAATTTCTGCCATTTGCTAGTTCTATCATTCTTATTTTGAATATAATTTGCTCCTCCCCCCACGACCCCCCCAAATTCTTGACATGGATACATTTATTTTCAATCTATCTTTTTTTAATATTTTATTTATTTATTTGACAGACAGAGATCACAAGTAGGCAGAGAGGCAGGCAGAGAGAGAGGGGGAAGCAGGCTCCCCGCTGAGCAGAGAGCCCGATGCGGGACTCCATCCCAGGACCCTGAGATCATGACCTGAGCCGAAGGCAGAGGCTTAATCCACTGAGCCATCCAGGCGCCCTTTCAATCTATCTTTTTTAACAAGTGCCTGTAAGGCCATCAATCTCACACTAAACATGGTTGTAGCTGCATTCCAAAATGTTTACTATATTGTACTTTTCTTAAGCTCAAAGTATTTTCTAATTTCTATTCTGATGTTTTCCTTGATGCCTGTTATTTATAAATGCACTCTTTAATGCCAAATGTTTGAGGATTTTCTAATAATTAAAAAATTAATATCTAGGTTAATTGCACTGTGGTCAAAGAACATACCATAGATAATATCAATCTTTGAAATTCATTGATATTTGCCTTACAGCCCCAAATAGGTAAATATTCCATATTTACTTAAGAAAGAATATGTATCTTGCAGTGTTACAGTTGTGGGTGCAATATTCTGTAATGTCATGTAGTTTGGGTGGCTCATGTTATAATTTCTTAAACATTCATTTTCCAATGATTGAGAAAAGTACATTAATATCTCCAACTCTGCTTATGTGTTTTAGGATTTCTTCTTTTTAATTCTGTTGATACTTGCTTTGTGTACTCTAATGCTCTGTTTTAGGTACATAAAAATTTAAAATTGTTCTTTTTTCCTGATGTATTACATCCATTTAATATTGTGAAATATCCCTCTTTATTACTTACTTTTGCATAAAATCTACTTTTCTGATAATCGGCCTAGCTACACCAGCTTTCTTTCGGTTGATGGTTGAATAGTATGTCGTCAATGGTATATAGTTTCACCCTATCTATACCCTTACATTCAAGTTTTGTCTTGTAAGCTGCATATAATTAGGTTTTGAAGTTTTATTCAGTCTAACAATCTTTGTCTTTTAACTGGGACATTTAGCCTGAATATATCAGATGTAATTACTGACATGTGTGTTTATATCTACCATCTCAGTTCTTTTGTTTTCTATTTGTTCTATAGGTTTTATGTTCCTTTATCTTCTTTCTTGTTTCTTTTTGGATAAATAAAACAGTTTAGACTATTCCATTTGTCACTCTATTAATTGTTGGTTATATGTAATTTCCTTGTTTTTTCAGTAGTTAAACTGGATATGACAATATGGATTCTTGATTTGATAGACACAATAAAATTCAGGATTTTTATCAACTTTATGTTTAACACAAAGATCTTAGAAAACTTTAATTGCATCTCCTATCTCATAACTCTTGTATAATCATTAGGCATTTAAAATTCTACCTATATTTATATCCCACAAAACACTGATATTAATTTAGGTTGCCCACGTATTTATATCCTTTCCGTTCTTCATGCCTTCATTCATCTTTATGTTTCTATCTGAAGCCACCACCTTATCATTTCTTTTATTACAAGCCTGCTACTAGCGAATTATTTTAGATTTTGTTTGTTTGTCTTTTTTGGAGAGTATTTTTGCTTGATATATAATTCTAAGTTGACGGTCTTTCCTTTTGGAACTTTAAAAATGTCTTCCTTTGTGTTCTGACTTCCATTATTTTGTTGCAAAATTGCTTTCAGTCTTATTTCCTTGCCTGCAATGTGTTTTTTTTTTTTCCCCTCACACTCCCACCGTCCCCCTCCTAAATGGCTTTACATTTACATTTACATTTACAATGTAAATGCCTTTACATTTCCTTTTGGTTTGGGTTTTTAGTGGTTTTGTTGCTGTGCACCTAGGTACATGCTGTTTTTATTTTTCACTTGCAGCTCATCCTGCTTGAGTTCATAGAGTTTAAATCATTTGTAGCATGGTGCTTTCTTCAGATTGGGAAAATTTTTGGTCATTATCTTTTCACATACTGATTTTATTCCATTTTTTTATCGTGTCTACTAAAGCTCCGATTCCACATGTGTTAGATGTTTGTGGGCATTACCCATTTTCATTGTGCTCCATGCTTCACTCCAAACATCTTCCAACACATCTTTCATTTCACTAATTCTTTTTGCAGCTTGTTTTATATGCCACTCAACCTACACACAGTTCTTAAATTAGATTATTTTTCAGTAACATAATTGTCATTTGATTCTTTGTGTAGGTTCTATTTTTCTGATGATATTGTTCATCTTCTTGTCTACTTTAATGGACATATTAGTCCCAGTCATTCTAAATCTTTATCTTAATACACCAGTATCTGAATTACCTATGGATTTGTTTTATTGACAGCTTTCTTTTTCTTTTGGCTTTCGCTTATTTAGTCCTACATCCTTGTAGTCTGGTGCCATTTTACTGAGGATTGCATATGAAATCTACAGAGGCTCCAGGTGACGTTATCTATACCAGGCAGTTAGAGGAGGGGTATCATGGAACGATGCGTGTTTGAAACTGAGACTGTATGTAATTTGTCTTTTTCCCCGGGAGGGGACATTCAGTGGTGCCCACTGAAAGCCAGGCATGCCAAATCCCTTCTCTTCCTGGATAGCTCCAAACTCCAATTCTGTCTCCCTAGCACCATGAGGTTGTCAAGTCTGCCCAGTGTCCTAGCCTCTAGGCTCTTGCTTACAAACTGTCAAATTCCTTGACTAAAAAAGTCATGTGTGATATTGAGTAGATTTCTTGTCACTTTCTGCTCTAGAATGTTGCCCTCTCATAACCTGATTACCCTGGAAACTCTAAATTCCAGTCTTTATCTTTCTAAGTAAAAATTCTTGCTCAGATTCTTCTTGTGGGTGGTATTTTCTACTTAAGATATAAATTCTGGGACGCCTCATTGCTTATGTATCAGCAGGTGTCGCAGATACAGAAGTGCTGCAGACTTCCAGGTTTAATTCTGCACATGTCCCTTTTCTCCAGGACCACAATTCTTTAAATTCCTGTTGCCTCACTAGCGCTCCAGTGCCTTCAGATGAATTCCTCAAATATTTATCCAGTTATTCTAATTGTTCTCAGCAGGTGGATTAGTGTGATACAAGCTCGTAGGAAGTTGGTTATAATAATAATCAGATATCATAGAAACCTATAATCTTAGTGCAAGAATTACAAACTCAAATTTCTACAGAGATTAGGCAGGTAAAATAAATGGGGGAAGTGTGCCAGGTAAGAGAGTGCAAACGGCATACCCTCTCTAAATAGGGAATTGTGGTACATTATCCATCTTTAGACTTTTCAGTGGAAGCCAGAAATGTAGAGCTTTATGTGAAACTTTCTGAGTTTTAAATATTCAATTTTAGAAAATTTTTTCAACCTGGGCTTGGAAATATATCTCTAGACCATGTCCAACCATAAACTAGTATTTGTTAATCTTTCTTAATTTTTCTTTTAAAATCTGTTATTTACTAGAACACATGCCCATTTTAATTTATTCAAAGGCTATTCTTTTTAAAGATTTTGTTTATTTATTTGAGAGAGTAAGAGAGTGCAGGAGAGCTGGCTGAGGAGCAGAAGGAGGAGCAGATGCCCTGCTGAGCAGGGAGCCTAAGGCAGCGCTTGATCCTAGGACTCCAGGATAATGACCTGAGCCAAAGGTAGATATTTAACTGACTGAGCCATCCAGGTGTCCATCAAAGGCAATTTTTAAATACTTATTATTCAGGGTGCCTGGGTGGCACAGTCGGTTAAGCATCCGACTCTTGGTCATGATGCTCAGATCATGATCTCAGGGTGTGATCTCAGGGTCATGAGATCGAGCCCCATGTCAGGCTTTGCACTCAGTGTGAAATCTGCTTAAGATTCTCTCTCCCTCTCCTTCCACCCATTTCCCCCCAATGCGTGTGCACACACTCTCTCTTTCTCTCAAATGAATAAATAAGTCTTTTTAAACAAAATACTTAGTATTCATGGAAATCTGTGCTAGCTTTAACAGGAGACATTCAAGTCACACTTTTCGACTTGAAATTCACCAAGAAGTAATGACTTACACAAACAAACATAATTCAAGAAAAAAAAGAGCCAAGTAGTCACTATACATTGCAAGCAGGAAATTCAGTGGACATTTGGAGAAAAGGAAGGAAGGTCTCTTTTAGCTGGGTGAACTGGGAAGAGAGTAAAACTGAATAACATTTTGATAGAACATGAAAAAGAAGGAGCTGGGCAAAAGTACTGCCCACAGTTAGCGGATTTTGGGGAATGAGGAATAAAAGAAAGTGAAGAGGCACTTCTCTACTTCAGGAAAGTGACAAACAAATCTGTGTTTGTGCTCTACAGTAAATCAGCCAAAGCTTAATCCCAAGAAAGAAAGAAAGACAAAAACCCAGCACCATGTATCAGAGTACACAACCAGTAACCAAAGTAATGTTGTTGGGTCAGTTTCTCGGGCCCATAAACAAGCTCCTGTGTATGTAATTATCACTAATATATGGGAGGAATGAACAGGGATGAACAGATGTTGGAATCAAATGAGGATACAAAGAACCCGACACTGTGATATAAAAACCCGAGTTTATATGGTGCAGCTGCCTGCATTGCATGATTTTTTAAAAAAAATTATTTACAAGGTGTGGCATCTGGCCTTCTATTGTCAAACTTCAATTTTTCTTGCAGCCAATTTTCTTCTGATACATGGGGGTACCGGCAAGGCCAAGGAAACACTTAACTAAAAATCCTTTCTGAGAAGAAGACCCCTAGGAATTAGAAAGAAGGGCGACCCAGAGTCCCCATCAGAGCTAGACAAGCTGAATTTCATTTGTCTACATTTCAAATCTGGGCTCTTTGAATCTCCTAGAGCTCTTAAAGAAAGCCAAGGTCTATTTTGCCTGTGCCGGCATGATACCAGTCAAGCAAGTTAATGGATTTCCCCCCACTGCGGTGCCCACTGAAGTGGTGTGCTACATACAGCGAGGCCGGAAGTCACGAGATGGGAGGAAATATATGCCATTAGCAAGAGTGAAACCTGCCCTAAATATACTCTCAACTAATTCTAAATGGGCCCCTTGGAACTTCCTCAAGCAGGAGTTTCCAAACCACCGCTGGGGATCCAGGCGCTACAGAACACGACATTATAGGATCATGGAGCTTCTGCATTCCCGTGGCCATTTTGAGGAGGCAGTTGCCACGGGTCTCACACTTCCCAGTCTCCAGTGTTAACTTTGTTTTTATGTTACTGGGGTTTTAAGACTTTTTCAGTTGGGGAAGCCCATGAAACATCTTGATCTTCAGCCTCAGATGTTTTGGAGGTCAGCTTGAGTGGCAAGAGAGTATTTGGGGCAAAGCATCAGGCCTGCCTTCTCTGTAGCTTCAGATTTTCCACCAAGCTATGTTGAGTAGGAAAATTGTTTAACCTCACTAAGTATAGTTTTCCCCTCCACACCAGGGACTAATACTATTCAATGGATACAGCATATGGGAAGCCCTTGGCACAGGGCCTGGCACATCATAAATATTTATAAAATCATATCCACTATGTTTAATCCGGTCTCCTTCATCAACTCTGATGGACTTGCTGCTATAAGCTGGCTCACACAATTAAGTTCAGTGATTTATGAATAAAAATTTTCTCTTAGCTAAACCCTACTCCTGCCTCCAAAGTCAAAGTGTTGCCCTCTCTGAGAAACTCCCCTTGAATTCTCCCACCCTCCTGAGTCCATCACTTCCTGTGGGTCACCAGGACAGAGAATGCGCCTGGTGCATAAGTAGTCTTTCTTCCCAGCACTCCACACAGGGAGCTTACCGCCAACTTGTAATTAGTAACGTAAATGCACATCTTTTCTCCTTGACACTCAGCTCACACGTCATCCATCCCTTGTTTTTGAACATCCTGCTCGCTGAGCTGCTGCCGGGGCTAACTCAAGGTCTAGAAATGCTGTGACATAGGCATGGATGGGAACAGTAATCCCTGACTCAAGTGGAAAGGCCACTTGTCATTCCAGATGTTAACACTCTGGGCAGAGTTTTAGCTACTCATAGCCCACTTACATCTGTCCTCTTAGCTGTGTCTCCTAAGTTGCCTTCAAAATCCAGGACACAGACCGGGCCAAGCTGGATCCCCTTTTCCTTTCCCCCACCCTACTGCTATGTGGCATCTGGGGGCCTCTGCGGCTGCCCCCAGCATTAAGGAGCTGGGCCTCCTCACTGGGAATATTACATCTTCATAAACAAAATAATTTCTCAAATCAATTAGAGGCTTCTGGGACCTACAGCAATTTAGGAAATTAGCAAACACTCCTTATTCCTCCCACAGACTATATTTTATTATTGGATTAATGTGCAGAAACCCCCTATTTTGTAGCACCAAATATTTACTTTGGAGTAGTTTTCTGGTTTTGTCATGGATTTGCCTTATACTGTCAACAAATTAATACAAGTTTGCATAATGAACTATGGAAGTAAGGAAAACGTACAGAGGGCAAGTCTAGCTTAGAAGCACATTTTTTGGTTTTAGGGAGGGCATCAGTGAAGAGTTGACATCCGGTTCCCTGCTGACTGTATTTTGTGACCCTATCTCATTAGTCTTGCAGAAATTTTCATTTTTATTTTAAACATATGGTCCGCTTTAAGAGTACGGGCCATATGTCTATACCCAGAGTTTAATTTTAGGGCTCAGTTCTGTATCATAAAGAACACTTATAATTCCTCCACTAAGCCAGGTAAAACAGTCAAATGACATGAAGTGTCAGGAAAATGGTCAGGAGGCTCCTGTATCTTTACCAGGAGCTGTATAAACAATGCAATAAATTCTGCACCAAAGAAGAAATATTTACAGTACTAAAGTACTATCTTCAATCAGTCCTCTTTTCTGATATATCCAGGAGTGTTTGGGCAAGAGAAAAAGCAATCTTCGCTATTAGCTGGCTACTCGACACTCTCGTACACCCTGTTACCCCATCTGTTTCTACCCTTGAAATGGGAATCAATATAAAAACGGTCCATTTCTCCACTCAACAGTACCATGCTCATACACAAGATGCAGTGGCCGATAGAGAGGCATTCTGTGTATCATGTCCTTGAGATTCCCTGTTGCATGCAGATCAAGGTTTTTGAGAAGTCGGTTGAATATCTCTACCACCACATCCTACTCTAAGCTCAGGTTTTATGTGGGCAATGCAGTTGTCCTGGCCCTGAGCTCAGCATGCACCCTCCAGCTCTCCATTTTCTACGTTGACTCCAGAGCTCCTGTTTTGAAATGTAAGCCTAGTTTTCCTACTCCTCAAATTAAAACATTAATCCTTAACCCAGCCTACCAGATCTCACGAGCCAACCACGCTGTTCTCTCTTTGTCCACCCAGGAAAGTCCTCTTCCAGATTCCAGAATGCCACCTTTTTCTTCCTGCTACCAAGCTTTTGCCCATGCTGTGTCCTTGGCCTTTAATGCCCTTCCTAGCTACACCACTGGTCCTCAATAAAAATTACTCCTCATCCGACCAGGCCAAAGTGCCCTTCACAGCCCTTTACTACAGCTGGAATTTTACATTCATGTTGTCATTATTTCCATAGTATGTGCCTCTCCTAACATGGTAAGAGCTCTGTACGAAAAAGGACGTTTCCTTTTTATCACTGCATCAACAGTGCAGAACATATGCCTGCCACATAGTAAGTGTTTAATACATATGCTTTGGAATGAATGTCTGATCCCTCAAATGTGAAGCTGTGAAATCAAAGCAGATTGCCTTAACTCCAAAAACAGCTTGTATATGGAAGAAAAACAAAAAATAATTTTTTTATATTAATATTTTGCCAGAGTAATTCTACCAAAGAGTAAGGGATTCTGATCGGGGCACAGCCCGTTGCCTCGGACAGATGGGGAGCTGGAGGCTTGATTTAGAAAATGAGCCGATAGGCCCTATTCTCTAGTACCTTCCAGGGTGACAATCATACTGGCAAGGGTTTAGGACCAATGGCAACAGAACTCATAAAAGGTGTGCCATTTGCCCACACCTGGGAAAAGCAGGATAGGAACTCCCTGGAAGACACACAGCACTCACACTGCCCATTGAGGGTGTCATTTGGACTTTCCACAAACACCCTAGCTCTCTCCTCCCGGGCATATGAAATTAGATGTGACCACATAACTTTCTTTGGCTAATAAAATGTAACCTGATGATATGCTTGTCAGGTCCAGAGGGAGCTTAAAGGGCCAGAGCATGATTCTTACTTTGCCTGTCATGGAAATATATATTCAATGCAGCCTCTGTCAGCCTACATCTCTGAGTCACCATGATGAGCAGAGTCCTCCTGCTAACCTGTGGTGGACTTATACCAAAAATAAAAAAAAAAAATAATAATAATAATAAAATAAAAGAGAGAGAGAGAGAGAGGCTTCATTGTGTTAGGCCACTGAAGTTCGGGCACTCACCATCTGTAAGTGACACTCCCCGTCAGTCTTGCTAACCTTGCTGTTCAAATTGGAAGGCCATGCTGAAGGAGGAAGTGGAAGAATGAGAATGTGAGAATGAGCATAATCGTAGGAGTATGAAAACTGCCTGGAAGAAGACATGCAGAATGGATTTGGGAAGCAGTTCTCACTCCTAACAGAGTAAGACAGGTTAGCTCTGGAACCCAGCCTCACTGTAGAGGCTGTAAAGTAGCACCAGGGCACGCCCGGCCAGAGGTTTACTGATGGCTAGAAAATGAACGACAGAAGGACCACTAACACAGACGCACACATACACACACACACCACAGTTTGCTTCTATCCTTCTACTTCCTTTACATTGGCCACAGCAACCATACAAATACCTACCCCAATCCTTGTCTCCCACAAAATGAGAATCCAAAAATACTTCTCTAACCTCAAACCCTTAATGCTTCTCCTTCCTGCTTCTGCCATTTCATTCCACATCCTTAGTTAGGAAATACACAGATTTTGGAAAAAAATAAGCTAATTTACTAAAAGTTATGGTGTTTAGGGGCGCCTGGGTAGCTCAGTGGGTTAAACCTCTGCCTTTGGCTCAGGTCATGATCTCAGGGTCCTGGGATTGAGCCCCGCATCAGTCTCCCTGCTCAACAGGGAGCCTGCTTCCCCCTCTCTCTCTGCCTGCCTCTCTGCCTACTTGTGATCTCTGTCTGTCAAATAAATAAATAAAATCTTTAAAAAAGGAGTTATGGTGTTTAAACAAGTCTCTTATTTATAACTTTCTACATTTTCCAAATTTTCTGATGAACACTTTCATAATCCCAAACCAAAATCAAACAAATATAACCCATTAAAAAAAAAATAGACAGGCAGACTTGTCAATATTCAGTTGCCAAGGCCAACCTTAGGATATAAAACCAACTACAGCAATAACAAACAACAAACCACATCATGGGGAGGAAGAGTCAAACTCTTGTTCGTAATACTCCCACTTGGCTGTAAGATCGTGTCACCAACAGGAAACCAGAGGACAAGTTTATAATATGTTTTAACAGTGTAGAGCTATCATCAACATTCTGTTAATTTCCCTCCACTCTGTGCAGCATGTTCGTTTAACGGTGGGTGTTTCCACTGGGGAAGAGTAAAGGCTGAAAATACTAGACCAGTCGGACCCCATCTATAGAACAAATTATTTTTACCTATTTCTTCAGGTGACACAGCTTTGCATTAAACTGACATAATAACAGTTGCCTGGAGGATCTTTCATATTCTGTGAATTCTATAGGCCACACTGGTTCCAGTGTATATTTGGAAGAATACCACCCCTTAGTTAGAAACAAAAATAGCCAGCATCTCAGTCTGAGGACACTGGTAAGAAGTGATTCATATTGGGGCGCCTGGGTGGCTCAGTGGGTTAAAGCCTCTGCCTTCAGCTCAGGTCATGATCCCAGGGTCCTGGGATTGAGCCCCGCATCAGGCTCTCTGCTCAGCATGGAGCCTGCTTCCTCCTCTCTCTCTGCCTGCCTCTCTGCCTATTTGTGATCTCTGTCTGTCAAATAAATAAATAAAATCTTTAAAAAATAAAAAAAAAAAAAAAAAAAAAGAAGTGATTCATATTAGTAGAGTGTTTTTTATGATCTGTTGGTTTTTTTTTCTCCTTAAGTGCCTTTCCGTCCATCATCTTACTAGCTCCTTGCTCCAGCACCCTCTCCTAAGGAAGGCAAGTCTCCTGATTTACAGGAGAGCAGCCTGAGGCCTAGAGGGACCAAATGGTTCACCTAAATGAGAATTAACAAGTCAACAGCAAAGGAGGCTCAAGAACTCAGGTGGCTAATCCCACTAATTTTATAATAATCGTGGCTAGTCCTATTGGCCTCTACTACATGCCAGACACTTGACCTCTGTTAAGTCTTTCAATGCCCACACGAGAGAAATTTTAAAACATAGGAAAACTGAGGCTGAATTGACTTGAATTGGAAATGTAGCCATAGCCACTGAGCAAATGAATGTCAAACACAGACCTGTCTCCTTCCAAAGTCCATATTCTTTACACATGCCGACTCCCACAGGAGAGCGTTCTCATTGATTTTGGAAGCTGACACTGTGAAGATGAGCAATAGATATTTCCACACAGTCCATATCAGTCCTGCAAATTAAACCACAAGGACCAAAGAAGAAATGTCATCTATAAAGGCGACATAGGAAAAAAAAAAAAAAAAGACACAGAACTTCTACTTAGCCAGCATGATTATGCCTCACTTTATTTAATTTGTTTCTTTTAAGGCCACCTCCAGGTTTTGTGAAGTAGGAAGGGTTAGAGGAGAGGAACTTCGGCTCAATTTGGAATACAAAATAATAAATGGATGCGGGAGAGCTGATGTGGTGTTTGTTGGTTTGTTTGTGCCCTGTAGGTTTGGGATAGAGTGAGAAAGCTGATGTGAAAACTTGGGATCTTGGAGATTATGTTCCCACGGGGAAGGGGAGAAGAGAGAGTCCAAGTGAGGGAAAAGGACTATCCAACTGAAGCCTGGGTAACCCTGTGCAATGGGGTGGGGGATGGCCACGGGCACACGGGCCTGAAGCTGTATGTGTTGGGGTAGGGGAAGCTGGTTGCGATGAAGACTGCTGGGAGTCCATCCAATGTGTCTTCTGCTTCCTCCCTAGGTACAGAATTGCAGTAGGGCTTCCACTGATCTGCGGGACCACATATTCCAGACCACCTTGTAGTTGGCTATCCAGGGGACAAAGTTCTCACTTGTGGAATGTACCCGGAAGTCATGTGCCTGATTATTAAAACACTGAGTATCCTTCCTTACACTCTGTTCTTCCCACTGGCTGGAACCTGAAATATCATGACAACAACCCAGCATTAACCCTGAGATAATAACAGTACAGAGGGTGTAAAGGAGCAATGATTTGGCAGGAAGGGGGATCCATGGAGCAGGGCTCACCTGCCTCAGCAGACAGCCCCCATGGGGCCGGGTACACGAGAGAGAAACAATTATTTTGTTCTTTATGGCTCTTGTATTTTGAGGTCTCTTTGTTATAGCAGCAAAACCTTACCCTAATCAATACAGTGAACTGACGCAGGGCACTCAAAGCTTTGCTCATCTTAAGCATCTGTGTTACTCCCCAGAAATGGCCCGAAAAGTCATAAACCAAACTCTAAACCATAGACTTGGTTCAAAGAGAAAATTACTCCCATATATCAAATCGCATGAGCCTGAGATCATTTCTCGATCAAAAATTCTATTCTACTTTTGACCCAACATATATGCAATAGATAATAAGTCCATTTTATTTAAAAGGTTGCTTTGTTCTCACCGTCTCCTTTATGACCACTGTCATCACACTACACTGTTTTAAAGTAACACTGATTATGTAACACAGAAGGCAAGCTGACTTGAGAGTTCCATCAGCTGGCATTTTGTGTGTGTGTGAAAACAGCAGTCTGAACCACAAATTGAACCTAAGTTTTACATATCTTAATGCCACTTGGTAATATATCCATTTGGTCGATTTCTTGAAAAAGATATTTATTAAAAATAAAAGCATAGGGGTGCCTGGGTGGCTCAGTAGGTTAAAGTGTCTGCCTTCAGCTCAGGTCATGATCCCAGGGTCCTGGGATCGAGCCCCACATCGGGCTCTCTGCTCAGCGGGCAGCCTGCTTCCTCCTCTCTCTCTGCCTGTCTCTCTGCCTACTTGTGATCTCTGTCTGTCAATTAAATAAATAAAATCTTAAAAATAAATAAATAAAAAATAAAAGCATAAAGCCAATTTCTTAAAAAAATATAAGCAGACATATAGTCATAATATGCCTAGAAGTCAAAATTATGTATCTATTTTCATATCTGGATCTGTATTTCTGTGTTCTATCACAGTCGTGTTCCCCCCTTCCCACCCCCTCTCTCTCCTGGCTTTTCACCATCTCTTTAAGGTTCTGAAGGAGGGCTACAAGCATGTTTAAAGTCCCTGGGACACAAAATGATTGCAACAGTAAGCATTTAAAATTCACACTGGCAAGGTGAACATCTGGAATGCATTCAAAAGAGAGAAAAATTATGAAATGAGCATGTTATTAATAGTCAACATACTGGAAGACATGAATCAATGGTCAACCTGTTTCCTAGATTCTTTTTGGGGCAAAAAAAATATTTGAAAGGAAAATGTCCAAGACTGCCTAATATACTACTACCATGGAAGGAAATATGATTTACAACATCACCTTTCAGAAGTAAACTTTTTCATTTATTTAAAATGCTGATAATGTCTGTGCTCTCTTCTTTCCTGCTACTTTACATGTTGCTGAGGGAAGGTCTTTGTAGTTAACGAGGAGTTTTTTCTTCACTAGCAAAGTGGGATTTTCACACTTGTGCTTAGTGGTAGCAAGTCTCAGCCCTGCAGTTTATTTTTGTAATAATTAATAAAATATCACACTTCCTGGCTTTCTTGCCCCTGCCCAGGGACTGGTTTGCTGCCACCTTTCTGGGTGCTGTTTTAGGAAGCAAAGTGATTACATGCGGATCCAGCTTGGGGAAGAAAGCATAAGAAAGTCCTTGTGTTCCAATTGAGGGCTTTCTCAGTGACAGCTTCATC
Source organism: Martes martes (assembly GCF_963455335.1). Taxonomy (NCBI): domain Eukaryota; kingdom Metazoa; phylum Chordata; class Mammalia; order Carnivora; family Mustelidae; genus Martes; species Martes martes. The sequence continues at coordinate 31,094,941 of NC_137905.1, read as the reverse complement.
GAAGGGTGGCTCCAGTGGCTCCCCAGATGTGTAGTGTGGTGGAGATGAAGACTGATATTTATAGGGCCTGGTGTTGATATACTCAAATAGAATAAGAGTCCTTTATTACTCTTATTTTAGGTATAAGGAAAAGGAACTCAGCTGCAATGCATCTGGTAAATGTGCCTCCAACCAAAAGAAAAAGCCAAGGAGTACAAGAGTCATTCATATATTTAACAAACATTGAGTGCCAACTAGACGCCAGGCACTATCCTTGGCACTGGTGATATGGCAGTGAAACAGAGAGACAAGCCCTACCAAAAAAAAAAAAAATAGGCAAAAAAGGCAGAGTTTGGGGAAAGAGACCCTGAATCATCCAGGTAGGAATCACCATGAGGACCAAATCACATTGTTAACACCCAGGGAAATCTAAGAACAGTGTTCAAAACTTTTCACATCCTATCTCACAGGCAGCCAAACCCACCTGCCACTAATTCTGCATCATTGCTATTACCATCACCTTCACCACTGCTATCACCACCATCACTATCATCATCATCATTGCCACCACCATCACCATTGCCACCACCATCACCATCATCATCACCACAACCATCATCATCATCATCACCACAACCATCATCACCACCACTACCACCTTCATCACTACCATCACCATGGCCATCAAAATCATTTCCATCGCCATCACCATCTCTGCCACCATACTACCACCATTGCTACCACCATCATCATTGCCACTGCTACCTCCACCATCATCACTGTCATCACCATTACCACCACTATCACTATCACCACCACCATCAGCATCACCACCACCATCATCATCATCATCTTCAGCAATGAAGATGATAGCAAGATTTTCTGAATTCTCACTACATGCCAGATATTACACTTGGTGCGATATGTGCTTTATTCCTTTACTCTTCTCGACAATCCCATGAGTTAGGTGGTATTATTAGTTTTGCTTTACCAATGAGTAAACTGAGGCAGAGCTGTGCTAACAATTTTGCCCAAAGCCACACAACTTAAAAGTGAGAGGTCCAAAATGAGAACACAGATAATCAGGCTTATCAGCCTATTGTCATAACCACTGTTTCTTTTGTTCTACTTCTCTAGTGCCCTCAGCTCTTCAACCTCCAGTGAATCATGCATTTTTATGTCCCTGCATGCGTTCTCTTTTGCCAAGCCCTGGAAAACTTTTCCTATGGAAACAACAAAGAAAGTCTCCCCCTAGAACCAAGATCAAAGAAACGAAGGACCCACACATGTCCTCTGGTTATCCTACCTTCTGAGACAACACAAACCTCAGAAGGAATCCATGCATTATGCATCACGTAGACTAGTAAATGAACAAAACCTGAGTCTGAAGGAGACGTTAAACATGAGAGAAGGCTCAGCCCTAAACTTGAAATAAGAAAATGAAATATGTATTTTTCATTTGATTAATTAAGTTAAAGAAATACTTTGTTCAGTTCAGGCTGCTTGGGAAGCCACAGTATAGGTCTTCAAGTAGCATTTACTCTTAAAGAAAGAAGACATACTATAGTAAAAACAGGACCTCCACCGTCTGGCATTGAATACCGCCCTCCTGAATGCTTTCACAATCACCTGAAATTCAAACACCTTGGAAAGTAGGAAGGACAGCAATTATTATTATCACTTGACACGGGGGTGGGGAAACCGAGGAACAAGAGAATGTGAATCTCCAAAGATCTGATCGAAGTTAGGTTCCTGACTCCTATTTCTTAGGTATCCTTGCTCAGTAAGGAAATCTCCCAAGGGGGTTGGCCCCCTCATCAGCCAAATGTCACAAGTGTTCAGCACCTCGGCTTCAGGTCATGTTGGATCAAAGGTGCCCACAAATAGCTCTTCTTCTGCACCATCGTCTGTTCAGCTCTGAAGCCCCGAAGAAAGCCAGTCTCAGCAAGAGTGACTCTGCCATGTGCCCCCACACTGAGGAGCTGCGTGAATACACTGCACGAGTTCGGGCAGCTCTGGCTGCTAGACTTTCATCATTTGTTCCCATTAATGTACTTGGCAATCACACAGAAGAGCTTTTAAATCTAATGGCTCAGACAATAACAAAGCAGAATTACATGAGCATTTTCAAAATGATGGAGCTATGACCCTTTTAGGTATGTCATGCTGCCTTATCCCAGGAACATGCTGGAGCTGCGTTACAGACTTCAAGTCTGGCCCCTTGCCGAAGTTCCACATGAAGGGTTTGTCAGTCGAGAAGATGTGCAGTGGGAGGTTTCTGCAAAGGAGCATGTAAATGCATACCTGTGTGCGTGTGTATGTGTGTGTGTGTACCCACACATTTCTCTGGCCAAAACTGAGATGGGCCACCTGGAACAGAGGTCTTCACGTTAAATAAGATTCCACCTTAGGCTGTGGGTCACAATGGAGAGGGCTTCTAGGGGGCTTGGTTTGTGTTCTATTTTCTTCTTGAAGGTTCTAAAAACCTCCCTCTCCTCCATGGGTTGTGATCGAGAAGTTGTATTTAGATTTTAGATTTTTTTAGGTGGTATTTAGACTTTAGGCAACTAAGTTGGTGAAGTAAATCTTTCTCTCATCAAGTTTGAACATTAGAATTTTTTTTTTTTTTAAGAGAAGTTTAGAATGTCTATCACATGAAGAGTTCCTTTCAGGGTTCTCCATATTTATTGAGTCTTTTTTTTTTTTTTTTAATTACCCACATACTCCATTTCCATCCAGGTGATACCATCATTGGTCCTCTTATCAGTGTCAATAATTCCATTTGGCAGGCAGCAGCTAATTCTTTTCATGTGCTAATGATTAATCAGACAAGCCTATTTACTAATGTATCAGAATGCATTAGAAACATAAGGTAATGGTGGACAGAACATCAATTCAGATATAAATGAACTACATTTACATTGGATACCTATTGACTTATGTCACCGAATGAAGTAGAAAATGCAATTTGCTTGTAAACCATTAAAATGAATGAAAATAGAATTTCAAACTCTATCTTCAAACATAACTTTATTGACTTGGCTGTGAGCCTTAAGGGAGTGTCTAAGTAAGTTTAAAATATATAAATAACCCACTAATTCATTTTGCCATAAAAGAGTTAGTGTCTCACCAACTGAATGCCATGGAATTTACTTAAATTGGATCTAGTACAAGTAGAGATTACAGAGCATAGGGTGAGGATATTTGGGTTCTCAGGTAGGGGCATCTGATTTAATTCTCCTCTGAGCTGTTTTTGTCCCCCAGTCCTGCATCTGCCCATGTCCCCCGGGCACTGGCCCATATCCTAGTAAGCAAAAAATAGAGATTAAACCCCTTTTGAGAGAGAGAGCTAGAGAAAGAGTGATAGCATGAGGAAGGGAAGGAATGGAGGGAGGGACGTGGGGAGAGGAAGTCTATGGGGAGTTAGGTCAGATAAAGTGATACGAGTACACATACTGTAGACTAAAACGCCAAGAACCAAGCTTCAGTTGCCTATACTGGCTGACAGAGATATCATAAGATAGTCAGAGAAAGACTAAAACACAATGGCTAGAAAGCAGATGGACCTGAACCACTTCCTATGAAAAAAGCTCCACCTCGGAGATGACGGTTTTCATTTTTTTTAATCCAGAGGGTGAGCATGAAATAGACAGGACTTCCTGACTCAGAGCTTCCCAAGTGCACAGGCACATGAAGAGCCATGAAGAACCTGGAGCTGCTCGAAGAAATACAGTTAATACCCCGCTACTGTTTGAATCTATGACAGCTCAGGTCCAGCCAAATGACCAATCGCTGCCTTTGAATTGGAGGCTTGGGCAAATGCTGCGGTTCTGGCAAAGCAGGCTTGGGGAGGCTGGGGCTCAGAGAAGATGGGGGAGAGTATTTTAAGGGAAACCCTAACCCACCTGACTTTCCTTTCTTTTGGAGCTCTCCTTCTCAGGCTAAACTGCGAGGTGCTAATGAAATGTGCTGTGGAGCCTAGAACAGCATTCTCCAAAGGCAGGTTCCCAAAATTCCAGTCAAGAGTGAGAGGTTTGCTGATGAAGAATTTCAGGATGAAACCGACTTGAAGAATTCACGTTCATTTCTCTCCCCAACCCCTGGAAGATCGTCTGGACACCTTACCGTATTTAGAACTCTAAAAAGTCATGCAGTGAAATAGCCTTTAAAAATCACAGCTTTGGGGCACCTGGGTGGCTCAGTGGGTTAAGCCTCTGCCTTCGGCTCAGGTCATGATCTCAGGGTCCTGGGATCGAGTCCCGCATCGGGCTCTCTGCTCAGCGGAGAGCCTGCTTCCTCCTCTCTCTCTCTCTCTGCCTGCCTCTCTGCCTACTTGTGATCTCTCTCTGTCAAATAAAATAAATAAAATCTTAAAAAAAAAATCACAGCCTTGGGGCACCTGGGTGGCTCAGTGGGTTAAACCTCTGCCTTCGGCTCAGGTCATGATCCCAGGAACCTGGGATCGAATCCCGCATCGGGCTCTCTGCTCAGCAGGGAGCCTGCTTCCTCCTCTCTCTCTGCCTGCCTCTCTGCCTACTTGTGATCTCTGTCTGACAAATAAATAAATAAAATCTTAAAAAAAAAAAATCACAGCCTTTCTCAAGCTTCATTCAGGGTTCTCGGAACAGGGAATTAGTGTTCCAGAGAGCACAGGTTGGGAAATACGAACAATGAAAAAAATAACAATGCTGAAAAAATGAAATAAAACATATTAAGCTAGGTAAGTCTGTTTCTTCCCTGAAGGAAAAGGGGAAGCATGTCTCAATGGTAGTATTTTCCAGAAAAGAACACCAGTACAGGATTTCACTCCTCCCTTCAGTGTCAGCAAAGGAAGCTCTCTGTGCACATCTGAACCCAGCGGTCCCTTTTCTGGTGCTTGAGTACTGTCTCCTTACAAACACCAGACATGCCTTGCGTTGAAGGGCACATGCCAGAACTGGCCCAGGACTAGGTACTCCCCACCAAGAAAAAAACAGCCTTCAACACCCACGAACCCCCTCCCTAGGACTGTGTGCAGGCATTACTGCAGTGACCAAGGAAGGAATTCATAACAGCTTTGTTTGTGTCCAACAAAGAATACAAGAGCCCCTCTAGTTTCTTCCCAACATTGACTCCAACAAGGAATTATCTGGAAGAGAAACTGGAGCTGAGCTGACTTTTGTTAACAATGTAACGATTTTGAAGGTGCAGCTTTAATCAAGGGGAAAATTTTCCAGAATTTGACAACCTTGTCCATTCCCTCTGGTATAGGCTCCATTTTTTTTTTTTTTTCAAAACTGTCTAATGCTGTTTCTTAGGTGGTGTTCAATAGAAACCAGTCTATAATGCAATGCACTCTCTTTATGTGATGTTTAGATATGAGATTGATCTCAGTGGACACCCTGGAGTTCTGAAAGTAGGATTATTGGATTTTGTGGCTTTCTCAGATGTCGAAGATCTTTAAACAGTGTCTTGCAAAGTTGCTACATCCCGCCTGTCTGTGAAACACTTATGAACTCATCAAAGAAGGTAGACTCCATGTTAATTAGACATGGTGGGTGAAGGGGGCTGGAAGCCGACTTCCTCCCAGCACCGAGTTAAGTGCTAGGACCACGTGTACTTTCATACCTTGAAAAGAAAAATAAGTTCATCCGTCTCCAGATCAATAGGGCCTTAACAGGAAGATTGCTGACACAGGATGGAATTCAGAGTTCAGAATAGCAGCGGGGGACAAAAGACACAGTGGTATAAGCAGAAACTTGGCAGCCATGTTATCTCAAGATTTTTTGAGAAGATTTTTAATGGCTTTGGATTTCAGCTGAATCAGATTGGGAGCAGCAAAATGATAGACTGGCCCCATGGATGGTGGCTCACATTTAAGAAAAGCAAGGTAATTAGGACACTGTGTATTTCCTGTGACTTTAAAAGTGTTACAGGTAGCCATTGTGGAAAGCACACTGCCGTGGCCCACACTCACCCTTGCCTTTGTCCCCACTCTGAAGCCTCGGGTGTCAGGCATCAGGATTGACTGCACGCAAACTGGATATTATTCCAGAGGAAAAGAGTGGGGATTCTTAGAACACAATCACTGGAAACTGATGCTCCACAAGCCAAGCCAAGGATCTTACTACTGTTATCAAATACTGGCCCTACTTTTTTGCAGCCAATGGATACCAAAGCAACCAATTCATAAATGCATGCATGAAAAAGAACTGATAGGTGTTCTCACTTCAAGTTTTTCCTCCCATAATTTCTTCTAAACTATTGGCACATGCGTCTATGTTCAAATATCATATAATATCATATCTGATGTGGTGCAAGGTTGCATGGCCTCATTCCCCAGGTATATAGGTGGAACCCAGGTTTATTGGCCACCACCTTGGCCTTGAGAAAAGAAGAGATCTCCGAGATGGCTCAACCGGTCCCACTCAAGTACAGAGTCTGAGGGTTTTCAGTCTAACGTCACTCCACAACAATGAGATACTACTACAGACCTACTAGAATGACCCAAATCCAGGAGGCTGACAACACCAAATGCTGGCAACAGGAACTCGCATTCATGGCCAGTTGCAGTGTAAAGTGGTACAGCCACTTTGGAAGACAGTTGGGAGATTTCTTACAAAACTAAACCTTGTCTTGCTATACGACCCAGCAATCTTGTTTTTTGGTATTTACCCAAAGTAGTTGAGAACTCATGTCCATACAACAACCTGTACAAAATAGTTGTAGCAGCTAGATTCATGATTGCTAAAACTTGGAAGCAACCAAGGCATCCTCCAGTAGCTCAAGGGATAAATAAGCTGTGGTGCATCCAGACAATGGGGTATTTTTAAGCACTAAATGGAAATGGGTTATCAAGCCATGAAAAGACAGGGAGGAACCTTAAATATATATTGCTAAGTGAAAGAAACCAATCTGGAAGGGTTAGGGACTATGGGATTCCAACGATTTGACATTCTGGAAAAGACAAAACCATGGAGACAGTAAAACATGAGTTGTTGTCAGGGCCTGGGGCAGGGATAGACGAAGAGGCAGAGCCAGAGAATTTTTATGGTAGTGAAAATACTCTGTATGACACTCAAATGATGGATACATGCCCTTATCCATTTGTCCAAACCCACGGAATGCCCAACACCAAGAGTGAACTGTGCTGTAAACTCTGGTTTCTGGGGGATAATGATGTGTCACTGTAGGTTCATCAATTGTCACAACTGTCCACCAGGGCAATGTTGATGACAAAGTCTACACACGTAGAGGGGTGGGGCATATATGGGAAATCTCTGCACCTTTTTCTCAATTTTGCTGTGAACCTAAAACCATTCTTTAAGAAACCTCCCAACAAAAAACAAAACCCACTACAATATACTGTGGATGTCCAGGATGCATGACTTCTGTTTCTAATGTATGCAAGTGTCCCATGGTATTTGGGGGCTGGTCACATGGGATAGGTTGGATAGGGTGTGAGCTCAGTGTTGGGGTCAATCACCCTACAGCATCCTGACTGGGTCGCAGGGGCTTATCCAATGGGAAGGGAAGCCACTACAGGTCCCCAGGGCAGGTTCTCTGTTATGGTCCCCTGAGTGGTGGCTGGGCTCCTGCAGATACAGAAGAGACCCCCATTCACCTCCTGAGAGCCAGCCATCAATGAGACCTCTCTGGAAAATGCTTTGACAGAGCCTGAGGGGCCTATGGATGCTGGCTTTGTTCTGTCCCACACGCTCCCTCCATTCAGAGCCTACGCCACAAATCCACAAGGTCTTTCCCTCTTTACTTCCTGCCATCCTTTTCCTTCCCAAAGTCTAGGGCTTTCTTTGATTCCTGGGCTATTATGCTTTCCCCAGATCTATGCTCAAATGATGCTTGTGGGTCTTCCCCTCACCCCCAGCCCAGGCTTTGGGAATGTAAAAGCCAATACGGGAGTCCCCCTTTCTCTGTCCATGTGGTTGGGCCATCCTTTCCTGGAGCAGCAACCACAGAAATGTGTTAGATGAGTGAATAGAAAGGCCAAAGTGGGGAAGGAAATGCCTGTGTGTCCTCAAACACACAATCCTTTCAACTTCTAAAATGTCATGAGGTTCTAGAGACGATGTTCGTGACTTCTAGAGACGATGGCTAATGAACATGCTTCAAATGACAGAAAGGGTCTCGAGACAGTGTTCTTTTAGTTGAACATAGAAAACTTGGTTGAATTACTGAGGTTGGGGTGAGTGGGAATAACCCTGGGGCCCCCAGAAGCTGCAGGGCAAAGGGGGCTCTGAACCATCACCCCCAATACACACAGAAATACAGTGGCAAGGACACATGTGTGCCTCATCTCAAAACATGCTTGATTGTACAGGATTGTACATTCACCACAACCATTTTTTTTAAGACTTTTTTTTTTTTTAACCTATTTGTCAGAGAAAGAGCACAAGCAGGGGAGCAGCAGGCGGAGGGAGAAGCAGGCTCCCTGCTGGGCAAGGAGCCCAATGCAGGGCTTGATCCCAGGACCTTGGGATCATGACCTGAGCCACCCAGGCGTCTCCACAACCATTTGTCTCTAAGCAAGGAAATAGACCAAAACCTCAACGTCACAGTGCTAAACATGGTAGTAGATTTAGGGTTAAAAGTCCTGGAATCAAGACTTGCTTATCCCTTAAGAACTGTGTGACCTCAGCAATATCCTGTTTATTTCTGAACCTCAGTCTTCTCATCTGTTAAATGGGATAATAATCTTTCTTTACTGCTAGTCTCACAGGACTTGGAATTTTCCATGAGATCATGAGCATATAGGTGTTTTCTAAACTATAAATAGTTCTTCCCCAAGGTTCTGTGTTGGGAGGACTATTAAAAGAAATTACCAAGTCTGGGGAAAGAGAGAGGGAGTGTAGAGGAAGAACAGACCCAAATGTGTGTGCAGAAAGGATTTGCTGTAGCTTAATCCTCCCCCCACTTAACTCCAGATGGGGCCTCATCTCCCAACCATGTTCCACACTCATAAGAATCTAGCTCTGAGTAAGGGAGGAAGGAAAGCATGGTAATTCCAATGAAGCCAATCCACCCAGAGGTCGCTTCCTAGAAGGAAGTAAAAAATAAATTTAAATCTGCTCTCTGGATTTTTTTTTTTTTTTGGCACTATCTTATTCCTAGTGGATGGCATTTAGGCTGAGCTACCTAGGTATTTAGTGAAAGCCTCAATTTTCTGTGCATGCCATAGATTAGCACTTTCCAAATGCAACTCACAGAAGCATCAAGGAGATTGTTAAAATGCAGAGTCCTAGGCTCTAACCCAGGTTGTGGAATCAGACCATGGGGTTCGTGGCCCAGAAATCAGCATCTTAAGTGATTATGTCCACTAGAATGGGGAGCCACGGAATTTGAGGCTGGGGATAATAATGATGATAATCCCACTCGTAAAAGTTCAAATGAGTTAAAGTTCCCTTTATGTGTCTGCTGCTATCGTGCCTTGCATGCATTCATGCATTCATGCCCACAATCGTGCTATGAAGCAAGTACTACAATTTTCTCGGATGGGTGAATGAAAAACAGAGCTCACAGATACAAGTGACTTCCCAAAGGTCACAGACGGGATAGGTACCAAGGTGGAGGAGTCTACCCAGGTCCTAGGCTCTCCATGCACATTCATGCAGTCACTCACACCTACAAGCAACATACAACAGCAAGGACAAAAATGTACAGCGTCCCCGTCTATGGGCAGGATATACCCCCCTGCCCCCGCCTGTGATGTTGGGGCAAAATCAGCAGCTTCCAGAGTGAAGATCCCTCTCAGTGCCCACAATCCCCAGAGCCAGCCAACCCCTCTCTCTTACTCCCATTATGTTTTGCTGCTTGAGATGCATTTGTGATGTTTAATTTATATCCCCTGATCATAAAGTGATTGCATCACTAAAAAGGCTGTGAGGTTGATTTATACGATAGTTGCCTGTGTCTGTTAATTAGAGAAATATCATTTGGCTTCCTACAGAAGAAAAACAATAAATTATGGAAGAGGAGGGAGGGGCGGTCGTCCCCCAAACCTATGCCAGTTACTCCCCTTGAATCTTATTTATGACCCTAACCAATTTTCCGTTCACACCAACAACCTTTGGAAAAGAACTATAACTTGGGTTGAGAAGGAAGGAGCAGTTGGAAAAGGTGGGCAGATAAATGTAGAGGTAATCTCTGCACATATATGCGTGTACACGACCGCTCACACGGAGAAGGGTGGTTCAGAGAAATAGGTCAGCTCACTTGGAGTCTCTTCCTCAGGCACCCCTCCTCACCCACTCCCAGCCTGAACATCACTGTCTCCACGGTGGGACACTCTCCAGCAAAACCAACAACTTGCAAGAGGAAGGTGTTGCCTTGGAGGATGGTGGCCCGATATTCCCTACGTAGTGGACTGAATGCTCGGACAGGGACTACCTTTTCCTCCAACAACTGTTATTGATCTTGCTTATGCCCGAAGTGGAGTACAAAGAGAGTTGTTTTGTTTTGTTTTGTTTTCTTTCATTTGGTCATTCACTCATTCAATAAACATTAACAGGTACCTGCCACATTGCAGGCTTTGGGTTAAGGTTGGGCATACAGCGGTCTGCAGAAATGGTCCCAGGGCCAGACCTCACAGAGCTTACTGTCTACTGGGGGAGATGACATGAAGCAGGCATAGAATGGATAGACACAGCATTGCAACCATGCCACCTGTTATAAAAGAAAAATGCAAGGGATTGTAGGAGTCTTCCTTAAAGAAATGATCAATTTGAGTTAAATATTAGGGATGCGTTAATTTGGTTAAGATGGAATGGGAAGCCTTCCAAAAAGAAGGAACAGCATGCACGAAAGCCAGGAGGGAGCAGGATGAATCTGAAGGACTGAAAGGTGCCGAGTGTGGTGGTAACAGGAAATGGGGCTGGAGAGGCTGGAGCCAGACCACATGAGGTCCTCAAGCCAAGCATGGTACAGAAGTGGCTTTTGGGAGGAGTCAAGATGGCGGAGAAGTAGCAGGCTGAGACGACATCGGGTAGCAGGAGATCAGCTAGATAGCTTATCTAACCATTGTGAACACCTATAAATCCAACGGGAAATCGAAGAGAAGAAGAGCAACAATCCCAGAAACAGAAAATCGATCACTTTCTGAAAGGTAGGACCTGCGGAGAAGTGAATCCAAAGCGACGGGAAGATAGACCCCGGGGGGAGGGGCCGGCACCCGGCAAGCGGCGGAGCGACGGAGCACAAAATCGGGACTTTTAAAAGTCAGCTCCACTGGGAGACATCGCTCCAGAGGCTAAACTGGGGGGAAACCCAGGCGGGGTCAGCATAACCCCAGGTCCCGCGGGGTCACAGAAGGACTGGGGGTGTCTGAGTGCCGCAGAGCTCGCAGGTATTAGAGCGGGGAAGCTGGCTATAGCGACAAAGCCGAGGAGTGAGCTCTAAGCCCGGGATTACCTTGTGCCGGTCGCAGGCTGGGTGGGCTCGGAGCGCGGCCGGAGGCCACGGAGACAAAAGCGACCCGGCGCTTTTCTCCAGCTCCAACAATTGACTGCTTTCCTCGAGGCGCGACCGCAAGCCAGGGAGGCGGGGCTATTGGGCGCTTTGCTCTGAGAGCGCACTGAGGAGCGGAACCCCAAGCTCTCGGCTCCTCCGGGCCAAGAGATTGGGAGGCCGCCATCTTCATTCCCGTCCTCCGGAACTCTACGGAAAGCGCTCAGGGAACAAAAGCTCCCGAAAGCGAACCCGAGCGGATTACTTAGCCCGGCCCCTGGCAAGGGCGGTGCAATTCCGCCTGCGGCAAAGACACTTGAGAATCACTACAACAGGCCCCTCCCCCAGAAGATCAACAAGAAACCATCCAAAACCAACTTCAGTCACCAAGAACAGCGGAATTCCACAGCAGGAGAAAGCAAATCCTACCTGGACAAAATGACAAGGCGGAAAAACTCACCTCAAAAAAAAGAACAAGAGGCCATACCGAAGGCTGGAGACCTAATCAATACAGACATAGGTAGCATGACAGATCTAGAGTTCAGAATGACAATTCTCAAGGTTCTAGCCGGGCTCGAAAAAGGCATAGAAGATATTAGAGAAACCCTCTCCGGAGAGATAAAAGCCCTTTCTGGAGAAATAAAAGAACTAAAATCTAACCAAGTTGAAATCAAAAAAGCTATTCATGAGGTGCAATCAAAAATGGAAGCTCTCACTGCCAGGATAAATGAGGCAGAAGAAAGAATTAGTGACATAGAAGACCAAATGACAGAGAATAAAGAAGCTGAGCAAAAGAGAGACAAACAACTACTGGAACACGAGGAGAGGATTCGAGAGATAAGTGACACCATAAGACGACACAACATTAGAATAATTGGGATTCCAGAAGAAGAAGAAAGAGAGAGGGGAGCAGAAGGTATATTGGAGACAATTATTGGAGAGAATTTCCCTAATATGGCAAAGGGAACAAACATCAAAATCCAGGAGATGCTAAGAACGCCCCTCAAAATCAATAAAAATAGGTCCACACCTCGTCACCTGATAGTAAAATTTACAAGTCTTAGCGACAAAGAGAAAATCCTGAAAGCAGCCCGGGAAAAGAAGTCTGTAACATACAAGGGTAAAAACATTAGATTGGCAGCGGACCTATCCACAGAGACCTGGCAGGCCAGAAAGAACTGGCATGACATATTCAGAGCACTAAACGAGAAAAACATGCAGCCAAGAATACTATATCCGGCTAGGCTATCATTGAAAATAGAAGGAGAGATAAAGAGCTTCCAGGACAAACAAAAGCTGAAAGAATTTGCAAACACCAAACCAGCTCTACAGGAAATATTGAAAGGGGTCCTCTAAGCAAAGAGAGACCCTAAAAGTAGTAGATCAGAAAGAAACAGAAACAATATACAGTAACAATCATCTTACAGGCAATACAATGGCACTAAATTCGTATCTCTCAATAGTTACCATGAATGTTAATGGGCTAAATGCCCCAATCAAAAGACACAGGGTATCAGAATGGATAAAAAAACAAAACCCATCCATATGCTGCCTACAAGAAACTCATTTTAGACCCGAAGACACCTCCAGATTTAAAGTGAGGGGGTGGAAAACAATGTACCATGCTAATGGACATCAGAAGAAAGCTGGGGTGGCAATCCTTATATCAGATCAATTAGATTTTAAGCCAAAGACTATAATAAGAGATGAGGAAGGACACTATATCATACTCAAAGGGTCTGTCCAACAAGAAGATCTAACAATCTTAAATATCTATGCCCCTAACATGGGAGCAGCCAACTATATAAACCAATTAATAACAAAATCAAAGAAATACATCGACAGTAATACAATAATAGCAGGGGACTTTAACACTCCCCTCACTGAAATGGACAGATCATCTAAGCAAAAGATCAACAAGGAAATAAAGGCCTTAAATGACACACTGGACCAGATGGACATCACAGATATATTCAGAACATTCCATCCCAAAGCAACAGAATATACATTCTTCTCTAGTGCACATGGAACATTCTCCAGAATAGACCACATCCTGGGTCATAAATCAGGTCTCAATCGGTACCAAAAGATCGAGATCATTCCCTGCATATTTTCAGACCACAATGCTCTGAAGCTCGAACTCAATCACAAGAGGAAATTTGGAAAGAACGCAAATACATGGAGACTAAACAGCATCCTTCTAAAAAATGAATGGGTCAACCAGGAAATTAAAGAAGAATTGAAAAAATTCATGGAAACAAATGATAATGAAAACACAACAGTTCAAAATCTGTGGGACACAACAAAGGCAGTCCTGAGAGGAAAATATATAGCAGTGCAAGCCTTTCTCAAGAAACAAGAAAGGTCTCAAATACACAACCTAACCCTACACCTAAAGGAGCTGGAGAGAGAACAACAAAGAAAGCCTAAACCCAGCAGGAGAAGAGAAATCATAAAGATCAGAGCAGAAATCAATGAAATAGAAACTAAAAAAACAATAGAACAAATCAACAAAACTAGGAGCTGGTTCTTTGAAAGAATTAATAAGATTGATAAGCCCCTGGCCAGACTTCTCAAAAAGAAAAGAGAAAGGACACAAATAAATAAAATCATGAATGAAAGAGGAGAGATCACAACCAACACCAAAGAAATACAAACAATTATAAGAACATACTACGAGCAACTCTATGGCAACAAATTTGACAACCTGGAAGAAATGGATACATTTCTAGAGATGTATAAACTACCACAACTGAACCAGGAAGAAATAGATAACCTGAACAGACCCATAACCAGTAAGGAGATTGAAACAGTCATCAAAAATCTCCAAACAAACAAAAGTCCAGGACCAGACGGCTTCCCAGGGGAATTCTACCAAACATTTAAAGAAGAATTAATTCCTATTCTCCTGAAACTGTTCCAAAAAATAGAAATGGAAGGAAAACTTCCAAACTCATTCTATGAGGCCAGCATCACCTTGATCCCAAAACCAGACAAGGATCCCACCAAAAAAGAGAATTACAGACCAATATCCTTGATGAACACAGATGCGAAAATTCTCACCAAAATACTGGCCAATAGGATCCAACAGTACATTAAAAGGATTATTCACCACGACCAAGTGGGATTTATTCCAGGGCTGCAAGGTTGGTTCAACATCCGCAAATCCATCAATGTGATACAATACATTAATAAAAGAAAGAGTAAGAACCATATGATACTCTCAATAGATGCTGAAAAAGCGTTTGACAAAGTGCAGCATCCCTTCCTGATTAAAACTCTTCAAAGTGTAGGGATAGAAGGCACATACCTCAACATTATCAAAGCCATCTATGAAAAACCCACCGCAAATATCATTCTCAATGGAGAAAAACTGAAAGCTTTTCCGCTAAGGTCAGGAACACGGCAGGGATGTCCGTTATCACCACTGCTGTTCAATATAGTACTAGAAGTCCTAGCCTCAGCAATCAGACAACAAAAAGAAATTAAAGGCATCCAAATCGGCAAAGAAGAAGTCAAACTATCACTCTTTGCAGATGATATGATACTATATGTGGAAAACCCAAAAGGCTCCACTCCAAAACTGCTAGAACTTATACAGGAATTCAGTAAAGTGTCAGGATATAAAGTCAATGCACAGAAATCAGTCGCATTTCTTTACACTAACAACAAGACAGAAGAAAGAGAAATTGAGGAGTCAGTCCCATTTACAATCGTACCCAAAACCATAAGATACCTAGGAATAAATCTAACCAAAGAGGTAAAGAATCTATACTCAGAAAACTATAAAGTACTCATGAAAGAAATTGAGGAAGACACAAAGAAATGGAAAAATATTCCATGCTCATGGATTGGAAGAACAAATATTGTGAAAATGTCTATTTTACCTAAAGCAATCTACACATTTAATGCAATCCCTATCAAAATCCCATCCATTTTTTTTAAAGAAATAGAACAAATAATCCTAAAATTTATATGGAACCAGAAAAGACCTCGAATAGCCAAAGGAATATTGAAAAAGAAAGCCAAAGTCGGTGGTATCACAATTCCAGACTTCAAGCTCTATTACAAAGCTGTCATCATCAAGACAGTATGGTACTGGCACAAAAACAGACATATAGACCAATGGAACAGAATAGAGAGCCCAGAAATAGACCCTCAACTCTATGGTCAACTAATCTTCGACAAAGCAGGAAAGAACGTCCAATGGAAAAAAGACAGCCTCTTCAACAAATGGTGCTGGGAAAATTGGACAGCCACATGCAGAAAAATGAAATTGGACTATTTCCTTACACCACACACGAAAATAGACTCAAAGTGGATGAAGGACCTCAATGTGCGAAAGGAATCTATCAAAATCCTTGAGGACAATGCAGGCAGCAACCTCTTTGACCTCCACCGCAGCAACTTCTTCCTAGGAACATCGCCAAAGGCAACAGAAGCAAGGGCAAAAATGAACTATTGGGATTTCATCAAGATCAAAAGCTTTTGCACAGCAAAGGAAACAGTTAACAAAACCAAAAGACAACTGACAGAATGGGAGAAGATATTTGCAAACGACATATCAGATAAAGGGCTCGTATCCAAAATCTATAAAGAGCTTATCAAACTCAATACCCAAAGAACAAATAATCCAGTCAAGAAATGGGCAGAGGACATGAACAGACATTTCTGCAAGGAAGACATCCAGATGGCCAACAGACACATGAAAAAATGCTCCACATCACTCGGCATCAGGGAAATACAAATCAAAACCACAATGAGATACCACCTCACACCAGTCAGAATGGCTAAAATTAACAAGTCAAGAAATGACAGATGCTGGCGAGGATGCGGAGAGAGGGGAACCCTCCTACACTGTTGGTGGGAATGCAAGCTGGTGCAACCACTCTGGAAAACAGTGTGGAGGTTCCTCAAAAAACTGAAAATAGAGCTACCCTACGACCCAGCAATTGCACTCCTGGGTATATATCCTAAAGATACAAACGTGGTGCTCCGAAGGGGCACGTGCACCCGAATGTTTATAGCAGCAATGTCCACAATAGCCAAACTGTGGAAAGCGCCTAGATGTCCATCAACAGATGAATGGATAAAGAAGATGTGGTATATATACACAATGGAATACTATGCAGCCATCAAAAGACATGAAATCTTGCCATTTGCGACGACGTGGATGGAACTAGAGGGTATCATGCTTAGCGAAATAAGTCAATCGGAGAAATATAACTATCATATGATCTCTTTGATATGAGGAAGTGGAGATGCAAGGTGGGGGGGTTTGGGGGGAGGTAGAAAAAGAAAAAATGAAAAGATGGGATTGGGAGGGAGACAAACCATAAAAGACTCAATCTCAAGAAACAGACTGAGGGTTGCGGGGGGGAAGGGGGATGGGAGAGGGTGGTGGGGAAATGGACATTGGGGAGGGTATGTGCTATGATGAGTGCTGTGAAATGTGTAAACCAGACGATTCACAGACCTGTACCCCTGGGGATAAAAATACATTATATGTTTATTAAAATAAAAAAAATTAATAAAAAAAAAAAAAAAAAAGAAGTGGCTTTTATCCCAAGCCACTGGGAAGTTTTAATCTAGGGCAGGGGGGTGGTAGGACCGTATTTTGCATTTTGAAAAGGTCACTACTTTAAACCTTGAAAAGACCTGGAGTTTCATGAGATTAAAAGGACTGCACACTTAGGCTTGGGTAAGCAGTCCCCAGGTGGGGTGACTTGTTCTGTAATGTCATGGCTCATGGCTGGGCTGCGGCTTCAACACCACCAGTGGGAATGAACCTGTCTTCTTCCAAGCCCCTCACCCCTGGCCCACCTATTGTACCCGTCAACATTCATGCCCGGAAGTGCCTGTCTCGGAACCGACAGAAGGTCAAAGTGGAGGACGGAGGAGGACAGGTTGATGGAGGGGAGGCCTCAGCATCTGTTCCCATCCCACCCCGACCCTGGCTGAAAGCCCATGTGGGAGAGAAGTGAGAGCTGGAAACTGGCCGAGCAGAGGCTGGTGGTGACATGCTCTTTGTAATCCTTTCCTCACAAAAGCCTTCCTTTGACCACTCGAGTTAAGGCAGTCCTCAACAGGTCTCCCCGTTTCCATGATGAGATGACTGGATGGACTCATTCTCTACTTTGTTAGTTGTGCCTAGACTAGAATGAGGGCAGATGTCTCCCGTGTTCCTCCCTTTATCCATACAACATAGCACGGTCCCTGCCACACAGCAGGTGCTCAGAAAGCATTGATGCGAGGAATGGATGGTGGGTGAATTATGACTTCAGCAGCATCAGAGGACATTAGCTTTCCAGAACCCACGGGAGCAGGCTGAAGAAAAACGAAGAAGTTAGAGTAAGGAAGACGATCAGTGAAGGGTGCTTTCATTCCAGGGTAGCCGGGGAAGCCCTTTCTGATATCTGAGTAGATATTCGAAGGGAGTGAGGGACAGAAACGTCAAGATATTTGGGGAAGAAACGTCCCAGACAAAAGAAGGGGCAAGGACCAAAATGACAAAGAGTTGCTGTAACTTATGAGTGAGTTGGCTCCCATTTTTCTTGCCTGAGGATTTGGAAGGATGGGATGACCAGTCCCCAAGCTTATGACCCACTGCACAGACGTGAGGAGGAACTTCCTGGGGCTCGGTCAGCCAGGACACCAGCAAGCAACCTCAGGGTTAAGATTTCTGGAAAGGGGAGATAAAAAACAGAAGACGTCAAGTGGAACTGTTGCTGTCAGAGTGGGTGTCATCAGAGGAGAGGGGAGGGGCCGCCACCGCAGCACTGGGAGAGGCTCCTGAAAATCTGTAAGTAGGAAGTTGGGGCACAGCCATGGTGGTCAAGGAACACCTACTTTTTGTATCCACCTGCTAGAAAGTTCCCTTGTCCTGGGGACTGGGGCTTAAGGAAAAAAAAAATGAGTTCTGAGACATGTAAGTGCCACTCACTCACCTGAATCATTGGAAACTTCAGACATAGGGTGGCAGGCGTGAAAAACAATACAGCAAAAGAAAACACACAGCCCACCCGGAAAGCCCTCCCAGACAGAGACGGATGATTCTGCTGATTCTACCCATCCCCAAATGACACACTCTTGAAGCCCCAGACCACATCTTCCAATATACACCTCCTCGCCATCTGCTGTCACACTGGGCAACTTTCCAGCCTTGGAATTCACCCTGTTCCCTCCCAACTTTTGCACATGCTGTTCCTTCTTTCTGGAATGTGTTTCCCTCTGTCTTAACCAAGTTAGGGCATCTTTAATATTATACCACATCTTCCAATGTTTCCATTTTGTTCAACTTCCAAAGCAATACAGTGCAATTATGTAAAATGACTTGGTAGAAAAGAGTCAGAGAAAACTCTTCCAGGTTCAGGACATAATAGGCTAGAGCATTTTAGGTGTTTCAGCAGTGATTCACCAATCAGTATTAATCACCCACGGTAGGCAAAGTTCAGGGTTCCCATATGGTTATGACTTAAACCCTGACTTCACTGACTGTAGGATTTGGAATATTGGGGCCCGTAGTCTGATGCTGTCCTGGCTTCTCAGGGAAGACTCTTCTGTCTGAAGCCCCAGGGCTGTGTTCTTATTTTAATTAAGTCATTGCTTCTGACCCAAGGAGGGCAAACAGAAGTATCAGAAAGGGCCCTCCAATGTGTGTGCAGACTTACTGAAACTCTCAGTTGTCCTCTTAATTATTGCAACCCTGCTGTTTGGTCTCATTTCACCATAGAAAGATAGCCTCATTTTGAAACAGGGGTGTCCTTGTAAGAGGAAGAGATTAGGACATAGCACCACAGAGGGAAGACCTTGTGAGGACACAGGGAGAGGATGGCATCCACAGGCCAGGGAGAAGTCACAGGACTCCCCACAGGCCAGGGAGTCCTGTCGTGGACTTACAGCCTCCAGAACTGTGAGGAAAGGAATTTCTGTCACTTGCGCTACCGAGCGTGCAGGGGCAGCATTATGGAGGCCCTGGAAAACTATTACAGCCATTTTCCCTCCCTGTGCAGACGCCATAACCAGAGCCCCTGCCCCTGGGACCAAACATGAAACTCGCCTCACTGCCAAGCCTCATGCCTGAGGGTAAAGCAGTCTCACAAGTTTTGTCTGCAGATGGGACGTGATACTGTGAAAGTCTTAGCATCCTCTGCACTCTCAGCAGAGGCCCAGCCCACCTGTAAGGACCTCTTCTTCCAGAAACACCCTTGACCTCACTGCTCTTCTTTCTCCGTCTCCTGTGAACACCCATGAGACACACCTTGCTAGGGGTTTTCCAATAGAAACACACAGAAAAAATGATCTTGTTAAATCATAATCATCAAACCTTCCTCTGCTGGTTCTACATCCAATCTCTTCAATTAGAATCTCGGGAACCCAAAATGGGGAAACACACACACGCACTGGCAGAAGACATGATGGAGAGACAATGGGTAAGCAGGGAGCCCACATGGTGTGTAGTTGGCAACACACAACTAGGTCATAACATGGAACGCTTTCATATTGTTCATTCTCCCACTCCAGAAATTTGTGGTGAGTTTCTCATCGCAAGCCACTTGGGAAGCTTTTACTCCTCTCTTCAGCACCTGGTAGTTCACATACAACAGGCGGTGAATACTTGCATGGTCTTCCTGAAACACCCACAATATTATGTCCTGTTATGTACAAAGTTGACCTTTTTTTCTTGACTTTTTTTTTTAAGATTTTATTTATTTATTTGACAGACAGATCACAAGTAGGCAGAGAGGCAGGCAGAGAGAGATAGAGGAGGAAGCAGGCTCCCCGCTGAGCAGACAGCCTGATGTGGGGCTCGATCCCAGGACCCTGGGATCATGACCAGAGCCGAAGGCAGAGGCTTTAATCCACTGAGTCACACAGGCGCCCCATTTTCTTGACTTTTTATAAAGCTTTTTGTATCAGGTCTTTTTATAAAAATGTGTCATACTGTTTTAAGATTGAACAAAAAGGAACCCTTGAAAGTGTGGTAGAGCACACTTGGGGGGTTCCTGGTGCACCCCTCTTCCCAGCGTTCATGCTTCGCGGAGCCGCTTCCCAGGATGAGTCTGGCTCGGCCATGGGACCAGCTCTGGTTCCTAATAAATAACAAGCACGACACAAGCAGAGCTCGGGGTAAGCTCAGGGACCGGCACAGCAGAAATATCATGTGAGCCACAGATGTAATTTCCAATTTTATGGCAGCCACATTAAAAACAAAAGCGAAAGAAAGCGACGAAATTCATTTTAAT
Organism: Martes martes; assembly: GCF_963455335.1. Lineage (NCBI taxonomy): Eukaryota > Metazoa > Chordata > Mammalia > Carnivora > Mustelidae > Martes > Martes martes. The sequence continues at coordinate 31,074,278 of NC_137905.1, read as the reverse complement.
AGTGTACCTTGTTTAACCCACTATAGCTAAAATATTCCTCGAAGATGTGATCAATATTGAAAAAAGGTAGAAGTGGCATTTTTCCTTCTATTTTTTGGACTGAGTTTTCCAAAGTTGGTGTGTGTTTTGCACTTAAATCGTATCTTGATTCAGACTAAACGTAAGTCAAAAGCTCTTTGTAGGCACAGGCAGCTAGTGGCCACTGTCCTGGGCAGTGCAAGCTTGGACATTGGGACTTGTCTCTGAGAACATTTGCTGTTAGGATGCTCCCCCGGGGAATCTATCCACCGCACTGGCAGAAGTCCAGATCAGCTGGAAAGAGGACCCACGTGGGAGAAATAAGACACAGCGGACAGCCCCAGCTGAGTTCCTTGCTGCCTGCCATCCTTCCAAACTGGGATCCATGGGAGTAAGCCGTTGGAGAAGTGGACGCTTCAGCCACAGAGGCCACATGCATTCCAACTGAGGCCACATGGACCAGAGAGGAGCTCTCCGTTTGGAACCCTGCCTAAATTACAGAATCCTGAGCAAGTGCTGTTTTAGGCCAGCAGCTGATGTGGTGATTTGATAAGAAGCACTAGATGACCAAAACAGAAGTGATCAAAGATACCAGCTCCTGGCGCACTGGTGACTTTCTTCTGGCCCTCGGGCCTGCGTTCACTGTAATTCTGCCTGCAGGAGTAGGCTCAGCTGGAGTCGGTGGGAGATGCAGAAGACATCAAAGTGTCGGTCACCTTCTGCAAGGGCATTGGAGGCCAGCTCAGAAGTCACTGGTCGGTGTTGAAGGCGAGGTTCCCATCCTGGCTTTGCCACCCTATTGGGCTGCTGGACCGGCCATAATAAGCTATCACAGATTGGGAAGCTTAAACAGCAGAAGTTTATTTTCTCTGAGTTCTGGAGGCCAGAAGTCCAGGATCGAGGCCAGCCAGTTTGGTTTCTGGTGAGAAGTCTTTCCGACTTGTAGACTGGTCCCATCTCGCTGAGTGTTTGTACGGTCTACCCTCTGTGTGTGCATACCGAGAAGGTGAGAGGTGTCTGGTGTCCTTCTCTTATATAATCAGAGGCGGGTCCCCTCCTCAGGACCTTCTCTAATACGCATTACCTCCATAAAGGTCCTGTCTCCCTGTCTTGTCACATGGAGGTGAGGGCTTCAACAAACCGAGTCCACAGTGACCCCTAATCTCCACGTCGTCTCGGTCAATTCAGGTCCCCTCTCTGAGCGATGTTACTGCTCTACCCTTTCTCCTAAGTATGATACGAGGAGCAAAGGAGATTACGGACATGAAGAAAGGATGGAGAAATCATCAAAAATACTCAAAAATAATAGAGGCTATCCCAGTCTTCTTTCCATCTTTGTGGATTCTGGGAACCAATAAATGATGCTAAATAAACAAAAGACTGAATGAACAAATAACAGAAAAATCAAAATCAAAATCAAAACTAACAAATGAGGAAGAACAACTATCTTGACACAGGAAAGAACAAAGGAAGGACATTTTGCCCAGACCTGGGGATTCCGGCAGAGGAGATGATGAGACGAGGACAAGATGAGGACGGCTGATGCTCTGAGAGTGCTCCCCAGGTTCACAGGAAGGTGCAGAGCTGCGGGTCTGTCTTAGTGTATATACGTGTGTATTATTACGGAAGCCACTCAGCGGCTGTATGGGGTAGCTACGATCAGGTGAGGTCTCGAGAGAAGGATCAAAAGCCGACTGAGACATTTCAAGTCCCCCAGAAGGGAAGTCAGAAGTAGGGAAGGAACATGTGGAGACCACCTTGAGGCTCCATTTGGTATCTGAGTGAAAAAGTTGCAGCAAAGGGAGAGACGGAGACAGGAAGCAGGGGAAGGGTTTCTTGGGTGATGCCTTGAGGAGGAAGAGGGAGATGGGGCAGAGGAGGAAGTAGGAGGGGTGGGCCTAGCCCCAGCAGATGTGGCAGCAGCAGTCACCAGGGTTCAGCCTTCTGGGTGTGCAGCCTGAGCCGCCGCACCAGGCCCCCCGCTTCAAGGGGACACCCCACTTGGAAGGGCTCCGGGCTCGGTTCAGCCTTCACTGTCACTACCTTGAAATTCTTCATTTTCAATCAAGGAGCCACATACCCTCACTTTGCACTGGGCCCCAAAGATTATTACATACGGCCCTGGTGCTGTGGTAGGAAAGCTCTCGGGCACTGCGCTTCCACTCTGAAGCGCCGTGGGGATCACTGTGCACACGTGACCTAGAAGTGAGTGTGCACCCTGAGCACAGGCAGGGAGGACCCAGCGGGACCCAGGGAGGAGGTCAGTAGACTCCAGGGACTAAGAGGTAGTGGGACAGAGACGAACAGTCAGCAGCGCCTGTGAACACAACTCCCAGGAGGTCCTCCCTTCTCCAGGGAGCTGCCCGGTGGTCGCAAAGAGAAGGGCACATTTCTGCCTGCCTACAGCGGTCAGGTTAGAGAAGGCGTCCTCGGTAGCCAGAAGCTGGCATCCCAGTGGCCACATCACAAACGACAGAGTTCTGTCGTTCCTAGATTTCGCACTCGCTCCTGCTAAGCTTCTTCCTTCACGCACAGAAAATCCGAAGGTGTCATTCATTCATCGTTTGTTCGTTCATCCGACATTTTACGAGCTCTCGGGGAACGCCAGGTGCCAGGCTGATCTTCAGAAAGAAGCAAAAATAAGTCAGCTCAGCCCTTCCTTAGGAAGCTCGCAGTTAATGATCTCACGCCTATGACATGTCTCCAAAGTAGAACGCAAGAGACAAAGCGTTAAGTACCAGGATCTCAGAGTGAACCTGCAGACCGGGAGGCCCTCTGAACTGGCCCAGAGTGACAAGGGAAATGGTGAAAAATTGGGACCTGACTACCACTACTACTACTTCTTTCTTCTTTCCTTCCTTCTTCCTTCTCCTCCTTCTTTTTTTTTTTTTTTTTGGTTTGTTTTTTGTTTGTTTGTTTGTTTTTTAAGATTTTATTTATTTTTTGGTCTTGGAGAGAGAGCACAAGCAGGGGGAGGGCAGAGAGAGAAAGCAGGCCGAGCAAAGGGCTAGATGGGGGACTCAATCCCAGGACCCTGGGGATCATGACCTGAGCCCAAGGCAGACGCTTCACCAAACTGAGCCACCCCGGCGTGGAGCCTGACTTCTAATCCAAGTCTTTTCATTTATCCTGCAAAGATCTCTACTTCTGAGGCCGGAGGCATCTCAAAAACAGTCTTCCCTGGCCCCACCCCCCGTAGCCAGCATGAGGCCTCCCGTCCGTCCTGAATCCGGATGACAAGGACACTTCCCCCAGCCTCTCGAAGCACTGGCCTGGAACCCCAGCTGAGCAAACACTGGCACACACACTCTCCGGCTGAGTGGCTGTGGGGAGAGGACATGGCGTGAAATGAGAACCAAGTGTAAACTCCCACACGCTTGGAAGCAAGACCGCAGCATCAAACCCCAGTGCGGCCCAGTCGGAGCGCTAGCACGCCCCCTCCCCAGTCTAGAAGGGACTGAACCCGGAACAAGGTAAACCCCTTGTTGCCCAAGTTAAAAAAAAAAAAAAAGAAAAAAAAAAAAAAGACCACTCAAAACACAACAAAACATCGTGCCCTTACAGCTGCATTCCTAGAAGTTTCGGTAAGAGGCTTCAGGAAAGGGCCGGCCGCTCCGACGTCTGCCTCCTTACTCCCCGAGCTTTCGTAAACACTTGCCGTTTCGTAAAAGTTACAGTTTTTACACATGATTTCTAAGCTGCCAAAAATGTACAGTGTGCCAGGCCCCGCCTGCTCCGGCATGTTTTATAAACATAACAAGCTGTAACCGCCACCCCAGATGTTGGCCCGCCTTTTTTTTTTTTTCATAATTTAAAATCTGTTCGACCTGATGTTTTGGGCTCCGCGCGCATTTCGACTGTAAAAAAGGAAACTGAAATATTATTCATGTGGTGCTAGGCTGCTACACCTAATTTCTTCTCAAGTTCACACTGAACTGAAATGTCTCGGGGAACCTTAAAAAAGGCAGCAGCCGAGAAAGTGAGGAAATACGTCAAGGACTTGTAAATAAACAGCTGGCTCCCAACATATGGGTTTTCTTCTATATTTTTCAGGTGCCACAGTCTCCCATCCGTATCTGCCAGCCCCGCAGCACACGGCATAATTCAACTGTAATTGATAATGTGAGGGCAGATGGAGAGGACTGTCAGCTCCTCCCTTGGATCTCTGGGGACCCGGTAGAAATCAAAGCAGATGGCCCAATTGCTTCTTCTTTATGTGTTGCTGCGAGCTCCTCTGTCTGCAGGATAATGGATCATTACGGCCTGCTGTGTACAAACACCAATATGCTTTTAAATCTGGTTCTCAAGCTTATGAAAAAGCACTATATTTCATATTAATTTGTGAAGCTGCACTTAACAAGGTCCACTGTTGTTAATTTATGGTTTGGAAGCAGGGGGGTGGGGTGGGAGGGAGAAGTTCACATGGGGAGCTCCCCCCCCATTACCCCTACTCCCCCTCCAACCTCCTTCCCTCCCCCATTCTGGCTCTCTCTTAGCCCGCCCCCTAGCCCTGCCTCCCAGCCAGCCCGCAGTGGTCAGCTGAAGGGAAGACAGTATCCAGATCGGCTGCTCTGGTCTTTAATTGATGAATCGGATTCCGGCAGTAGAAGTTCTGCTGAACATGCCATTGTGGAAGAGGCTGGGTTTGAATTTCCCATCCATGGCACGGATAATGGGAAGGAGAAAAGTCTCCCGAGTGTTCTTTCCATGCTATCTCTTGCCTCTCTTCTTCTTGTCTGTCCAATGAGAAAAAAAACAAACTACAAGGAGCGGGGAACTCGGCACCCCTGCCTTACCACGGTGTTCCGTGGGGAAGGGTCCACGGCAAACTTACAAAATCAAAGCAGTGCTCGGTGGTACACATGCATCCATGTTGAAGACATTCTTCCTCTCTGTCACTTCCTAACTGGCAAATGCTTCTCAACCTCTACTGTGAGCCAGAAAATATCCAGGGTCCAGAGGAGACCAAGGAAGAGACAAACCACCCTTAGCTCCAGCAGCTCCTGGTTCTAGATCTCTCAATTGGAAATATGAGGAGAATATGTTCAAGGTGGCCAGTTAGTCCCAGACTCAGATAGGAATATAGAATTGGAACAAATAAATCCTGCCCAGGGACCACAACATTGTGGCTTAAGAAATAAGTAAGACTTAAAAAAAAAGAAAGAAAGAAAGAAGTAAGACTTGACCAGGTATGGGGGCACCTGGGTGGCTCAGTCGGTTAAGTGTCTGACTCTTGGTTTCAGCTTGGGTCATCTCAGGGTCGTGAGATCAAGCCCTGGGTCAGGCTCTGTGCTCAGTGTGGATTAAGCTTGAGATTCTAACCTTTCCCTTCTCCCTCCCCCTTTGCCCCAAATCCCACTAACACATGTGTCCATGTGCTCTCTCTTTCTAAAATTAAATCTTAGGGGAGAAAAAAAAAAAAAAAGACCCGACCAAGTGACAGAATGTGTAGATGTTGGGGACTTGTAGGTTTTTATACAGTGAGGTGGGGAAGCATTGAGGAATTCTAAACTGGAAAGTAGAAGAATTACCCTTCCGCATTCTGGCTCAGGGCCTACCTTATTCTCTGTCCCATTCCAAAGGAGTCTTAAAGCCAGCTGTACATGTGTTCTTTTCCTGAGATGCTAGTAACTAATGGCTTAAGGCAGGGGTTACAACTCAAATGGCCACAAGGATCCAGCAGGTAGCAAAACTGGGCAGCTGGCCAGCTGTGTGGCCCAGGGGATGAGTGGAGGGTTAGGAGTGGAGAGGCAGCCTGTGGGGACCAGAAGAAACGTTTCTGCTGGCTAGGGATAGCGGGGGCCTTCCTTTTTGTATTCTTGCCTTCGGATATTAAAACCAATACGTCATTGGGGCTCCTGGGTGGCTCAGTGGGTTGAGCCTCTGCCTTCGACTCAGGTCACAGTCTCAGGGTCCTGGGATCGAGCCCCACATCTGGCTCTCTGCTTAGCGAGAGGCCTGCTTCCCTCTTTCTCTCTCTGCCTGCCTCTCTGCCTACTTGTGATCTCTCTCTCTCTCTCTCTGTCAAATAAATTTTTAAAAATCTTAAAAAAATAATAAAAAATAAACAATATGTCACATTCATTGCTCCCTTATTTGTCGCACGTCACCCCAGAGTCCCTTAAAGGCCACACAACAGTGTGGAATTTCCATGGAAGAGCCATGGGTTTGGCTCGCGTGGCTCTTTGTAGATGGGCAACCGTGAACAACAGGTAAGAGGCCACTCTCTGAGCCTCGACGCCTGACCTTCCCCTAGACGTCAGACACCAGCCCATGCTTGGGTCTTGTTCGAGTCTCACAATGTCAAACAATACCTTCAGTAATAGCAACAGCTAACAAAAATTTAAAATTGGGAGGAGTCACCTCTAAGACCAGTTTCCTCACCTCTTCTAAAAATTCTGTGGAGATCTGACAAGGCTGGACTGCATCACCCTGAGAGCTGAGTACTGCCAAGGCCCAGCCAGCTCCCGGGGCCCCGGCCTCCACAGACACAGTCCAACCCCCTCAGGGAGGGAAGCTTGTCCACTCACAACGAGGCACCCTCATGCTCACTTTCTTCCCAGGTGACGCACAAGGCAGCTTTAAGCTCACAAGGCAAAGGTTTTCTCATCGGCCTTCAGATGGCAAATAATACATCATTACTCTCACAGACAAATAAATGAAAAATGAAAGAAAACCAAGCTACAAATGGCAGCCCCTAAATGTGTTTTTCCTCACGCACATGAATTAATTACGTAGTGATCATAAGTGAGACACGCTGTTTGTGTTCATTACCTCATTTGCTAACTTTTTCTTTCTTTTTTTTTTTTTTTGGTGAAAATATAAACTAGTTCATGGTTTATCACAAAACAAGCTTGAGCCAGGATTGTATTCACTTGTCTGGAACAGCACCCAGAACCACAGCACTAAGGGAAGACATGAGGGGAGCCGGTCTCCCCGGATGAACAGGACAACAGCACAGATGGTAAATCCCAAACCTTCCTCTCTAATCCTTTTTTCAAACCTTTAACATCCTTTCTCTTCCTCTCTTTCTTTCTTCCTCTCTCCCTCAGTCTCTTTTTAAGCAGGTGATGAGAGGGGACAAGGTCGTCTCATTCTGAATCTCAGTGGAAAGTTTGGCCTGTTTTACCATGAAGTATGTTATCAGCCATACGTTTCTGGAGATATCCTTTATCAAGCTGAAATTCCCTTCTATTAAGGGTTTTAGATTCATGTGTTTATTTTCATTTTTTTCTAAAGACTTCATACTTTTTTTTTAATATTTTATTTATTTGTCAGAGAGAGAGAGCACAGGCAGGCAGAGTGGCAGGCGGAGGAAGAGGGAGAAGCAGGCTCATGGCTGAGCAAGGAACCGGATGTGGGACTCGATCCCTTGATGCGGGATCATGACCTGAGCTGAAGGAAGCCGCTCAACCGACTGAGCCACCCAGGCATCCCTAAAGACTTTATACTTTAAGACCGTTTTATGTTCACAGCACAATTAAAAAGAGGTAAAGAGCTGCCTCATATATCTCCTGTCCCCACACATGCAGTCTCCCCCAGTACCCACATCCCCCACCAGCATGGGACATTTGTTACCATTGATGAACCTACACTGATGACTTTGGCACCATAATCAGCCGAAGTCTGTAGCTGACGTTAGGGTTCACTGTTGGTGTTGGACATGCAGTGTGTCTGGACAAATGCATAAGGACGTGTACCCACCATGAGAGCATCACAGAATAGTTTCACTGCCCCATAAAGCCTCTGTGTTCTGCTTCTTCACTGACTCCTCCCCCTCCCACCCCAGCAACCACTGATCCTTTTACAATTTCCATAGCTTTGCCTTTTTCCAGAACATCATATAGCTGGAATCATAGAGTATATAGACTTTTTTTTTTAATTGGCTTCTTTCACTTAGTAATGTGTATTTAAGGGACATTCATATCTTTTCATGGCTTGATCACTCATTTCTTTTTAGCACTGAATAATATTGTATTATTTGAATGATAAATGTGAGTTTATCCACTCACAAACTGCTTCCAAGTTTTGGCAATTATGAATCAAACTGCTATCAACATCTGTGTGCAGGTTTTGGTGTGGACATAAGTTTTTAACTCCTTTGGATCAATACCAAGAAGCAAGATTGCTGGATCACATGGTGAGGGTATGGTTACATTTGTAAGAAACCACCCAACAGTCTCCCTAAGTGCCTGTTCCATTTTACACGCCGACCAGCTATGAATGAGAGTTCCTGTTGCCCTCCGTCCTTGCCAGTATTTGGTGTTGTCAGTCTTCTGGATTTGGGCCATTTTAATAGCTGTGTAGTGATTAAAATTTCTCCTTTCTTATAAATGGCCTTTGTAGCAAGCCAAAGTGCAACTTCATGTGTACATGTTGGTACAACTCATCCCCTGCTCCTTGACATATGGTAATGCTGATCTACAACAACTCTCTTTACCTCATTTTCCACATTTCTGCAAAATGAGATAGAGTTAGAGTTGATTCATCAGCCCATTTTATGCCAAAGGTACTTCATCAACTTCTTTAGTTCTCGAAATTTATTCACTTGTCCATTAATTCATTCAACTCACAGGTATCGAATGTCCACTATGAGCCAGATGCCCTCCTGGTCAACAACTTTTTTAACGATAAACCGAATTTATCTGGCTTTAATGCGTGTTCGTTGGTAGGCAGACATTTCATTCACTCCCTTCTCTACTGTCTCCATTCCAGCTTTGCAAGATAAGACACCATGTGTATGTCCACCTCAGGCAAAGGAAGAAGAGAAGCAGGTCTAAATGAGGCTTGGGAAGACCCTTGGAAACATATTCTGAAAGCAGATTTGGCAACTTCCCTGTAGTGTCTACTCACAGAATTATGAGGAGAGACCCAGTTGGTGGTCAAACCACCACATCACAAAAATTAGCTTGCTTGCCTGTCTTGCACACTGATCCTGTATGTTCTTTAAGGGTCGTGTGGCAATATGTAATGAGCATGGCCCTTGGGGTCAGAAGAACCTGAGTTCAAATCTTGGGTCTGTACTTACTGGCTATGCGACCTTGGGTTGCTTATTCAATCTCTGGGGATCTCCAGGAGAATTACAGACTTGCAGAATTTTTTAGGAAGAAACAAAATAAGTTTAAAAACACATATATCACATATCTGTCCATAGCAAGAGTCATTTGTGATCATTCCAATGTCTCCAGGAGCCAAATCTCTTTTGTCTGTGGCCCCCAATATGCACAGTGCTCAGAGAATAAGTTTTGGAAGGCAGCTATGCTCACCACTATACCACCAATGCAGAGAATAAGTTTTGAACTAAAAGGATTTTTGCCTTGCCTAACCCACTGTTTGGGTTGCTTTCCTTTTGATGGGAATTAAAGTTGTCAGTGCTTACTTTTATATTCTCTTAGTGTCTCTAATGCCTCTCCCCAAACATCAGAATCATGGCCAATGTTTGCTCCTGAAATGCAAGGATTTCCAAGCTAGAAAATCCAAACAAAGCCACAAGAGATCTGGGCTTTGTGGCTGGGGTGGGGGGGATGCTCAATTTAGGAGAAAAGACAAATTCTAAATTACAGCATTGTTTGGCAAATATGGGATGACCTCAAGGTCCTTTAGCTGGAGGTTTTTTGGGGGAGGGAGGTGAGAGAGGTGACAGGTCTTTACCCTGAGCTAGTCATGAAGTTTTGGCAACCATCCCCCTTGCAGCATCCTCTGTATGGGGTGGGCTTGAAGGCTCACACTGATACTGCACAAGACAGCACAAAATGCTTTGGGGGAAATTAGTGCAAGTTAATTAAGGGCTTGGAAGAACCTTATCAAGATTCTAGTGGCATCTTGTGCAAAAGAATATGTGCATGGGTGAGAAGTATCTCACTTCCTTCTAAAACTGTCCCTCACTTGCCCTATCCATCAAATGGGATGTCATCGCCCCATCTCATCCCTAGAATGTTTTGAAGAGAAACTGAAACCCATAAATGAAAAAGAGCTCCGAAACATACGCATGAAATATCTCCATTATTATAGGTGAGGTGATAGGGCAGTGTTTCAAAGAACAGGGCTCTTGGGGGGAGAGAATTAGGTCTGGAGACATTTGTGAGCCTCAAGTTCTTCTCTAGAAAATGTAGACCTTCTAGAGGTATTGCTGGGACAAAGTGAGATGTGTTGGCAAAATGCTTGGCATTGTGCCTGCCAAGTAATACTGACATGGTGAGTAAGGAGAAGAATAATAGGGGCGCCTGGGTGGCTCAATGGGTTAAGCCTCTGCCTTCAGCTCAGGTCATGATCCCAGGGTCCTGGGATCGAGCCCCACATCGGGATCTCTCCTCAGTGGGAAAACTGCTTCCCCCTCTCTCTGCCTGCCTCCCTGCCTACTTGTGATCTCTGCCTGTCAAATAAATAAATAAATATTTTTTTAAAAGAATAAGAATAATAGAATAGTAATAGCAGTAACATACATCAAACATTTTTCATGCTCCAGATATGACATCTGATATTTACATGCCTTATCCCATTTATTCCTCATACCTACCCTGAGATTTGCATCATTATTACCGCTACTCATAGAATAGGACACTGAAGCCTAGAAAAATAAAATAGCTTGCCCAGATGCAAACCAAGTCGGCTGAGCACACTGTGGAGCTCAGAAGGGAGATGCTACAGCGAGAGACACCATTTCCCATCCTCACTGTCAGAGCCCAGCTCCGTGCCTACACATATGCATGCCCTTTGCAAATCTACAAGGGAGCCAAATGCTCCCAATCTTGTGCCAATGACCTTGATGATTGGCTCCTCAGTACTTAAGATTGTCCATCCAGCAGCAAAGCTCGATAGTCCTGACATTCTTTAAGTATTCTGCCCTTCAAGATGGTCAGGAACAAGGAAAGACCCAGGAATAGTCATAGATCAGAGGAGACTAAGGAAAAATAACAATGATATGCAACGATTTGATCGTGGAAGAGGAAAAGGAACACACGGGGAAAGGCTGATGAGATTCACATAAGGCCTGCTGTTGCGTTAATAGTACTGGCCCAGAGTTAATTTCCTGGTTTTGATATTTCACAGTGATTGTGTAAAAATGTTAACATTAAGGGAAGCTGGGCAAGGGGTAGCTGGAAACTCTCTACTTTTATGGCTTTTCTATAAATCTAAGATTAGCTCAAAGTAAAAAGTTAAAAAGAAAACATCCGGGAAACAAAGCAAATTTGAGCAAATACTGAAAAAAAGAAGAAAGATTTTTCTCTAGAAGGAGAGGGGACGCACATCAGGGATCCCCTGGGATTTGCTCTCCACGGAACTCACATCAGAAGCCACAGACAGCATCAGCAAGCCAGCCTGTGGGCGCCCTCCTGGCCTGGAAATGCAAACGTTCCAACGTCAGAAGTTTCTCTCCTTGTGCCCAGCCCCTCTACCCACACAACGCCCAGGCTCAGCTTCCCAGCCCAGGACTCCATCACCTCCAGCCTCAGGAAATCCGAGAAGCACAGAGAACACAGAGCTGCTTACAAAGCCCTCCTCGCCACAGACAAGTTCAGCTGCATTCAGGAGCTCACATAATCCCCAAAGAACTGACGGCTGGAGCCACCAGGAGAGCAGGGCCAGATCTTCGTCATGCTGGGGTTCGGTGCAACACCTCACAGTGCTCCATAAAATTCCACGAATGAATATATGGGGGGGGGTGGTTATTAACTTACCATTAACTAGTCCTCTGGACCCAACAAATGCAATGTTTAAGAAGAGCTTTGAAAATAGCTTCAGAATAGGGGCCCGTGGGTGGCTCAGTCAGTTAAGCGTCTGCCTTCGGCTCAGGTCATGATCCCAGGGTCCTGGGATCGAGCCCCACATCAGGCTCCTTGCTCAGTGGGGAGCCTGCTTCTCCCCCTGCCTCTGCCTGCTGCTCTGCCTACTTGTGCTCTCTTTCTCTCTCTCTCTCTCTCTGTCAAATAAATAAATAAAATCTTAAAAAAAAAAAAATCTTCAGAATCAAGTTACCTAGATGACATGCATCAGAAGCATTTCATACTGGGTATAAAATAAGATCTGATCCGAGGGGCGATTATTGCTAATTGAAATTTCCTATGAAATTGGCATGTATGTGGAATTTGAGGAATTACATGCTTTTGCAACATGCCGTACTTATACACTATAATGGACTGGAAAAGACAACACCAAGAGTTTCTGTGTCACCCCCTTCGAATAAAACTAGAAAGCAAGTATTTGGTTATTCTTCAACTTTCCCCTGGATGTACCCTCCTTTTAAAACTCAGATCAGGGACGCCTGGGTGGCTCAGTGGGTTAAGCCTCTGCGTTCGGCTCAGGTCATGGTCTCAGGGCCCTGGGATCGAGCCCCGCATCGGGCTCTCTGCTCAGCAGGGAGCCTGCTTCCCCCTCTCTCTCTGCCTGCCTCTCCGCCTACTTGTGATCTCTGTCAAACAAATAAAAAATATTAAAAAAAAAAACCTCAGATCAGATGCTGTCACTTCCCTGCTCAAATCTGCCCCTTCCCATATTATATATTTATTTGTCATTGTCTAGCTCTGTCACCCAGCTGCAAATTCCCTGAGAATGGGATCGCGTGGATTTCTCTTTGTTCAGTGTCGAACCCCAAGGATCCAGGACAGTTTCTCACACCAAGCAGGTGCTTGATAAACATTAATAGGACTATTTTTCATTTATAGGCAGATACTGCAGGTTTTTTAAAAAGATTTTATTTATTTATTGAAGGAGAGCAAGTGAGCAAGAGGGAGACAGAGAGAGTGAGAGAGAGAGAAAGCACAAGCAGGGCGGAGGGGCAGAAGCAGAGGGAGAAGCAGACTCCTCGCCGAGCAAGGACACTGATGTGGGACTCGATCCCAGGCCCCCGGGATCATGACCTGAGCCAGAGGCAGATGCTTAACCAATGGAGCCACCCTGGCGCCCAGCTTCTAACAGTTAATAAGGTCCTATCACAGATTTGACTGGTGCCCCCGGCAGCCCAGGAGGGTGATTGGACACTGAGGCCCCGAGAAATTAGGTCAACGTCACACAGCCGACAAGGAGGAGCCTGTAGTCCAGCTCCAGCTCAGACCTTCAGACCCCCCACTGCTGCTGGCTTCCCTCCCACAGCATCACGTGAGACCACCACGACCAAACGCCGCTCAGCTTCCAGCACCCACTCCAGACATCTAGTTAGGTGGCTGCTAATCACGGCCAGACTCCGGATTCCCTCTTTCCTCTTGACGGTGTGCCAAAATGTGTCTTGGAGGGACAAACGAACTGAGCTGTTTTTTTTTTTTTTTCTTTTCCCCACCACCCAGAAAAGCATCTTGCCTCCTTTTCACATGCTTCCCCACATCAGTGTCATTTCAGTGAGTGCACTGTGACAATCCCGGGACACTGCGTATCATATCGTCTCGTTTCCCTGGAGAAGAATGCCCTCTATTCTTAACTTGGTCTCATTCTTGTCCTTCCCGGGCTCCATGGCATTTATTATGGCAATTTATCACAGATGAATAGGTATCGAAGCAATGAGTCTCATAGGCAGGGACTCACTGGTTTTTGTTTTTTGTTTTTTTTTAAGTCAACAGAGGTAGTGATCATATCTTTAATGGGTACTGACCCAACTTTCTGAATAGTAGGTCGGGGTACTCCTTGAAGACATGGTGGATTAGAAGAAAAGTCAGAAGCACCCCTAACTAACCAAAAGATTCCAGGAGTAGAGGGGTAGGTCCATCCTGCCCCCTGCCACCTCTGACCTATGGTCTCTGATAACCGACAGTGCCAGAGCTTAGGGGAATGAGAAGGTATCATCGGGTCATCTTGACCAGCTGTCACTGGGGGAAGAACTGAAGCCAGGAGTTCAATGAGCCACCCAGTCTTTGTTTTTTAACTAGCACCAACCTGTAAACTTCTACCCTTCCAGAGCCACACACCCATTCTCTATGCGTTGTTTTAGTGTCTTTGCTTAAAGTGCCCATCCAGACACCAGGGTATTCCATTCATGGGGGGGGGGGGTCGACAGAGACATGGAACGAGAAAATGGCTTCGCCCAAGTATGAAGGACAGGGACCAAGAAGAAAGCCCTGGGTTCTTGCTTGTCCTTCTACAAGTTTCTTGGTCCATTTAGGCTGTCATAACAAAATGCCACAAATGGAGTTGCTTATAAATAACAGAAATCGATTTCTTCCAGTTCTGAAGGCCGGATGCCTGGGATGTAAGTGCCAGTGTGGCCCAGCATGACCGCGTTCTGGTGAGGGTCCTCTTTCTGGATCATAGACAGTACCTTCTCGCTGTGGGGCAAAGGAACTCTGTGGGATCTCTTTTCTAAGGGCAATAACCCCATTCGTCATGCTCTACTCCTGTGAGCTAATCCCTCCCAAGGGCCCCACCTACTAACGCCATCACTGTCGGGGGTTGGGATTTCAACATAGGAATTTTGGGGGGATGCAAACTTTCAAATGACAGCAGACAGCATGAGCTCTGGAATCAGACTGCTAGCACTGGTATCCTGGGGGCAGGCTCCCTAGCTGTGTGGCCAGTCCTGGGATCTAATGCCTCCAGACCTCAGTTTCATCATCAGTGAAATGGGGAGAGTCATAGTACCAGCTCAAATAAAATGGCATGTACAAAGGACTCAGTTTGGAACCTGGATCCAAGAAGTAGTCAGCTACTGTCAGCTCTTGCTCCTGTTGTTGTCCGTGCCATTCTGCCTCGGTAACTGGCCTGAGTAAATGCAATTGTAGACTTAAGGGTCTCCAGGAGTTGGTACGAGATGGTCACATGCTGTCAGCCAATCAAGAGTATGTTCATTCTTATGGATAAAGAAGATGTGGTGCATATATATATATATAATGGAATACTATGCAGCCATTAAAAGGAATGAAATCTTGCCATTTGCGATGACGTGGATGGAACTAGAGGGTATTATGCTGAGCGAAATAAGTCAATCAGAGAAAGACAATTATCATATGCTCTCCCTGATAGGAGGAATTTGAGAGGCAACATTGGGGGTTGGGGGGTAGGGAAGGAAAAAATGAAGCAAGATGGGATCAGGAGGGAGACAAACCATAAGAGACTCTTAATCTCACAAAACAAACTGAGGGTTGCCGGGAGGGATGGGGGTAGGGAGCGGGTGGTGGGGTTATGGACACTGGGGAGGGTATGTGCTGTGGTGAGTGCTGTTAAGTGTGTAAACCTGGCGATTCACAGACCTGTACCCCTGGGGCTAATAATACATATATTAATACATAATATATGTCTTAAGACACAACTTCTTCTCATGGAACTTCTTTTACAGAAAAGCAAAATAATTCTGTTACGATAGAGAGGAGCAGAATCAAGCACATATTGACTCTCTAAGTCCTACTTCATGGGCTCTCTCTTTAGATCATTCAAATACAGCATACAATTACATGTGACACATTGCTCTGTTATATCCTATAGGTTACGTGTAGTCTGAACGCTTTTAGTGGTGACACATCCCTATTATACACATCCAGAGTCACAGCATAACGCCTAGATTTCTGTGCTTCCTTACTGGGCAATTTATAACGGTTGCAAGGATAACCGACCCTTCCCATTTCCCGTTTTTGATCAGTCTTTTGCACCCACCTAACCTCTACATCAGAGGCAATACTGTTTTTGAAACAAATGCCTTTCTGTTCTGGAGCTCAAAAGCCATGGTCTCTCAAGGGCCAAAACGACACAGGGTGGTTGAGAGCCGGTCATCTCATTTCACAGATGGAATAACAGGCCCAGAGAAAAGTCTCTTTCTCGTTCCCATCTGTGATGTTGTGATGAGTCTGAAAGAAAAAAACCCAGAGAACTTCTAGGAGGACAGCCAGGGCTCCAACACTAACAAATGGGACATGCTGGCTGTTCATTTTCTTTCCTTTTTTTTAAGAGTTTATTTATTTATTCGACAGAGAGAGATCACAAGTAGGCAGACAGTCAGGCAGAGGGGGAGGGAGAAGCAGGCTCCCTGCTGAGCAGAGAGCCCGACGTGGGGCTCGATCCCAGGACCCTGAGATCATGACCTGAACCGAAGGTGGACGCTTAACCCACTGAGCCACCCAGGCGCCCCTGTTCATTTTCTAATGTAAATTCTAGGAGGGAACCGAGGAAGGAAGGGGCCGAGAGAGAACAAAAGGGATGGAATCAGAATCAGATTCAAGATCAGCTGTTCATGGTTAATAGGGTCAGCCACCCACGTAGCAGCCAGACCTGGGATTTTCCACCCTCACTCCTTGCCTGACCACAGATGCCTTAGTCCACACGCTTCCAGGAACCGGTTCCTGGTTCTGCGAAGAGGCAGAAAGAACGGGAGTCACTTTCCACCCCACAAACTGCATGCCATCCAAGGGAATACCCCAGAGCCAGGGCAAGACTCAGCTTTGAGGGAGATGATGATAGCAACGCCCAACAGTCATATCCATCTGCCCCCCCCCCGCCCCATCAACATTGCCAATGGGTCCTAAGGGTTTCTGTCAGTCCCATGTAAGGAGTTTGAGAATTACATCTCGTTAAACATTCATGACTGTCTCTGAGATAAACATGGGAATTAGCCTCATGACAGAGATGAGGAACCTGAGAGGCCAAGGGGCCGGGATCCTGACCTAAACCACCCAGCGAAGAGGAGAAAGAGGCGGGCTTGCAGCACATTCGCTCCAAAGCGCCGTGCGACCCTATGCCGACAAGTCTTTTAGAGTGTTTAAGACTATTTTTAAATTCAGGGGCACCTGGGTGGCTCAGTGGGTTAAGCCTCTGCCTTCGGCTCAGGTCATGATCTCAGGGTCCTGGGATCGAGTCCCGCATCGGGCTCTCTGCTCAGCGGGGAGCCTGCTTTCCCCCTCTCTCTGCCTGCCTCTCTGCCTACTTGTGATCTCTCTCTGTCAAATAAATAAATAAAATTTAAAAAAAAAAAAGAAAGAAAACAAAATCTTAAAAAAAAAAAAAGACTATATTTAAATTCAGTTGGATTTTTATCTCTTTTGCATGTTCTTCCGAGGCTACTGGTCTCTTTTAAGGGGTGCATTCCCGTGTCAGAGACGGGACAAAAATAAAGAAGGTTCCGATCAGTGTGCAAAAGAACAGGTAAAAGAGGAGAGAGAGCATGTGGACTCGGCCCCCCGCCCCCCCCCCGCCCCTTGCTCACGAGACGCCCTCCCCAGAACACGCCCACCTAGAAAGGCAGGGAGGAAAGCGCTGGGGTGGAAAGATGTCACAACCTGGGATTCTTCTGGGTTAATGTCCATCGGATGCGGACTGACTTCACCCCTGGGTGGGACGAAAGACAGAGAGGGGAGAAGGAGAAGAAAAGATAGGTAGGAGGGGACCTGGTCCCAGATTGTCTGCCCAGGCCCGGGACCCAACCATCACGTACATGGCCACAGAGCTACCCACAGGGACACCCTCAAGACGGTGCCTGCCCACACTCTCCGACTCCACCACCTGCCCCGGAGTTAATATGAAACCAGCGCACTTGGACATATTGTACTTCTCCATGGAAATGAGGGATTCTGTTGAATACAGTCACGCCTGCAACAGCTCTCTCTTTTTTTAAAGCTCCATTGACTATCAGGATATTCAAGCCCTGGGGTTGCAATGGAATCCTTGTGGGGAAAACTCAATTAAACCCGCGACAGAACGCACACAGAGCACGAAGGAAAGAAAAGAACAAGGCGGGGGGGGGGGGGTGGCAGGGAGGGCAGGGAGGAATGAAAAAGAAAAGGACATTTCTTTTGAATAAAGCTCCAGATTTAAAATTAGACTGTGCAATAACAGCCCTAATTCCTGGAAACCCAGATGGGGAACCAAATACATAACATAGAGGAATTTATTTTCACAGACTTCGGGGATGTAATAGGGCTTTTGGCCCTTCACACAGCCTTGGCCAGTATTTCTGACAAGGAGAAGAGGCCGTTAAGCACCTTTTCATGGAAAACATACCTCCAGCCCGAGTCAGAGGTTAAGTTATTCTCTGGCCAAAAGAAGCAATCCATCACCCTTCATTATGGCGCAGATCTCACAATGAATAGCATTTGGCAGAGATGGATAAGTTCATAGGACTCCATTCAGCAGCGCTGTAAACGCATCTGTCATCTCCGAGACTGGCAGAGGTGGTCCGACGCCACCGCGAGGGGCCCGGGCAGGACTCCGGCTGCTGCGGGGACGGCGTGTGGCTGCTGATTTCACACCTGAGTCACTTAACTGACCAGCGTTTACGTAAGCATCTACTCTGTGTCAGACTGCCTCGCACAAAGCTGGGCCTTCCTGCTTATAAACTCTGGCATCCTGGCAGGGTAACGACTTTAGCTCAGTGTCTTTACCAAAATGAAGGTAATGACACCTGCCCACTCTCGAGAGAGTGGAAGGCTTACAGTAAATGCTGCTAAGGGTTGGGGGTTATTAGCCTCACCATCTTACCGGGGCCCGGACTATGGGGAGCCCGAGGAGTCTTCTGGGGGCAACATGTTGGGGGCATTCACTTTCAGGACCACGCATAAGTGTTTCTGGAAGCATTGTCACTTGGCTGCTTCTCTTGCCTCCCCCTAGTCTGGATGGTCCCCGCAGGCCCCAGGTTCCTGGTCTTTCTATCCAATGACCTCATGCTCCACCCCATCGCACTACCTAAGGACTCATGCACCGGGCACCTGCCCACTCCCACATTCTGGTCCGTGTCACGAGCAAAAAGAAAAATCCAGAGACCAAAACCGAATGTTGAGATCGGATGGAAATGCTGGCCTGAGCAGAGGGGTTAGTTTGTCGGGAGGGAGTAGACAGAGAACCCCACCCCCCCATAGAAAGAGGCCTCTGCCGAGTCTCTTTCAAGGCCCAGTGTCCATGCTAAATAATGCAGAACTGCTTACCCTTGAAAAGAGCCTGGAGTAATGAGAACCGCATCTCACTGGTCAAAGGGAAAAAAAAGAGAAGAGATACATGATTCTCTAGCGAAACCTTCCTTATCAGCTCTGTTGGGGGAAGGAAAAAAAAAAAAAAAAACCCAAGGCAAATAAATGACAAAAGCAGAGGAAGCATCAATCACGCTGTTGTTGGTCTGCCAGGCCCGGCTGCAGGCGTGCAAGGCACAGGCTACCCTCTGGTTCCAGTGAGGCTCCAGGCAGGAGAGAAGGCAGGGGGGAGCGTGGCTGCAAACCAGAACCTCAAATCCTCCTTGCAGCTCTTGTCTGCGACTTTGGTGAAGCAGCAAAGCTTCTCCGTGTTTCTGCATCTCTGGCACTTCCCGCACAGCCTCAGAACTGCCCCCAGCTCCAGTCCCCACAGGCACTGAATTAGGGAGCAAAGAGAACGTTCTGAAGTGGGATCTCTCACGTGAACCCTCCATCATCTGGGAAGTGTTCTAGATCCTTTCTATCTGAGGTCTTGCCCTTCTGACTTTGTGTGTGTGTGTGTGTGTGTGTGTGTGTGTGTGTGTGTGTGTGTGTGTGGTGGATCAGTAAAATAAATGGACAGATTCTGAATAGACGCACTGAGAAATGTTACGCTTTCAACATAATTTTCTGAGGGCTTTCACTAGTATGGGCGAGGCTTGCTTACCCCCGTAGGACGTTCCCACTTCAAAGTTTTGTCACACATGCCATTTTTCTGTTCTGATAATGTCCACCGAGCCAATGAAGAACTGAGATCAGAATGATTGTGGTGGCTTCATTTGTACACCCAGCCAGCCAGCCAGCCAGCCAGCCAGCACACACTACTGTGGCTCTTGAAGGCATCAGACTCCATGCAAGGGGCCAGAAATTCAGAGACA
Source organism: Martes martes (assembly GCF_963455335.1). Classification (NCBI taxonomy): domain Eukaryota; kingdom Metazoa; phylum Chordata; class Mammalia; order Carnivora; family Mustelidae; genus Martes; species Martes martes. Next base: position 31,054,531 of record NC_137905.1, on the reverse strand, counting down.
GATGAAAGAGACGCAGCGTAGTGAGGTCATCGAGCACATAAATTGTGGTGGAACTCAGTCCAGATCCTGTTTTAGCTACGCATAAGCTCTCTGACCTTGGGTAATTTATTTTAACTTTTGGGAAACTCAAGTTACGTGTCTATCAAATGGGGATAATATCATATACCACTTGGAGAGCAAGCGAGCATTAGATGATCTAATAATGTAAAGCCCTTAGCACATGATCTGGGACACAAGAAACATAAAGAGCCATTTTCATTATGAGCTTCAAGAACATTCTGAGTTGATGGCTGGGCCAAGCATGGAGAATGGTTATTTTTGTTTGATCATTTTCTTGTTTGTTTGTATCTTTTTGCAGAGGGCAGATCTCCCATGTACTGATGCATCTTGTGGCAGCCAAAAGATGGAGAGCAGACCACCTGCATAGCTCTCCGTGGAGTGCAGCGCTGGGGAATGGTGCAGACCAGCCTCCAGTTCCAGGCTTGGCAATGAATCTAAGTAGTACTCACCAATTCATTCATATATATGTGTGTGTGTGTATATATATATATATATATATATATATATATATATATATAGTTAAAGCTCTGTTTCCTTCCTGAATCAAAGGAAATGCGTGGTCCCTTGGCAATGCAACCCAAATAACTTCAGCAACTCCCACAGTGATTCAGACCCCCCCCCCCCAACAGGCCACTGTCTTTCTTTCCTTCCTAGTGCCAAGCCCCAGTGTTTGCCCAATTTGACCGGGGACCCCCAGGCCCGGCCCAAGAAAAGTTCTCAGCCCCCGCGAGCCGGCCCTAGAGGTGGATCAGGGCACCAGCCTGGGACAATCTGAAAAAGTCATCGTCAAGGAAATTCCAGACACAAGGCGCCCTGTCATCATAGTGAGGGGGACACTCACCAGAAGGGACTGCATCAACCCCCTCCCGCAGTCTCAGCACTGTGGGCCTGCAACTCGGCCCAGAAGGTTTTGTCATTTGGACTGTAATAAACCCCACTTCCTGAACTCTGTGCCCCTCCGGGGTCGACATCAACCACACCGTCTGTCCCTGCGTGTCCCCTCGCACCGTCAGAGCCCTGTGCACCTGCATAGCCATTCCGAGGCCTCAGGTGCTGCTCACGTGTGCTAATGAACAGCGCTCCCCAGGCCACCCTGGAGGACAAGGGCAATGGGCTCCAGCTAAGGCAGTGGGTCTTGACCTTGGCTGCGCTGGAGAATCCCCTGGGAGCTTTCACGGTCCTGATGTCCAGGCTGCAGACCAGACCAATCAAACTGTAGTCTCTGGGGGTGGGGCCTGGGCATCCGTATTTTTTCTTTTTTTTTAAGTTGGCCAAATGATTCCAGTGTACAGCCAAGGTTAAGAACTGGTGTCCATACTGCGCTGAGACTCCAGAGGGCGCCCTTCCTCCCTTCCTTCATCCTTCCTCCCTATCATTCTCCCTCCATCCCTCCTCCACTGTTTACAGAAGCAGCATATTCTGTGCTGAAAGCGCAGGGTTTGCAGATAGACCATTCTCACTTTGAATTCTGGCTTGGCTGCCATTAACTGTGTGATTCAAGGCAAATTGCTTCACCTCTCTGAAGCTCGGCTCTCCTACGAAGTGGGGGAAACAAAAGGACTCACCCCAGAAAATCCTGGTGAGGATTAAATATCATGGATAAAATGCTTAACACAGCACCTAAAGATTAGTAGTTGCTCAATAAATGTGCACAATATTTCTTCTGGTTATTGTGGTCATTTTCCAAGAGCTATGCTAGATGTGGGGAATACAAAAGAAATAACATGGGCAAAATGTTTATTCTCACACCATGGACTCTCTACCCATTCAGTCCCTAGCTGGGGAATAGCCTTATGCTGTCGGGCAGGGTGGGGTGCACAGACTTCTCTTAATAGTAGTAGCTGTTCTGTATGGATTCCACCCCACATGCCAATCATACCTCGAACGTAGAGGGACACATGCTAGAGAAGCACAGTGCGGACCATGAGTCCTTCATAGGCTCTCCACCAACCAAGAGGAGATGATGGTATTAATATTTACATTTTGCAGATGAAGAATCTGACACTCAGAGCAGTTAAATATTTCATCCGTGGCCACACAGGTAGATACAAACTCAAAGCTTCTGGGCACAGCCCATCTCTGAGGGGCCGAATTCTGAGGATTGGCCAGAACAAGGAGGATAAGAAGCTCCTCTAAGTTGAGGGGCTGTAGGGGAAGGACACACCCAAACTGGGCCGGAGCCAGGGTATGAGGGCCCAGGAGCAGAGGAAGAGAAGTATGGCAAATGGGGGTGAAGAGGGAGGGGTGTACATGGGTTCTGGAGTGGGGAAACAGTGATGAGCGGGAAGTAAGTCAATTTAAAGGATCGAGGGTGGAATGGAATGTTCCCAATTCCTAGAAATCTTGGTCTCATCCAATGATCTCGGTGTTAGGTCAAGCTATATCACCACTATAGGTCGTTGAAAATTAAATAGCAAAATGCAAGTGGTGAGTGCACACCTTCAAACACTCCTTCAGTGGTTTTGTCTGTCAAGAAGGACTTAACTTTGACATAGGCTGAACGGCAATCCATCTGGGGAGAGGTGGAGGTGGAAACCCTCAGGAGGCATCACTGAAGCTCCAACCTCCAGATGGCTCAGTTAGGAATGCTGGACAACCTAGTGGTCAGCACGCGGACTCCTAGGTTTAATTTAAGATCGGGTTTAAATCAAGGCTCGGCCGCTTACGATGGTGTCACCTCTCAGGGTCTCAGCTTCTCCCTCTGTAAAATGTTGCCAACAATACAGCTCTCTCTCGGTGGGTCATTGTGAGGATACCATGCTGCCGATCCTCTTAAACACTTCGGATGGTCCTTCACCCACAGCAAGCACTCGAATCTGGGGGCTCTGGGTTGTCTGGCCCGGTTGTCGGGTCAGCCATCCGTACTCAGGAATCACTCCCACTCAGCCCAGGACCCTCTGCTGTTAGATTCCCTGCTATGGCCAAGTTCACTTGGCTCCTCTGCCAAAGCTAGCTGTGTGTTATTTGTTTTCTAGGGTATTTGTTTTCCAATATTTTTACTAAGTAGGACAGCTATATCAATGAGGTCTGCTGCTTTATTGGTTGCTAATTGCTGGGGCATAATTGTTGCAACATTACTTGGTGTTCCTATAATTCTCTGCAGCCAATCAAGGTGGCCAATTCTCTAATTACAACACAGTGAATTCTCAGGCACCAGCATCCAAATGCTCAGAGCAGTCAGTTTACAAGAACTCCTTCCAGCACTTTTACAAGAAAGGGCTTAACCGACAAAGGCAAGAAAGTCATGTCAGCAAATAATTTTAGAAAGTAATTCCGTAAGTCTCCATATACATATCAAATAATAAACATTTTATAATTATATCAGCATGTAAATTTTTTGAAAGTAGTTTCTAAGATCCGTCTCAAGATCTTTGCACATTCAACTCCATCTCTAAATAGACGACCAGAGTCGGTTTTGTAATGATCATAATTCTGAGGCCCAGGCAGATCTCATGGGGTCTTTGCACACATCAGACATTAACTACACTCAGCCCTGTTCTAGCACTTACACGGCAAGCATTTTGTTGTTTTCAAATGCTGTCTGGAACTTGCAGCCCATCTATGTCCTCTCTGCAAGTCAGGGGATTAAAGTACTCAATCCACTAAAATCATGAAGAAAATGGCGGCCTTGGAAGTACTCTGTGTGCTGTAGCATAGAAAGGGGAAGTTATTACCAGCAGTCAATCCATGAGCTGTATCGGGTAACATCACTTCTTTGTTTCCATTTTCCTTAGAGCCTTTGCTTTGCCTGCCAAGGCCCTGCACATTGTGGTCCTCCTGGCTTTCAGTTTAATCACCTCTTGCCTCATCCCACTCCCTCACCTTGCGCCAGCCCCACTGGCCTTCTCTCTGTGTCTGAAACAGTCACACTGATCCTTCACTCAGGGCCCTGGCTCTTACTGTTCTCTCTGACTGCTGCTCTCCCCTCAGCCCTACCGGGGGCTGCTTCCTTCTCCACTCTGTGTCTCGCCTCCCAGTTTGTCCTCATGGCCAACCTTTCCTGAACACCTAAATGCCATCCCCATGCTAAATTTCATATTATTTTGCTCTCATCTTGAATAGCCATTATCACAAGCTGGTATTCAAGATGAGAGCAAAATAACTAATTCACTTGTTACTGTTTGTCCCTCCAGTATGTACCTTCTGTGAGGACAAAGTCTCGTTCATCATGGTATCCCCAACATTGTAACCAAGATGGCCCATAAGAGCTACTCAATCAACCATTCCTTAACAAAGAACATGAATGAATGAATGAATGTATTTTTTCTGCTACTTTGTTTTAATTTTTTCCAATTGACTTTTGCTTTATCCAAGATATGTAATTATATTTATTGGTAACTGACTTATTTTGGGTCACCATAATTTTTCTTATCATCATTACCACTAGAACTCGGTCCACTGCATTATCGAATACTCGATACTGTCTAGGGGACAGCCTTGCTCCAAATGCAGTGAAGGAAGATGAGGTTCAAAGCCATCACCACTTCCGTCTAATTGACAATGAGAATAAGCAGATTTGGCCAACACATAGGCAGAGGTAGAGCACTGTGGGAGACATTCTTAGTTCCTCCCTCTGGTGGTCTGAATTGTGTCACCCAAATTCATATGTTGCCATCTTTCTTCAGTACCTCAGAACGTGATTATTTGGAAACAGTGCCTTTAAGGTCACAATTACGGTCATGTGGGTGGGTCCTAATTCAATATGACTGGCATCTGCAGAAGAAGAAGATATCGAGGCACAGAGGAAGGACCACGTGAAGGCATAGGGAGAACACGACCGTCTACAAGCCAAGGAGAGGGGTCTCAGAAAAATATCAACTCTGCTAACAACTTGGCTTTGGACTTCTATCTAGCCCCTAGAACTGTGAGGAAATAAATTTCCGTGGTTTAAACTGCCCGATCTTTGATACTTTGTTATGGCAACCTGAGCAAACTCATACACTCTCCAATATTCGTTTTCGCTTACTTGCCCAAGTGAAGGAGAGCCCAGAGGACCCGGCCACCAAGCTCGGGACTGCACGTCCCGACCTCCACTGCAGATGGCTATGACCACGTGATTAATGAGCTCTAAGCAGAGGTGCCACGTGACCCTGGCTCTACCTCAACACCCTCACCCTTCAGATTCCAATCCTAATTCAAGTTCAGGGAGACTATTGGTGGAGAGTGCCGAAAGGGAAGAAGACACCAAGAGGTAGGAGAGAGGTCAAACTCTCCTAGATGGCGGACCACACAAAGGCCTCCCCAGCTGAGGCCCTCTTCCACAATTCCCACCTAAATTGTGTTGCGTTGCTCAGCTGGGCCACCCAGAAATTCACCAAATAGAAGCCTTAAAAAAGGGGCACCTGGGTGGCTCCGTGGATTAAACCTTTGCCTTTGGCTCAGGTCATGATCTCAGGGTCCTGGGATCGGGCTCTCTGCTCTCAGGGAGCCTGCTTCCCCCTCTCTCTCTCTGCCTACCTCTTTGCCTACTTGTGATCTCTGTCTGTCAGGTAAATAAATAAAAATCTTAAAAAAAGAAGAAGAAGAAGAAGAAGAAGAAGAAGAAGCCTTAAAAAAAAAAAATCCTGTAACTATCTGTGTCTGGGCCAAGAGACATCAGCCACTTAGGCTTACTATTTCAAAGTCGTACCGGAGGCAGATGCCCTGAGGAAATGGGGGCTTCGTGTCGGGGCAGCTGGGTGGGGTTGAGGTCCTCTCCTGAGAATTTCTGACAGTGAGTGAGTCCTCAAAGGTGGGAGAAGGGCCCATTAAGGAAGGGAGAAAAACAAAAGTAAACTTCAGTTATTTCAAAGTTCCATTAGGGGTTAGTCTTATGCTCAAAAGGAGAGCAAAGGCTCCCTCTTGCCCGGTTCTCTGCTCCCAGATGGACACTTCACACCTAAACACCTGATCCTACCTCTGGCTACGTCATAACTGCCCTGTAACTAGTTTTGAGGGCCTTCCGAGAAATCTTACCTGCTGTTTTTCACATGATGCTTATGGACCCCCCTGCCAAAAAAAAAAAAAAAAAATGCATTCTGAATCCCCAAGAATTGAACAAGTTTTGGAATAACTTACTTGAAAAATACAGGCCCCTCAGCCATCGTGCCAACCAAACAGCAGAGAAGGAGTCCAAGCCCCCAGAGAATGCAGAGCGCCAAGAGGGAAATTTACCAGAAAACCAAATTCTACTCCTCCCCCGAACATGGACCTCCAGAATTCCTCTGCAGCACCAAACCCACCTCATGGTGTATCTTGTTTTCGTGCTGCAAAGGCTGGCATTTTCTAAACATGGACCCCTACATGGACTCCTGTGATCCTCCTCCAATCACATGCCTGGGACTCAGGGCCCCAGCGGAGTTTGGGGAAAGCTTCAGGTAGAGATTTTTGTCAAAGATAAATGGCCAGGCCCAGCGAGTGGCACTGAGCTGGAAGGAAACCCGGAATGTGGCACCATGAATCAGTGAGTTCCCTCAGGAGGAGAGGCGGTCTGCTTATTACACTCACCTTGTCATCGATCGAAACCATACAGACATCAGGCCTCGCCCCGCAGGCGGCCAGAGCAGCGGTTTCCAATTTATCTGCAGCTCGCTGAATCCTGGAAACTCCAACATACGAGCAGGTCCCCTCAAAGGACAGGAGCCATGAACCACCCTTTCCCCTAGCACCTTGGGTTGGGGATGGGAGGCTCTGGAGTGTGTGTGATCCCTGACCCCAACAGCCAACAAGGGAGGCGGGGGGCATGCTGAAGGGTGTCTCTCCTCACCCCTGCATTCTCAGGACCCAGCCAGGCCCCAGTAAGTGTCTGTCTGGCAAATAAATAGGCACATTTTTACAAAAGCAAACAACTGAAATATCATGTAGGGATTTAAGTCATTTTGGAGATTTCTGTAATAATATGGGCATATAGCTTACTCTGCAGTGTTCAGTAAGAGAAATATAACATCGTAATGTATATTCTGGATAATCCCCATTTGACGATACTTACATGTAACTTTGACAGTACATATTGCCAACATGTTAATAGAAGTTACTTCTTTTTTGACCATTATATATTTCTTTTCATGCATTTTGATCTTTAATGTTTCTGTGTCATACACTCATCACTTGGTATAACAAGTAAAAAATAAAAGCTAAAAATGAAACAGTCCTTTCTTCTACTGTGCCTCCGTGGGGCATGGCTGTCTTGCTGTAAAGAGTCCCCAAGACGTGTCATATGATGTCCTGGACACATAATCTTCCCAGGAGTGAGGGCCACTCACAGGAGAAGCCAGGGACCCAAATGACAGTACAACGTCACCACTTACACCACTGGAATTTTTCCTTTTTACTCCAAGCAAAATGTGATACTGCAAGGTCTACAATTCAGCTCATGGCATTTTGTCTTCCCACTTCCCCCAAGGAGGTGGGTCTCAGTCGTCCTAGACACCACCATGCTCCATCCTGCAAAACCTGCCCCTTGTCTCCACCTCTGCATAGGGCTTCCCTGCGAGCCCTCCAATTTGGAACCCAAAGTTGGCTTCTGTAGCCAGATACTCCCCTGAAAGGAATCTTGGTCTACACATTGGGCCAGATAATGAGATTCCAAGCTCCAGGGGCACCTGGGTGGCTCAGTCGGTTAAGCGTCTGCCTTAGGCTTGGGTCATGATCTCAGGGTCCTGGGATGGAGACCCACGTTGGGCTCCCTGCTCAGTGGGGAGCCTGCTTCTCCCTCTCCCTCTGCCTGTTGCTCTCCCTGCTTGTGTTCTTTCTCTCTTTCTCTCTGTCAAATAAATAAATAAATAATCTTTTTACAAAAATTCCAAGCTACAAGTATGGACTCTTGCTTTAGCTAGGGTGATGCTGGGCGGAGTCAGTTCAGCTCAGAAGGGTTTTCCTTGCTGCCTGTGGGTAAATACGGCAGCACTGTGGAGCACCCCGCCTTGGTCCCCGGGACAAGCAGAGTGACACGTGCTCAGGGCTGCAGTGTCATGAATGAAGTTTAGCACCGTCACCAAAGCTACGGCGGCTTTGGTGGATCGCCACCTGGGGCACGTGAGCCCTTCATGTCGAAAATAACGATCTTTCCCTAAGGCTGGCACCATTAGCATTTCTTCCTCTTTCAAAATCGAAATATGATTATCTGCTGAGGAGGATGGGGGAATTAAGGTGGAAAATCTCGGCAGGGCAGCCAACCATGAATCCTAACCATCGCATCTGGGCTGGAGCAGGTGATGGCGAAAGAAACAGCCATCAGACAAGAACTTGTTGGTAATGAGAGAGAACCCTTCAGGCCCCATTCAGTCTGAATCATTCACCTAAAATCAGTGAGGGTTCTACAAACCCCACCAGTGTGGGTCACCAGTGTGGATCACAGCCCGCTTTGTCTCGTCTTGAAAAGATTGCTAGGTTCCATGCACACTGGTGCAAAGCCAGAGTCCCAGATCTTCCAGGCTTTCCAGGATTCCTAGAACAGCAAATACGCCACCAGAAGGGAAGCGAAGGAGCATCGAGACAAGCAGATCTCCAAGTCGGAGCATCACATCCCAATCACTGGGGCTCAACTTCCAGCGCTTCTGATTCAGAGGAGGTGGTGAGGTCTCACCTCCGTTCTGCTTGGTTTTCTAGGGTGGGGCCCAAGGGCAGTAGAAGAAGACATTTCTTAAGCAGGAAGGAAGACCAGGCCAATTTCGCCCCATGCACTGTGGAAAATCAGTCTCTCCCAGAGCAGAACAAACCATCCCAGGAAGACCAACCACAGCATGGGGGAGAGTAGCCAGCAACCTCGCTTCTCCCAAGATGGTACCATGCTGTAGGACCGCATCAGGCAGGAACGGCGAGGGTACGTAAGTGTAGCACCAAAAGCTCTGTGCCTTAACACAGCAAAGTCTCTTTTTCATGCAAGGCAGGTTTGTTGCTGGTTGAGTTATGCTCCTGGATTGGGTTATCCTCCATGCAAAGTGGCCTTGGTCTCATGAACCTCTGTGTGAACACTTACCTCCCTGATACCTGTAGCGGGGACACCAGGAACCTGGTGAAGGCTTTTGCTCCCATGTCACTGGCCAAAGCAAGGCATCAGACTTCACAAGGGAGGGACAGCATAACCTTCCATGGAGGAGAACAAGATTGGTTAATACTCAACTGTGTCTACCTATACTGATTCTATTTTTTTTTCTTTAAGTTTTCTTTCATGTATTTATTTGACAGACAGAGATCACAAGTAGGCAGAGAGGCAGGCAGAGAGAGAGAGAGAGAGAGAGGGGGAAGCAGGCTCCCTGCCAAGCAGAGAGCCTGATGTGGGGCTCGATCCCAGGACCCTGAGATCATGACCTAAGCCAAAGGCAGAGACCTTAACCCACTGAGCCACCCAGGTGCCCCGATTCTATTTTTTCTTGATCACATTTCGTCTTCGCCTGGAGAGTCAAGAGGGCGCTCGAGGCCTTAAGCACTCATGATATCAGAGTATGCCCCTGCCCCAACGGCAGAATGGTTGTAAAGACAGGATCAAGGACACAACATATTTTGTGATTTTATTATTCCAAACATTTAAAAGTTTAGAAAGACTACTGTGATTGTTGCTACTGTTTAATGATTGAAAGCACAACAAGTCATCTGTACATGTGATAACCTTTTACAAAATACACACACACACACGCACGCGCACACAGCACACGAGTGCACGTGAAAACTGGTAATACTCACTAAAGCCAGTATTCCAGTTACTAGCATTGTACCAACATCGGTTTCAGATTGTGATCGTGCATTATAGTGATAAAAGATGTTAACACTTGGGGAAGCGAGGTGAACGGTCCATGGAACTGTTCTGTACTATTTCTGCAACTTCCTCTAGGTCTATAATCTTTCAGAATAAAAAGTTAAAAAAAAAAGTCTCAAGGGAAGATTCTCCATTGAGGTCCTCTGCCTCACATCTTCTCTAGAAATACCCCACATGTGAGCTTCGAGAGAACTTGTCTCAGGAAAGTGATTTTTTTTGCTAGAAAAGTGGGAAATCTGATTAATGTGCCAGGGAGCTGTCTGCAGACATTCACCTGCCTTCTCTGCACCTTCAGCCTCTGCAGAAATAGAGATGAAATCTTTCCTTTGAAAGTTAAAATAAAGGCCAGTCAATCCCCATGTGTGCCCCCTTTACTGCAGGTAATAAGTGGGAGCCCAGGTGAATTGCTATGTATTTCCCTTTAAATTCTTGGGATTTCAGTGACAGACCAAGGCTCTCATCTGTCAGCAAACTGTTCCAGGCAGACCCATTACTTTAGCACTACAATAAAACGAAGGACATCAGGATAATCCGTCAAACAAAAGCAGCTGGGAGCATCATCTTGAACCAGAGGCTGTATTCATCTGCCCAGAACATTTAAAAATCTATGCCCCAGCTCGTCTCCCCAAAGTCCTTATTTCACCCAATAAAATAAATTTAAAGTGCATAAATGTATATTAAAAATATCTAAGCAAACACTTGCAGTTAAATAATGTTCACCCAGATGCGCCTACATTTTTTTTATCGTTAGGCATGTTTCCTGTTCTCCCAAGTAAATATTTCACTGAAAATGCTCCCCAAGTAGTTGTTATCTCGATATTTTCACAATAGAATATTCTGTGCTCTACACATATAAATACTGTGAATAACCAGACATTTTCCCGAAGAGACCGCTGATTGCCCTGCCTTTCGCACGATGATTCTCTCCCTGATGCTAGCTCTGAGAGCAGCCACCATGCTTAGCAGGCTGTGAACTCCAAAATCCAAGGCACCGGCTCCCAGGAACTCCTAGGAGTCCAACACACGGTGAGTCCCTACAGAATTTGTATGTTTCATCCCAAGTTTCCAGGGGACAGGGGAAGGAATCCAAATGTCGAGGTCACCTGGACCCCATTCATGAAGGCTGTTTCTCCCACTTGTGTGATTTTGGCCAAGTTATTTATTGTCCTATAAAATGGGAAAGCAGAGTCGTACCTGCTGCTTCTGGTTGGGGAGTCTCTAGCCCTCCAACCCTATCTGGTCCTCCTGCTATGCTTAACCAGAGCTCCTTACGGAGCAAGCCAGCCAGGGGGCAGCCCGGGGCCCCCACTGCCATGGTAACTATCCCTGCAGAAAGATTCCCCACATTCATAAAGTCCCTGTCGCCTGCTCTGGTGGGGATTTGACATTCAGTGTTCCAGGAGGCTCTCGCTGTAGAGGTACTCCACAGAGTGGCTCTCGCACTTGAATGTGCAGCAGCATCACAGGGGGACAGAGGCAGGGGATGGGGAGGAAGGGAGAGCTTGTTAAAACACAGATTTCTGGGCCCCACCCCTGGAATTTATGACTCAGTAGATCTGGGTGTTACTGAGAAGCTGCATTTCTCACATGTTGCCTGGTGATGTCAGTACTGCCCACCTGGGACCCACGCTTCGAGAACCACTGATCTAGAACCCGGGGATCTTCCAACTTTTTCTGCCAAAGGCTAGCAGGCCGGTAAGGTTTCTGTTGCAATGACTCAACTTTCTCATTGTCGCATAAAGCAACTAGAGATCACATCCACGACATTCCAAAGAAACATCATTGACTGACACCAAGTTTGAATTTCATAGAACTTTCACGCTTTTATTTGTTCGTGTGTCTTCAACTGCTTGAAGACGCGAGAACCATTCTTACGGTCTTCGGCCACAGGAAAACAGGTTAAGTGGTTGGATTTGGCCCTCGGGCCGTAGTTTGCCAATCCTGACAAGTAGAACACCAGGCAAATGCAATGCTTTCAGCCTCCGCTGAAGAAAAATGTCTCCATTTTTCCTTCCCCATCTGTTTCTGTGTCTGACGAGCCCACTCTGTACAGCGAGCTCCCCACTGGCGTTTCCCCGGAGGCCCCCTCAGCTGAATCAACACGGCCTTGGCCACCAAGAGGCCTCCAGAGTTCCCCCTGTCCCCTCCCTACCCCAGCCTTCTCTCAGCCTCACTTTTGCTCTTTTTATAGCTTTGCACAAATTTGTCTCTGTGGCAAATTTACAGCACGCACTGCTTGTCTGAACTATTTAAAGGCACAATATTCTCGACTGTGCCATAAAGCTTTCCCATTCCGTGTGTTTTATTTCTCTGTTTGAGAACCTTTTATGAAATCAGCAGCTAGGCGGAAGGAAATCATTTGCATACTTGGCTCCATACACCTGGAATTCCTTAATTTTCGGGATTAGCAAAATGAGTCTAATAAAAAGTGGAGGCCCTTGTTAATCATCTCTGGAAAGTCCCTTCATTACCTGTTCCTTGTGCCCCAATGGAGCGCCCACTTCAGAAAATTCACCTGGTGCTGGTCACTTACGACAATTTTATGAACTGATGCGTAATTTTAAGCAACATGGTTTGCGTCTCTAGTGTTCCTCAAAGTTAAAAGGACGGTTCTCTTCTCCCATCCCCCTCCAAGAAGGACACATCTCAGGGTGATCAGAGATGGCTCAAAGGTGACAGGTGTGAGAGTCATTGTCACACTGCGGTCCTGATTATGAGGTCCGAAGCTCACCATCAAACTGAGCTGTTCTTTGAGATGATCTGGGTACAGACCCTGCTAACATCGCTACCCAAGGGGAGAACATGTGTATCTTCTTCTGTTCTGTTCTACACTCGCTTCCCAGAACAATCTGGATGCTTCCAAGAACTTCTAAATCCTACTCAAAACCTATAGCATTGAAGAAAAAACGCATCAGTTGCCTGGTCCTTAAGGAGACTCTGATTAAGGTCAGGTCAACAGTGCACTTGCCGTTGCTGGCTTTCTGCAGGGGCCAGAAAACACCACATATATGGATTGCCAACGTGGTTTCCAGTGAATTCAAGGTTCCACATGTGACTCTTTATGGAACTGACAAAACATAAATTGGTCTCAGAAAAGGAGACAGTTCCCGTAGTGGGGGATTAAAACAAAACAAAACAAAACAAAACAAAAATCCTCTCTGAAAACACCACTCCCCACCCCCCAACCCCCCTACCCCGCAAAATACTACTGTGTCACCAAGCCCAAGAGCAGAGGAGCCATATAGCTGCCTGAAGTCAGCAGTTGCAATCAGGATAATTCTGAAACTGAATAATGCATGCTGGAATGCTGTTTACAGGAAATGAGCAATTTATTTTATTATCCCAATTTTAAACCCTTTTAATATGCCTCCCAAGAAGACGTCTGATTTAGAAAATTGCAAAAGAGAACTTAAGAGAGGACATGGGATACTAAAAATTTCACCACCACAAAGGTTAGATAAAGAAACGTTACAGGTAGCTTGAACAAAGCTTTAGTAAGTACACCCGCATAAATTAGTTTATGTCGGTGGCTGTGAGTGACCAGTATCATACTGTTTTGAGGAACGAAAAAGAAATGTGACATGGAAAGTTGAAATACAAGATTATATTCAGTGGAAGTAAAAATTTGTTAAATTCCTTTCCTGCAATCAATGTGTGTGTGTGTGTGTGTGTGTGTGCACGTGTGTGTGTACACACGTGTGTACTGGCAAATACAAAAAAATGTATCCAGAAGAATTGGAGCAAACTACGAGCAATAGTAAAAAAGGGACCGTGGAGGGAATTTCCCTTTTCATCATGTTCCTTTCTGACCTGTTCACATTTGCTAACTGCAACTACTTTTTGGATCATCAGCATTTATGTGGGTAGTGAAATTGTGAACAATTTTTTTTTTATGTTTTTCTCCATGCTTACCTGTATTTTTAATGAACAAATATCTTTAAAAAATACCATTTTACGACCTTAATAGGTCCCTCATCTGAACACGAAAGCTGAGGTTTATGAATATTAAACTTGCAAATTAACTGTTTTTTTAATTTTGTAACAAATCGAGTTCTCACGCATGCACTGCATATGAGAGTACGTCAGGAACATGTTTAAGGAGGCACCAAATGCTCAGCTTTCCCAAGACATTCATGTTTCTCAATCCCACGCTTCCCTTCAGGACTGACTCTGCAATTCAGATGATTTCTGTCGTAGGTAGAAGGGTGACCAAGGCCCACTCCCACCTCTACGAAGAACACGTGGTCTCATCTCTCTTGCCCACAGTAGCCATCTTTGCACTCATGAAGAGCACAGACTAAGGGCAAAAAGACCCAGTGGAGATGATTCCATCCACCTCTTTCTATGGTAGACAAGGGGCTGGTGCTGAGAGATATCTTGTCTCAGATAACCCAGCTGGTCAAAGAGAACTCACACTCAGGTTAGCCTCTGGCCACCACTAACTAGCTTAGGGAACCTAGTTGGCTAGCTCACCCTGGGTGTGTTTAGCTCATCCAACTAACCCATCACGTGTAGAAGAGAAGACAGGGTTTAAGAAAAAGGGAGCAGGGAAGCTTGGTATTGACGGAAGACAAAGCATCCTGTTGATGTCCCCAACCAAAGCCAGGGCATTAGGGAAGAATCATGCTGAAAAGTGCAACCCAGGGGGAAACTAGGGGTTAACTAGGTATTTTCCAAATTAGGAAAAATGAAGAGGCATGGGTTAGATACTGTGGTAGGCACTTTGCACTCATTCCTTCAAATAAGAGATGTATCATCATCCTTATTTGACAAACGGTAGGGAAAAGCATGATGGAGACCACAGAGCTCCTGGAAAAGCCGGGTTTTAGACCCAAGCTTGTCCGAGTCCAGAGCTCAAACTTGAAGTCTCTACATCTAGCAGCCTTTCAGATCAATAGATCAGGCAAACTTTATTTACCTCAAACTTTTAATAAGCAAATACATAGATTTTTCCAAGTTTGCTGCCCACCGACAAAAATGCTGAATAGAAAGGAAATAGAAGAAGAGACTCTTTGCCTGTTGGAGGAAATAAAGGGAAATTTTCACTTACTGAGCATTTAATGTATGTTAAGCAATACTGTGGGTATTAGCATATGTTGGGTACTTAGCATATGTTGTCTCATTGGACTTAAATGAGGTTGGAGGTCGATAGTGTTTTAGGGAGCAACCAAAGAATGGCCAACAGTCCACACTCCAAAGACACAGGGACTCACAGAGGTAGAGAGGGGAGTTTCCCAGATGGCTTCATCCAACACAGCTATGGTTCTGACTTGTGAGGTTCCTGGCCTGGGAGAAATGATAAGCAACAGTATATGTCTGAGCTTCTCAGATCGGGTACCAAGCTGACTCTCTGCTTCAGCACCATCTAGAGGCTTTCTCTGGACACTCCAAGCTGATGAACCATTACTCTTTAATAATAATAATCATAGTTTTGGTTAAATACCCAGAAGTGAGATTGTTGGATCATAGGGTAGTTCTGTTTTTGATTTTTTGAGGAACCTCCACACTGCTTTCCAGAGCAACTGCACCATTGTGCATGCCCTCCAACAGTGCGCAAGGGTTCCAATTTCTCCATGTTCATCAACTCTTGTCTTTGTTTTGTTTTTGTTTTTGACAACAGCCATTCTGAGAAGCCTAAAGTGATATTTCACTGTAGTTTTTATTTGCATTCCCTGGATGATTAGGCACATTGGGGATTTTTTTTTTCCATATGCTTGCTGGCCATCTGTAGGTCTCCTTTGAAGAAAAAAAAACCTTGTCTAGTCAAGTCCTTAGTCCACTTTTTAACAAAGGTATTTATTGTTTTGTTTGTTTGTTTTGTTTCTTGCTATCATGTAGGAGGGCTTCCTTATATTGTTTTTAGAGATTTACCCTTTGTCAGATAGATGGTTCGCAGGTCTTTTCTCCCATTCTCCAGGTTGCCTTTTTACTCCATTGACAGTTTCCTTTACTGTGCAAAAGCCTTTGAACTGTGACCCCACTTCTGAGTATTTACCCAAAAGAACTGAAATCAGGATGTACAAGAGATGCTAGCATTCCCACATCCATTGCAGTATCATTTGCATTAGCCAATATACGGATATAATCTTAATGTCCATCAACAGAGGAGTGAATAAGGAAACAGGGACTATGCCTACGATGGAATACAATGTAGCTTTAAAAAAGAAGGAAAGTCTGTATCTGCAACAGCAGGGGAGACACTGAGGATATTATCCTTGTGGAATAAGCCAGTCACAGGGCAAATACAGCATGATTCTACACAAGGTATCAAAACTAGGCAAAGTCATGGATGATGGTTCCCAGGAGCTGGGGGAAGGGGGAAGTGGGGGGACAGTAATCACTGGGCACAGAGTTTCCATCACCCAGGATGAATGAGCTCTCGGGGGCTGCTGTACCACACTGTACCTAGAACCAACGGTATCACAAACTTAGAAATTAGTGCAGAGGGTAGATCTCACGTTGCATGTTCTTACCACAGTCAAAGAAAATTTAAAACAAGGAAGTGCTAAGTTGACTTTCGGCAAGTAAGTGTCTCCCAAACTCAATCAAACATTTAATTTACTCCAAATCATCACCATCACTTGAGGCCTATCGAACGCCCACTATACTGACCACTTTGTATCTTTCATCCCACTCGGTGCCCTTGACATCCCTATGAGGTCACAGCTTTACCAACTCCTTTTCACAGATAAAGAAACTGAGGCTTAGAGTGGCTAAGAAATGTGCCCCAAGTCTCCAAGCCACTAAACGGTGGAGCCAGGATTCAGAGCCCAAGGCTGAGTTTCTAACCGTACACCCCACCCCCTCTCCAGAAAGATTAGTCAAGAACCCCGGCCGACCAAAGAGTCGTTGCTTAGATCCTATTTGTAATTTTATGAGATACAGTTTGTGGTTTTGAAAGTTAAGAAATTTAAATAATTTTTATTCCTCTCTTCCCCCACATCCTGCTTACCCTAAGTCAAACAGGGGGATTCATATCTGCCTCCAGACCCCGCCATCTTCCCCCACCTTCTCTCCTTCCTCATCAGCTGAAGAAAACCCACAGGCCTGGTTGCTTATCTGTATTCACATCCCGTCATCTGAAGGCTGAAGAAAGACCAGTAGGACTGTGAATTGCCATGATGAGAACTGAGATGCCACCTCGTCCCTCAGGAAGCCAAGGCAACACCCCAGGAATGTGTCATTTTGGTGGCTGCCACAGATGCTAACTGGCTTGTCATGAAACCCACCTTCTCTCCCTCCTCGGCACCGTGCCGGACTGCGTCACCGGCCTCACCTGGAGTTACTGGTGACGAAAGACCGAGTCCCATCCATGGGAAGAAGGGAGACATAACCAGAGCCACTCTCAGGACCAGACACCCCTTCCTGGTGCCCTACCTCACCCCGTGATCCTCTCCCTGCTCCCACTCTGCCAGCTGAAGCCCACAGCACGGTGACTTTGAAAGCCATGTGTGGAGGACGACAGGGCCACCAGACAGGAAGAGACCGTAGCACCGCCTCCTCGTTTGTGGAGACGAGCTCTCTGCTGATCAAGAAAACCAGCGTGGGACTTGATGCGAGTGAGAAATAGCTTTTACTCGAAAATGCACGATGTTCGACAGCTGTTGGCAGCTTTTCTTACCCTAACGAATGCAGTTATTGCTTGATGTTATCAATGGTCTCGGGTAGGAACGTATTTAGTTCAAATAATGGAACACGGCTCCTCGGAGCTGGGATGTGGCTCAGGACGGTGGCCCAGGATCCTTCCTTTCAGATCCTCTGCCCTCTGTCAGAAGGCGCTCGCCCCCGTGCCTGTCACCTGGTGGCGACTACTCCCTGCAGCTCGACTTCAACAGTCTCTCAGGCAGGAAGAAGAGCAGAGGAGCTAGAAAGGACCGTATCGCTCTCAAGAACGAACAAGCTCTCCACAGACTTCTTGGCTTATGTCTCTTTGGCCACCGCTGAGTAACAGGCTCACCTCAGGCAGCGAGCGGTCTGAGAGAGTGAGTGGTTATGACAGAGCACACCGAGGGTCTGGAAGAATGCCACGTGTTTTGTAAGGAAGAGGGGGGCCGCGGAACCAGCAGTGTCTGAGTCAGTCGTTTATGGAGCTAGTACACAGGAGCTGAGCTGAGAAGGATCGCCAAGAGCCCCCTGCCCAGCCACTACCTTGCTGAAAAGCCTCCCTACTTCTTCTGCCCAAACACACATCCTCCTTTTTTTTTTTTTTAATTTATTTGACAGAGAGAGAGAGAGAGAGAGATCACAAGGAGGCAGAGAGGCAGGCAGAGAGAGAGGGGGAAGCAAGCTCCCTGCTGAGCAGAGAGCCCGATGTGGGGCTCGATCCCAGGACCCTGAGATCATGACCTAAGCAGAAGGCAGAGGCTTACCCCACTGAGCCACCCAGGTGCCCCCACACACATCCTCCTTTAAGACGTCAGTTCAAACTCCCAGTGAACTAGATCAGGATGCTCCTTCGGTTTTTGATGAAATGGGCCACGTCTTAGAGTCAGAGAGCATGTCCCTGGGGATAAAGCCATCTCATGAAGCCCCGCTTGCCTTGTCCTCTCACACCCTACTTCCACCAACTTGACTCCCCTTCCCCTCTCTCTCTGTCATGAGCTCCTGACTGTGCTGCTCCATAAACAAACGGACAGATTCACATCTCTTAGATGGAGAGTGGTTGGGAAGAGGCAGAAGACTTGGCCAACGAGTCAACTGGTAAGAACGGCCATTTTGAAGAAGACCCACCTGGCAATGAAAGGACAAACTGTCCTGAGGTGCTTGGCGGAGAGCGCATTCGGGAATGGAGCCAGGAGTCTGTTTTTACGTGTTGTTTGTTCTGATTTTGCAAGAGAACAGTACCTGTGTTCGAATTGGGAGGAGATATTCCTAAGAAGAGTCACTAGCCTAACCCAATATACCACCACTTTCACTGAGTATCTAAACTTCTAATCACCGTACTCTTGGGAACAGATTTACCACAGAGGCCACTCTGGCTGACATGAACGACCTGCACCAGGCTACTAACGTGGCATGGGGGACAATGTCGTATCTGGTCTGTTGGGGGCTGCACATTAAGATTGTTCAAAAAGAACCAAGATAGGGGAGCTTGGCTGGCTCAGTCAGTAGAGCACACAGCTCTTGATCTCAGCGCTGTGAGTTTGAGCCCCATGCTGGGGGTAGAGGTTACTTAAAAATTAAAAAAAAAAAAATACAGAAAATAAAAGAACCAAAGTGGATGAAAGTGGTGGAGGCCAGTGTCCTGAAACTGACTTTGAATCCTGGAACCAATATCAAAAGTCACAGAAAACAGGGATGCTTTCTTAAACTCAGATGCTCAGCCTCTTGAGTATTTCCATTACAAATCTAAAGCAATAAAATAAAATACTATGCTGTGTTTCAGCCCAGAGAAGCCTTGGTCATTTCAGCCTCATTAGCCCGACCAACTGTACGAAAGTCATTGCTAGTGCTATTTTGTTTGGCTAGACCCTGTCTGGCTTTCTGGAACTGGCAGCACGAACCTGGGAGATTTCTTCCATTTTCTGTTTTATTTCCCCTAAAATGAGAACAAGAACATCTGAGTCAATTATATACAGGACATAGTATAATGAAGTAAAGTACCAATAAGGATAATTATTAATGCAAATGTACTATGTGCCAAGCTTGGTGTCACCTACTTTATAGACAATTGCAATGAATCCACACTAATAACAGCTGATTCAAATAGAAGATAGGTTCTCATTCCTGAAGGTGAGCACACCTGACTCAGAGCATCACTAGCCTGTCACATCACTGGTATGTCGCTGAGCTTGTACTGGAACTTACCGGTGACCACAATGCCTAGGCTATTTCAAAGCCTTATGCTGACGAAAGACACCAGTGTGACTATAGAGGTAAACTCAATAAAGCGTTTGGGGTGAAGTGAGGTATTTTGTCTCTTTGTTTGCCTTAACCTTTGCCTACCAGTGAAGAGACAAATGTATTCAATTCTATGAAAACATAAAGAAAGGCAATTTAGCTCAAAATATAACTTGGGATTTAAGCCCTCAAGAAGCAATCATCCAGGGGCACCTGGGTGGCTCAGTGGGTTAAAGCCTCTGCCTTCACCTCAGGTCTTGATCCCAGGGTCCTGGGATCGAGCCCCACATCGGGCTCTCTGCTCAGCGGGGAGCCTGCTTCCTCCTCTCTCTCTGCCTGCTTCTCTGCCTACTTGTGATTTCTGACTGTCAGATAAATAAATAAAATCTTAAAAAAAAAAAAAAAGAAGCAATCATCCAGAAACCCAAGAAACGCATTCCTGCCTTCCTAACCTCACTGCCATCCTACCATGGGGTGAAAAGATCGCTGAGCTCAGTGTCCAAAACTTTCATCAAAATATCTGGATTTCGGAATCCATTTTAGATGTTAAGACCTTTTATAAAATTCCTCTTCGTGCTGGCTGGTAAGTGATACGGAAATGTAACAACTTACTATTTAGTCTGTGTCTGTCTGTGTCTCTTGAAAGATAACTTGGGAGAAGCTGACTATCTGGAGAAACTATCAGGAGTTGCCAAGAAACTCTTCTATTGACTTTGTGTTTGTCTTTCCTGTTAAGTGTCTGTGGACCAGCCGATGGGCGTGGTTATTTACGCAGTTCTTAGATGGGAGAAAGCATTGTCTCTTGAAGCCGCCTACTCAGGCACCATACTGACTTTGACCCGATCTGGTGCACTAGTGGAAAAACACCTAGATAGATCCAAGGCTGAATAATGCTGCGGTCAAGCTCTTGAAACAAAATGGTAGCCGGGTTTTTAAATCCGCAGTTCTTCTTGGATTTTAAGTGAGTAAGGGCTCCATTTATATTTGGGACATAGGTAGGAAATTACAGAAATTCATGGTTTTCCTGAACAAAGGAAACCGTAGACAAGTTGTTCGGTTTCCATACTATAGTAATTTAATTGAAGTAAAAACGCTTGTCCCATTCTCTTCTTCAGCTAGGAAAATTGGGATATGTTTAATAACGGGGGATGAAGCCCACTTAACGAGTCTTTAGTCCACTTGCTCCTGGGGGATATGTGTACTGAATTACATTTCCACTTGCACTACTTAATTTAGGAATTGATTGAATGCAGTCAGGTAGAGAGTGTGGCTTTTTTTTTTTTTTCTACACATGAATGTGAGTTATAGAAAACATACACCAAAGGAAAATCACTATACAGATAATACCTGGGCATAAGATCTGTTAAAAGAACATGTGCTTTTTTGTAAGATGCTGGTAAAGCCTTAAAACTCTACAGGCTATTTGACCCGTAGTTTTATTTCTGGAAAACCATCCTAAGGACATCATTAGGAATGTGTAGAAAGCTCTTGGAACTCTACAACTGCCATGCAAAGACAGACTTAAGCTGACCTCCTTGGAGAAGGGAGGCCATTTGGTCATCCAGCTGTCAAAACCATCCCAGCTATCCTAGCCAATACCAACCAGCAGTCTTATGAGTTAAATTGTCTTGGACTTTCTACCCAAAACTGAGCCACTGAGACTGAAATCAATTGAGTGACCCTAGACAAGACCAGCAGAAAAATACTTAGCTGAGCATAGCCCAATTGCTGATCTACAGACTCACCATTACAAAGCACCCTATGCAGTCCATTTCACTGGTGTGCTGAATGTTTTTTTAGGCACAAAGGTGTGGCAGCTGAGGGTCCCCGGGAAACAGCCTCTTTCTCTTCTGCCCGATCCTTCATCTCTGTCCAGAAAAAAAAAAAACACCTGGGTACCTGGTGCTCATGCATCCCAATTTCAGAAGCAGAATTCTCCAGCAGTGAAGGAGTAGCTTTTTAAATCTCCCTCTTAACCCCAGCAGTCACCAGACTCAAAGACCAAAGACTTCTTGGACCGGGCAGTCTCCATCTTCCCAGGAAAGCTACCTCCTGCGTCACCCAGTTCTCTCAGCAGATGAAGGCTCTGATGATGCTGGGGTCAGGACGCAGCTGGTTGGGATGCTTCTTGTCACACACTCAAAACACCTTCAGGCCAAATGCGGGGTGTGAAGGGCATCCTGGCAGTCAGCGATGAGGAACCAACTCTGGCAAACGAAGACGTGAAACCCGGGGAGAGTCTGTGTGTTTTTTCCACTAACCCCTTTAAACTGAGAGAATCACACCAGGGCCAGTGATACGTGGGTTTAAAAGAATGATTGGACAAGAAAACCATGACCTAAAAAGAAACTTGAATCACTAGGTACCACCGTTCTTCTCATGATATCCAATCGGCTGCCAATGACTGGCTTTGAAAGGAGGGCTTTCCCAGTGAAACAGAAAAGAGGAATGACATGGAATTTCTTTAGTTTCTAAAATATTCAGTTGTGTTCTGTAACACCGGACTTCTCACCAGCCTATCTGCCACTGTTCAGTCGCTGAATATGGGCCCCCCAAATGCAAAAAACTAAAAGGCCTGTCACACTTCACTGTGGCCCTTTGCTTCTTGTTTTTAACACTTCTAGCCCCGAGGACAAACTTCCTGAGACAACTATGCCAGGACTGTTCTCTCCCTTAGACCCCCAGACTCAACAAAGATGGTGACAGAGACATCATGGCATTCCACGCAGTGTGTTCTGTGTGTGAGAACATGAGAGACGTGCTGTTCTGAGGGCAAAAAACACGGAGGAGAATGGTAGGAGCTGAAGGTCCCACCTAGCGAAAACAAGAAAGCATGTCGTCCCTTGCCTGTCCACCCTTCCCAGCAGATCTGGAAGTCAGCCAAGGGGACCCGATAGGTTCCGGCGATCATGGCAGCCCTGGCCGGACAGTCTGCAAGTGTGAACCGAATGACTACGGCGTGCCCCAAGAACCCGAGAGGATCCTGCTGTCAAAGAGCTCACGGTTGCCTGAATAAAGGGCAGCACATGTACAAAAATATTAAATAATAATTAAGTGCCTATGTCCTCCCAGGTTGAGTGGAATCCAGCCTGCCCTATGGTAGCTGAGTATTTGTCAAGAGTTTGAATTTGTTCTTACCTTTGTTTTCTCTTACGCTTTCTCTCTCCTACATCTTGTCTTGAATTCTTCTCTGTTCTCTGTCAGTCAACCTCACTCTATCCCCAACAGGACTTGTTGCCTCTTTCAACTGGCAAGAAGTTTACACTTTGCATTTAAAAATATATATGTAGGGACGCCTGGGTGGCTCAGTTGGTTAAGCGGCTGCCTTCGGCCCAGGTCATGATCCCAGCGTCCTGGGATTGAGTCCCGCATTGGGCTCCTTGCTCAGCGGGGAGCCTGCTTCTCCCTCTGCCTCTGCCTACCACTCTGTCTGCCTGTGCTCGCTCGCTCTCTCTAACAAATAAATAAATTTAAAAAAAAAAAATATATATATATGTATATTTCCCCTGTATAAAAAACTGACAAGACGGTTCTTCCGTTTGCTCAACGCAAAACCGTGGCATCATCATTCTGTGCTCTGGGTCTTCTTCTGTCCCACCCACATCAATGAAAATATACTAGGATCTGATGACTTCTCTCCGCTCCCACCCCCTGCCCATCTCCAGCTAAAGGGCCACCATCCTTCCGCATGTCCCCACTGCCCACACGGCCAGCTGTCGGCACTAATGAGTAGCCAGAGAAATTCAAAGCCTTCCCGAAGATCTCAGACATTATCTATGACTTGGCTTCCACTACCTACCTGTCTGACTTTACACCCGATCTCACATTGTGCAAAATGACTTGATTTGTTCAAGCACGTAACTGAGAGGCAAGGAGGGAATGCATTAACTCCCAGGACGCCGGCTGGTAGAGATGCGACCAGTTAGACAAGAGCAGGACTTCCCATTGGTGGAAGAGAGGGCAAGGATCAAAGACACTGGCGTCTGAGGTCCTGTCTCCTTCCCTGGGCTCCTCTGCTCCTCCGTATGAAAATTAAATTCTACAGTAATCATATTCATTGTGCAATTTACATATGCATCACATTCCGTGGGATCCCCTGAGTGAGGTAATTAACACGCTCTGTTCTTCAGTCGTGGGCCCCTTTCTTTCCTTCCTACCAGGGCTGGAGCAGGCAGCAGTTTTGCCCGGGCTGGGATCCCGCCCTCGCCCTCTCAGAGGCGGGTAATGGATGCGTTCACAGGGTCCTTGACGGTGTCACTGAGATCTGGCCGGACACACTCACATGCATTCTCCCCTAGCCCCCACGCCCTCTCCTTTAAATGGAAAACCCTCCACCATTAGAACTCTCCTGGTTTCCTCAGCCTTCTCAGTAGGAGCGGCTGGATGTCTTTTCAAGAACAGACAAATAAATTGTCCTGGGCTTTGCTAAAGGGATTAAATGAATTGGTTCTCACCCACACACGTTTCTATAGGGCAAATCATCCAAGCTGGCAAAGGTGGGTGAGAACAGACCGGGGGTGGCGGGGGTGGGGGGAAATGCAGACAGGTGGGAGTCAGGTTCCTGGGGGAAAATTCAGCTGAGTCCCACAAAACAGCGTTCCTTCCCCCATCCCTGCGAAGCAGAGCAAGGATGGCTCTACCGTAAACTTGACTGTGGTGACACAGATTTTCAGGTGCTGAGTTGTATTCTGGGACCCATTCTGAAAGCCTACTTTGCCTGAAACATATCTATCAAAATTATACATGCTGAATTTCCAAGATTTTAAGATCAGCCTTTGTTTCCTACCTTTTAGCATTTCTGAAGTTGGAACGCACCCTACCATCGCTGTGTGTGTGTTCAATCTGGCAGTGTTTCTTCTTCTTTTTTTTTTTTTCCTTGAAAGGCTATTACTGTATCAGTGGTGTGTCTTCCAGTCGGTGGGGTCTGAGAATCGAGAACATGGGAGACACACACGTGTGCAAATGTGAGTATGCGTGTGTATACTCTGGGTCTATCCATCCAGGAGCTCCTCTTTGCGATGAAATGCAAGCCAGTGCAGCCCCGAAGTCCCAGGAGAGCATCCTCCAGATTCCACCAGCCTGCCCGCTGTCTTCAAGGAGAGCTACAGGCCTCCCCGATCAATTACTACTCTTAAGGGAAAAGCCCCAACAAGCCCCAAGCATCGCCTAGAAGTCAAGGAAATGCTCCTGCTGCTGTTGTTGCTAGATCCTCAGAGGCTCAGAACAGACCCTGGGCGGAGTCCAAGCCCTTGGTGGTCTCTGTCCTTCTCTGACCTGCTGAACACCACACCCACCTTCTTTTGTGCTCAAGTTCCTGTCAGTGACACCAAGGGCGGGCACGGAAGACATGCAAGACAGGGCCACACTCCGCAAGTGAAGAAAATGCCTCGTGGTTCAGGCAGGATTTCTTTACGAATTCCTTCATTTCACCTCCTGAATTTTACGCTGAATTTTGTCAGTTTATAAATTTGCACTACAGCTTGGCACTGGGAAGGGGTGGGGGGAGATCATCAAACCCATGGGCGTTTTACACACAGACACTGAAAAATAAAGACCATTAGCAAAAAGCATAATTAAATTAAAATGCCAACTTGCCAAAGAAGCTCGGTAAATGGGAAATATATCAAATTGCGATAATACAAATGGGCTATTTCTCAAGGTGTGAGAATGTCAGGGGAATAAACTCTGATAATTTGCTGACTTTTTCTGCTGAAGGTAGAGGGATCGTTTAAGAATAAATCGCCACAATAACGCTCACGACCGTGTAGTAAGTGTACAATTGTTGAACTGTGGTGGTACCGCCTATCTGGGAACACCAAGGTCTGAGGGACATAGAAAAAGCACTTAAAACCAAACAGCTCCTTTTGGGTGAGCTGGCCAGGCCCCAGTCCCAGCAGAAATTTTTATTAGTCGCCGGATCTACTTTTTTTTTTTTTTTTTTTTTTTCAGGTCCATTCGGCCTCATTTATTTGGAATGCATGTTTGCCGGTGAAGTGTAACATACCCAGTTAACGATAGCGAATATTCTCTAAAAGCAATCTCATTATGAGGCCCCGGTTCTTTGTAGAATATTGAAAATTACTTTTGGCATGCAAGTTCGTTTTGTTAATTCCTCTTTTAGTGTGCAAATAACCTTTGAAAACCTGCTTCTAGGTGTTTATGTGTCAGGACAGTATCAAAAATTACTCAATTGCCAAGTCACATGTCAACACTTCAATGTACAAAGCCTCCGAGGATCCCTATTCTCACGACTCTGCTGCCCTCTAGTGGACAGCTGGCAAATCTTCGCCTGCATTTCGATTTCTTTTCCTTTCTTTCTTTTTTTTTTTTTTTCAACCTGAGCCTGCGATGCCAAGACATTCCCATTTGCATCACACCACGAAGGTAAGTGGCACTTTAGGAGAGGTAAAATATAAACAGGAAAACAGGGACCCAACTGAAATCCCTTGGGGGAACACTTAACAAAGGTGAGGCTGTCAAACATTTTCTAAGAACCTCTCCTTTTACAAGCAGTCACCTGTGGCTACAGCCAGGCCTTGGGAACAGTAGAGGGCAGCTCCCCCATTGTTCAGGGGTGGGCTCAATAGACACAGGAAGTTTGGCAGGGGCCTGGCCTCTCCCTCCGAAAGTCACTGGGCACAGACCAGAATGTCAGAGAGAGAAGTTCACCTATCCTGATGGCTTCTCACGCTGCCTGATCTCAAGCAACCTAGCAGAAATAGTCAGGTTCTTAGCCGAACTAAAGAAAACTTGTTACATGAATAACAGCACAGCTGGTCCGCAGTTGCGACAATCACATGTAATTGACAAGCCAGTTCATTCCCACAATGGGCCGATGCAAAGGCAGACTCCCAGAGAGGGGAAGGAACCTGCCAGGAGCCCGCAGCTAATAGCTGGCACAGCTGTAACCAGAACCCAGGTCTTGCTATTCAGAGCCCAGGGCTCCCCCCTTTACAGCAGGCATTTTCTTCCCACTATCCCAGCAGCAGGCCTTGGACACATTTTCGTAATCAGTTGCAATAGGCATAATGAGTAACCTGACAAATCAGAGCCAAATTGGGGAAATTTGTGAATTAATTACTTTTTAGAAATAAATTAGAGTGGATCCACATTTATTCCTATAACAAAATCACTCTTACTCGTGAGTGGTCGAGAAAGTTATGGAGATACAGCTGTGAGGAACTGTCCATGCTGGGAATACAAATTTCAGACCACATGCACAGATGAGCGAGAGGCGGAAGTTTCCTGGATGGTTTGCTTGTTTGTTTTTTTTAACTGTTTCTATGTAGACCCTCATTTCACCAAGTGCTATAAACTTTATTTCAGTTGAATTGGGACTGCTCTGGCCTCCCAGCCCATCTAGATGGAGGGAGGGCTAAGGTGGTAGGAAGGCTTAGGGAGGAGTGGTACATGGCCCTCATCCTCAGTGTTGTCCTTTATCCAAGATGGCACCCAGCGTGATTTCCTGGTCCCTGTCTGTTCACAGTCTCTAGGCCTGCCAGTTCCATCAGCTGTCTGGGCTAAACCCAGAGGTCTGTCTAGGAAGCATTCTCCTGCCTTTGGGCATGTTCCACCCAGACCCCTCTGGAAATGTCAGCCTCCTCTATCTCTACCTGGGGAGGAGCCCCGTTCTCTCTTTTACTCTGAAAGCTTGTAAGTTACGTGGGGTTTCCGTTACTCCCATCCTCAGCGCACACTGCGCTTACCTCATGATCCATGACCCCATGACTCTGCTGGAGAGCAGAGCCTTTGCTCAAAGACCCACCAGTATCAAATTCACCTCCTTCATTCAATCACTCAGTAACTGTTGAGCTACTCCTCTGTACGAGGCCTGCCCTGTCCTCAATGTGAGGACACCCCAGTAAACAAGGTTGACCAGGTGCCTGCCCCAGTGGGGCTCCCAACCTAGAGACAAAGATGCCATTAATCAAGCAAAATATGCACAAAATGATCTCAGGGATGAGTGGGGAGAATGAAGGATGGTAAGGAGGCACATCATTTCAAATTGGGTAGTAAGCAAAAGTCTTCACAAGGAAGATTATGTTTGAACAAAAGTTTGCATAAACGTCACATCAAGCCATTTCCTAGTCTTAGAGCCTACAATCTCTGTTAGAACTTACCACCTATTCTTCCAAGTAGCAAAAACCAGAACACCTTTCCTTTGTATGTTAGCTGTCTTAGGGGACGTGAGAACGGGATTCTTAAGTGATAGGACACAGGGGATCATAAGAGGTATAGTAGAAAAATACCAGCTAATATTCCAAAATGTTATTACAGGACATATATACCCCGGGAAAGTTTGGTAGAGATGCCTATGGTGAGCAAATCCGCCATCATGGGTGCAGAGGAGGGGAAGTAAGGCTGAGACCCACAGTCCCGAAGCCTCCCTTGATGGTCACTCCCAGCCTCTGAAGACCAGAGATCCCATGTCAGTCACGACTGATCCCACCAGCCCAGGCCTCTAGCTGGGCACCTTGCTCTCAGTAGGCCCTCACCACAAGGATAAAGGAAGTGGTCACACCATGCCAAGGTACATGATAACCTGTATACGGCACTTCTGGCTCAGAAAAGGACACTGGTGTTGGCTCAATGATGGCTTTAGGGAAGGGAAGTCTTTTCCCCCACATGAATCCCTAGTAGAGGTATCTCAAATGAAAATATTCATGGGAGCTTAGGTAAGAGAAGGAGGTGAAGTGGGCTGGGGTAGGCATGGTTCTTCATTTTCCAAAGAAATGTTCTCTCTCTCTCTCTCTCTCTCTCTCTCTATATATATATATATATATATATACACTTACCTCTTATTGTTTCATTATTCTGTCTTTTATAGGAACAAAGGAAATAAAAATTTATATTCTTCTTCACTATTAGCCTGTGAAAGCATCCAAATAAATGGCAATGAACTCTAAGTTTCAGAGAGAGGAAAGCAATAGGGTGCAGAGGGGACAACAGGGAATTGAAGAAGACAGACTTCATCTAAAGTGGGAGGAGCTAAAGCCAATCATCCCTTGGTGGGAATATGGACCCAGCACTGCCAGACCTTATATTTGTTCAAGAGAAGTTGGAACCTAACTATTCTTATGAAATATCCTGATGTTTACATATTTATAATTAATTCATATTATGTTAAAACCCTATGTAGGAAACAAAAACACATCTTTGGACCAGATCATGGGCATAAACCAGTAATCTGGAATCCAAATTTTAACCACATGTTCCATCTCTTGGGATATCAGCCAGACACACTGGGAGAAACCCTGGCCTGTAAGCCCAGAGCCCTGGGGTGAAGTCTTCATTCTACCCTAACTGTGTAAATGTACACAAGTTACCATCCCTCCCAGATCTTCTACCTCCTTCTTAGAACAAGGACAGAATTAGATGAGACCAAATTTATTTTTATATGCAAAATCTTTTGCGTTTAAACGGCTATAACAAATCGACTTTAAAATGTATATGGCTAAGCAAAGAAAAAATAGAATCTCCATTCTCACTTACCCAATAATCCACAGTGGGACAGTTGGCCGCTTTCCCCCGTACTATGATTCAGGGACCATCTCTCTGGTTTCTGGGCCATCTCCTATGGCCATGCCACCTCCTATGGCCTTGCCATCTTCTTACACTAAGGGGAGAAACAACAAAAATAAATAAATAAAAAGTATATACTTACTTCTTAAAAATAATGACCTAAAATCAGTACATATCATTTTTACATACATTCTACTGGTGAGAAGTAAACACCCCGTCCCATCTAGATGCAAGGTGAGTAGTGACTCCATTGTGGGAGGGGAGAACAGATTTTATTGGACATCTAGCATTCTTTGCCATGCTTCTTCAAGCAAGATGAGAGTCCAAAATTGCATATGAGTCCAACATATAGAACATGAAGTGGCATTAGTTGAAGCCAGGGTAGGGAATTCCTAGACTCCATGATGAATACTGAATCACCACTCAAGTATCTCCCCTCATTTCTGGAAAATGAATATACCTCCTTATTACATTGATGTGAGGCTTAGCCCGTGGTGTGATCTCCTTTTGGCCAGTGAGTGTAGGCAGAAGTGACAGGTGCTATTGCCAAGCAGAAGCTTTAAAAGCAATGGTCCACCGCTCTTTTCCCTCTGAGATGGGTTCAGTGTGTCCCAAACAAAAGCTTCTCCTATAGCAAACTCCAGAATGAAGAAGCTATGAAGCAAAGCCAGAGCTGATCCATGACGGTCATGCCACATGAGCGAGAAATATGCCTTTACTATTGTTGTAAGCCATTAAGAGTTGGGGGTCATTTGTTACTGCAGCACAACTTGAACTAAGCTGATGAATACACTCTCATTCCCGGGGCCCTCCAACCTCTCTAGGGGCCTCAGAAGCGTAACTTCTAGAATTCAGCAACTAGGAATTCAGAATCTAGGAGAGCACTGGGAAACATTGCTGAGATCCTTCCAGGTCCCTGCATTCTGTGATTCCAAGTCTCCAGAGGGCAGGGCCTCCATACGAGTGGTTTTTGCATCCCTAGTGCCTGATAGTGTGCCAGCACACAGGTGCTCAGTTAGTTTGGTGAATGTGTAACAAATTCTTCTGACAATGTCTTGTTACATGGAATATTCTTATCAATGCCTCTCCTCACTGGCTCTTCCCTCTGCCTTTTAAACCCCTTTCCCTTCCTCCTCTATCTGGTGGACTCCATGCTCCAAAGCCCAGCTCAGATATTCCCTTCCCCATGACAGCTTCACATCCAAGCCAGAATAGGCGTGTCCCATCATGGATTCCAACAACTCAGAAGTTTCTCTAGGCCATTTCATGCCATATTCTTTGGGAAGCAATACTTGGCTTGACGATCCTTGTATCCTCAGTTTCTAGAATGTCTCCTGATTAGTAATAAATTAGCTCAAAATGTGTTTATTAAGTAAATGAATGAATGCAATGTTTCCAAATCATAATACAAAAACAAAGAATTTGCTGTCAGATATGCATCTGTCTTAAAATAGAACCATCATGTAATTTGAAGACTGTAATAGAGGAAAGGTAACATCTTTCGCCTGAAGCAAACCACCTTTCTAAATAACCTGCAACTGTATTATACTGTCCACTAGATGTATTCTGTATATAACATTATGAAATTATAGCATTTGCTATGCATTCCTTCAAGCTAAACACTGCCCTTTCTAGTCATCTTTAAATAAATATGTTCCAAGAAATTTCTCTAGGAGGAAAAGTATGCCAAATCATTTACATTTTAGTATGAATTAGTTAATTACTTCTGGATTTTTGCATCCCTTGCCATATTCATGCACACATACATATCTCTGTGTGTATAATTTAAATCTCCAGATCCTAAGACTCTTGCCTTTTAAAAAATGATGGATTCCTGAGAACTTTCTCTCCCTCTTTTTTTTTATTTAATTTCTTTTCAGTGTAACAGAATTCATTGTTTATGCACCACACCCAGTGCTCCATGCAATACATGCCCTCCACAATACCCACCACCTTGCTCCCCAACCTCCCACCCCCGGCCCCTTCAAAACCCTCAGATTGTTTTTCAGAGTCCATAGTCTCTCATGGTTCACCTCCCCTTCCAATTTCCCTCAACTCCCTTCTCCTCTCCATCTCCCTATGTCCTCCGTGTTATTTGTTATGCTTCACGAATAAGTGAAACCATATGATAATTGACTCTCTCTACTTGACTTATTTCACTCAGCATAATCTTTTCCAGTCCCGTTCATGTTGAAACAAAAGTTGGGTATTCATCCTTTCTGATGGAGGCATAATACTCCATAGTGTATATGGACCACATCTTCCTTATCCATTCGTCCATTGAAGGGCATCTTGGTTCTTTTCACAGTTTGGTGACCGTGGCCATTGCTGCTATGAACATTGAGGTACAGATGGCCCTTCTATCCGCTACATCTGTATCTTTGAGGTAAATACCCAGTAGTGCAATTGCAGGATCATAGGGGACTTTCTCTTAAGATGATGTTCAGATTTGGACTTGGGTATGTTTTGGTCTGTTTCCACCATCTCCTGGCAGGGAATGCTGGCCAAGTCAGGCAAATTCCCTGAGCCCCATTTTTTCCGAAGGAGATAAAGGATGCTTTATAAACGGTACTTCCATACCCACATATTAGTTATTATTAAGAAGGAGGAGAATGGATCCAGAGTTGGGATGGATGGGAAGTATAGCAGGAAAGACAATGTTTGAAGACTTCTTTTTCAGTTACTCCCAGATGGATGGACTAAAAGAAGGTACCTTCAGAAGCAGGTCAGAAACCAAGGTAAAGAAAGCCTCCAGACTCCCAGTGAAGCATCCTTTCTCCTATAACTAGAGCGTCAACTCCAGTCACCATCACCAGCTTTAAGTTAGAGGGTTGGTAAAACCCTCCCCGGGCCTCAGGTTGATCCCTGAAACTCTTGTCTCCCCGCAACAACTTAAATGGCAATGGCAAGGACTGTAATGTCACAGCAACAGAACAGCCTGGAACAAAGAAAAGCTCGTATTCCAAAATAAACCAGCCCTGTATATCAGAAGCAAAAATGTTCTCTTCTCACTAAGGAGATTGACAAATCCCTTCTCCCCAGGTGGTGGGAATGGCAATGATGACTCCTCCCCCAGTCGTAACAGTTACATGTTCAACTTAAAAGGATAAAACAAAGAAAGAATCTTGTTGCCTCCCCTAAGTTACAAGCATTACGGGACTGACACCTTTCATCTTCTCAACTCACAACAGATGGCTTCTGAGGAATGGCCTCTAGGGGTGACAGGATGGCTGGGGTGTGCTGGGGGCCATTCACTGAGAAACAGCTGTTTCTCAGGTTTGCTGGAAGGAAATTTTAATCAGGGTCAGACTGAAATTGGTTTGTGCAGGCTTGAGCCTACCCATGTCCTGTTGGACAACAGACAGACAGAGGAATGAAACAGAATACAGAATAGGGTAACTTAAAACCTTCTTTTAGCAGGATTTATATGAAAAATTGAAACTCAGCTGGTGCCAGACTTCTCAATGTATTTACCATTCCCACTATTTCAAAATAGTAGGAAAGGTCTTGCCCAAATCTCTATTATCATCATCCTAGGACAAGATTTTTGCTGACACTAAGAAGGAAGAAGTAGTAAAAATGATTATGAGTCAGGCCCCCGGGGGGTCATGGGCCACATCAGGCTCTGGTACTTACATGTGGGTTCTAGCTGGATGCCTGGCCCAGTGCATTATTTGGAGACATGCCCCACACTGAGCCAGCGAGGAGAACCATAACAAGGCCATCAGCACTAGTATCTGGGGACACATGATTCCAGTCCACCTGCATGCCAAGAAAATTAGCTCATTACTAACCATCTCTGAACACCACAGGGACATGTGGTCCAGGCCATGGGAAATCCTCAGTGACAAATTCAACTGCACTTGGCACAAAGCCATAGCGTTATTCACGTGCCATTTCTCTGGGCTTCTGCCAACCTCCCATATGATATAGGAGTCATTGAACACAAACGGTTGGTCCCGCCCACAAAACTCACAGGAGGCCCCAAGGAGCAGGTACCAAAGGAAATGGAGGCACAGGATGGGAAGGAAGACGGCAGGGAAAAGGGAATTCCCAGAATTCTCCCCGACCATCTGTATCATTATCCATTCTCAACAGGAATTCCAATTAATCCCACCCCCCCCCACCCCCTTCTCAACATGAATTCTCAGTCTCTACTCACTGGTTTCTCTCAGTTGTCCTCATACCCAAAGACAAACTTCGAAGCATTCAACTTTCAACACCAAGAGAAACCACAGGACAGAGCTTATAAATTGACACCCCCAGGGGACAAATATGGCCCTTCAGAGGTGGTTTGCCTGGTCTGGATTTGAAGTTCTTCAAACATGTCTCTCCTCCCCCGGGTTGTCTCAGTTCTCGCCTGACCCACTCTGTTCCTTCATGTTACACACCCAAAGGCACTTGAATGGGCCACCTGGCCTTAGCGAGTCCACCAGACTCCTTCTTCCCCCGCCATCTTCCTTTCACAAATGAAAAAACCAAACTACTCAGGGAAAAAATAAATAAATTGGAATATATATAGCTATGGAAATCTCTGTTTCCTAGAGAGAGCTGGTGTTTGCTGTGGCATCTTGAAAAGGAGGTGAGGAAGTCCTCATAGAGAGAAAATACTCTATGTTTATGATTTTTTTATATATATGAAGAATCCCTT
The DNA here is from genome assembly GCF_963455335.1 of Martes martes. NCBI lineage: Eukaryota > Metazoa > Chordata > Mammalia > Carnivora > Mustelidae > Martes > Martes martes. The sequence goes on along the minus strand of NC_137905.1, from coordinate 31,020,725 downwards.
TGTTGGAATGATTTTGATAAAAGTGGATCTAGGTGTCTGGCTGAAGGGAGTGGGTGGTGCAGAGTACACCGATCTGGGGCCTCATTCTTACAGAGTTGTGCACCTACCTGTTCGTACCCCTCGAAAAGTTCCTCTAAGCTAATTGTCCCTGAGTAGCTCATTAGAGTTGAGTTACATTAAGTTCCTTGAGAGACAAATCCTTAACCCAAAGGAATGGCTCCCTAATGGTGAAATTTACAGCAGGATGGCATGCCAGAGAAAGAGAGAATTTAGACCCAAGGCCACCCCCACCCCCCAGACCATATGCCTAAGACTGGCAATGATTCCAGGACATAAACCAGTGGGGTTATCTTTTCCCTATGATATCAAATTTTACAACCAGGTCTGAAAGATCAATTTATTTCAAGAAACAGATCCTCACTTAAGCTGGCTTTGGCAATGAGGAATTTATTGGAAGGAGGCAGGAAAATCTTGTGAAATCTATTTGAGGAAATACAGCTGGTCATTACAGCAACTGGAACGTCACCAGCCAGCTCTTCTTTTGGCCTCCTTCTTTTGAGGACTACTTGACCTCTCATTCCTGATTCTCTTTGCAAGAATATTCCATTCTCTCTGTAAGCTCTCTTCCTTTTTGAGACTCTTTTTCTGTTCCTCCAGACCTTTGCAAGTTTCACTCAGATGTGGCTCCTTGTGATTCTAATTCCATGTAGCCTCATGGTTCCATGGCCAATGTGGCTCAGATGTATGTCCAATGCCATTCATATTTTTGAGCAGGACTGGTTGGCTCAGCTCAGGTCAGGTGCCCAACCAATCAGCTTTGGTAATGGGGCAAGGTCAAGGAGAATAAAGAAAGTTACTCGGAACTAAGCCAGGACTATTAGGAGAATTCTGGAGAGTGGCACAGCACAAGCTGCTCAAACCCTTGTCTCTGTGCCTCCCTGTCATAAGTTGGGGATAGAGCATGCCACTCCAGCACAAGAATTAGACAAGAGTTTGGGGCAATAAGCTTTTGCAGTTATCCACCAGAAGCTCCACAGATGAATTCCTCCAGACAGAACTTCTTCCATCACTCCCTATCCTACCACGAAAAAGTGTCCCCGGATGAACTCATTCAAATCCCCCAGGGCAGGAAGAGGGGAGAAAGATACAGGAAATGATCTCAGCTTAACTGAAGGAAGGGCAAGGTAGCACTGTAGGGTGCCCATGGGAAAGGTCCATCCCCAAACCTCCCAGGTGGGGCAACATGGAGAGGAGACGCTTTCCTGCAAAAGTGAAGGGCCACAGCCATGGGCTCCTGGTGTCCCTTCCTTCCCTTCTTCCTTTCTTCCCTTCTCCCTCCCTCTCTCCCTCCCTCCTTTCCTTCCTTCCCCAGGTGTATCATGGTATCTGTCACACACCTGTTTAACAGATCACCCAGGTTACAAAAGGATTTTTTGTCTTAGCATCCTTGCTCCACTTGGCCCAGGCTGGCTCCAAGTTTTGTGGTGGAGGCAACTACCTACCAGGTAAAAGACTCGCCAGTGGAATGCCCTTCCTTTACATGCCCTCCTGCCTGCCCCGCTGAGATGCCACACTCTACTCTCCAGCCACACTTCACCACTAATGGCTAAGCAGCTCAGAGGGAGGGCAGAGACAAGGTGAATTTAATGTGATAGGACATGAAACAATCTCACAGAGACTCTGTGACATAAATTAGGAAACGTAAGTCACAGTTCTATTTGCCCTGCAACCGTTATATCAAAACAGAAATGAAGAGCCGTCTGGAATGATCTACCTCAATCATGGTGTGATCTAAATCGCTAACTGTAAAGGGTGAGGCATCACAAGGTATGTGTGTGTGTGTGTCTGCGTGTGCGTGCACGCATGTGCACGTGTGTGCGTGCATGCATTTGAGGTTGTGCATGTGGACATGCAAGAGGGAGACAAGGACAATACTATGATGAGGTCAAGCTACTATCAGGTGCCTTCCTTTGGTCTGAAACTTTAAGAGTTGGGTTTTGGTCCTGACACGAGGAACCTATACTTTTTTCAAGACCTTTAATTTCTAGAGGAGGTAATCCCACTTAACGGAAGGTAAAATCTCTCAGTTCCAACATTTTCTATTCTGGTACTGACATTCCAGATTCCCATGTCAACACTCTATTTTATTGCCCTTTTTGGGAGAGGTCGATCTCCCCCGGGAGTCCAAAGCCACCCCTTAGAGTGCTTCACAGGACACACGTGTGGGCTGAGATTTTAGGGAGCTCCAGGAAATGCTGGAGCTAATACTACATAATTAATACCATACAGTATTTACCTTTTTCTCTCTGGCTTATTTCACTTAGCATAATGCCTACGGTCCATCCATATGGTCACAAATGGCCGGATTTCATTCTTTCTCGTGGCTAAGTAATATTCTGATATATATGCAGATGTATAGGTATGCACATACAAACAAAATATACAACGTCTTTTTTATACACTCATCTGCTGATGGGCAAGTACGCTGTCTCCACATCTTAACTACTGTGACTAATGCTGCATCGCACATGGAAGGACAGAGATCTCTTCGATATCCTTTTTCCATCTCCTCTAGCTATATCCCCAGAAGCAGAATTCCTGGATTATATGGTAGTCCTAGTTTTAACCTTTTGAGGAATCTGTCTCTACTGTTTTCCAGAGTGGCCGCACCAACATACACGCCCACCAGCAGTGCACGAGGGTCCCTTTTCACCACATCCTCCCCACCTTGCCTTTTGATGAAAAACATTCTGACAGGTTTGAGATAACATTTTATTGCGGTGTTTGATTTGCACTCCCCTGATGACAGTGATATTGAACACCCTTTCTTGTCCCTGTTGGTCGTATGTATGTCTTCGCTAGAAAAATGTCTGTTCAGTTTCTCTGCCCATTTTTAAGTCATATTATTTATTTATGTATGTATTTCTACCATTGAGTTGTGTAAGTGCTTTATGTATTTTGGATGTTAGCCCCTTATCAGATATAGGACTTGAAAATATTTTCTCCCATTACCTAGGTTGCTTTTTCATTCTGTCAATGGTTTCCTTAGCCTTGCAGAGGCCCGTTAGCTTGACGTAGTCCCACTTGTTTATATTTGCTTTTGTTGTCTTTGCTTTTAGTTCCAAACCCAAAAACATCATTGCCAAGACAGATGTCAAGGAGCTTACCTCCATGTTTTCTTCTAAGACCTTTATGGCTTCAGATCTTCAATTTAAGCTTTTAATGCATTTTTAATACATTTTGAGTTGACTTTTATGTACACTGTAAGACAAAAGCACAGTTTCAGTTTCTTGCACGTGGTTATCCAATTTTTTTCCAAAACCATCTATTGAAGATATTATTCTTTCCCATTATATCTTCCTGGCTCCTTTGTCATAATTAATTGATCGCATATACATGCATTTATTTCTGGGCTCTCTATTCTGTTCTATTGATCTATGCATCTGTCAATATCATACTATTTTCATCACTATAGCTTTGTAATATGGTTTGAAATCAGGAAGTGTGATGCCTCCAGTTTTGTTCTTCTTTTTCAGTACTGCTTTGGCTTTTGTGTGTCTTTTAAGATTCCATACAAATTTTAGTCTTTTTTTTCTATTTTGGTAATAAATGTCATTGGAATTTTCACAGGAATTGCATTGAATCTGTATATTGCTTTGTATGGTATGAACATTTTAACATTACTAATTCCTCTAATCTATGAATATAGAATATCTTTCCATTTATTTCTGTCTTCTTCAATTTTTTTCATCAATGTATTTAATTTTTAGTGCACAAATCTTTCTCCTCCTTGGATAAATTCATTCCTAAATATTCTATCCTTTTTGATGCAATTATAAAAAGGATTGTTTTCTTAACTTCTCTTCCTGCTAGTTGTTAGTGTATAGAAACACAACAGATTTTTGTATATTGATTTTGTGTCCCACAACTTCTCTGATATCATTTATTAGTTCTAACCAGTTTTTTGGTGCCATCCTCAGAGTTTTCTATGCATCATGTCATCTGCATATGGAAACATTGTTATTTCTTCCTTTCCAATTTCAGTGCATTTTATTTCTCTTTCTTGTCTAATTGCTCTGGCTAGGACTTCTAGTACTATGTTGAATAAAAGTAGTGAGAGTGGGCATCTTTGTCTTATTTCTGACCAACGGATATGAAGTTAGCCTTGGGCTTGTCATAGATGATCTTTGTTAAATTGACGTATATTTCCTCTATACCCAGTTTGTTGAGAGTTGTTTTTATCATTAATTATGTTGAATTTTGTCATATGCTTTTTATTAATCTGCTGCGATGATCATATGATTTTTTTGTCCTTTATTTTGTTAACATGGTGCATCATATTTATTGATTTGTGAATGCTGAGCCATCTTTGCATCCATGAAATAAATCCCATTTGACTGTGGTGTAAAATCCTTTTAATGTATTGTTGAATTTGATTTGCTAATATTTTGCTAAGCATTTTTGCATGTGTATTCACTAAGGATACTAGTTTGTAATTTTCTTTTCTTGTAGTGTCCTGTCTAGCTTTTGTATCAGGGTAATGCTGGACTTACGAGTTTAGAAGTATTCCTTCCTCTTCTATCTTTCGGAAGAGTTCAGAAAGAATTGGTATTAGTTCTTCTTTGGCTATTTAGTGTAATTGACCAGTGAACCCATCTGATCCTGGATTTTTCTTTGTTGGGAGATTTTGGTTACTGATTCAATCTCCTTACTAGAAATTTATCGTTCATATTTTCTATTTCTTCATTTCAATCCTTTTTTTTTTTCATATGAAGTCTTCAAAATCTGGTGTATATTATATTTAACAGCACTTCCCATTTCTAACTGGCTACATGTCAAATGCTCATTAGCCACAAGTGGCTAATGGCTACTATAACATATAGACAGCTCTAAACTGATGAGTCATCTTGACCATGAAATCAGTGGTAACTCCAAAAACTTAGATGGTGGCCTCACTGGACTGAATGTTTTGTCCCTCCCAGTACTGATATATTGAAATCTTAATCCCAGTGTGATGCCATTTGGAGGTGGGGCACTTGAGAGGTACTTAGGTCATGAGGGTGAAGCCCTGACCAATAGGGTTTGCCTTCTAAGAGGGCTAGTTAGCCCTCTACCCATCATGTGAGGACACAGCAAAAAGATAGCCATCTGCAAACTAGAAGAGAGCTCTCACCAGAATCCAACCAAGTTGGCATCCTGATCTCAGACTTCTAGCCTTCAGAATATTTGTCGTTGATAAACCACCCCAGTCTATGGTACTCTGTTCTAGCCACCCAAACTGACCAAAACAGTGGCTGTATCTTTAAAGGTTTTACAGGGGATGACAAAGTAGACCTATATCCAAATCTGGCATATGAAGTGTTTGTTTTGTTTTGTTTGTTTGTTTGTTTGCTTTATAGCCTGTGAGGTCACAGTGGTTTTTACATTATTAAATGACTGAGAAAAAGAATTTTTTAAAAAGAATAATAATATTTCATGACACATGGAAATTTATAAAATTCAAATTTTGGTGTCCACAAATAAAATTTTATTGGAACACAGTCATGCCCATTCATTTGAGCATTTTCTGTGGCTGTGGTAGAGTTAAATAGTTATCTATGGCCCATAAAGCCTGAAGTATTTACTAGCTGGCACTTAATGAAAATATTTGTCAACCTTTGGGTTTAGGATTGCCGAAAAACATACAAGATGCCTAGTTAAATTTTTATATCAAATAAACAACAAATAATTTTTAGTGTGTCTCAAATATTCCATGGAACATACTTATACTAGAACATATTTTTGTTCATGTGAAATTCAAAGTTAACAATGCATACTATACTCTTATTTGCAAATCTGGTAACCCTACCTGGGCTAGAATATTGTTATTTGCTCAGAATAAAGACCTTTCAAGATCTCACTTATATTGAAGAACAAGAGATATTGATAAAAAAAAAAAAAAACCCACTCTGGAGACTTCCAGACTCTTCAAATCATCAGTGAACATTTCGGACACCATCACTTTGATTTTGAACTCAGTTCAAAGACACGTGGAGGGACAGACTGCTTAAATAGTTACTGGAAAAAAATGGCTTAAATTTTATTGGACCAATGTTTAAAAAAATGCAATCAATCAAGCTTATGTTGAAAAGCCCCCATAAGAAACATTCTTGCTTTTATATTAAAATATTTTGGGTTTATGTTCTCAGCACATGTTTCCAAGAGTATATCTGCTTATACCTTGTTATTGGTTTTCAATACTTTTCATAGTCAACTTTGTACTTTAAAAATAGAAATCAGCATCCAGGAACAGAAATCCAATTTATAACATTTACATAGGGAATGAGAGACCCCACTTAAAAGAGCTTGACTCTCAAATATTCTCCAGGAATAAATTAAGCCTAAGTCAAAGTCTGCAAAAAATAACTCTGGCTTCTTCTCCATTTTGCTGGAAGTCAGCTTTCCACTTGAGGCTGAAAAGAAATGTTCCCTTCAGCTGAACATGAGTAGGCTTATGTAAGACACAGGTAAGTTCTCCATTACCATCTGGGCCCTGGGGCCGTTAATATTTGATGCACTCCTCATCATCTCTGTTTGTGTAATTTGTCAACGCCCAACAGGTCCTCTGCCAGCTATGCATTAAAACTATTTTCAAAATATGTCATTGTCAGCCCTTGGCACACTCATTACTTATTAAGATAAGAGGCCGGATGAGGCAAGCAGGAGGTGGCTTGCTTACTTAAACATACTTGACTTAACTGTAGGGAAATCAAGTGATCTACAGGGTTATGCTTAGGACGGCTTAGAGGGCCCCATCCCTTCTTCACTGGGCAGATGGAGAAACTGAGGCCCAGAGAGGGGAAGGGACTTGGCTAACGTTACTCAGAAGTTCTGTGGCAGAACTGGAAATACAGCTCAAGTTTCTTAAGCTCTTAGTCCTTCCCTCCTTTACCACCATCAGCACGCTTCCCTATGGGCATAAATTTGAAAAAAAAAAAAAAAAGGCATAACTTCACAGATATTATCTCTTTGAATAGCAGAATCCTCCATAGGGACAACTGAAACAGTGTTTTCCAAGCATGGAACACATACCCCTAATGCTACTCAAGATGATTCAAGATGTCAGTCATATAGATAAACTGTTTAAAGTTAAATGATATGTTTATTTTGATGCATTATAAAACATACATCAAAGTTATGATCTGGGCAGTGAGGAGGGACGTACTTCAAACTCATGAATTTGTAGATACTGCTGCTTAGGTCAAAGTTAAGTCATAAAGAAGGCTTTGATTTAAAATTGATTTAAATATAGTTATCACACAACTCATGTTTTTAAGTATACATATTGCAGCATTTTTATTATCCTACACATATTTTTATTATTACTTCTCATGATCAACTTTGGTATTTTAAAGGTAGGAATTAGCACTCAGGAACCAAAATTAAAACAGTCACACAACTCGTGATAGTGCCAGGACTTGCTACGCCAGGCATGGTAAGAATGACAGAGGTAATATTTGAAGAGTCAAGGTCTTGGGGAACCCTAAGTTATATACTTAAGTAAAACTTACTAACATAAGTGTTAGTAAGCATTAAAAAGTATAATCTAATATTTATAAGTTATGACTCTAATTTATGTTATAATTATGTTATGTTATAATACCTGTGCAATATGTCATTCATACAAAAGCAGTGCCTCAGCTTCTGCTTTCATCCCCTCCCCCCCAATCTGAGCTGCCAGCACCCACATACTCTCACTCACCCCCTGACACAGCTTACTCTTTGGAAATTCAAACGCAAGGGTTCATATTGCTCTGGCTCAGTGTACTCACTATCCCTGAGAAACTGCATTCATATTGGAGGGCCATCGGCCTGTTTGAGTCCAGTCAATGAAATGAAGCACTAATGGTGGAAATTCTGGACATCATTTAAGATAGGGAAAAGGTGGACTGAGGGTCCAGCAGACCAGCAACGGATACCTCAATTCCCCCTCTGTCAGGAAAATCAACACAAAGCCAATCAACAAAATATCTGGGTATTATATTTTGATTAAATAGGTGGTACCTGAAGGAGGAAGCTTCAGAATTCTAATGTTTTCTTTGTAGAGGCCTCAAGAGCAAGAAAAGAATGAGAACTTTTGTTCTTATGGCAATAATGAATGATTTAAAAAGTTACAAGGGAGCAATGTCACAGGACTCTCAACAGGGCTTAATTAGCTAACTAACCAACTAATTAATCAATTAAAGGAAGCACTAGCAAGCATTCAACATTTATTCACTCATTTAACACATTTTTATTGTATGCCCTCTTTGAGTTTTTAGGCTAGGTATGCAATGGGGAAATGTTCCTTTCTTCACAAAGCCAAAAAGCATTGATGTCCTGCTTACACATTACAGAATGTGTGTGTGCAGAGGAGGAAGACTTACATACTGTGTGTGTGTGTGTGTGTGTGTGTGTGTGTGTGTCTGTGTGGCTGTGGGTGTCTGTGTATAGAGGTCGTGTTACCACCACAAAGAGATAGTAGAAGAATTTAATGATATTAGCCATGTTCCTTCCTAAAAATGATTTTTTTCCAGGCCGTTCATCTAAGTTGCCTTCATTTACTCCAAGGTAGGCTCACTCCTAATGTGTGTGCAGCGCTGGACAAAGATTTTTTACAGTGTCCCTGTCTATGCAATCGACTTGATTTTTTCTAATGCATGATAAATTTCAAGGGTCATGTGAGACATAGTAGCTTATCTAGGATGATGTACAATAATGAGTAGAAAAGAGATATTTATGTATTTGTTGACTACCTAATCAATGCGAAGATTCTTCCTAGTGTGCAGGCAACAGCTTTCCTCTCTAGATCCAGGAACCAACTCTCTGTGTTTTCTATCATTGAATGCACCATTCTTAGTTAATATCAAATGTCCCCTAGAGGAAAAAGGTAACACTGTCATTCTGCCCAATACCATGGCTCCTCCCAACCTGTTTGCTCTGAAACAATATAGATCTCTACCTAGCTGCTGTCCCCAACACCTTCTATTTAATATGAGTTACAACATTATTCATGAGGCTGCGTCAGCCACGTGCCCCCCCACCCATGGTTTGCAGTGTCTCTCTCGAAGTTCGTTAGTGAGCTTCACAAATGACCTACAAATGCAAATCTTCCCCAAAGTACACAGAATAATGTAGATGACAATCAGTGCTTGATCACATTAAATTTTTTCTAAACATCCTGGGTAAAAAACAGAACAACAGATCTTCCATCCCACTTATGTCTTCTCTTGGAAATGCACTTGTTGCATTTCCAAAATGCAGTTGCTTTTTCTTTTTTAATTCAAATACAATTAACATACAGTGTTATATTAGTGTCCAAGGTGTACAACAGAATGTCTCAACAATTCTATGCATTACTCAGTGCTCATAAAATATGACTGCTTTTTTCTTTTTTTCTTTAGAGAGGAAGAGGGAGGGAGGGGCAGAGGGAGAGGGAGAGAGAGAATCTTGAGCAGTCTCTGTACCCAGCATGGAGCCCAATGGGGGGCTTGATCTCATGACCCTGAGATCATGACCCCAGCAGAAATCAAGAGTCAGAAGCTTAACTTACTGAGCCACCCAGGCACTTCAAATAGGACTTTCTTTCTTTCTTTGATTTATTTTAAGAGAGAGAGTGTGTGTACATGCAAGAACAAGTGAGCATGAGTGAGGGGAGAAGCAGAGGCAAAGAGAGAAGCAGGCTCCCCACTGAGCAAAGAGCCCTATGTTGGGCTCGATCCTAGGATGCCAGGACCATGACCCGAGCCAAAGGCAGACACCCAACCAACTGAGCCACCCAGGTGCCCCAGTATGACTGCTTTTAACATTGGCTGCCTCAAAATCCCCACCAGAGAGGGAGAGTAGGTGAGGGGTCTATGGCCAGAACAACAATAAGAGGTCCCCTTAGCAGAAGCCATGTTCCATCTCCTGTCTGGTGTGGCTTAAGAATGACCTGGGAGGGCATAACTTTATCACATTCATTAGAAGGAGGCTAAAAAGGGCATGTGGAAGGACCCAATGGCAATGCTGAGTAACAGTCTAGGGAGTACACAGAGGACCTAAGTGTGGCCACCCCTGACACTTGGTGGGGAGCTTATGGGGGGACAGGGTGACTAACCTTGTGTCATGGTTGGAGGCTGCTACCTTCAGGGGCTATGGACCTGAGTGGGCACTGAAGTGGAAACACGGAGAGTAGAGAATTTGTGCATGGCTTACAGGTGTGGCTAAGCCCATGGGTCTGCTGTGGATTGTTGGGAGCCTAGGGCTATGCTTTCCTATGCCTGATGTAAAAGTCATTCAAAATCAGGGTGTCAGCACCATTTTGGCTGCAGGATCTCATGTGATCCTATAAAAACAAATACTGTGCCAGAAGGAGGAACAATCAACTTCCAGGCCACCTTCCTATAAGTAAGACCATCAACTGAGCCCACATACAGATCTCAGCGAGTAGAAGTTCAGAGAGTTCCCTATAGGGGTAGAACCCAGACTGGGTCCACGTGGATCCCAAGCCAACATGGGCTCCTGACTGGATTAATCACAGGCACAGGCAGGGTACTTAGAAAATTTCCAGCATGGTGTCTCAAAGCAAGGAGGTCCCTGAAGGCAAAACGGATATTCAGAGGCCAAAGGGGCACAGTGGGCCCTGTTCTGGTTGCCTATTGAGGTCAGGGGCAAGGCCAGTCTAGGCAGTGATGGACATGAGCCTGCTGGGAGCCAGGAATCTTTGCTGACAAAGGATAAATCCCAGTAATGCTGTGCCCAGGGGCCTGCCCTCGTGGTAAGGGAGGGCCCAGAGGCTGCATGGAGCAGACCCCATCCTGGAGCAGGGTGGGCGGCCTGCTCTTTAAGTTACCAGGCTGATGGAGAGGGAGCAGCCTTTCCTCCCGTATGAACTCCTACTCAGATGGGAGTTGGTGGGAGGGGAGGGAGGGACAAAGTTAACAACAGCAAAGGCAATCATAGACCAGTGGGGTGGGTGGGGGAGGGGAGGGAGGACAGTGCCCCCATGCTTACCTGCCAGTAATTAATGCGTGCTTATGACAGCCACCGGGCCAAGCACCCTACATGACTTCCTTCACTGAATTCTCCCAGCACCCGGAGATGTGCTATGATTAGTTCCATTTACAGTTGAAGGAACTGAGCTGAGAGAACTTGAGTGACTTTCCCAAAGCCACACAATTTATAAATAAGGCAGTCAGTGTTAGAATACAGCTTTGGCCGTTTCTTTATAAATCGAGGTAAAATTGACATAACGTTATATTTGTTTCAGGGGTATGAAGTATAATGATTCTATATTTGTATATATCACAAAATGATCAGCATAATAAGTCTAGTTAACATCCCTCACTATACATGGTTTCAGTTTTTTTTCCCTTGTGATGAGGACTTTCAAGATCTACTCTTATGGCTACTTTTAAATCTGAAATACAGTATTATTAACCCAAGTCACCATGTGGTACATCATATCCCCATGACATATTCATTCTAGAACTGGAAATTTGTAACTTTTGATCTCCTTTACCCATTTTGCCTACTTTCCACCCTCTGCCTTAGGCAACCATCAATCCATTCTCCAGACCCATGAGCTGGGTTTGCATGAGTGAGTGCGTGTGTGTGTGTGTGTGTGTTGATTTTTTTGGGTTTGGGTTTTTTGTTTTGTTTTGTTTTGTTTTTTAGAAATCATATGGTATTTGTTTTTTCCTGTCTGACTTACTTCACTTAGCATAATGCCCTCAGAGTCCCACCATGTTGTCGCAAATGACAAGATTTCATTGTTTTTTTTTTATGGCTGAATAATATTCCAGCTTTGTTTCTTATTGTTTGTTTCTTTTTGTTTTTTGGGGGCTTCTTTATTTCTTTTTTGTTTGTTTGTTTTGTTTTGTTTTGTTTGTGCTCTGTTGCTTTCTTTAGAGTTCCTGGTCCACCTGAAACATATATTTATAATATAGTTTTAGTAGAGAATGTATACATAAGGTGGGAAGAAAGGAAAGAGAGAGAGACAGGAGACCCGGAAAGTGTAGTGGGGAGAGAAGGTTGAGATTCTGCAGAGAGACTATCTGGGAATGTTCACAGGAATAAAAAGGTTTGTCTATTTGGATGTTTTTTAATTAGTGGGAAATTTCCACAGGAAAAAAGGGTTTTCCTTGCTTCCCCAGTTTAATAATCAGAGGTTGTGAAGCACAGACCGGGGGGAAACACGAAGGAACACTGGGCAGACGACAGTCGGGAGGGGAAACGGAGGCCAGCTCTCCTACCTCGGGAAGTCACTTCCATTTATGAACTGAGGACAGAAATTCTTTGTGTGACCTGCGCAAAGTTGCCTCGCGATCAGCCTGAGCATAATACCACGTTTTTAAAAAGCATCAGTCTCACAGATGGAAGGTACTGAAAGGCCACTCTGTACTTTACTCGCTTCTCACAAGGAGATGCCAGAGAATTCCATCCATTTATAAAACACAGAAACTTCTCTCCCCATCTCCGTCATGGGACCTCTCACAAAAGAGCAGCTGTCCTCAGGCTCACTTCTCCAGTTCTCTGCCTCGCCTGTGCCCACGGACATCACAAGAAGAGAGTCAGGCGCAGGACGGAGCTGACCGAGAGCTCCTCTTACAAGGCCAAGGTCGGGGTGGGCAGTGAGGACATACATAGGACCACTTTTTACCCCCATCTTACAGATGTTGCGGGAGGCTGTTGTGAAGGTCAATGAGATGATACTTACACCAAACACTCCACACCCGGAAGGGAAATTTATTATTCGTCCTCACCCCCCCGCCCCCCATCATGATTTCCCAACACCCTGCCAACGCATCTGTGTTTTATTTTAATTGTTACTTACTCAATTTGCATTTGAGAAAAAAACCCATAACTGCAATGTCAGGGAGGAAATACAACTTTCCCTCTACCCTCAGGTTTAGTTTCTGGGGGCCTGTGAATTAAATTGATAAAAGACAGGTAAACAGAAGGAGAAAGTTAATTTTCCCCGGGCAACATGCATCCACACAAGAGTGCTCATGATGAGTACCTCAGAGAGGTAGTCAGAATTTAGAACTTACAGACCTAACTTTGTAGGGAAAAGGGAGGGGGGAGAAAAGATTCCTGTGGGAGGAACAAATGGGTTTCTTTAGATTAAAAAAAACGCATTTTTAGGAGAACAAGTAAGAGATAAGGAAGTTTCTGCAGGCTTAAAAATAGAACTACCATATGATCCATAATTCCATTTCTGGGTATCCATAGGAAACAAAAGCACTAACTGGAAAAGATATATGCCCCCTCCCCCATGTTCACTACAGTATTTTTTACAATCGCCAAGATACGGAAGCAACCTAAATGTCCATTGATAGATGAATAAATAAAATGTGCTCTGTGTGTGTGTATATATATATATATATATATATACACACACATATATATATGTATATATATATGTGTGTGTATGTGTGTATATATACACACATACACACATATATTTACACACATATATAATAAAATATTATATATTATCATATAACATATTTATTTAAGTTGTATAATTTATTTATTATATACAAAATATTATTCTATAATAAAATATTATTCAACCATAAAAAAAAGAAATCTTGCCATTTGCCACAACATGGATAGAACTTACAGGCATTACGCTAGGTGACAGAAGTCACAGAAAGACAAATACCATATATTCTCTCTTATTTGTGAAATCAAAAAATAAAAGCAAAAACAAACAAGTAAACAAAAAAACTCAAGCTCATGTCTACAGAGAACAGATTGATGGTTGTCAGAGGCAAGGGTGGGCAATAGTGTTGGGGGGGATGGGAGAAGTGGGTAAAGAGGACTAAAAGTTCAAACTAGCTCAGTCATTGGAGCGTGCAACCCTTGATCTCAGGGTCATGAGTCTGAGCCCCACATTGGATGTGTTCAAACTTCCAGCTATAAAAATAAAAGAAGTCGGGGCGCCTGGGTTCCTCAGTGGGTTAAGCCTCTGTCTTCGCCTCAGGTCATGGTCTCAAGGTCCTGGGATCAAGCCCCGCATGGGGCTCTCTGCTCAGCGGGGAGCCTGCTTCCCCCGCTCCCTGCCTACTTGTGATCTCTCTCTCTCTCTGTCAAATAAAATAAAATAAAATCTTTAAAAAAATAAAATAAGTCATGAGGATGTGATATAAGTATGGTGGCAATAGTTAACATACTGTATTGTATATTTGAAGGTTGCTAAGAGAATAAATCTTAGAAGTTTTCATCACAAGAAAAAATTGTAACTGTATAGCGTCGGATGTTAACTAGATTTATTGTGATCATTTTACAATGTATATAAAATATCGAATCATTAGGTCATACACCTGAAACTAATATAATGCTATATATCAATTCTATCTCAATGAAAAAAGACAGTTTCTGATAAGGTTTGTCTATATAGGTATGAATGATCTGCTTCCTTCAGGGCCATAAAACTCCCCAAGGAAGGAATTGTGGGGTAGGTTTTATTTGTATTATCCTTTCTGGGAGTAGATACACCCCGAATTTATGGCAGCTTCAGTTCCCAGAAGTCACTGCTTTTAGTCAGATAAGGGAAGCTCCAGTAACACTTCTTTCAGGATCTGCTGAATCTCAAATGTCTTCAGTTTAAAATAATCTTCGTATTAACTCTGGGGTTCCAAGTGCGTTCCCTCAGCTACACCAAGACATAAAGTAAAAAGTAAAAATAAAAACATATTTTAGGGGCGCCTGGGTGGCTCAGTGGGTTAAGCCGCTGCCTTCGGCTCAGGTCATGATCTCAGGGTCCTGGGATCGAGTCCCGCATCGGGCTCTCTGCTCGGCGGGGAGCCTGCTTCCCTCTCTCCCTCTCTTTCTGCCTGCCTCTCTGTCTACTGTGATCTCTCTCTGTCAAATAAATAAATAAAAAATCTTCAAAAAAAAATATTTTAAATATACATATAAATATAAAAATATATATTTAAATATATGTATATACAAATATATATAACATACATATAAATATGTATTATGTAAAATATAAAATATATATTTGAATATATATTAAATATATAGTTATTATATATAGTTTGAGACATACTTATATGTGTATATACATATACACTCCCCACTCTTCCTGAAGTAAGCCCTCCATTTAAGCCAAGACTCTCTCTCAATATTCCTATACTGTCTCTAAGCTTGAAATGTATGTGAAACATCTGGCAGACATTTGGAAATACAGATAGAAGGAGATAGGAGAGACCAGGAAGTTGATCCTACATACTTGGGGACATTGGTTTCTGACTGGTGGGTTCTCAAATGTCATCACAGTAGAAAAGGTCATTCAAGCAGGGTGTGTAAACCACAGGCCACAAATACAACTTTTTGGAATTCCATTTTTTTTCGGGTTCCACAATAACTTTTTTTTAAGAGCGAGAGAGTTGGGGGAGAGGCAGAGGAAGCAGGAAAGAGAGAATCTTAAGCAGGCTCCACACCCCGCATAGAGCCTGACACAGGGCTCGATCTCAGGACCCTGAGATAATAATCTGAGCCTAAATCAAGAGTGGGACACTTAACCCACTGAGCCACCCAGGCACCCCCACAATTATTTTTTTTAAATTGAATGTTTCCAGTATTTCAAAGTATGGTTTTAATATAAAAACCAGATTTCCTGGAGCACCTGGGTGGCTCAGTCTGTTAAGCATCTGCTTTCGGCTGAGGTGTTGATCTCAGGGTCCTGGGATGGAGCCCCTCTTCGGGCTCCCTGCTCAGCGGGAAGTCTGCTTCTCTCTCTCCCTCTGTCCCCTCCCTCTCAAATGAATAAATAGGATCTTTAAAAACAAACAAACAAACAAACAAACAGATTTCCAGCTTCTCTTGAAAAGCTTTCCGATCTGGCTACCCGGGGCTGGCCTTCCCACCTGGCAATAACTGAGTGGACTGGAAGTGTTCTTGAGATGAGGCTTCTGATCCTCCTGTCGCCCTGTTATCTTATTTACTTGGTTCTATAGCTTTTTAATTTGTGACTCTTTGTGTAAGAGAAATGTTAAGGAGAATAAGAACAGGGAGAG
The DNA here is from genome assembly GCF_963455335.1 of Martes martes. Classification (NCBI taxonomy): domain Eukaryota; kingdom Metazoa; phylum Chordata; class Mammalia; order Carnivora; family Mustelidae; genus Martes; species Martes martes. The sequence goes on along the minus strand of NC_137905.1, from coordinate 31,004,691 downwards.
AAAAGAAACAAAGAGAGAAGGGAAGACAGAGGAAAGGGAAGAAGCAGCAGGAAGTGAAGAAGAGACCCAAGGAAGTTGGAGGGAAACTCAGGCTTTGCGGAAGCCTGAGTGCAGGTCCCGGCATAATCTCTCTCCCCAAGAAATCCCGCAGAAAAGCCCCGAACACGAAGGAAGGGGTGAGGCACTTTCGCTGGGGCTGGAGTGAAACTCCACTGCGGAAGACATCCGCCATGTTATTGAAACACATGGCCAATGACTGAGTAGCTCAGAAATGTTCCCCTGAGTCTGGTCATCAGAGCTCATCAGAAATGCATACTTCCCTCCCGTCAGTCACCTCTGTCTGTCCCCACCAGGTAAAGAGGCCACATGTGTCAGGCATCAATTTGCAGATCAGTCCATGATATTAACAATACTCCCTGTCCTTTATTCCGTTCAGCTCCCTCAGTGTCAAGGTGTCAAAACCGAACTTCCCAGGAGCTGGTGCCTTGGACATAGGTTGGCCTGCTGTGACCACAGACAGGAGATCACCTCTGCTCAGGCGAGGGTAAAGATTAGATCTGCAATGTGGAATACTGTACCCTCCAAGATGCACTCGGACTCCCTGGTTAAACGGATCACGTCCCTTTTTGTGAGGCAGCCTTCAGAGCATTACGGCTGCTACAGTTACAACCACGTACCAACAGCGCATTTCTGAAGCCCATATCCTCCAAGCCCCGGCTTTCCACGATGCCTCGGGCCGACTGGAAGTTTCAGAAAAGTCAAGAGGGCAAGTGATTTGGACTATAGAATGCGCACGTGCAACAAGGAGATGATATCAGACGAGCCAAGAGTTAAGACATAAAATAAATCCTACTCCGAGATAAAGTGGAGGGGCGACGAGGCTCTCTAACCCACGTTCCCAGCACTGGGCCCCCATTAAATCAATCTGTGTGAAATGATGGATTAGACAAGTAGAACGGCCAACTGAATGCGCTGCCTACTGTTTAAGAGATAAACAGAGTTTTCGTCACCTTTTTCATCCTCTAGGTTTTATAGTTTGCCATTTCCGACAGCCTCCAACAAGCTCTCTTATTAGCCTAGGAAGGATCATTTCGGTAAACAAGTAAATATTATTCAGTACTTTGGAGCTGTTTGCCTAAAATCTGGATTCATTGATCGGCTCCTGAGCTCAGATGGGAGGCGCCGGGACTGTTGTAATCTACATGTAATAGACATTATGAGATTTAAGAAAAATAGCTAAGGCGGCAGTTGAGTCAGTTTAGGACAGATCATTATAAAATTCCATTATCACCGCTACAAGTTGGACTATTTGTCATCACAGAAGAGATGACAAGCTCAGAAATACTACATTTGTTATTATCAGATGATAAATGATATTCCATTAAAGCGGCAATACATCATCGGCAAAGCTGCAAAGAAGATATCAAACCTATCAGGACTTGACTTATAATTTAATTTTCAAAAGCTGTCAACTAAAATTCCAAAGGCTAAGCATTTTCATTTTTAAAGTTCATCTTATTTATTTTCCTCATCTGTTAGTCTAATTTCAGTGATATGGCAAAAATAACTGATTATGTGCAATGTATAATTCTCTTCTTTTGATTAGGTAATATATCAGATGTCACTTAGGTATTAAAAATTAAATGACAGATAATAAAACAAGAAAGCCCCATAAAACACACCTTATTTTGATTTACTCACGTTTTGAAATATAACAGTAAAGGACAGGTCAATATTTGTTAAAGATACACACATGCCATCAAAAAAAGCATATTTACTCATTACGGAGCATGCTTTCATGCCATCTGCAGGGAAGCTGAACATGCTTTTCCATTTGGTGTTTATAAAATCTTTTCACCGATGAACAACTATTCTTTATCCCCATTCTATAAATCACATTCACATATTCCTTCCATACGGGCAAGTGCTTATACATTTCCTGTTATTATCATTGTTACCAATATTAAGCACTCAAATGCTGGCTGGGACAGCGACAACAACTCTTATCAGTTTCTACCGGTGCGAGCATAATTTCAATTTATGTGCGTCTTGCTCACGATCGCAGACTTGCAAACTTATCAGAAAGTGTTCGCGGACGGCTTGATACTAACTATAGGAACAGAATCGGCACATCTGAGAATTCAAAGGCAAGTCCTAAATCATTTTAGAGGCTCAGAGAAGGAGCTTTGCCTGAAGTCACACAGCAAGGGAGTAAAAAAGATGACAGAAGAAGCCATGATCCTCAATGCTTATCCTAATGTCTTCGATGTGACATTATGCTGATCGACAGCATCTTAGGAGCAAGGGAACTCTTAATACTCAGCATCTGGCCAAGAGTCCAGCTTGTAGTTGGTGCTCCTCCAAGTTCTGTTAACGGAATGGAAGTATGATGGACATATGGATGGATGGGTGGACAGATGGATGGATAGATAGATGAGTGCCTGTCTATTTTCTCTGGTCTTCCATCTGGGAGCCTGGTTTATTTAAATAAAACCTCTGGAGGTGGACCCAATCCCATCTTTTGCAAATGCAAAATGTAAGATCCTTCCCATTATGATGCTGGCTATCTCTCAGAACTTACAGATCACTCCCTGCTACCCTAACAAGGCAAGGGGATCTCTGAGCTGATATGTCTTCAGGCAACACAGAGAAGCAAAAGAGCTGGGCTTGGAGGTACTTCTCACTGCTGACACTATGATGAAATGACATTGACTCACAATGACAAAAAAACCAGTCCACGTAGGTAAGGCTGCACCTTCATCTCATTGGCCCTGTGAACCATGGGGGACGCCACGCCTCTGTGACACTCAGTGCCGTACAGGCAAGATGAGATAAATTAGTGTTCTAGAGTAAAGTTTTCCAAAAACCAAGAGACTTGGAGGATTGTTTTTTTTAATTATGGTAAAATACACAAAACATAAAATTGACCACTTTAACTACGGTCAAGTGTATAATTTAGGTCGTGCTCACAATGCTGCACAACCATCACCCACTCTGTATTTATAACATTTTTCATCGTTCCAAGCAGAAACTGTATCTGTTAAGCTGTAACTCCCATGCCCCCCTCCTTCCAGCCCTGGGGTAGTCTCTAGTCTACTTTCTTGGTCTTTAAATTTACATGTCCTAGATATTTCAAGGTACCTGGGTGGCTCAGTCAGTTAATAGGCTGCCTTCAGCTCAGGTCATGATCCTAGAGTCCTAGGACCGAGTCCCGCATCGGGCTCCCTGCTCAGCGGGAGTCTGCTTCTCCCTCTGCCCTTCACCCCGCTCATGTTCTCTTTCACTCGCTCTCTCTCAAATAAATAAATACATAAAATCTTTTAAAAAATATATAGATATTTCATATAAGTGGAATCGTACAATATTTGGTCTTTTGTGCAAAGGATGACCTTTGTAACTACAGAAGTAAAATATACCTGTTGTGAATATATAAATATATGAACCTATAATAAAAAGTAAAGGTCCCAAATTTGCCCTGCCCCTCCGACCTCCTCCACGTCACACTCTCCAGATGTAACCACTGGTAACAGTCTAGTGTGTATCCCTCCTGTGTTTTTCTAGGCATGAAAACTTATATTTCATCATGACTTCTAGAACAGACTCTGGAATCAGACCACGTACTTGTATGTGTGCCTTTGGGAAAGCTACCCTCAAGCCTTAAATCTGCATTAGTAACACGGCATTGATAACAATGCCAGTTTCTCTCCATTGTCAGTATGAAAGGAGGTAAGTGTTTTAATAGCACTTAGCACAGTGTTCGGTAAACAGTAATAACTCATTAAATGGTAGCTATGTATTAGATGGGCTTTGGTTTTTAAAAGCAAAAACGTGATCACACCATTCATGCTTTTTTGTTTTACAACATATTTTTTTAAAACTCATTCCTCATTGGGGCACACATACCTACCTCATCCTTTCTTAGCTGTTGCATCCTATTAAAGGACTATAGTTTATTTTCAAGTTATGGTCTTCTGATATTTTTATTTATTTATTTTTTTTAATAGAAAGGAAAGTCCAGAGATAAACCCTTATGTTTATGGTCAATTGATTTTTTTTCGAAGAATTTATTTATTTATTTGACAGAGAGATAGAGTGCACAAGTAAGCAGAACAGCAGGCAGAGGGAGAGAGAGAAGCAGGCTCTCTGCTGAGCAGCCCACTCTGCTGAGGGGGGCTGGATCCCAGGACTCTGAGATCATGACCTGAGCCGAAGGCAGAGGCTTAACCCACTGAGCCACCCAGGCACCCCTGATATTCTTGTTTTACATTATAAAGTTAATGGAGCTCGCCACTCTGGAGCCAGCACTGTTCCTAGGTGGGTCAACACAATCCCAGGATCTAATAATAATGTTAACTAGAAGAAATGAATCACTTAATGAACTCCAACCATAGTTTAGGCATTGCGTCAGTGGCTTTGTTTATCTTATCTCTGGTCCTCATTACACTGTTCTGCCTCTACTGGAAATGATCTCAAGGGTGGATGGCCCTGTTTGGGTGGATGGTGCCTACAAGCCGGCAGGTAGTTCTTGGCATTCTGAACAGCTTCCCTATTCAACAGTAATTCACTGGGCCGTGGACCAGTCCCTGATGAAATCCATCAGTCTTGGCTTGCTCATTTTCTCTTGCCAAATTTTGGTCCAAGGAGTGGAGAAGAAAGGATAGAGGGGAGATAGCTAGTGAATGGGGACTTGGAGATCATCCATTTCTTTCCCTAAGTGACACTGACCTTAACTTTCTGGTTTTGGGGTGGAGCTGAGAAGCAGAGTCTTTTTAAATGAGCGGGGTTTTATGCAGATACAAACAAACAGAAGTATGGATAAAAGGCAAGGAAGCTTCAAAACCATCTTCTATCTTCCCAATCTCTGGTGTGGAAGAAGGGGATGGTCCCTGTGTAGAGGAAAGTTCAGGTTATCGTGTTCCAGCAGTCAAGCAAGAAACCTGCTTGTGTGGACTATGACGAATTTGGAGCAGGGACAGTCAAATAGCCCTTAGGGTCCCAAGGAGACTGGAACCTTCCTCCCTGTCTAGGCAGAAGGAGAAAAAGCACACCTATCATTAACTTCTGGCCATTAGGAGTGAGTTGCTGTTGTCCTACTGCCCCAGAGTGTGGGCTATCAGGCACTTAAGTAAGCTGAGTGTTGCCCTGAATATTGCTAAGAATATCCATTCCAGGATCGGGTGGCCCCTGCTCAAACAATTTACCAGTCTTTATAAAAATACAGAGAAATAAAATCCAAGTACCCTCTCACTCTTTAATTAGTAGATATCGAATGTATATATTTAAATTGGTCTCTAAATTTGAATCCCTGACATGGAATCCTGTTGCAGCAATCAATGTTGTATTTCAAGTTCATAATTTTCAACTACTTTCAATGAAAGTCTGATGAACAAAGATATTCTCATTACACAGTGACATTTTCTTGGAGTATCCCACGCCCTAGGAAATGGAATTTTTCCAGAGGCCTCGTCAAGAGTTTTTTTTTTTTTTTAATTGCCTGGAATTCCATTTATCCTTTTATCTTTGAAAAATTATTCCCAGTCTTCCCTGCCATATCTAAGTCCCGCTAACTCTATGAAATCTTCCCATCTACTCCAACCCACTGATTTTTTTTCTTTTTGATTCATTCACACACTATATTCTGGGCAACAATGTTTGGGGCATTTACCCTTTATCTCATTGGTATTGTTTGGTTAGCCTGTAAGTACCTTGGGGAAAATGACAGTTCACCATTTTCCATCTATATCCACTACAATTCCTACCACAATCCTGAGTGCTTAGACGAGGCTCGGTAAATATGTGTAGGTTATAATCCAGAGTCAGTAACAACATTAATATCCCCACTTGGAAGAAAGAAAACAAGATCTATGTTCCTTTTGTTGTTATCCCAATAACGAAATCCTTGAGCAAATGCTTTGTTTTTACAGTGGAATCCTAATCAGGTGCTGAAATTTCGAGAATGAATATCCTTTATTTAATCTCAATTCTTAGAACCCATGACTTAAATGGGCCAGGTTAATAAGTACTTGTGAGTTAAAATTATGACCTCCAAGGAGAGCATCTCGTAAAGACCAAATTCAAATGCTGGTAAACTTCATGTGAGAAAACTGAGGCAGCTTGAGAAATGGTTTGTACCATTTCAGTCTTTACCAAATGTAGTTGGAATTATTTGTAAGAGAAAAGGTTTGGGGGGTCAAATAGGGCTTAGGGAACCATAATTAAGCGAGTTTATTTCTGATTCTTCATTGCAAGATTTTTCAATACTTTTAATAGGCTTATAACCTCCAAGAGGGGACATTAATGTGTTGAATTTCAGGTTCTTTATCTGAACCCTCTCTCTATGGAATATCTTTGGGTCTAGAATACCCCCAAGTAATATTTTTTGGACTTCTCCTCTATGGTCATTCATCTGATATGAAGCCCTCCACTGAGGTCTTCTCACCAAGCACAAGGTTTCCCTGATTTCCATCAAGACATCAAGTTAGAGGTCACAGCTCCCATCCGCTCCACTCTATCACCTACCTGTGCAGAAGCCTCTATTACAATAACCACAGCGTGTTCAGGAGAACACAGTTCATGTAAAATATCTCTTCTACTAGACCTGTTTATTTCACAGATTGAGTATGTGATGCTATTACCAAACTCCTACTCCCCAATCATCATTACAGTATCTACATATAGTATATTAGATATTACTAATCATATAGTATATGTAGTATATAATATAGTAGATATTACTCATTATATAGCAGTGTTATTATACAATCATCCAATGACCATATAAGACTTGTGGTTAGGCCTCCCAAAAATGGGACCTCGGTTCTCAGAGCCCACACACCAGTTCCCCAAGGATAGGATGATGAGGGGTGGGGAGAGGGGTTAGCAATGGACAGCAAAACAAACAAAAAATGCCTGAGGTTTCCTATTGTGCTTAAAATAAAATGTATCACCGTGGTTTTGCCGAGAACAAATACACAATTATTATTTGAGGCCGCAGGCACACAAGTTCATATGCAGAAGTTAGGTAACTTCCTCAAGGTCACACTTAGATATGCCACACAGGGAAAGATGAGGGACCGTGCACTCGAGGCCGGTCAGTCATCTAATTCCACGTCCTGTCATCAGCTGGGAGCTCTATATTCTTAGAAGTCAAGTGGCAATTTTCGAAGTGTGACGAGAAAAGCGAGGGTAATAAAAAATAAGGGTGTGTAAGGAGCATAAGAACTAGTACTGTTTAGATCATTGTTAGGTTGCCATGAGCTCTGCCTTCTGACCTTAGTTCTAAGCACAGGGCCCGTGGGGGGGGGTGCTAAGGGCAGGCAGGTTTGGGTTGCAGGCACAGAGGAAGATATGTGACAGGGACATCAGAAAACAGAAGGAACTGTCTTTTGGGTTTGTAAACATCTCATCATGAAGGATGCTTAAACAGAGACTAGACAACTCCTTGGGCTCTACCTTCTAAAGCAGATTCAAGAAAGGGTAAGGATAGAACTGAGAGCACCAGGAATGTTTTTTAGGACTCACTCTAAGACTTTTTCCAGGCCCTCTGGCAAGGGCACAGAGGCTAAAAGTGTGCACTCAGGTCCTGTTCGGTCGGGGGCAGGAATGGGGAACCACTTGCCCCACTTCCTGTGATCCCTGAATCACAGACCACCCCCAGCTCTGCCCCAGTTCTGGGACCCTCTGAAGAATCTCTGGTATCTTCCTTTAACAAGCCTGTCAGAAGGTCACCCAGTCTCCACCTCAAGGAAATCCCTTCCCATCTCTTCACCCTGATTTGTGCTCCCGTGACAGGAGGACTTTGCACCAGAGGGACCTGAGGTCCTCCCTCTCTGACCTGACATTTCATGGTATTATTGGTGCATATGAATCAGATGCATACGAAGACAGCTTAGAAACACTTGAGCTAAAACATTTTAACACGAGGATCCTTCCAATGGAAAACACACCTTTTTACTCCAATCTCAGTTATAAACCTCAGAATACAGGTTTTGGGTGGAAAGCAGGGATGCAAAGAAATAAAACACGTTCCGGGGAGTTTTAGAAAAGAAGAGTGGGAGGGATCGGTGTGGAGACCAAAGAAAACAGAGACTGGGCTCTGTGGAAAAAGGACAGAGAGGAAAGGCTCGAAGGGAAGGGCATTCCCCAGTCAGTCCCAGCGAGGCTCAGGTTCCTCCAAACATGCTGAGAGGAACCAGACAGAACGGGCCTTTCCTGGGCCGCCTCTTAATAGCTACGGGCAGCCTCCTCCAGTCACCGATGACCATTTCTCCCCCTGGCTGGATCCCTTTACCTGGCGCTACCGTGGCTTGAGTTCACTCGGCTTGTTCCTTCTAGGCTGCAGTTTCCCTAGCTGGACTCTCTTGATTCGCTGTCCCAACCACCTCGGCAAACTCGGGGTCCCACTCACACTCACACCAGCTGAGCTGTCAGGGTCCAGGGACCCACCTGGGAGCTGACATGCAGACAGTTTCCACGTATCGGCCCCCTGCAGACCCCCTAGGGCCTTCTTAGGAACAACACTCTATGGATGAGAAGAGTGAGCCAGGGAAGGATGGACCTCGGTTTCCTGGCCCCTGAGGGTTCCTTCAAAGAGGTTTACAAAGTGGGTTCCCCAGTAGGATTCGCCTGTTTCTCCATAGCAATGCTCGTCCTTGAACTACCACTACCCCAACAGGCCTTGCCTTTCCCTGTCGTGTGTCTTCACTCTCTCATAATGCTTCCTGGAATCATCCTCTCAACGCACTACTTAGACATAATCCTTATGAAGGGGGCTACCTTTAGAAGGACCACGGCTAGGATACCCATTGAATTCAACGTCCGCCATTTTGGACCCTGCTCAGTGTAGCCCCGTCCCTGAGTCCCCTTGCAGGGGACTTAGAAGGGAAGACAATAGCAGAACCCAAGTGGAAGGTTCTGTGAAAACCATAGCCCTGAGCACCATGATCATCCCCCCCCCAACATGCATTCATCTCTGTCTTCTTTTTCAAATTTGATTTTAAATATTTACAGCATCATACATCTTCCCCACCAGATATTACTAATGAACTGTTATTGTCTGCAAAACCTACCAGATGAGTGATGGCCAACTTAAAAAGAGCATCAATGTTTTATTCGTAAAATAGAAGCTGGAAACAGAAAATGCTTATGCGTTTTTAGGCCTTTCATCATTATTATTTTTGATCCTCTAGTAGAGAGAAGGCTCTCTGGCAATTAGCAAAATCAAACAGAACCGAGGTTCCACATGGCACCAGCAAAAATTTTATAAATATGTAAATGTTTTTATCTGCTTAAATCAGTAAGTGGGACACATTTCAAGAAAATGTAAATTAAAAAAAAAAAGAAATGTAACTTTTCAACTTGCAAATTTCAAGAAAAAAGTGAAATGTTCGATTATCTCACCGACAAAGAAGGAACTTTGTATTCCGGCGGGTCCCTCCAAAGACAAGGCTGTGTGCTCCCCCAGCCTTTAGTTAGTATTTCTCTTCCAAGGTTAGAGGTCAGAGCTCCACTGACTTTATCAGGGCAGACCCATTACCTTTCCTGCATCACTGTTTCTGATCTTTTAGGTGGAGATAAGAATATCTATCTACTTTGCAAGTCGGTAGCATCAGTAGCTATTCCCTGCCCAGCACATGATAAAGGGTTCCAGTCTCTTCTATCTAATTCTCCCTGTTTATGAAGGGACCAGGATCTTTAAATGTTTTACCTTTGCCAAAGGAATCTCCTTTTTCCAGGTATTCAAACCTAGCTGAGGTCACGGCCTTCAGGTGTGTTAGAAAGCCCTTATTCCATGGGCTTTAGGTTTTTATCAACAATAATTCCCTTCCAGGGTGACAAGGAGTGGCCGGGCATCTGTGCCCACCACGTGGACTGACACTTGGTGGCCGTGTGCTCTTAGGATAATATATATCGCCCTGGTCTTTAAGAGTATGAACCTGAGGTCCAGAAGTTTTGGGTTTGAGACTTTCCTTTACCACTCCCTAAATCTGTGTGTCTGGGGAAAATAGCTTCTCCTCTCTGGGCCTTACTTAACTCGTCTTTAAACAAGTGGATTGAGGCTGTCTTCAGAGTTCAATGAGATCAGTGCATGAGGATTGTTTAGCACAGGACGGGACTCATGGGAAGTGCTCAGGAAACGCCAGCTGTTAGTATTACTCGAGTCTTAGTTCCTTGTCTAATAAAACAGGATGACAGCCCCTTGTCTTGCCTTCCCCAGAGGCCTATAGAGAAACTCTCAGGGGATGGCTGTGGTATCATTTTGCAGTCTCAAAACATGACGCTCTTGCTTTTTCTGTGTGGGATTCTGGAAGACGCTCTGGAAAGATCATGATTCACATGAGCACTGTCCAATCACAGCAAAGAAAGACCGTGTTGTCTTTTCTTTCTCTGTGTGTGTGTGTGTGTGTGTGTGTGTGTGTGTGTGTGGCGTTCCACTTAACCGTGTTCTAGTTGAGGTTGTGGCCTGAGTCCTAGAAACTGATCACCCAAACCCTGCCCGCCCTTACATTGAGCTGATACCTCTTTATTCTTCCATTGTGTTCTAATTCCCCGAAATAAGAGCCCCAGCTCTTTCCGGAGGGGGACGTCTTCAGCTAGATCTTGGGCATAGCAAAGCCGAGAGGAGACCCTGAGGCATCCTGGGAAAGGGGCAGTCCTCTGCTGGGACGGGGTAGGAGAAGGAGGTGGTTGATGTCTCTAAGGTCACTGTGCCCTTCCTTCCAGGTTAGGCTGATGATACGGCAGCTCAGATCCAGTCATCAAGCTTAGCACCGTGGGTGACAGAATAATTTAATGCCTTCTCCAAGAGGGATGAGTCAGCTCTAACACAGACCTTTTACAGTCTCCTGGGCAGACAGACCCTGAATCCGTCTTGCGGAGTTACTTATCTCTGTGTCCTCTAAAACTCAGAGCACAGTAATTGGCACATAGGCATAAAACAAATGTTCACTGATTAATGGAACAAACAAATCTACGGGAAGGATAGAGGGGAGGACGGGTAGAAGAGCAGAGAGCAATGAAGTTGAAAAGAGAAGATCCGTCCTAGAGCGTGTGTCCGGAGACGACGGCCCTGGATTCCAGGTCGGGTAACCAGGTCAACTGTAACAAAGCCTGTGGTATTTCACTTCATAGGAAGCACCCATTCTGGGAAAGATCCAGCGACCAGGACATAGATGCTGTCACACCTTCTCTAACCTACAGGTCCATTCAGGCGCCAAGAATCAGACGGAGAATGAGACTCTGGTGGGGCTGCGGCGGGGCACAGTCCAAGTGGCAGACTCCTGCTTTCCAGCCCCAAGGAACACGTTCCTTCTCTCACTCCCCATGGGCTGCAGAAGGGACACACCTGCCTTGGGTTTCCAGGCTGCAGATGGGTGAAAGGGGCTCAGATTCTTACAAAGATGGAAAAATGAAAGCCCATCAAAGAGGATGAGGTTGAAGAGAGGGAGCCTGGCCTCCCCAAGACCCCCCACTCTGGCTGGATCTCCAAGAGGCCTCAGAACACACGTCTTCTTTTTTTCACTTACTCACGAAGCTTCTGTTCGGTCCATTCCCATCTGCAGCAAAGGGCATTCAGTCACCACAAGGGGCAACTCTCCCTCCTTATCTTGCTTCATTCTCAGGGCTCAAAGTGCCTCAGATGTGCTAGCTACCAGCGCCCTTCTCTCCTTGCAGAGAATATGAGTAAATCTCATATCAACAAAGTTAACTTTCTTTCTACACACCACATCCACCTGATCAACCTTTCCCCAGAAGCACTTCAGGAAGCTAGGGATACTGGGTTTGCTTTCTCAGGACCTGGATTTCAGTAGCGAGAATTACGGATGGGGTGCTTGGCATGTTTCCCTGCCCACAAGGCACACCACGCCTCTGGGCTGGGGGTAACATGCATCTAGAACGCAACAACGGGTAGAAAGCCACAGGTTCCCAGACAGTACCCCCGGTCGACTCCAAGGAATCAGCCACTCTGGAAACTAACACACATTTTGCCACAGCCCCTTTGAGATTTAACTCTCATGGGTTTCTGATTATAAATCATCAGGGAAATTTTAACTGGTAGCAGTGCACATACAGTTAATTGAGTCATTTTTCCCAGGATGTCAGCCTTTGCTGCTATTTCTATTCTGAACACTGACTCATACTGTTAATTTAAACTGTGTGTGTAACCGCGGAGATTTCATTACCTTTGGCATTCTTTTTTGTCCTAGAAAATCTAATTTCAGAACAGAGAGGGGAAGGTAAAATAGACTTCTACTCCCTGCACTGAAATCTCTCTCTCTCTCTCTCTCTCTCTCTCACACACACACACACACACACACACACAACTCTCCATTGGTCTGTTGGAAGAAATCCCCACTGGTCCCATTTTCTAGTAAAGCAGAAAGGAAGGTGTGGTTCTGGGAGATGGAAAAGTAGCATGTCATTCCTGCCAAGCGAGCCAGAATGCATACTCTGTATCAACCTTGACTCTGAGCAATGTTTTATCAGGCCACAGGAGAAGAGGGTTAAACTGGCCAACTTCTGAGGCCCTTCTCGTTTTGACGTCCCAGCAAAATCACCGTGTGTTATCCTATCCCTGCGTGGCCTCCACACAATATTAGTTTACTCCTTCCTCAATTCATCCAATAAATAGTTACCAACCACTTCTGGTGCCATGGGACAGCCAGATGTTTCAGGAGCTGTGCATTACAGTGGTTAAGAGAATGACTCTGGTCGCAGAAGGCTTATGTCTGAATCCCGGCTTCCCATCTTACTAGCCGCACAAACGTGAACAAGTTGCTTCATCACTCTGTGCGCCAATTTCCTTATCCATAAAATGTGTCAATAACCCTACCATGTAGAGTTGCTGTAAATATCAACGAGTTTTTTCAGACAAAGCGCTTAGAGCGAAGTGTGGCACGTGACGTATGTTGGGTTTTGTTGCTATTCTAACATGGTGAGTAAGATCCCACATAGTCACTGTCTTGGTAGAGCCTACAATCTTAGAGAGGAGACAGATTTTAATGACTTGAACAAAGATCAAATTGCAATAACAACAGAATTTATACATAGGTGTGTTTCTGGGAGAGCTATAATAAGTATATCTGATACGGTCAGGAAAGAGTTCCAAAGTTTAGTGTAGATCTGAATGATAAATGGGAGTTTTCCCCCCAGATGGGGGAAAAGATGTTCTAAGAAGAGGGGTCATGCATATGCCAAGGCATGTGAGGGAAAGCAGCAGGGAAAAGGCCCTGGTGCTGATTCACGCTGTCTTCCTGGGAACAGGCTGGGATGGTGTCTCTCTGCCTCCAGGAAGGGAGACGTGGACACGCAACTTGCTCCTGCCAATGGGATGTGAGCAGACCAGTGTGTACCACTCCTCAGGAGAAGCCCCAGGAGCCAGCAGGTAGTCTGCCATGCTTTCTTCTCCTGATCGGTGCACCTGCTGCCATTGCTGATACATTCTGGACCCACAGGGTGAGTAACCGATGGGCCTTTGTGCTTTTAAGAGGCTGACATTTGGGGGTTGTTTGTTGCTACAGCTTAAACTATTATATCCTGAATGATAAAGAAAGTAGGTGTAGCTGACAGAGAGAGAGTAAGGGGGAGCATGGAGTCAGGTGAGACAGGAAGGTCTTTGGGGTCAAATAGTTAAGAGTTCTGTAGGCCATGTTAAGGACATGCGATATCGTCTTAAGAGCAAAGGAAATCACTGGAGAATCTGGAAGAAAACAACAAGGGCACACTGACCTCATATAGAGAAAGGATGGGGAAGAAGCCAAATCATGGAGCAGTAGGAATGGCTGGGTGGGAATCTGCTGAATGGCACAGGCAAGAGATCATTCTGGTTTTGCTATGGTTATGGTAGCAGATGGGAAGTAGCCATGTAGCTGAGATCTATTGAGGAGATTAAAATGGACAAGACTTTGGGAATGCACTGGCTATGGCTGTTGAGAGAGACGGAGGCTCCCAGTTTGCTAGCATGTCCAACTGGATGAATAATGGGGTCACTTACAGGATGGGGTTCTCCAATAAGCAAGAACCCCAGAACAGGCCTTTGGTTAATGAAAACTTCCTAATGTCCAGGAATGGTTTTCAGCAAAGGGCTCATGCCAACATTCATTCATCAACAAGAAAACAATTCAACCCTTTCAGAAAGATCAGGTATTTTTTAAACAATTCCAAGTATTTCATCATTAAAGCGAAGAAAGGATTTGCTTCAAAAAAAAAAAAAAAAGAATTGTCTTGTCCTCACCCAAAGAAAAACATCTAGAAAAAATATTCTCTCTGTCACTTTTGTAGAGGGGGAGTTTTCTTTTCCATGATGTATTATGATAAAAGTATCAGATTTCTTATTAAGAAACCAAACAAGAAAGTAAAATCTACTTTTTCTATTTTACTTTGTGGAAAGTAGTAGAAGCAATGCAACACTTCAGAGTCAGAGGAGCCTGTGTTTGAACCCCACTTTTTCACTTACTAGCTAGGTGATCTTGGGCAAATTACTGAACCCCTCTAAACCTCAATTCTCTCTTCTGAACAATCAGGGTAATATCAGCCATACCTAAGATGATTATGTGAATTAGATGGAATAATATATGTGAAGAACTGAGTAAAGTCCTCGGGACAGAGTAAGTGCTCATTAAATGTTAACATCGACTACAGGGATTATCTAATAGGGATACTGGTAGGTTATGCTACAAAAGTTTAGGACCGCCTCTTTCCCTAAGGAGATCCTGTTCAAAATACCCTAAATGAAAGAAAGAGTAGTGAGTTGGGATTATAGGTTCTGCTTCAACTCGTCCACATAGCTCAAAGCTGAATTGGGCAATGTTGCTCAAGCCAGAAAACTAAATCAGAGGTCTTGTTCATGTTTTCCCCTTGAATCTGAGATGGCCGGCAGACACAGACAGAGGAAAGGAACAGAACGAGAGAGAGGGAGGCCAGTCCTAACGTGGAGGACGGCTCTTCCCTGGTGTTCCTGCAAGGAACGTTCCATCCTTCACCAGAGCAAGCCTGCCACTTGTAACTTGTGGACCGTTGACAATGACAAACAAGATCTACTGGCAAATCTAAAAAGTACTATAATTTTGAAGCACTGTTGTGCATAAATACTATTTCAAGATCCCCATGACAACTGTAATATGAAAACACCAGGGATTTCTGGAGGATAAAATCATTACAGGTACCATGAACACTCCTATGGTTTGTTAGGTAGGTTCATAATTGAAGATTTTGGGTGGAAGTCGGCAGAGATATTATTTTTTCCCATCCAAGTGCAGTCTTCTCCTTGCTGAGCATCTACCCATATATGCCATCCTCCACAGGGATAAGGATCCTGACTGTGCAGATATGGCCTCTGCTTAATGGAACCCAGCAGCTCATGGGGTACCACTGTAATACAGACCATTTATTAGACATGTAGTGTGTGTATCATGCAGTGCTAAGTGCCACTCGAGTCATTTTTGATCCCCACAATAAACCTAATAGGTCAATACCATTACTGTTCTCATTTTCTAGACAAACTGGATCAGATGAGACACATATCTGTCCTAGGTCAAGCAGCCAGAGAAAAGTTGGATTAGAACCCTTGCACCTGTAACTCTGGAGCCTTGGGTCATGTGGCACTCAGCAAAGGCTTTGATTCTGGCCATTCATCCGATCACTAGACCCAGGCTTGATTGCTTTCAGAACAGATTCCTTCCAATATTGTATCCCATATACAGATAGGATAGACTGGCTTATCAATTTTTCAAGGTACTTAATGCCCTAGAAATAGTCAAATGTTGTTCAGGTATTTAAGAATATTCCAGGGGAAATGAAAGCCTTGTAAGAGCATTGTCTTTCTCATCGCCAACATCAAAGTCAGCCCTCAACTGCATTTAGCTACTCAGTGCCAATACATATAAAAGCCAAAGGAAATTCAGTAGCAGAAAACTTCCCCTCCACGCATCTACTCTGAGGTTAATGGCACTAAAATCTTTAAACCAGCCCTCTGGAGGACTTCTAGATTTGCTATTTGAAAATCAAAATATTGTAAACTTTCATAGGTTGCTTTTTTGATGACAAGCAAAAAGATTCATGGATTTATTTATGTTTGTTTGTTTTGTTTTGTTTTGGCTGAAACTAGGATATTGTACATCCATTAGAAATTCCAAGCTGCCTTCCAAGTTCTTATCTGACATCTACCAAATCGTTGAGTTTGGCTGGGTTTATCCAGGATATCACTACAGATGGTTCATGATCAGAGAAAAGATTTTTGCCCCTAGAATTGTGTATATGCATCTCTCCGAAGATGCTCAGAGGAAAAATGATCAGTGAGAGGGGGGCTGTGTGCTCATTCACAAATATGAGTACATCTTTTCTCTCCAGCTGATTGTCCGGTTTCTCTGAAAGCTAAAAAAAAAAAAAAAAAAAAAAAAAAAAATAGAAAGGAAACTTATAAATAAGTTCTCATTATGCCTAAAGTGGGGTTAAACAGGGACCAGAAAAAATTACACTGATGAGTTGATACTGAATCCCCAAAGTTCTGTAGTATTCCTACTTCTGTCCTTAAGTTACTATTTTTTTAAAGATTTTATTTATTTATTTGACAGACAGAGATCATAAGTAGGTGGAGAGGCAGGCAGAGAGAGAAGGGAAGTAGGCTCCCTGCTGAGCAGAGAGCCCGATGAGGGGCTCAATCCCAGGACCCTGGGATCATGACCTGAGCCGAAGGCAGAGGCTTTAACCCACTGAGCCACCCAGGCGCCCCCTTAAGTTACTATTAATGGTACTCCTGGCTTAATTTCCCACAAAGTATGGGAAGCCTGGTCATTTTCATCCTTGGGTGGTGTTACCCATTGTTACATTGTTTTAGTTTATCAGATCAGGTTTTATCACTCCTAGAAGATAATGGGGTTTGAATGAAAGCTAAGTCAACCAATAAAATGTTTATTTTAAGATGAAAAAGAGATAATTCTCACTATATTCACTAATCTCCAAGGGGACCTTGTAGAGGAGGCATAGAATTGGGAGATGCTGCATGATCAGATGTGTCAAGGAAATTAAGGGTTATAATATAGATCAATCCTATAACAGTGTTTGACCCATGGTAAGTTGTAGCTGGGTTTGTTTTCTTGTTTGGCTACAGATAGGAAATATTTGCCAGAGGTAGCCAGTTTCATCTGATTTATCCCAGGGAAGGTTAATGTCAAGTTGGTTCTGACACCTCTGCGGTGCCTCCCTCCTGGGAGTTACTCAGACCCATTTGGACTACATAGTTGTGTCTTACATTGGAACCTATCATATGCCAATGAGTAACCCTTCCTGGACCTTCTAAGCTCCAAGAGGACAAGGGCTAAGACTGTGGCATCCACAGCATCTGACACATAAAATGTGCTCACAAATACTTATTCAGTTTAAGAATGTGCACGTGTAGAAGGCATTTTCAACCTGAACTAATGGACCAGATGTCGTAAGATTAAACGCTATCTGCTTCATCATCATGTGTGGGGCAAATTCATGTATAGGTTCTAGGACAATCTTGTCCATCCTCTCTTAAATGGAAAGAATAAACCCTTTACACATCCCCATTTCCTTTAAGACCAAGGGTCCCCCCCACCACCACCACCACCAATAACAGGAGCTCTCCCTGCAGCTCTTTATCCAAAGAATCCCACTGGCTCCATGTTTCGTTATGTCCCTTCAGTAGCATAGTTTCAAGAGATGTGATCATGGAATAAACCAACATATACAAATATCAAGTACCTGTCCTGCCAAAGTAGGAGGAATGTAATCTCAAATGACTTGGATCTTCCTCTTCCCCCAGGAAAGGATCTGGGGACTGAGTCAGTTTCACAGTATTGACAGCATCGAAGGGGGAGAAGGAAGACTGGCATCTGATCCTCTGTATTTCCTGTCCATGCCAATAGACCCTCCGAAACAGCACCTCCCTTTCAGCTTTTGGCCACTGTTTCACAAAGGTCTCCATTTTCTCCTTAATTCTGACTCTTTCTGATTGAGTGTCTCTCTAGTTACTTCTGAGACATGCTTGACACTGCGGGACTTATTCTGTTTTTCCCATGACACTGGGGCATGACTTTCTCTCTAAGCCCGTTGCAGGTCCCTCATAGTTATCTACTCCTCCACTCTGCATCCTCCCTGACCCTGACTCTGACCTCCAAGCCCAGCCCAAGTAAGTTATATCTAGTTCCTGGAGAAACTGACTCAAGGTGTTTCTTCCCAGCATCTGTCTCTGCCTTGAGTCCTCCTTACCTTTCGGCTTAGTCCTTTAGAACATAAAACATAGGAAAGACCATGTTTTACTCTACTTTCCACTTCTATCCCTTCTTAGCTGCAGCCTTTTTTGGAGTAGAGAAAACTTAACTTCTTGAATGGGGTCAGGTAATTTGTATTGGGGTGCATGTATGGGGGCAGGCATGGGGGATAGAGAGAAGTTATAGCAGATATTTTTTGTAAAAATGGCTTCAGTAATCCTTTCTATCCTTTTAGTCTTCCCCCTTGTAAAGTGACCTCCCAGCTCCCCACTCCCCAATAAAGAGGTGGGCATCTATTTCCTTTATCCCTAAAAACTAGGTTAACCCTCTGTCTTATCTTTGACCTGCAGAATAGAGAGAAAGTGATACTGCGTGACTCCTGAGTCTTGGCCTGGAAAGACCTTGCTGCTTTCTCTTTTATCCTCTTGGAATGCAGTGCCAACCAGGTGAAGCCCAGGCCAGTCTTCCTGAGGGTGAGGACACATGGACAGATGATGGCCTGGAGGACTGCCTGGCATGGTGTGAGCCTGTCATGGACCATTTGGCCCAGATGAGCCACCAAATCACTGAAGACACATGAGTGACCCCAGCAAGGCCAGCAGAAAACCTACCATTGAGCTCAACCCAAACTACTGACCCATAAAATCATAAATATACAAAACAGTAGTTATTTTAAGCTTTAATGGAATAATGGGTTATGAGGCAAGAGAAAACTGATACAGACATAAACACCAGAGCTGGGTAATGAGTCAACTTACTATTGTGGTGTAGCTCTGCCTTAGGTTTTATTTCCAGTATTTTCAGCGTCTTGGAATATCCACACTTGTAGACTACTTGTCAGGAAATTTTACAACATTTAGAACTGGAGAGTCCCCAAGGACTCTAGAGGAAAAGGCAGAAGGTGTAAATGATGGGGATAACTTCCCGGTATTAGCACTATTCCCTGGATAGGCATAGGGAATGCTGATCACCGTAGCAAGAATTTACTGATATGCCTATTATATGCCCACACCCATGGTACTGAGACACCAAAATAACCCCATCCACCCAAGATTTACAACCTACTTGGTGGCAAAAAAATTAGGATGTCAAATACTTAAAACCATTCTTCCTTCAAAAGCAGAGTTACGTTTCCTAAGCGAAAGTCCCTGGTCGAGATCATGTTGCTAAGAGTCAATCTGACAACCTATACACCGTCTCTCCTATCACTGTGTTATATTACTATGGCTCTCAAGGAAAGAGCTATCAACAGGAACCATTTGTGATATGTTCATTGAAATACCTGCAATGCTTTATTTTCTGTGTAACTTCTATTGATCACGAAAATGTTTATGTGATCTGTTTGTTAGGTCTGGGGTTGCTTGGTGATATTGATCAAGTCGATCCCTTTGTGAAAAGCTACATTGATTAGTTTCCTGGAGAGCTGTTCAGGCCACTTGGGAAGCTGTCAGTGGTGATACTCATAGTTAGAAGAGTGAGGCTCACCCATAATGTCTTTCTGAAAGGAGACAGAACGGAAGACAGATGGATGCGACTACGTCCTGTTCAGTAGGTAAATACCCGGCGATCCATCTCCCAGCCCCTCTCACATAGGGATAAAATTAATATCCAAGCGATGAACAGTCTCTCCTCCGTCCTTAATTAGCATCTGCAAAGCCCACCTGAAACACGGGAGACTAAGAGATCAGTCTGGTCACTTTGAGCAGCCCCATTCAAGGACACCGGTCTGCTCTGCTCCTCTTTGGAATGGCAACTGGCAAAACCCCAGAAACAGAATCCCACATCGGGATGGAAGACAATAAACGTGCTTTGTCATGGAAAATACAATGTGAGCCCAAGTGGGATTAGAACAATAAGCTTCAGGGCCTTCTGACAAAAGAACACCAGATCACAAGTACAAAGAACACTTAGTAATTCCCATTTCTTAACAACTAAAATGAATTAATAGCTTGCACACCCAAAAGGCAGCAAACGATATTCAAAGGCTGCCTTGTACAAGAGCAGAACAAGTCTCCAGAGGTGGGACAGGGGGAAGGCGAGTAGCAATGCTGCTCCAAGATCTGACCCTGGCCAGAGCAGCTTTTCCTAAGGCATGTTTTTTAGACCTACGCCCCTGGAAAGCACTTCAAAAGAGTTCCGTGACGGGCTGAGTTTGGCTATCAGTTGGAATCGAGGTTAGCTTATCTGGGAAATCCCAGGAACAAGGAGTCTCTGGGTTACATGGGACAGAAACTGGTCAGGCTCCTTGTCACTTGTCTATTCCATATGATCATTAATTCAGTCAAGATGATCATTCCCTCCATCCAATGTTAGAGTTTATGTTGCTCATCCGATAACAACGGGTTAGGTCCTGACTCTGTCACTCACTAGCAAAAGGTCAGCAATTGGGTAGCCTTCCAACCCTCTGCTTTGAGGATTCGTGAAAGAAGACATGTGCAGGTCATTGTGAATAAGAGACCACAAATAATAGACGAACACTGGTGGTTAACATGTTCTTATAATGAATAGCTGCTTAAAAAATACCCAATTTAGTATGTAAAATGTTCCTATTATTAAAGCAATGCTTTGTTCTTTCTTCTTTAAAAAAAAAAAAAAGATTATTTATTTATTTATTTATTTGACAGAGAGAGGGATCACAAGAAGGCAGAGAGGCAGGCAGAGAGAGAAACAGGTTCCCCACTCAGCAGAGAGCCCGATGCGGGGCTCTATCCCAGGACCCTGAGACCTTGACCTGGGCTGAAAGCAGAGGCTTAATCCACTGAGCCACCCAAGCGCCCCTGTTCTGTGTTTCAAAAGGGAGCATATGTATAAACTAGGATGCCTAACTTAAAATGGGACCAAGAGAAAACAACAGATTGAGCATCTAAGTAAAAACTAAAAATACTTCAAAAAGAGATTATTCTGTTGTTAGTGATAACAACAAAAATATATAAATCCAGCGCTAATGTGTTACTGATTTTGTTTCTGTTTTTTTTTTTTTTGAAAGAGTTTCTTTCTTTATGCATAGAGAAAGTGCACATGCATACAAGCAGGGGGAGGGGCAGAGGGAGAGAGAGAACCTCAGACTCCACACTTAGCTGGGAACCCAACGTGGGCATCCATCCCATGACCCTGAGATCATGACCCAAGCCAGAAATCAAGAGTCAGACACCCAGCCAAGAGTCAGAGCTACTCAGGTACCCATTAGTGCTTTTGTTTTTATCAAAGGTTTGTTGACTGCCATAACACAGGAGACGATGGGAACATGTAGTCCTCACCTAAGAAGCAAAAAGAGTACTCTGACCTGAAATTGTGTTCTACGTATCTGTGGAATTTTCCCTGACACCAATCATACTGAACTTAACCATCTACTACAGAAGCACCAGAGCCAAAAAGACCAAAAGTCCTGGGTCTCGGTGGCTCAATCAGTTAAGCATCTGATACTTGATTTTGACTCAGGTCATGATCTCAGGGGCTTGAGATGGAGCCCCACCTGGGCTCTACTCAGTGGGGGTCTGCTGGAGGAGTTTCTCTCTGCCCCTCCCCCAATGCACTTGCTTGCCCGCACGCGCTCTCTCTCTCAAATAAATACATCTTAAAAACAAACAAACAAACAAAAAACCCAAAGACCAAAAGTCCAATATTATTTCCCCACTGGGACCCTCAACACAATACAGAAGTAACTTTTTTTTTTCTTTCAACAGGAAGGTAATCATAGAGACATGAGAAAACTTAACAGTGATATAAATTTGTGAAGACTACAAAGTATTTTCACAGCCATTATGCATTATTTAGGACTACCACTATGCTTGGTGAGGTCAGCCTAAGAGGTCTCCATTGTGTTGTGGACAAATCTAAGACCAGCTGTTATTTACCCAAGGTCACATAGATGGCTCCAAGAGCCTCAACTCAAACCTGGGTCTTGGGTCCTCCAAGTCTAGTCTTTTTTTTTTTTTTTTTTTAATCTCTAAAAAGCAGAATAATAACTCAAATTCAGAAGGTGACAGAAAGGAGACAGGTTAAAAATTTGCTGTGATATTGTTTGGTTGGAATCATCTTAACCTCTAGTGGGCTAAATGGTAGGTAAGTTCCTGGGAAAGTGAGAGCCAGTGGGACTCCATTGAGGGGAAAATAAAGGTAAAATCATCAGAATCCAATAGTAATAGCTTTAGGATGCCACATTTCAGATCTATGGACCTCTCCCTACCTGAAATATCCCAATTCTCAAGAAAGTTGACTATGGATAGAACACCACACAAGACTGTTCTCTGCACACATGTGTGTGGCCCCCAAAATATCTGCACCATGCTTTCCAAGGAAAGAAATCATATTTTTTGTTTATTGACTTGTTCTATTTTTTTTTAAATCTTGTCGAATATCTTCTTTTACCAAATTTCAAAACTGACATGTGTTTACCACAACCACTGAAACCAGTGAACAAACAGAAATCCATGTAAAGAAAATGCTAATCATATATCTTTCCCTCCCACAAGAGTAAAATATACCAGCCAGGTGTTCTAGTCAAATCTTGCTACATTTTTGAAAAAATAAACATTGATGTAAGGGATTTGGGGTTGTTACTGTCATCTGGTGTCTTTCTCACATGACAACAACTTATTGACAGTCCTTTGGATCAATAGATAGAGATTTAACTTATGTATTTGAGGAAACATTTAATACTCCACAATGGGATTGATACCAGAATTTACTCAATCTTTCCCATACTGATATACATCACGCTTTTTGGGTTTTGTTTTGTTTTTGCCTTGACAAACAATGGTGTGATAAATATCCTTGATTGTAAGTCCTAAGGCTGTGATTTCATTAGGATAGATTTCTGTAACAGGGATTTCTAGGACAAAAGCTACTTGTATTTTATTTTTTTTTATTTTATTTTTTTCAGGGAAAGCTACTTACATTTTAAATGTAAACTTTAGGGTATGTTGTCACATTAGAAAAATTAAATCCAGAAGGATTAAACATTTAAATTTTAAAACACAAAATAGCAAAATCTCAACTTCACAGAGGCACTGTCACTAGCTACATGAGGCCCCTGATTAGGTCTTAAGTAAATGCAAATTCATATCAAAACCAAGATGAAAATTCTGCCTTTAAACTAATCTTAAGTCAGACATGCAGACAAATGCAGTTAGAGAGAGACAGAAAGGGAAGCCTCCAAAGTAGACATCAGGCTGTCTACTTTGATCATAACCAAGCAGAATACTAAGATCTAATCAAGTACCACCATCCTGGGTCTCTGGGATGAAATTTCTCAATTTCATTTGGATTTATTCTCAACCAGATCTTGCTTTATTCCTCTAAAAGAGCCAAATATCTCCTAGCGTGGTGATCTGGGCTGGTACTCCCAAGGGGCATGTTTGAGGAATAACCAGTGGCCTTATTTGCTTATCTACAGGGGCTTAATTACTTTGAGTGAGATTTGCAAAGTGAGAGGAAAAGCTAAGTTGTTTTTAGTTGATAGAGAAAAGCCCAAAAAGCTATATAGGGGGGAAGAAAAGAGGGGGAAGAAAAATCAAGCAGATGGAGAGACACTAGGAATGAACTGAAAAAAAATGCTTAATGAAAAAAAAATTACAGTAAGTTTTTGCTATGGAGTGACCAATGTGACTTCCTTTTGTGGGGAGCCACAAAACCTTCCGAACAATCTACTTTATTTATGATACTTTAGAGCTTGACTGTTATTTGGGGGAGGGAGAGGAGACGTTTAGGGACAATGCCAAGAAGCACCAAGTTTGGTCTCAATGTGAGCGGGAGCTTCCCAAGGGAGACCCTGTCACATTGGGCCAGTCTCAAATGCTGCTCCAAAGTTGGATTAGAAATGAAATCACATCCCAATCTTAAACCCCTAAACCTCTCGATCAATCCTGGTTTACAAAGCATCTAAAGAAAGGAAATTTTTGACCAACTGATCAAAGCAGCACTCAGAATGGAACCACTGATTGAATATTGACCTCAGCAGGCACTGTAATTGCATTTTATTGGCAAATCATTACTAGTTTATCTTAGTGATAGAAAGCACAGATTGAAATTACAGAGGCACTTACTTCTCTGGATCCGGTGAATAAGTAGCAGGCAAAAAATTCCTCTGGCCTTTCAAAACACAGTGGAGGGGCAGGGGAAGGAAGGGAGGACCCCTGCTAGGAAGATTAGAGGTTGGCTTAGCCA
The DNA here is from genome assembly GCF_963455335.1 of Martes martes. Taxonomy (NCBI): domain Eukaryota; kingdom Metazoa; phylum Chordata; class Mammalia; order Carnivora; family Mustelidae; genus Martes; species Martes martes. Next base: position 30,980,293 of record NC_137905.1, on the reverse strand, counting down.
GCCTTCCTGTAATAGGGGGAGAGAACAGTAGCTCCATGACCATTCCAGTCCTTGTCCACTCTTCAAGTCTGGTCACACCTCCTATGACAAGCCTTCCTTTACCTCCCCAGACCTCCTCTACCTCGCTGCCCCCTATGGTGTCCTGGTGCCATAGAGTGTAGTGGTGAGGAGTTCAGGTTCAAGCTATGTGAGCAATCTCACACAAATCACCCCTTTGAATCCCCACAACAACCCAATGGAGTGACTAGGAATAATAACCCCTCTCTAGAGATGAGGAACTTAAAAATTAGAAATGGCCGGGACACCTGGGTGGCTCAGTGGGTTAAAGCCTCTGCCTTTGGCTCGGGTCATGATCCCAGGGTCTTGGGATCGAGCCCTGCATCAAGCTCTCTGCTCAGCATGGAGCCTGCTTCCTCCTCTCTCTGCCTGCCTCTCTGCCTACTTGTGATCTCTGTCTGTCAAATGAATAAAATCTTTAAAAAAAAATTAGAAATGGCCAAAAGTTAAAAATAAGATAAAAATAAACATACATAGAGGTTCTAATATACTTTATGCCCCAGGAAGTAAGGAAACACAGTCTGGGAAGCATGCACTGAATTTTGCAGTCTACTTCATATGGGGACTGGCAAACTTTTTCTGTAAAGGGTCAGACAGTAAATATGTTAGGCTTTGCAGGTATGATGTTTTCTGTAATAACTAATCAACTCTCTTGTTGTCATACAAAAGCAGCCATAGACAATAAACAAATGAATGGGCAAGGGCAGCATTCTAATAAAACTTTATTTGCAAAATCAGGGGCCCCTGAGCAGCTCAGTCAGTTAAGTGTCCGACTAGTGATCTGGGCTCAGATCATGATCTCATGGGATGTGAGAGGGAGCCCTGAGTTGGGCCCTCCACTCAGCGGGGAGTGTGTTTGAGATTCTCTCCCTCTGATCATCCCCCTCCTTCTCTTTCTCTCTCTCTCTGTCTCTCTCTCTCAATCAGAACTACCCCTAATAGAGGATTATTCAGTCACAGCTCCAATATCTCCAGCAACAGGAAGTTCATGCCTGCATAGGTTACCCATATTCACCAAGGGGCACATGAGGGATTTTAGGATATTTTTGTAATTAGATTTCTGTTTCTGAACTAAACACTAAGCTGACAGAACACTAAATTGATAAATTTGCAAACTGAAATCCTGACACGGTAAGCACCTTCTGTCCAAGAAGACCAGAGTATTTTTTCCACTGAATAGTGTTGTCCAGGGTCTCCTAAATACAGTCACCCTAGTAAATGTATGAACCTCAACTTTAAAATAGCTTCTTATCCAGCTGCAAGGATCAGGAAGAGGGATTTCATTTGTGTTGCTCCATTGTAAGAGTGTCTATCTATGAGAGAGGCACACACTACATTTAATACGTAGGCCTACTTGAAAACTATTTCTTTCTCTTTTTTATAACATGTTCTTAGAATACAAGCAGTCCCACAGAAATGACACTCATTTGGAATTTCCACAGAACGTAACGTTCTCCAGGACCGCACCCATTCTTTTGTGTTAGTCCAATATTCACTCACCACATATCTACAAGCATCTGCATTGCACTTGGTCCTAAAGAAGCAAATAAACATATTAGAGTTCCTGCCCTCTGTCAACTTAAACTCTAGTTGGAGAAATAAAGCACGAGGTTAGGAAGCTTTAGAAAACTGCACGTGGTCTCTTGGTCCCATACCAGTCAGAGCACTTCTGAGGACTTCTACTGAACTTGAAGGGCCAGCTGAGCTCTCAGAAATTTTACGAGTGTAAAAAACTCTTAAGATAAACATATCTTCATTTTCGCCAAATGTAATAGTCATTATTTGCTTTGTAGAATGCTTTTAACCTTTTAAAATGCCTTGAACATATTTATTTTTATATCCTCCTTCTGTGAAGTAGATACAGCAAGCAATGTTATTCTCCTCATTCTAGAACTCAAGAAATTGAGGTCCAAAAAGGGTAAATTGTTCTCCAGTGATCTAGTGGTTAGGATTTTGTGCTCTCCGGAAGGGTAAATTGTTTGTCCGAGGTCACGCGAGTTAATGGTAGTACTGGAACTAAACACATCTCCTGATCCTTGCTCTTGGTCCTTCCCTTCAGACAAAGCTATCTTTCTCCTCACAATGAAGATGAACCATTTATCAGTGCAACTGGCATTCCCAAAAGTGGGCTTGGGCTCTAATCAAGGATGGAAAGAACAGGAACGCTCTCAAGCTACCTCAAATAAAAGAGAGATGAAACACATGCAAGGGAGACACTTGGAACGCAAAGGCTAACGTGTAGCCAGGTTTCACGGAAATTTGAAAATTTTTCAGTCATGGGAGCATCTCCTGCCATCTCTCAGGTGGGTCTCTGTTTCTGCTTCTCAGTCTCTTCTCTCTCCCCCACCAGCCACTACTTATCAATGGCCTGATCTGGCCACCAGCCCCTGGCCCTGAGTATACATGCCCTCATTTACCAGACCCTCCTGCCATTGACAATGACCTCTAATTCTCCTAATTCAGTTACTGGCAGGTATAACCTGGACACAGGTCAAATCTTTCACAGTTAGGCACTGAGCATGAGGTCAATATTGTTATGTCCTTACGGAGACTGGGGCAGGCTCAGCAAAGACAAAACTGACCTTTGTCATGGACTGACTATAAAAGAGAATGAAATATTCCAAGTATGACAGAGCAATGCTTGGCACATTATAAAATGTTGATAAATAATAGTTATTCCAGTGGAATTGTTACCAAATACTCATTTTACTGGCATGAATTCAACCACACATACTCAGGAAAGGGAAAGAGAGAATACCACAGCATTTTAGCCCAGCATTCTACTCAAAGAATGTTGCCTTCAGTGAGAATGAGATGAAAGATGGCTCTGCCAATCCCTCACTGGGTCCCAGTCCCTCCGGGTCTGTCACAGAGCATCTCACCATGTTTCCTAGGATTCTGATGTGCAAAGGTAAGTGTTTTTTGTACAACATGGCCAATGTCTTCCTCTGGTACTCAACAGCTTGTTCCGACACTGGAGGACATGCCTGCACTTGGAGTCTCCAGTGAGACACCTTTTTTGCAGGGTTTCAAAAATAATGTTGGGTGGTTAAAAAAAAATGTGGCTTCAAATATCTTTTTTTTTAAAATTTGGTTTAATCAGTTTTCACCTTATACACTTTTTTATTATAGTAAAATATACATAACAGAAAATATCTTCTTAAACATTTTTAAATATGAAATTCAGTGGCACTAAGCACATTCCCATTTTTGGCAAGCACTGCTGCGCAATCGTCATACCATCCATCTCTAGAACATTTTCAACTTCCCCCCAAAAACTAACTGTATATAAACCAAGGTCCCCAACTTTGTGTTTTTGTTTGTTTGCTTATTTGTTTGTTTAGTCGGTTGGTTGGTTTTTGTTTTGGGAGGTTTTGTTTTTGGGGTTTTGTTTGGTTTGGTTTGGTTTTTTGTTTTGTTTTGTTTTGTTTTGTTTTGTTTTTTTGCAGTGGGGTTCCTTGAACCAGACATCCATCAAATTATATTGCTTGGATTTTCTTCTCTACATGTATACCCACCTTGGGCATTTCATTCTCTCCAATAGACTTACCACCACCTACACTCTGATAATTTCCAAATCTATCCCTGTAGACAAGACCTCCTTGTTACGTCTTAGACAAATCCATTTAAGTTTTACGTTACGATTTTAACTTCAGTATGTAGAAAAGTGAATCCATCTCACTACCCGCCATCTTCTTTCCACCATGTTATAAATCACTCTTCCAGATGTCATGAATAGGCTTATTGTCCAGATAAAAAATGCAAACATCTTTGAATCTTCATGTTCCAGCCTATTGACCATATCATTCCAGCAGTGAGCTCTTCAGAGAGAAACTGGGCTGCAATTTACAATGTGCATGGTAAGTCTAAGACTCCAGTACTAGGGATGGAAGTAAGAGCCATATCTGAGATAAGTTTGGTGAATAAATACCCTTGCAATGTAGCAGGACAAATAAGACACAGAGTCAAAGCAATTACACGAGTTTTTTCTTACACACATAGCAAGATCATGGTTGACAGTCCTGGGACCCTGGATTGCTGACCACTGTTCATGCTGATATTCTTTCCACTGTACAATTCTGTTTTGTGCTGCGATTTTTAGAAACTTCTTTCCTTGAAACTACAGAAGACTCTTCAGGAAGGAAGATACCCTTTTGGAGGAGCAATTATTTCAAAATAATCTAGTTAAAACCCATTATATTAAAAAAAAAAAAAAAACTAGTCAGGGCAGCAAAGAGAAAGCAGGGACCACCAAACCAGTAAAAATGAAACTACTAATGAGTGAATTCCATTTAGAGACTCTCATGAAAACCAACTGTAATTCTTGTCCTTGGGTTCCATGAGATGTTCTCATATCCTGCCAATAGGACTTCTGTTTCCATTCTTTGTAATCAAAGCTCAGTGTCAAAGAGGTTACCTATATCCTGGTCTAGTACATTGTTTCAAAATGTCACAGAACTTCTTTTTGTGACATTCAAATAAAGTCTCTAACCTGAAACTTTCATAACAGGTTAATTACAGCTGGATATTTATCACTTTTTTGCACGTGATTTTTATCTACTTAGTGGCCCCCAAATTTATTCTGCAGATGAATAGCATTTAATAATAACCCTTGAGTGAATACAATAATGATGGATATACAAAAGACATTTCCTATATATGTAAACATGCATAAGATATGCAGTTTATATGCATTTCAGCAATACTCAAATTATTTTGTGGGCAGTTTAATCATAAGAGAACTGAATTATTTAAGATTTTTTTCCCAGTTAAAATATTAATCTTCTTTAGGATTAGGTAAACATCTACTGACCATTCTAATGACTAGGAAACTTATCCTCCCCCCAACATGGGTTACATTCTTTCTCATTGCATCTTTGGACAACTTTCAACCTGGGCTCTCTTAGCTGAAATGAACTTTAGTTATGTTCAAGAATAAGAACAACTTGCCATTAGGCTAGTCCACTATTCCTCAATTTGTCATAATTTGGGTAATGGGGAAAGTGCTTAGCATATTTTAGGAGGAAAAAAAATTTAAGCAAGTTAATAGTATATTGAACCCATAAATAAACATGCTGCTAAGAACTCTAACCTGCTCATTAGATAAGTTCTTGAAGTATTGCTATACATACTAAAAGAATAAAGGAAGCTTCTGTGTGCAGATGGGGGAAAGTATTCAAAGTAATTTTGTTTAAGTGAAAAAATAAAAGTGCAGCATAAAGTATAAAAAATGCCTTTCTTATGTAAAATGGGAAGATAAGAACCTATATTTTGTCTTGAATTTCATAAGGTGAAATCTGAAAATATAAGAAGATAAGAAACTAAGAGCAGGAGTTATTGATGGATGCATGTGGGAGGTATTATAGGGGGCATGGGGAGGATGTAGGACAAAGTTAAGAGAAAAACATTTCACTGATTGAAATTTTATAATGAATTTATTGGAATGAGACACACGGGAGTGTATATTATCTGTGCAAAATCTGTCTGAAAAAGGAAGACAGAAGAAACACAGAGAATGAGGAAGGCAGACAGAGTAAGCAAGGTGGAGATTCCCCAGAATGAACACAGCCAGCAAGGACCACAGACATGTTTCAAATGCCCCCAGGTGACTATACAGCCCTGATTTCAAGTTCTTTCTAATATGGACTCCTATGAAGTCTTCACAGTAACTCTGTGATATAATTACAAAAGCACAAATAGAGCTTGAGAAAAGTTTTCCCAAAGTTACACAAACATTAAAAATTCAAAGATTTCCTTTCCACTCTACCACAGCCACAGTAAAGAACACTGTGATTATACTCTACACATATTCTATACAGCTTTGACTCTGTCCTAATTCCAACTCACTTTACCCTTAATGTGTTTATTTCATAGGATTAATTGTAAAATAAAAGATCAAAAATGAGTAATGGGGTTTTTAATGGAGGTGTTAAGGCATCCCTGTATTAGTTCCCTGTTGCTGCTGTAACAAAATACTACAAACTTGGTGGCTAAAGCAACACAAATTTATTATCTTATAGTCCTGAAGTCCAAAGAGGGACCAATAGGCTAAAATTAAGGTGTTGGCAGGGCTGTATTCCCTTCTGAAAACTCTAGGAGAGAATCCATCTATACCCTTGTGTTTTTTACTTTCTAGAGTCTGTCCACATTCCTCGGCTCATGGCCCCTTCCTCCTCCACAAAACCAGCAAGGGCGGGTCCTTCTCCTGTGTAGCACTCTGACCTCCTTCCATTGTCACACTTCCTTCTCTGATTTCTCTTCTTTCCCCTTCTTCTATTTTTTTAAAAGATTTTATTTATTTATTTGACAGAGAGAGAGAGATCACAAGTAGGCAGAGAGGCAGGCAGAGAGAGAGGAAGGGAAACAGGCTCCCTGCTGAGCAGACAGCCTGATGCAGGAATTGATCCCAGAACCCTGGGATCATGACCTGAGCTGAAGGCAGAGGCTTAACCCACTGAGCCACCCAGGCGCCCCTCTCTTCTATTTTTAAGGAACCTTGTGTTTTATGTCACGCCCTTCCAGACAATCTAAGATAACTGCCTTATGTGGCAGTCAGCTCATTAACAATCTTAATTCCATCAGCCATCTTAATTCCATCCGCAACCTTAATTTACCTCTGCTGTGTACACTGACAAATTCACAGGCTGCAGGGAGTAGGACATGAGCATCTTAGGAACATTGTCTGTCTATATAGTCCTTTATACGGGTTGAAGGAGAGAGGCATTTCTGCACTGAGTGGTGCGTCCTGTGGAACACCATTACTATGTAAGAATAGCGGAGTGTTCTTGTATGAAATATTTTCAGGAAAACTATTTTAAACCAAAACAGGTTTCTTTTCTATAGGATTTCAGAATATTTTATGTGTTAGTGTGCATGATGAGTGGCCAATAGCATATTTCCTAAGCAGATTTGACATAGAATTCCCCTCAAGATAATCCCTAAATATTGATCCTTTGTGGAACTTTTATAATAAAATCTATCACACTGTAATTTTTTTCTTTTACTACATGGCTGAATTCTCTTTGCTAATATTGTATTGAATGCTTGTGTACTTATTTATAAGTAAGAGTGTATTATAGTTTTCTTTTTCAGTGTGGTTTTTATTTGGTTTGGATCATTTTCCAGAGGAATTAGGAATATTTGCTTTTTTCCTCATATTCTAACATTATGTGGATAATTTAGGTTTTAGCTGTCCCTAAAAGTTTAGAAAGAGTGCCCTATAAAACCATTCAGCCCTGGTACCCTTTATTTTTCGTCTTATAACTTTAAAAAATAACAGATTTTGTCAGGGCTCTTTTAGGTTTATAGAAAAATTAAGCAGAAGAGACATAGAAATTGAACAGAAAGAACATGGGTCCCCTTACCCCCAATTTCCCCTTTATTAGCACTATGCATTAGTGTGGTACATTTATTAACTGATGAGCCAATATTGATATATTATAATTAAATGAAGTCTATAATTTATATTAGGGTTCATGTTACGATGTTTTGACAAATGTATAAAAATATTTATCTACCATTTCAGTATCATATAAAAAGTTTCACTGCATTAAAAGTCCCCTGTGGGGCGCCTGGGGGGCTCAATCCATTAAGCATCTGACTCTTGATTTTGGCTCACGGCATGATCTCAGGGCTCTGGGATTGACGTCCACATCAGGATCCCCACTCAGCATAGAGTCTGCCTAAGACTCTCTCTCCCTCTCCTTCTGCCTCTCCCCCCACTCAGGCATGCATACACTCTCTGTCTCTCTGTGTCTCTAAAATAAATTAATAAATATTTTTAAAAATCCCCCATGCTTCACCTACTCATCCCTCATTTCCTTCCCCCAAACCTTAGGAAACACTGATCTTTTTACTATCTCCATAGTTTTGCTTTTTCCAGAATGTTATATACTTGGAATCATATGCTATATGATCTCTTCACACTGGCTTCTTTCACTTAGCAATATGTATTTAACAATCTGACATGTCATTTTGTGGCTTGACAACCCATTTCCTTTTATTGCTAAATAATATCACATTATATGAACTTGCCTCCATTTATTTGTTTACCCATTGAAGGGCATTTTGGTTGCTTCCAAGTTATGATGATTTTGAATAGAGTGGTTTAAACATTTGTGTATAGCTTTTTGTGTGGACATACATTTTCAATTCATTTGAGTAAATTCCAAAGGAGTACAATTGCTGATTGTATGGTAAGAGTATGCTTACTTTTTTTCTTTTTTAATGATGTTATTTATTTATTTATTTGGGGGGACCGGTGAGGGGCAGAGGTGGGAGAGAGAGAAACCACAGACTTCCTGCTGAGCACAGAGCCTGATATAGGGCTTGATCTCAGGACCCTAAGACCATGACCTGAGCCAAAATCAAGAGTTGGACACTTAACCAACTGAGCCACCCAGGTGCACACAGAGTATGTTTACTTTTGTAAGAAACTGACAAGTTAGGGTCACCTGGGTGGCTCAGTTGGTTAAGCACCTGCCTTTGGCTCAGGTCATGATCCCAGGGTCCTCAGATTGAGTCCCACATCAGGCTCTCTGCTCAGTGGAGAATCTGCTTCTCCCCCTCCTCCTCCTTTTCCCTCAGTGATCTCTCTCTCTCTCAAATAAATAAATAAATAAATAAAATCTTTAAAAAGAAGGAAAGAAACTGAAACTGAAACCCACAAGCTGAATTCTAAAGTGGCTGTACCACTTTGCATTCTTTCCAGGAATGAATGAGGCTTCTTGTTGCTCTGCATCCTTGCCATATTCGGTGTTGTCAGTGTTTTGGATTTTATCCGTTCTCATAGGTGTATAGCGGCATCTTATTATTGTTTTAATTTGCAATTCTCCAATGAAGTATAAGTATGACATTGAACATTTTTTTTCTGTGCATATTTGCCATCGTAGATTTTCTTTGATCAGGTATCTGTTCAGATCTTTTGTTCATATTTTAATTAGGCTGTTTCCTATGGTTTTAAGAGTTATTTGTGGATTTCTGGATACCAGTATTGTTTTCACAATACGGAATCTGTTTCTGTTTTCTGGAAAGGAATTGGTATCATTTCTTCCTTAAATATTTGTTTGAACTCACTAGAGAGCCCATCTGGGCCCGGCGCTCGCTATTTGGGAAGGTTACTATTATTGACTCAATTTCTTTAGTAGATATATAGGCCTCTTCAGTTTATCTGTTCTTCCTTGTGTGTGTTTTAGTAGGTGTGTCTTTCAAGGAATTGGGTCCATTTCACCAAGTCCATATCACCACTATCATAAGAGTTGTTCATAATCCTGATAGCTCTTCAAATTGTGGGTCTTAAACAAATGTTTATATTGCTTTTATGATTTTTGAAATAGTATGAATATTTACCCTTGTTGAACCAATTTTAATAATTCATGTTTTTAGGAAGCTACCTATTTCAAATTTATTTATAAAACACTCTTTCCAATCCTTCTAAACTCTTAGCATCTATAGTTACATTTCTGTTTTTTCCAAAGGTTTAGCTTTCTCCTTGTTTTTTCTCCATTAGACACTCAAGGCAGAGGGGGTCACTTTGATGCTCTAAAGAAGTTGTTTTTGTTTTATTAATTGCATTTTGTTTCCTATTCCATTAATAGGAATCATCATCAATTATCTTTTGTCATCATCAATTACCTCCTACCTCTGTTTGAATTGTTTTGATGTTACCTTTAGTTTCTTAAGTTAATTATTTAATTCACTTTGATTTTTTAAAAATTTCTTGTTTAATAACTTAAATATTCACAATAAGCTACATGCTTTTCTAAATGATTTGCAAACTTGGGATTGAATTTCTCTAAGATTCCTATATTTTTGAATGTATACAGTTTTCTGATCAACATGGACAAACTTTCTTGTCATAAGAAAAAATGTGTATTTGTTATAGATCATAAAATGTCATATGTATTTATTAGATGAGATAATAGTGTCCACCCCTTAATTAGCATTCTCCTTACTTTCACTTCATTAAATACCCAATTTTCTTCACTTCCTTTTTTTTTTTTAAGATTTTATTTATTTATTTGATAGTCAGAGATCTCAAGTAGGTGGAGAGGCAGGCAGAGAGAGAGAGGGGAGGAAGCAGGCTTCCCGCTGAGTAGAGAGCCTGATGCGGGGCTCGATCCCAGGACCCTGGGACCATGACCTGAGCCAAAGGCAGAGACTTTAACCCACTGAGCCACCCAGGCACCCCTCTCTTCACTTTCTAGAAGCATCCTTTAGAGACTCTTTCTTGGGAGGTCTAAACCCAAAGCTTTCAGAGACTAGATGAGTCATATCCTATTTGCAAAGTCCCTTTTGGTTCCCTTTCTGAGAAAGAAAAATGTCTGAATGTTCTGTTCTGAAGGCCAGAGGCCATATACTGACAGGGAACCCATCCTAATTAAGTGTTCACTGCATAAATAATTTGCTTGGATACACTGAAATTTCTAAAGTAGAACTTGATCTCCCAAACTACAAAGAGGAAATCAGTAAAAGAAATAGACTGTTTTCTTCTGTATTTCCAAGGAAGGTGATTTCAAAATATGACCATGCAGCCATCCTATGAAAAGGCCAATGAACAATGAACATAAAACATCTCATTTAGATTCATTTACAATATCCTTCATCAATCTCCTCTATATTCTTACTATGATCTGTGTGTGCTTCAATGTCCAACTCATTCAGACCAGAACCCTTGGAAGAGCTTTACAACTGATGGTTTTTCTTTCCTTCTCTGACCCTTCCTATCATTCTGTCCCAATGACCTATACACCCAAGCATTTCCTACAGATTTCTGCACCAAGTACAGTCGAAACGTCTTAGACACTCAAGTTCCTTGACAATAGAGCCAGCCCCCTTTTCTGACCTTTTCAACCTGTTTATTTCCCTGAGACCTCTAGATCTTCTGAGACCAATAAATTCATGGACAGCATATCCATTTTTTATTTTTCCCACCACTAAGCATATTCAAACTGAAAGTCTTTTGTTTCCAAAACTGAAAATTAGCAATAAAATAATTCCTGCCATACCCAAAGCCATGGCTCACTGGTTACTTGTGACGTACAAGTTGTGCAATGTTGTACATTCACTTTCTGCCTTTAGTCTGCATTTCAGTAAGATAGGCACTGCTATTATCACTGCCCAGTTAACACACAAGGACGCAGATGCTTCGAGCAGCGAAGTCAAAATCAAAGCATACTTGGTTAAGAACTACACTATTACTCTCTCTTAATTGCCCTGCCAGGACCAAGAGATCCCTTGCAGCCTAGACCAATTACTCACAGAGAGTAGGCTCCCGATAAATTGTTCTTAAATGAATGAATAAATGACTGAATGACTGAGGGAATATGGAAATATATGCTAAAATGTTTTAGAAATTATAAATTACTATGCAAATATTATTTATCACACATAAAATCACCATTATTAGATTGTTTTTACGAGGGTGACTCTTTTCTTTACACTTAATCCTATGATTTATATTAATATATGCTAAATGAATACTGATGTATGGTTTTGTTCATTGTTTTTCTCCCAAACCCAGGCAGAACCTCACCTTCCATCATGGGAACCTCATGTCCAATGGCAGATAGGGACAATAAGAAGACATCATATTGAAATTAGCCTTCAAGTATGTGTATTACTGGGAAGTCAGAATTAGTTCAAAACAAAAGACTGTGGAGGGGCGCGTGTGTGTGTGCGCGTGCGCAAGCACATACGTGTGTGTGCCTCTCCTCAACATTTTCAAACATTTGGCCCTGCTATTTCTTACAACACGGTCAAGTCTCAGAAGGCTCCTTCTGACCTTGTACAATCTCAAATCACACACAAGCACCAGATGTCAGTGTTGTGCAACTTTCAGGCTGACTGCTTGAGGAGGCAAGCTGGTCTTCGTCGCTTAGAGACAGAATCAACAGTCATTTATACACATGAACACAAACACTCGTAGGTGCCAGATAAATCTTACAGTTCACGACAAAGAAACTAATTTGATCACGTCCACAGCACCTCCTGAAGATGCAGCTGTGGGTCAAGGGCTGGACTGAGTAAGCTCAGGAGGGACAGTGGAACCCACAGCACTCTCCTGGCCCAGAACAGGATGGAGATACCCAACAAGTACTGGTCTGACTCCTTTGCCACAACGGCTGTGAGCGAGAACAGAGGAAGGTCAGTCTTGTTTGATTCATGGACAGTGCTTCATATTAGCAAGTAATGTGGTCCGATGGCCAGACTCCTGCCTTGCCCTCTAGACCTACCATAATCTGGCTCCTGCCTGCTTCTGCAGCCTCTCTGGGAGGCTCATTCTCCTCCTTTCTCTCTGCTCCAGCGACTGATCTCTCCACATCAAGAACTATGTTCCCCGCTGGACCCAAAAGGTCTGCTTAGACTATGCTTGCCAGCCCCTTACTCCTACTTCTTCCGATCTCAGCACAAGTGTCCCTTCACCAGGAAAGGTTAGGTCTCCTAGGTCAGGTCTCTTTTTTTATGGTTTTATAGTACCCCTTAATTGCCTTCCCAAGGCTTATCACAGTCTGCAATTACATATTTGTCTGATTATTTATTCAATGTCTACATAGTCAACTTCAACCAGCGTGTAAATCCCATCCAAGTGGTGAAGATGGCTGTTCTGCCCGTCACTGCTTTCTTTCCCTACTACCTAGCATAGAGCTTGGCATATAGATGTCCTCAACAAATAAATGTGAAACAGATAAATGGATGAATAAATAAGTAAACTTTGTTTATATGAATGGATTCCATCCACTCTTCCTCTGAATAGACTTCTGTGTACAAAGGAGAGCACAGAAGATAGGGTGGAAATAGGAGTGAGTACCTCAGACAGCTGGAAGTGGGATGGTCCCCAGATCGTGAGAAGACCTCAGCAGGCTAAGAGACCCGTAGGAAGGCACCCTGATTTGGATCTAAATTACAGTAGCGGGGCTGGAGTCCGCCAAACAGTGACAGATTTCCGTCTAGCACGTGCGAACACAATCACAGACTGGTCCTATCAGCAAAGAAACGAGGTCAGGTTGCAAATATATGAGGCACACTGGCCTTTTCCTCAGAAAAAATTATTTTAACTGTATTATGTAAACAAGATTATAGACAGAGATAGAAAAGACAGCTGGCCTGAAGTGGTTCTTCTGGGGCACATGCCCAAAGGGGGGATAAAAATCTGGCTATTTTTGCTTTCTTCCACAAGATGGGGCAATTGGAATGAGTTCCCTACAAAGGGGGCAGCACTAGCAATGCCTTTTCCATGTGTATGCAAGCTCGATTTGGTGAGACCAGAAAAATGGAGCCAGTTTTGAACTTGTTTATGCAACCGTGTCATATTTTCTAAAAAGATCAGGTCCAGGGCAGACAAGAGTTAGGCAAGAGGAGAAAGCCTAGGGCAGGTGCCCACCCTATAGTGAGGTCAAAGGGACATTGCCCAGCTTCCAGAACCCTTAACATTCTAGCCCCGGGGAGCTATAAGGGTCTCCAGCTCAGGAACAGCTGCTGCAAAATTGAGCAAATTTACCATGCAGAAACATTTCCTCACATTAGGAGGAAATTCTAGATGAGATATAATGATGCCTACTTTGAACTAAATTATTTTAATACGATCAGTCACAATGTACGAACTCTGCTTCTTAATATCTTCGCTTGCTGCTTGAAGTCTGCAATGATTTCATTCAGTGGAATATTCCATAATGCATTAAATCAGGCCCTACATAAAATAATGATGACACCAGAAAACTGGAATTTTATTTAGATAAAACTCTTGTTCTACCTATGACCTATTTGCATATGACCCTTCTTGCTTCTACCTGGTTAGAGATCTGTTCCCAGCTCATTAGACATTTGTCCCTGGAAAGAACCTGAGGGAAATGGGATGGACAACAATTTCTAGATTAAATTGGCATTTTTCACAAAGATAATTCATATTTCTGTGGTGTTTTTATCATCATTACCTCATTCGATTCTCCTGATAACCCTGCAGGTTAAATATCGTTTTATCTACTTTTTCAATACGCACAGCAGGTAAGTAATGGAGGTAGGCAAGAACTCAAGTCTTAGGACTCCGGCTCTCATCCTCCATGGATGGGAGTGGTGAAAACAGAGGAAGGGGAGAAAGGACTCATCAGAAGTCAGCATGCTTGGAGATGAGGGCCAAATACACACTGTTAGGAGCTTAGAAATGCAGCTAAACTGGCTTAAAAAACAGAGAAAATGTATTGGCTCACATTCTAGAAAAGTCCAGAAGTCCAAGTTGCCTAAGGATGCCAGTTCTTGAGGTCTTAGTTTCATCTACAAGCCTCCCCTCATAGCTTCAGTGGTCCCAGACTATCTCCTCATGGTAATAAAATAATCTAAGTAGGTCCACGTCTCCAAAAGTCCCACTGAACCACATTGTTTAGGTGCCTCTCCCTAGAGTTCCCTCACCTGTGACTCAGCCTCTCCTTGGTTCGAACTGGGTCTTTGTCTGAACCAGTCTCAGCTAGGAAGTTGAGTGTGGCTTATTGTCCTGATCTATTCAGAATTTCTACACTGAACTGGAAGGTAGCATCAATCTCCCCTAAATTCTCATTACTGAGAATAAGTGAGTGGTGCATTATCCAAAAGGACAGCCAGAAGGAGGAAACAGATTCTGGAAAATCAAAATAGATCTACCTTTTTTTCTGAAATTCAATAAATTATAAAACATGGCCTCAAATAAATAAAAATTTGCGAGGGTTCTAGGTCTTTCTTCACTGCTGCACAATTAAAAGAAAATCTATTAAAGAAGGTCCCAAGGGCACCTGGGTGGTTCAGTTGGTTGGGCATCTGCCTTTAGCTCAGGTCATGATCCCTGAGTCCTGGGATTGAGCCCTGTATAGGGCTCCCTGCTCGATGGAGAGTTTGCTTTTGCCTCTCCCTATCCCTCTGCTGTTCTCCCTGATTGTAATCTCTCTCTCTCTCTCTCTCTCTGTCAAATAAAAAAAAATAAAAAAAAATAAAGAATGTCTCAAAGAAGGCTTTATGAAAACAGCTTTAGAGAACTGGAAAACCAAATTCATAGACCTGGTGCTTAGAAAGCAGAGGATTGCTTAGGATCCCTAGAGAGGTCAGACTTCTAGAGTAGGTAAGTATTAAGAGACTACAATTGGGAGGGGGGAATTAAAGAACAGAAAATCTGCTTGGATTGGAAACTTGCTAGGTCCCTTACATAAATGTATGCAAGGAGGAGGGCTATCTAATCAAATCTCGGAGCCTATTCTGTTTACCCCATCACTCACTCACTTCTCCAAACTGTAGTTTCCTCCTTAGTAATGTTTCCAGGGGTGGTAAGAGCTACCCATTTCAGCATTTTGTGAGAATTAAAGGCGATAATGTTCACAAAAAAGTTTTGTTAATACAAACACTACACAAATGTAAAAATTATATTGCTGGTCGTTTTATTGATCGTTTTAAGTTGCTGAGATAGAAGGAAGTGTTTGCCAGAAAGTGGGTTTTCCTTTGACCTTTCCAAAATGCATTGTTGTGGATTACATGTACTTCCCCTCCCATTACATGTACACCAACCTCCCATTAGCTCCACCCCATCAATCTCAAATCTCTCAGAAGAGATCTCCAAATTCACTCCACAGTGAATCTGTGTACCCACTAAATAGTATGTACGGGTCTATACATGTGTTTTCAGAATGGACTAATTAGCCTCACTTGTAGAGCAGACTGTTAAGAATTATCAAATAAAAATCTAAAATGCTGCCACATTTTATAAAAGAGCTGAAAGTTCTGACATACAATGCTGCCTATTGCTTAATGGAGCTGCACTTGAAAAAATACCCTTCTGTAAGAATCCCCGTCCGATTTCTTTTGGGATGTCATTTGCAATGGTCCAGTAGATACTATCAAGCAGCTCTGCCTCAGAGATAGAGAGTGCACAGGGTTAGAAACATTGTCTTGGATGCGGCTAGTTGGGTATCATGGCGCAAACATAATTTTTTCTCAGCAGTTTTAGCAATTAGAGAAATGACAATTAACTACTCACTCTGAGAGCTGGATATCAACAAACAAATTATCACACAAGGAGCAAGAGTTAAAAGAAATAGAATCCCTAGCACACAGACACATTTTTCTCTCATTTTATCTCTCGGTGGCAATCACAACCTTGTCTTTTACATTTTTCTCACATAAAAATGATCCACCCTGGTTCTTTTTGTAGTATCTGAAGTTCTGTAAGAAATCACTATTGTGTGCCCATAATGCTTCTGAGCCTTAAAGAAAGAACAATATGAAAAATTTCCTCTTTCGCTTTCCAGGCATGAAAATCTTTGGTTAACTGCAAAAAAGTGAGGATGTCATTCTTCCCATCATACTTCCACCAAAGAACCCTGCCACCAGTATTCTGTGATGGCAGTGTAAAATCAAAAGAGAAAAGTCTTTTTCGCATTTAATAGGAAAGAGAGGGGTGTCTGGGTGGCTCAGTGGGTTAAGCCTCTGCCTTCTTCTCAGGTCATGTTCTCAGGGTCCTGGGATCAAGCCCCGCATCGGGCTCTCTGCTCAGCAGGGAGCCTGCTTCCCTCTCTCTCTGCCTGCTGCTCTGCCTACTTGTGATCTGTCTCTTTGTCAAATAAATAAATAAAATCTTAAAAAAAAAAGAGGGGGGCCTGGGTGGCTCAGTGGGTTAAAGCCTCTGCCTTCGGCTCAGGTCATGATCTCAGAGTCCTGGGATCGAGCCTCACATCGGGCTCTCTGCTCAGCAGGGAGCCTGCTTCCCCTCTCTCTCTGCCTGCCTCTCTGCCTACTTGTGATCTCTCTCTCTGTGTCAAATAAATAAATAAAATGTTAAAAAAAAAAAAAGAAAGAAAGAAAGAAAAGAAAGAGAACCAGTGTTGTTCTTCAGAAATTTTGCTTGGTATTTGGGATGCAAACATGGATTAGTTCCCATCTCTAAGTTGCTCTCAAAATAGCTCAAACTAAAAAGATTGTCTCTAAATCTGTGATCATATACTCAATTTCTACCCTTAGAAGTATCTTTATCTTAAACATAAAAATTTCAGGAATTCCTCATCTAAATCTCTCTTTCTCTAAGATTCCTTTGTTACTCGGTAGTATCATGAATGTTCTTTATACAGAATCACTTAAAATTATTCATTATTAACTATATTTTTCATATCTTTTACTCAGCTTCTGAGAGGTATGTGGAAATGTTCCATTATTTAGAGATCTTGTTTTACTCTTTATATTTGAAAGCACAACTGTAACATACTCATTTATAATAACTACAGTGAGTTCTTCATGTGTGGAAGGCGTTCCAAAATAAAAATTCATTGAAAAATAATAGCTCTGTTTATGTAGCACATATTATACAAGCCCCATTCTAAGCACTTTGTGGATATTGTATCCATACATAAGCATATATGTATAACCATAAGAAGTAGCTCTACCATTATTGCCCATTTTACAGATGACTTAACTGAGTTATATAGAAATGTACCCAAGGTTACTGAGATAGTAAAAGCCGGCACTGAGATTTTTAACTCGGCCATCTGGCTCCATATTCTAAGCTCTATACAAATCAGAAATATTCCTACAACATTAAGGATTCAGAACCTTGATTTGAAAAGCAGAGAAATGATATCTCACTAAAATCTTTTCAGAACTGTACTTATCTGCTTATGTCAAGTGAGAGCTAACGATCCTCATGGTTCTGAATGATACTGACTTGGTAGGGGTAGAGGGAACACTTACCTACATACAGCTCAGTTTCTACAGCGAGATCTTAAATATGTATGATCTGCTTCACTAATTAGCAGCCCTGTTCAATTCTCTGCATCAACTTTAATAATGTCCACAGCTATGTAGATGAGCTCGATAAGGAGCTGCTGAGCAAGGACAAACATGAAAACCTGAGTCACCTTTCTGACACAGATCAAGACAGTTGTTAGGGTGAGAGTCTGTCACTTTATTCATTTAAAAATATGACGGTATGCTGGATAGACCTAGGAAAAAAGAAGTTTATTGCAAGATGATGTTCCCAAGGGATGCTGCTTTAAGAAGAGTTGGAGCCAGAAACATCACTGCCATCAAGATTCTCTCCTTTTCTCCCAGCTCTGCTTCTCTGTCAGCTTGATTCTTTCCCCTCAAATCAGCTTTATCAACACAGTAAAAATCACGGCTAAGTTTCCTTTATTGGAAACTTCCTGACTCTCTCTCCCATTTCCAATTTGAAACATTGTAGAGAAAGTCTGACCTACATTGTGTCATTGTGTCCATCCCTGGATCAGTCAAGTATGGTCAGGAGGATAAGGTCTGGTAAGAACATGGTAGCTGGGAACAAAATGTTTGTGAACACAGAAGTTCCCCAAATTACAAGTAGTCTATATCCAGAAAAGTGCCCCTGGACAGGAAAAACAATGAGACAGGACATGAGCAAAGACGCAAGTCTGCCCCTGTCCAGCTGTAGGAGAAAACAGGTCAAAAATTCCCCCAAGTCTCAGGGTTGTTTACTCCATACTAAGAATAATAATCCTGTCTATTTCACCAAATTGTTGTAAGAATTGCCTGAAACATGTGTGAATGTGCATAGTAACTTGAAAAATATTACGAAATTTCAAGGTATGACTGTTGCTATTACTATCTATAAAGGTAACTAAATTTCCCATTTTTCACACTGATGCCTGGAGTCAGACTGACACAGCAAGTGGTTTGAACAAATTGAAGCTCATCTAACATCACAGGCTGTGAGTGTACTTCTTCTCAAACCATATTGCAGTCCAGCTGTGCGTGGTTATTATGCCAAGTTCATCAAGTGATGGTTGAGCTTCTCGGAGAGCAGGCATAGGGGAAGGCAGAATGAGACTCAGATGGAAGGGAGTAACTCAACCGGGAAACCCTGGTTAGTCTACTTTCCAGAGAGTTTCCTTTTACTTCCTGAGCTCGAATTCACTGGTATATACCAGAGGCAATTATCAGTTCATTAATTTCCATGTGGACAAAGATGACTGTTTAATAGGTCAGCTATGTGTCACCTGAAGTGAACACCAGCAACAGAAGAAAGGGTAAATGGTAAAAGGGATCAAGAGTAGGGGGCCTCCCCTAAGTCAGCACTAGATATAGGGATTCAGTTGCTCTTTGGGTACCAACTTTGCTGCTAGTGAGTGATGAATGACTGATTCTTATAAATAAGTCTTGTTTCTTCCAGGCTACCTTTCACTTTACATCATATCAAAGGGAGAACTTCCAAATAAGTATACAATACAACATTTACAGCACACACTACAATTTCCTAGACGTGTTCCCGTACATCATTTATTGAAAATGATGCACTTATGGTCTGTTAGAAATACTGCTGAACCTGGGAGCCAGTGGACCATTTTGGTGGCCTTGGGAAATGCTCCACATCTTCATTTGTAAATTAGGAATGGTAAGATCTATCTCAGTGTTAGAGTGAGGCTTAAATGCAATGATTCATGAGAAATGCTCTGTAAAGTAAATGCTACATGAACATGAAGAATTTTTCATAAAGTCCTAATGACTTTGACTATGAAATGACTATGAAAATCCCATCAAAGGACACAAGGAACATGTAGAATCTCCATGTTTGCACTCAATGAAACTGGAAGTCAAAAAGTTCCAAAGAGCAGGCCAAGGTCACTCCTAGGAAGCTGAAAATATAGGTGCTCCAGGTTCAAATCCACTTTAACAAGTTGTCTTGGCAATGGTCCACCAGAGACAGATGTCAATATCATTTTTTTTCTGAAAATGTACTTTTTCTCTCCTTTATTTAAGCTAAGAAAAGAAAATGTAATTAAAGACAGAATGAGCCATCCCCCAAACTATGACCACATCCATAATGTCTATGATGGTACTTATGTTGGTATGGTCCTAACCATTATGCTATACCATCTCCCAAGGAAGCTAAGCTTGGTGCACTGTCAGACCTTTTAAAAACTCAAGCAAGAGAAAGATGTATATTATCCAGAATCTTCAGCTGTTTCTTACATATTCCTAGAGATAACCCCACTGATCTGGTTTCTGACTTCATATGGCTATGCTCAAGTATCCATCTCATCAACATCGATCTCAGAGGTTTAAATTCATTGTGAAGGTTGCAAAGCTAAGCACTTGTCTTTCTGGGTAGCCCTGCCTGCTATCCACCCTGTCAGTTTGGGCACACATGTGCTCAGGTGTAGTGAGAGGCCCCACATGAGACTTACCAGACTTAGCATCATCTTCACCTCTCCCACTAAGAAGAATGCTTTTCTAGCAGCAAGGATGCTTGGGAAGTGGATGGTTCCCCAAATGACAGGAGAGAACAGTATAAGGGAGTCATGCTGAAACTGATTTTAATGTATGCAAATAACTTAAATCCATGGTACTCAATTAATGCTATCCATTCCAATCACCCGACAAGCCTGAAAACACAGCTACCAACACTTGGCCCACCCCAGACGAGTGACACCAACACGGCTTGTTTTCCATACCACAATCATTTTCCATACCCTGCAAATGTGCCTGGGATGGAAACAGCTCTTCCTTTAGTCTCAGTTCCCAGGGCCTTGCAGAGTAGAAGTGTCTCATTGTCCTGAGTAGAATTTAAAATATACTGGAAAATCAGAGTCAACATATACAATTTTTCTACATTATCCACAACCGTCTATATTCAGCTAGTGAGGTGCGTCCCACCACCATGGCAGTGGGGACGGGTTCAGGCTCAGAAGACGCAGCAGGCGTTCACTACTCTATTTAGTTAGCTGAAGGGTCATCACAGGAACGGTAGCCAGCACACCATTCCGATCTCCGTCAGTCTCATTGGTGGGCTAGGCAGCTGCCTAAGCAGGCAGTTTCTTTGGTGTTCCCATCTATGTGGGTCGAGCATGGCCACAGCAGATGAACAATATGGCCACATGAGCCACCCCTCCCTCCAACTCATCACTCTTCCCTTCTAGGAACAATCCCATTTTCACAGCACACACGGTAGACCCGTGGGCTCCCAGTTATCTTAACTTAGTAGTTTGAGGGAACTTGTGGTGTAAGAAGACCCAGGGGCTTCTTGACTCAGAGTTCTATATACTATCCAGGGAGGGAACTGAGGATATCTCTAGATCTGAAATATTTTGAAGGGTGTCGTTGACCCTGTGAGATCTTCACCTTCCTGTCCACTATTAAAACCCAATGCCCTGGGCACTCAGTGGGTTGAGGCTCTGCCTTCAGCTCAGGTCATGATCTCAGGGCCATGGGATCGATTCCCGCGTCGGGCTCTCTGCTCAACGGGGAGCCTGCTTTCCCCTCTCTCTCTGCCTGCCTCTCTGCCTACTTGTGATCTCTATGTGTCAAATAAATAAAATATTAAAAAAAAAAAAACAACCCAATGCCATAAGGAAGCTGCCCTTTTGCAATCAAGAGTAGAAATGAGGTTCTGCGGGTTTCTACCAATGAGTTTAGTCTTCCGCCTGGCTAAAGGGAGGCTCTTGTTTAATTGGGCAATAGTAAGATAATTCAGAGATCCACAGGAGCATCTCTATCGCTTCTCTCAGAAGCAAAGGCAGTCCCTTCTCTCATTTGAGCCCATTGCACTACCCTGGCTAGCATCAGGAGAAAGTCAGCCAGGCCGGGTTCTTAGGGAAAAGGCAGGACTGTGGAGCGACAGGAAACGCTAGCACTAAGCTGAATCGGTGAGTGGGTGGCCCTTTTTAGGAAGAAGACTGAACCTGGGTTCCTGAAGCTGCCCGCTCTGACCCAACGACAGACTCAAAGATGGGCTTGGGAGAGTCCTGGCCCTCGGCTCTTACTTGTCAAGGGGGAAACACGAGGGTCTCACCCTCCCCCATTCCACAACGGCTGTCGCAGCTGCAGGGTCTTCAAGATGGCCCCCGCTGCTTCGTAGCAAGAGACCCTTCATAAACTCCAGTTGTCAACATGACATCAACTCTGCTAACGGGCAAGAGGCTGTTTCACTGTCCCAATATTTGCACTTGGCTAAACCACATCCACAGGCCGCTTGAGCACTTTTTTTTTTTTTATTATTATTTAATTATTTATCTTTCCCGAAATGAACACAACATGTCAGCCCTGAGAGTCTCAGGCAAAAAATTTCATAAAAAGCTGTAAAGTACAAATAGTCCTCTTTTAAAAGAAGGGGGTGGGGCTCATCTTGGAGAACAAAGCCCCCCTTTGAAGACTAGCGATTCTAATTTGGAGCTGTTTCCCACTCTCAATTCCAAATCTGCATCATTAAACCATGAACAAGTGAAGAGTAATAATTGTGAGCGAGCCGAGTATTTCTTAATGATTTTCTGTCTTATACCCAAAGCAAATAAGCCAAATGCTTACTCAAAAGCTGCGGGAGAAGTCGGGGTGGGACTTGGTTTTGCAATTTCTTCTTTTTTTTTTTTTTCTATAGTCTTTCTTCTTCCACTGAAAGTGTCTATAAAATTTTTAAAGGAAAGTAGGTTGCTAAAATGTACTTAATTTGCCATGATAGATTGAGTCCATGCTTCAGTGACTGTAATTGAATCTGTGACCTATTTCTTTAGTAAAGTAGAAATAGTCTCTGGGGTTTTTGTCACTACCATCTTTTAATGAAATTCAAAAAGACTGTCAAAATGTCTACACTTTTTCTACTGGTGGTTAATGTTATTACTTTACAATTTGTTACTTTTTAATTAATCTTAATAAATGTGTACACAGTCTACCTGGCTGTTGGAGATGCCAGACATTGATTCTTCACTGTCAGAAGGCAAAACAAAATTAAAAGGCCAGCAAGGGCAGAGCGGCAGGGAAAAGGTGTGGACAAATGTTAGTTCCACTTTCAAAAACTACTTGCAAGCATCAGTTTAGAGGATCTGCCCTAAGAGGGATGCGTGGGGGTGTCAGCAGCAAAAGGCTGAGGGACGTCCCCATGGCCTCCTTGCTGGTGCCACCACTAACTGCTCCAACATCGCTTATGGGCTGCAAACATGACAAGCCGACAGCCTCGGGGAGCAATATTTTATTGACAAAATGTAAGAGAAAATATGTTTGGCTGCTTTTAAGCAGTGGTGTAGGAGGGTGTTACAGAACCAGATGGTTCAAGTTAGTCTTTCATTTGCCAGGATGATGGGAAAATGCTGACTGTTCTGCAACAGAAATGGCGGTGGCCGCTCTGCCAATGGGCGGTGAGCTGTGGTTTCCGGGGGCAGCTGCTCCTTCCAGAGTCCAAATGCCCCAAGGTTCCAAGTGAGTTCTAGGGCCCATCTCCTATGGTCTCTGGAGTGGGACTGAGGACCATGTCTCCAGGTCTTCACCATGGTGGTGTCCACAGGAAAGTTCTGCAGTGATTTTTAAATATGGCCCTAGACCACAGCATCAGCCTCATCTGACCTGTTGAATCAGAAACTTGGTAGCCGGAATGGGGTCCAGCAATCTGTGTTTTACAGCCCCTCCAGATGGTTCTGATTCTCACTCAAGTTTGTGAACCACTGGGCCTGAGAAAGGAGCTGGGGCAGCTGGAGCATGGTGGTGGGAGGTAAGTAGTGAAAATGAACCAAGTGGGATCCAGTTCAGAATAATTGGTTGTTCCCCTTACTTCCCAAAGACACTTAGGGCTTTTCCATTTTGTTGCCTTTGATATTTCCTCTGGCTAGAATGCATCTTCCCCCACTCTCCCTTCTACCTCTTCTCAATCTCTACATCTCAAAGTCATTGCCATTTCCCAAGGTTATCTGAGGTCTCCCTTATCCTACAAAGTCTTTCCTGACTCCCTCGGGAGCATGTGGTCTGTCTTTTCACGGAACCCCCAAGGCTGTCACTTTTCTTGCAGCACATACTTACAGTTTTGTGCCCCTGGGAGACTAACCCTTGGGGAGCAGGTGCTCTTTCTGGTCATTTGATGTATCCTCATAATGCCTATTAAGGAACCGAGGAGATATTAAAATGACTTTTGAAACACAGGGAGATTCATTCAGTGGGAAATGTAGACAACACCCAGCTTATCCAACATTGGCTTGGTAAGCACCTCAGTTCTCCTCTTTGTCCAGTATTCAGGGTAGATCTCCATTCACAGAAGGAGGTCTATGTAGGAATGTCCTAGCTATACAACTGATGGCTCAGTTTGACATACACTTGCTATGTGGACTGCCAGGCCTCGTGCTAAGTGCTCATGACTTAGATATAAAGAAAACACAGTCTTTGCTTTTTAAAAATCCATATTCTAATGAGAAAAGTACATAAAAGATCCTCTCAAGGTACCATCATAAGAAGAGAGGCATGCACAAACTTTCATGGAATCATGAAAGCACAACCTTCCTTGTACCCCACTCTAGAATTATAAGAGAGGTTGTTGGAAAAGATGTCGGAATGAAGTCTTGAAGGCTGAGGAAGAACAGCCAGGTAAGGAGATCAAGGAGAGTGTTTCAATAAAGAGTAAGGCAAAGGCATAGATACACGAAATCGTCTCATGGTAAGAAGCAAGAGGTGCATGGCTTCCAAGTACTCTAGCAATACGAGAGCATAAAATGCTAGTTGGAGACTGGCAGAAGGCTCTATCACTGCCCTGGGGATCAGAATGTAGAGGGCTTTACTCTCTATGCTAAAGAACTCAGAATTTATTTTAGAAGACTTGGGGAATGGGAGTAGTGATTAGACTTGCATTTTTTAAAATATTATTTTAAATTCCAATATTGTTAACATATAAAGTTATATTATAGACTTGTATTTAAATAGATCACTCTGACTCCAGTGGTGAAGAGGGGTTCGAAGGAATGATGGTGATGAGATCCACGGTGAGCTCTGGGCATTTGCAGATCTCCCTAGACACAGGGAGCAGGATTCACTCTCAAACCAATTAGAGCAATGAGTTCTATCTCATTAGAAGCAAAGCCTGAGTAGAGCACAGTTCTTCTGAGACACAGCAGGCCTTGCTCGTGGTAAATGGAATGGTAGACAGGCTGGTTTGGATAGAAAGGGCTCATCTTGTATAAGTGGCCAGACCACCCCCTCTCATTTGATAAGGATTTCCAGCTTGTGCATTTGAACCTCACAGGCCGTGACGGTTCAGACGGCAGTCATCCGTCATTATCATACTCTCCACAAACCTCAAGACCGACTGACTTGGACTCATTACTATTCCCACTCTCAGTCTTGCCATCCATGTTTTTATAATTTCCTAGCACACTTCCCTCGATCAACCAAAGAATGCCCATCTTTAGCTACTTTCTTAGGACAAAGGCTGAAAGGAAGAGGTTTTTCAACGACTTGATCTTTTTGCTGAGACTTAAACCACGTGTAATAATCATTGCAGCACTGCTGAACACCAGTCCTAAAGAGCAGTCTGTTCCCATAAATCAGGCCCCTGAGGTGCTAGATTTGTGAAGAATTAGGAATGCTGAAGAATCTTATCGCCCAATGGAAAACTAACTCAACCTTTCTCGGAGGGTTTTGTGGTTTAGAAAATACTCAGTGCCTGCATTGTTCTGCTGACTCACCATTGTGATCATAGGACTACTGGTGTCATCTGCAGGAGCTCAGGGTCAATGTCTTGCTCAAGGTCACCCAGCTGGTAAGACTCCAGAATGTGAACCTAGAGCATAGCTCTTCCTGCCCTGCTCTGCTCTCCACTTCACGCTGGAACAGAATCACTTGACGCAGAATAGTTGAAGGAAGGAAGAAGGTCAGAGAGAAGGAAGGAGGCACTGAGAAAAGTGGTCAAGATGGCAGATTCTGCTTTGCCACCACTACCGACCCCCTTTGGGAATCTCTACCCTCCAAGTGGTCCATCTCCTTTCCAGAGAGAAAGGGGTATAAAGGCCAAGAAAGCACTGACTTCATACTTAATCCATGTAAAACCCCAACATCTATTCAAATTCTACTCTAGCTTCAAGGTGTAGCACAAAGCCTTAACCATCCTTTTACCTGCGGAGCTTAGAATCACTTACTTTATCCTGGAATCTGTCAAAGCAGATGACAGACAACCCAGTATTTAATGGCATCCTGTCACCTTGCTGACTATTAGTTCCTGCCTCATCAACAATGCTAAACTCTCAGCTATCCGGAAAACAAATGCATCAGAGTGCTTGAGTTTTCCAGATAATTGAGGGTTTTCTTCCTAGGCCCAAGCTTTTTAAAATGCATAAACATTTTGGCAAAATGCACATTTATGGTATATCTTATGTATCTGTCTTTTTAGCTAAACAGGATGTTAAGTACACCTTTGCCATGCATCACTCAATTGTGCCTCATGACTAGGTATCCTTGCACTTAAAGTCCTCACACTCTGGAGCCTTTTGATTTCTACCTATTTGTTTTTCAAATCTCTCTTCTCTTATTTGCATAAGTTTTCAACCGTCAGTGTGCCTGTAGCAGCAAACTATTAATCTTCCAATTTACTGCTCCTAATGTGCTAGGAGCTTGGACATCAAAGAATCATGTTTGCTAGATTTATAAGCGAAATATGAGGAACACAGATGTCCAGTTAGTGTTAGAAGTACCATTCTCCTTATTTAGGCTGATCTCTTGACCATTTTCTAAATAGCTAAATGTACCGGATAGCTGAATTCCAGATAAAGGAAATGTTGCAATCCACTAAGCATGGTTTTCTATAACCATTAGGTAATGTTTTCTATAACTTCCACAGCGGCCAACTCAATGCTGAGCCCACAGCAGACACTAAACAAATAGCTTATTTGGTTACATTTGTTTTCAAAAGAGTATCCAACAATGACCAAAAGATTCTTTGCACTCACTGCTATTTTGAATGCCCCTGGAATTGCATGGTGTAGTAAAGCATGAACTCGGCATGGTTTTAATTTTGCATCCTTGTAAGCTGACTTCACCTCTTTCTGTAACATGGTCAGGTGTAAGCAACTAACCTTGAACAAAAAAGACAACTTCCAAAGAGACCATGGGTTGAGTGACCTCTGAAATAAATATCCATCGAAACGAAAACCAGGTCATTATTAAAATGTGTTTAACTTCATTGAAGACTGTTCTGGTTAACCCCCTTAGAACTACTGACCTGAGAGAGAGAGAAAAATTAAAATGGCGTGCCAAACTTGGTCCAGACTGACAATACCATATGCGTCCGTTTTGTTTGTATTTTATTTTAACCCTTTGTGGAGAGGGTATTGGGAAATATCAAGGAATGGCCATAGAAAAGGAAAATAAACTGGAGATAAGATATCGCATCATTTTATCAAGTGTAGAGGATCAGTGAGTTTTGGAAATTATTAAACCTATGCAACCCCTACTGCAGTGATGACATTGATGACTTCTGCCCCCTGAAGTGTTTGCCCCCCCTCCTCCGAATCTTTTCAGCATCTTTGATTTGAGAAGAGCCCTAGAAACCACAGGTCTGATCATCCAAATGCTACAATCTGGGAACTCTTAATAACTACATGGTTAGACTATCATATTTTTGCCCCGAGGTACTGATTTGAGTCTTCAAGGTGGCATTCTGCATCCTTTCCTACTGAGATCTCATTATGCATGTGTAATTTGAGTAAACAATGAGGCTACTGAATTAAATTCCTCCCTTTAAATTAGCTTTAATACCGAAAGGGAGGAGATGGGGTGGTTATTATTACAGCGATCAAGTAATTAATTTTCTAAGTTCTATGAAAGATCGAAAGAAATCATGCAAATGAATTGGCAAACAGAACAGTGAGCACTCAAATATGTGTATTTATGGCAAAAGGAGATAAAGCGAGTCTGGGTCAGTTCATTAGTCTCATGGAATTTCTCCATGCTGATAAGAGTGATGTATACACGTGACTGAAGTGGTAAATAAAATTTCAGTCAGACACCGAGTAACTGGAATTCAATATGGCTAGATATTGACTTTTTTAAAAATTACTTTTAGAAAATATGTTTTGTTCAATATCATTTTAGTCCAATCTCATATCTAGGAGAAATTGTGTTAATAACCATAATTCTCTCCTCCTACCTTTATGGAAGATTATAAGGTTTTCAACTTGCTTGATAATCCAGAAACAATGCCAGAACCTCAGTCTGGAAATACCATCTTTTTTGAAAAATATAGTTTGAACAAAAATATTCTGAGGGTAAGCTGCCACTAACTAGAAAATGTAACCCATACAAACAGCACAAGTCCTTAATATGTTAGATAATCATGTTTTAATCAAGGTTTACGATAGTATCATTTAAAAATATAAGATACATATAAATGTATGTAGAGAGAAACATCTCTCTGGTTTTGTGCTTCAAATATTCACATGAATGCTCTCAAATGCTCCAGCATCAGCATGAGTATCAAAAAATATTACCTACAAGAGGAAACATTATCTATATATTACTCCTGTAGAAGTTCTGGATTTCTTCCACAGGATTTGAAATAATTTAAAACTACAGATCTGGGGCGCCTGGGTGACTCAGACTGTTAAGCGTGTGCCTTCAGCTCAGGTCATGATCCCAGGGTCCTGGGAGCGAGCCCCACATCTGGCTCCCTACTTCTCCCTCTCCCTCTGTCCCTGCTCATGCTCCCTCACTCTCGCTCTCTCTTTCTTGCTCACTCTCTCTCAAATACATAAATAAAATCTTTTAAAAAAATAAAACTACAGATTCATCAGGATCCAACCTAAACTCCGGGGCGAGGTTTCTCAGCCTCTCTACACTACTGACATTTTGGACCAGGTGATTCTTTGTTGTGACAGTGGCTGTCCTACACGTTGTAAGGTTTTACCAGTGTCCCTGGCCTCTCCCCATTGACAGTAGCTTGTCAATAAGCATGCGATGTTGCCAAATGTTCCCTGGGGCACAAAGATCTCTGATTCAAAATAAAAAGAGATTACAGACATGGCATAATAAAAAGGAGACCCACGGCACAATAAAAAAAACAATAAAAATTTAAATATATATATATATATGTGTATATATATATACACACAATAATAAAAATAATGAAAATTTCTACATATGTAGAAACTAGGAGCCTATGGAGTAGGGACAAAAAAAGAGAAAGGAGTCATAACAAAAGAAAATACTGCTTAATGAAAGAAAACCAATTGGGACTAGAAAGGACTGCCCTTACCCTGAGAAACACCAAGATATTCTGGTAATGAACTTCAAGGATAATAAATTAAACAAAGAAACAAAACAAATAAATCAGTAAATACAAACATCTAGGCATGAAAAGACAAAGAAGCATTTCAGCCTCAGATGTAACCAAATGAACACTAGAAGACTATCAAAAAAATTTTCTATCTTTGAGGTTAGCACCAAAAGGAGTCATCCTTTGCCTGGACTTCAGAGGCGGGATCACTGACACAGGGAAGCCTCCGCTTTGCTGGACTCCTGCTCTGATTCAGGAAATACCTAAGCCAGTGCTGTTGTTCACTATTCCTAGTGGATGCCCCCTTCCAGGTAACCCCACGAGGATGCCCAGTTAGCCACCACGTTGCCAACGATGTTTTTATTTATGGCAGAAGTGTCATTTTAATCTTCAGTAAACGTTAATCTTTACTAAGCTTTTATCTTCTCTCTTTATTAAGATCGAACAGATTTTTGCCACATGATTAGGCATTCCTGTTTCTTATTTCCTCAGTGGTGAACACTGCCCATTTTCCTACCACTTTGTTCATTTTTCAAGTTGGACTGTAGCTGCTCTTTGTGAACTGACAGATGTGTTGAGAGAATGAGCTTCTCCGGTGTGTATTTTATCTTTTGAATTTGTTTCTGGTGTTTTACTGAACCAAAGATTTTCATTTTAATGTGGACAAATCCTTCAGACTTTTTCTTCCCAGTCTCCAGATATCTCATCTTCCCTAGAAAGGTCTTTCTATCACTCTGGGATTATGATATTCTTAAGCATCTAGTTTCTAGGATAGCTGAGGCACAATGGATAACAAGGACTCAGATGCTTCTGACCCAATGATCAGAAGAACCCTGGGAAAAGAATGACATTTTTAAAAGGACTAAAAGTGTAAAACACAAAGATTATACATCCCAAACAGCAGATAAATGGAAACTCCCTAGGTTTATAAAGAAGCCTTTGTCCAGCTCACCTATAATTTGAATAGACAGCAAGGACACAGAAACATACACTATGGTCCCAGAGTCAACTATGGTGCCCCTTTCTAACGGTATATTATATATGCATGTACACATACACACACACACACACACACACACACACACACAATACTTTCAACAGAATGATTCAAATCAGGTTTTTCTGAGTGCACAGAAAGAGAAAAAACTCTGACACAAACCACAATTCTTCCCGATTCAGCATACCTTCAGGTAACCCATCCACACCCCATTTCCTTGTCACTGACTGTGATCCCTAGATCACAAAGTCTCTGGGTTATGAAACTCTAAAACTATCCACTCAATTCTCTCCCCTTCCAGTGTCATTTGAACAAAAAAAAACAAATAGAAACTTTGTTCAATGGCCCACCCCCATGATCTCAACCCTGTGCTCTACCTTTCTGGATTAAGTCCCTCTTGATTGATAGAACCTGGCCATCTGGTTTCAAGAAGCTAGGATCCACCAGTTTAAACTCTGGCCCCCAAGCCCCACCCACTCCTGACTGACCAGGAGCCATTGTGACATTTCATCTGAAAGTCTCTACTGTGATGCGGGCAGGAGGCACACAGGGATTTTTTTTTTTTTTAAGATTTTATTTATTTATTTGACAGACAGAGATCACAAGTAGACAGAGAGGCAGGCAGAGAGAGAAGGTGAAGCAGGCTCCCTGCCGAACAGAGAGCCTGATGCGGGGCTCGATCCCAGGACCCTGGGATCATGACCTGAGCTGAAGGCAGAGGCTTTAACCCACTAAGCCACCCAGGCGCCCCCACACAGGGATTTTTGCTTCACTACTTTAAGGTTCTGAAAATTGCTGGGCACATAACAGATTTATACTAGTAATTATAGTAATAATGGCTAACATTGATTAAGCATGTGTGATGGTACTAGAACTTCTCATATCCCCCATTCTTCAGGATACATGGAAGTCCCATATCAAAATGTGAATAAAAAAGACCTTTCCACGGGAGAGATGGGATCCATTGGTTCACTGCAAAATAAACGGTATGGGAGATAGTTATTTGTGGTAAACTTCCTGTCAGGACCAATGCCAGAATGAGAACACAGACTCTTGTCCAGAACTTTTCAAAATGTCCACGATCGATGTTTGCTGTCTACCATACCCCTTGAAGAAAGCCACCTCCCTTTGTGAGGAGGATGAAGTATCCCTACAGAAAAAGAACAGGAAGTGAAGTAAAATGAAGCATAAACAGATTCAATAACTTGCAAATAAGAGAATTCCTCATCTTTATTTTTTGAATTCACATATAATGTATTATTTGCTTCAGGGGTTAGGGTTAGGCAAATAAGAGAATTCTTGAAGGCAGGCTGGGGGAGGTGTCACGATTCCTTCTAAGATAGGTCTCAACAGCCATTACTACTGGTGTTTCCTGGACCAAGGGCCACACCCATTTCATTGTATACATGTGGGAGCCAGGAAGAGAGGGAGCACTGATTCTCTCTTCTTGTTTCCACATGGACTAGAAATAATTATTGTGACTTACAAGGTTTTGAAATTTCTTTAATTCTCCCAATAGCATCACTGTTTTGTTACTCTTGTTATACTATAATTCTTTTCCTATGGGAAAAACCAATTAGACCCTCAAAATAAAAGTGATGTAGGTTTTTTAAAGTTAATTTTTAAGTTTTTATTTAAATTCCAATTAGTTAACATACAGTGTAGTACTAATTTCAGGTGTACCGTTGGGTGACTCAACACTTCCATACATCACGCTGGTGCTCATCACAAGTGCCCTCCTTCATCCCCATCCCCTATGTCACCAAACCTCCCCCCATCTTCCCATCAAAATGATCTTTTTGCTGATTTTGGAAGGCAGCAGAGAGGGCCAAGTGGAAAATCCTATGCCCTACTTTACATCTGGCCCAGTGGGTTAATTTTCTATTACTGTGTAACCAATTACCACATATTTAGCAGCTTAACATTGTTAGATTTGTTTTCTCCCAGGTTCCATGGGTCAGGAACCCATATTCCAAATGGGTCCTCACGAGGTTGAAAACAAAATGTTGGCCTTCTACATCCTCATCTGGAGGTTCAACGAGAGAAATAGCCACTTCCCAAGCTCTTTTAGGTGGTCAGAAGGATGTATTTCCCTGATGCTATATGACTGAAGTCTCCATGTTCTTGCTAGCTATTGGCTGAAGGCCACTCTTGGAGTCACACCATGTAGCACTCGGGACAGACAATCTACCACATGGCTGTGTATTACTTCAAGGCTAGCAGGAGTATTTCGGTTTCTTCCTTCACAAAGGGCCCGCCCAGCTTTTTACGAACTCCCCTGATTAGCTCAGCCTCAGCCGTGACAGTCTCCTTTTGATAAACTCAAAATCAACTGATCTGAGGCTTTGACTACAACTGCAAAATCTCTTCACCTTTGTCACATCATGTAACCTGATCAGGAGAGTAAACAGCGCAAACGCCAGGGAGCGGGAATCTTGGGACCATCTCAGAATTCTGCCCATCGCTCCCAGAGAACCAGAATGTGCCGTGAGAGAGCACGTCCAGCCCCTGATGAATGCTGAGAGAAGGCACAGAGACATAAAGGAGGAGGCGGCCTGAGATAAGACAAAGAAGGAACATGCCCAACAAAAGAGCCCGTCTTATACTTGCAATGCTTCACTAGAGCAGAGGGAGAGGGAGTTGTAGGAAATGTTGAATACTCATAGTGTCCAGATGAAGGTTGTCTGCTGCATCTGGTTACTCATGCTAAGAAGAGAAATCACATCACTGGCTGAGCCCAGACCAGGGAGGGTAGGTCAGTTTCACTTTGCATCAGAACCTTGGCCAACTGGTGGAGTCCTACTGAGGATTCTGACGCGTTACTTCTTGGTTCTGCAGGAAGGAATTCTGTGTTTGATTAATGATGTCTGTCATGAACTCTGGCTTGGTGATTAAATGTTGAGCAAGTATTGGCCACCCCTGCCTTTAACGGTATACTTTGCTCTAAGAAGTCTCAACAAGCATTAAACAAGAAGGCAAGCTTTTAGGAATATCCAGTGTAGAGGAAAGAGGCAACCTTTCTAAGATGGTTTCTTATGCTTCCCTCCCTTAAAACTGTTATTTTCCTACTTAAAACTCTTCAGTGAGAAAGTTGTTGACTTTTAGACCCATTTCATAAGTGGGTCCTTCGGGACTACCGGGTAGATGTAAGAATTTGCAGATCTCCAGGAGTGATCGACTCATAAAACAAAGCCCTTCAATGCCTAAGACTGGTTTTTTAAGAGTGTGTTCATCATCGCCTCACCACTATGCCCCCAAAGCAGTAGGTGTCTGATTTCTAAGTGCAGCTCAAAATCCACATAAAGAAGGAGGTGTCCCTGTGCAGGACTGAGTGACTTCCTGAAGAGTCAGACGAGTCACATCCCATGGAACAGACAGAAGTGTAAGGTCACATCTGAGTCTCTAGGCCTCGGCCAAAACTCCTCATTTCAATTAGATCAAGACTCCTGAACATTTTAATATTGGGAACGTTTGCGGTTCCCTGCCAGAGCCATCTCTGCTTTAACATTCCTTGGGGCTTGGCAAGGGAAAGTCACCTCATTTTCACAACTTCACGGCATTTTTTCACATCATGAAAATGCCCTCATGTTTGTCACTCGTACAATAAACAAAAGCAAGAAAGCAAATCCATCTGCAGAACTGTGCCATCTGAAGCTAAATTAAAATGCTAATGGGTGAGCACGACACAGAGAAAACAACACACTGCCGAGAGTTAAGGGAACATGGATTTCACGCAGAAGGGTCCTTCAAACCACAGTCTGTACGACCCGCTCCATCTGAGGAGCTAGAGACAGCCAAAGTAGGACAGAAGTAGAAACCAAACTTTCATGGCTCCTCGTCTCTGTTATTGCTCCCTTCAACTCTCTGGCTTGTTTTTTTTCTTGGAATGAGGTTATGGGAGGTCTGAAGAGACAGCCCCTGGCAATGCTTCCTCGCAGAAAAAAAAGCAGCCCTTTTTCTTCTTGCCCCTCCAACCATTTGTGTGATGGAACTACGTTGATATAGACAAGAAGATGCAATTACCTTCCAGGTCTGAGCAAGGAGAGAATACGCCAAGATGGACATGGGAACGGAACTAAGACACTTATCCTTAAGATACTAAGCCCGAATGTATGCCCCTGATATTCTCATCAATATGGAGCCAAACGATTCAGTCTATAGACGTTAGATGTATTAAGGAGGTTCCAGTCACAGTACTCTCCCTTAGGTGTAGAACTTAGGAACAATATATTGACGAATCAACTTCAAAGATCTCTGGGAGAAAACGGAATTGCCTCCAGTTCATTCAGGAATACATAATTGCCTGAAATTTGGAAACAAAATGTAGTTCCATTAAGATTCTCCTGTGGTAACAAAAAAGAACAAGAGATGTACGATATTCCAAGCACCCCTCTCTGCAGAAGGACTTCAGAGGTGTGCTGGAAGAAAAGGTCTTAATTCTCTGCTGCTATTCCAAACGCTTCTTTAGAAAAAAAAAAAAAAAACCCCTATACGTTGTGCATTTATTGAGTACGTCCAAGCCATAAATGTGCATTGATTCCCCGGTTGTCATGGTAGAGGGAACAGTTTCTATGTTATGATGGTAGTTGCCATATGTTCAGCTTCAAGTCAACTGATTCCATCACAAAAGGAGGAGAGAACAGAGCGGGGGCTGTAGAGCCTCACCTCTCCCGAGATTCCAGTTAGCACTGAGATGTCCCGTGAGCCTGACACTGAACTTGTGCCATAGCCGTGGCTTCTAAGTAAACACATTTGCAAGGGATTCTTCCACGCAGGCCGGGACTCTAGGAGCCTGACCAGCAGCTAACTCCCAAAAAGTACTTATAATTTGCAAAACAGCCTAAGAGGTGATCTAGAGAAGACTTAGAGCCAAAAAGGGACACATTCTTTGGAGGGGGGGGGGCAAGTGGAGCAGTTAATGCCCTCTCTTAGGGAGCTGAAGCCGGAGACATGGAGAGGGAATGTGGGAATTCAGGACCACACGTCGAATCGAGAAGTATTTAATCATAGGAGATAGATCCGGAGCGAGTCCTAGAATTAGAAGGTGTCTTGACCCTTGAAAGCCACATCTCAGAGGGTGAGTTGGGCACATTCTTGCCCAGACCCCTTCTCCTTAAAGAAGTCCAGGCTGGCTGTTTCAGTGTTTGACATTGGTCTGGCTCCATGTAACAATCAAGGATGTGGCTATGTTGCCAATCAGGATGTGGCCATCTCCACGGTCAGAACACTAATGAGTGCTTTGAGTGTCCAAGAGCTTAGTTTTTGGTATTCTTCCAGGGTCCCGAGAGTAAATGGGCTATTCAATGCTAGAGGAATTTATTTGTTTCTGGAACTCTATGGTATGCTTTACTGAATCCCTATAGCAGCAATCTAAATGATCCTTGAAGGACCCAGAGCCCTTCCAAAACAACACAACTTTAAGGAGTGGACTCCTGGCACTGAGATATATGGGCCCAATGGCCTTTTTTAATGACTTACATTTTCTTTACTGTAGAAATTCATAAGACTCTCAGAAATAGCAGAGTCTGCCTTGGCATCTACATGATTTTTTTTTGTCTTTATCATCGTTCAGTTATGTGCTGGGTACTTCCTAAGTAGACAACATGCTAGGGTTTTCATTTCTTTATCAGGCCATCAAACCAATAAAGAAAAGACAACCCACTAAACAAATGGGCAAAGGACTTGAATAGACACTTCATGAAAGAACTCCAAACAGCCAACTAACAAATGAAAGATATGCTTAATCTCACTGATAATCAGAGAAATGCAAAATGAAACTATAGGAAGATACCACTACACACCCACAAGATTGGCTCAAATTTAAAAGCTTGGCAATATCAATCTTGATGGAGACGTGGTACATTTGGAACTCTCATGAGGCTAGTAGCAATGTAAACTGGTAATACCACTTTGGAAAACAGCTAGGCATCATCCAATAAAATTGAAGAAATGCAAATATATGACCTAGCAACCATACTCTAAAGGATGCATTCCAGAGATAACAATTGTATATGCACACCGAGACTGCTCACAGAGACACTGCTTGGAATAGCCCCACATAGAAATTTCCCAAATGTCAATGTGAGAATGGATAAATAAAGCCATTTATCATAGAAGGTTATCTAGCGTTTAAAATGAACAAACTCCAAGGGCACCTGGGGGCTCGGTCAGTTCAGAGTCTGCCTTCGGCTCAGGTGATGATTCCAGGGTCCTGGGATGGAGTCCCCGCATCGAGCTCCCTGCTCAGTGAGGAGGCTGCACCTCCCTCTGCCCTTCTCCACCCTGCTCACGCTTGCTCGCTCTCCTCTCCCCAAAATAAATAAATCTTTAAAAACTAAAAAAAAAAATGAACAAACTCCACCTAAACTTGAAGACATGGTTAACTCCATGGGGGCGGAAAAGTTGTCAAGTAGGCACCTACACGGGGGCTTGACCTAGGATGACAGCCGCATAGATTTTTATTTGTTCTACGTACACACACGCACACACATGCACACGTACACACTTCATTCTCCAGTCAGTTATATTTCAGAAGAAAAGAAAAGTTTAAAGAAAACTTCGTATCCAACAGGTGCCTCAAGTAGAAAGTAATAAGAGTTTGTTTTTGTGAAGACTTTATCCCAGAGCTTGGAATGTAATTCAAACAAATCTTAGCAACATTCTCCATTTGTCTATTTCAACTTTTCTTGGAGCTGCCTGTATTGTCTACTTAACAACTCTTTGGGATAATGAATTTCACAGAGACACACATGAAGAAAAACTGTAGAGCAGCCAGAAGAAGAGTTCAGAGAGCTAGGGTTCTTCAGGAAGGAAAAAAAAAGACTCTTCCTCCTTCTTCTGCAAGGGGGCAGGGACTCGAGTAGAGAATCCTCATCAAACTATGTGTTTCCTCTGATGAGCTCTTGTTATGATAATTATTATCACTCCAAAGATGTTGATAATTATATTTAGACAGTTTTTAAAGCAATATTGTATAATATTTTCCCCCATTTAACACCAGCGTCAGAGCAGATGAAAACTCAGTCAGATGAAATGCAGGGCTGCTGGTTTGTCCACAAAGTGTTCCCATCAACCGTGTAAGTGAGTTTTATAATGTATACATTATAGTCAGGGGGGAAACATACTCTTTTGGAAAGGACCGATTCTTGGCACATAATCAGTTCCCATTGAATTTAAATGACTTTTGGTCCTACACCGATGCTGATAAAATACTTTCAAATGTACAGAATATTAACCAAATGTTTATATTAAACAACTCCTTTCAGGTGAAAATGCGCTCGGCGAAGCGTGGCTCCCCAGAGCAAGTTAGTGAATATTAATGTTCAGCAGATCATGAGGAACTACAAGTTCTCCAATGTAAGAAGCTGAGCAGGAGACGAGAGAGCAAGGTTGGTGGATGGGTCCTGCCAGGGGAAGGTACAATCACATTGGACATAACCTCATTGAGATGGAAATGGAGTTTGACGTACAGGCAGTCGGGGCTGCCAGGAACTAGGAAGCAATTGTGGGCTGGGGAGGAAGAGCACGGGGCTCTGGTCTGTGCTTCCAGATTCTATGTGCTGCAGACCTCAGCTAGCCTCAGACCTGCCTGGGGCCCCAGCAGCAGAGAGATTTACAGGACGCGCCTCATAATTTATACCAGCCAATTGCTAGTTAATCGTGGGTCCTGATTTCAGGTAAGTGAAGGCTGCTTATCACAAGAAACATTCAGACTTAATATTTAAGTGTTACGGTATTTCAAATCTGCCAAAGCACCCTGTCCACTTCCAATTATCATTGTTTATCTGCAGGTGTCAGGAAACCACGCGTCTTGTATGGGACACATACATATGCAGGATCCAGTTACTAGACACATATTTCAGAGGGAAGACAGCTTTTATCAACTGGGCTGGAGATCGAAGTGAACGCTCTGCATATCTGCTGGTGGGGAACAGGTCATGTTCAGAGACATCAGGTCCAGGGCAATGCCCAGCACTGACTAGGATGTTACTGGAGAATTTGGTCAGCTAGCCCCAGTCCCTTCCATAAGGGACTTCCACTCCCTTATCCATGAAATGAGGATATCAGCATTTCAGTGTGAAGTGCTTTGAGCTACTTGGGAGAATTGTCTCTATAAGCAGAAGGTACTATTTTTTTAACCGAGTGTTAATAATGCTTGCAAGTTCAAGAGTGGTGAGAGTGGGCATCCATGTTTAAGTTCTTTTGTTGTAGTGGTTATAATCAAATTATATTTCCAGCAGCTGCTTTTAAAATTAGTAAGGTTAAATCTTCTCAGATTTGTTCAAGTTCAGAATGACTAATGGGAGAGGGAAACACATTATTGTTCTCATTTTATATAGATCACAGAATTTCAGTCCTGCAAAATCTTTCAAGATGACTTTGTATCATGACCTTGGTGCTATCCCTCCTCTAAATTATTCTAAAATACTGACTTTCTCTAATTTTCAACCACTATTTCCAGGAAAGCAGAGTAGAGAATTTTCCCTGAAATTAAGCTCAAATCTCTCCAATAATATCTTACATCTACTTGAAGATTCAGAAACTTGCAGACCTGGATTTCCTAGGAGGCTATCATCTACTGGCTGGGCTGATGAAGTGGATGCTGGAGCCCAGAGACAGTGAGTGTCTGACTCAAAGTCAACCCCGCTAATTTCCAAGCCAGGATTATAATCCCCATCAAATGCCTTCCCTACTATGTTAAATTCACCTTAGGCCATTCAGATCCTGGACAAGTGCCCACCATGTCTTCAGCCTCTGCTTGGTTGCAAGGTAGATATAGAAGACAAGCATGGTCAAACACAAATGCCAATGTGAAGTGAGAGTAGGAAACCAAATAAGCGTAAGATTCCTCCTTCTACTCTAAAAGTTTACCATCTAGGTGAGATGAGACATTCAAAAGACATGCAATAGTCAAATGACAAGATAAGACAACCCAGACACTGCCACCAGGCCAGACAAAATGAATTCCAAACTTACGGGAGTAGACCAGTGATTCCCAATGCCTTGAAAAGCATTCATTCCACAAATGAGCCCTACTTAATAAGCAAGTAAATGAAGTTTCTGTGATCAAGTATGTTTGGGGCACACACCGCCGTCTTACAGAGTCCCAATACACAGTGACATTTCAGTGCTCTGAGAGGACTCCCAGTAAAGGACTCTGTGACATAACTTCAGGCTTGTGTTTTTCAGACTGATTTGATCCTAAGACCTTTTCAAGGCTTTCAACAGACTTGGCCTTTTTCTAATTCATCTCTAGGACCCTAAACTCCAGCCATACTTGTAAATTCTCCGGTATCTCTGCATCTCTGGCTCCAAGGGCAATGTCTGGCATGTGATTCATCATGTCTACGTGCTGAGTAAATACATCAGCTGCTATGCGCTGTCAGGGACTTAAAGACTCACTAAGCCATAACCTCTGTCCCTTAGGAGAGCCTCTCAAATGTTCACGTTTATACGAATCCACCTGGTAACAGTGTTAAAATGAGTTTCTGATGCAGTATATCTGGGGCAGAGGCTGACGGTCTGATTTTCTAACAAGCTCACAGGAGAAGCCAATGCTGCCAGGGCCCAGGATCACACTTTCAGGCTGTGAGGAGGTAGGAACTCATGCAGGCAAGGAGCAGGCACCTTGAAAGGATGTATTTGCACCACAGATCCAGGACAAAGTGCTATGGGAACAGCAGGGAGGACATGGTTTGCTCTGCCTGGGTAGGGAGGCAGTGGAGGAGCACCTTGTCAATGTCATGAGGAGGGGCTGCTCCAGGTGAGTTGGGAAGAGTGAGTAGCATTTCTGCAGGTAAAGGAAGGAAGGACACGTGGGTTGAGCAAACAGCATGAACTACGTGACGGAGTAGAGAACAGTGTATGGCATGTTCAGGTAGCAGTAAGGAGGGGCATGATATTTTAGGGTATAGGCAGGAGTACAGGGGACAGCAGGAGTCAAACCCAGAAGGGATATTGGACGGGATCGTGGAAAGCATTGCATTTTAAAAGTCCAAACATTTAATGGGGAGCTTTGAGAACTGATAAACTGCTGAGAGAGAAATCCTAGTGGATGAGCGTGGCCTTCATGCCACCCTTTCACTGAGCCACGTGGCCACGGTGGACGCCGGCTGCTCCTGGATTTAGCTCTGCTTTCAGATTTTCATGGGAAGGCAGAGAGGTTCTCAAAATCCCACGACTGACAGAGCATAATCAATCCCTTTCACTGGCCGGAGATTAAGCTGTTTTTTAAAAAGCACTTAGCATTTCAAGGGTGCTTTTACAGGCATCTCCACAAATCTAGGAAGCTACGAACTTTATTTAGCGGTTACAGACAAGACTACTACTGCTTACGGGGCTGTATTCTTCCATTCTGTTTCAGATTTCGGTCCAGCTGTTCTGGGATCTTTTATTTTAGAAACTGGAAAACCAGGGCTATTAATAGAGTCAGGCAGCCAATTTAAATCTGATAATGTGCTGACACTTGGCTGCGTACTTCAGCACAGATGCCCATGTGTACAATGTGTATTTATTTCTGTACAAATGTGTACAATGCATATGGATAAATAATAGCAAATACTATGAAGTCCACACTTAATATTCCACAGGGCCACCTGGGAGTTATTCTCCGCCTCCTAAATAGAGCACTCTTTGACATGGAAACATCACTTAGAAGATACATTCAACCTGTAGGTTCAGGAGTTATGGGGATTATGAACGCACACACCCCTCCTCTGGGTGGAAAAAAGACCCACAGAAAATCGCAACATTCTAGCTAAACTTCCCTTTACTTTGCCTCACATACCTTATCCGGTAGTCAGACTACTCACTATTGACCATACGTGTCCAGCAATTTTCTTCTTCTTCTCGCTCATGTTATTCCCTCTACCGTGCAAGAGTTTGGGCCTTGGGGTTATCCTTGGGTTCAAGGTCGAGCTCTGTCATTTTCTAGCTGTGCGATTTGGAGCAAATTTCTTACTAAACAGAGCTGTTCCCTCATGTGTACAGTGACAAGAGCCACCGCACTTTCATCAGAGGACTGTTGTAAGGATCAAATGAGAGAACCCAATTGAGTACTCATTAGAGCAGTGGCTGCCTGGAGTGAAAGGCTGTGGGGTGTTGCTTGGAGACGGGCACCAGGAAGCTCTCTAAGGTGATAAATGTACTGTATATATTGATGGAAGAAGTGGTTACATGGGAGTATTTTTTTCCTGTCCAATAAATGGGAATAATTATTATAATTCCCTCTTCTCTACATCTAAATACTATCCATTTTTCAAAGTTTACCTCAGACACCATCTCCTCCATGAGCCCTGTGATAGTTTCCCCAATCAGAAGGAATCCCTTTTTACTTCGAACTAACATTCCTTCACCTGCACTTCTAAAACCCTTAGAATCTCCCTGGTGTTGAGGTCTAGCTCTTTGTATGTATCTCAAATTTTCATGACTAGAACGGTTAGCCCCTTGAAGAGGCACATTTGTGTGGTCTTGGGATTCTGAACTGCATACAGAGTCCTACACTCTTCATCCTTCCATTAAATCCTAGTGGAAAGAGTGAATTCAATGTGAGATACATAAGACTGCCTTGAGCCCCATTCCAGAACCTCAACCCACTCAAAGTCCTCCTCAAGATTTCCATAATTATAGTTTCCCTCTAGCTTTGGCTATTGCTTGCATTATGTGGACTGTGTTACCTTGACCCAGCCCTGAAATGCTGTGTCATTTCTTATCATGGACATATGCACACATGGGCACATGAAATAGACTTTACTGTGGGGGGCAGCATTGCAAACAGGTGGCACTCATCCCACAGCAGTGCCAAGAGCTGCAAACAAAACCAGCCTGTTCTTAAATGTCCTCGTGGCCACCCTCCCACCAGAGGTTTTACACAAAGCCTTCTACCGTCACTTTGTCTCTTGTCTGCTTCCTTCTGGACTCTCCTTCTTCTCCCTCTCAGGAGCAAAAACAAATACCTTGCTTTGTCTCAGGTAGAGAAGTTCAGCCATTACCTTACTTGATTAAATCCCAGCCCAACTCCTGTGCTCTCAGCATCTCATCTGGAATCCTAGCACTTCCTGATGTTATATTCCCACATCAAGCAGCTTCCTTCTCGAAAAGAATTTTGGTGACAGCGATGAAGATAATTTTCACCCCTGTCACTGAATACCCAAACAAAAGCACAGATAGTGGGAAGAATGAAATTTTAAAAACCACAAGGAAAGACCAATGACTCCTCAAAATAAACCATAATGAGGGAATGATGGCTGAGGAGTCTACCTCCGACATCAGTCACTTTACTTGCTACCAGCACCAATACCATACTTGAAGTACCATCTTGAAGAGAAGACATGGGAGCCTGGAGCTGAAAACAGCTGAGTTGTTCCAACAAACTTTAAGTTTGTGAGAGTGAGACAGAAGCCAAAATAAATCATTTTTATCTTGTGTTTACAATAGCCTCTTCTAAGACTTTGCAAATGACTGAAAGAAAAGAGGAATATATATGTCTGGCAGGAAGGATTTGTCTAGAACAGCTGGGCAGGAGAAGATAGGTGAGTCACATCCAGGAGACCTGTAAATTGGGTACAGCCGTGTGAACAGTGCCCTGGACCAGAAAGAATATTAACTGGAGAATTCTCTGCTGTTTTCCTGAAACTGAAAACGGAGTAGCCATCCCTCGAGGAAGTATCCGCCTCTGTTAAAGACTGGCAAGATAAACCCGTGTCTTTTTCAACATGGACCATTCCAAATGGGTCTGTGTTCATTAAATTTAGTTTATTAACTCTTCAACTAAATACATCATAATGTACACACACCATGTTCTTGACACTGCATGAAATACAGAAAGGAGTCAGGAAATGAGGTAAATGTAAAGCCAGTGGTTCCCAACCTTGACTGCCCAATAGAATCACCTAAGAAGCTTTGACACCCTTGATTCCCAAGCCACACTTCAGATCAA
This sequence comes from Martes martes, assembly GCF_963455335.1. Lineage (NCBI taxonomy): Eukaryota > Metazoa > Chordata > Mammalia > Carnivora > Mustelidae > Martes > Martes martes. The sequence continues at coordinate 30,937,312 of NC_137905.1, read as the reverse complement.
GTAATTAGAACATAAGGAAGTTACCTGGCCATATGTAGTTTTTGTTGTTGTTTTAACACGGCTCAGTATTAAGAAAACAATTCCAAAACTTGGAAATAAGCAATAGGATAACAACATAGACTTTAAACATCATGGTGGAGAAACTGTTTAACAGGTTCACCCCAAAGACTATCTAAGTCTTTAGGGTGACGTACTGTCATTTAATTTCACATTTACTAGGATTTTTCACAACTCTGTAAGAATAGATAATGCCTTGTAGAACAGTGGTTCCCAAACCTTGATACATAACAGAGTTACCAAGAAAGCTAATAAAGTATATAGAAGCTCAGGCTTATTAAAGCATAACAGAGTTTGGGTTTCTGTAATTTTAGCAAGTTCCCAGGTGATTTTGACACACATCCAAGTTTGACAACTTCTGTTGTAGAAGTCTGATGGCAGTGCTATAGATTTTGGTCCATTAACAATGCAAATACATTTTTCCAGGAGAGATGCTAATAATTTCTGCCCAATTTGAAGATTATAGGGTTTCTTGGTTTTTTGTTTTGTTTTTGTTTTTTTTTTTCCTCCACAGGACATTAAACAATTTTATATCTAACTTAGCAATCTTATACCAGCATTTTTTTCAGGACCTATATCTATTTGACCTTTCTAAGTCTCTTTGAACGTATCCTGCTGGTTCTCTCATTAAATGAATCAAATAAGTATTTGGCAAGTATTGACTGCATATTTGTATGAGAGTCAAGTTTTCAACTTTTGAAATTATACTTTGACACCAGGTGATCCAATGTGCATCCAAGACTGAGATTCACTGCTATAGATAGAAGCCAAAATCCTGGGAGGCATCCAAAAAGAAACCACTGTTTTCTCTACACCAAATATAATAAGCTAATTATTCCTGCAAGTCTTTCATGAGTCACCCCTCATAATAATAAAATTAATATTTATTGAGTGTTTACTGTTGCCAAGCACTATTCTGAGAGCTTTGCATGCATTATTAACTCTTTTAATCATTATACAACCCTAAAAGATAGGTACACTCTTCTTAATTAATCCCAAGTTTACAGATAAGAAAATTGAGGCACAAAAAGGTTAAGGAACTTGTCTATAGTTACACAAATGATAAAAGACCGAGCGTACACTCACACCAAGAACATGCGAACAACACACTTGGTTCAGCCTATGCCCTTCATGGCTAAGTCAGACCACTCTTCAAAAAGGAATTGGAAAGATCCCATCTTCATGGTCATTTATCCAGATTCATGGCAGCCCTCATCTGGCTACCTGAATTATTTAAAAAATCAAGGCGAACCAAAAATTTATACTCTTACCATTGTTTTCTTTGGCAAGGCTATCACATACCCTTTCATTGTTTCCCCAGCCCACTACTAGGAATCATTTTCAAAAAGGCAGGTGTCTAACGTCTCAACATGAGTATCTTATAAACATTATAAGATTATAAGCCTAATAGAAACCTCAGTTGTATCCAAGAGGTGACATTCGATGTGTTTGGAGATTTGAAACCTTTGTCATGTAATTCTGTGCATTCCCTAAGTGCAATAATAAAAATATAAAAATACGAGGGAGAAATATTTTAAATTTCCTCCTAATTTAAACTCACCCAAATTGACATTTGGGCAGGTCCATCAAAAAGCACTTGGTGAGAAATCATCTGTGCACTAAGTGCTTTTTTTCCTACCATGAGCAAAGGTCTGAATTGTAAGTAATATTGGCAAGAACAAGCTATAAGTTAAGATGCAAATCCAAATCGAGTGTGCGGCGTTCTGGCTTCAAGCCTGGTAATTGAATTTCCAGTTTATTATCCTTAATGTTTTTTAATGTGAGTTTGCAATTCAAGTCAAAATGGAAAACTGCTCCTCCAAATCTTTCCCCTGAAGCACTTCCAGGAACTATTTCTTTTCAAAATCAAGAAATGGTTTTGGGTCAGGAGTGCACTTTAACTTTTTCAGACTCTAGAAAAGTCTGTCCTGAGGATGCACGAAACCATGGGTCTGAAGGGCACTAAGCTGGAGACCAGGGATTCTAGAATCTGAACTTGGCATTGGAGCTTCTAAGGGAAATAGAAGAGCTACATACTGTTAGCTGGTTAAGATGCCATGTCACAGCTGGGAATTTCAAAGGGCATGGCGTTGACGTGTAGGCCATACATGGTGGGTGGGGAAGAGGCTTCAAATGAAATTCTCCTGCTTCATCAAACTTGGTTTATCCACCGCAAAGTTTGATAAAAACTTTGTTTTTTATCAAAAGCCTGAGTCTTTTGGTTTTAACAGCTAGGCTTCATCAAAAGCCCACTCTACATTTCTTTTTCCTAAAACTAGGCCTGAATCAAGGCTCAGGACCACATTGCTTTGAACTAGTCTTCTTAATGGAGAATGAGGTTTAAAGGTGTGAGCTAGCTTATTGTGATGACAGTAACAAAAACAGTAACTATAAACACAACCTAATGAGGTTTTGCCGTGTTGCAAGTTATATTCAACTCTATGCATTATTTGTTATATAATGTAACTCCCATAATAGGCTGAAAAGATAGGTTATTGTCCCCCAATTTCAAATAGGAAAACTGAGGTTTAGAGAGCTCAAGTAATGTTCCCAAGGTGATATAACTAGAATGGAGACTTAGCTAATATTCCCCCCTAAATCTGTGTGCTCTGAAGCTTGTCCTTTTTATTACTAAGCTAAGGGACTGTATACTTTCATTTTTCTTTAAACACTTAAGCATTCATGTATGTATATATATATGTGTGTGTTTCTGTGTGTAAAAAAGAGTATGAGGAAGAAAGCAAAACTGTACCATAAGCTCATTGCCTACACATGTACATGGCATGAAAATCCAAGTATGGTAACATCGGAAGATGAAAATTAAAAGCTTTCCCTAGGCTCTGTCCCCAAAGGTAACTATTTGTATATTTCCTGATACATCCTACCAAGAAAAAATATTCTGCACAGCTTTGGGATTTGTATATATATTTCCTCCTCCAAGTTGTTTCTTTTGTTTATTTCTCCTCCATATTATTCTCCTGCCTTCTTTGGATAATACAATATAAACTGACATGCCCTTGCTTTTTTATTTACATATCATATCTTGATGTTCTCTCCATATCCGTGTGTATGCGTGTGTGTGTATTTTTTTTCAAAAATCATTTAATATTCCATTAATTGACATAACTAGCTCCCAAATATGTTAATTCAGATTATACCCCTTTTTTGTAATGAAAAAGTTTAGTATATGAATATAGTGTAATAAATATTTTTATGCACATATTTTGATATATCCATAGGGTAAATATATAGCAGTCAGGTTTTGTTAGTGAGGGGTCATGTGCATTGTTTAAGATTCCTGTAGACATTGCCAAATTTCCCTCTAAAGAGGCTGCATCAATTTCCCTTCCCACTGGCAGACTGTGAGTGGTGTTCTTTACTGTGTCCACTTACTTTCATGTCCGTGTCACTTGATGCTCCCACCAACATTATGTGGCAGGTAGAATATGGGTGTCACTCCTGTTTCTAGCATGAGTCATGGCTACAGCCCGGATGTTCTTATTCTAATTACGGAAACCTTTCCTCAGACAAATTGCACTTGAAAGATGAGAAGATAAATCAACAGTTAGTATCTTCTGTTTCTACCTTTGACAGATGAAGACAACAAAGACAACTGGGACCTTTTGTGGTTCAGGGCTCTGGGATAAGGACTTTAACCAAGTTTGGAACCTCCTAAAATACCATTCACTTAGAATCTGGGACTGAGCCATGACCTTCTATTGTTCAAAGGCATTTTCCTTTGTAATAATTCCATGGAAAGAAAAATGACTTGAAAGTTGTATTTATTAAACAGCCCCAAAGGCATTTGAACATCAATTTACATTTTTCTTTTTTATAGAAAGTAAAAACATAGTTAAGTGTAAATGAATGTCAAACATATGGTTTACATTTCCTTTAAGATGCATGTGGGTTTTAAAAACTAATGGAAATACCTTAGGAGAAACACATTCCACAATATGGTGAATCAAGACATGTAGAATATTTGAAGTGAGCCAACATGGCAAGATGGTTCTCGTAGAAGTGGTCTTCTGACCCCTCACGTGAGATTTCAAAGGAGTCAGCTCTCCGAACTCCTGTTCAGGCTCATAACTTAAAGGGATGTTATCAAGATACTTTAAAGTTAAGAAGACCTTTGCTATTATTCCCCAGCCATTTAATAAACACCTATTCTGTTCTGGGAATCAGAGATAAGAAGACAAATAAGATATAACCCTTCCTCAGGGAATTGAAGTCCTAGTGAGGAAACTAGATAAGAAAAGAGAAAAAAAAAGGGGGGGTCGGGGCACCTGGGTGGCTGAGTGGGTTAAAACCTCTGCCTTTGGCTCAGGTCTTGATCCCAGGGTCCTGGGATAGAGCCCAGTATCAGGCTCTCTGCTCAGCAGGGAGCCTGCTTCCTCCTCTCTCTCTCTCTGCCTGCCTCTCTGCCTACCTGTGATCTGTCCGTCAAATAAATAACTAAAAAAAATCTAAAAAAAAAAAATGGGGTTAATGGGGTGTAACATAGTCAGGTCAGTACAAAGAAGAACACTCGCCCTGCTTTGTGTAGGGGGAGGGGGAGGGAGGATATCCTAATGGAGAAAACATCTACTTAAGAGATCTGGAGGATGAGTAGGAGTATCTGGCCAGAGTTTGCTGAGGCCATCACAGCACAGAGGGCCGTGTACCCAAGGGCAGAGGCATGAGAGGCTTGGCTCTACAGGAAATGATGGTAGTTCCACTTGACTGGAATATAGGAAATGATGCTAGCTCCAATGACTGGAATACAGAATAGACCATGAGCGGGGAGTAGTTAGCAAGAAGGCCAGACAACAAGCCGGTGTCAGACCATGCTACAGTGTTTGAACTCCACTGGGAAGAACCAATAAAGGGTTTAAGGAGAATATTTGGGGTTTTAGATTATTCTGTCCTTTGTTTGTGAAACAGATTAGAAAAAGAGCAGTATTGGGGAGCCTGGGTGGCTCAGTCAGTTAACCCTCTGCCTTCGGCTCAGGTCATGGTCTCAGGGTCCTGGGATCAAGCTCCCCATCGGGCTCTCTGCTCAGCAGGGAGTGTGCTTCCTCCTCTCTCTCTCTCTCTGTCTGCCTCTCTGCCTACTTGTGACCTCTGTCTGTCATATAAATAAATAAAATCTTAAAAAAAGAAAGAAAGAAAGAAAAGAAAAAGCAGTATTGGAGATAAGGAGGTCAGTTAGGGTGTTGTTGCTGAAATTCCATGAGTCGTGATGAAGACCCACACTAAAGGGTTAGCAGTGAAGACAGAGAGAAATGGATGGATACGAAAGGTTAAGATTGAATCTCAAAAAGATAATTTTAAGTATAAAAAATCAAATTGCTGAATGATATTTACAAATGATATTAAAACAGTTCATTGTATTATTTACAAATATTTACCTTTTTCCACGGTTGAGCACACTTTACTAATTAATTTATTTAATTATGTATTCATTCAAATTTTTATTTTAATTCCAGTTCATTAACATAGAGTGCAATATTGGTTTCAGAAGTAAAATTCAGTGATTCATCACTTATGTACAACACCCGGTGCTCAGCACAACAAGTGTCCTCCTTAATACCCATCCCCCATGTAGTCCTCCCCCAACCAACCTCCCTCCAACAATGCTCAGTTTGTTCTCTATCCTTAAGAATCTCTTATGGTTTGTTTCCCTCTCTCTTTTTCCCCCTCTCATGTGCTCATCTATGCTGTTTCTTAAATTCCACATATGAGTGAAATTATACAGTATTTGTCTTTCTTTGAGTTATTTCACTTAGCATAATACACTCTAACTCCAGCCACATCACTGAGAATGGCACGATTTCATTCTTTTTCATGGCCGATTAATATTGCATTGTGTATATATACCACATCTTTATCCATTCATCAGCGGATGGACATTTAGGCTGTTTCCATAGTTTGGCTATTGTTGATAATGCTGCTATGAACATTGGGGTGCATGTACCCCTTCAAATCTGCATTTTTGTGCCCTTTGGGTAAACATCTAGTAGTGCAATGAACTTTGGGGGGAACCTCCATACCATTTTCCAGAGTGACTGCACCAGTTTGCATTCCCACCAACAGTGCAAGAGAGTTCTCTTTTTTTCCTTATCCTCACCAACATCTGTTTTCTCCTGTTGTTAATTTTAGCCATTCTGACAGGTGTGAGGAGGCATCTCATCATGGTTTGATTTGCATTTCCTCATGATGAGTGATACTGAGCATCTTTCCATGTGTCTGTTAGCCATCTGGATATCGTCTTTGAAACTGTCTATTCATGTCTTCTGCCCATTTCTAAACTGGATTATTTTGGTTTTTTGGGTGTTGAGTTTGATAAGTTCTTTATAGATTTTGGATACTAACCTCTTATCAGGTATGCCATTTACAAGTATCTTGTCCCATTCTGCAGACTGTCTTTTAATTCTGTTGATTTTCCTTTGCTGTGCAGAAGATTTTTATCTTGATGAAATCCCAATAGTTCATTTTTGCTTTTGTTTCCCTTCCCTCCAGCAATGTGTCTCATAATAAGTTGTTATGGTTGAGGTCAAAGAGGTTGCTGGCTGTGTTTTCTTCTAGGATTTTGATGGTTTCCTGTCTCACAGTTAGGTCTTTCATTCATCTAGGATTTATTTTTGTGTATGGTGTAGGGAGGTGATCCAATTTCGTTCTTCTGTACAATGCTGCCCAGTTTTCCCCGCACCATTTGTTGAAGAGACTGTCTTTTTTCCATTGGATATTCTTTCCTGCTTCATCGAAGATTACTTGATCATGGAGTTGCGGGTCCATGTCTGGGTTTTCTATTCTGTGCTATTGATCTCTGTGTCTGTTTTTGTGCCAGTACCATACGGTATCGATTACTACAGCTTTGTAATAGAGCTTGAAGTCTGGAATTGTGATGCCTCCAGCTTTGCTTTTCTTTTTCAGGATTGCTTTGGCTATTTGGGGTCTTTTGTGGTTCCATACAGATTTTAGTTTTAGGATTGTTTTTTTCTAGCTCTGTGAAAAATGCTGGTGGTATTTTGATAAGGATTGCATGAAATGTGTAGATTGCTTTGGGTTAGTGAAGACAAATACAAACACTTACCTTAGTAGTAGACACATAAGAGCATGCCTAGAGATACCTACCATCAGGAAAAATAGAGAAGTCAAGAATAGGTATTAAAAAGCCTTTAAAAATGAATGGTTTATTAAACCATTTATTTAGTTTTTCAACCTCTGCACCACTGGCATTTTGGCATTTGATTTCTCATTGGGGAGAAGTGTCCTGTGCATGGCAAGATGTGTAGCGGTGTCCCTGTCCTCAATACAGGGGACATGAGTAGCTAGTCCCCAAGTCATGACAATCAAAAATGTCTCACAATTTGGCCATGTGTCCTGGGAGGGCAGAGCAGGCAAAACACCCTTGGTCAAGAACTACTAGTTTAGTAGATGGGCATTCCTTACATTATTCCTTATATTTTTCTTTTAAAAAAAATTTGTTATAAAAAGGTAGGGGAGAATACTCCTTCAGCTACGATTTCAATCAGCTGTAACATGTGCTTGACATTGAGCTATCAAGTTGCATAAAACGAAACCTTGTCTCCAAGCAGTCGGTGTGTAGCCAGGCATCTTACTGTGGAAGGGAAGAAGCTTTGGTGTGGGGCAGATCAAGACCTAAAGATGGATCGGAGATAGATCTAGGACAGATCTAAGGACAGCTCCTAACTCTGCCACATATGAGTTGTGAGAACGTCAGCGTTCTCCTCTCCAAAGTGAGTATTTTTCTTAAAAAATCCAGGTGTTACCTCCAGGTAACATCTGAAACATGGTAAGAATGCTATAAGCAGTAGGAATGATACTGTTTATTGTTGTTTTCATCACGATTTGTAAGTACATACTGACAATACAAGACAGTGTTGATGACATCCTCTCTGCGCAGCACCCCCCCCCGCCCCACCCTACCATTGCAGGTGGCCATGAGGGACAGGAGAGCAATTCGATCCTTGCCGTTGCTGGCCAGGTCCTCCCATCTCAGTTCAGTTGCCAAGCACACTCAATCTGCAGTCACAGAAGCATCAGTGACAGTGACACAAAGGGAGAGAACAGGTACAGGCTGAGCAGGAAGAAACAGCTCCAGTGGCTCATGCCGTAGAAGGAGGTTCTGGAGAAGGTCTGACACATTCACTTAAATTTTCAGTCTTTATGAAATCAAAACCCCTTCGTCCTTTTTTTTTTTTTTTTTTTTTTTTTGTCTTTCAATCCTGCCTGGATTCTCCTTCTTTATAGGCCCTATGGGGTGATACCTGACCTTACCGTCCCTAAGAGCTGGCTAATTCCATGCTCAAATGAAAACTGGTAACATGTTCTCATAACATAGGAAATGTTCAGGAGTCTTGGGCAAATTTCCTTGGCATCTGAGCAGCCTTCCTTGGTAACAGGCCTGATGCAAGTTGGTTTCTTCCCAAATATACGTACATTGTATTATACTTTCGTAATAAACTCTTTGCAAGAATCAGAAAGATTCTATTAGCATATCCTGTTTACTGTACTTAAGAGGCTATTTTTTTTATTTAGATCATTAAATTCTGTACTGAAAATGTTCAAGTGTATTATGGTCAGCTCTGTGCCACATCTTTGCATATGCCAAACAGCTACAAAGTTGCTACAGGAGTTGAAGAATAACTCTGGAACAACCAAAAAGCCTAGCCTAAAAGGAAGCCTCTGAGCCCAACCACAAGGAATGGCTGTGATTTGGTTACCGAGTAATAGAAGGCAGACAGTCCTTGTTTGTACAACAAATGCGAATGAGGGCAAAACAATAGGAAACAGGACAATAGAGAGGCAAACTATGATGCTGATTTGACTTAGAACGTCAGAATCAGGGCACCACAGAATCACTTAATGTTAACTCACTTAATTCATTCAATAATTAATTGGGTAGCACCTAAAATGAATCCAGCACCCCAACTCCACTAGGTACTAGGGTGGATCTAACCCAGATCTTTCTACAGTACCAAGAAACAAATCGATCATTATGGGGTTATCAAGATCCACTGGTGGGGGGGGGGTGTTTATATTCTAGAAATGGAATAAGAACTCTACAGCATCATTTGTATGACATTAGTGTCACACAGTGTCACGAGTATGACTCAAATATGTCATCTCAAATTTGGTTTTGCCCACTAACATACGAAGTTACACATCATCATTATTTCATATCCTCCTGGAAGGAACATGACCCAAGATGTACCTTCACCATCCTCCCCTTCCCACAATACATGGTTCCCAAGGACAGTCTCTGTCCTCATGGATGAATTCACAGAAATTAATTGTTTCCAGAGTTCTTTTCATCTCCTGAAATACACAGCATCACAATGGGCTAGAAGAGAAGGCTGTAAGAACAATCTGCATTGCTGCTAAGTAATCATTCTCAGTGGGCTTTATCTGGGCTGCACATGCCTTTAATCTGCTTTTAAAAACATTAAAACTCATTTAATATACTTCTAAAAATGAATAAGGCAATAGGAAAGGAACACATTAATGACTATTCATACAACCTGTTAAAATTTTAACCCAGTTTATTATTTAGTGTACTATAAATCAAATTAATTACAAATATTGGTACTGACAACGCACACATAATTAGTTTTTAATCTTTACTGCCTTAACACAGTCGAGGTGCAAAGAAAGACTTCTTAGTGCTATCTGACTATATTAATAGACTGCTTAGGGGTAAACCACTGTAATTTATATGCATTTTATTCACACAAAACTCTCCAATGGCTCTCATGTGATGCTTAGTAATCCAATGCCAACATGGATTGAAATGGTTTAGCAAACACTTAACCAGAAATGAAAATTAGTATCTACCAGGAGATGATGTGATTAGTTACTGTACTGCAGCCCATGGTTTTCAAAGGTTCAATTTACCCCAATATGCAAAATCAGTGTCTTATTGTGCCAAGCTGGCAACAACTGGAGTTCTACAATCTAAAAATGTAAATAAGTGCACAGTGAGATAAAAAGTAAGGCACCCCAAATCTACTTTATTGCTGCAGGACACCTCTGAGATGGAGATGAACATCTTCATTTTACAGATGGGGAATATAGAGAACTATCAGAGAAAGTGCATCTTATCAAGGTCCCACCCATTGTGAAGTTCGATCCTCTGTGCCTCACGGACCCTCCAGGTGTCCCTTGAGGGCTTCCTAACTGTGCTATTATAAGACAGAAGATCCACATGGTGTAATTGATGGGAAAGGAACAGGATCCTCTTTATAAGCCAGAGCCTGGAATTGCATCATTATTAATTATTCTTCGGGGATATGATAAGATTTTCTATATTACTTTTTTCTCAAATTTCTGATTGTTAGAACAGTCCCTAAAAAAGTAAGAGCTTAAATAATCAGTTAGCACCTTGGTAGGAATCCTAACAAAATAAGGGCAGAATAGCCCTGAAACCACTGATCAAAGAGATAGGATGAACTCACAGAAAAGGAAAATGATTTTACTTCTTACAATCAGAGCAAAGTCAAATGGCTAGAGCCAGTGGGTTTGCTATCACAGGCTGAGCCAATGGCCTCACTTGTCAAGGATGCTGTGGAGATCTTTTGAGAAGCAGCTAAGGGTTGGCCTACAGTGACTCTCTAGTTCCTCTCTAGCTCCCAGGTTTCCTTAGTCATTGAAAACAGAATGAACAAGGTAGATGTTTAAAGAGTTGAGGGGGGGCTTGAGACAAGAAGTGGGATAATACCAAAGATAAACTCTGCTTACTTTCTATTTTCTTGTAAAGTAAAATCTCCATGAGAACAACTGAATAAAAAGAGAAAAGACCTGTTTGAAACCACCGAGTCCCATCCCATATCCTATCAAGTGGCATCTAGAAGTGAGGGCTGGGATATATCCAGATCCCTAACATGTCGGTGAGACCTCTAAGCCTTGAATACCTTACAGGGGTCCTAGACCATGAAGCTGCTTTCGATTCCCATCATCTCTGTAAGGAGGAGTTAAAATGTAGGGTTTGTTATTTTAACTAGGGTCAGGAAACAGTAGACTTATTCAGAGGGTACTGAAATCTAATGCATTCTTGTTACATGTTACACATTATTATTTGATTTCTCTAACCCTCCCTCCAAAGGGATTGCTATTTTTGTGTTTTAGAATCTATGCAGATATGCTTAGTGCTCAGTTAAACACACCCACACACACACACACACACACACACACATTAATTAAGGTGAGCACATATGCATTTATTTATTTTAAATACCAAAGGGCCAAACCCTGATGGATAGAGAAGCTCATCACCTTTAATCCAAGAAACTCCTAGGAACTACTGAATGAAACTGCTGGTGTAGAGCCCAGCATAAACGAGCTATAGGTCAGAACTTCCCAGCAAGTGTGTCACAAATGAGTTATAAGCAGGTGGAAACCGGTTTGGAATTTGGGAAACCTTCTTTAAAAAATGCATAAAAAACTATAGATTCAAAACTAAGGTTCAGGACCTTGGATGGAGCCCATGACAATGAGGGTTCCTGAAGGGTACCTTATGAAGCATCCCCATGAAGACATCTCTAGGTGATCGTTACGCTGAGGATCTGACCCACCAATCTCTCAAAGTGTCCCGGCAGATGTGAGGCGGGTGGTGCCCACAGAAACTTGCATCCCCCCGGCCATGGCTCTGTCCCCCCATTTGACTAACACATTGTTATAGTCACTGGGAACGACAATGAGAAAAAGTTGGGAAAGCTCTCCTCTGGGTAACTTGAAGACCATTTCACTTTCTGTGACTAAATATTTTCTCTTTGACTACTTGAAGTGAGAACCGGAAGGGATGAAGAGCACGCCTCGTGTTTTCTACCTCTCCAAGGACTGCTCTATCACGTACCCAATCTGCACCTCAAAACAACTCTGTAAGGCAAAACGGTTTTCTTGCCCTGGGTTGATGAGAGTGAACTGAGCGATTATTTTTATCACTTTTAAATGGGTGTCCTCTTCACGTGCTTCTCTCTCCCTTCCTTCTCTCCCCTGCTCCTTCTCTCCACTTCCACCAGAAAACACCAGATGGGGGTTTCATCATGTCACGGGAGCGTCTTTAATGTGACTGCCTTTCTTGTGTCATGAGGGTAACCACATGCTGACCTATGCAGAAGGAATCCCAATGCCATCTGAGTCAGTCAAAAATGCCATAAAAGCACCAGGCATCTAAAACAAAAGTTACTTAAGATATTTGGTATATACTGTTGCCCTGAAGATGTTGCTTCCTAAATGCTCATATATCAAGAGACCTGCATAGTTACCAAACAAATGCTACAGAGGAATCGTTCCAGTCTACTGAACGACGGTTCCTCTCCCTCAATGAAGGCTACAATGGCTTAGCAAAAGCATGTTGAGTTTTTTTTTTGCAATGAAAAGTCACATATGCCCCATCTGGGCATCAAACACTATGCTGTTATCAGCTTCTTCTGTTCTTTCTAGAAAGATCTATGAGGGAGGTGAGCTGAGGGCAGTAACAATCTGGGTTAGCATGGGGAGCTTTTTGCCCCATTTATTAAAATTAAGTGCTAATTGGTCCCAGAGCTGCAGACAAATCTGAGATACAAAATAGCATGCATCATGGGCATTTCTCCTCCTACTAGTCTGAAGTGTCCTCAAAAAGCACGAGTGCTGGCTTGTATTGTAGGGATGATCTTTAGTGAATTATCAAATGAAGGAAGGATGGAAGAAAGGAATGAATGAATGAACAAACAAATGAAGAGGAAATTCCCCATTTTGGGTAGGATTTTGGTTTTAAAACTAGCTCCCAGGAGCGCCCAAGTGGCTCAGCTGGTTAAGTGTCCGACTCTTGGCTTCAGCTCAGGTCATGATCTCAGGGTCCTGGGATCGAGCCCTCCAACAGGCTCCCGACTGAGCAGGGAATCTGCTGAAGATTCTCTCCCCCTCTCCTTCTGCCCCTCCCCCCTGCTCATGCATATGCACACACTCTCTCTAAAATAAATAAATCTTAAAAAAAAAAAAAAAGCTAACCTCTAGCCTACCAGACGCTGTTACTGATCACAATATTATTCACAATCAAATATCATTTAGTTCATATGTACAGACCCCATCCAGCCACCTGGAGGGTAACATCTCTCACCTTTGGCTCCCCTACCAACATCTCAGAAGTTTCACCTACACTATTTCTCTAGTTCCTTTGAGTGTAGATATTTTTATCCTTATTTTTTAGGTAAATAAATAAACTTACACAGGGTGCCCATGGGTGGCTCAGTTGGTTAAGTGTCTGCCTTTGGCTCAGGTCATGATCCCGGGAGCCCCTTGTCAGGCTTTCTGCTCAGCAGGGAGTCTGCTTTTCCCTCTGCCCCTTATCCTACTCATGCTCTCTCTCTCTCAAATAAATAAATAAAATCGTTAAAATAAATAAATAAATAAACTCACTTAATGAGATTAGATTACCTTGCTTTCATGGACTGAATATTTGCATCCCCCAAAATTCATATACTGAAACCCCAACCACCAGTGGGATGGTATAAGGAGGTGGGGCCTTTGGGACGTAACGAGGTCATGACTGTGGAGGCCCCAGGATGAGATTAGTGTCTGTTGGGAAAGGCACTCTTGCTTGCAGTCTTTTGACACCCACTTGGCCACATAAGAATGGGCATTGCACCCATAACACTTCCTTACTTAGACATAGAGAGTCCTCCCAACCTTGCTGGACTGGTCACCTGAACTGGGAATAGCTTTCCCTGTTTCACACTAGATGTGTGTTCCTCTGTTCTGCTTAAGTATGTGTACCATAGGACACCTGATCAACCATATTGCACTGTCTGTCCTCTTCAAGGAAAGAACAAGGTCCTTCTGCTTAAGCATCAGAGGGGTATGTACTGGCCAAATGCCCTGTGTCAGCTGGTGGGAGGGACCCACTGACCGGGGGGACAGACCTTTACCACTGAAGCTGATCTTGCTCTGTCTCTTCTCTATGTAAGTCAAGTGTTATTCTATCCAGTGCTGGCCTGGGTTTGTGGTTTATGTCACCTGGACTATGGGCTTTTTGTTATAGCCACCCAAACTGCCTAAGGCACCTGTAGAAGGATGAAAAGAAAAGCAAGTTGTACTGAGAACGTCATCTTCGATCCATGGGTAGTAGCTTCTTGAAATACAATGCTGAGAAGAGAAGCTGCATCCAAGTTCAGAGGAAAGGTAAGGCCTGTGTGATGAGCAGTGTCCACCATGGACACTGAAGAGGACAATGGTAAGTAGCATGCCACGTTGTGCTGATCCTAAGTGAAAGTTATACCTTACTCACTCTCCTCTTCCACCCATCTAGGTTATTGTGGAAAGGAACCATCACTTCTCTTCAATCTTCCCAAACCGAACTTGAGCACACCTTAGATGCTCAATGTGGATTCATTCGTTAAATTGAATTGGGGAAAAATGGCTTTCCCTCTGGGCCAGATGGCAAAGAAGGTGATGCGATGATGGTAACAAGAGCAAGAACAACAAAAAACCACAAATGTTTTGGATTTTATGGCCGAGGTTTGAATCCAAGACCTATGAATTCTCCATGATGGACAACTTGCCTTCCCCAGGGGAATCAAAGGAGTTTAATAAAGTAGCTTTTCTTTCCCGTGGAATGAGCTCCCCCCCATCCCACGTACTTTTAGTTGAAAATCAAATCTGAATGCTGTGTCTTCTCATGCATCTTCAAGATTTATTCATGAGTCACAGCTGAATGCTCTGTGTGTTATATTTACGTGAACAAACACACATTAAAAAAAAAAAAGAATCAGTTCCATTATCTAGATAGATGTGTGTTTGTCAGCCTCTGAGAGAATATCCATCCTGGATGGTATAAGCATTCAGCCACTCTTTTAAAAACATCAGTCAGGCATTGTAAGACATATAACTACAGCATAAGCAATGACCTTTAGACGTGTCTCCCCTCCTATTAGCTATACCCTGTGAAACAGAAACAAGCTGATATTGAAAATCTGTGTAATATCAGTTTAGAAGCTATTTATTTCAAATGCATTCTGCCTGGTGCACCAACCATAATTTTATTAACAGTGGCAATGTATTGAGAGATTATTCAAAGGAATTCAAACAGGTGTTCATTCATCCCCCCTCCACTATCCTCAGTGTGCCCATGTAGCTGTGTGTACACACAACACACACACCACACACACACCCCTTTTCAAAAAAGACTCACAGGGCCCTATTGCTGCTGTTGTTGTTTTCCCCTCCTAACAAAGGATCC
Source organism: Martes martes (assembly GCF_963455335.1). Classification (NCBI taxonomy): domain Eukaryota; kingdom Metazoa; phylum Chordata; class Mammalia; order Carnivora; family Mustelidae; genus Martes; species Martes martes. The sequence goes on along the minus strand of NC_137905.1, from coordinate 30,922,032 downwards.
TATGGTCATTTAGAATCTTTGTAACGTTTTTTCAATTAAATTTCTAAAGCCTTATCAGGTGTACAGCGTCTTCAAGGGACACAGCTGTCACAGGAAATATACGAGCCTTGTAATCTTTCAAATGACTCAGCCACAGTGATGAATTTACCCCTCTATTATCTAAAGGACAAATGGCACTTAGAACAACAATAACAGGGACACCTGGGTGGCTCGGTGGGCGAAGCCTCTGCCTTCGGCTCAGGTCATGATCTCAGGGTCCTGGGATCGAGCCCCGCATCAGGCTCTCTGCTCAGCAGGGAGCCTGCTTCCTCCTCTCTCTGCCTCTCTGCCTACTTGTGATTTCTGTCTGCCAAATAAATAAATAAAATCTTAAAAAAAAGAACAATAATAACAACAAAGAGCTTTACTTGGGGCAGATACTTTCCCCAGGATTTTTCTTTAGATGTAAGTCACATGACTCCAGTCAAACTTATTTCTGGCTGCTGCCCCTGTCAACATGGGATGACTCCCAGTGTTAAAAAAAAGCTGGTCTTTTCATATCATTCACCTTAAAAAACAAAACAAAACAAAACAAAACAAAAAAAACCCTATTGACCACAAGAGTACTCTCAGCCTTCTCCACAACAGAAATTGTGGCACAATTTTCCCACTAACTGCCTGAACACTTTACAGTGCATGTGTGTGAGTTGCCATTGATCTTCCCCAGCCCAGAAATGTAAGTCAACATGTACTGTTTTCCAAACCAAGCATAAACCTACAAAACTGATCTCGTTTCATTAACAATTAGTTTCCTATTGCTGCTGTAACAAATTACTCTAAGCTTGGTGGTTTGAAAAAAACAACATGCACGCAAATTTATTGTCCTATATTTCTGGAGGTCGGAAGTCTGAAATGAGTGTTCCAGGGATAAAACCAAGGTGCTGACAAGGCTGGTTCCTTTTGGAGGCTCTGGGGGGAGAATCCAACCTCTGGCCTTTTCCAGTTCCCAGTGGATAACTGTATTCCTTGGTCTGTGGTCCCTTCCTCTCCTTCTTGCAAGCACATCACTCCAGTCTGTTTCTGTCACCACATTGCCTCCTCTTCTGAAGCTGAATCTCCCTCCCCCTCTTCCTCGCATTCAGAACACACCCAAATAATCCAGGATACTCCACCCCCCCCATCTTAAGATCCTCAACTGAATCAAGGGACCTGCAAAATCTCTTTGCTATATAAATTACAGGTTCCAGGGAGTAAGACCTAAATATCTCAGGGAGACATTATTCTACCAGCCATATGCACTAATTGTTTGCCAAAATAAAAAGGAAAGGGAATTGATTTCTCTTTTAAAATGGGACATTATTCATTGAATCTTGGACTAGTACATCAAAAACTTGGGGAGGCTGGGTGGCTCAGTGGGTTAAGCCTCTGCCTTAGGCTCAGGTCATGATCCCAGTGTCCTGGAATCGAGTCCTGCAGTGGGCTCTCTGCTCAGCAGGGAGCCTGCTTCCCCCTCTCTCTCTGCCTGCCTCTCTGCCTACTTGTGATCTCTCTCTGTGTGTCAAATAAATAAATAAAATCTTTAAAAAAAAAAAAACCTAAAAAAAAAACCTAATGATGTACTGTATGGTGACTATCATAACACAATAAAAAATATAATATAAAGAAATTTAAAAATTAAAAAATAAAAAATGGGACATTGCTCAGAAACAGAGTATACAGAATAGAATTATTTCCAAAGAATATAAATCTAACCTGTGACATCAAGCTCCATCCTTAGCATAATATTGTAAGCAGTTTCTTGAAATAAAGATTACTGTTACACCATTAAGAATATGGAAGCAAAGCCTATGGACCGACAGGGCTTTCAGTTGCAAAAAAAAAACCCAAAAACCCAACTTGAGCTAACTTCAGCTAAGGAGAAAATAAATTGGTTAAAGGATTGCTAAATCCTAGATAGCTCAGCTCTGTCTTTGGGAAGAAACCAAGAGAAGTTGGACATAAAGAAACATGACTTAGGTTACACCATAGGAACAGTGGGAGGTGTACATTTCTGGACTTTTGCTAAAGGTACTGGATTGAGGTCCTAAGCCTAGGGTTTCATCCAGCAACATGCCTTCTTAGTAAATGGGGACAAGTTACTTAAAATCCCAGCCTCAGTTTCCCCATATGTAAAGTGAATAACATAAGAGTACTCTATACACCGTTACTATGAGGATCAAATGAGATATTACATGTAAATTACTTATAACAAATAGCACCTGCCCAACACAGGTGAAAATAACCTGAAGAAATCATCAACTCATTCCTACAGACCAACTCATGAATAATTTCTCAGCTGTCCCTGAGTTTTTCCCTCACTTTCCCAAGTTTCAAACTTCTGAGTGGGGTCACTTGAATCCATTGTTCCCCACCTCTCAGAAAACGGAAACAAGAAAAATGTTGCCCTTCATTTCCATAGGGAAAGCAGAGCCCTATCTCATCCAATGAGCAGTACCCCTCTAAGTAAGATGATTAGGGCACTGAGTTGAAGATAAAGGAAAGACAAATGGCCCCACAGGTGATGTTGACAGGTATGAGGCAAAATCCAATTTAGAATAGCAGAAGCCAATTAAAAGTATCATGGGGCCAAGAGCCACATTGAGAGGAACTATTCACTGACCAACAGACCATTCCCCCTACATTTCCCGGTTACCTCAGTGACCTCAGCTCATTTTCTTAATCCTGATTTACTTGGTTTCCCCTTAGTAGAAGTTCAATTCTTATTTTTTGGTATACATTTTCAAAGATTTAAAACATTAAAATGTACCAATATAATTTATGAAAGTCTATTGTATGTGTTCATTGGATATTTTTAATTTGTATAAATATTATTAAAATGGATCCATTTCAAATTTGGAGATGGGGCACATGTTGGAGGTTGGAAGATAGGTTTTTGATAATGATCAAAGGAAATTTTAATTCATCTGAAATGATTTTATTATATTAAAACATTTAAATTCAACCTAAAGCAAATATTGAAAAAATTTAATAGCAGTTAATTCTGGGCAAAAAAAAGTACATGTTAATGACATCTTTCTAGTTTCTTAATTTTTTAATTTCTCAAAAATAGTCATACCAAGTTATAGCATAACAAAATGGAAAACAGCCACAAAACATGTTCTAAAAGCCCGAATATTTAGTAATATGTGCAAACCTATAAAGTGGAGAGGAGAGAGAATTCTTTCCAGTTGCATGAAATGGAATTTAATAAAGAGTGCATTAAATTCATTGTATTTGGTCCAATGAAAACAGAAAAGTCATATGACTATGAAAAAGACCACACAGCATGTAAGAAGGAAAGGTCTGAATAATAACCCCTCCAGTTTGGCGTTGCAACAGCTCTTTGTTCTACTCTAACACAAAGGCCAAGGGCTCTAGGGAAAAGTGGACTTTTCCTAATGTGTTGAAGTGGAAAACTGCTGTCCATGAACACAATAGGTCAACAGGCCTTGGGCAATGAAAGTCTTCCTGACAAAGGTGAACCAGGTAGAGGAGCAAAGCAAGAAAGGCCATAATTCATTAAACACTCTACTACAAAGATCTTTAAAGCCAGAAGTACTCTCTGGGCACCTAGGTGGCTCAGTTTAAGCATCTACTTTCAGCTCAGGTCATGATCTCCGGGTCCTGGGATTGAACCCCACACTGGGCTCCCTGCTCAGTGGAGAGTCTGCTTCTCCCTCTCCCTCTGTCCCTTCCCACTGCTTGTTTTCTAATAAATAAATAAAATCTAAAGCAAAACAAAACAAAACAAAAAACAAACCTAGAAGAACTCTCAAAGGGGATAATCTTCCCTGAGTACAGATGAAAAAACTAAGGCCCAAAAGGAGGTGACCAGCATTACATAACCAGCCACAGCAACAAAGAACTGGAACCTGGATCTTATGCCCCCTTGGACCAATGAATATTAACTCCTTTGATATACATCATACAAGGGGCTCTGGCATCTGGCCCCCACCCACCTTCCAATGCCAATCTCCTACCATGATCCCATATTCTAGTTTGGGGTCCCTAACAGAGTGACAATTCTCATTTCTCTCTACCTTTGCACAGATGTTCCTAGTGCTTTCTAAAGTAGATCTCTTCTCATCTTTCAAATCTGAGCCCCTTCCTTTGATCCCCCAAAGACCCAACTTAAGCTGGGTTCCCTCCTCTGTATTCCCATGACATCCACTACCTCTCCTTGTCACAGCACTTAGCATTTGCTATGTTCCCTCCCCACAAGACTGTGACCATTTGAGAAAAAAAGAGAACACACTCTGCACTCCTGTTAAATTCAGGGGTTTATTGCCAAGGTCCCTTTGCATTGATTCTAGCGACCTTCCTGGAGTGAGAGAATGGAAAAGGTGTAACTGCGGTGAGGAACATGGGCAATATCAGCTCTAACATTCTGTTGCTATGAACTCCACCCTCCTTTCTAGCTCTGATGAAGAAGGTACCTCTTCCACTTTGAAGTCTTTTCCTCATTAACTCAGTTTGCAACACTTGATTGGAAACTAAGCATCCCAACAAGATGGCTGCCACTTCCTTTTCACATGGATGGCTCTTCAACTAGACTACCAACGGCCTGAAGGCAGGAACTGTGTCACTGCCCCTGCCTTTCAGGTCTTTGATACAAAAGTATGCAATGAACACTTGTAGATGATAATCCTGTTACTAAAACAATGTTCCATAATGCCTCCGCTATTATTAATGCCAGTTTCAAAGATGGCAGAGGAATGAAAAGTGTGTTCATGTGTCCATAAGCTTAGGAATCAGTTGACCTAATCAAAGTGAAATGAATCCCTGCTAGAAGCCAAATGGGGCACCAGCCTGGAGGGCACTGGAGATGATCCTAGAGAGGTCCTGGGCAGGAAGTTGGATAGAGCAGAGGAAGGAAACAAAGGAAGATGTCTTGTTTATCGTGAATTTGTAAATTTCACTTGTATGATGATTTCTCAGGGGCTATAGATCTGTGGCATTTGCTGTTCGCTCTGGTTGGGTCACTGCTGACAATCAATCGTTTAGCTGCATATCCACGTTGTCTTGCCTCTTGGCCAGTAACAGGATAGCACAAAAGAAGCCATAAGCCAAGAAAGGTCATAGGCTCTTGCTCTCCTGGTGCCCTGTTTAAGTTGCCCTGGTATCAGAGGGACCATGCTGCCTGGGCTGCCTATCATTGTCAATGTTCAACACTGTTGACCTTCCTCAAAAGGGAGAAGGGAAAAGGCGTAACCATAGATGCATAAAATGATTCCATGGATCAAGAAAGTAGGGGAAAACTGGCATAGTTAAATAAGTCTGTTTGCTGCAGGACTTTGCAGAGCCATTGGTATGCAGATAACGCTTCCAAAGAGGGTCTATAATTTGTAGAGCTTCCCACACTTAAACTGATCCCACAACAGTTTTTTATTAGATTATTCTGTAGGAGTGGTGTTCTATGAAACACACTTTGAGGAATGCTGTGTTAAGTCAAATAAAAACGTATTAACATATTACAAGCTTATCAGGTTAAGCAAAGTTAGCAGAACATTGAGGGAGAGGAGAGGAGCTCTCATCCACCACTAAAGAGGTTTCGTTTTGTTGTTTTGCTTTGCTTTGCCTTGAACACACTTCTATTGCATGATCTGCCAGCTGGAAAATACTGGTGTAGACAAGGAAGACTCATTCCCCATGGAGACTTTATCTTCTAACATCTCTGTTGATTTCTGGCTCCAACATTTCCCCCTTGCAAGGATCCACATCTTTAGTCTAATGGAGTTTAATTTGATTGCTAGCCAATTTAGGATTCTGGGGTTCTGCAAGAGATCTGATCTTGAAACCAACTAAGCCCTCAGTATGTGTTGTTATCAGTGACTAAATGATTGGATGAATGGTGGAATAGCTTTCCATATGTACGTCCTGATTAGGTTGTTTTTTTGTTTTTTTGGTTTTTTTTTTCATGATAACCCTGTTCCTTGGATCCACCAGGCCCTTCCTCCTCCCCATTAAAAAAAAAAAAAAAAAAAACACTTGTTTTCTTACACCAATAGCATATTAAGGAATGATATTGAGAAGGAAAACAAAAAAGATTCAGAAAACTGAGCTTTGATCATTGATTTTGCCCCTGAAAACTCAACTGTACCTAGTCAACTAAACTCAATGCTCAGATCTTTAGTCCAAGTCTTCCCAAGGTCAGCAGCACTGCTGTGGGGCACCCAGGGCTGAACTGCTCCAATGTGCTGCAAGTGAGGAGGTCTCGAGCAATACCTGTGGTGGCAGGTGCCTGGAAACCACCCTGGTGCTCCCCCAAACCAATGACGTATGGTGAAAAGAAACAGTCTTTTATGTATTTATATATAAACTTATATTAAACAGAGTTAAGTGGAAATATTCAGTTTTGAAATAAATCGCAAAGTGCAAAACTTTCCTTATTATTAAGTAATACAACCTGAAAATGTAACTAATACATAGTCTTGGAGCTTGGAATTTCATAGGAACCTGTACTATCCATTACCTGCTCGTAGTTCGTGTTTACTGGGGACAAGTGTGTTCACACCTTGGGAGGTTTAGTCCCTTTCATAGAGTTATTTGAATTTTTTTAAACCATACTTACTATGGAAATTTCTAGATAAAGCTTAGAGTGATTTTCCTATCTGATTAAGGAATAATATACAAACACTATAGAGGGGCTGGCTGCAAATCTTGCATAATGGCAAAAACAAACAGCGTTCTGAAGGAGCGGAGATAAAGAAAAAATGGAAAACAGACTTCAAAACGTGTCACAGGGAATAAATCCCTCCCAAGAAATATGTTCTCTTCTAAACTTCATATTTATAACTTTGGAAACACATTTTATTTCAAGCAGAAGCAATATAGCAAATGCATTTTCCAAGGAAACACATAAACTTATACACACCAACTTTTAAACTTTATGGGAGCAGTTCTGGAAGCCTGGTATAAAGATCGTATCTGGCAAAATAAAGGCGTGGGGTGGTATTAATTGGCCCCGATGGGTCTTCCTTCTGGGGAAACAAGAAACTGAAAACTAAGTTGAGAGTCTTCTCCAGGCTCATTATATGATTTCTGATGCTGAGTTTTAGTGGCCCATAACTATCATTCTTATGTCTTTATAAAATGTTTAGTAACTTCTTTCTGTTACCAAGCAAGGCCATGTATATCTGCCTTAGTCTCACACTCAAGACCCTCCAGAATTCAGTATTACCCCCACAAGCCCTTCACCATCCCCTCCTCCTGCAGTCTCAAACCTTCCTTTAAGAGGTCTACTCATTATTTCCAGTCATAGGCCAGCGTGCTGCAATCAGCTATCTCAGTTAATATTCCTCAAGTACAAGGCCCAGAAAGCCCAATCCAGAGAGAGTCATTTATTGTATCATGTAACCAAGATGTTCAGAGTTGGAGCAGGCTTCGATTGATCTGGAGAGGTCTTCCATTGTTTTCCTCAGATTCCCTTGAATATGCCCTACTGTGTGCTGGATCATTCTCAAAATAGCTCCTCTCATGCAGCTGTTCTGGGCCTCACATCTGCACACCATAATGACAGGAACAGAAGAGACTAAATTAGTCAGCAAGGCCTGGGGATGAAGTGTTAGGAGGGATGGAACGATGACTGACTTGGGCTATGGGACCCACTCCTAGAAGTAAAAGCAGAGTAAACTTCCCAGAGCCTTTGGGTCATAAACAAATCCAGGGTCTGGTGAGAGGTTGGAAGAGGCAAATACCAGAGCCTACCATTTTTCCCTCCACTTTGTACCTTCCCTTCACTCCTTTTGTCAGTCAAACTTCCAAGCATCCATCCTTTGAGGTTCAACTCATATCCAACCTCTCCACAAAGCCTCCCCGCAAGCCACTAGCTCTTTCTTCCATCTACCTCTGTAAGACCAACCCAGAGTAGTAGTTAATATGTATACTTAACTGAGTTTCTGTTATTTATGGATAAAACGTTTTATTCTCTTAAGTTTTCAAGACACTTGGAAGACATGAGTGTTGCCTTTACTCATACTTCCCATAACTCTGAATATAATACTGGGAACAGGGTAGACACACAAAAAGTATGAGTTAACAAAGAAATAGACATGCCAGTCATAAATGTCAACTTGGATGACATTGCTACACTGTTCAAAGTTCTATGGCTTCCCATCCCCTATAGGGTGAACTCAAGGATCTACAGCATAGCAAATTTGGCAAGATGGTCTTTTTCAATCTATAAATCCATTTTTTTCCTGTGGATGTTTCAGGCTCTACCTTCACCCATCCCTTTAAGTCAGCTAGGCCATTTCCATTCACATGGCCTCAGGAGACGGAACTGAAATCAGGAAGAAAACATGGGCAGGAAAGGCAGTATTCCTTTTTGTTTGTTTGTTTTCCAAAGGTGCAGTCTTTAGACAACCTGAGAAGGTATCAGATGGCATGGAAAATTATTTGGGAAAAACTCCGTGAGAGAGATCAAGGCCTTGTTCGTTATCTCCAACAACAGTCAAAGACAAAGCTTAGAAAGAGAGGGGAGGTCAGTTGGAGTCCAGAGAAAGAGAGTTAGCACATAAGGGCCACAGGTGCATAGAACATTCCAGGGGGGAACCCTACCAGGAACGTTCACTGTGGGAGCTGAGTGGGCAGTCCACGGTTTCCCAGTTTCAGCCCACTGAGTGCCCTCCAGAATCACCGTCTCAGAGACTCTGCCCATCTTGCTCACCTCCAGCTTCCACGAAGGACCTCCCTTTGCCAGTACCTGGTTAGATCTGCCTGAGGAATGACTAGACCTGAGACCTGAGATTTTGTTCAGTCCTTTTCTACACAAACACAATTTCACGTGAGCAAGTCATGAACAACTAATAGTATCAAGGGTATGGAAGGTGCAACCTGGGAATCTGAGGGGTATATTACCTATATAAAGTTAAAGCCTTTTCACCCATAACGTTCACCTTGGGAAAGATTAGGATAACCACCAGAACCATGGTTAAAACAAACCAACCAATGAAATTCAATGTTTTGTGGTGGTGGTGTTTGTAAGTCTCATTATGCATGAATCCTGTCTGTTTCATTAACCTCCTTCTCCCACTATCCCTCCCTCCCCAAAGGGTATTCAAAGCTGAGTCAAAGAGCTAGAATATAGGTGGGTCTTTTCATACCAGGAGCCCTTCCCTATTTATCCAATCTTTTTCCTATATTGGTTATACACAGTGTGAATAAGAAAAATGTGGGGCAAACCTTTGATTACAGTAGCTTCCATGTTCATTCATTCTATTTCATTCAATACAGTACTGGGTTTACCCCCTACAAAGTACTTGTCCATTATGGTAAATGCCAGGAATTAAAGAATGAATGAGAGCTGACATTTGCCATCAGGAGATTCAGAGACAACACATACATAAACACACCATTACAGTGAAGTGTATTAAGTGCTGAAATGAAGTTCCTGACCTGATGTTAAGGGGTTACAACAGAGGAAGTCACTACAGGGGCAAAGGGGGTTTGCTCCATGGTAAGGGGTATAAGAAATGCAAAGACGAGACATGTGAAGTTCACCAGCCTACAGAGTGAATCCTGTGGTGCCTCACTGACCCACAGGCAATCTGAGAGATCACAGCCTTCAACCTTCCAGAGATCTGGAACATCTAATTTCACCATCCAGAAATTGAAAGGCCAGGAGCAACTGAACAGGCCAATGCCTTCTCAGTGTCCTGGAAAAATGAAAGAACGAGAGCAAATCCACTGTCCATGTACCTATGAAAAGAAAACCAAGAAAATTTGACTTCTTCATGAAATCTTTTTATTATGCTTAAGAAAAAGATAGTAAGTTAACAGGACCCCCAAACTTCCAATCTCCTCAAGTAACCTCCTCAATCTACCTCCCAATCTCCTCAAGTAACTGGCTGATAGTTTTACTTTTCCAGATTGTACTGAAGGCAGGCTCAACTAGCAGCAGAATGGCCAGGTACCAAGTTGTTCTGACACCAAACAAGATGTCACATATACCATTTAACCACTTTCCATAACGTATATTTAAGGTAAGTTGAACCAAACACCATTTGGTCTTCCTTCCATGTTTCAAAAGATTCCCCAAGACATTTCCCCGGTTGAAGGTAATCATAATTGCCTTCAGTAATTTCCCACCTTCCACCTTCTACTTGGTAAAATTCTGGGGGAAAAGGTGGGGGGTTGGTTTGTTTGTTTCAAGGGCAAGATTTCTCTATGATGATTAAAATAACAGTATCAACCGAGTTAAGAAGTCAAGCAAAGCCCTTCTTTGCAAGAGCTTAGGCAGAATTTAATATGGAAACCCTGGACAAGGGAAATGGCAAAGATGAAGGGGGGAGGGGCATCAGGAAATGGAGAGGGTGGTTCCACGAGCCAGCTCTATGAACTAGGCTATCTGGAAACTGAGGCTGTGGCATGATGTCCCTTATGCCAGAACACAGAGCCAGCAAATGGAGGTGTTGAACGCAGAACCCCGGGCTCTCTGCTTCTCTGCCCTTGGACAGCCTTCCTCTGCTTCACCTTACACTACTTCTCTGTATCTGGGCAGAGACCAGAAATCTTAGAAACAAAGGACCCTTTTTGAAGCAGAATGAAAAGCCACAGTTGTGAGCTGCATTTTTCTGATTCCTTTTAAGACCATCCTGTTTTTTGCATCCCTGTGTTTTGCCCTCTGGTAGGCTGGGGGTTGATAGAGAGATCTGCGAGTGAAGATGGCGATTTGCAAACCATCCTACTGGGTGTCTAATAAAATGCAAATCGAGACGTGGGGAGAAGAGAAGTTCTCTGCCCTTCTCTTTACAAATAAAGTGTTACGTGCCACTTGCGGGGATCAGGAGCGCCATGCTGAGGCTGCATCTGCTCTTTCTGACAGCTCCCCAAAGAGCCCTGCTTCTTCTTTTTTGCAAGCCAGCAAGCTGTTCTTGGAGAGTACAAAAAGAAACCTGCTGCAGGAAAAAAAAAAAAAAAAAGTTTATCTGACAAGCAAGAAGAAATTCAAAATCTCCTGAAAAAAATCAAAAGCTAAAATCTACGAGAGCAAAAGCCAAGCTCACGCTCTCGCTAAAGGAAGGCCTTTTCAGTTAGGAGTAGGAAGGACGGCATGCTCACTGACCACACGGTCCGACGGTGTGAAAGCATGAGGAGTGACCGGGCTGGAGATGATGGGGGACCTGGAGAAGGGGAGCCACTGCCCAGCATTAACTGATGATGTCTTGAGGAAGCACCATCCCAGTGAGGCGAAGATTACCATTTTTAAAGAGACACTAGAAGTTATAGATTTCCTGTACAATCGCCCACTTTTCAAGTTTTCCCAATTAGTATTATTTTGCCAGGCAAACTGAATGGGGTTCAAAGTTCCCCTTTCAACTGCCAGGATGGAGGCGTGCTGGGACCACCTTAAATATCTAAGCGTGGTCTGCAAAAGGGGACGTCCTCAAGAAGGAAGAGAAAGCCCCAAGGAGGAGCATGAGGACACCCGGGGCTGTAGAACTGTAGGGTCCTGGGCTGTGAAATCCTTGCATGTGGGGGGTTAATTACAGCAGAGCTAACCTGTGTTCATTGAGAGTTTACCACGTGCCAGGCCCAGAGCCGAGCTCTTCAAAGGTGTCCTCACATCCTGTCCTATCTACTACCTTAAGAAACAGGTACTGTTCTGATCACCAATTTACAGATGAGAAAACAAGGAGCCAAATGACAGCTAGTAAATGGAAAAGAAAGGGCCGGGGCATCCCTCCCAATGGCATCTAATGGAAACATGTCAAGAGTCCCAAAAATGTCAATTTGTAAATGATGAATAAATCCTAGGCGGGAGGGACCTGCTGTTTATAAATTGCTTGCATAAGAGATATTCTGCCCATCATGTTACTAATATTGATGTTTAGATAATGTTAGTATACTGTTTCCTCTTTCGTGAATTCCGAGGGGCACGTCTTTGTAAAATCAAAGCTAAATTTGATGGCAACTGGGTACCTCTCTTTCATTAAAATCAGATTAAAATTTTAAATTTTAATAAACTAAATAATAACATTATAACATAACATATAACATAATATTAACAAAATAAATAACACCATGCTTTCTATCCCCTTGAAGCAAAACTGAGTCTTCTCCTGAAAATTATTTTCTAAATTCCTATGGCATGTCTTGTCTATGCCACAGACGTTGACAGTTAAATTCCTTTCTTCTGTTCAACTCACTTCCCCCGACTGGTCTATAATCTTTTTGAAACATAACCAGGAGTCTTGGAAGAAAGAGCCAAGATATCTGGACTTCAAGAGACAGAGCATGCTTACTGAGGAGACTTGGTAAGGAAGGCTTGAGGGGGGCACCTGGGTGGCTCAGTGGTTTAAAGCCTCTGCCTTCCGCTCAGGTCATGGTCCCAGGGTCCTGGGATCGAGCCCTGCATCAGGCTCTCTGCTCAGCAGGGAGCCTGCTTCCTCCTCTCTCTCTGCCTGTCTCTCTGCCTCCTTGTGATCTCTCTCTCTGTCAAATAAATAAATAATCTTAAAAAAAAAAAAAAGGAAGGCTTGAGGGTCAGAGGAAAAGCACAGATAGATATTTTCAAATGCTTACCGGTAGCAATTAAATGAGAAACAAGAAAGTGATACATGACTTATTCGGAGGAGCACTACTGCCAGTAGGCAAAAGTCATTAGAAGACAGTCTTCCGTTCAACACATTACCGACTTGAGAGAAGCCATGCTTATAAAAAATGTAACTGGATGAGGCTAGACACCATCTCTGTTGCTAGAAGTTTCCAACTAAGACCTGGAGTGCCTGTGGAATAGGAGGTTCCAGTTCTGTGGGAAGTTAAACAAGAAGGCCACAGGCATTTCAAAATGTTTATTATCTATTTCAGAAAACTGTGATTTTTTTTATTATGCAATGTGACTGTACAATAATTGTTTAAAGAAAGATCATACAGGGATATAGAATATATGCATGGTTTAAAGAAAGATAAAAAAAAAATGATCTAGGCGCCAACTACCAACTACGAAATAAAATGTTACCAGTGCCTTAGAAGCCTCTTCTGTGTTCTTTTTTTTATCATATCCCCTTACTCTCTCACAAAGGCAACCAATATCCTGAATTTTGCCTTCATCCTTTGCTCTTCCTATAGTTTTTCCACATATGTGTTTACTCCTAAATACATATTGTTTAATTGTGCCTCATTTGGAACATTCTATAAATGAACTTCATGAAAACAGCATGTCTTCTTCTGTCTTGCTTTTTCCACCAAACATATGATATTGTAGATATCTACTATGTTGAAGTATCTGGAGTTCGTTTATTTTCATTAAATGACTAGCAGAATTTGTCCTTACTTTCTACTGTTGATGAACATATGTTGCATTCCTGTTTTTTTGATCCTATGGATTATGCTGCTCTGAATATTCTTGATGGGCACACATGCAATAATTTCTCTAGGATTCATCCTTAGGAGGATATAAATGGCTGGTTTATTAGGGGGAAATGTGGGTTCAACTTTACTACATGTGGTAGGATGCTTCTAAAAGGTGACCTTGGAATATGCAATATGTTCTTAGATTTAACATGAAAAGCACAAGCTAAAAAGTAAAAATAGATAAATTGGATGTCATCAAGATTAAAAACTTTTGTGCATCAAAGGACAGCATCAATGAAGTGAAAAGACAATGTGGATTGTAGAGAATGGGAGAAAACACTTACAAATAATATATCTGACAAGGAATTTATATGCATAATATATAAAGAACTATTAGAACTCAATAATTAAAAGACAAATAATTAAATTAAAAATGGGCAAAGAAGGGGCCCCTGGGTGACACAGCCAGTTAAGTGTCCAATTTTGGCTCAGGTCATGATCTCAGGGTCATATGATCGAGCTCTGCATTGGGCTCCGTGCTCAGCTCCCAAGTCTGCTTGTCCCTCTCCCTGCTCCTACCCTCACACTCTCTCTCTTTCAAATAAATAAGAAAAATATCTTTATTTTAAAAAAAAATGGGCGGGTGCCTTTGTGGCTCAGTTGGCTATGCATCTGCCTTCAGCTCAGGTCATGATCCCTGGGGTCCTTGTATAGAGCACTGTAACAGGCTCCGTGCTTGGTGGGTGGCTTCTCCCTCTGCCCCTTCCCCCATTATGCTCTCTCTCTTGCTCTCTCTCTCTCTTTCAAATAAATAAAATATTAAACAAAAATGGTGGGCAAAGGACCTAAAAAGAGAAATCTATTTCTCCAAATAAGATATACAAAAGCGGGGGTGCCTGGCGGACTCAGTCAGTTGAGTGACTGCCTTCAGCTCAGGTCATGATCCCAGGGTCCTGGGAACGAGCCCCACATTGGGCTCCCTGTGCAGTTTCTTCCTTTCCCTCTGCCTGCCCCTCTGCCTACTTGTGCTTTCTCTCTCTATCCCTCTGTCAAATAAATAAATAAAATCTTAAAAAAAAAAGATACACAATAGGAACATGGAAAGATATTCAACATTGTTAGTCATGATGGAAATGCAAATCAAAACCTCTATGAGATACCATTTCATACCCACTAGGATGGCTATCATCAAAAAGACATGCAATAACATAGTAACAGATAATCATAAGTATTGGTAAAGATGTGGGGAAACTGGAACCCTCATATATTGTTGGTGGGAATGTAAAATGATACAGGGGCTATGGAAAATAGGTTTGCATTTCCTTAAAAGTTTAACATAGAGTTACCATATAACCCCAAAATCCCATTCCTTAGTAGGTATATAGAGAGAGATATCTCTCTCTCTCTCTCTCTCTCTATATATATATATATATGTACCTATATATACACACACACACATATATATATATAAAACTATGTTCACACAGAAACTTGTATACATATGTGTATGATAGTATTATTTATAACAGCAAAAACCAGAAACAGTCTAAGTATCCGATTGACAAATGTATAAACAAACAGGGTATACCCATGCAATGGAATATTAAGCAATAAAAAACATCAAGTACTGATAAATGCTACAATATAGATGAACCCTGAAAATTATCATGCTAAGTGAAATAAGCCAGTCACAAAGACCATAGACTGCGGGACTCCATTTATGGGAAATGTCCAGAACAGGCAGATCCATAGAAACAGAAAGTGTATCAGTGTTGTTGTCTGGGGCTGGGGTGATGAAGGGAAAGAATGAGAGTGACTGCTAATGAAGACGGAATTTCTTTTATTTTTTAAGACTTTATTTTTTTAGAGTAGTTTTAGGTCCACAGCAAAATTAAGAAGATAGAGATTTCCCATAAACTCCCTGCCCCCACCCATGCATAGCTTGCCCCATGATAAGCACCCCCAGCAGAATGGTTTGCTTGTTACAACAGATGAAGCATATCATTAACACCTCCAATCCATAGTTTACGCTAGGGTTCACCCTTGGCATTGTACATTCTATGGATTTGTACAAATGTATGATGACCTATAGCCATCATTATAGAATCATACAGAGTATTTTCACTGTCCTAAAAATGCTATGTTTGTCTATTCATTCCTTCCTCTTTGCCACCCACTCAACCTGTAGAAACCACTGATCTTTTTACTGTCTCTCTAGTTTTGCCTTTTCCAGAATATCATATAGTTGAAACCATATACTGCATAGCCTTTTAAGACTGGCTTCTTGCACAAGTTGTACTTAAATTTCCCCCATGTCTTTTTATGGCTTGATGGCTCCTTACTTTTCAGTGTTGAATAATATTCCATTATCTGGGTGCACCATAGTTCATATATCCTTTCACCTACTAAACGACATCTTTGTTGCTTCCACGTTTGGGCAATTAAATGAATGAAGCTGCTATAAACATCCACGTGCAAGTTTTTGTGTGGATGTATTTTCAACTCCTTTGGGAAGGCACCAAGGAAAAAAATCACTGGACCGTATGGTAAGAATATGTTGAGTTTTATAAGAAATCACCAAAGTAGCCATACATTTTCTTTTCCCACCAACAATCAATGAGAGTTCTCGAGGTTCATATCCTCACCACCATTTGGTGTTGACAGTGTTCTGGATTTTGGCCATTTTAATAGGTATAGTGTTATCTCATCACTGTTTTAATCTGTGCTTCCCTGATGACATATTTGCAGAGGATATTTGCATATTTGCAGAGGCCAGGTGTCTGTTAGATTCTTTGACCTATTTTTAAGTCAAGTTTTTGTTTTCTTACTGTTGAGTTTTAACAGTTCATTGTAAATTCTGATTTTTATGGTTAGCTTTTCTTTTTTTCTTTTTTTTTTTTTGCAAAGATTTTCTCCCAGACTGTGATTTGTCTTCTCATTCTTTTGACATCATCTTTCATAGAGGAGAAGTTAAAATTTTAATTGGTCCTGCTTATCAATTATTACTTTTTGAGATTGTGCCTTTGATATTATATCTAAAGAGTCATCACCAAACCCAAAGTTACCTAGTTTTCTCAAGTGCTGCCTTCTAGTAGTTCTATAGTTTTGCGTTTTTATATCTAGGTCTATGATCCATTCTGAGTTAATATTTGTGAAGGGTGTAAGGTCTGTTGTGCCTAGATTTTTTTTTTTTTTTGCATGTCGATATCCATCTGTTCCCAAACAGTTGGTTGAAAAGACTAATCGTTGCCCTATTGTATTATCTTTGCTCTTTAGTCAAAGATCAGTTGCTGTATTTGTGATGGCGTTCCTTCTCAAGGTAATGAAAATGTTTCAAAATTAGATGATAATGTTGATTGCACAAATGTATGGATATAAAAACCAACGAACTGATACTTTAAATAGAAGAATTTTATGGTATGTGAATTATAACTCAATAAAGCCATTAAGAAAACAACAACAACATGTCTTCTGTCTCGGGTCCCCTTCTAGCCATCTCTCACTTGCTCACTCTGCTGAAACCAGCTATCACGCAAGCTGCATAATGGAGAGACCCAAGTGACAAGGAACTATTAGAGGCTTCAGGCTAGAGGCAGCAAAGAGCGCCCATCGGTGCAATAATACGCAAGGACTGAATCTTGCCAACAACTCCATGAATACGCTTGGAAATGGATCCTTCCTGTAGTCAAGCCTTGTGATCAGACAAGAGCCTAAGCCAACACCTGAATAACAGCTTTACACGAGACCTTGAGATAAAAGACCCAGCAAAGTCCTGCCAGGATTTCTGACCCAGAGAAACTATGGATAATAAGTGTGATTTTAAGCCACTAAGCTTTACACTAATGGGTTACACAACAGTAGAGAATAAACACACTGGGCGACACCAAAGCCATGGCAGTGGTAATAATTCGGACCTCCACCAGCGGTGAATCAAAGTCCTCACTTCCCCCCAATGTCCTCACCGTCACTGAGTTGTTTGACTTCTAAATGTTTACCAATTGGGCAAGTGTGAAACGATATCTCAGTGATATTTTATTTTGCATTTCCTAGCTCACTAATGAGACTGAGCATCTTTTCATGTGTTTATAGGATATTCAAATACAGCTTCTATGAAACATCTGTTTTTGTCTTTTGTGCATTATTCTACCTTTCCTTAGCTTCTTTTTATGATCAGAGCAGTTTTCAAATATATTGTAGATACTAATCCTTTGTCAGTTATATGTGATGCAAATTCTCCCAATCTGTGGCTTGCTTTTCATTCCTTATGGTGTCTTTCAGTGAGAAGAACTGTAAACAAATTTAATATACTCAAATTCATTTATCCTTTTCTTTATGTTTAGCACTTTCTGAGGCTTAAGAAATCCTTTCCTGCCTTGAAATCATAAGAATATCTTCCTACATTTTCTCCTAGATATTTTATAGTTTGGCTTTTCATATTCTAATTTATTTCATCTTTAAGAAAGTTATGGCTACTATCATAGGGGTAGAATTTCTCATCAAAGGCTTTTTCCTCATATTTTTCTGTTTTTCTTCCTAGAACAGTCTTCTTAACTTTGCATCATCACCAGCATTTCTAGCTGTCTCTCCTTCCCTCCACCTTTCTAAACCCTCCCGTTAAACAGCCCAATGACCCATTTAGAAAGGTTGAATAAATAAGTTCTGGTACATCCCTGCAATGGGGATGCGGTGGCTATTAAAGAATGAAAGAGAACTCTATGCCAGAATGGAAAAACGTGTGATAAAAGTTGCCGACGGTACAGCTACAAGTGTGTGACAGTGGCGTGCCCATGAAGAACCATGGAGTCAATGTCAAATTTAGCAGGGACCATCTCAAAGATAGGGCACAAAGGAGATTATAGGCTTTTCCTATCTAAATCTATAACGCCGGATGTTTTTTGTAATGAGCATGTATCACTCTTACAATATGGGGAAAATAAAATATGAGGCAAAAAAGAAAACCTCCTACCCATGATGTATTTGATGAATACTGTTAATGTAGGGACCACATCAGGCATTGGGGGAAACAACAAAGACAAGGTGGTCCCCAGCTTTGCAGAAATCACTTTACCTGACTTGCTTCCAATTCCCCATCCCTTCTGTCGTGCCTGTCCTAACTGTCCCACTGGGTTTCCCCTTCTCTGTGCTCCTAAACAACTTACACCCTTGTCCACTCACTTTAGCTCGTAATGACAGGTTATCTAATGTTAGTCACTGTTTCTTCCTATACAAACCTCATTACCCTGAACAAATGAAGTAAGGCTTCCTTAAGACAAACACCATTTTTCACATGCCAAGCTCTCCCCCAGCCACCATCAAAGAGTAGAGAAAAAGACAGCGGGTACTCGACAGACATTAGTTGAGTGACTTGGACGAGGTAGAAGCTGGAGTAAGCCTATTGGGAAAAATCGAATTTCATATTTTCATTTTAAAAATTGGGAATAATCTTGACTCATATTGCACTCTGAGGGAGAAAAAAATCAATATCCTGCACAAGCAAAATAGGGCAATTGTCATTATGTAACTATTAGAATACTATAGAGGTATCAATCGATTGTCTGCACGCTTGTTATCCACTTTGTGGATTATCTGTGGCCACATTGATATCCTCAACTGGTTGCCCCCTCTCCTGCCTGCAGCCTTCTGTTCGGTTGCAACACTGGTGGATGCCCAGGGAACACAGACTAATTTAAACATCAGCTTGGGGGAAAATGTAATTAGAAAAATAAATCTGCTGCAAAGCTCCCATACAATCTCTATTCAAACCAAGAGATAATAGCATTATCATGCCTTGTTTTAAGAGATCCAAGATCCTGCTTACCACAATAACCATAAATAGTCATAATTTTCTTATAGGAAATATATCTTTGCTGTAAGAATATATCATTTCCCTTATAAGTTGAAACATACCATAACCTAAGCAAACCACATGACTCAACAATCTTAGTCCAATTTCACTTGGTATTTACTCAGGTGAAAGAAAAACACACAAAGACCTGTACACACATGTTGATAATGGTTCTACCCATAATTGCCGCAAACTAAGAACAAATATCCTTCCACTGGTTAAGAGATAAACTGTGGTGTCACTATATTATGGCACAGCCCTCAGCAGCAAGACAGGCAAATTACTGATACCAGCTTCAACACAGATAAAATTCAGATGCATTGCACCAGGGGAAAGAAGCCAGACACGAACACATCTGTATACCCTCTGATCTCATCTGTAGGACACTCTGGAAAAGGCAACATGACAGAGACCAAAAAAAAAAAAAAAAAAGGACACGTGGTGTGCCCGGGGCTTCACATGGAGGAAGGATTAGGCACAAAGAAGCAAAAGGAAGTATTCTGGGGTGATTACACAATTGTAAGCATTTCTCCAAACTCCTAGAACTGTACCCTGGCAAGGAAGAATTTCACTGTAGGTGAATGATACCTCAATATGCCTGAATAAAAACCAGTTCAGCACTCCCTAAATCTCAGTTTTCTCCTTCCTTCCACAGAGCCCCTGGAGTGAGGAGTCTTCCTTCCAGCTGTGTTTGGTCCATGTTCTTGAGAGTCATGGAGGAGTAAACTCCACCACCTCCATTTGCAAATGCTGTTACCATGGTTTTCAAGCTACTCACCAAGCTTCATCATCTAGCGTTTAAGAAGATTCATCTAGCCAGAGCTTCATTTCTAATGCACTTTTATTTTAGTAACTTGAAAAAACTTTCATTCGGAGGTTTTCATTTGCATCAGGCATTGAGTTGGATAAAGCAGCTTAAATTAGCAGAAGAATCACACACCTGTGCCAAATTTTCCTATCAACCACCTCAAAGACTCAGAGGCAGGGAAGAATTCAGATCCCAAAATGATCTTGCATTTCATCCTGCACAGTGGCATGAAGGAAATAAACCATGCTAAAAGAAATTAAATAAAAAATAAAAATAAAATCAAAGAGGTGGCATTTATGGTTCTCCACTTACATCCAATCGGGCAGCAACTCTCAGAACACAAAGCATACTTCAAGTTAGTGATGGACATGGATCAAAACCAATCCTAATTGTCTTCTGTTATGTCCAGCCAATGAAAGGACATGTCCTTTGAAGCATTCAGTAATACGCCCCATGATTTGTGTATCAGAACACTTCACGGATGAAATTTCACCCAATAGTTACAAGCACCAGGGAGGGGCCAGAACCTGTGCTAGACCCAATGTGATACATAAAGATGAAGAAAGCTGTAGGCCCTAACCTTAATGAAACAGAAATTTAGCAGGAGAAACTGGCATGTGTGTTGTCTCTCCCAGTCAATCAATGGGATTCCCCAAATGTGGGGCGACAATCGGGTAGCAGCCGATGAGTGGTGAAAGGGTGCAACCAAGGCAGAACAAAGGAAACAGAAGTTTCTTGAATACACTGCCAAGGAACAGTGCGGGCAGAACAGCAAAGGAGAGACTACCACGAGGTCGTGGGTAGGGGCTGTATTTAGAGCAGGAAGGGGAGGAGTATGGGGATGTATGGGATTTTCCCTTTTTTGTTAACTGTGAGTGGTTGTAAGTAGCCCACTTGTCAGTTAGCGCCTATGGATGTTTTGAGGTGGGTCGCCTGATGTTATCTGTATTCAGCCAGTGGGTTGGGGTCACATCGGACCCTTCTGCCTTGACCAAGTTTACATTTCTCAAGCCTGTTGTCTAAAAGCACCCTCTGCAGCACAGACACAACTGTATGTAACACACCACAAGGTGCGATCAATGTTATAATAATGTGAGGTCACCAAAGACAGATGAATTTTGGTGAAGGAACCAGGAAGGTTTCAAGAAGGAGGTGGTACCTAGTCTAGGTAGGATTTCACAGATGGTTATGGAGACAAGCACTACTCTGGGGATGGGGAACAGTGTGAACAGAAAGGGGTAGTGTGTAACTGGAGAGGGAATGAGTTGGTGGAGATGAAGCTGAAGAGTAGAAGGCAGGGAAGTATCCTGCAGACATGGTAGAGGATATGGATTCTGGGACAAGGGTGTGGACTGAAGAGCAGCAGGCTCGGAGACCAGCTTTATGGGCTGGGCATTAGCCATAGTACCGGAAGGCAGAAGAAAGGAGAGATGAAAAGCCAGTTCTAAGTCTTGGAGGCAGTCCCAGGCCCATTGTCTCAGAGCTGAGACTTGTCTTGCACACAGTGGGTGACCATACAACAGCCATTCTTCTCTTTTCTTTGCTGACACAACCCTGATTTTCTTTGGTCAGTTGCCTGTCAAACTTCAGGAGATGAATGGTCTTAGATAGCCGTCTTCAAAGTGTGGTCCACAGACTCTTGGGGGTCCCTGAGACCCTTTTGGAAGTCTTCAAGGAATAAACTATTTTCATAAGAACACAGAGCCACTGTTTACTTTTGTGCAAAAGTACCCTAGAATGAGTCAAGGCAGGGGCACCAAATTGGATCGGTGGTCATGTGTTGCCAAAAGTAAAGCTGGTTTCACTTGAAAGTGTCCCTGGAGGAGCACTGAAAATTACTAATAAATTATTAACTCTATTACATCTTGGCCTTTGAATATACACGTAAATACACTGTGTGATGGAATGAGAAGAGCACAGGAAGCATTCCGGGCCATGCTGAAGGACTAGGTCTCAAGGAAAGGCAATTTGCTCAACTGCCTGAGTTATAGGCTGAACTAGCCGCATTTTGTCACGGAACATCACTCCTACTTAAAAGAACAACTGGAAAATCATGGTTTTTCAGACTCACGTATATTAGGCAGACACTAGGAACCTTACACTTCAAGTAAAACAACTGATGGCCATTTGCTGCCAATGATAGAATATGAGCTTTCAAGTGAAATTTGGAATTTTGGAAAATTCGTATGGGCCACTGAGTGCTTGATCATATCCAAATATGTAAAGACTTTTGTGATGAAATCAATGGTAATATTGATTTTTTAATTAATTTTTAATTTAAATTTAATTAATTAGCATACAATGTATTATTGGTTTCAGACGTAGAGGTCAGTGATTCATCAGTCTTATATAATACCCAGTGCTCATTACATCACATGCCATCCTTAATATCTACACCCAGTTATCCCATGCCCCAACCTTCCTCCCTCGCAGTAATCCTCAGTTTTTTTTTTTAATTTTATTTATTTATTTGACAGAGAGAGATCACAAGTAGGCAGAGAGGCAGGCAGAGAGAGAAACAGGCAGAGACAGAGAGACAGGCTCCCCGCTGAGCAGAGAGCCTGATGTGGGGCTCGATCCCAGGACCCTGAGACCATGACCCGAGCTGAAGGCAGAGGCTTAACCCACTGAGCCACCCAGGTTCCCCCCTCAGTTTGTTTTTTATGATTAAGGGTCTCTTATGTTTTGTCTCCCTTTCTTGTTTTGTCTTGTTTTATTTTTTCCTCTCTTCACCTAAGATCCTCTGTTTTCTTCCTTAAATTCCACATATCAGCGAGATCATATGATAACTGTCTTCCTCTGATTTACTTATTTTGCTTAGCATAATACCCTCTAGTTCCATCCACATTGTTGCAAATGGCAAGATTTCATTTTTTTTGATGGCTGAGTAGTGTTCCATTGTGTGTGTGTGTGTGTATATTTGTATACACACACACACACCCCACATCTTCTTTACCAATTCATCTGTTGATGGACATCTAGGGTCTTTCCATAGTTTGGTTATTATGGACATTGCTGCAATAAAC
The DNA here is from genome assembly GCF_963455335.1 of Martes martes. Lineage (NCBI taxonomy): Eukaryota > Metazoa > Chordata > Mammalia > Carnivora > Mustelidae > Martes > Martes martes. The sequence continues at coordinate 30,899,039 of NC_137905.1, read as the reverse complement.
ATTGGGGTGCAGATGCCCCTTTGGATCACTACATCTGTATCTTTGGGGTAAATATCCAGAAATGCAATTGCTGGGTCATAGGGTAGCTCTATTTTCAACTTTTTGAGGAGCCTCCATGCTGTTTTCCAGAGTGGTGCACCAGCTTGCATTCCCACCAACAGCGTAAGAGGATTCCCTTTCCTCCACAGCCTTGCCAACATTTGTCATTTCCTGACTTGTTAATTTTAGTCATTCTAACCAGTGTGAGGTGGTGTCTCATTGTGGTTTTGATTTGTATCTCCCCAGTGATAAGTGATGTGGAGCATTTTTTCATCTGTCTGTAGGATCTATGTCTTCTTTGGAGAAATGTCTGTTCATGTCTTCTGCCATTTCTTGACTGGATTATTTATTTTTTGGGTGTCGGGTTTGGTAAGTTTTTTATACATCTTGGGGACTATCCCTTTTTCTGATATGTCATTTGCAAATATCTTCTCCCATTCTGTCAGATGTCTTTTCATTTTGTCGGCTGTTTCCTTTGCTATGCAAAAGCTTTTTATCTTGATGAAGTTCTAATAGTTCATTTTTGCCTTTGAAGATATGTCTAGCAAGAAGTTGCTGTGGCTGAGGTCACAGAGGTTGCTGCATGTGTTCTCTAGGATTTTGATGGATTCTTGTCTCACATTTCAGCCATTTTCAGTCTAATTTTGTGTATAATGTAAGGAAATGATCCAGTTTCATTCTTCTGCATGTGGCTGTCCAATTTTCCCACCACCATTTGTGGAAGAAACTGTCTTTTTTCCATTGGATATTCTTTCCTGCTTTCTGGAAGATTAGTTGACCATTTCTGGGTCCTCTACTAGTTGTCCATTTCTGGGTCCTCTATTCTATTCCACAGATCTATGTGTCTGTATTTGTGCCAGTACTATATTGTCCTGATAATTACAGCTTTGTAATGAGTTTGATGTCCAGAATCGTGATGCCACCAGTTTTGGTTTTCTTTTTGAACACTCCTTTGGCTACTCAGGGTCTTTTCTGGTTCCATACAAACTTCAGGAAACTCTATGAAAAAAATTGATGGTATTTTGACAGGGATTGCTTTGAATGTGTAGATTGCTCTAGGTAGCATAGACATTTTCACAGTATTTGTTCTTTCAGTCCATGAGAATGAAACATTTTTCCATTTCTTTGTGTCTTCCTCAATTTCTTTCATGAGTGTTCTATAGTTTTCTGAGTACAGATGCTTTGTCTCTTTGGATAGGTTTATTCCTAGGTATCTTATGGTTTTGGATGCAACTGTAATTGGAATCGACTCCTTAATTTCTCTTTCTGTCTCGTTGTTAGTGTATAAAAATACAACTGATTTCTGTGCATTGATTTTATAACTTGCCGTTTTGCTGAATTCCTGTATGAGTTCTAGCAATTTGGGGTGGAGTCTTTTAGGTTTTCCACATAGAGTATCATGTCATCTGCAAAGGGAGAGTTTGACATTTGGGGAACCCCACTGATCGATTGGGAGAGACAACACACAAGCCAATTTACCCTGCTAAATTTCAGTTTCGTTAAGGTTAGGGCCTACAGCTTTCTTCATCTTTACATATCACATTGTGTCTAGCACAGGTGCTGGCCCCTTGCTAGTACTTGTAACTATCAGGTGAAGTTTCATCCATGAAGTGTTCTGATACACAGAGCATGGGGCATATTACTGAAGGCCTCAAAGGCTGTGTCCTTTCATTGGCTGGACATAACAGAAAACAATTAGGATTGGTTTTGATCCATGTCCATCACTAACTTGAAGTATGTTTTGTGTTCTGAGAGTTGCTGCCCGATCGGATGTAAGTGGAGAACCATAAGTGCCACCTCTTTGATTTTATTTTAATTTTTTAAATTTCTTTTAACATGGTCTTGTCCTAAGCTGCTTTCAGGATTTTCTCTTTGTCTCTGAGATTTGCAAGTTTCACTATTATATGTCAGGGTGTTGGCCTAGTTTTACTGATTTGGGAGAGGGATTCTCTGTGCCTTCTGGATTTTGATGTCTTTTCCTTCCCCAGATTAGGTAAGTTCTCCGGTATAATTTTCTCCAATATACCTTCTGCCCCTCTCTCTTTCTTCTTCTTCTGGGATCCCAATTATTCTAATATTGTTTCGTTTTATGGTATCATTTATCTCTCAAATTCTCCCCTCATGATCCAGTAGTTGTTTATGTCTCTTTTTGTCAGCTTCTTTATTCTCCATCATTTGTTCTTCCATATCACTAATTCTCTCTTCTGCCTCACTTATCCTAGCAGTAAGAGCCTCCATTTTTTATTGCATCTCATTAATAACCTTTTTGATTTTGACTTGGTTAGATTTAAGTTCTTTTATTTCTCCAGAAAGGGATTCTCTAGTGTCTTATATGCTTTTTTGAACCCCAGTTAATATCTTTATAATCGTTATTCTGAAGTCAAGTTCCGTCACCTTACTTATGTCCATACTAATAGGTCTCCAGCAGTCAGGACTGCCTCTTCTTCTCCTTTTTGAGGTGAGTTTTTCCTTCTTGTCATTCCATCCGGAGAAGAACAGATTAACAAGAGAACAAAATACTAAAATGGCTACAACAACCCCAGAGAAATACACACTAAACAAATCAGAAGTGACTTGAAATGAAAACAATAAAAATAAATTACAAAAAAAGAAAAAAGAGAATATAATCAGACAGGTGAACAGAATAGAGCAATACACTGGATCCTGCATGTGTTTTGGTATATTTGTTAGAAAACTAGATCCCAAAATTGTAAAGAAAGAAAAATGAAAATTAAAAGAAAAAACAACAACAACAGAAAGGAAGGGATATAGACAGTTGAACAGAACAGAGCAATATACAATATCCTAAGTGTATTTTGGTTTGTTAGAAGAAACTACATTTCAAAATTGGAAAGAAAAACTTAAATATATACAAAAATAAAATTAACTACATTGAAAGGATAGAATGTAACTATAAAGATGAGAATTTTAAAAGACTTTAACAAAACAAAACAAATTAAAAAAAAAAAGGAAGAAGGAAAAAAAAGAGAATATGATCAGACAGGTGAATTGAACAGAGCCATACACTAGATTTGGGGTATATTTGGTCTATTAAAAATCACTGTATCCCAAAATAGTAAGGAAAGAAAAACTTACATATGTACAAAAAAAAAATTAAATACAATGAAGAGATAGAATGTAACTGTAAAAATGAAAACTAAAAAATGATTTTTTTAAAAAGTTGATAAAATAAGAAATTGGTTGAAAAAGGAAAGGGAGAAAAGTTTAAAAAAATTAACGTTGAAAGACTAAAGATTTATGGGGGAAAAGCCATGAAGTCTATGTGGTGTATTCCTCTAGTACTGTAGTTTTGCAGTTCTCATTGAATGGTAAACTTGGTCTTGGCAGGATGTTCTTGCTGATATTCTGGGGGAAGAGCCTGTTGCTTTTATTTGTTTTGATCCTCAAGTGTATCTGCCCAGGGCAGAATTGCACTGCCCTTGCCAGGGGACCAGGCTAAGTAAGCTGCTCCTTTGCTCTATGTGGCTCTCGTTCCATGAAGGCTTTCCTCCCACCTTTAGAGGATGAGAAAGAAAATGGTGGCCTCCCAGTCTCTTGTCCCAGAACTGAAAGCTCAGGTTGCACTCCTCAGTGCACCCTCAGAGAAAAGCAGTCAATCACTCCAGTATCCCTGGTCTCTGTCCATACTTTGTGTCACACTTTGTGATGGAGCATTTCTATTTCAGGCATATGACCCTGTTTGGAGTCTCTAAACCTTGCAGACTCCTGTGGTGTGCTCCCAGGCCACTCTTCCAGGGAGATTTAAGGGGGTCTCTCTAGTTCTTGTTGGGCCCCTGCTCAGGGAGTGGTTGCCCAATGGGCCCCGGTTGGTGGTTTATGACCACCTCAAGCTGAGAACCCATTCCTGCTCTCACTGATTGCAGCCCCATTCCCTGCTCCAGTATCCGGAAGCTCTGCCGCACTCAGGCACCCCCGGTCTTCCTGTGATTCTGGGGATCTGAGACCACACTGACCCACCTAGGTCTCCCCCCACTCAGCCAGGACATCCCACACTGGAGCAGAGTTCTTGAAGTTCTGAATGTGCACTCTGCCGCTATGTCACTTTCCAGAGCCAGCTTACGGAGGCTCCCTCCCCCTGTAGTTTATCTGCCACAGTACATCCCCTCGGATTCATATTTTCACACCTCCTACCTTGCAGAAAGTGGTCACTTTTCTATTCGTAGAGTCGCCGCTATTCTTTTCTTTGATCTCCAGTTGAGTTCACAGGTGTTCAGAATGATCTGACAGCTAACTGAATTCCTGGTACCAGACAAAACTAAAGTCTCCTACTCCTCTGCCATCTTGGCCAGACCTCCGAACGTGATTTTTTATATTGCATAATGAAGTATGGAAGATCTGCATAACTCACTGAGCTAGTGCTTTCCAAATGACCTACACATGATGTTACAAAGTCATATATGGATAAAAGGTCCCTACAAATTATAGAAGAGACCAATGTATTTTAAAGAAACAGAGTACAAGACATTTATTGATAAATTTTTAGATTTCACAATGAAATGAACCTTAAGATACTACCATTTGGTGAGTTTGAGTGGTGTCAAAAAAAAATTCATCATGATATCTAAAAAGGCTTTTCAAATAACCTAATTTTTCCAACTACACATTGTGTGAAGCTAGATTTTCTTCACATACAACAATCAAATCAACATATCACAACAGATTGAATAGAAAGATATGAGTATCCATGTGTCTTCTGTTAAGCCAGACATTAAGATTTATAAAAGCATGAAACAGTGTTACTCTCCTTGCTAATTTTTTGTTTTGAAAAGGTTATTTTTCAATAAAACTATTGGAATACTGATATGTATTCTGTTTCTTGTTATTTTTAATAAGTTGATAAATATTTTAAAAACTTACCAGTTTTAATTTCCAATATGGCTAAGTATTAATAGAGATAACAAAGCTCTCTGGGGTCAATTAGGTTCAGAGTGAACACGAGTCGTGAGACCAAAAAAGTTTGAGAACCATTCTTCTAAGCCAATCAAGGTAACCCTACTTTCCTTTGCCATATACTCACTGTCCCAGCTTCCCTGGAGGGTGAGGATGATGGGATGGCCTAGTTCTAACTAATGAGTTGAAAATAGAGTCTGCTGGGGTTGTCTAGGAAAGATTTTTCCTTCCTGAAAATAAAAGAACAGTAGAAAGAAAAAGCCCTTTGCTATTCCTCTTTTGTTTCCTGCTTTGGGTGCTTTTCTATGAAGACGTGACGCTCGGGGCTGTTGCAGCCAACTTTCAATACATTGATGATTCACTGAAGTTAGCAGAGAGAAAATATCAAAGGAGACGAGTCCTTTGGGACATCACTGAGCACTGGTAAAGGCAGCTTTGAGATTTCTTATAAAGCAAACAATAAGGACTTTAACCTGTTTAAACCACCTTTAACTAATCTTTCCCTCTGGGAATACTGTGATAATTAAATGAGATCATCCAAGTAAAGTTCTGAAAACAATGCTTGACTCACCGTAAGCACTCAAAAACTGTTAATGATTATTATAGGTTTGTTGTGAATAAGGTAATGTATACAAAGTGTTTAGCCAAGTTCCTATTTGCATAAAAAACTATTTGTGAGAAATACTTCTCAATGATACATGTGTACACTTGAGCTCATATTGTCTTGTTATTCTTTTCCTGGTTGAAACAGGTTGGATAACTAGGTAGTTTAACCTCTATTATTGTAGCAAAAAAAGTAATCAATGTTTCTTGATGGCAAAACAGAACTTCTAAGGAATTCACATTAAATTTCATTTGCAGTTGTCATATTCCAAAAGGCAAGAAGCTTCCAAACCATGCAATTACCTATAATTTCAGTGAATATGCAGTTGTTTTTTATCTGGAACACTGTTATTTTGAGGTGTCGGTAGGCACTAAGCTTACATGCATAGATAGATGATAACCACAGGAAAATCCCGAACACAAACTAACATCGAGAAATCTGAAATAAATATAAGAGCATTTTTCAGGCACCCAAAGATAATAGAGGGGGGAGAAAAATACAAACGGCAGGAACCCAAATGAATATTAGTTCAAGAGGAAAAAAAAAAAGGGGGGTGTTAACCAATCTCAGATTCTGAGTTAAGAGTCATGTGGCTGCCTCCCAAAAGCTATGACTATTATCTTAAGACTATATTGGTAAACTTATAGTATTTAGAAGGACAGATTTAGAAGCCTGCGTTTATATTAGTCTGACTACTAAAATTCTATGTTCCAGGGGCACCTGGGTGGCTCAGTCATTGAGCATCTGCTTTCACTTCAGGTCATGATCCCAGGGTCCTGGGATCCAGCCTCGCATCAGGCTCCCTGCGCAGCGGGAAGCCTGCTTCTCCCTCTCCCACTCACCCCACTTGTGTTTCTTCTCTCACTGGGTCTCTCTCTGTCATATAAATAAATAAAATCTTTTTTAAAAAGTGCTACATTCCAGTCTCTTCCTACAAAGAAATTTTACTGATTCAAGGACGTTTAGGTCCATAATACTTACCCTTTTCTAGGTTGACCCCCTTTGACAACCTGTTGACCCCCTGCCATAAGAAAGTTTTCACCAGGGCCAGTATAAAGGCCCAACGATGTCTAACTTGGATTAAGACAACATGGGTTTGAAAGCTGGCTCTGCCATTTACTGACAGCATAACTGCGACCTGCTCTTTAGTCAATACACTATTTTGTGTTTGATTTTAGAAGGTTCATTTATATTCTCCTTCTGCTCCAAACCCATCCAGAGACCCTCTAGTTAAAAGCTTATCCATTTACCCTCCCAGTTAGGGTGACCAACCAACCTGGTTTTCTCAGGGCTGAGGAGATTCTGGAATAAGGGTCTTTAGGCGCTAAAACTAAAAGAGTTCTAGGGTGAGCGGATTACCATACTCAAAGACAAGAAAGTAGCCAAAGGATACCCTTATAAAGGTATTTTTGCATTGCATTTTTTTAAAAAGATTTTCTTTATTTATTTGAGAGAGAGTAAAGAGAGAGTGAGAGCATGAGTTGGGGGGAGGGGAGGCAGTGAGAGAGAGAGGAACAGGCTCCCTGCTGAGCAGGAAGCCCAACATGGGGCTCCATCCCAGGACTCCTGGATCATGACCTGTGCCAAAGGCAGATGCTTAACAATTGAGCCACCCAGGTGCCCCATCACTGTGTTGATTTTCCATTTGTACCTCATTGGGAATGATAAAGAAAGGGAATAGGGGCTAAGAGACTAGAATCCACTCTACAGCCAGTTTGATAGAAGCTCCTATAACAGAAAGAGTGAATGTTGGGAGTTACCCGGATGAGAAGTGTAGGGATTGGGATCAACCATCAGGAGGGAAGAGGAATTCCCAGAGTGGCTCACCTGGGCCTAAACCCAACAATGAGTTCTGGAGCTCAGTAACGGAAAGGCCTCAGGAGGGTTGCCCCCAGAAGTATTATGGGAAGAGCCAAGGCTTTGGAGTTAGAAGTATTCAGGTTTGAAATTCATCTGCTATCTACAAGGCCTGAGTGTGTGACCTGATTGATAGGAGCTTCAGTTGTTCTACCTACAAACTGGAAAAAATATTAAGACTTCCCATAAGGACTCAGTGGATTCATGCTTGTACAAGTGCTTGGCATACTCCCCTGGAATTGTTAGTTGCGGGGGTGGGGGGTGGGGGCTGAAGGATCATCATATTTTCTTTAAATATATGCAGAGATACACACAGAAGCAAGATAAAATGATTAAAATAAAAACATTCAATACCCATGCAAGGCTCTCCAGTTCGTAATGTCTTTCATATATACCAGTTCGAGGGACAAAACTAGAAGCAGTGGATTTAAGTTACAAGAAGAGAGAGTCTTAGATAATAAAGGAAAATTATTTCCTGTAACAAAGGACTACCTTGAGACTCAGAGACTTTCACGTTCTGGTATGTTGAGGCTTCTGCTGGCCTATGTCTGGAATATCAGAGAGAGGTTAAACAAAAGCAATTTATATTATTTGGCAGGCAGTTTAGGGTAACAGTCAAGAACAGAGGCAGCCTGCTATGGTTCAAACCCCAGTCCCATCACTGAATAGCTGTGTAACCAGGAGCAAATTACTTAACCTCTCTGAGCCTCAATGATCAAGTCATTAAATCGAAGCCAATACTTGCACCTACCTCAGAGACAAAGGGAGAACAATCAGTGAGACAATACCCCTAAAGCAGTTCATAGGGTGTCTAGCACTGGGCACTCAGTAAATAGTAGCTATTTTTAGCTTAAAACAACTGGTGAAAGTTTGAAATATTTTAAAATTGTGAATATTTCGGGGTGCCTGGGTGGCTCAGTTGGTTAAGCATCTGACTTTGGCCCAGGTCATGATCCCAGAGTACTGGGATCAAGTTCCCCACCAGGCTCCCTGCTCAGCAGGGAGTCTGCTTCTCCCTCTGCCCTCTCACCCCCGCTGCTTGCGCACATTCTTTCCCCCCACCTCTCAAACATAAATAAAATCTTTTTTAAAAAGTGTGACTATTTCATTGTTCTTTAATCTATGAAAACTGCTAAAATATTAGCAAATATATTAGTAAATATTAGTTGGCCAAGTATTTAACTGCACGGTACATCCTATTTCCTGATCATTCTTGGTTCTAAAGAAAACGAGGAGCAGTAAAGTATACTGAGTGGCTTCAATCCACAAAGTATTGTCTGTCTTATGTACTATGTCACCACTTCTCCAAAGATAGTCACCTATGATGTATAGTAACACACAGTACTTAATGGATCAAGAGATTTGATATGGGCTTTTAGTAATAAATCCATGGTCCAAGAAGGGGGAATTTTCTTACAACATTTTCTCCCCAAAGAGCTATTAATAAAAATAACTCAGAGGATATATTTCTACTAAACCAAGATTCCTGGGACGTAAACCCTTACTGGAGTCATGCTGAGCCCTTTATCCCCACTGAAAAAAGTCTGGAATGATTGATGACTCCTGCCAGGAGACTGTCACACATTTTGCCTTGCGCCATTATGTACATTTCACCCGTAGTAAACTTTAATGTGGATATCTTTCAAGCTCTACCTGGAAATGGAAAGTGTAAAGGAGGCCTTTCAGTTTAATAGCCTCACAATTTGAGTCCCCGTTCTGTATGAACCCTTGAGGTCACTTAGTGGGAATGGTGAGACCCTTCCATCTCTAATCACATCTGATCCACCCACCCAAACCAAAACCAAAGAAGACCTACAAACTTGGGTGGAAAGTCTAGAAAGCTGGAGTCAATGGCAACTTCCCCTGATTGATGGTTAATTTGGAAGCAGAGCCCTTCATAAAGAAGAGGATAGTCACAGGAAAAGTCAAGCTCACTTGAACCAAAGTTATAGTGAGTAATTATCTCACAGCTTACAATAAATATAAGTGGGCAAGTGAGGTCCAGGACCAAAGGGTGGCTAGCAATTCCAAATGTAATGGCATCTCATTCTGTGTCTGGAGAGGGACTTTCGAGCTCATGTCAAACGACTCATCCAGATGAAAGAATTGGTGATGGGGGCGGGGGGAATGGATACTACAGATGGTGCGAATTTGGAGCTCTCAGATCTCAATCAACCCAGATCAACAGCTTTCTGGTATTCTGAACACTTTTTCTTAAAAAAAGAAAAACTCTTCTTTTTTTCTTTAGAAGGCCATTCACATACACACCCATTTAAAATTTATTCAAATTCTCTATAAAATTAAAAACCTGCGACGGTCACTGACAAAGGCAATCGAATATTTTAGTGGAAACCAGGAATGAAATTGCCCGGCTCCCTTTTCACAGTTCCCTTTGCCACTTTTTAAAAAAGTAGCTAAATGCTGCCCCTACGCTTCGTATTGCCAATCTTGTTTGGAATACTGCAGCAGGTGTAGGTGTTGTTAATTGAGTTCACCTTGAATAATTCACTTGTGCCTGATTTGGGGAGGGTCTATGGAGGGGTTGGTTTTTCCATTTCCTCTAGGCAGGCCACTGAGATGCAGTTCCAGCCCCAAAAGAGGACACTACTAGTCTACGTCTCCAGAAGCAAGAAGCAGCTAGCCAGAGGTGGCCTCTCTTTTTCCTGGATCTGAATGCCCAATCTTCCCCTAGGCCAAAAGAAATTGCTCCCTAGCCAGGCAAGACACCCTAGAGAATCCCATCGGAAATTATTTTTGTTCTTTCAGAATCGACACATTACCAAGAGAAAGACTCCCTTCACAAGGCCTAGACCAAAAATGATTAGGAAACGGGTGTATGCTATATTTTGTCACTTAAAAAAAAAAAAATCACTCAATAAACCAGCTCAGAAAACCTTCCCAGGGTTAAAATTATCCTTCTTATGTGTATAAACTGCTCTCTTCACACCTACTTCTCAACCAAGGGAAACTCACCTTTTCTTCTTCCCATGGAAAACAATCCCTAAAAGCAATAAAAAGCCCGCCCTCCATGAATTTCGAAGAGGGGGGAGGCTTTGGGGAGGAGAGCAGCAGCTGTGGAAGTCAGAAATGTCATCTGGAGAACATGTCATTCGTTCTGCCCGGCTCAGTGATCTCGACAGTTAAAGGGGCAAGGCATGCTTTGCCCCATGATAAAACGTGAAATGAATTCGTACATTTATAAATAAATGATCTGACTCTAATTGGCATTTCTAAGCCCTCTCTGGGTAGTAGCTTTCTTGTTAACAAGCTACTGCATTTGACACCAGTGATAGAGGAGCCTCGGAAGAGAAATTGCAAGTCTATTTCTGTGCTCTTTATTTAGTAACAGTCCCTGAAAACTTCCTTCTAGTATCTACACCTCTGGACCGACATACAGAGAAGTTAACAATAAAAGTTTCTGCGTACAGCTAAAGCTGAAAATAAGAATCAAAACATTGTCAAGGAAGACGAAAAGTAGATTTTTAAAGGCTACATATCCTGGAGAAGTAAAGGCTTCCAGGACTGGGGGTAGGAAATATACAAGCTGAGCTTGGAGCATTTCATAACAGCAGAAAGTAATGAAGTGCTAAGAAACAAACAAACAAACAAAAAAACCAAAACAAAGAAACACATTGATGAAGGCGTACCAAAGGCACACAGGAACCAACTAAAAGAGCTCCCAGTGGCCAATACTAGAACAATCTGGGCACAGTATAAATAAAATCATATTGCATTTTATCTCACAGAACAAAATATATACACATAAGTCCATTCAGATATACATGGTTAAGCAAATAAATAAGGGAGAAGAGCCAAATTCCGTGTTCAGGAGAATTGCAAGTAATATATGTAATTACTCTGCCCTGAAGGAGGTGAAACTGGACTCTCGACTCGTTCAGGGTGGGAAGGATGTCGCAGCTTCCTTCCAGAAAGTACAATAAAGAAAGGAGGGGAGAAAGCGTAACATCACCCTAGAGATACTTCACAAACGCTATCTCACCAGGGGATCAGGTCAACAGCAACGGTGATAAGTCATGTTCATCGTGTGTACCCTCGATGCTGTGTGATGAGAAGAGCATTTACCTTTAAGGTCTTCTTCCCCCAAACCCGTAACTCTGGTCTAACCATGAGAAAAACATCAGACAAATTCTATTAGTGAGGCATTCGACAAAATGTCTGACTGGTATGCCTCAAAACCGTCCAGGTCATTATGTAAAAAACAAGAGAAGTCTGAAAGTGTCACAGTCAGGAGGAACCTAATGAGACATGAAAACTAACTGTAATGTGGATCCTACATGAAATGCTGGAACACAGAAAAGACATTAAGTAAAACTAAGGCAATCTTGGGGGGCCTGGATGGCTCAGTTGGTCAAGCATCTGCCTTCGGCTCAGGTCATGATCTCAGGGTCCTGGGATCAGACTCCCTGCTCAGCGGGGAGCCTGCTTCTCCCTCTCCCTCTGTCCCTCCCCTCTGCTCATGTGCTCTCTATCTCTCAAATAAATAAATAAAATCTTTTAAATTTTTTTAAAAACTAAGGAAATCTGATTAAACTATGGACTTCAGTTAATAACAATGTGTCAATATCAGTATATTAGTTATAATAAATGTACCATATTAATGTCAGATGTTAATAAGGGGAAACTGAGTGTAGGTATATGGAACTCTGTACCATCGCCTCAATTTTTCTATAAATCTAAACCGTTCTGAAAAAACAGTTCATTAAAAGAAGATGTACAGGTATACGAATAATAAGATTTAGGACTTATTTAGGTGAGCAATCACAAAATGGAGAGTAGAACAAATGCAGTATTTCCAGTCTTTTTAGTGTTTGAACTCACCCAGTGTTTGAAGTCAACCCAGCTGCATCCAATCATTTAAGAAACCAGCTCTGGTTAACAATGGCCCATCACATAGACCCACCTCTATCTCAGTCCTAGGCCATGAATACAATTAAAAACTAAGGACACTTTTGCCAAAAATGTCTTTCCTCTTCCTGGATAGTAATCGGATGAATCTGCATCTCATAGTACACACTTCTACTAAACAAACCTATTTATCAGTCCCTCAACGTGCACATCAGCTCAACCAATACCGACACCTTTGTGTTGCAGAAACTGTTCTAGGCAGTAAAGACACAGCAGAGAACAAGACAGGCAATCGCTTGTGGACCCCACATTCAAGGTTGAGGGCTTGGGGAGTAAGCAGCAAGCAAGTCAATTAATTTCCAGCCAATCCCATGAGTCAATGACCACACTTTTTAAGATGTACTCTCCGCCCGCTTCCAAGATTTCTGGATTTCTCATTCTTCTTCATGCCTAGGCAAGTGTGCACATCCTATGATTCTGTTTCTTGGGTTTAATGTATGAGATCTTCTGCTCTTTCTGTAGGCGACATGAGGAAAGAAAATTTCTTCTCACAGCAGGCTGAATGAAGCGAGAAGGGGCTGCTGAATTCATAATTCAGCTTCCTTATTTTTACAGATGAAGGAAGTGAATTGGTGCAGTTAGATGACCGACACAACCAGGAGGTGGGACCCTAAAAGTCTGCAATGCAGAGTTCCTTCTACAATCCCCATAGCACCCACTACAATGTTGTGAAACCTACAGAGTCTCGAAAAATCTCCCTTGTTCTGATATTCCACAGAAGTATCCATATAGATATCCCATCTCTAAAGACCTCCAGGAAAACGTGCCAGCTTCTTTTTTTTTTTAATTTTTTATTTCTTTTCAGCGTAACAGTATTCATTGTTTTTGCACCACACTCAGTGCTCCATGCAATCTGTGCCCTCCCTAATACCCACCACCTGGTTCCCCCAACCTCCCACCCCCCGCCCCTTCAAAACCCTCAGGTTGTTTTTCAGAGTCCATAGTCTCTCATGGTTCACCTCCCCTTCCAATTTCCCTCAACTCCCTTCTCCTCTCCATCTACCCTTGTCTTCTACTCTACCGAGGCATTCAAGGGCTGCTCAGGTGAAACCCCAGAGAAAGCTCACTCCTTTCTGCCAGTTAGCAAAGCGGTGAAAAGTCAGAGAGTGAACAAAGGATAAGAATAAGGCAGAACATTTGCAGGCTATGAAAGAAGTATCTTGAATTTTTTCCCTTCAAAATATTATGACTTCATATCCCCGGCAGATATTATTTTCCTTCTGATCACCAGTAAGCAATTATTTCAGCCTGTTTTACAGCAGCAAGCCAATGCAGCACTAACAAGAAGAAATGCTGTGACACACTTAGAAAAATATTACCCTGTGATGCTTTAATCAATTACAGCATTGACGGCTGGTAGAGCTGGCAGGCCCCGGAACCTCTGACCTCTCAGCCCCCGTTAATACCTGATGCTATTTATCTGAGCATCTAATTTGGGTTTTTCAGTAATTAAAATTCATGAAACTCTGTCCACTATTAACCCCAGGTCTCCCCTCCTGGATCCTGAATGTCCTGTGGAAAGCTCTCTATCTCAACAAAATGTCGATGGCTGCTTTGGATATTTACATGTATGCAGATTTCAGCAGTGGAAAGAAGACGTGTAATGCTTCCGAATCCCATCTTAGAGACAGGGATGCTAAAAAGACCAGTAAGCTAGGAACTATTTGACGAGCACCCACAAAACTACCATCACCGCTTTCCCGACAAAAGGACATCGGGAAGGAATTGAATGAAGTTAAGCCGCACCTAAATAAGACGTTTTGTAGGCATTCAGGTGATGCTTGTGAAGATGTGAAGTGAAATGGAAGATACTAACGATAAATGGGGAATTGACCATGTTCAAAAGAAGAAAAGAAGATTGGAAGGGGCTTTTCCAACACTAAGAAAAGGGTAACCCAATCTTGAGAGGTGATCGCGGGCTCCTGTGTTCTTTTTTTTTTTTTTTTTTCCCCTCCTTCAATGCACCAGAAGAATCTGGTCTCACTGCCACTTCCCCTCCTTCACTTTGTTAGTTAAGAGGAGAACCTGTCATAAACCCAGTAACACTTGAGATGATTGACACATACTCTTTGCCTTCCACTGGGGCCTTACACTGAAAATAAAGCTGTTGCCTTGCTTCCTGTTTGCCACCAGATTGCCGAGTGGCTTTGCTTCACGCTCTTTTCCCGAGGCACTCATTGCATGAGTGATACCCACGATGGAGCCTATAAATTTATACAACAAATTGAGGAAATGTTTCCTCACAAAGCTTTAAGAGGCAATATTAATTAAATATGTCTTTTCACATGGGATCATATAATATCTATTGCTGAAGTAATTAAGAATGAAGACATAAACTCATTAGATGTGTACTGTAAAGATGAAATGCTCAGAAATTATTGACTGGCCATATATCACCACATCCAGCCACTTAAACAAAATGCAATCAGCTAAGATGCAATGTGGCAGGGGTTTGAGTGAGAATAAAAATAAGTATATGTCCCTTTATTCTACGTGAAAGTTCATGAACTAGCCAGCTCAGGAACTCTTCCGATTTAAGAAACTCATTTCGTTTTTTAAATTAAGTGAAGATTTCTGGCTTTTCTGATTCTCATTCAGTTTCCACAAATCTTAAAACCCATTTCTTTTTTCTTTTAATTGAAGTATAATTAACATACAGAGTTATATTAGTTTCAGGTATATAATATAATGATTCAATAATTCTATACATTGCTCACGGCTCATCATGGTAAGTATACTCATAATTCCCTTCATCTATTTTGCTCATCCCCACTCTGGCAACCACCAGTGTGTTCTCCATATTTGAGTCTGGTTTTTTGTCTCTGTTTATTCATTTGTTTCTTAAGTTCAGCATATCAGTGGAATCAAATGGTTTTTGTCTTTCTTTCACTGACTTATTTCACGTAGCAAAATACCTTCCAGGTCCACCCATGTTGTTGCAAATGGCAAGATTTCATTCTTTTTCATGGCCGAGTATTATCCCATTGTGGGGGAGGTGGAGAGGTGTGTTTGTATACCACATCTTTTATCCATTCATTTACAGATGGCATCTTTCATTGCTTCCATATCTTGGCCTCTATAAATAATGCTGCAAAAGACATAGTGTTACATATATCTTTTCAAACTCGTGTTTTCCTTTTCTTTGAAAACTCATTTCTTCATCATCATTTTTTGTTTCTAGGACGAAACTATCAAGACACTCCATTTTAGGCAGATCCACAGTGTACAGTATGGTGCCTACTTACCAAATGTACCTTAGGTTAACTCATTTTGAAAGATATTCAGAAACCAAGACAGGGCCTATATTGGGCCTTCCAACTGAGAAGATTTCCCTTCCTCCTGGGCATTCCCTTTTCACATCTGAGCAATAGAAATATTCTCTTTAGATCATATTACTAAGTTTACCTTGACTCTTAGTCTCCTGAGAATTATAGCTTCACCTTCATTGTTCTAGCAGCCCAAAACTTCTGGGTGATGAGAGTAAAGTATCTTAAGGCTCTTACGTACTATATTTTTAACTTTCTTTTTTAAACAATGAATGGGCATTATTGCTTCTTTTAGAACAACAACTTTGGATTACTGAGTCTACAGAGCGCCAAAACAATGAACTTAAAAATTTTTAAGTACCCAATCAAGAGATTGTTACTTTTCATTTTAAGCCCTGTAAACCTATATAACTTTTGACTTTATGTCATTGAATTATTCAACTCAATAAAACCTAAGAGAAGAAAATAGGGAAAGAGGGAGAAGAGAAGAAGTAAGTGAGGTAACTAAACATTAATTTAAGGATAATCAATAAAAGACCAAGGATAAAAACTATAAATCATGCAAATCAAACTAAGAGAGGAAATAAAATCCTATCAATCTACAAGAAGTATGAAAAGGGGGAAAAAAAGCTAAGAAAAAACATGGCAAACTGAAACCAAAGACAGTAGAAATAAATTTAAAAAAATCAGTAATAATAATTCAAATAAATATGAGATTGGACAAACAAAACCCAAGTATTTTCAGCTTAGAGAGAGAGAACTAAAGGAAAATGATATAGAAAGGTTGAGAATCAATAGAAGGGAAGAGAAAAATAATTTTAAACATTAAAAGCTGATATAGTGCCATTATTACCACAATAAAAGAGCAGTTAAAGCAAGAGATACTAATAAAAATGAATAAGGATATTACACAATAAAATAATGATAAAGAAATAACCATTGCATAAAGAGAAATAACCAGAAAAATATTAAAATTACATGCACCTAACATATGCATCTTAAAACTATATAGCAAAAATGCTTCAATTTCATAGAGTGGGAGATTTTAACACACTTCCTTTAGAAACTAATATATCAAAATTACCAAAAACAAGGATATGAGAGCTAGGAAAAACTCAAGACTTATTGTTAGTGACATAGTTCCCACTTGAAGTGACTCTCTTTAGAAGGTCACCTCAATTGATGTATTTATAGACAGATCTATCTATTTATCTAGAGAGGAAAAAACAAAAATTTTTCAAGTACACTTGAGACAAGTAGTATATATATATATATATATATATATATATATATATATATATATTCTATACTTAATAATGCAATTTCCCTAACACATAGTTTACTTTCAGGTAGGCATTTTAGTTGCATACATGTATAATATATATTTTGCATGTTATACATAGGTAATATATGCATGTTATATTATGCATGTGTGTATATACATCATATTGTAATTACATATGAGCAGGGAGCCTGATATGGGGCTTGATCCCAGGACCCTGAGACCATGACCTGAGCTGAAGGCAGAGGCTTAATCCACTGAGCCACCCAGGTGCCCCATCACTATGATAGTTTAAAGAGGACTGGCAAGTTAATTTGCAGAATATTCCTTAAACAGTGTTTACCTTGTGTTTTCTCATTATTAAACTCAGGTTATGCATTTTTGCCAACAAGGCCACAAGAGTGATATGGTGTCCTTATCAGTGCAAAATATCAGGAGTTAACCATGATTACTTGCTTAAGATGGTTAAAATAGTTTCTCCACGGTAAAGTTACCTTTTTCCCTTTGTAATTAATGAATATCTTATGGAGAAATACACTGAGGCAATACAAATACTCTGTTCAGCATCATAATCTCTCCCATTAACTGTAACACCCATCGGTGATTTGGGTCTGCAACAATTATACCTCTGTTGTTTACTGGATGGCGATTTTCTATTTCATCATTCACACAACCTTTATTCATTGAAATCCTCCTTCAGGAAAAGCTGTCCCTTCTTCTCCATTCATTTACTGCATCAATCATTCAGTCATTTGCTCCTATCAGTTTGGACTCACAGGTATTTGTTTTATTCTGTGGATTATCCTCCCATACTATCTATCACTGTTTATTTTGTTGCTCTAAGTATCCCAGATATGGCCCTTTGAAGCCTCTGGATGAGCTTCTGTGCATGTTAAGCATGATACCTTCAAGTTTTGCACTTTACTTTCAGGCATCACAAAATATTTCAATTCGTCTTTTACTTTGCTGACATCAACTTGGCCATTTCTCTAAGAAGAACCAACTACTTTTATTCATTTGTTCAAGACTATTATTTCCCCATTGGAATGGTTTGATATCCTTGGGTGGAAAAAAAAGATCTTAAAATAAATACCATAATCCAGTTTATATCAGTATTCTTTTAACTTGGGTGAAATTGATATTTTAGGAGGAAAAAGTAATCAAAATTAACTCAAGAAGATATCTAAACTAATTATCTTTCAGTAATTTTAAACTAATGGAAAAAAGACATCTCACCCCCTCCAAAGACATCAGGCCCACACATTTTACACTGATTTTTCCATGAACAACAAAAAGATAATGCCTGCATTTTAGTTCCCAGCTTCGGAGACTAGCAATAAAGACATAAAGATTCTCTAATTAATGTTTTTCTTTTCTTTTCACTCATTCATTAACACTTTCATTAAGGTATAATTCATACACAATTACACAATTAAAGCAAACAATTCTATACTACTAAATTTATTCACAATTGTACAACCATCACCACAAAAAATTTTAGGATATTTTCATCACTCCAAAGGGACTCCATACCATTTCCCAGTTACTCCCCATTTTCCTCATCCCACACAGCACTGGGCAACCATTCAACCACTAATCTATTTTCTGTCTCTGTGGATTTGACTACTCTGGACCTTTCATATAAATGGAATCCTACAATATGTGGTCCTGCGTAACTGGCCTCTTTCACTTAGCATAATGTTTTCAAGATTCATCTGTGTTGTAGCATGCCTAAGCATTTTATTTCCTTTTATTGTCCAATAATACTGTATTATAGGGATATACCGTATTTTATTCATCCATTCATTAGTTGATAGACATTTGAGTTGTTTTTACTTGAGGGCTATGTGCATTTGTGTACAAGTTTTCGTGTAGACATATGCTTTCATTATCTTGGGTATAAACCTAGGAGTGTAATTGCTGGATCATGTGGTACTCTACATTTAATGTCCTGAGGAACTGCCAGATGGTTTTCCAGCGTGGCTGACCATTTTACATTCCCACCAACAGCGTATGAGGGTTCCAATTTCTCCACATCCTTGCCAACAGTTGTTATTATTTGTCTTCTCTATTATGCCCATCCTAGTACATGCAAAGTAGTAAGTTGTTGCAGTTTTTGATTTGCATTTCCAGACAGTTAATAATGTGAAAGCTTCTTTCATGTGTTTATTGGTAATATTTATAGATTTTATGGAAAAAATGTCTATTCAGGCCCTTTGCACATTTTTCATTTAGGTTATATGTCTTTTTATTATTGAGCTATAGGGGTTTGTATATATTCTAGATACAAGTTCTAATCATATATGAGATTTGCAAATATTTTCTCCCATTTTGTGGGCTGTCTTTCACTTATTTTTCTTTTTACTCTTTTTTTTTTCCTAAAGATTTTATTTATTTATTTGAGAGAGAGAGGTACAGAGCACAAGCAGGGGAGAGAGGCAGAAAGAGAAGTAGACTCCCCACTGAGTGGGGAGCTGGATGCGGGACTTGATCCCAGAATCCTAGGATCATGACCTGAACCAAAGACAGACTTTTAACAGATGGAGCAGTGGCTCAGTGGCTTTTCTTTCTTTGGAGGGTGTTCTTTGAAGCAAAATTTTGATGAAAGCTAATTTACCTATTTTTTTTTTCTTTTGTTGCTTGTGCTATGGGTGCATATCTAAAACACCATTGCCTAAATCATGGTCAGGACAATCTACCCCCATGTTTTCTTCTAAAGTGTTTTAAAGCTTTAGCTCTTACTTTTAGGTCTTGGATCCATTTTGAGTGAATTTTTGTGTATGGTATGATGTAAAAGTCCAACTTTATTCTTTTGCTTGTGAATATCCAGCTATCCCTGCATCATTTGTTAAAGATGGTTTGATATCCTTGATTGAATTGATTGATTGAACTGGAAAATCAATTGACTATAAATGTAAAAAATCAATTGACTATAAATATGACTATAAATTATTTCTGGACTCTTGAGTCTATCCTGTCGATCTATACGTCTGTCTTTATGTCAGTACCACAGTGTCTTGATTACTTACACTTTTGTAGTAAGTTGTAAAATCAGAAAGTTTGAGTCCTAAAACATCATACTTTTTCAAGTTTGCTCTGACTGTTCTCAGTCTCTTTCATTTTTTTTTTTAATTTATTTTATTTTTTCTGTGTTCCAAGATTCATTGTTGATACACCACACCCAGTGCTCCATGCAATACGTGCCCTCCTTAATACCCACCACCAGGCTCTCCCAACCCTCTACCTCCCTCCCCTCCAAAACCCTCAGTTTGTTTCTCAGAGTCCACGGTCTTTCATGGTTCATCTCCCCCTCTGATTTCCCCCAACTCACTTCTCCTCTCCATCTTCCAATATCCTCTGTGTTATTCCTTACGCTCCGCAAGTAAGTGAAACCATACGGTAACTGACTCTCTGCTTGACTTATTTCACTCAGCATAATCTCCTCCAGTCCCATCCATGTTGATACAAAAGTTGGGTATTCATCCTTTCTGATGGAGGCATAATACTCCATTGTGTATATAGACCATATCTTCTTTAAGTCTCTTGCATTTTTAAAATAATTTAAGGATAAGCTTGTCAATTTCTGCAAAGAATCCACTTGGGATTTTGATGGGGATTGCCTTGAATCTGTTAATAAATCTAGGGGACTACTGCCATCTTAACAATAGTGTCTTCTCATCCATCCATTTATTTGTATCTTTAGTTTCTTTCCACAATGTTTTACGGTTTTCAGGGTATGAGTTTTGTACTTCCTATTTTTCGATTTATTGTTAACTAACACTCTTTGTGATGCTAGTATAAATGAAATGGTTTTCTTAATTTAAGATTTGCATTGTTCTTTATACATTTATAGAAACAGAATCTATTGAAACTTACCTAACTCATTTACTCATTCTAATAGCTTCTTAGTGGACTCCTCAGGTTTATTTCTGTAGGCAGGATCGTGTCATCCACAAATAGAGATAATTTTACTTCCTCCCCAATCTGAATGCCTTTTGTTATGGACTGAATGTCTGTGGTTCCTCACCCCCACCTTCATATGTTGAAGTCATAATCCCCATTGTGGCTGTATTTGGAATAAAGAAGTAATTAAGATTATATGAGGTCATAGGGGTGGGTCCTTGATCCAAAGATCCTTGATCCTTCATAGAAAGAGCCAAGAGAGACTGCATTATCCCTCTCCCTCTATTCCCACCTCTCTCCCTCTCCTTACTGTTGAGGATACAATGAGAAGGCAGCCATCTGCACCCTAGAAAGATAGCCCTCACCAGAAACTGGCTCTACCAGACCTTAAAGTGGCACTAGCCTCCAAATCTATGAGAAAATCTTTTTTTTCCTTTAAGCCATCTAGCCCATGGTATTTTTCTTATGGTAGCCTGAGTCAAAGGATACGCCTTTTATTTCATTTTATGACCTAACTGCCCTAGCTAGCACCTCTAGAACAATGTTGAATAAAAATTGTAAGAGTGGACATCACCCTGTTCTAGATCTTAGCAGGCAACTTTCAGTCTTTTATCATTAAGTATGATGTTAGTTGTGAGTTTTGTTTTGTTTTTTTTTTTAAAGATATTATTTATTTATTTGTCAAAGAGAGAGAGAGAGAGAGAGTGAGTGAGCACAGGCAGACAGAGTGGCAGGCAGAGACAGAGAGAGAAGCAGGCTCCCCACCGAGCAAGGAGCCCGATGTGGGACTCGACCCCAGGACGCTGGGATCATGACCTGAGCCGAAGGCAGCAGCTTAACCAACTGAGCCACCCAGGCATCCAGTTGTGAGATTTTTATAGAGATTTATTATCACATTAAGGAAGTTCCCTTCTGGGGTGCCTGGGTGGCTCAGTCAGTTAAGCAACTGCCTTCAGCTCAGGTCATGATCCCAGGGTCCTAGGATCGAACCCCCCATTGGGCTCCCTGCTCAGCGGAGAGCTGACTTCTCCTTCTACCTCTGCCTGCCACTCTGCCCATGTGTGCTCTATCTCTCTGTCAAATAAATAAATAAATAAAATACTTTAAAAAAAAAAAAAAAAAAGGAAGTTCCCTTCTACTCCTAGCTTGTTGGGTGCTTTTATTATAAAAGATTGTTGGGGGGCACCTGGGTGGCTCAGTGGGTTAAGCCTCTGTCTTTGGCTTAGGTCATGGTCCTGGGGTCCTGGGATCGAGCCCCACATCTGGCTCTCTGCTCAGTGGGGAGCCTGCTTCCTCTGCTCTCTCTGCTTGCCTTTCTGCCTACTTGTGATCTCTGTCTGTCAAATAAATAAATAAAAATCTTTAAAAAAAAAAAAAGGTTGGGGGCGCCTGGGTGGCTCAGTGGGTTAAGCCTCTGCCTTCGCTCAGGTCATGATCCCAGGGTCCTGGGATCGAGCCCCGTATCGGGCTGTCTGCTCAGCGGGGAGTCTGCTTCCTCCTCTCTCTCTCTGCCTGCCTCTCTGCCTACTTGTGAGCTCTGTCTGTCAAATAAATGAATAAAATCTTTAAAAAAAAAAAAAAAAAAAAAAAAGGTTGTTGGATTTTGTCAAATGCTTTTTCTGTATCTAATGGGATCATCATGTGGTTTTTGCCCTTTATTCTACTAAAATGACATATTACTTTAATTGATTTTCAGATTATGAACCAACCTTGTATTCCTGGGTAAATCTCAGTTGGTCATGGTGAATAATCCTTTTTTATTCGTTGTTGGATTTAGTTTGCTAGTATTTTGCTAAAAGTTTTTACATCTATATTCATAAATGATATTGGTCTATACTGTTATTTTCCTGTGATTTGTTTATCTGGCTTTGGTATCAGGTACTACTGGCCTCATAGAATAAGTCGGAATGTGTTCTTTCTGATTCTATTTTTTGGAAGGTTTTGTGAATAATTGGTTTAAATTCTTTAACTGTTTGGTAGAATTCACCAGTGAAGCCACCTGGATCTGGGTTTTTCTTTGTGGATATGTTTAAAATTTTTAATTTAATCTCTTTACTTGTTACAGATTCTACTCTATTCTATTCTATTCTATTCACATTTTACATTTCTTTTGGAACCAGTTTTGGTAGTTCTTACTTTCTTGAAATTGTCCATTTCATTCAATTTATCTAATTCTTTGTCATGCCATTATTTATAGTATTCCCTTATAAATTTCTTTTTAAATTTCTGTAAAGTTCTTAAAACTTCTGTAAAGTTATTAGTAATTTCCTCTTTACATTCCTGATTTTAGTAATTTTGCTCCTCTCTTTTCTCTTTTCATGGCATGGTCAGTCCAGCCAAAGATTTAAGGAACCATGTTTGATTTTATTGATTTTCTCTATTTTTCTGTTCTCTAATTCTAATAATATAATATTCTATTAATTTCTGATCAATTTTTAATTAATTGTATCCTTCCTTTTGCTTGCTTTACATTTAGTTTGCTCCTTTTTTTTTAATTTCTTAAGGTAGTTAGGTTATTGGTTTAAGATCTTTCCTCTTTTTTTAAGATTTTATTTATTTATTTGACAGAGATCACAAGTAGGCAGAGAGGCAGGCAGAGAGAGAGGAGGAAGCAGGCTCCCGGCTGAGCAGAGAGCCCGATGCGGGGCTCCATCCCAGGACCCCGAGATCATGACCTGAGCCTAAGGCAGAGGCTTTAAACCACTGAGCCACCCATGCGCCCCTCCTCTTTTTTAATATACACATTTTACAACTATAAATTCTAAGTACTATTTTAGCTGTACCCCACAAGTTTCATATTGTGTCTTCAATTTCATTAATCTCAAAATATTTCTAATTTCCCTTATGGTCCTTTATTTAACCCATTGGTTACTTAGAAATATGTTGCTTAATTTCTGCAAATTCATGGATTTCCCAAATTTATTTGTTATTGATTGATAATTTCATTCCACTGTAGTTAAAGAACATACTTTATATTATTTAAATGATTTTAAATTTATTGAGGTTTAGTTTATGGTCTACCATATGGACTAACCTGGAGAATATTCCATGTGCATTTCAGAAATGTATATTCTCTTGGTTCTGGATGTAGTGTTCTGCAGATGTCTGTTAGGACTGGTTGCATAATTGGGCGGTTCCAGTCTTCTATATCCTTGTTAATCCTCTATACAGTTGTTCTAGCCATTATTTAAAGAGGGATATGGATGCTTCAAGTATTATTGTTTAAATGTCTATTTCTACATTTCATTCTGTCTGTTTTTCCGTCATGTATTTGGGGCTCTGTTTTTAGAAGCATGTATGGTTTATAATCGTTATATATTCCTATGAGATTGACTCTTTTATCATTATTAGCTGTCCCTCTTTTTCTCTAATAACATTGTTTAAAAACCACTTTATTTGATAGTACTATAGTCACTCCAGCTTTCTTAGGGTTACTATTTGCATGATATATCGTTCTTTATCCTTTTTCTTTTAATCTATTTGTAACACTGAATCAAAAATGGATCTCCCATAGACAGCACATAATTGGATCTTATTTTTCTTTCTGCACTCTAACAATCTGACTTGATTAGTTTGCTTAAACCACTGACATTTAATGTAATTATTTATATATTCTGCCATCTTACTTTTTGGTTTATATGTCTCATAACCCTTTCTCCCCTCTATCTCTCTTTTACTGCTTTATTTTCATTAAGTATTCTTTAGTGTAACAACTTAATTCCTTTAATCATTTTTCTCTTTCTGAGATATTTTCTTAGTCATTTCTATAGGGACTAGTGTAATATAAATATTAACTTGTGAGAACCTATCTTCATATTTATAGTAACTTAATTCCAGTGAGATAAAAATTTATAGAAAGTAAATAGATACAGCTCTAGTCCCACTTCCCTTTTTTGTGCTAGTTCTGTTATACGTATTACATCTATAAATGTTGCACCCTCAAGGATACTGTTAAAACTATTACTTTATGTAACTTTATCTTTTAAAAAGCCAAGAAAATAAGGACAGCTAGTTTGTTATGTTAAGCTTATTTACAATTTCTGGTTCTTTTCATCTGTTCCTATAGATTCAAGCTACCATCTGGTGTCATTTACTTACCTCGGTACAGCTTTATTCCCACCCACCTCCTCTGTGCTGTTTGAGAAATTATGTTACATATTTATATATTACAGGCCAACATATTAGTGTGTATATATGTGTGTGCATATGTGTGTGTGTGTGTGTGTGTGATTTTATATGATTGCTTTTTAAATCAGTTAAGAAAAGTGAAGAAATGTGCATTTACACTGTCTTTTATAATATATAATTACTTGACCAGTGCTCTTTGTTTTTTCTCATGGATTGGAATTACTGCCTGGGGTCACCTGCTTCATTCTAAAGAATTAGTCTCTCTTGTAAGGGAAGGGATTCTGTCAGTTCGTGTTTACTTGTATAGAGTAAGATAGGAAGTTGGCTTTATTTCTTCATAATGGTCTAACAAATAAAGACTAGGAATGTCTTCATTTGACCTTAAAATTTTCACCTTTATTTCCGAAAGACAATTTTGCTGCATATAGAATGCTTCATTAATAGGGTTTTGTTTTTTGTTTTTTTCTTTCAGCACTTTGAATATGCCATCCCACAGACTTCTGGCCTTCACTCTTTCTGATGAGGAATCAGCTTTAACCCAGTTGGGGCCCGCTTGTATATGAGGAGTCATTTTTCTCTTGGTGCTTTCAAGATTGTCTCTGGATTTGTGACATTCAGCATTTATGCTATGACCTGTCTGTGTGTGCATCTCCTTGCATTTATCCCACTTGATGATTGTTAAATTTCTTGGATGTATATGTGGTTTTTCATCAAACTGAGGAAATTTTCAGCCATTATTTCTTCAAGTATTTTTTTTTCTGCCTCTTTCTGTCTTGTCTTCTGGTACACCCATGTATATGTTGGTATGCTTAATGGTATCTCACAATTGATGTTCTATTCATTTTTCTTCATTTTCTCCCTCTCTGTTCTTTAGATTACATCATTTCTATTGATCTGTCTTCAAGTTCACTGATTCTTTCCTCTGATAGTTCAAATATATTGTTGAGCTTACTGGTGAATTTTTCACTTTAGTTATTATACTTTTCAACCACAATTTCCACTTGGTTCCTTTTTATTATTTCTCTCTCTTTATCAAAATTCTCTATTTTATATCACATTGTCATCATACTTTCCTTTATTTCTTTGATCATGATTTCCCTTAGTTCTTTGGATATATTTAGAATGACTCCTTTAAACGGTTTCTATTAAATCAATGTCTGATTCCTTTCACAGGCAATTTCTGTTGTTTACTTTTTCCCCCCTGGTTTTGTATATCTCCCTGTACCTTGTATGTCTCTTTATTTTGTGCTATGGGGAAATGGGACATTTTAGAGCTATACTGTACCTGGGTATTTGTCCCCCACCTCTGAGGATTGTGTTGTTATTGGACCCATTATGAGTGAATGGCTGGACTACAATAGTGAAGTCTAATCCCTTCCACTACCCCTATGATATTGTTTCTCTGGGGGCACAATTTTGGATATGTCCACAGTGACACTCGGATGACACTGGTTTTAGCAGGACTCCCTTTAACTGTCTCTTCCCATGACCACATCTAGCTATTAGGCTCCACTAATTGCCAAATGATTGCTCTACTGTTTGAACAATGGCCTGAAGGATAAACGGCTCCATAATCTGGTGCAATTAAATTTGGGTCCCTTACTATATGTAGTTTGTGAGGTTAGTGTTTGAGGTTTGTTCTGACCATAGGAAGGCTCTTCTTAGATGTCTCTTGCCCTGATTCTCTCTAGTAAAATAACTGGTCTAGGATGGAACTTCTGCTTTCACCTCCAAAACCTCCACTGTCTTTGAGAGGACTTTTAGGCCTGAACTTCTTCCACACTGTTTCAAAGTCATTTCCTTTGGGGAGAGCTTTGAAGTTTGCTGATACCAATGTCTACCTCTCCCCCTGCATAAAATCTCTGAGCCATGAGCTCTAGGGCTGGAAACAAGGACAGGGCCCTGTTTTTCTCCAAATAACACCCCCCCCCCTTGCTTTAAGAATAGGACACTAGCAGGAGCAGTATCCTGTAGTCTTTGTCTTTCCTGGAAAGGAACCTCCACTCTAAGAACAAGCTGGGTGGAAAAGGGGAGCCCCCAAACTTCAGCCTCATTCACCTGAAATTTAGCCTTTGCAACATGCAGCTGGACAAGATAAGAAATGCTAGTAGTATGCCCTTCCCAGGAAGATAACTTAGCTCTCAACTTGCAGTCAGCTAATGGAATAAGGAACCCTGTGTTCTTGGCTGCATCTGTCTAAGTGGGATTTCCATCATAATGAGCTGAGAAGGAGCCAAGAGGGAACAGGTCATATTTCAAATACCACTGATCTTAACAAGTTTTAGATTTTCTTGAATAAATGTTTCTTTATTTGCTATATACCCTTAGGAAAATTTCCAGAAAATTTAAATGGCTATTTTCTTAAAATAATTTTCAACAGTAATGTTTGTTTTGCTGAAGAGTAGGTCCATGGAGCTAATAATCATGTTGCCATTCCAGAGGTGGACTCCACTCATTCATGTTTTTAAGCTTGTAAAACCACAATCCATAAGCAAGAAAGTTCAGAATAGTAAATTAAAGACCAACCTTAATTAAAACTCCCCCCCAAATGTTAATAGAATGAATTTGGCAGTTTATTCTTTAAAAATAATAATCAATCCAACCTGGATGTGATACATTAAGAATTCAAGGACGGTCCAACATCATATCTATTCACCTTAAAAGATAAAAGCAAGCTGAAAAATACATATCATATGGTACCTCTGATACACATTTAAAAAGTACAAAAATTCTATGTGTTTTTATGAATGCAGTAGGTATATAGTGAATGGAGTAGAAGTAGAAAAATGCATATAAATATAAATGATAGTAATGTTTATCTTTGGAGGGAAGGAAGAATGAGATAGAAATATAGGAGATTTCTACTGGATCTGACAGATATTTATTAAAGTATAAAGAATATCTTTTTCTCTATTTTTTTATATGTTAACATAATAAAGTTATGGGCTAAATTGTGACCCACGGCCCAAATTTAGATGTTGAAGCCCTAACATCTAGTACCTCAGAATGTTATTAAATTTGGAGATAGACTTTAAAGAGATAAGGTTATGTTAAAATGAGGCTATTTGGTGAGTCTTGATTCCATCTGACTGGTGTCCTTACACAGAGAGGAAATTTGAATATAGAAAGAGACACCAGGGAAGTAGACACACAGAGAAAAGACTGTGTGAGGACACAATGAGAAGGCAGACATCTGCAAGACAAGGAGAAAGGCCTCAAAAGAAACCACACCCCATGACACTTTGATTGGGACTTCTAGAATTCCAGAATTATGAGAAAAATCTATAATGTTGTTTAAACCACCCAATCTGTGATATTTTGTTACAACAGCCAAGATAGATAGATCAATCGATCAATCTACCAACTAACCCAAATTGAATGTAAGCAACTCAACATGCTTCTGTATTTGCAAAACCTAATTATAGAATTCAAAGCTGAGTCACACATGCTGAAAAGTCCAGGAAGGTTTACTTGCCTTTCATATGTTACAAACTTCCAAGACAAAGTAGAGTTTACATCCTTGTTCTGTCTGCATACTAGCCATGTGCGCTAAGCTAGACATGTTTCTTTCTGAACCTCAATTCCCACGTACGTAAAACAGGGACAAGAAAATCTACCTCTCAAAGTTTTTGTGATGATTAAAGGATTTACAATACATAATGTGCTTCATTCAACTTCCCAATTTACAACATATATTCATCAAATCCAAAGGCCTGAACATATCTACCTGCAGAAAACTCTACAGATGAGTCATCCTGAGGGAACAGAGTTAGAGACAAAAAGTCAGATTGACACCACGATGGCTGATGGACATGGAGTATCACCTCCGGTGTGCATTTCGAATGTTCCCGATTTTTTCTTGAACCATTTGCGTCCTCATGGGCAGGGAGGTTTGAAGCCACAGAGTCTTGGTTTAAATTCCCAGCTCTGCCTTAGCACCTACGTGACCTTGAGCAAACTGCTCTGGGCCTCAGTCTGCTAATCTGTAAAATGAGGCTAATGATCTCGACCTTCATGAATCACCGTGAAAACCACAGATCACATAAACAAGTACCTGGCACATGGTAGATACTCAGTACATCAAAATCACGATTGTTACTATCATGATTTTTGTTCTATTTTAATTACCATTATTATGAGAGCAGCTTCCTTATCCATATTAAAAAATCAACATGGGCCACCTGGGTGGCACAGTCAGTTGAGCATCAGACTCTTGGTTTTGGCTCAAGTCATGATCTCAGGGTCATGAGATCGAGCCCCACGTCAAGCTCTGCGCTCAGCTCTGAGTCTGCTTGAGATTCTCTCTCTCTCACTCTCTCACCCTCTGCAGGGGTGCACGTGCTCTCTTTCTCTTGCTCACTCAAATAAATGAATAAAATCTTTAAAAATAAATCAATATGGATGTATATATTCTATCCAACACTATATCATCCCCATTAAAAGACCATTTATAACCTGTGGCCACAACACTGGTTACCATCACAAAGATATAGACTGAGTTTTCAAAAGGGCATACAACATTAATCTCTCCTCCATGAATATTTCCTCCTCCCAGCTTAGGTTCCACTCTAAAACAGTGAAGAATTTAATGTCTTACAGTTAGTGGATCCTAATAAACACGTACCTCTTACTGGGTCCACCTGTCTAAAGTCAGCTCCCCAGGTAGAATGGTTACCTAAGTCAGACTTACTGACTTCAGAGATTTATTTCAGACTCTCACGAAACAGCAACATGCCTTGGTTCTAAGTCTGTCTCAACTTTGCAACAGGTGCCCTCTGAATTATTGACAGACCTAATTAACCCAGCAATTGCTCAGTGATAATTACCATCTTTTCAGAGGCAACAGACCTGATCTCCAGGCCCAGATCTGCTAAGAAACCTGAAAAGATAGCAAAATAATCACAGTCAAAGCCACAAACTCCTATCTACAACAAACAACCTGTCAGTTAAACTCTTTTATCCCTCAGAAGGAACACATGTCCATTTTAAACAAGAATTAACCTTTTCATTCCAAATTTCCCTTTTGAAGCTTCAGGTTGGAAAGGTACTAGGACCTGATCAATGAGACACTCAGGAACCATTGCTTTTGGGTCACAGAGTACATTAAAACCGCCCCCCAGAAATGCACAGATAAATCTTTTGACAAAATACTTCCAATTTTTGAGAGCCATTTTTAGCAAACACAAATGTTTATCCCAAAGTGCCTCAGTGCTGTCAGCACAAGCTTGGCATGTTTGTCATGCAACTTGCATCAAGCTCAAGTCCAAAATCTGGACAGTTTGCAGAGAAGGCACCCAGAAACCGTACTGTCTGCATTATTCACAATGCTGCAAGCAAGATCAATAGCTACAGTTCACCAACGAAGCTCCAAAGCCCAGCAAGGAGTCGTTTTTGACACAATAAAGTTAGAGAGAATGATGTGCTCCTTTGCAGAACCCGAAGGGCGGTATTCTCAGGTTAACAAAGACGATAATGAAGTAGCAGCCTTCGGGCCAGAGAATACCACCTGGGAACCATTCTTCCTGGGAAGGAGCTATGTGCAAATACAGTATGCAGGGAGAGAAAAATCGCGGTGGAGTTCAGCACACACTGGGGTGGCAGTGGGGGTAGAGTTCATAAAGAACATCCAGTCTCAGGAGGGGTCCACCCACCCTTTCCCATTCCCATCTGCCAGCCCATCTGGAGACTGCCAGGTCTCACACAAAGTGAAGTCCTTGGGGCTCTGGTTCTGCCACCAGAAAGGCATGGCCTGTGGGGTTTGTCTTAGAAACAAGAACCAGAAAAGGACCAGGATGGATTTATCAGACACAATCAGGTAGCCTGGGGACAAGGGATTGGGTCACTTGCTAACTACTGGATATGTGTACAGGTGGTCTGGAAAATTAAACAAGCCCAGTCCCCGAGAATAATACCGTTATAACCAGAGGATGGGTTAGATCTCTCTGAGAGGTGAGAGCACAAATTTAACAACACTTGGAAGTGATTCTTCAAGGAGGAGAATAGCTACCCAATATTATAGGTAAACTAAGGATTAACCAAACATTCAACTTAAGCATAGAAATACTACTACTATTAGTAATAATAGAGAGACACCACTGTTTTTTGACTGTCTACTATGTAACATCAGACTGTTTTATTTCATTGATGCTCCAATGGCCTGTGAAAGATGAGTAATGCATTTACCCATTTTACTGGTGAGAACTTAAGCCCTTAGAGCATGATCAGCAGCAGCAGCATCACTTGGGAACTTCTTAGAAATGCAAATTTTCAGGCTCAACCCCAACTGTGGGGCTGTGACCCAGAAATGTAAGTTTTAACAAGCCCTCTGGGTGACTGTGACATGTCCTAGAGTTTGAGAACCACCATCTTGGAGCAATGGCTCTCTATCTTGGCTGTATACTCAAATCACCAGGACAGGTTTTTTTTTTTAAAACTGCTGCATGGGTCCCATCCCTAAAATATTCTGACATAACTGATCTGGGGTGCAGCCTGGGTATAGGATGTTTAAATACATTCCAGGTCACTATAACGTGTAGCCAAGCATGAGAGCCATGAACTGGAAAGTAATTTTCCCAAAGTCCGCTGAGGCAATGAAAACAACAAAGCCAAGATTCATACTCAAATCTGAGACAAATGAATACTCTGTCCACACATAGTTGGTACTCAAAGCCTAGTCCAGACCAATAGCATCGGCATCACCTGGAATCTTGCTAGGAATGTACAATCTTAACTCACACCTCAGACCTCTGGTATCAGAATCAAGAAGTTAACAAGATTCTAGATAATAATCATATAAAGTTTGAGAGCCAGGGCATTACTCAATGCCAGTTCATACCACATAGTCATCAGTGCTGATTTGTTTAACTGTCCTTAGCAGTATGGGACATACTATTTTAGGATGCTGAGATTTCTGTTCCCATCAATCCCCTCTTCCTACTTCCTTATATCCATTACTTTTCTGATTCCATTCATCAACAGAAATAGCAGGTAAGTGAGAGGAGCCTGGAACAAAGAAGTGAACTAAATTTCTGAACACATGTTTTAAATGTATCTAAAGGAAGAAGGAAGGAAGGAACGAAGGAAGGAAAGAAGAAAAAAGAAAAGGAAGAGAAGAGAAGAGAAGAGAAGAGAAGAGAAGAGAAGAGAAGAGAAGAGAAGAGAAGGAGGAAGAAGGGAGGGAAAGATACACAGACAAAAAGCAGCAAGCAAATGAAGAAAAACATTTTAAGCCATCACTTTCCAACTACATGAGCCAGACGACAAAAGATCTTTGAATTCTAGAAGCAAGACCCCCAAGTACTGAATTCCTGCCATACATGATTTCTAGGAAAGATTTCCTCTGTGACGAGGAAATAGCCATTCTACACTCTGAAGACATTAAGAGTTTGTCATGCACAAGAATGAGAAATAAATACAATGCAATAGTATACAGCAATCAAAATGAGTTATGGAGCTACAAACAGCCACCTGAATGAATTTTACAACTACAGTGTAGAGGGGAGGGAAAAAAAGAAAGAAAATTGCAGAAGTATACATAATTATAAATATTTTAAATACACAAAATAATTTATCTTGTTTAGGAGTACATATGTTTGTATCTAAAGAATAACAAATATGTGAAAATGATAAATACTAAATTTTAAATAAAGGTTGTCTCTGAATAAGAGAGGGTACAACTGGGGGGGAGATTTTGAAGTACTACTAATATTCTATTTCTTAAGCTAAGAGGTAGATATATGGGTCTTTGTTAAAGTTTTTTTTTTTTTTTAAGATTTTAATTTTAAGTTATCTCTACACCCAACATGGGGCTCAAATTACAACCCCAAGGTCCAGACTCACATGTTCTACTGATGGAGCCCAGCAGGCACCCCTGTAGTATTCTTTATACATTTTTAGTATGTCCAAAATACTTAGTAATTCTTAAGAAGAAAAGAATCACCTTCTTTCTTTTTCCACTGTTTGGGATTAGAGATTGAAATTCCCAACCTCAACATGAAACCACAGTGACTTATATTCAAATTGCTGTGTTCCCAGAGGAAAAGCTCTCTTCCATATTCCAAAGAGTTTATTAATTTTTTGCCTGTACAAAGTTAACAGTTGGCAGATCAAGTTGAACTATAGCAACAGATCTACAGCAACACCCCTCCACCAGGGTTGTGAAGGTTGGAAAAGTTGGAGAAATACTAGAAAGAGTAAATTCTAACTTTTGTCTTAGTAGTGTTTTCTGGGTTGCTACGTGGTCTACTAATACCTCAGACTGGGAAAGAAAACAGAATTGTGATTCTGCTGGAAGTGCAGCCATACCAATAAGAAGATGCTTTTAAGTGCTTACTCCATGCCAAGCATTGTTCTCATTTTATTGGATTAGAACATGGATTAATGCCATTACGAATCTACTACAATTCTACAGGATAGGCTCTGTAATTACCCCATTTATTTATAGACACAAGAAGGCTATGTATTTTCCCAAAGTCGCAAAACTAGCAAAAGTCAGAGTCAAGATCCAAACCAGGTCATCTGTCTCCAGGGCTCAACCACAGCGCTTTCTAGAAGTTACCAACATAGAGATGAAAGTCAGGAAGGCAGGAAGGGAGGGAGGGAGGGACAGGGGAAGGAAAGAAAGAAGGGAAAGGAGGGAGGAAGGGAGAGAGGGAGGGAGGCCTTGCTATAAAAATTGAAACTCCTCTGAAATGGTAGGAATTGCCTTATGTGGCTGAGAGCTCCATATCTCTAGAAGAATTCAAATAAGAACTGAAAACAACATATCTCTGCTTATGAAGTTGTTCTAATTCCTTGCCATGGGAAGGATGATCCATGAGCCAGCAGCACTACTGGGGCACTTACTGGAAATGCATAGTCTTGGGCCTCATTCCAGACCTACTGGAACAGAACCTGCGTTTTAACAAGTTCCCCCAGGAGAGAAGCACTAATCTAGATCCGGGTATTGAATCATCAGCTTGCAGGTTCTTGGGCCCCACCCCAAACCTGCTAAATCAGAATCTCTAATTTTTTTTGTAAAAAAAAAAAATTATCTTTAATAAGTGCTCTTGAGTGCTTTGGATGAGAAGTCAGATTTGGAAGTCAGTGGTCAGGTGAGCTGGAAGCGTTCCTTCCATCACTGAGACTGTGTGATTCTGGGTCATCCCTTTTCATCTTCCAGGTGGGGACCAAGTCTTAGTGGGGAGCGGAGCAATTTCCTAATCACCTACTGCTGTCCTGAGCATTCCACACAGAGGACGCCCTGATAAGGTTTGCTTCTCCCATCACTTGCAGGGTGTCATGAAGACAAGGCCTTTACCAAACACAGCTAACAAGGAATACGCATATCAGAGATGTGCTCTCTTCTGACAGAGCGGGGAAATGGAGCCCTGATGCGTCATCTGGGTTCAGGGCTGCCTCTTCCACCCACTCCCTGAGCTGAGAGATGCTTCCCACAAGGCCAGGCCCAAGAGGACCTGCGGTTTCACCTTTAGAATGCTCACCGCATTCGGCTGAAGGTAAGGGGCAGGATGTCATTGGCCTACCTCATCCCCAGACTAGAGAGTCAGTCTTCCTCCGTGTCAAGTTAGATCCTTGCTCTGGAAACTCCTCTCTGCTTTTGAGAAACAATAAGTAAGTCTGAAATGTTCCATTCTCACATCTTTTCTTTTCTTCTTGAGACTTTATGCGAGAGAGAGAGAGAGAGAGAGAGAACGTGTGGGCACAAGAAGGGGGAGGGACAGGGGGAGACAGAGAAGCAGGCTCCCCACTGATCAGGGAGCCCCGATGTGGGGCTTGAACCCAGAATCCTGAGATCATGATCTGAGCTGAAGGCAGACGCTTAACCAACTGAGCCACCCAGATGCCCCCTCTTTTTTTTTTTTAATAAACAAAAAATGCAAATTCATCTAGACTTGTCAGTTATAGTATCTAGTTATATTTTGTTCAAGACCTCCTGAATGGATGCAGCACGTGTCTCAGGAACCAAACACTCCTCTTACCTTGGGCCCTTAGACTCCTACAGCAGCCTTCCCTTCCCTCCCTCTGCCCGGCTCCTGCTCCCTTCCTTTTCAACCATCCTCCATAAATCTGTTCACATCCTCCCACTGCTTCAAGCAGTAAATAATAAGTGCGATGGTATTAAATGCAACTAGAAATTATAAACAGCCAGTTAATCCTATGATTACATGTTCATCCTGTGAGCTCACGGGCAACCCTGTGGCCACCCTGTTCCTCGTCGCAGTCCAGTAGGCAGCACAGAGTCAGAACACACTGGATGCCAAGTAAATATTTTTTGAATGGATGAATGTATGAATATTTGAATAAGTAAATGAATGAATAACCAAAGTAGGAATAGGAAGAGAACCACCAAATATCTTCAAGAGCCAGGAAGGAATGCTAGAAATACAGCAGGCCCAGGTTCTGAGACCAGACTTTCTGGGTCTAAATTTGGGCTCTTCCCCTTACCAGCCAGGTGATTAGGGGCAAGTGTCTTCTGTTCTTTTTGCCTCGACTTTCTCTTGTCAAAAAGTGTTGATAATAGTACATTCCTGGGGCGCCTGGGTGGCTCAGTGGGTTAAAGCCTCTGCCTTCGGCTCAGGTCATGATCCCAGGGTCCTGGGATCGAGCCCCGCGTCAGGCTCTCTGCTCAGCGGGGAGCCTGCTTCCCTTCCTCTCACTCTCTGCCTGCCTCTCTGCCTACTTGTGATCTCTGTCAAATAAATAAAATCTTAAAAAAAAAAATAGTACATTCCTCAGGGAGCTGCTATGACAGAATTAAACGAGTTTTTGTATGGGAGAACTTAGTGCCTTGGACGTGGCTAGTATTAGGCACATAGTTACTGTGCTCTTTTATTATCTCTGCATCTATTCTGCTCTACTTTGTAGAGATAATGAATGTTGAACCCATAACAAACTTTCCCAGGGCTCATGTTACAGTGCCTCTACTCTCAGACTCAAACCTGGTCTGAAGGGCAGAGCAGAAGCCTGGTAAATGAACACAATGCCGGTGCTTTGGGTGGGGAAAAGATATGTTCAAGGGGAAAAGCAAGCCACGTCATGGTCACGTGAAACCATGTATGGGTTGAAAAGTGACAGGACTAACAACCAAAAAGTCCAATAATTTCTGTTGTTTTTCAGCTTTGTTAATGTCCTTTTAAGGCCATCTTGAGCTCCCCAAGATGCCCAGAGTCATGCACAGCTCTGAGTCAGGCATTGTGGCTGGGTGGGGGGTGGGGAGGTTTCATGGAGGCCATGACCACCCCTTCACCTGTGCCACTCACTTCATCCCCACAGAGAAGCTTGGGCAACTGGGCCTCACATCACTCAATCATAACTTCTCCTTCAAAAGATGTCAGTTTCTGCCTAATGTGTTTGTCTGAGACAAGATTCCATGACAAATGTAAAGAAAGGGAGCAAGCAAGAGGTGCTTATCAGACAAACCTAACTAGAGAATAAGCTGCCATCAAGGGTCAGCTATCCCCTGGCTACAATGAACTAGAATCAATTCTCTAACCAGACTCAAATAAATTAGCAAAAATATCTCCACAGACACAGCGTCTCCCATCAGGAAATCATCTTAAGCAATGAAGAAAAAAAGATTAATTTTATTATCAAGGGAAATATCCTCAAATTCCAGCATGACTATATTTTCACCAGGGGACACATATTTTTTTTCTATTAGCTGAAGCTCTTCCAATACAATATTCTACTGTTGTCTTTGAAGGGAAATGGATATATTCTCATTAAATTTCTGTTTATTTGGAATGCAAGATGTGGGCAGAGAGAAAAAAAATTTCAGGCAGGTGTTCACCATAAGAAAATCTCACTCTTATTCCCTAATGACCATTCCAAGCTCCCATGGCCAATAATGCCTTTAGTTAAATCAATCACCGTTCTCAGAAAATTGAAGCACATTAGTAGAGTAAGTGGTTGGCTGCCTTGCCACCATTTTGAAGGAACCATATGGAAATATGTCTGCCTCCCCAAATTGCTCCTACCTTCCTGTATGCATGCAATGACATCTAGTGAATTCCTACTAGATATTTCAAACAGGAAAGGGTTTTATCTGTAGATAAAAGTTGGCTCTATACTAGATAGTATAAAAGTCTTAGTGCCACTTCTGGATCACGGCATCCTATTAGGGCTATTTTGTTTTATGTTGTTCCTGTTTTAGTCAGATTAGGCTGTTTTCCTTGGGAGGGGCACTCCAGCCAGCCTTTACCCTTACTACAGAGGACCAGAGCAGGGTCACATCCAGACAGAAGTTCATGAGAGAATTCACTGACTCTCAAGTGGTTGGAGGAGATTTGTCCAGCAGAAGCTCCCCATTCCTGATAGAATGGAAACCACACAAGAGAATCCTCACTGCGGAAAGAAGAAATGCAGAGCAAACAAAGAAGATGGCAGGGGATTCAGCTCAGGTTCCCACTCTTAAGGAAGATAAAGACTTTTGGGTGATATTTCCAAAGGCCTCCATGAGAGGAGAGAAACTGTCTAGAGTGTTAATGTGGCTGCAAGACAGATTCTAGTTCTATGTGGGATCATGACAGATCCTTGTGATTAACTTCCACCACGCTCAAACAATTAACACAGTTTTGGTTCTTACACCCGAGGAACCTGCTTGACTGACACTGTACAGCTACCCTTGAGAGGACGACAAGACCTCAAACCCAAGAAAACCCCAGCAAAGGTATGTGGCAGGTATTGAGGTCAATGCTTTATATGCATGATCTCACAAGATCCACCACGTAATTCAACAAGACTGGTGGTAATATCCTCATTTTTGAAGTGAGAAGTCTGAGGCCATGAGAGGCTAAATACTCTGTCTATGGTCATCCAAAGAGGATGTGACAGAGCTGGGGCACAAACCGAGGCTATCTGATTCAAGAGTCCATGCTCTTAATTAACATTGGGATCATTTTATTTAATCCCACAACAACCCCATGAGGTAGATAGGATTACCTCTCCTTAGATATGGACAGAGGTTGAGAAACTTGACTTAGGGGCATTGCTGAGATGTGAACCTTGGGTTCACCTGTCTTGGGAGCCCAACGTTTAACCACCATGCTTGAGGAAGAGAGAAGTCCTCCTAAACAGCACACAGCTCCATTGTGTTATGACGTCTTTATACACGTGGGGGAGGGCAACTGTTTGCATCTTTTAGTTTAGGCAGCCCACAGCATTTGGATTCCTACCCATCATCACTTGATGTTTTCCACAGGATCCTACCCATCCTTGTCATGTGGAGCCACTCCAGACAAAACATACCCAGCAGGGTTGGGAGAGGGGTGGCGAAGACATAACTGGCAGGAGCTCGGCCCTTCTGATATTCTCAGGTTAGTTTCCTTTTTAAAATTATTATTTTAACTGGTATTTTTCTTTGGCTATTCCTCATTGAACAGTGATTCAGCTGATGGAGAAAGGCACTTAGAAGGGAGGACCAGGCTAGCGAGCATTGTATCTGAAATAAAAATCAATTGCCCACCATGCAAGATTACAGAAGAAGCTGCAAATAAAATTACTGTAAATTTAATTAAAACATTCCAGCCAAGTCCATACATTTGGTATTGATTACCTGGCCTGCAATTTCAGGGAGTTAATTAACACGGCCTGCGCCTGGACAACAAGCGAAAGCCTGAACAGGCACTGGTTGTCCTAGCAACAGGTAGGCGAAAGCAGCTCACAGATTAAATTGAAGGAAATACAGAATCTTATTGAATTAGACTTAAATGCAATGGTTTA
The DNA here is from genome assembly GCF_963455335.1 of Martes martes. Taxonomy (NCBI): domain Eukaryota; kingdom Metazoa; phylum Chordata; class Mammalia; order Carnivora; family Mustelidae; genus Martes; species Martes martes. Next base: position 30,860,401 of record NC_137905.1, on the reverse strand, counting down.
AAAATATGAAGAGGCAACTTAAAGTTCAAAACACACTTCGTGAACATGGGTCATTGTGTGTTTCTAATTGAGCCAGAAGACAGGATTCGTACCGAAGGATGGAAAGACAATGGGAAGGATGGGGACGGGGTCACTTCAGATGATCCATTACAGTGAGAGCATTTCCTCAGCACTGCTGGCTCGGGGAACGACTTCTGCAAAATTTCATTTAAAAAAAAATAAAAAGCCATTATGATTAATCTTCTAGATCCATAAGTAGAATGAGCCCATTTTTTCCTTCCTTCCCCAGAATGGAGTTATCCTGTAGGAAGAAAGCACATTCTGGGGGTCTGGCTAATAGGATGACCACCATGGACACTGCTTCCACATCCTGTGTTATACCCACCCGAGGCCACTACCTTAGTGCACACCCATGCTCTCTCCTGGGCTTCCCCTGTGAGGTTTTATTCTACCAGATGAGAAGTAGAGTTCTGGCTTCAGTGGCTACAGCAAAGGGTCATCAATGACTATGGTCCCTCTCATAAAAAAGTAACCATGCACTTACGAAGAGATGACATCTGGTATGCAAATCAGGAAATGAACGCCGCTTCCACCCCCACCTCTTCCGGCCCCCGCACACCCTGTTCTTGGACACCCAGAAGCTCCCTGTTGAGTACAGTATACTGGCTCAGGGTCGCAACTGTGTAAATGCAGAGAGGGCATGGCAGGGGCGGGGGGGACACCAGCTGCTCAGCTGCCTGCACATACGCTCCAGCCTCTCAGAGACTCCTGAGACTCCCCTGAAGCAGCCTGGCCCCCTGAGGACACAGTGGCGATGGTCCTGGCCCATCCCAAGCTTCCTCCTCAGCAAAAACATCAGCCTGGACAGGGCAATGCTCCACCAGCCTCTCCCCACCTTGTACAGCAGCTGGAAAATCCCAGCTGGTGCAGAAGTCTTGGCTTTTTTTTTTCTCACTAGGGATCGCCCACAAACAAATGCATAATCAAAAGAAAAAAGAGATTTTACTCCAAAATGTATTTCAGTTGACCTTACAAAGCATTTTGTAGAGGTCTGGTTTACTTTCCTAACCACGTTTGACTTGAGGCCCAGAGTGGACGTTAACTAGGCTGATGAGCAGAGAGCCCTGCGAGAGGAGCCCAGGCCTAATATGACCCCTAGCTCCACAAGGATTATCATTATGGGTCCCTGGACAAATCACTTCCCTCCCTGGGCCCCAGTTACTTCCTCTGCAAAACAGAGTCAAGCGGGATCACACAGCCCCATGTGATGACAGCAACGTTTGCACATGGCTCTTACGCTATCATTTCTGTTAACATATTTAAAAGAAAATGTTATATCCTTACCATAAATAAAAGAACCCTGAAGTTCTTTTCTAATATGCACACAACTACAGTATCCCTATAATGAAAAACAGAGCATGTGTCCATTACTACTTAAACAAATTTCAAGTCCCACCAGTGGTTTGCGTACTGGGCTTTGGGAAATGCTGGAGACATTAGGAAGTTTTACCTCTAGATGATTTCAAGAGCCTCTTCCAGCTCTGCCCTTCTGGAATCTAAACTTCCTGGTAAGGGAGATAGCTGAGCAGCATGCAAGGGGACAGAGGGACACCCTGGGGCAGGTCAAGGGGAGCAGGCGGTCTACAGCTACGTAGGGTAGAGATGACTGGAGGCATAAAGAAAGTCTGCTAGGTGATAACAGTCACCCAAGTTCTACTGACTACCGATTTACCACCTATAGTTCTAAACTGCCTTTGAGACCTCTTCCACTCCAGGGAGCTAAATGACAAACAAACACACAGGTCATGAGATCCATCCCTACGGTTGGGCTCCCAGGTGAGACGCAGGATCCATATAAATTCCACACTGGTCCACCTCTGCTTCAACACTGACTGGTAACTTCCCCGAAGCCATTCTCCCAGGGGACACATCGACCTTCAAATTCAGCCTGGTTTCCTCCTAGCCACAGCTACTCTACATGGATAAAACTGCATGCCCCTCTGACTACAGAACTCAACAACTTCCTTTCCCAAAATGTATATGTAATGGATCAAATTTCTCTAGGGAGCTTGACCAAGATATAGGAACTGTTTCCAATTTAGGGGGTCTGAGGACAGGGAGGCACAGAATGTGCAATTTCTCCCATTGGTGAAGGTGGCTTTGGTGTGTATGGCCAGTGAACCCCACTTCCAATGCAGCTGTTCTACAGGGTCCTAGAATAAGGAGAGAACATGGGGTTCTGGGAGTCAAGACATCACATCTCGCACTTTCCTCTCTCAGCCAGTCTCTTCCTCTGCAAGTGAGCCCATCATGCCGGGGGCCAAGAGCCTTCCAGCCTTTGCATGCCTGGTTTCTGCAGCCTTGCCTTCCCCTGAATGTACTGTCGAGCCCACTAATGGGCATAGCATAAAAGCCTCCTCTCTTCTCACTTCACAGGCAAATGGAGTGCGGATGTTTAGTTGGGGGGCTGGGGGAGCAGAGGGTGTGGGAGAAGGTGCTCTTGAACCAAAATGCCTTCACTCAAATCTGGATCTGATTTTTATTAACTGTCAGCGTAGGCAAAGTACTTAAGATTAACTTTTCTGAATCTGCTTCTTCAATTGCAAATAGGAAAGACAACACTGAAATGACTGAGGATTGAATGAACTATTAACTGTAAAGGCCGTAATACAATGCCTGGCATGCAATGTCTGCTCAAAAAAAATATTACCTATTAAGAGAATGACCAGTACACTTGTGCTCTCTGCTCCAAGCCCACCTAATCCTTTCCTAGTTTAGAAAGAAGCAAAGAACAAGCAAAACAACCTCAGTGCTAGAGGCAGAGGCCATATGTTTAGACACGCCCTCCCCCCCACACACACAGGTGTTCAATTCCATCTTTCCTAATAAGACAGCATTAGAACTGAGCTCATACGGAGCCGTACTTCGGGAGACAGGGAGAGAGAGGAGGCATCCACAGACCCTCAGCTCTAATTCCCCAGCCCAAGGTCACTGTTCAGTCACTACTAGACCCTCCCTCCCTGTGTGTTTCATCAGCTATAAAATGGCATGAAGTTTCTTGGGCTGCAATTAGGAGAGTCCATGCAGACCTGTGTCTCTGTGTGGAACCTCATTAAAGTGAGAGATAAAGTGAAGGTCAGCTATCTTTATAAGGACAAGGAGTGGAACACCAAATACCCAGAAAGCCAGGAGGCTGATGAGGAATACAAAGCACTTTCAGCACTAGGGATGAAAAGAGGGAATTTATTTGGGAACAGAAACTTGTCAGCCACTCCCCCAAATTCACTACAAAATCTTCACAAAATACAAATATTTATAAAGACATAAGTTCAGAGGCTTCCAAAGAAAATGGAACAGATACAACAAAACTTTAGATAATGTTAAACCAAACCAGAGACCCAAGCTCCCATTACACAGAATTTTGCTGAGTGTCTACAATATTCCAAGACCAATACATTCTAAGAGAAATACATGCTTTAATAACAAATAGTCCCACAACCAAGCGCTACTCATTATTCTACGTCTTCTTGTTCAGTTTCTCCGGCAGCTATTCACCGAATGCCTCCAATCTTCTCATTGCTCCCAGAAGATATGAAACTCAAGGGGACGCCATTCTGAGAGCCCACTGCGCATTTCCATTCTGGTAATAAAGCACGCACCCACGGCCATGGGTTTGGGCAGTGAATCATCCCAGCGTATCCCATTCCCCCGCTCGCAGGACTGGTCTGTGATGGGCACATGGACACAGCCTGATCAGAGACCCACTCTAAGGATCTCTGACACAGGATGGTGACCAGATTTCTCTTTATTCTGTGGTCAGGAAAACATCGGCCTGCAATTCTGTGGCTTCACTGGATCACATCAACTCAACAGGTAGAGGAGAATGACTACAGGAAGAGGAAATGAAGTTATACACAAAAAGAAGCAAGTGTATATATTGCCAAAATATGGAAAGAGGGGGCGCCTGGGTGGCTCAGTCGTTAGGCGTCTGCCTTCAGCTCAGGCTATGATCCCAGGGTCCTGGGTTTGAGCTCCGCATCAGGCTCACTGCTCGTCGGGAAGCCTGCTTCTCCCTCTCCCACTGCCCATGCTTGTGTTCCCTCTCTTGCTATGTCTCTCTCTGTCAAATAAATAAGTAAATTCTTTTAAAAAAAATATGGACAGAGCCCAGATGTCCATCAACAAATGAATGGATAAATAATTTGGTGTGTATAAATAAAATGGAGTATTATTCAGCCATCAAAAAAACAATAAAATCTTACCATTTGCAATGACGTGGATGGAACTAGAAGGTATTATGCAAAGCGAAATAAGTCAGTCAAAGAAAGACAATTATATGATTTCACTCCTTTGTGGAATTTAAGAAACAAAACAGAGGATCATAGGGGAAAGAAGAGAAAAATAAAGTAAGACAAAATCAGACAGGGAGATAAACCAAAGGAGACTCTTAGTCATAGGAAACAAACTGAGGGTTGCTGGAAGGGAGGTGAGGGGGGATGGAGTAATTGGGTGATGGGCATTAAGGAGGGCACATGATGAGATGAGCACTGGGTGTTACATACAACTGATGAATCCCTGAATTTTACCTTGGAAACGAATACACTATATGTTAATTGAACTAAAATTCAAAAAATGAATTAAAAAACAGTGAGTGTGTGCATGTGTGCATTAGCACACACAAGCTTATATGCATATGCACACAGGTAATTGTATATGAGAGAGATGCAGGTAGATTGTCTTCAAGGTATTTGATTCCTGGGATCTATAAAAGCAAAAGCCAACTTCACTTTTGCTCTTTCCTTGTTTGGATATAAAAGCCAACAAAATATCTAATTAGATTTGGGCTCCTGTCATTTAGCCAACTAAAGTGTGCTAACAATTAGAAGGAAGTAAAACAGAAAACAGGCCTCAGACTCAACTTTCAAGGAGCTTGAAACCGAGTAAGAGAGCCAAATATGGCTATTTGAACTCCTAACCAACACAAATGTCCACGTACACTCTCCCACAAGAATATGAAAGGCCACCGAACAGAAGGTTCTTCTTTCTAATGGTTGTGTTCTGTGGCACTAAACAGTATCTGTTATTCTATCTTTCAAGTGGCTTCATTTCAGTCCATGAATCAGTTCTTGCCATCAAGAAGAGTAGGACGCGACCCCTACAGAAACCTATTATTCCCAAGCAAATACAATGAGCTGGGGGCCTCATTTCCCAGAGTGGGGTTCCCTGGAACACCAGTCTTGGGAAACAGGAAGCTGAGTCTGCTCTTCTCAAAATCTGCCCAGCACAGAGCCCAGTGTGGGGTAAGCACCAGATATATATTTGCTACGTGAGTGAACAAAGCTGCCATAAAAACTGAATCTACTGTCAAATAAATTGGAGAAATGTTACATGTTTCAGCCTCTTCTTAGGGATCCCAAGCACAGAAAAGCACAAATAAAAGCCCTGAGGGGTTCTACAGGAAACATGTTTTACTTTGTTTAGTACACTGCTCCCCCAAAGCGTTGATCACTAAGGGACCGGTTTTGCTGCCTAACACCAATTAGCTCGCTCACCTCATGGATCCAATGTGTGGACCACGCATGGGGGAGCACTGGACAAGTGCCACCGGTCAGTGAGCAAACCGTTCCCACGGCTTTGCCTAGGCTCAGCGGACGCATACTAATCACTAAACCTAGGCTTTCCCAGAAGCACCTTTCCCGTATTCACCACCCCCTATTTCCATTTCAACGTGTCTTCTTTCCAAAGGGGTAGGAGCAAGGTGTGTAGACTCTTAACCTTGTTGAAGGCCACCCACTCCCCACCACCACCACACACCCCCCACCACCAGCTCAAACATGAGCACTGGAAGGTGATCTTAACCAAAGATACCTAAATATCAAGCCAAGGAAAAATGCCTTGAATCCAAATATAACAGGCTGGCACAAATTAGGAAAGATTAATAGAGTCAGACACACACTCTTTGAGTCATTTTTAGATAATCAGCAGGTCCTCACTGGCATTATCCTAATCCAGCACCACAGTGAAAGAAAATTCACTCGATGGTTCTCACGGTCAACTCCACAGGAACCAAATAAGCTACATTAATGTGCGGGAAAGATCAGAGCCAGGGCAAAGGGGGAAGTGAGTTAATTCTAGGTATGAAATGTTGCCAGAACTCAGAAGCTCCGCTTCTTTAGGAAAGGCTGACATTCTCCATAAGAAAATTAAATAGTTACAATGATTAATTACAGCCATTTGAGTTCGTCTTTACAAAGAGGACTCTAAGAGCTGTGCTCAGGACTTAGTTCTTGGATGTTCTTAGCCCAAAATATGATAGGGTGAGCAGTAAAATGGGGAACCAAGAAAGCTCTAACCTTTCCAGCAGCAGCTTTCTTTAAAACGTGGAAATTGAAACTGGAGATGTAGCCATTCCTTTAAAGAAAAGTTTGGAGAGGTGTGAGATCATGCAAGACTAACTGAGGTCACTGAAAACCTGTTATAATCAACTTTACAAAGTGTTGCCTGTCTTTAATCATCATCTCAGGATTTGATCTGTCTTTTCTTCATTCTTCTGGAAAGAGAGCCTCATTTGAAAAATTACTCATCTTGTAATCCATGTGGTTCTCACGAAGGGGCTGATCACTGTGGCCTGCCCTCACCCCAGTGTTGGTATATGCCCCAGTATTAACCAATCTTATTACGCGATTCCCTTGGCCCCAGTGATCGGTCCAGGAATAAACATGTGACCCAAACCAGCCAATAAGAACCCTTCTCATAACCGTCCTATAAATTCTGAAAGAAGAAGTCCTGTTTTCCCACTGAATGAGTTGGACTCATTTTTCTCTAGAGTTGCTGGCTGCCATCTTCCCCAAGTGAAGGGGGTGAGAAGACCAACACAGAATCAGGAGTTTCCCACAGAAATATGAACTTCTGGCATTTGATCAAGAAATCGGGGGACCCAAAGCATCTTCCCCTTAAATCATGATCTTTGCTTGGATCTAAGTATGTATCAGAGCTTGCCCTAGAGGAAGAGCATCAGAGATTCTACTTGCAAGCAGGAAAGAGCTGTGCTCTGGGAGAGCCATGGCAGCTCGTTTCTGAGACGCCACGTGGGGCTCACAAGAATTGCTCTTGAGTGACTGGCATAAGCTGATGCTGATTCATCCATCAAATTTCATGACTGAAGGAGAAATACACTGTGATATGTGTCAATCAGCTCAGCTTCCATTTCTCCCCTCAGCTGATCTTCAACTGTCCGTCAGGTTAAGAAAACCAAGATGGGACGCACCAATTATTAATAATAACAGTATTATCTAACCTCTACTGAGGCTTACTGTGTGTCGGAAGTATTGCTATGTGCGTGGTAGAGTCATGCCAGCTGCTGTAACAGACAAACTCCCACTTTTCAGTAGATTCATATAATAATAGCTGATTTCTACTCACAAAATAGACCATCAGTAGGGGCAGGGCAGAGAGTTTGGTGACACTCCATGCCCCCAAAGAGACAAACAGGCTGCTTCCATCTGGTGACTCCTCCATTCCCTAAGGCTTCCGAGACTTCACGGACAGCTGGCAGTCAGAGAAAGATCACGGGGACCACTAGGAGGTTTTTATGGGACTGACTGGCTCTCATCACTTACACTTACTTTCCATTTGCTAGAACCCAGTCACTTGACCTCACCGGACTGCAAGAGAGATTGGTAAGTGCACATTGGCTTTGTGTCCAGGAAGAAGATGGACAAGACTTTAGGGAACACGGAGCAATGTCCACCATCCCACATTTGTCACATGATCTAGCTAATCCTGCCCGAAGCTGTGTGGGGTGGACACCACTGTCATTTACATTGTACAGCTGTATGTACAGTTGAGTCTAAAAGAAATCAGATCCATCTCCCAGGTCCCATAGCCCAAGCTGTGTCCAGAATACAAGTCGCGGCATCCTAAATCTACTCTCTTAACCGTGGTTCTCAATCGGACAATTTCGCCTGCCTGCACCCGGCCTCCTGCATGGATATTTGGCAATGTCTCTAGGCAATTTGGTTGTCACAAGTTGGTGGGAGAGTGGCATACTAGTATTACGTGGGAAGTGGCCAAAGACACTACCACACATCCTACAACACACAGAAAAACCCTTATAACAAAAGTCATCTAGCCCCGTATGCCAGTAACGCCCAGATTGGGAAATTCTGCTCTTAACATTACATTTCTACCATTCTAATGAGAAGGGGGCTGTCTCCAGAGGTTATCCCACTGAAAAAGCACCTAAGACAGACCTGAAAACAGTTAAATTTAAGTAATACAGGGCTCTTTTTTTTTAAATACAAAAGGCAAAGTGCCAAATTATTTAACTTATGATGGAAATTATTGCTCCAATAAAAATATATCCCTTGGAAATATGACTGCAAATAAGCAGACCTGAGCCAAGCCAAGAGTCTGCTCCAACTGGAAGAGCAAGGGGCAGCGGAGGGCGGGGGGCGGGGGGCGGGGGTGCCAAATCAGGCCTATGATTTATTTAGTATTTTAATTATCATGTGTTAGTATCATCTGATCTTGACTCATACGCTAGAATGAACAATTATCCAAAGTGACTTTGGCAAAATGGTTATTCTTCACCATAATCCCAAACCAGTTTGGGGACAACACAGGCACAAAATAAGCTACTTCTTACATTAAGAAAAGTGCTCACCTTTGCCAATCCCCAAGGCTTTCCCTCCAAGCATGGGGGAAAGACAGAGGTTTGCTACAGTCGAGTGCAACTTCGCCCAGCTTTGGGTCAGGAAACCTGGCTTAAACCTTGGCTCCCCGCCTCCTAGCTGTGTGACCTTGGGAAAAATCACTCGAGTCACTTTCCCTTCCTGTAAAATGGGAATAATAACTGTATAGACTTCCCAGAGCGGTGACAATTAAGTGAGATGATCACGTAAAGCGATTTGCTCAGAGCCTGGCACATAGTTGGCCCCCGAACGCCAGCCCTCAGTGACACCATCATCACTACCAGGAGCACTGCAGGGAGAGAGGGGTGATAATAACAGCTCTGGAGATAGAATATTACCATGAAAAGAGTTACCGCAGGCTCTAAACACCCATGGCAGAGCTTCAGCTGTGCTCCTTGCTATTACTGTGAGCCTAACCACATCCACGAAGAGCCTCTGAGTCTCCGGGTAGCCAGCAGTGAAATAAAGATGAAATGCGGCTCTGACACCCTCTCCCAAGGCAGCCATGACCAAGTGGCCATGTGGCAAGGTCGCAGATAGCGTACGCTCTGAAGCCAGACTGCCAAGGTTCAAGCACAGACCGTGCCAGTCACCGGCCCACTAACCTGGGGTGAGTGACTCAACTCATCTGTGTTTCAAGTGCCCTCTACCCAACCCCCATCAGACACGGATAACAGTTGCCATTAGGATGTAAGACACATAAGGGATCCTTGTCTCTGTGTATTGCTGTACCCCCAGCGCCTAGAACTGGGCCAGCTATATGACAGGCATTCAGTAAGCACTTGTTGAATGAATGAGTATTGGTCCCTATCACACAGGGTTGTGGTGTGGTTTAAATGAAAATTTACCTGTGAAGGCCACAGAATGGTGCCAGCCCATGGTGCTCATATAAGAAACGCTGACTCTTAAAACACCGTCAACAGCATTGTTCGAATAACGTAAACTACAACTGAATACACACAGCCAAAGCCTTGGGTTTGGTTCACCACCTGGACAGCCAAGGGGAAGAGGCAAGGCCATCATCAGGAGTGCTCCTTCCTCCTTAGCCTGCTCTCTGCTCTGCTCTGCTGCTGGCCTCCTGGCCAGGCATTCCATGAACTTGGTGTTCCCCCCGTGCTTCCATCACTGGGTTTCTTCCCCCAGCTACATGTGCACGTCAGACCCCTTGCTGATCGTCCGCGGTGTTCATGAGTGACTCTCTGATGCAGGGTGTCTGTCCCTCCAGGAGTTCTGGAGCGCTGCCTCACCAGGATGGGTCCATCTTGCGGAAGATTTCAGCATGGAGGCTGCCCACAAGGGGCCTTGTACACTGTTGAAATCTTAATTGTAGTGGACATCCCAGTGGGCCCTCCACTAGGAGCTGGGGAGATGGCCATTCAGCTTCCACCCCACCCTCTCTCCAGTGGCTACAGATGCTGTGAAGATAAATACTTCCCAGACTCCCCAGTGTTGGAGATGTCATATAGATTTGGCCATTTGGATGCACAAGATTTGGAAGATGGCAGTGAGGCAGAAAGCAAGTTTCTTCTCCTTTTCATAACCAAGTTATCATAGCAAAATTCAATTTTTCTGTCACAGGGTTAGCAGAAGTCTAGGGAAGGGACTCACCAGCTTTGTGGGTATCAAGAGCAGGACCTAGGGCACTGTTCCGCTGTGTGAATCTGGGAGTGGCACAGCTCTGGAGCCAATGCTGATTAAGGCAGCTTCCATATCCCTGGACCACACAAAGGTAGTGTGACAAGGAGCCAGCACTCAGAAGGGCAGCTTCCCAATTCTCCACTTCCTGAGTATAACAGGGGCCGTTCCCTGTGTGGACCAATTTTATCATTACTCTTCTGCCAATCTTTCTGGAGCAGGATCCTAGCTCTTCCAACCATCTTCTAAACACTGAATATCCTGAAAATTGCTTTTTGCTCAAAACAACAATTTGTGTGTTCTGCCACTAAGCCATGACTGCCAACTGACCCTCTTCTTTGGCTAGCAGCCCGAATTTTCAGCTGAAGCCCCATCCTGTCCCACCTCGGTCCTCCTAGGCCCTTATGGGTAGAATATACACCTGACCCAATGAGAGGCCTGTGTCCTCTCCACACAGCCAGTGCTGCAGGGGTGTGCCTGGACTCAAGCCTCCCTAATCAGAGCGAATCTCAGGGAAGGTTCCTCGGAATACAAGGAATAAAGACTCTAACTCTTTTCTGCCAGACAGGAAACTAGTAGGGTATGATTGAGAACTGGAAGCAGGCATCTTGCATCCATGAGAAAAAACCCATCTAAGAATAAGTCCTCCCCAAGAAAAAGCCAAGCCATGAAATGGACAATAAGAAATCATATCTGGTGACTTCAGCTCTTGTATCCAGCTGGGCCCTAAGTAAGATCGACCCTTAGATGGTTGAGATATGCAAGCCAAGAGTTTCATTTCTTTTTTTTTTTCCTATAAACCAGTTTGGGTTACATTATCAAACACTTGTAATCAAAAAGTCCTGATTGTCATACCATCCAATAGTTTATGTTGTGGGCCTGTCTCTGCTTCTGGAAGTCAAAATTAGTGCTAATGTTTCCTGGGAAAGAACCAATTATGTGCACAGAAACTGCAGCCAGAGGCTACCACTTTGCTCTTCTCTCTACCCCTGAGCTGCTCATGGCCCCTTTTTTCCTAAGGTCTGTGAGCATCTCTGAGGATGATCCCCTAGAAATCACCAGTCCAGAAAGTCCTTCTCTATGTAACTCACCCCACTAGCCTGGGCTTCTGAGAGAGAGAAGAGTTTGTTTGTTTGTCACTTATTATAATTGATTTGTTTCTCCCTAGCTGTGCACTCAATCTCGATTCCCTTGACTGTAGACAGCGAGTCTGGGGCCAAGAGCTCTAGAAAGTCCATTATCATCCGCACATCATTTGTCATGGGAAGGAGCATGGATTTGGGTGGCCATGGAGAAGATGAACGGTTTGGGAAGAGTGCTGCAGGCCCGGAGAAGAGAAGTCAGAAGAGGTCGGAAGAGATTTTTAGTGGCTCGAGGGGAAATGTAAGACAATACGCAGAACCCAAGGGACTTTCCACAATGCTGGTCAGAGGGTCTCGCTGGCAAAATTCATGGCCATCCAAACTTGCCACCATGACATTTTTGTAGCGGCCGATGTTTCTAGGCACAGTTGGGTCTTGGATATCGGATGACTCTTTCTTTGGAAAGCACTGAATAAAAGCAAAACTGTGGAAGAGACTACACCAGGCCTTGAGGTGGCCTCCTACCTCCCCCAGATACCGAGAAGTCTTCTATTCCAACATTCCAACCTAGATTCTAGGTTCCAGGTCTCACCTTTTCCAGCATCAGACCAATCCATCCCCATTCCTGGTGATGTTCATACAAGAAATGTATACACATACGTATACACATACGCATCAACCTTTGCCAACACACTTTATATGTGGTCCTTTCTCTTTTGCATGCCAGACTGCAAAGACCCTCTGAGAGTGGGTTTTCAAACTGTAAGAAAGGTCCACACAGGAGGAGTTCTCAAACTACATCACCACTCTGCCTTTAGCTGATATCTGGTGCCTCCTCGAAGATAGCTAAAATGAAAGAAGATTTCTGAAACGACATCCAGTGCACCACTGTATTTATGTAGCACTGGACAGTCACCCCAGACTCAGACTTATAAATTCACTCCCTTTGATCTTCTCACATGACCAGAAAAGTCTGGAAGGCAAATAGTTATAAAAGCTCTACTGTGGGGGCGCCTGGGTGGCTCAGTAGGTTAAGGCCTCTGCCTTCGGCTCAGGTCATGATCTCAGGGTCCCTGGATGGAGCCCCGCATCGGGCTCTCTGCTCAGAGGGGAGCCTGCTTCTTCCTCTCTCTCTGCCTGCCTCTGCCTACTTGTGATCTCTGTCTGTCAAATAAATAAATAAAATCTTAAAAAAAAAAAAAAAAGCTCTACTGTGTAGATTTCCAGGAACAGGGAAGTCCAGTGACTTGCTCAAGGTCAAACAGCTACTGTGAGGTTGAGTCAGAACTCAAATTCAGATTGTCCAATATTTAACCCAGCACATCCTTCACTGTTGTCTGCTCTACAAGATACGTTCAATCCTTTCTAAGATACGTTGACATCTGTAAGTTCACCACAGGTGTATCCACCATAATTAACATCGGTGATGTCAATGTAGGACAACCTTGTTTTGAAGTACCTAAGAAAAATTTAGCCATTTAACATGTCAGAGACTATCAGGAAATTCAGCCTTCTTATCATATCACCACCAAGAATTCAGGGATAAACTGGGCAGAAAACAGACATCTGGAGCAGGATATTACCAACCACATCTTCTTGAGCAGAAATAGTCAGGTGCTTCTTACAGCATCTCTGGAAAACAGCAGTGACTACCCCTTACTTCAGTGGCATGATCACGGAAGTAAAGACACATCAGAATCCGAAGACCCTGGCATGTACATGCCATCCTCATTAGGGAAATCAGAGAAAGTTATGAAGGGTGATGCTTTCATAAAAACCACCAAGATCAGCCACAGGGAGAAGTCTCCGAGGTAAGGACAGAAAGGCTGTGATTAGTAGGTCAGACGCAAAACTGGAAACCACGAACAGCACTGGGTAATTTCTCCGATGCAACATCCTTACCCACACCGTGGCTTGCATCACCCAGAGAAGACTTCGGAGAAGCTGGGTTTATTTAAAATGCACGGGGACATCCAATTCATGTGCTAAATGAGCAGGCTCAACACTCCTTTTGATTTCCCTCCTCACTTGCCTTCAATATTAAGATTGAGGGACTCAATGAATACTGTTACGCTGAAAATAAATAAAAAATTAAAAAAAAAAAAAAAAAAGATTGAGGGACTGACTGTTAGGTATTCTTCCCTGCAGGACGTGGCAGAATATTACAAAACGCATTTGCAAGCAGGCTAAATCATGACTGACAAAACAAAATTTGTTAATACAATGGTTTGAGGCACTTGACAGAAATTTTTGTCAACAGTCTAGATTAAGGGATTCAAAAAATGAAATTTGCAGATGAAATGGCTTTGATGTTTCTCATGAAAAGCATTTTGTTGACAGACTGGATCAGAGTGAAAAAAAATGTGCATTTTCTCAACGTGCAGGCTTTAAGTCTTTGACAAAACACGTATTAGTCCTGCTGTTTTTGCTCGTTTGTCATGTACTCTATTGGCCTTGACTCTAGCCAGAGGAGGGGCTCAAGCATGAGTAGAGATAGCGAACTTCGACTGAAAAAAGGGTCAGATTGGTTCTATGTAGTCAAAAAGTATGGCCGTGTCACTTTTCAAGGGCTTAATGACTCGTTCCCAAACACATTATTTTATTTTATTCTATTAATCCTTCTAAGAGTAAGATTCCTTCCCACATAGAAAAGACCTTCTGGTGTCCGTCGAGACACTTCTGGTTATAAGCAGCAGAAACCAAAAGAGGCTTATAAGTCAAAGCTTCTCAAAGTATGGTCCCTGGACCAGCACCATCCGCATCTCCTGAATGATCATCTGAAATGCAAGTTTTTGGTTTGCACTCTAGACCTACTTGCAGATGGGACACAGCAACCTGTATGGTAACAAGCCCCTTCAGGAGATTCACACCAAAGTCTGAGAGCACTGATTTGAGCAAGAGCCAAAAAGAAACAGATGGGTTCATGTAACTCAAAAGTCCATGGATATATGAAGCTTCCAATGTGATTGTAGTTAGGAGCTCATACAATGTCTTTAGGACCCGAGCCTAAATTTTTCTTTCCTCCTCTAGGGGGCTAAAGTCTGACAAGATGTCACCAGCACCAGGCTTATGACCCATCTTTTGGACTAATGCACACACACACACACACACACACACACACACACAAATGCTTTCCCCCTAATGGCTTCAACAAAAGTCCCAGGATGGATTTTTTGTCCTAAGTGCCCTAACTGGTTCAGCCTACGTCTCGGGCCCCTCCCTGAACTTATCACAGTAGCCTGAAGATGTCAAACACTAATGGCCAGGAATGGTTCACATGCAGAGTGTTCCGAACTCTAAAGTCATGAATAAAGAGAGTGGGGAGAAGTTGTTGCCCACAGAAAATCCAATGTTGATATAGGATGATGGGGGAGTAGATACTAGTTGGGCAAAAACAAAATATCCACGAGAGGTATAGCCCTTGGTCTTCCGATGGATTCCAGATTAAATTCCCTAAATCCACACATCTTGTTTTAGCATTACTCTAGATACTGAAGGTGGGACCCTACCGCTTAATCCCACCCTCTTCTTGGGCTCTTTCTGGCTTCTTGGCTAATGCAAAAAAGTGGGAGATGAGTTCTTAATAAATGCCATCCAAAAACTGCTAGCAAAGGAACTGGGACAGAGGATTCCTTACCAAGAACCTACATGTCTTGAAATAGAGCTTCTAAAGGTTGATGACGGGGAGGAGTCTAGAAAGGACTCCTTAAGGAGCATCAGACGCAGCTCTGCACACATGTGGGGGACAAGTGACCATCTCTGGCTCAGCTGCCATGTAGCAGGACTGTCTCCCTCAATACAGCCTTTTATTTCCTCGCAGCTCACGGAGGCATTTATTGAGCAGAGGAATAAAGAACTCATGTATGCGGTTTGGCTTTCATCTTCAGACCAAGACTGAGACTTTGAGCTGTCATAGTTGTACCATCTCAGCAGTCCAAATCCAGTGTTTTACAAAAGAGAGAGAAGAAAGAAAATTTCATCTATTCCCTGTACCATCTCCTCTCTCCAGCACTAGGAAATATTTTCCTCTTTGGGAACAAATACAGATGAAAATGCTCAGGGTGTAATCTCACTCTCACTTGAGAATTACTATCAAGAATAAACATCTTGTCAAATGCCTCTTGTAACACCATTTGTAGTCTAACTCGTGGTTTGTCGGGTTGGGTCCTGCTCTTTACACGTCAGTCTCCCCAAGAACAGAGGTCGGGTTTAATTGCCCCATGGAGCTTCAGCTCTGGACCAGAAATCCGGTGCACAGTCAGGACCGTATACATGCGAGTTGCACTGAATTAAATGGAGCATCCTGCTTCCCATGTTTCCTTTTTACTATTAAGTGGCCCCACTGCAGCATACACATGGCTGTTCTCTGGTTCCTAGACCAGAATATCTGTCCTCTCATCGCTAGGCAGGTTGCTGACATGATGGGCAGTTTTAAGGTACCTCCAGGACCTTTCTTCTACAATCCATTTGTGGAAGGATGACCTTGAGACATTTTTACACCCGACTCCCCCAGACGACCACTAGAGGGAAGCAGAGAACACAATGATGGCACAATGGCCATTTTGTCCAGCCTTTGTCTCCAGCCCTCCAAGTCCCTCAATTTTCCTAGCTTTCATCCTTTTGTTAACTTTGGCTTTATGGGTGCAAGTTTCAGGATGGGGCAGCCAGGTTTGTTTTAGAGAGAGGAAAACCATTCCTTTTTTCCTTTCTTCTGATGTGATTCCTTGGAAACATAATTTTGTTGGCAAGCCAAATTAGTCAAAAGTAATTTAAAAAATGCATCTTTTTCTTTTTTAAAATACAGCCTCTCATTTCAAAATGAAAAAAAAAATAAAATCTTATCTACCTACATTAGGCTACAGGCTTCCCTTTGGAACACCTTTTCTATAAGATCTTTAACTGAGCTGTTCTATCACTCCCTCTGGCCTCTGTTCTCCTGATCCAAAATCCAGTCTGGGGAAAAAAAGCTCTCATTGGAAGGATAATTAAAGTAGATGAACAAGTCCTTCAGTCTCAGTTAATCCCAGTAAGCCTAATTCAGCTTCTATAGATAGAGGGATAAGTATGTTCTCCCATCAGAGTCCTTCATAGCTGGACCGCAGCCTACACCAATAAATCACTCCCCAGATAAACGCAAGGTCATGGAGACCAAGTTTCTACATAAGTAAGATTTAATTTGGTCTGGTTTTGATCCAATTGCACAGGTCAAGGAATCACTACCCCCCGCCCCCAAAGGCTACTCAGAGCTAAATTTCAGGAAGAACCAACACCTTGAAGCCTTGCAAAATTTCTCTCTCAAGTTCCAGCAAAGTGCCCTTCATTTGACATGCAAACTGGAAGACCCTTTTAAAATAACAATTTAATAATAATTATTCAAACTAGTTTGTAGAAATCTACCCCACATAAATAAAAAATTAAATATATATATATATTTGTGTGTGTGTGTGTGTGTATATATATATATATATATATTCATATTAGGATACTCATGGCAGCATTATTTACATTATAGCAGATAACTGGAAAAAATCTAAATGTCCATCAACAAGGTATTACTTAGATATATTTTAGTATATCTATACTATGAAATACTTACAGCTTAAGAAAAAAAAAGAATGAGATAGCCCTATATTTAATAAGAGAAAGAGTGGCTAAGAAATATTAATAACAATGTGCCAAAAAAGCTAAAAATGTATGGTTTTAAAAACTATATGTGTGTGTGTCTGTGTGTGTGTGTATGTATGCAAATGAATGCAAATACAGAACTGTATTTACAAGGTCTAGAAGGATCTACAACTGGTTTGGGGGCTGCTACAGATCTGGGAAAGAGATGAGAAAGTGGAAATTTCACCATATTCTGTTACTGCCTGTGTAATTTTTTTTTTTAATGTATAAAAAGTTGCTTATACAATTACGCCCAAATTGGCCAATGTTTGCTTGGCCACTTGTGTTTGTTAACTAAGACTACATTTATTTCGGGCCTAATGGTCTTCATATCCCAAGGACAAAACAGGTTTGTTTCACTCTTGGAAGAGTTTTGGACACTAATATACTCTGCTAGCATGAACAAACAGAAGAACAGAATACATATCATTCTCAAACTAAAAGAGAACAAATGTCCTCTTACTATCAGTTTGCCCAAAGACATACATAAAATATATAGACAGAAGCTGGGAAGGGAGCTTCGAGATTTTGCTCAATGCCCCTTCACTGAGTGAATGAATGAATGAATGGGAGGCCCAGTGAGGTTACAGGGCATCCACAGCCCAGAAAAGTACAGGCCAACTATCGGGTTCCTTGGCCACCTCATGGGATGACCACGTTACTTTTCATCTAAAACCAGGATACTTTTGAAGGTGAAAAGTGAACTATTCATAGTTATTCTGGGATAATATAAGTCAAGAATGTCTTGGGCCAAGTGGACACATAATCAATCCCCCTTCAACCCCACTAAATTTCAAAGAAACATATTTATGAAGTTTGTAACCATCCCCCCCAACCATCACTATCTCCCAACGCAAGACCTTGATGAGGGCCTTCCGTTCCTCCTCACAAAAGTTATCCAAAGTGCAGTGGTTCCTTGTTATTCTAGTTGAATATTCGTTAACAATCATCTTTCTGGCTTCTCAGGAGAAAGAAACTATCTAGCAAATAATTTAGTCAGCCCTGGGAAAAATAAAACCAAAATAGGACTATTGTTCCTCTCCAGCATTCTCTCAATTACTCTCAGAGCCCTTGCAAGATGATGTAGGCATCCAGTTCTGGCTTTCTAGCCTCTCCTGATACAGTTGCCAGATTCAGCAAGTGAAAACAGAGAACACCCAGTTAAATTTAACTTTTACATAAACATGCAATATTTGGGACTTACTTATACTAAAAAATAATTGCATGTTTATCTGAAAGAGAACTCTAACTCGGTGTCCTATATTTTATCTAACAACCCAATGGCTGATCTCACTTGGCCTCAATTTTCTGAAGATCCAAAACACGTCAAAGATTGGTTGGGCTTTTAGAAATACTGATTGGTACCAGGGGGAGAGATGCCACAATGGAGGCTACAGAATAACTATATGAGGGGCACCTGAGGCTTAACCCTCAGTGGATTAAGCCTCTGCCTTCAGCTCGGGTCATGATCTCAGGGTCCTGGGATCGAGCCCCGCATCGGGCTCTCTGCTCAGCAGGGAGCCTGCTTCCCCCTCTCTCTCTGCCTGCCTCTCTGCCTACTTGTGATCTCTCTCTGTCAAATAAATAAATAAGATCTTAAAAAAAAAAAAAAAAAGAATAACTACATGAAATGTTTCCTCGTACCTACCTTGTAGCTTGGGCCAGTGATCAAACCAAAGTTCTCTTTGTCCCCCAAATGCTCAGCAGGAAATAGAGAAGACAGGAGCCGATTTTGCTGGTCAGTCTCTCAGCCAAGAAGGGCATCCTTACAAATCCTTCCCCAGATGCCCTTTGTGCCTCCACCTCCCATCACTACCCCCTTCCTCTACCCTCACCCCCGTCCAGGTCCTGCCATGCACCCCACAGCTCCCTGGACCACACCACCCACCTGTGGCTTTGTTCAAACTCTCACACCTTCCCAGGCACGACAAAACCCTACTTAACTTAAGTCAATTGGAAGCACTTTGTCTTAATGCAGCCTCTCTGTATCCCCCTCACTTGCCTATTTCCTTCACATCACTGTCACTGCCTGACATTGCATTATGTTCTTTCTACTTCTTTGCCTATCATCAGTCTTCCCCCATCTAAAACAGAAGGTCCAGAAGGTCAAGGACTCTGTTGGCCTTGATCACCATGGTGTCTCCAATACCTAAGAAGAGTGCCCAGGGCTGATACACAGCTGAGAATGAAGGGATAGCACGTCACCTCCACTGGGAGGCTTCTTACCACACTCTCAAAAAATTAATGACTTTCTCCCTTTGCAATTCCACAGCCCACTGGTCCTCTTCATCTAAGCACCCATTCAAAAAATAGCTATTGAATACCAACCATATGCAAAGAATTAAGCACATTCACATAGCTTAGTTATATACTTATCTATCTCCACTCTAATGAATGAAACACGTGAGGGTAAAGAATGACTTATTCATCTATTTAATGGCCCTAACAATTAGGATGGTGTTAAAGGTGCTTATTAAATAGGTTCATTTAAATGACTAGGTATTTGGGGACAGGGAGTAAAGGAGAAATAATTCATTCCCTTATTTATAATTGAGATAGCATATTTAAAAATTGTTCTTATAATAGAATTTTCTAAATTTAAATGTCTCTTTCGGGTAAGTATGTCGATAAAGGCACCGTTTCATACTTCGCAGGTGGAAGGTCCACATGGGTGGAAGCTTCCCAGAGGCTGTTGTAAACTGAGTCTAACAGTCGGCTGCCCTCTGCCTTCCAATGCCTCCCCTAGGACTTCGTCCAAGGACAGGAAAAAGGGCACAGGGAGGCTCAGGCCACTGGTGTTTATGATAATCTGTAGGTAGAAATAACACGGTCAAACATTCAATATGGAGCTATGCAACCATGGAAAATCATTTGTTAGGATATTTAGGAATGTCAAAAGATATCTGAGTTCAGTATTAATTGAAAGAAGTGTCAAAAATTCCTTTGATAAGGAAGAAGAACATATACATACACACACACACACACACAGAAATGAGTGGAGTATATAAGTAAATGTTACCAGTAGTTAAATCTGGGTAGAGGATTATAGATGTTTTTAATTTTCTTTAGTTTTTGATGTTTCTTTGAGTGTTTCAAAGCTCTCACAATAAAGATGTCTTACGTTCAACACAAAGTGTGAACCCTAATGTAAACTGTGGACTTCGGATGATAATGATGCATTGATGTTGGTACAAATGGTACTCCTGGTGCTGGATTTTTTTAACAGGGGAGGCTATGTTCATTGGGAGAGTGGGGATGGCGGTATGTGGGAATTCTCTGTACTCTCTGCTTGTTTTTGCTGTGAACTTAAAACTGCTCTAAAAAATAAAGCCTATATTTTAAAGTGTATTCCTATAGGGGCACCTGGGGGCTCAGTCGGTTAAGCATCTGCCTTCAGCTCAGGTCATGATCTCATTGTCCTGGGATCGGGCCCCGCATTGGGCTCCCTGCTCGGTGGGGAGCCTGCTTCTCCCTCTCCTCCTCCCCCAGCTCATGCTCACTCACTCTCTCTTTCTCTCTCCAATACATGAAATCTTTTTAAAAAATGTATTACTTTGATAACAAGAAAAATAGAACTAAATACAAAGATAAAAATAAAAACTACAACTCAAAAAAACCATCTTGAGAATTAGAGAAGAGCAGGTAAAGCTGGAATGAGTCACACTGATACTAGATGACATTACATGACATTAGAAAGAGATCGGCCAAGCTGAGAGAAGGCAGCCCAACTGCAAGGGCTTTGAAATCCTGGGTGGATCTGCTTGCTTGATCTCCTGCCCCAAAAGGAAAGCAGCCTCGCGTGTTCCTGAAAGAAGGGAAAGACCTGGAAGAATGTTCAGTTGCTGCACGCACACCTGCACACATAAAGGGATGTTCTCTCTCCCTCACCCGCATACCTCCTTACGCTCATAAAGGAAGAGCTAGCCTCTCTCCAGATTCCCTACGAGGAAATCCAACTCGGGGAAGAATCCTGTCCTCCCAGCAGCCTGACCAGGAAAGTACTCTGGGGAGTCTCAGGCTCCATTTTTATGAGTCCATAACACATCTATTAAGCATGGAGCTTTTTCTGTTTTTTTAGAGATTTTGAGAAGGTGGTTGTTTTGATTGAATCTGGAAATTATTTTACCTCGGAGAAGTCGCCTCCTTGAGAGTCGCAGAGAAAGTTTCCACTTCTGATTAAAACATGGTGATGATCGGGGCACCTGGGTGGCTCAGCGGGTTAAAGCCTCTGCCTTCGGCTCGGGTCATGATCTCAGGGTCCTGGGATCGAGCCCCACATCGGGCTCTCTGCTCAGCGGGGAGCCTGCTTCCTCCTCTCTCTCTCTGCCTGCCTCTCTGCCTACTAGTGATCTCTGTCTGTCAAATAAATAAATAAAAATATTAAAAAAAAAAAACATGGTGATGATCCATTCTGAGAGCCCCAGAATAAAGTGGAAGATTTAGGAACAGCCATTAGCTTTGACTCTTTTAAAAATGCCTCTCCCTCCTATCTACGCCCGTGATCTTTCTGCTCCAAACCACGGGCACTGTAACCCTCGGAGTCCATTTCCAGGCGTGAAGTATTAACACCCTCCTGACTCGGGCATTCACACTGTCATCGGGAAACACGTAAAACATCATTAAAAGGTGCCTGGTTATGTGAGGAAGCACTGTGAGGCCTGGTTTTTCCGGGAGGCAGAGAAGGCATATCTCAGCAGCGTTCGCAGGAGAATGAATGAAAATGATGTCCAAAAGAGGTACACGAGTTATACCTGTTGAGTGGTAGTTGTAGACAAAATTATTATTGATTGGGACACGGTCAACATCATGAATGGTGACCAAATCAGCAGGAAAGAGACCGAGGATATTTGTGCTGGGTCACTGGCTAGCTGTGTGTCCAAGTATGTTCCCTCTGTCCTTTGTGCCTGTTTACTGTCTATAAAATCAGGCTGTTGCACTAGAGGCAATCTGTTCCCAAATCCGACTGAGCACCAGTTTTCTAAAAATAAAGATTACAGGACCAGACCCCAGCCCTTCTAAATAAGAATTTCTGGGGGTTGAAGTCCTAGGATCTGTACGTTTTGAAAGCGCCCCAGGTGTTTGGACTTGAACACGGTCAGTCAACCAAAAAGAGTTTCAGCGCTGCTGGTTTATATGTATCCCTGGCCTTTTCCACTTCTAACGTCTCCTAATTCAAAAGAATCAAAGGGATGCCCACAGGACCACGGTGTGTAAAGATGTGATCATCCAAACCTTTATGGACTTTAAGTGAGGAAATACTGAGTATGGCCTGAGGTGACAGACGAGGTAGACGGCGCTAAGTGTCCCATTACAAAGCTTAGATCTCGGGTTCACAGAAAATAAATCTGTAGGAGTACAGCTGGACCAGAATGTCACCCTTTCTGCAGTATTTACAACACACTCAAGTCTTTCAGTTGGTGGAAAAAAAAAAAATGCCTACTTACACTAGAACTTTGTTTTGCGCTTTTAAAAACACAATCACCAGAATTTTGAAATTATCCAGCTATGTTAATGTCAAATACATGAGAGAAAGGGCTTACCTGACATTAACATAAAAATACAAAACTTCAGTCCATAATCAACACCTCTGAATGAAGTTATTCAGATCAGCTATTCTCACTCAAGATGATATCGCTGTGAGGATTCAGAGTGTCTCTGAATGTTAACCTAAATAATTCTATTCAAGGAAGAATTTTGCATTAATACAGAAGTTACCACCACCACTAACTGCAAACTGAAAATTAACTTACTGGTCCTGAACACAGTGCAAAATCTTCAAGAAAGACTTCATTGGTCCCAAGGGTTACATGCCATGTAGGCTGTGGGACAAGGAAGGTGATCCTTGCCTGAGGGGCCCTCATTCTGACAGTGTGTAATCACTGCGTGTTCCAGCTCAGGACCCTTAGAATCCTGGTGACAGAGAACTTAACGTGGTTTGTGCAGTTGGTCCTCAAAAAGGAAGCAGAGTTAACTCTCTTTCAGAAGCCATTTACAGTATAGAGGGGGTATGGTCTACTGAAAAGAAAGCCGGCAAATTAAGGTTGCTATGGCCGACCACATCCTAAGGAAGGATAGAGGCTGAATCTGTTTTCATGTGTTCAGAACTGGGGAATTTATCCTGGGCCACTGTAATCATTCTTCTGGTTGAGCTTCTTTGGGTATGTGTGAGACTCACTGATTTTATACTTCTACTCAACCAAATGGAATGCTCAAGTGTATCTACTCTTGCAGCTAAGGGAAATCACCCTTGGAATAAAGGAAAAACTGGACAATTGAACTGTTTTTGGTTTCTAGCTACGTGACTACATTTAATTATTGATTAATTAAAAATATTTCTGGACCACCGCCATGTATTTGGAATTATTCTAAGCTACAAGGAGAAATGAATAAATGTCCTATTGTCATCAACTGGTAGACCATTCTAGTCGAGCAGAAGAATAGCAGAGAAGTAAACAAATAAGGTAATTTTCAATAGTTCTAAGTTCCCCAAAGGAAATGGACAGGATGATGGTATAGAGGGTGACTTGGGAGAAGGCCACTTTAGACGGATGTTGAAAAAACCCTTCTCTGAAAATGCTGCAAAATTTCAGTGTTGTAGGCCCTCAACTTTCTCATCTAATGAGCACCTACTTGCTGGGGCCAGTTCTGGAAATTAACATCTCCCTCAAGATCCAGTATCAAAAACTGCCCACAATCTATTGATCCCACCTTTATATACAAACCAGATGCTCTCACCAAACAAACAAGCAACACTGTTTGAACTGGGACTCTGGCAGAAATGTGGAAGATATTCACCTGGAGACTAGCTCAGGACTAATCAACAATTATGCCCACTGAGTCATCAAACAGACACCATATGGAAGATGAAATGAAAACCAAAAAAAAAAAAAAAAATCAAATATTATAGATTCTGCCTTTGAGGCATTTTCCACATCTTAGGAAGCATCTTGTCTACTGCTTAGAATGTTTCTATATTAAATAGGCTATTCAGACAATTAAAGCACTGTCATAGCTTTCTGGGTAGTGCCTTACATTTCACGACATAACAAACGCTCAGCACAATCCTATGTGGTAGGTGGTCTATTTCCATTATATGGAGAAGAAAACTGAGGTTTGGAGGGTTCATGCAACACCATCAAGGGCACAAGTAGCTATTAAGGAACAGAATCTAGACTTGAATTCAAACTTTCTGAGCTAAGTTATGATGCTTCCCTTTCCCACACTACAGTTAGGAATAGGAAGAAAGGAGGGTTTATCTTCCAGTCACATTTTACTGAAAGTATAAAACATGATAAGAATACAGAATTAGACCTATTGTCTTGGCATAAGGTGTATTGGTCTAGAAGAGGATAGTAATATTAACACTTCACAGTTGTGAAGCCCATTATACTACTGTAAAGATTTCATATAACTTATACCATCTTATTCTCACAATCACCAAGTGAGGTTCTTTAAGAGTCAATGTATGCCTCTCTTCCAGAACATCCTAAGCCATCACAGCTTCCAGTGACAGATAATGCCCAATTGGTTGAGAGAGTCTGTGTTGTTCTTGGCAACACTTGCCTACATACAGTACATCTCCCCAACTAGATCACATGCAACATGTGGCAGAATAATGCCTCCCATCCTGATGCAAAACAGGTAATCAACTAGAATCTGTTAATAAGAAGGAGGGAAAACTGGTATTATCATCTTCACCTTACAGATTAGAAAAACAGAGCCAACAGACACAGCCTGGCTTCCTCAGTGACTCACCTACCTGTAGGCACAATCACATCTAGAAGCGACATCTCCAGAAAGCCGGCCTATACTCCTTTGTCAAAATGCTCCATCCCCATAAATCCCATTTCCTCAAACCCACCCCGCAGGCATGCTTGGCATTACCAAAGATGGGGCAGACCCCAGACTGAGAATCAGGCAACCTGGGATGAAGATCTGGCTCTGCAATGAATCATTTAGGGAACTCATTGTGTTCGATTGACATAGACTTATCCAGTGCATACTTTATGTGCTCCTTAGCGCGCGTGCACACACACACACACACACACACACACACACACTGCTTCAGGACTTTCAGGAAAAAAAATTCTAATTATTAAACATATTCTATGAACCTGGCACTGTAGTAAGCATTTTATATACATATTATTCATCTTCACAACAAGTAGATTTTATGACCTAATCTAACATAATGAAAACAGAATGACTTGCCCAAGGTCACACAGGTGGCAAGTGGCAGAGCCAAGATTGCTTCATTTCTTCAGGGAACATTTGCCTCTGTGCCAGGCACTGGCCCGGCCCTGAGAAGACAGCAATGAATGAGCTCTCTTGGAGCTTGCATTTCAGGGAAGGAAACAGACAATAAACCAGTAAACTAAGAAATTAATAAGAGGATGACCATTGGTTGAATCTGTTAAACAATCACATAAAGTAGGGTGGTCAGGGACACATCTGTGTGAGCACACAGACAGGAGACCCGAATGACAAGGCGACAGTCATGCCAAGATTTGGCAGAAGAACTTCCCCGGCAGAGGGAAATGTGAGTATAAGGGCTCTAAAGAGAGGGCCACGTTGGCAGATTGAAGGGACAGAAAGAAGATAAATACAAATGGAGAGGAGTGACTGAGGACTGACTGAAGGAAATGAGGTCAGAGGGGTGGGCTGTGATCAGCTCATGAAGAACACGAAACATGGTAAGAAATGTGGATTTTAGGGATGCCTGGGTAGCTCAGTCAGGTGAAGTGTCTGCTTTCAGCTCAGGTCATGATCCCAGGGTTCCGGGATCGAATCCTGCATTGGGCTCCCTTCTCCCACTCCCTCTGCCTGCTGCTCCCCCTGCTTGTGCTCTCGCTCTCGCTCTCTCTCTCTCTGATAAACAAATAAAATCTTTAAAAAAAAAAAAGGAAGAAATTTGGATTTTATTCCAGTTGTGATAGGAAATCATTGTAGGGTTTAGATTTGTACATGCAATTTTTAAGAAAGCTGCCCTTGCCCTACTTTTCCTTTCCAAAAAACAAGTTATCCACATCTAGAGGGAACCTCTAAGCCAGGTAGAGGGAGTCTCCAGCTGCTTGTGGTGAGTGGCTGGTGGTGCCATCAGTGAGTGCAGGACTGTCCCTCTGAATCCTGGGCTCTCCGTCTCAGCATCCGGCTGCTCCCCTCACCATCACGAGACCCCCGTTCAGCAGGGACAAGACTGGACATGCATAATTACAGGGTGGAAAGCAACAAGGAGCAGAAGACAGAAAACGCCCTTATCACATCTGTTTTTCTAGCTCTAACGTTGAGGAATCAGACTTGATACCCTCCTGCTCTCAACCACCTGCATTCTATCCCAACAGCTACGGGCATGTGACCCCTTCCTGAGCTGCCATGCTGTGGGTACGCTCACACAGTCCTGTGAAGAGACAAGCCTCCCGCCAAGCACCTTCCAGGAACTGAGATCTCTTGCCAACAGCTCTCCTTTTGGAAGACGATCCTCCAGGCCCAGCTTGACATCAAGGCTTTAGCTGACTGCACCCCTGGCTGACATCTTGACTGTAACTTCATGAGACCCCAAGCCAGAACTACCCATCAAAGCTGCTCCCAAATTCCTGACCCACGGAAGGTGTGAGATGATAAACATGTGTTACTTTAAGCTGCTAAGTCTGGAGGTAGTTGGTTACACAGGGTTAGACAACTGACCCAGGTGGTAATGCTTTAAAGGGGTATAAAAATCAAGAGGATAAGGATAATAAGGTAAAAATGGCTGGCTCCACACCTTCAAACTCTAGTTCTAATGCTCTGAGACCTGGAAGATGCAGGTTAAGCTGGAGTTAAATGCAGAAAAGCCATTTCTCCAAGTTAATAGCCAGAAGCCAATTTCCTGAAACCTCAGTTAGTAAATTTACCAAGCAACTATCCAGGGTCGCTATGTGCCATCAAGAGTGGTGAATACTAACTAATCTTTCTCCTGAGGGGAGTCAACTGGCCCCAGAATAGAAATATTCCTCTCCAGTGTACCCAAGGGCAGTGGAAAAAACCCAGGCTTCTCACATGCAATCTGACTTTGTAATTAACAATTTCAGGTAGCAATCATTAAGCACACACCCCACCCCTCAATTTACAGATAAGCATCTACCTACACATGCACACACCAGGCAGCAGAACAGGATTCATTCCCAGGGCTGTGTCCTTCATCTGGGTCATCCATCCCAGAATCATCCACCACACCGTGATCTTAAAGAAATGATTATCATTTGTGGTTCTAAATAGGACCGCATTATTTTCCACAAGTGTCAATTTTCCACTGCAATATTACATTTTCCAACATTTAGTTTTCTAGCATTTTGCCATGACTATCTGTGTAGATTAGAAAGGTTCTTAACTGTTATCTGTAATAGAGTTTGCCTGTAGCAAAATTCATGCAGGCATAATAGAAGAACAAAGTGTACTCTGATGAAATTGCAACCATAATTTCCAGATGCCTGACATTTATTGCTTATTGCTATTAGAATTCAAGTGCCTATTTGTTTTGTACTTTGCTTTTATTCTTGCATCACAACATATAATGGAAAAAAGATATTTTAAATGTTGGGTTAAGTATCACAGATCAACACGAGGCACCAACATAATCAATACTACTTAAATGTACTCCTAGGCAATTAATTTTTAAAGAATCAAATTGTTGTACCACATCAAAATTTATAATGATACCAGAAAGGGTGTTACATTCTTTATGGTTTAATTAAAAGCAACATTTAGCACTCATGCAGCTAACTGTTAAGACATCACAACATCAAAGGTTTTGCTTATCCTTACGATGAGGGAGGTACAATGGACTCTTTACATTTTTGATTATTAAATGTTAATTGTAACTTATTGGTTAGTATGTATTTATACAATTACCGGGAACAATCATAAGAAGGTCTGTAAGAAGCACAGCTTAATATTGCCACCCTACAGTGACCCGTGCGTCGCCGAAACTCTATATCCAAATAATTGTCAGCATTTTAAAAGAAGAAAACAAGTGGGTTTTATGGCTGCTGTGCTGGTGAAGTTGAATCTGGAAACGGCCGAAGCAAAGCATGAACAGCTTCAGGGAAAGACATCAGAGGGTGCATACATCGAACAGAGAGGAGACCTAGGAAATACAAACAAAATGCTGACAGGTCCAAGCTGAAAGAGAGAGAGAGAGGAAGGAGAAAAAGAAGAAGGTCGGGGAGGGGAGATAAAGGAAGGGAGGGAACGGGGGAGGGACAGTTTCCAATCTTCCAGGTTCAGACGGAGGTGTGAAGATTCAAGATAGATGGGGGAGGCTGTCAAACTCAGGTCGGGGTATCTGCTCTGTACAGAGTCACCGCCCAAACGCTGAGACTGTGTTTAGGCTCTTAAGAAAAAGAAATGGCTAGTGGAACGAGAGTACCTTGCCCAGACAATCAGGTTCCTGGACCAGTCGGGTTGAATGAAAGACTATCAAGGGGGCTTGGAAAGGGCATAGAGACCAGCTAGACTCCACCAAGGACCGCTTCTATACATTTCCCTTTACAAACTCCACATGGGCCAAAATTGTGTCTAACAAACTGCATTTACTCTGTGATAAATGATGTGGGGCCGCTGGAGGCAAGTATACAATCTCTATTAGGCTTTTTGCAGTACTAAAAATAGCTTTTGGACCCCACTGCTACTGTTTATGCCTTAATCTGATCTTTTTTCTACGGTTAAGAAATGATGCCTTCCCTAATACTAGTGATGACCGAGACCGATTCCAAAGATGGTGGATATGGGTATGAAGCAGAGGGTGTTGACTTGGTCTGTAGGCAGTTCTGTAAGTATGTTCTGTAAGTATGTACTTTCTATAGGGAAAGGACCACAGTTTCATAAGCCACCAATAACTCTGTCCACTGACTCTAATTTGCAGAACCCTGCAAATTCACACTTCCTCCTTGGGCTCAGCAGTACGACTACATAAGAACCTGTCAGAACCTAGAAGGCCTGGGTTCTGACACTGGATGTCCTGGCAACTGTTGTCAGAAGTACATAGGGTACTGGGGGCATTCCGAAGAAGCAAAGTACAGCCACTCCATTCAAGGACTCTATCGAGAGCAGTCCTATGTAACAAGATAGAAAATTTACTTAGAACTCTGAAGTTAGGTACAGAAACTCAGCTGCTCCATTTTCTGTAGCTGACCTCGTCTTCTTGATGACATCTTAACCCTAGTCAAAATAAAGGAGGCAGGGGATTTTGATGTGCCATCTCTTGGCATTTCAAGGTCTTCAGATTCAATGTGTCCTCTCTGGGTAACTAAGTCTGCTTTTGGAAAACAGGCCTTAGGAATGTCTTCGTGCCCTCATGTGTACATGTGTGTATAAATCTACATCACATCATTTAAATAACCATCAAAAGCAGCTTTTCACTCCATTCAAGATACCATGAAATTCAGTTCACTAGAGAGAGAATGCAGGAGGTGGGAGTTCGGGGTTCAACCAAGAAAGCCTTCCTGGATCTAGAATGAGTGTGACTACAAACTAAGGAATGTGGGCTCAACCTCATAGGCAACCTCTAGTGATGTAGAATCCAAGGAACCAGGATAAAATTACCTTTTAGGAAAATGATTCCAGTAGGTTTTGCAAGACAGATTAGTAGGAAACAAAAAACTTCCTGTTCTTTAACCCAGGCATGGGATCATACAGGGCCGAAGGAGAGGTAGTTGGGCAGAAAGGAAACGTGGGTCTAGCCAACACTGATGAGAAGGTCATGGTATAGGAAGGACAGGGTCAGGGAGGAGAGAGAGAGGGAGAAGAACAAGGTGGACATTAGAGATGAAAAGCTTGGTTGGTGTGTTTTTCTGAAATACTACCTTTCAAGAGTCATTAGGACATTCACTTAAAGATCTGTTTTTTTTTTTTTCCTCTAAATATCTAGATGTTTGTGATACAGACTGCAATTAAAACAATGAGAATGATACTAATGCTAAACCACCCTATTTAAAACTTAAAACTTGGGGCACCTGGGTGGCTCAGTGGGTTAAAGCCTCTGCCTTCGGCTCAGGTCATGGTCACAGGGTCCTGGGATCGAGCCCCGCATCGCATCGGGTTCTCTGCTCAGCGGGGAGCCTGCTTCCTCCTCTCTCTCTCTGCACCTGCCTCTCTGCCTACTTGTGATCTCTGTCTGTCCAATAAATAAATAAAAATTAAAAAAAAAAAACCTTAAAACTTAAAAACAGTATACTGAGTACAAGAGAACAAAGGATAGAAGAGAAAAATCTGTTTATCGATCCTAACTTCCTTTTCCAAATCACTAAATGACTTGATGCCATAGGAGGGTAACATTTTTCAAGGAAATGTTTCAGATATACAAACAAACAAACAAACAAAAACAGATAGAATAACATAATTAGTTTTTGTTTACCACCAAAGGATCACATTTGAAACATAGGCTTTGAAGAACAATTAGTTCGGGGGGAACACTGTGCCAGACCACTTAATATCAAATGTGGTGTTCTTTCTCATTAACCCCTCAAAAATATCTGCAAAGCATTTTCTGTCAGTGTTCTACTCCTTTTTTTTTTATTTCAAAGTGACTCAACAGATCCTACCATCATCATCATTTTTAACCTAATTTTTGAAAGAAATAATCTATAAATGTGATTTAAAATCCAAAAACTACATGAAGGCATAAAATTAAAATGCACAAGTCTCTCTTCTTCCCCAACTCTTTGCATTTCAAAGATAGCTATTACTGTTTCTCATTTATCCTCCCAGATAAAAAGGACATAAAACCACATTTATAATTTTATTTTTAGATTTACACAAATGCAATCTTGGAGATCACTTATGCATCACGGGAGCAGTTCTATGTCTATCCATACCACTCTAAGACGTATTTACAATAGCTGGACGGATGTACCATGTTCATACAGCCAGTCCCCTGCTGGTGGACAGGTAGGTTGTTACCAATGCTTTTGAATGTAACACATTCAATGCTCTGATACATAATCTCATGCATACATCTTGGTATAGGTTTATAACCATATCCTTAAAGTAATTTCCTAAATATGCAATTTCAGGGTCAAAGGAGAAGTTCATTTTTAATGTTAATAATACTGCCAGATTGCTCTTCAAAATGATTTTACCAATTTACATTTTCACCCAAAGTTGTATAAGAGTACTTATTCCCTTTTATCCTTGTTATGCTCACCTATAAATCTACTTACTATATAACTTATTTTTTTAAGATTCTATTTATTTATTTATGAGAGAGAGTGTGTGAGCCAAGGGAGAAGCAGAAGGAAAGGGAGAAAAATCTGAAGCAGGCTCCATGCTGAGTGTAGAGCTCAACGTGGGGCTTGAACCCCTGACCCCGAGATCATGACCTGAGCAGAAACCAAGAGTCAGACGTTTAACCGACCAAGCCACCCAGGTGCCCCCTGACTTACTATCTGACTTCCTAATGATTATTAATGACTACATGCCAGTATCAATTTTACTTGCTTCTTTATACGGTATGATTAAATATTCTTTTGGTAGGAAAATGAGCCTTTTGTATTTTTTTCTGAACTAACCTGTGAAAACTCAAGAACACGCTATTGCAAAGCATTTTTATCAAATGCCTTCCCTAGTTTTACACTGAGAATCATTACCTAAGTGATTTTCTACAGCTTGTAAATTTCCAAAAGAGTCAAATCTCTGGTTCAGGGAGCTCCATCAAGAATTCACATTTCCCACAAATATGGCCAGTGCTAAGGTTGTCTTATAAAAGCAACAAAATAGAACCAATGACATTTACATCACACTCAACTTATGAAGCACAAGAGTAGACGGAGTCACCTGAAAAGAGAGATAGTTAGTGTCTTGAAGAAGAGTCTGATCAAAGAGAGATGATTGATGGGTGAGCAGTAACATTAATGTTAGGATGCTGGCTGCAGCATAACTGAAAGAGAAAAGTGAATAGCAAGAATATATTTTACCTGGGTTTTCAGATACTGCCAATTTCTGGAAATAGTTCTTTTTATATATTCACAAAGAAAAAGAAGGAATGATCTGAATGTAGTACCAAGATGATACCTACAGCAGGTGTAAGAAAACAGATGTGATGAATTCAGGTAATCTCATCTGTAATTAAAGAAATTCAACCCATTAATGTCTTCAACCCAGACTGTATATTAGTATCATCGGGAAGGCTTTTTAAACCATTCAATGCCTGGGCCCTACCTCAGACCCCCTGAGTCTAGACCCAAGCATTGTGTTTTGTTGTGTTTCTTTTTTTCTTTTAAAGTTCTCCCGGGAGTTTCTAATATGTAACTGTATTTGAGACTTTCTTCATTAAGAGCACCTACAGGGTTCAGTTATACCTCAAGGCCTTCCTAAGGTCTTTAGCTAATCTAGGGACCGCCTTCCTGAAATCTTATAGTCATGACCATGCCTTGCTATGACGATCTGAAGACTGGTATACAGCATAATAGCTATTAGAAAGCCATGTACGCAGACAAGTTAGCCACATCAGACACAGTGGAATACAGTGAATGTAAAATTCCTGTGGGTTGTCGAAGGAATTAATTTTTTTTTTAAAACTGACTTTACTGATAGTATAATCTGGAGATCATTTTAGCAATTTAAATTAAGTCTTTAAAATATGCATATCTGTTGACCCATAAATCGCATTTCTAGGAACCGCGGCTATGTACAAAGAGGTAGGCATGAGCTAGGATGTTAATTGCTGGGTTGTTTGTTTCACAAATATGGAAATAATTCACCTAAAGAACATTAAATAAACTCAAGTTCAGCTACACAATGGAGCATTATACATTTAAAACAGGATGCTTAGATAAAATATGGCTAGTAAATCAGTCAGTCATTGACACGAAATGTATGACATGAAAAATGTTCAAAATATATGGAAAATGAAAAAGCAAGCCTTGAAGCATGCACATGTAGCATGATCTCATTTTTTCATAAATGAGATAACAGTAGCACATTTATTGAAGGTTTCCTCCATTCCAGGTATGGTTGTAAACACTTTATAAATATTAACTCATTCACGCTTACAAAATTACTATTGTCCCCCCTTTTTAAAGTTGAAACCACAGGGCGCCTGGATGGCTCAGTGGGTTAAAGCCTCTGCCTTCGGCTCAGGTCATGATCTCAGGGTCCTGGGATGGAGTCCTGCATCAGGCTCTCTGCTCAGCAGGGCACCTGCTTCCCCTCCTCCTCTCTGCCTGCCTCTCTGCCTACGTGTGGTCTCTCTCTGTGTCAAATAAATAAATAAAATCTTCAAAAAAAAAAAGTTGAAACCACAGTAAATATAGGGAACACACCGGTTGTTGCCAAAGGGGAGGCAGTTGTGGGGGAAGAAGAGTGGGAGGTACTGTCTTCAGATTTGGAATGAGTAAATCACAAGGATGAAAGATACAGGATAGGATATAATCCCATTCTACAATGGTATTATAGCAATGTTGTGTGGTGACAGGTGGTAGCTACACCTGTCCAGCATAAAGTATAGACCTATCCAATCACTATGCTGTACACCTGAAACTAATGTAACATTGTGTGTCAACTATACTTCAATAAAAAAGAAAAAAAAAAGAGATGAAACCGCTGGAGAACAGAGAAGTTACTAATGTGCCTGAGGTCACACAGCCAATGAGTGGCAGAGCTTGGCTTTTAAATTCACACACACTGGCCCATAGCCCATGCTCTTAACTGCTGTACCATACCACGGAGGTATGTTTTGTGTGAAAAAAATGTCTGAAAGGATAAAAGAGGAGTTTTGTTTTTGTACCCTTTGCTAAAAAATATCTCTTGTTTTCTATAATGAATATATGTGACACATAGTTTTTGAAAGTTGGTATATTTTTTAGGAATGGCAAAACATTTGACAATACCAAATAAAAATCAGAAAGAAAAAAAAAGTCGGGGGGGGGGGCAGGGATGCGTTAATAGAGGGCAGCTGGGCATCTGTCCCGTAAGGAAGGTTGGAGGGAGAAATGGTCTCCAAAGCCCTGTCCCAGGTCACAGCCTGAATGGGTACTTCCCTACCTGGTCTGATCTACAACAAAAGGTGTAAATTTGCAAAATGAGGAGGATGGCAACAGCCAGAAGGCGAACCCTTAAATCCTGCAGAGCAAGAGTTTTTTCAGCGTAGGAGAGAAATTGTGAGGAGAGCAGAGCAGGGAAAGGTAAATGCGGGAATACTGAAAATACATGAGAAAGAAGAGAATGGGTAAGGGAGAGAGTTGGCCATTCATAAATGGAAGGAGAGACAACACAGCCTTTACAAAAGACCTCAAGGAAGGGGGTCTACAAGGGAGCTTCCCCCTTATACCTCCCCTGCCCTCTGTAAGATCTGATGAGTGGCCAGGCCTGGACAAAGGCCAATGTTAAAAGTTGGAACAGTCCTACCGAGAAGAAATGGAGCCCTGAGGGACAAACCACTGATCTGGAGCTCTGTGATGGGGCTGTGCGGCCCCGTTAACGCTCCTTCCAGTGACATCATTACAAAGAAACCTCAGTGCTCACACCCCGGCACTGTGCTATTCATACTGGCCCAGGGGCCCAGCCTTCCGTGGCCTTCTGGCTCTCCGTGGTCATTAGGGTTGGCCAACCAGCGATGCTAGGCTGAAGTTCTCCCACTTCAACCAAAGCTTCAGTGGGTAGAATGGCTTAGGAAAGTAGGACATCCATTCTGAGTTCAGGAGAAATTCTGGAGTATATTTAAAGAAATGCAGCTGGCTGTGTTACTTTTAGGAACATATAGACATCCAAACTATAATAACAAGTTCAAACTACTGCCTAATAAAAATACTTTTGGAATAAGCTACTGATTTATAACTGATATGTAAATCTGTGCTTCTAAAGTACTTGGAGGTGCTAGAAAACAGAAATTAAAACAGATTCTATTCAGTATTTTAAGTGCATCGCTCCATTTTATTCCCACTTTCAGCTTCTATTTTAAGACGGACTCTTCCCTTCTTCATAGACTCCCCATCCTTATTACTGACAAGACAAGGTTAAATAAATAAAGTTTCACGCTACATGTTGCTTCCCTTAGCAGATGCCCTCAGTATTTTCACACGTTCACACTTAGAATTATAGCAAAGACCACATTCAAGCCAAGAAGTGATTGTCTTTCACAATCATTCTACAACAGGAACTCTCAAATTAATGAGTTCAATAGCAGATTTTTTTCCTCTTTTGGACACTAACCTCTTCCTGTCTTTAGATATAACATATGATACCTGGGAAGCATATGGAAATTATGCACAGACATGCACCTGGATTATAAAAGCCTCACTGTCGAAAGAGCTATCCCTACAGTAAGTACTCCTATAACTTTTTTGCCTCCTTATAATTGCAGTACATAATTCACTCCTCTGCAAGTTCAAATTGCATATTACAGCACATTAATGTTGGTCTTCCTTTATAGCGACCTATCATATGGTTAGCATTCTCATTTATAACCTAAATTACTTTTATTTCTCCAGCCATTTCACCTAACTACTTTGAATCAAATGGGAAAATGATCACATATCCCAAGTTGCAGAAACATGGAACAGTAAGAGTTGGCTGGGGTACAACGTGACTCATATCTGCGGGTGGGGGCCAGCCCAGCTCTGAGGTGGGCTGCCCTTCTAGAGCTACAAAGCGTGTTGGGGTTTCCTGACTCCATTTAGAAGCAGCATCAGCAGTGGGTAGAATGGAGGACCAGGCCTGCTTTAAATCAAGATTATAGTCCAATGTATTTTTTTAAAGGGAGGAGGAAAAGAAGGAGCCCTTCAACGGCTTCCCATTTACCCTAAGATAAGGATGGAAAAGTTGGCCCTCTAGCATGTGGCTCCTGCCTGCCTCTCTGGTCTCATCATGTATCCCTTTACTTTGCTCCCTGCGCAGAAGCTCCTAGCCTCCTTTTGGTTCCTTGAACGTGGCTGACTCCCCTTCAACACATGGTCTTTTCCTATATGTCTTATTTCCTGAAACGCTCCTTTCCCCATAATGCATTTCAAAAAATCTGATCCAATCATTAGTTCCTCAGAGAACCTCTTCCCTGGTTTCCCACTTTGCTCCAGAATATAACTGCAGACAGGATAATTTATGGAATCTTTTTGGTTACGTATACGTATGTGAATTTTCCTTCTCACATTTCAAGCCTGTAGCTTGGCCTTTTTAGTCGTCTTGCGTTATCAAGTTTTGCAGAGCAAAGAGCAAAAGCCTCCCGTCTTTGCCAGCAGCTTAAGTCTAGGCGTCTAGAGAGGAGACACAGAAATAGAGCATGAGAGAGTGACATATGCTATAAGCAGTGAAGACCTTCTCTTTGCTCCCAGACAGCCCCCTTAAGAGACAGCAAGACCACCAAAGAATGGCCACATAGCATTTCTAGAGAACTTCCTATGGGTCCGATAGCAGCATGCCTCTGTCCTCCGAAGAGACTTCTGAACTGCTCCCAAAAAGAGACCAAACAATGACCATGAAAGCTATGAGAGCTTGGAACCTGGAGGCCCTCCCTCCACTGTCCAGGTACCACCAGGAGTCCCTAGGCTGGAGTGACCAGGAAGAAGGAAGCAGCCACAAGGTAAACGGAAATGGAACTTCCCAACTACCCAGATTTTAAAAGGAAGGAATGTCATACTTTTGCCCATCTGAGTTTAAGGACGTCTGCTCATACCTGTTATACACTATCTTCCTGCTCAAACACTCCACTCATCTGTAATTTTCAACTTTTCTCATTGATCTTGTTCTCCTTCTCTCCTTACTAAGATCCATGAGAACTGGGACTGTGTCTGTGTCGCTCCACTACCTACTACTCCCAGGGACTAGCACAGCACCTAATACACAGTGGGTGTCAGTACGTTCCTTTCTTAGATTTATCTGCAGAGAGTAAAATGTGAAAATCCTAAGCATACATTTCAATGATGTGTGGCAAGTGCACGCACCAATTTAAGTAATACCTCAATCAAGGTAGAGAGCATTACCATCATCCTTGTGTTCCTTTCTAGTTTCACCCCTCTTCCCACTAGAGACAACCACTATTTTGATTTCTAACCTCATAGATGAGTTCTGTCTGTCCTTTAGCTTTATATAAATGGAAACACACAGTATGAACTCTTTTGTATCTTGATTGATTCACTCATCATGTTTTTGAGATTTACCCATATGTTGTATAAATGAGTAATCTGTTCCATTTTTGCTGCACACTATGCCACTGCATGAATTTACCACAATTTATTTATCCATTTACTTGTTAATGGGCAACAAGAAAATTTAAACATGTTTTGGATTTTTTACTGTTATGAATAAAGCTGCAATGAACATTTTTATACAAGTCATTTTGTAGAAATGTGCTTCCATTTTTCTTGAGTAACTAGGTGGAAGTTGAATTTCTGGGTCATAGGGTAGGTGCATGTTAACATTTTGAGACACTGCCAATTTTCAAAGTAGTTATACAATTTTACACCTCCAGTAACACCACATGAGCAGTCCAGTTGCTCTGCACCCTTTACAGCATTAGATAATTGTTAATCCTTCTAAATGTTATAGATTTTAGTGAGTCAATCATAGTTTGTTATTATGGTTTTAATTTGCATTTCCCGGCAGCCTTATAATGTTGAGCCTCTTTTCTTGTACTTAGTGGTCTTTCATATATCCTCTTTTGTGAACTGTCCTAAGTCCTTTGACCATTTTGTATTGGGTTGCTTCTCTTTTTGTTATTTATTTGTAAGAGTTCTTTACATATTCTGGATACAAGTGATAGGGAATGTCATCAAAGACATGACCACAAATTGACCTGTCACCTCAAGCACTCAGAGGCTCCTTACCCCCTACCCTGTCCATGGAATGTGGGTTCCATTTGCTTTTCCTGTTCCCAGAGGATGCTCCAAGGACAAGCCTTTGAGATAATGACGTTGTGTTGAAAACATCTGCCTGGTACACGTGACTAGATCCAGGCAAGGCCTCTTTATGAAATCTGAAGACTTGGCGGGCCAGTACAGGGATCTATTCATCTTGGTGCCACCCAAGACAAGCCTCATATGTAAGTTCCCTTTACTTATTAAAATTACCATCTACCAACCTGGAGTGGCCTCTTTCTTCTATCTCTCTGCCTTCTTGAGTACAAAAGGGACCAGTTTCAGATTACATTCAGGAAGCTCCCAAGAGGGTTGTGAACTAATAAAAATTTCTTATGGTTATGTGTGGAATACTTTATGGAAAATATTGTGAACGTTTCCCCATTCTTTGGTTTGCCTTTTCATTTCTGTAACTATGACTATTAAGGAACAGAAAATACATTTAATGCAGTGAAGTTAGTATCTTTTTCTTTTACGATCTTTGCATTTTGCTTTGGATCTAAAATATCTTTGCCTATGCCCAGGTCACAAAGCTATTTGCCTATTTTTCCATCTAAGAGATTCATAGTTTCAACTTTCACATTTTGAGCTGTAATCTACTTCCAGTTAATTTTGTGTATGGTGTGAGGTATGACTTGTAGTTCATTTTATTTTTTTCATACAGATATCCAGCTACCTAGCATCATTTGTTGAGAAGAGTTTCCTCTTCCCATCAAATTGCATTGGTGTTTTCTTGAAAAATCAATGGACTATACACGTGTGGATCTATTTCTGGACTTTCTTCCAACTCCATGAGCATAGTAAAACCATATTCAGTTAGGCCTTTGCTTTTTTCTCAAAAGTATTTTATGGATTTCAGTACAGGGGTCTTATAACTTTTGTTAAATTTATTTCTAGACAATTGCTGGTTTATGCTCTTATGAGTGGTATTTTTAAAATTCTATTTTTGGATTGTTGCTAATATACAGATGTGAAATTGGTTGTTGTACATTGACTTCTTATCCTAAGATCTCACTGAATTCACATATCAGATCTATTAATATTTTAGGATTCTTTTATATATGCAGTCATGTCATTGTGACTAGTTTTACTTCATCATTATCAATGTTTCATTGCTTTAAACTCCACTGAAATGTTGAGGAGAAATGGGTTAGAGTAGAAATATTTGCCTGTTCTCAATTTTAGAATGAATGTTTTCAATATTTTACCACTAAAAGTGATGTTAACAAATGATGTTAATGTTTTCAATATTTTACCATTAAGAATGGTGACATCTTTTTCAGAGATGCCCTTTATTAAATTGAAGATATTCTTTTCTATTCCTAATTTTCTCAGCAGTTCCTCTTCCCCTTTTGTCATCATAAATGCGTGCTGGATTTTGCCTGAATGCTTTCTCTGTACCTCTTGAGACTATCATATGATTTTTCTCTTTCTCTTTCTCACCACTCTGTCATGTGGTGAATTATATTGGTTTTCAAATGTTAATTCAACTTTACATTCCTGGAATTAAACCCACTTGGTCATGATGTATTATATTTTTTATATATTGCTATACTAATTGATAATAATACATTAAGGATTTTTTGGTCTATTTAATGAGTGATTATGACCTGCAGTTTTCTTCTCTTGCAAAACACTTCTCAGGTTTTGTTATACTGGCTTTATAAAATGAATTAGAAAGTTCCTCCTCATCTTTTTTTTTTTTTAAATGAGTTTGTGTAAGATTCAAGTTATTTCTTCCTTAAACATTTAATAGAATTCACCACTGAAGTTTTTGGAGACAGAAGTTTCTTTGTGGAAAGGATTTTAATTATGAGTTTAATTTTTAATGAATATTTAGAGCTATTCAGGTCATCTATCTCTTTTAATCAGTTTTGATAAGCTGTATTTTTATGAAAGTTGTAAAATTTGGTGGCATAAAGGATCTACAGTAATAACCTCTTTTATCCTTAATGTTTGTTCTGTGTTTTCTCTCCTCTTGATCCGTGTTAGTATTTTATCAGTGTTACTAGTATTTGTTAAATGATAATTAACTTTTGGACTTGATATTTATCTACTGTTTTCCATTCCTTTTATTTCTTAGAGAGAGAGAGTGCACGCACATGTGGGCAGGGGGGGTGGGGAGGAGCAGAGGAAGAGAATCTTAAGAAGGCTCCATGACCAGTACAGAGCCTGAGGCAGGGCTTGATCTCATGACCCTGAGATCATGACCTAAGCCAAAATCAAGAACTGGACACTTAACTGAATGAGCCACCCAGATGCCCCTACTATTTGCCATTCTTAAATGTATTATTTCCTTCTTTTTACTTACTTTGACTGTATTTTTCCCAATTTCTTTAGGTAATTTATTTTGGCTCTTTCTTCTTTGCTAATAATAAGCATTTAAAGACGGGATTTTCTCTCTTAACATCACTTTAGTTATATATCCTACAAATTTTGATGCTTGTGTTTTAACTATCATTTATCTCTAAATATTTTCTAATTCCCCTTATTCTTTGAGCCATGCGTTATTTAATTTCCAAAGACGGGGGGAATTTATAGATACATTTTTATTATTTATTTCTAATTTAATTTTCCCTTGGTCAGAGAACATGTTTTGTATTATTTCAATCTTTAAAATTCTGGGGGTTTGTTTTATAGTCCAGAATCTGGTCTCATTTTGTTCATCTTTAATGTGTCCTTGGTAAAAATACATATTCTGCATCTAGTTGATTATAAGACTTGTATAACATCTATTAAGTTATGTTGGTTGACAGTGTTGTTCAGATCGTCTCTACCCTTTCGGATTTTCTGTCTCCTTTTCTATCAGTTTTGGAGAAAGGAATGTCAAGGTCTCCTACTCTGTGGACTGATCTATTTCTCCCTTTAGTTTTGTCCATTTTTGTGGCGTGTAGATTGATTCACTATTAGATTCACATATATTTAGGATTATGTCTTTTTGATGAGTTAGCTCTATGATTACAAAATGTTGCTTTCTTCTGTCTGGTTTGAGGTCTTCTGTCTGATTAGCAGAGGAATACAAATTTTCTAGGAGAAGTGTCAGCATGGTACATCTTCTTCCTCTTTTGACTTCCCATTTACCTGCACGTTCATATTCAAGGTCCATCAACAGCAGACAGCACTCAGTTTTTTAGTCATCCTGATCATCTTGGCTTCGTAACTGGAGTATTTATGCTCATTTGAATATAATATACTTATTGGTAAAGACTGGACTGAAATCTATCATTTTGTGATTTTTTTTTCTATTTTTCTTCTTCTGTTCTCTGATCCTTGATCCTCTTTTCCTACCTTCTCTTCTACTCATAGAGTACTTTTTAGGATTCTATTTCTTCCTCTCAACAGATTTGTAATCTGGTGTGTGCGCTTTCTATGGCCACTCAAGGGAATCACAATACATATTGATTAAATGGGTAAATGAGTGGTGCAACATACACCCATTTCCAATCCACCTTATTAATCCTTTATTAAGCCTAGAACATCGTGAGCTGTAGCACAGCCAAAACTGATAACATGCCAGTGGAGGGGAAATTCTTTAAATTCAGGTTCACATACCCTATGGCCCAGCAATCACACTACTGGGTATTTACCCTAAAGATACAAATGTAATGTTCCAAAGGGGCACATGCACCCAAATATTTATAGCAGCAATGTCCACAATAGCCAAACTATGGAAAGAACCTAGATGTCCATCATCAGATGAATGGATAAAGAAGATGTCATGTATGTGTATACACACACACACACACGCGCAACACATAATGGAATACTACGCAGCCATCAAAAGAAACGAACTTTTGCCATTTGCAACAATGTAGATGGAACTAGAGGGTATTATGCTGAGTGAAATAAGTCAGTCAGAGAAAGATAATTATCATATGATCTCCCTGATATGAGGAATTTGAGAGGCAGGGAGGTAGGTTGTGGGGGTAGGGAAGGAAAAAATGAAACAAGGTGGGATCAGAAGGGAGACAAACCATAAGAGACTCTTAATCTCAAAAAACAAACTGAGGATTGTTGGGGGGTAGTGGGGAGTAGGGATAGGGTGGCTGGTTTATGGACATTGGGGAGAATATGTGCTATGGTGAGTGCTGTGAAATGTTTAAGCCTGATGATTCACAAACCTGTACCCCTGGGGCTAATAATACACTATATGTTAATAAAAAAAAATCAGGCTCACATCATGATGTTAAGGAATTCTTGTCTCAACTTTAATACAATTGCTTCTTGGCCTAGTTGCATTTTTATTCCTTCCTTAATTCAATTATCGCTCCATCTAACAAACAGATATTTCCTTCTTTGGCAATTTGTCAAAATTTCCTTTGAAGATTTAAGAAACTACAGAGGTCTAGATCACTATGAGTCAAAAATCTTCAGAGAGCTTCGAATACCCAGATAAAGTAGAGAACCACTGCATTACTGAATGACCACTGAACTCCAGCCACTGACTGTAAGCACTAATCCCATAATGTCCCCCACCCCCATACACTGAGCAGCCCTGATGGCAACGTACACAAGTGCCTCCTCTCTCCTCCTGATTATGTACAGGCCAGGAAGGGGGGAAAAAAAAAAAACCCAGAAACTAAAGAGGCTCATTAGGTTTCTAATAGGTTTTCCTTTTTCCTTGTTCTCTTCTTTTTGGAGATTGGCCCCCTTGAGGCACATCGTAACTCAAAATAACTCCCATGAGGGGAAGTGTGAAGAGTAATGTTGGGAGCAAAGGCAGAACCCAATGGCAGCAGAAGAAGATTAAGAGAAACAAAAACAAAAAGAGAAGGGAAGTGGGGAAAAAAAAGAAAGAAAAGAAAAGAAGAAAGCCCTCTCAATAATGTACTAGAAAAGATTTCTTTAAAACAGAAGCCTTACCTCCTCGCATTTCTTCTCCGCGTGCTCTGTGGATACAGTAGACTATGGCTTGTGCGTCCTTGGGATGCCTGAATTATATCTAAGCCATTGGCCCCGACTCTACTCAGTGCGTGCTGTGTTTAGTCTGTCA
Source organism: Martes martes (assembly GCF_963455335.1). Lineage (NCBI taxonomy): Eukaryota > Metazoa > Chordata > Mammalia > Carnivora > Mustelidae > Martes > Martes martes. The sequence continues at coordinate 30,817,515 of NC_137905.1, read as the reverse complement.
TGACCAGCTGGCAAAACCCAGGGGATTCTCGCTGCCTCTAGTGGAGTCTCGGGCCCCACAAGGGCGTGAAACAGATCTGCAACCATCATCCCACACTTCAGGCCAGTGAACTCCTTCCTCTTTCCCATAGGGCAGAGCGTACTTCCCAGTCCACTGCTCACCCCGAAAGCTTGGTTTGACTGTATTTCTCAGAAGCCCGGCAGGGAGAATGGAAGGAAGCCTGTTGTTCTGGAAGGGAAACCCAAAATATCTTTCCACCTCCTTTGTTGCCTTGGAAGCTATACAGTCCAAGAGAAGGAAGGAAAAACAGAGAACCAAGTGAAGAGTTGTTCAGGAAATAACTGCTATGTGAAACTACTAGAGAAATATATCAGAGCCTCTAATGATAGTGTAGACACTTGCTCCCTTCCAAATTACAAGTGTTAATGCATGCAGTGTAGTGAGTGTTCATAATGTGTAATTGTACCCTGCTTTTGTTTTTATTCCATCCTTTGGGTGGACAGGAATCATGCTATTATATTTTGCATGGCTGCTTATGAGATCAGGTAATGCTGTAGTTCATGAAAACAGGCACCAGGTAAATAGCACCTGTTTAGAAGCGCCCAGCAGCCAGAATTTAAAATGCCTACCAACACCTCCCTCACTCTGTGGGCCTGGATACCAGCCACAGGGCAACTGGGGCTTCACACACAGGTGAGAGGGCTGACTGCACGGAACCAGGTGTGCTTTGTAAGCTATTCACACTAGCTTAGAGAAAGTCTTGCTGGGAACAGAGAAAGCAACTTTCTCCCAAACCAGAGGCTTCAAATTGGAGGCCTGTGGGCTGGATGTAACCTAATCAGGGTTTCTGCAGCCCTACATGCACCGTGTATGAATATGAATTAGAAGAAGGCCTTCCCACATGTGATTAGACCTGTTTTAGGACCCTCAGCTAAAGCACAACTTACCCAGTTGTATGCACATGATGGCCCTGGATGCCATGCTTGTCCTGTTTTTAAAATATCAGAATATTTTAAAAAAAAACAAACCAGGATTTACAACTTCCCTTGTAAATTGGAATGATGGCACGTGAATTCACATTCCCACCTGGCAGCCATCAGCAGAGATGAACAGCAGCTGCCCACTTGAGATGGGCCACACGCTCTCCAGTTCCCTACAGTCCACTCCATTCCCTACTGCCGTTCACCTGGCTCACTCACCAATTTAACTGGCCAGGCACTAAGGGCATTAGAGTGTACAACTGCTCTTGAGGTCTTCAAAACCTTGTTAAATACAGTCAGGCTTAGGTTGCCTTCTTGCCTCCCTGAAACAGAGAAAAGAGATCCCATGGGGCCAGCACCGCACTTATGTAGAGGATAAAATGGTAGGATCAGGAGTAAGATAGACCTGAGTTTGTAAACCTCTTCTGCCACTTCTTGTCTATATGACGTCCACCTAAAATTTGATTCCCAGTCTCTTCTGCCTTTCCTTGGAGATTCAACCTGAGGACACCTGCTCCAAGACGTGGTCTCAGACAGCTTCCACCTTCAGGGATCAACCTGAACCTTAATACCAAACACTCTCATCCTGAACACTGAGCTCACATTCCCACACTGCAGCTGTCAGTGGGGATGAACAGCAGTTGCCCACATGAGACGGGCCATGTGATCCAGAGAGGCTTCAGGGAGACCATCTGGAGCTAGAGTTGAACAAAATATGTAAATAAATGGTAGATAATGGGATCCAGATTTCTCACTGCCAGAGAAAGAAATGTGCAAATAAGCAAACTAGAATTAAAAATTAGAAAACTGGAAATAAATCTGTGGTGCTGAGTTAGAGTCAGAGACAAGTATAAGTGCATCTACATTTAATTTATATATAAGTAGTTAGAGAAATAATTATAGATACAAGTGTCTACATTGGTTAGTGTACATGCATATATTTCCCAGTTCTGTCCACTGAGGGCCTAGAAGCAGGGACACACCAGTGAACACTGAGCACACCCAGTGTCCATATCTTGGTTTCTAAATACCACTCTCCATTAGAAAGAATCTGGGCTCATCAGAGAAATATTTGATTCAGGGATGGAGCACAGAAAATACAAGATGAGCTTCATCATCTTATCATGCCGGACGTAAGAAAGTACTAAAAAAATAAAATAAAATAAAAATAAAGGATGAGGGCATGTCAAAAGGACACAAGAGCCAACCTGAAAGATCTCTCAACGGCCCAGCTTGGAGCAATTTGAACAACAAAACACATAATGTAATATCAGATTATAAAGAAAGTATAAAATAAGAATGCATGAGTCCATACAGATATAAATAAATGCTTGAATAAACAAGTAAATGGTGAACAGGAAGAAATATTCCCCACCCAGAAGGTAAAGCTTTAGTTCCCCTTCTTTTGGATGTGAACTGAATTTAGTGACTTGCCGGCAAAGAATGGAGAGGGAAAGACAGTTACTGTGTGGGGGAGAAAGGTGGCAGACACTGCCTTGACCACACGGCCAACACTATTATCACCAGTTATAAGTCACGTTGATATAATATACCCTATGATACAATGTATGATATATATATAAGAGACTTGGGTTTGAATCCCAGCTCCATCATTTAGTACTTTGGGGACTGAATATAGGCCTCTCATTCCTTCTCTGTAAAATGGGGGCAATAATAAATCTCTTACCATGGGATTACTGTGAGTGAATATGATAAGTGGGGATCCTAGGACAGGACCTTGTCCTGTGTAAGTGCTCAGTACATACTCGATATTATTATACTTCTTTACCCCTCTCAGCTCCCTGTATAAAGAACATCCTGAATACATTTCTCGGTCCTGACGGCTACTACTAGACTCTGAGCAAATCATTTTAGAGGCTAAGAATTACATCTGACATCTCCCAATGCAGGATTTCTGGGGCATCTGATCCCTTATTGGAGTACTGATTCTCACATCTAAACATGAGAGTCAGCTTTTGGGACACAAAGAAAAGCATGATTACAGGGTGGTTCAAAGCACTAGCTCTGGAGTCCAGATCCTAATGCAAACCCCAAGAGCTGGATGATTATTTTTTTCACCACCTTGAGCTTCCTGATCTGCAAAATGGGTATAATACCAACATGTATCTCAATGATAAGTGAATAATCCATCTCTTGGCAAAATGCCTGGCACATAGTAAGTGTTCAATAAAAAAAGAATCTAGCTGCTGGTATAAGCATATTCCCTATGATGAGAAGACATTAAAAAAAATCTCTCATCCTAGATATGAGGTTTTGTGGGGCCCTAGAGGTAGCAAAAGATACAAAGGTTCCTTCTTCCTTAACCCTCTGTCTGGGAAGGGGGTAGGGAGCTGAGGCCCCAGGTCCCAACCTTGTCATCTGGACCCACTGTCTCTCAGGAACAGCTGCTCCTCTCTCCCCTGCCACTCACAGGCCGGAAGGGTTTGGGGAAGTGGATCTGAACAGATGACCCCAGGGCCTCGCAGGTCAAACACAGGCTGGGAAGGGGAGGGCCCCAAGGAGTAGCAGCTGGTGTTTGCCCTCCCGAGTCCCCTGGGGATTATTTGTTTAAGTTTCAATGAAATGATTTTAATTTAGGGGGTCTGTGTTATATGTTTAGTTTTTTCCAAGAAAAGATTTTCAATCCAGCCCCAGACCTCCCTAGAGGTTGTTGATAGTAATTTAAGTACTCAATTATTTGGTCTGATACAAGGACAATTGTTAGAGGTCACAAGCCTGACCGGGAGATCCCTATGTCAACCACTGAGACACAACCTTCTGCTCCATTTTATTTTATTCATATAAACAAATAACATACACGACTCAAAATTCTAAATCCACTAAATAATTATTGCCTATTCATCAACTATTCATAACTTAAAAGACGACAAGTTTACCAGTTTCCAGGTTTGGTTTTTGGGTCCTTCCGAAGACTTTTTTCTTTGGCCCAAGCAGGCAAATATACGAATATACACAATTTTTGTTCGGTTTTACTTTCTGTATTTGTTTCTCATAGGAAATATTTCTCAAATCCCCATGATAGCTGCTATATTTTTGCTTCCAGGTGCTTAGATAGCATATTTAGTAACATTTTAAATGAACTAGTGCTTTATCAATAACACCTGCATTCATTTGAAAAATTGTTTTCATAGATCAAAAACACCCATACGACACTGTATCACAAAGCAGCTAAAAGGAACGAAGTAAATCTATCTGTATTAGCATTAAAAGATCACTAAAAAGAGGTGTTTGGCAATAACTGTTTGTACTTCTATACCATTCATATATAAACTGTCCCCCAAATACTCCATATTCACTGAGTGCCTACATAAAAATATGTAACAGTCTCTGGAAAGTCACATGCCAAACCAAGAACAATGAGAAAGGGAACAAAATGGATGAGAGTCAGGGGTGGGTGGTCACAAGGGTCATTAGCAGAATGCACACTGTACTGGGATGGACTCTCAGGCGGGAATTCCTGCTTCTGACTGGCATCAACCTGACTGGCCAGCGCCCACACCCAACTGTTGTTAAGTACTGGGAATATCACCCCTAGTCATTAGCCTTATCGTTACTGTTCAAATATTTTTAGCAAAAGAATTCACGTATGTCTCTTGAAATTAAAAATGTATATATACAAAACGATTCTATGTACAAAGTTCACGTATTTTGACCCCAAAAAGAGCTTGGTGATTATTGGCCATGTTGTCCACAGACTAGGATCCACTGATCCATAACACATATTTTCCAACAGCTAGAGGGTATTTTCTCAACACATTCAGCTGGACTCAAAATGTACCGGGGAACCCCTCACACCAGCCTGGGAATGGCCTCACAGGACACAGAGGTGGACTAACTCCCTGTTGTTCGAATCCCAGATCCATTCTTCCCCATCAGCCTGAGCCACTTGGATACTGAGAAATAGGGCAGGGGAATCCCTCGAGGGTCATTCCCACTTAACGGGCTACAAAGGCAAGGACTGCTCAGCAGAACTCAACTCTGACAACTTGCTGGGGTCAGCACACTTTCTCATAGAGGGCCAGATAGTGAGTATTTTTGGCTTTGCAGGCCACATGGTCTCCATGGAAATCAGTGGACTCTGCCATTGTGGTGCAATACAGTGAACCGGCATGGCCATGTTCCAATAAAACATCCTTTACAACAGGAGGCCCATGGCAGGCCACAGTTCACAAACTCGGGAGGATGACAACTAGTGTGGCCAATGCTTCATTGCTTGCTAGCTCATCGCTGGCCTTCGGTATCAGGTTCTGAGTCCTACATGCAACATCACACACGAGGAGATCTGTACAGAGTAAAAGCCCCAAAGCAACTCCACCCCAACACTGCCCAGTGACCCAAAGACAAAGGAGTCTCTTGCAGTGTGTGATGTTCAACTTCCCATGCTCAAGGAAATTCAGATACTAAGCGGGAACAAGTTCACTCTGGACCCGTAACTGAGGAAATGCACAGGAGCCAGATGGGAAAGGGAAGTTTTAGTTTGGGTTCTCAAATCGGTATTTCCGTCTCTCTGCACTGAATGCTTGTCTCCTTAATTTAACTAGAAGTATAGAGAAGTGAAATGTAGAAGTCAGTCACAAATCCTACCTGGGCTAGGCAGACTTTCCCTGATAAGACCCTATCTATTGTAAAGCTCCTACATCACACAAGAAATCTATCTTTATCTTAAGTAATAAGCATTATGCCAGTCAATCTTTCTGTGGCAGGTTGACACATCATTAAACCGAGGCATGAGGATTAGAAAAAAAAAAAAAAAGGCCCCATCAAACCATCACAACTCCCATTTCTTTTATATGTAACAATACAATAACAGCAACTCTTAAAATTACAGGATGTCCTACATTCAGCCTGACCAGCTCAAGTTTTTCCAGGCTTTCTCCAAAGATGTCACACAAATCAGAGTGCCAGTCTCAAAGATGGTACTGAGTAGCTCACGGAACAGGGGGAAAAAATAACAGAATAACAGAAATAATCACATTCAAGTCCTCCTATAAATTGTTGGAAGTTTTTTTTTGTACCCAATTAGAGATGAGGGGAAGTGGGGGAAGATCTAAAAATTGTGATTAGTGCATTATTTTTTCCCTCCTGCTCCCAATTAAAGAGGGGTTTCTTCTTTCACTAGAGATGCACAGTTATTAAATCATTATGTCTTTCTTTAAAAGACCAATTTATAACAGAGGGCTCCATACTGCTGCCACTTCTGCAAGGTTGCTTATAATTGCTCCATGCAATGCTTTGACTAATTAAATCACACAAGAGATTGTTTCTTAGTAACACACCTGGTCCACGCTTTGTTGTTGGCTTTCATTAAAGCACTGTGTCTCATGCTGCCTTGTAACATGAAAGGATATTAATCAGGTAAATGGCCATTAAAAGTCATATCAATGTTTGCTGTGCAGTGATTATTTTCTTAAATCTTGAACAAAGGAGGTTTCTTTGAAATCTCACGGCCGGCCTCCAACCACAGGAGAGAATAGCCACATTGAAATGCTTTGTTTTTCAACCTTCCCAAGAAGGAAGAAAAGGAGCAAAATGCAAGGTGTGGCAAGAAATAAGATTATATTCTCTTCGTTCCACTGGGCTACTTGGGGCAAGGAGGGACAAGTTGAACAAACCGAAATCAGTGTACAGCAAGTGAGGACAACAGACAAGAAGTGCTCTCTACAGGCCCCCCATTCCCTGGGAGAGGAAAGCTCCACTTTCCAGGCAATGCTGTTAATTAGGTTGCATTCCAGAGTGCGAGTTAGAAGTAAAAATACCCAGGGAATCAACTGTTACTTGCATATTAAAATGAAAGAGAAAAGAAAATGTTGCTAAATGTTTCCTTCTGTCAACAAAACACCATTTACGGTCTCACTGATCAGGTTCTGTATCTGGACCTGAAACAAGGTCATGCTCGTTTGATTCCCCAGTTCCTTTGCCCCTCAACCCTGGAGCAGCCTCTCCAAATAAATATATCTTTATAGAACCATGTCCACTTTCAATAGAGCAAACATTCCATTCAAGAGAGGAAGGAGAGTGGCTGCATACATATACACCGGGGGGGAAAAAATGACTACTTTGCCAAAGGCATCTACCTTGGATCCCACAATGTTTTCTTTTCTGCCATAAATCACCATTGCTCTGAACTGAGCAAGGACCCTTATTGAGGCCAGGATTAAGCACTCTGCTGAATGTGGGGTTCGAATCTCAAGTCTGCAATTCGGTGGCTGTGTGACTGTGAGCCAACTACTTAAACTTCCTGTGCCTTGGTTTTCCCATGCAGAAAATGGACACAATATCACCAATAACCTATGGTTGTTATGAGAAGAAAATTAATACTGCATATACAGTATAGAGTCTGAGATATATAGCCTACTATATATATAATATGTCTCATATATATCTGATACACTCTAAGTCCTCAATAAATATTTAGCTATAACATGTTTGACAGCTGCCAAAGGCTTCCCTAGTATACGGTTTTATTCAAAGCTGAGCGCCAACTGGAAGGCTAAAGACTACATACTCTCAGCTTGCCCCTTGTGACATCGTACCTTGAGAGAAGGGTGTGAGCTTGAACTGGTTCTCAATGAATCTACGGGACATGAAATCAGAGGACCAACGACACTCCCAGCAGGGTCCCCAGCGAGAGGCTTCTGTCCAAGGCACGTGCACCAGGCTTAGGCTCTCCTCAAGGCCTCTGTCCATGCTGTTCCCTGCGCAAGAGCCCCCAGAGGAGCGACGGGCCTGAAACCGAGTTGGGGCACCACTGTCCATGCGTGTCGCCGTGTGAGCCCTGAGCGGACGTCCTTTTCTAATCTCACGGTGGGGGTGGGGGCAGGCTGTGCCCCGTAGGGTCCTCCGGGGGAGGAGGCTTCTGGACGTCTCCCCAGTTCCACCAGCCGGAGGACAGCAGGCGAGTCTGTCAGGACCTGAGCTGAAAAGGGGCAGAAAGGCCAACACAGGTGATCTCAGCCAGAAGGGAAGACGAAGGCTGTCCTGGCTGGGACGTCCACGGATGGACCCAACTATGATCATGGACTGAATATGCTTCCAGCTCGCCTTCCCTCCCCTCTGCGGACCCGCATTTCTCGCGGCTGGCTCCATTTCAGGCTGCGTTCTGCACCGGGACAGGTTGGCGGGAAGCACCCCGGATGCAGACTAGAGCCTGCGAGGCTTCCGCCTGGCCGATTGAAGAACTTGCCCCTCATTGGCCCGGACCCAGTCACGTGCCCACCCCTTCCACAATCACGCGGCCGTGGGAATATGAATTCTGATTGGCCAGGTCAGGGTCACAGGGTGCCTCTGGGCGGAGCCACAACCACGAGACCTTCCCAGCTGCGGATTGGGGACAGGACAAGGTTGCAGGAAGCAGGGGCTCTTACTGGAAGGAGCCTGTGAAAGTCCTGGCCCGGCAAGATGGCAGATGTTGGCCGGAGTGGAGAGAGGAGGCGGCCGCGGAGGACTGGGATGAGAGTAGGAGGAGAGCAAGAGGGAAGGTGGCCTAAGGTGTGTTTACTGCTGTACTATCCTGGCAGAAGGGGGTTGCTGACCACAAAGCTGACGGGACACCTCTAAAAGACCCTGCAAAGGCTGCGGGAACTGCCCGACATCCCCGAGGCTGTGGTTCTCATATAGACTGCATGTCAGACATCACCAGAGGAGCTGTAAAAACCTCAGAGTGCCTGGACCCCTCCTCCAGAGATCCTGCTCTAATTGGTGGGGGTGAGAGAGGAGGGGGAGGGAGGGGTGTTTTTCCCCAAGTTCCCCCAGTGATTCTGTTGGACAGTCACGTTTGAGAACTACAGTCCTGAGGCACCTGCCTTCTATTTTTTTGGTAAATGTACCCACTCCCAAGAACTCTCATTCTAGCTAACCAAACCAGCTTCCCCCCACTCATGCCAGATTTTTAGGGCTATTAAGCTAGGGGTGCTTGGGAGGAGACTGGGGGCTGGGTAGGGTTTCTGTTGGATGATGAGAGAATAAGTATACATATTTTTTAAATTTTTTTTTAGATTTTATTTATTTATTTGACAGAGATCACAAAAGAGAGGCAGACAGAGAGAGAGGAAGAAGCAGGCTCCCCGCTGAGCAGAGAGCCCGATGCCGGGCTCGATCCCAGGACCCTGAGATCACGACCTGAGCCGAAGGCAGAGGCTTTAACCCACTGAGCCACCCAGGCACCCCTAGAGAATAAGTATATTAAACGTGGCCGTTTTACCTCCTCAGGGTTTTCCTTTTGAACTGTTCCCTCTAATATCTTTTTATCCCAGTCTCAACAGCCATGATGTCATCATATTAGCTTATAATACAAATTGACAGAAAGATGGAACTTCTGGAAAATGTGCTCAGAGGAGGAAATTTTTCTCCTGCCCTTTCTCTCCCTGCCCACCATTTCATTTCTGTTCTTTTCCCCAGGGAAAGACGAAAACTCTTATCAGTTGTAAGAACACCTTGTTAGATGTTTGTATGAATTCTACTTTTACCAGTTAGGAGAAAAGAGTTGCTATTTAATAAGCAAAATTTCTGATGAGGAACTGAAAATATTCAGCAACATATTAACTATAATCTATCTCTGCTTGCTGGATTAAATGCCAAGAAAAGATACATCCACTGCTGTTTGTAATCTACTTTGGTTCACTATACTGCTTGAGCCTACTAGCTCTCCAATTTTTTTTTCATCTGTGATTTTCTTGAACCATTTAACAGGCTCAAGAAAAGCTTAAATTCATGAACAGAAAGTCCATAATAAATTTGTAAGCAGTTATGATAAGTGTCTTGGCATATTTGCCCACAATTGCCATCCTGTGATGCAGAAAGAACTATCAGGAAGGCCTCCCTGGCCTACCCAATACAAAAATTTTATGTGTTAAAATTTAGAGAACTTCCTCTGACACCGCTCTCTTCCCTGGCTTTCACATACTCAAATTTATTCTGTCATTGTGAAAGTTTTAGTGCATCTTTTGTTTTGTTCTTTATATCCTCTCTTGTATTTGTAAACCACATCCCTTGTATAGAACACTTCTATATTTGTTATCCTATTTTGATCCTCAGAGTCATCTTGGAATAGTGTAGTATGTTAAGGACATAAATGTTGCTAATGATTCCATTTCTTAAGGTTATTTCTGAATTAATCAATGAATGTACAATTCCATAGCACATTTTTAAAATATTTTTATTTTTTTAAGATTATCTATTTACTTATTTGAGAGAGAGGGGGAGGGAGAGCAGGGAGGGAGTGAGTGGGGCAGGAAGAGGGAAAGAATCTCAAGCAGACTCCACACTGAGCACAAGCCTGACAAAGGGCTCAATCTCACGACCCTAAGGTCATGACCCGAGCTGAAACCAAGAGTAGGGTACTTAACTGACTAAGCCACCCAGGCACCCCATGAATTTTTTTTTTAAATTCAGTTAGCCAACATATAGTGTATCATTAGTTTCAGATGTAGTGTTTAGTATTTTGTCAGTTGCATATAACACTCAATGCTTATCATATCACATGCCCTCCTTAATGCCCATCACCCAGTTACCCCATCCCCCACCGACCACCCCTCCAGCAACCCTCAGTTTGTTTCCTGGAGTTAAGAGTCACTCATGATTTGTCTCCCTCTCAGGTTTCTTCCCATTCAGTTTTCTCTCCCTTCCCTTATGATCTTCTGCACTGTTTCTTACATTCCACATATGAGTGAAACCATATGATAATTGTCTTTCTCTGATTGACTTATTTCACTTAGCATAATACCCTCCAGTTCCATCCATGTGGATGTGAATGGTAAGTATTCATCCTTCCTGATGGCTGAGTAATATTCCTGTGTAGATATGAACCACATCTTCTTTGTCCTTTTATCTGTTGAAGGACATCTCGGCTCCTTCCACAGTTTGGCTATTATGGATATTGCTGCGATAAACATTGGGGTGCAGGTGCCCCTTCTTTTCACTACATCTGTATCTTTGGGGTAAATACCTAGTAGGGCAACTGCTGGGTCTTAGGGTAGCTCTATTTTTAATATCTTGAGGAACCTCCACACTTTTCCAGAGTGGCTGTACCAGCTTGCATTCCCACCAGAGGTTTCCTCTTTCTCCACATCCTTGCCAACATTTGTTGTTTCCTGTCTTGTTAATTTTAGCCATTCTGACTGGTGTGAGGTGGTTTTGATTTGTGATTTGATCAATGATTTGTGATTTGATCATTGTGGTTTTGATTTGTATTTCCCTGATGACAAGTGATGTTGAGCATTTTTTCATGTGTCTGTTGGCCATTTTATGTCTTCTTTGGAGAAATGTCTGTTCATGTCTTCTGCCCATTTCTTGACTGGATTATTTATGTTTTGGGTGTTGAGTTTGATAAAATTTTTTTATATCTTGGATACTTGCCATTTATCTGATATGTCATTTGCAAATATGTTCTCCCATTTTGTGGGTTGTCTTTTAGTTTTGTTGATCGTTTCCTTTGCTGTGCAGAAGCTTTTTATCTTGATGAAGTCCCAATAGTTTATTTTTGCCTTTGTTTCCCTTGCCTTTAGAGACATGTCTAGCAAGAAGTTGCTGCCTGTGTTCTCCTAGGATTTTGATGGATTCCTGTCTCACAGTTAGGTCTTCCATCCATTTTGAGTTTATCTTTCTGTATAGTGTAAGAGAATGGTCCAGTTTCATTCTTCTGCATGTGCTGTCCAGTTTTTCCCTCTAAATGTTTTTAGAGTATCATCATGTGTTCCCTCTGTTGAGTACATAAGTCTTTGGTATAACCCTAAAGCATAGATTTTTATTACTCAGTATTATGTGCTACAGGTACCTTTGATTTGTCCTTAACCCCACCATCCCATTAAATAGAGATGAAACTCAAATCCACACAGGGACCAGGAAAGAGGATCCATTGCGTGAGAGGGGCTGGAGGGGGACTATGGCAAACCAGAAAGCACAGTCCCCTTGTTGCCATGAAAAAACAAGGACCAGCTATTGCCAGGTCCTCCATCATCTCAAGAGAAACTGTTAATCCCTGATCTTTGTGTAATCTCACTATTTTGGAATTATGATAGCTAATCTTTTTTACTGTCTTCTTTTTAACTCTGTAGGCCAAATAGGTCTCCTCCCCACCCCCCGCCTGGCTGGATTTAACCCTTGATCTCTTACCTGTGGACCTACTCATCCTTCATTTGTTCCTTTTTCTTGAACTCAGGACTGGCAATGACAGCATCACTTACTCAAAACAACCAAATTATTATGTCCTGGGAGTTCCAAATGACCATGTCAAATTATTTTACCTTGTCCCTGAAAAAACCCTGCACCAGTTTTTATTACTATGCCTGTTACTGTTTTCTTTATTTTTTTTCTTCTTTTTAAAAGATGTATCCATTTTAGAGAGAAAGAGAAAGCACACATGAGCCAGGGTGGGGCGGGGGTGGCAAGGGAGTGACAGGGAGAAAGTCCTCAAGTGGACTCCCCACTGAGCACAGAGCCTGATGCGGGGCTCGATCCCAGGACCCTGAGATCATGACCTGAGCTGAAATCAAGAGTAGGATGCTTAACCAACTGAGCCACCCAGACGCCCCTCCTGTTGTACTTTAAATATAATTCTGACACCATATATATTCCACTGAATGGTAATTATTTGTGTACTAGACAGTGAGCTCCTTAAAAGCTAAAACTATCTTTTTCATCCTGTGGTTCCCAGTCCCTAGCTCACAATGGATGCTCAGTTGTTACTTAATGAATGTAGAGAGATCTGTATCATTGCTTCTAAAGGGAACAAATTTAGTGAATTAGAGAAGCAAATAAACACTAGTATGATGCCACAAGCACGTACACATGCACACAAACACACACACACAACACACACACACTCACCCCCCACCCCTTACCAGTATCATCATCACCACAACTATATCCTATGGCTGGCCCATCAGGGAAGGTAACCTCAAGATTCTTTTGAATCAACGATAATAATGAATGTAATTCTGGGAATAGAAGAGGTAGACAGTGAGCTAGAATAAGATGCTGCCCCAGGTGCTTAAACATTAAGTTGATCTCTTGAACCACATTTCCTCTTATTTCTTCTGAGCTTCCACAGTCATGCTTATTCTGTCGGGTTGCCCTGGAGGCCAGCCTGAAGATTACGAACAGAGACCCCTCTTCTGTTTCCAAATACCCCACCCCTTCTTAGATTCTATCCATCCTTCATAAAGCTCAAGACACATCTTCTTCTAGAAAGTTCCCTGGCTGCTTGAACCCCAGGGAAATTCCTTCCTCCTCAAATTTTGGTAGTGCTTATAATCTAGCTTTTCCACTTTGCCACTTTATTACATCTGGTCTTTTCTTTTTTAATGCATAGTTGCATCCCTAAGAGATTATCATTGTGAAAAATGCTGTTTAAAATTCTATTGTGTTGATGGGGAAAATAGAAATTAGGGAATAGAGAGCTTCAGAATCACAGTAACAAATTACATTTTCTGCACTCGTTTTAAGAATAGTAGATGTTTGTGTATAGCTATGAAATGTAAATATCACTGAACAAATCCAGTATTGGAATAAGTTTAACTTCTGCTCAAGCAAAGCCCTTTGTCTTTTTATACACACTCTTATCACCTTTATTTCGTTCATTCATTCAGTAAATATTGAGCTCCTACTATGTACCAGGCACTGATGCAAGGCATACAACAATAAACAAAAGAGACAATTCCTCATGGCACTGAGTGGACATTACACTAGGGCAAGTAAACAATATCAGACAGCAATTAGTACCATGAAGAAAAATAAGCTGACAAGCTAGAGAACGTGTGGACTTGTGAGTAAGGAACAAGCTTAGCAAGCTGATGGAATATACAAACAGTAACATGCCAAGCCACTCAGACAAAAAGTTTCCATCACATCTACGACAGGGCTTTGCTTTTCTATATAAATAGAAATTGCTAGTTCCTAGACTCTGCTGGTTGCCTAACTTTATTTTCAACGCTAAAACTGGTGTATAACATATATGCAGCAAAGTGCAGAATCACACACAATTTTCTCCAAGTGAACACAGCCATATGTATACCCTGATTAAGAAATTGAACATCATTGCTCCCTATCCCCAGAAGTCCCCCTCGTGCCCCTTTGCCATGACTAACACCCCTTCTTTTTTATTAGTTTTGCCCAGTTTTTATATCTGTATAAATGGAATCATGACGTATGTTTGGTTGTCTCTCATTGACTATATTATGATTTTATTTCTCCACTCTTCTGTTAGTGGGCATTTGATTATTTCCAGTTTGGGACAATTAAAAATAGTGCTGTCACGAGCTTTCTTGTTCCAGTCTTTTGGTGCATATATGTATGTATTTCTGTCTATTATACAGAGTGTTTGTGTGTCCAATTTTATAGATACTGCCAAAGTAGTTATACTAACTAATAGTACAACTCTGGGTATTTCCATGCTCCCTTAAGGTTGATCTACAAAAATCCTTAATCTCATATAATAAAATGTATCAGTTTTTTTTTCTCTTGGCGATAATTTTTTTTTAAAGATTTTATTTATTTATTCATTTGTCAGAGAGAGAGAACACAAGCAGGCAGAGTGGCAGGCAGAGGCAGAGAGAGAAGCAGGCTCCCTGCTGAGCAAGGAGCCCAATGCCGGACTCTATCCCAGGACCCTGGGATCATGAGCTGAGCCAAAGTCAGCAGCTTAACTGACTAAGCCACCCAGATGTCCCTCTTCGAGATAATTTTTAATATGTCCTGTAAATAAATGCTTATCTACCCAAGCATCACAATGAAGTAGAGCTACAATGACACACTGACCACAGAGAGAAATGTTTGGTCCCCATATCATCCACTTGGATGCTTGTTGGTCTCTCTTGGCTAATTTTACCTGCACATTCACAGTTGCAGCAGCCATGGCTCGAAAGGTGTGGTGACGGGGAACTCCGATGGCTCAGGAGTAAGAATCCGGACCACACACCACCACCACCACCACCACCCCTCCCAGTAGGCTACTGAGCCTAGCGGAGGTGCTAGCGGAGGTGCTAGCAAAGGTGAGGAGAGTCTAGGATGGCTATAGAAGAGAAAAATGATTTTCAGAGACAATCTGAAACCACCTGCAAGTGGCAGGAGCTGCAAATTTTCCCACTGACCTTCTCTTTTTAAGTGTCTTTTGGGAAGGAGACTCCTGGGAGTCCTCAGGGTATTGCTTCCAGAAGTTATATGATGCGAATCTGAGTGGGGCATGGGGTGGACTGTAGTGGACGTTGTCATCGGCCAGGCCTTGCATCAGGTCCAGAGACATCTGGCCTTGCAGCATATATCTACATCTAGTTCTCTGAGCCTTTCACCCTCCCCCCACCCCACTGTTGTCTCCATAGTGATTCTTCCCTATGGCGTTTCTGGCTTCACTGGCTTTTCTGCTTCCTTTAATGTAGGCTGTTACTATTTCCATGCCCGTGGAAGCCTAACAGTATGCTTGCATATCTTGTAGGTCTTCTCAAATCAATAAACTCTGTTTTACGGAATCTTTCCCCCCTAGTTCCAGTACCCTCAGAATACAGTCCCATGCATATTTTCTGGCTCCTCATGGCACATGTTGAGATCCTGCTTCTCCTTTCAAGTCTAGCACTTTCTCTCCCTCATCAGGCCAAGTATATCCCTGCCCAGGTCATCTCGGACTTGACCCTTGTTACTTTCTTACTAGCTTGTTGGCTGGAAGGAAATGGGGCAAAAATCCTGGGGGAGGGGGAGAGAATGGCATGTGACTTACAGGGGGGAAATACCTACAATCTTCAAATAAGGGGAAGCAAGCCATTAAGGGGAGTATGCACCGTTTCAGAGGTTCAGAGGAATGTTGAGATTCAAGACTTTAGCCTGCTTTATTTCTCTTCTTTCCTGATCAGGGCCAAGACATAACAGATATGAAATCTTAGTCTGCTCAGGCCGCTATAACAAAATATCACAGACCGAGTGGCCTATAAACAATGAACATGTACCTCTTACAGTTCTGGAGGCTGAGAAGTCCAAAATTATAGTGCCAGCAGATTCAGTGTCTGGTGGGAACCTGCTTCCCCTTAGAGGCTGCCTGATGGCTGTGTCCTCACATAGCAGAAGGAAGCTAGAAAGCTCTACTGGCCCTATTTCTCCTTCATGCTAGCTCCACCCTCATGGCCTACTGATCTCCCAAAGATGCCACCTCCAGATATTTTCACCTTAGGAGTCAGGTTGTGACATAGGACTTTGGGGCAGGGACACATTCAGACCATAGCCCAAGTCTTAGATTTTAGAGTTTAACTTTTGGAGCTCCATCACTCATGAAGGAGTCCTGGGCTGTTGAAGATTCAGACCTCCTTCTATGCTACCAAGGAAGCTGTCTGGGTTTCCTCCTTACCTTTTAATTGCCCTCTCAGACCATTGTTATCTTTTTTCCAAAGCATCAGTGGAGCTTAGCAATAGCTAGCCAAGCCCACTGTCCTTTGTCTTGTGGTTGTGCCATGTTTCCCAAATGTCTGTTAGTGTACAAGCTTATGAATTCCCTTATGAATGTCAGTATGCTATCACCGTGTACCCCCAGCAACAACTCTACTAATTACACTGCTGCCTCATGCCAGGGGCTGTGTTCTGCTTACCGACAACAAGGAGTCCTTCTTGCCGCTCAGACAGCCAGTGATGCAGCTCCAAAAGTCCATCATCACATCTGCTTCCTGCCCCCACTTCTCCCACCAACTGTTGCGGGTCTGGTTCCCCAGAAGGCAGAACCCGAGACGAAGATCAGAATGCAGGGGATTTCTTAGGGCAGCTTTTGGGATCAACACCCCTGAAAGAGATATGAATGAAGGAGGACTGAGCCGAGGGAGAAGCGAGATTATGAGGCAGTGTGAATGAAGGCCTATGGAGCTGTGAAATTAGGATTCATTTGGAGTGAGGGAATCAGGCCTTTGTATGCCCACAATCCCCAACCTTCAGATAAGGCTGCCCCGAGGAGGAGATATAACCTTGAGCAAGATCACTCTCTTTACCTGAGAAATGCTGGGGAGCTGAGAGGGCAGAAAGCCTTCGGTGGTAATTCACTTTAGAATGCAGTATAATCTACCATGTGAACGGAATACAGGGAAATATGTTGACATTCTCAGTTCTCCTTCAGTCCAAATACTTCCATTTTTTCCTCTTTCCTCATTTCATTGGACCTCTGGTATGGCACGAAATATGGTGATGACAGTCACCATTGTCCAAGGAGAAAATTTTTAACATTTTGCTCTTAAATATCAGATATAGTGTAAATGTTTTTAGTACATAACCTCTTACCATGTAAGAATTTCCCTTTTCTTCACATTTTTTAAAGAATTTTTCATGAAAACAGATGTTGAATTTAACCAAATGTATTTTCTCTATGTATTGAGATAATCTTACAATCTATTGATACTATTCTCCTTTATTCCATTCACATGACAAATTATGTGACTTCAAAATGTGACCACAAGCTTAGATTTCCTTTTACACATCTGTTGATTTCATTTGCTAGAATTTTGGTATTAAATTTTTATGTCTATAGTATTTTTGGGGAGATCCATCTGCATGTTACCTTTTTTGTAATGCTTTGTCAGATTTTGCTGTCAAGGTTATGCAACTTTCATAAAATGAATCAAAGTATTCTCTCCATTTGCATAAGACTGGTAATATTTATTCCTCAACTAAATGGACAGACTCACTGGTAATCCCAGCTGAGGCCAGAATTTCTTTGGGAGGATTCCTTTTCTTTATTAGATACAGGACTATCCAGATTTTTTCTTTCTTCTTACATCAGTTTTGATAAGTTGTATTTTTATGAATTTATCCATTTCATCTAATTCGTCAAGAGTCATTCAGATTCTCATTCTTTTAGAAGCTTTCTTCTGACACTTTCTGCTTGTGTTTTCCTACTCTTTGCCTTGAACTGCTTTTGAGTTGGCAATTGCTTTAGGTGGAAAGTGGGTAGACTATTAGGCTTACTTCTCTGTTCATTCTTTTCCTCCAGGGTCTTGACCTCTCCAATCCTTACCTTGGTATCTCTCTAATACTTTCAAAAAGATACCTTTTTAAACTTTGTTCAGTGTTTCTGAATGTTCTTAGCAGGAGGATTGGTCTGCTTATCTGTGATAGGCGGAAATGGAAGTAATCTCCATATTGTAATAAATATCTGACTGGTAAGTACAAATGGCATTCTTTGCTTAACCTATCTCATATTCAGATATTGTTAGGAATACTTGTGCTATATGAAAACACGTGTGTATTCTTATATTGTACTCTATTTGTTCTCTAGTATATAACAACCTTCTTAAAAACAGTCACAATGTATCTTTCAGTAGAGAAGCAGATTTGGATCTAAGTACTGAAAGCTTATTCATGCAACTTGAAAGTCACTAAAATTATCATTTTAAGCACATTAAATGTTCTCAATTAATATAGTCTGTTACTATCACTATTATTGCAAGTGCCTTATTACATTTCTATAAGATAGCTCTCAGCAAAACAATGAAGAAAATTGTCACAGTAGTATAATTGGCTGAGAATGGCTTAGTTATTTACCAAATTCAGTGAACTTAGTTTAATGGACCAAGCAATCATTATGTAAAACTAAATGCTTGATTCTTTCTTACCTAAAAAAAACTTAGGTTATAATCATCACTACTTATCTTAATCTCCTTATTAAAATCAGGAATGATCTAGTTTCAGACCAGACACACACATAAAACAGTGTGACACAGTCATAAAATACACATGCTACCAAAAGAAAGGTTTATGTAGCTAAACCAAAGAGGTGAAGAATTATCCAATAAATTCAAAATTCAGTGAAGTTGTCTACCTTTTCTGCTTAAATATTTTAGAGAAGGACAAATGTCAAAGGATGTAAACTCTTCCCATTTGTCTAAATATAAGCCAGTGAGATGGTTTCTTACATTTCTGTTTTGTCTTGGGAAACTGCAATGTCACACAATTCCAAGGAGATAGTATTAGCCCAAGTGGGCCATGATTTTAAGAAAGAAGTGAAGTCAACTGAACCAAACATTTTACAAGCAACCATGCTTTGAGGAATTATAATAGATTCTGGCTGCAGGTGGAGATGATAGTGGTAGAAAATTTCCACTGCTGGTTAGCTTGGTTATACCCTTCTCTAAAATGTCTTTTGTTAACCTGATCTCTCTATTTAGAACTCCTTACCCTGTGTTTAAAACAAAGGCACCCATTCAAAGCAGGCTGTAATTGCAATCTTTCAGCAAAAAAAGCATTTACCAAAACATGGCTTTCAGAATATGGTACAATTTATCACCCCCACAGTGCATGACACACAATTACATTTGTCACTGCTTTAATTGGATATTACATGTCAGTAATGACTCATCAGCTCCAGAAGTTATGAAAGATAAATTCCTTACTACCATACCTCAGAATTTGCTCCAAAAATAAAACTAAAAAATCATTTATTTCTCAGTAAAGGTGGAAGCTACATTTGGAAGGAACACTAATCCCTGTTTTAGAAAAATAACAATGTATTTCATTTATTGACAGCAAGATGATTGCCTACAGTGTTTCTCATTACTCCTAGATCACAAATGAGTAAATCACTGTCAGACAAACCAAGGTTAAAACTGAATGTGTACATTTTAACAAGGTGCAGCAAATGGAATGAATGAATGATGTATGAATGAATGAATGAATGAATGAATGAAATTTTTAAGGACTCCATCAGTAGGAGAGAACTGTTAATTCAGAGAATTTTTCAGATTCTGTGATCTGATAAGCTCTGCAACCCAGTCAATGCTGGAATTAAATTAGGTTTCAGAAAATGAATATTTCATTTTTAAGATTCTGTTGCTTGGCGACCTGGAAAGAGAAGGCTGGTTTAGCCCAAGACGAGAGAGATGTTATGAGGGCCAGCATTTTCTACTCCTGGAAACTGCCAGAGAATGCCTAGGAAAAATTACACAAGAGAGATAAAACAATAATAATGGTACAAATGAGTGTATTATAAATGCCACGATGCATGTCATTTCTTCCCAGCCAAGGAAGCCTATGTCTACCTTTCACCCTTATTACCAAGACTTAAATTGAACACAATATCATGATACCATAAGCCCCATCTACCTTTTGTTTTAACAGACACGATTTTTAAAAAACAAAATGAATATAGCTTCAGTGGCAAAACAAAGGATACGTTTGTTAGTAAAGAGGCTCAACAAAAGATAGAGATACATAAACTCATTCTACTCGTGGGACGGATCTACACTTGCCTGGCCACATTTGAATCACAATTACAAACATTGGATACGCTTTTCCTTCCTCACCATTCCTATGAAGGTAGAGCATTATCAGAGATCTCCGACTTTGGAGGTACAGTAGATGGGAATGGTTTCCTAGATTCCGTAAAAACAGGACCACCTGCACTTTACCTGGGCCCATGACTGCACATAGAAAGATTACTTTTCCCAACCTTCCTGGTAGGTAGGTGTGACCATGTGAGATTCAGGCAGAAGCTATGTACATAGCTTGCAGATCGTGTTTTTTATTTTCTTTTTCTTTTTTTTTTTTTTTTTTTTTTTTGGTAAAGAGGTTTTTCCCCCTCTACTCCCTGCTTTTCCTTCCTGTGGGCTGTTGTACAAAGGTAAAGGAGTGGGCCAGATTTAACCATTCAGAGCTATACTCAGGGCATAGCATAACAGCAAGATAGAGGTAACCTAGATCCTTAGATGATCTTACAGAACAAAGTAACTTAACCAACCTGTACCTCCTGCCCAATTCTGGAGTGTAATATAAGAAAGAAAAAAATGTTTATCATAAATTTGTATTTGAGGGTCTCTATTTTATTGCAATGTAGGCTTTCCCTAACTCACGCATTAGATTTTAGTCAACGTGCTATCAAGAGAATACTTCATCTCCTACCATTTATTCAGTTTCATCACCGTCCTAACCTTGTCTTGAATCTCATCGTCCTTCCTCAGTTCTTTATGGTACCTATAAATTGGGGTGACCATGGCCCTCCAAGGCCTTGTTTGAGCCACCTCCTTCTTTTGGGATGCTGCTACCTACTGCCTAATCTCCAGGCAGAATTCTAACATGAGTTCAAAATGTGAAATGCATCTCTCTCTATAGAGGACCCTACTTCCATGACCACAGTGACTGCCCAAGAAGTAGGCATGAGACACGAGTTGGGAAAGTCAGAGTTCTTTTCTGAATTCTTCCTAAAGAATAGGCATGGTCTGTCTTGTGAAACAGAGATTTCTTGACTTGTGAAGCTCTTCTGAAATTATAAAGAATGAGGTCAACGTTCGGAAAAGAAGATAGATCCCTGTAGTTGTTTCCGGTCATCCTAAGCCAGGAGCCTAAATACCCACCCTTCACAAGCCATGTGAACACCCCTCCACAAAAACTTACTTTGGCTCTGGCTAGTTTGAACTGGGTTCTTCCATTAGCAAATAAAAGATCCCTGATTAATGCTCTCTGCAAATTAATTCCATCATTACAACTCTGTTCTTAGATGCTTAAAATGGGTCTTCAGGCTTTTCCCCTAGAAGCACCAAAAGTCAAACAGTAAAAGAGTAAGAAAACCCAGTGCCATCTAGTATCTGGTTATAGATCCATATCCTATATGTAATCAAATTCCACTCTTCAAATCATGATTTTATTCTTCCAGGCTAAACGTGAAGTCACCGGGATCCATAAATGCCGTCCTAATTTTGTGACCGCCACACTACACCAAAGGGTCAGTTCAAAGCAGCAGCAAGATCGTACAAGAAAAGCATTTTTTTTTTCTGTGATGATTTCTACTCAGCCCACAGCATGGAGGTTAACCACCTGGAAAAAGAAAAATAAAAACCATAATGCTAACCCTAAAAAGCATATATGACACCGAAAGAATGACTGCTCTTTTCTGTACATGTGAATAATGGAAAATGAAAAGGTTGATGTGCTATCTGTTTATAAAGTGAGGGCCATCTTACAGGCCAGGTTTGATTAAAGAATCAATCTCTGTGCTCTAACTACATCATTTTAAAAAAGAAATTGAAGGGGGAAGAGGCAGCCACTTCTAACTTGAGAGTAGGGGCACTCTGGGAATCCACGGAGATGAATGTGAAGGCTGCATTAGTGGCGAGTGGGTTGTTGCTGTATCGCCCAAGCCCTGATCTGATCGTGCAAGATAAGGAATTCTCTTTGAATAACTGATGAGAAGGAATCCTTCACAACAGACGGAGCCTTAATTTTAACCAAATAAAACTGCTTGCTGAAGAGGGTGCAGGAGCCATTTCTGAGGTGTGAGACCGCATGGGCCATACACATTTAAGGAAAAATTTCTTTCATGTTCTTTGGCACCAGAACTACTCCCAAGAAACCAAGTGGAGAATAATCCCTATGACAAATAGAGGCCGACAAGGGCCACCACATCAAAATTCTCCTCTCTCCAGATGCCTCTCATTACTGATTGAGTAGACAGTCCCGGTTGCGGAGCCTCAAAGACAAACTTATTTTAAACCAAATAGCCAGTAGGATTGTGTTCTAGCCTTTCTCATGATTGCCCAGCTCATACAAATACTCTGTGCCCAGCAAGTATTAAGAGACGCCTGGGGGCACCTCGGTGGCTCAGTGGATTAAGCCTCCGCCTTCGGCTCGGGTCATGATCTCAGGGTCCTGGGATCAAGTCCCACATCGGGCTCTCTGCTCAGCAGGGAGCCTGCTTCCCTCTTTCTCTCTGCCTGCCTCTCTGCCTACTTGTGATCTGAAATGTCAAATAAATAAATAAAATCTTTAAAAATAATAATAATTAAGAGATGCCTGTAAGGAAGAAAAGTAGCAGTAGGTGAGTTGTTTTTTTTTTCATTTTTATTATGATTCTTCATTATGCATTAATTATATGTTCTTGATTTTGTATATATATTCGTAACTGTGTACATTCTTAATTACATATACATGCTTCATTGTTCACAGTGTAACTGTTTTTCTTTGGATTGTGGCTGGATAAAGAAATAAGTTACTTTCTTCTCCAACCACATAATAAGTAGTTACTGTGTTATAGAACTGCCAGACAGTATAGAAAGTTCAAAGAATACCAGATATTCTCCTCCAAGAGGTCAACAGTCCATATGAGGCAAGGGGAAAGGACTCAGAGTAGAAAAGCAATGTGAAAACCTCAATGACCCCAGACCATTTGAACATACTTTTTATGTGGAAGAGACTGATATTTCTTAAATTTCAGTCACATGCATGCTAATTGAATCGATGTGTTTTGTTTTCTTTTTTGCTGTTCTGATATGCCTCAGGAATTATTATTTACTCAATATTTTTATGTAACTGAAGCAGTTATTTTTTCCTTAAATAACCCCATAGTCAAAGGAAACTCAAAGATCCCTACCATAAATGGAAACATCATTTCCCATAAGTTCATAAGTATAAAAGGAAATACACTAAAAATAAAACAATGTAATAAAATTGCAGCTAGATATTTTTGCCTGCTGAAAACTGAGACCTGCTATGGCTGTGTATCTCCAATCATTTTTCTTCCGCCCAAAGTCATCCCAGCACTGCCAATATTATGTGTCCCATAGTTAGAGAGCTACGAGTTAGAAAGTAATGGTAAAAGGCATTCAGAAAAAGGAGTGATCTGTGGACCAGGTGACCTGCTGAGGCTCCAATGGCAGTTGTAGCATCTGAGTGGAGCTTGAGTTGATAGGATTGTCCTACTCTTGGACCCAGAGCGGAAATGTTCTGGGCATTTACAGGGAAGAGCAGAGACATAGGGGCAGGATAAGTGCTGCTAACTTTGCTTTCTTAATTAGCCATCATATCAGACCTAGGACCTCAGTAACAGAAGACAAGTAACAGCTCCTAATTACTTACTGTGTACCAAGCACTAAGCAAGGTATTTTCACATGTTTCCTCATTTGAGCCTCATAACATAAGGGAACAGCTATTATCACCATTTTATAGATGAGAAAACTGATTCAAGTTTGCACAGCTTCGAAAGTGGTGGAACTGGGACTCCAGTCCAGTTCCTCCTGTACCCCAACCCCATGTTTCCTACTGTATACTATGTTTCCAGTGAAAGCATGAAATGAAAGCATGGGCCATCTTGGGAAATTCTCCTACGAGGACTCTGTAATGGGAGCTGGAATGCAGAAGGGGTGAGTGGCACTTGAGCAACAGAGGATAATAAAACCCAAGTAGATGCGCAGGTGCTCCAGAGTCTCCTTCCCTTCTGGAATGTTGTAGTCTGTCCTTTAGTCATGAGAACGACAGCTTCGCATTGGGCCTCCCAGCTCTGAGAGTGGAAAACATCAACTGCCCTTATCAGCAGCATCAGTGACCAAAAGTTGACCTTGCTGAGTTAATCAGTAGAGAAACTAATCAGTTGGAAAAATGCAAATTTGTTTTCTGCACAGAGTTGGAAACTCATTACACTGAACCACTCCTTAAATTAAGTTCAGAGTAGTGACTCAAAATCTGGGTCAGATACGGAACAATTTAAGGTTGTAATAAGCAGGCTTGGGAGCAGTAGCACTCTTTCAATCCTATCATGGAAGGTATTTGTATTAATTTCTCACTAGGCTCCTTAAGTGTGTCTGCGGAGCAGCAAATGGCCAATGCAGTTTGGATTAGACTATTTTTTCTGGATACTATGTACTTACGTGAATGGACATTTCTTTGGAATGCATTTGGCTTAGAGTTTGAACAGGGCACCTGCTCCTGTAGTCCAGCAGTCAACCTTATGCTACTATATCTTTCTAAATAGACAGCAGGTTGCTATAGCAGTGAGTCCCTGGGTCACAGGATTCCAGAGGTGCACATCTCATGGACTAACCTCATCCCTTGCTACTTGGAACCTCTGGTAACTAAGTCGGAAAAACCAGAACTGTGTCATTGTTGCCGTTGTCATTTCTCAAAGTGCCACTTGTGATTTAAAACCAATGGCTAGCTTTCATACCCCGATGAGCCAAATCAGTAATGGCACTTCCCTTCCTTTTCTTACACTGGCCCCAAATGATCAAGCAACTTCACGAAAAGTGACACTGTCCCTCTGCCCTTTTGCTAACTTCCCTTCCGATGTGCCTTGGAGAACTCCGTGTGATAGAGTCCCATGCATATCAACTCAGAAGACACCTGCTAAAAAGTGCCCCTGTTAAGAAGGCACTTCATAAAATGCACAGGATATGCAACAACAGGATAAAATTGTCTAGAATTTAAATCCAAAATGCCTTAGGATTCAAAATGAAGATTATTTTGACTGACACATTTATTTCTTTATGCCCCTACTATGTTCCTGGCATAAAGTCAGATTGTCGAGGTGGAAAAGTTAATTGGACACAATGTATCAGAAAGCTCAAGATCTAGGAGGCAAAGTGAATACATTGATTACCAAACAGTGAGACAAGTGTTATTATAGAAGTATCTACAAGAGGCAAGAGAAGTACAGTTTTTTTCTTTCTCCCTTAAAAATCTTTTTTTTTTTTTAGATTTTATTTATTTATTTGACAGATGGAGATCACAAGTAGGCAGAGAGACAGGCAGAGAGAGAGGAAGAAGCAGGCTCCCTGCTGAGCAGAGAGCCGGATGTGGGGCTCGATCCCAGGACCCTGGGATCATGACCCGAGCTGAAGGCAGAGGCTTTAACTCACTGAGCCACCCAGGTGCTCCTCTCCCTTAAAAATCTTAAAATTAACAAATCTTTGGCAAATGTTTCTAACCTGGAAACAAGATAATGGGAGAGGCTGTGGCTATCAATTGCTATCTTCAGATAACTGAGGAGCTACCCAAAGAAGGGAGGATAGTATTTCTTTGAGTAGCTTGAGAAAGCATATCTGGTTAAATATTTATAAGACACATTTTAATTTGATATTAGAAAGAAATTTCTGCTTGGTACGATGTCCCCATAAGAGGCTGGCTGCATTGTGAATCACTGAGCTATCCTATCTCCGTGCTGCCAGTGGTCAGTCGTACAGTTTTTCACCTTACTGGCATGTTTTCTTGTCTTTGCCACCAGCTCACTTCTCTGACAATGACCTTTATCCTTAAGCCCTGGGAAGAGATGGATCCACTCAGCCACATAATCCCACACTGCTCCTACCCCACCCCAGCCTAGGTCCTAGATGAGACACATAACTTGAATCCAGGCAATCACGGACTGGCTAGCAACGAGTTGGGGTGTCTCTCCTGAGACTCTGAATGAAGAGTCACAGAGACTGTGGCTGTTCAGTCCTAGAAGTGTCCAGTTTGTAG
The DNA here is from genome assembly GCF_963455335.1 of Martes martes. NCBI lineage: Eukaryota > Metazoa > Chordata > Mammalia > Carnivora > Mustelidae > Martes > Martes martes. The sequence continues at coordinate 30,791,338 of NC_137905.1, read as the reverse complement.
ACTCAAGCTGTGTGTACATAGACATAGGCAGCTCAAAGAGAAGCCACCAAGAAAAAAGTGTGACGGACCATGTGGCCAGTGAGGGAGAGCGACGGGACCAAGCAGCTCCTGAAACCGAGGGCAAGGCTTTGATTTGCTCTGGCTTCTAATTTCTAGTTCCTGCAGAGCTGGCTGTGACTCTTGAGTTTGCTTGCCAATCCTTAAAATAAGCCTCATTTTTTGTGCTTGCTTTAGTAGGTTTCCATTCCGTGCAAACCATGATCATTACTAGAACATTAACAAATATAAACAAGGTTTCATTTCTCCACCAAGAATTAAGCGGCAGGTGCCTGGGTGCCTTGGTTGGTTAAGTGTCTGACTCTTGGCTCAGGTCATGATCTCAGGGTTTGAGATTAAAGCCCTGTGTGGGCTCCACACACACTGGAGAGTCTGCTTAAGATTCTTTCCCCCTCCCTCTTTCTCCTCTTTTGCTCCTCCCCCTGGTCATTCACTCACACTTGCTCTCTCCCTCTCAAAAAAAAAAAGTAAATAAATAAAATAAAATCTTAAAAAAAGAAAGGATTAAACAAAATCTATACACACTCCTGCCAGCAACCTGAACCAAAATGATACTTTAATTAAACAATGACTCGTGACCTTTGTCATTATAACCATTATTCTATTATCTTCTTTTTCTGTGTTCTTATGCAGGAAGAATAGCTTGAGAGAACTTAAGAATGCAGAGGCAAAGATCAAAATTAGTTCTCCTCCAGAATTTTGGGATTACTTTCCTGTTACTGTTAAAATTTTCATGTCATAGGTGAGACTGGTTCCCCTGCCTTAATGGTCACCATATGCTTCCTTACTCTGATATTGTGTATACTTTTCTCTACATATCCCAATAATTTAAAAACTCACACGAGGGTATGTCTGTGTGCGTCACTTTTCCCAGCCCCTGCCTAGCTGAAATGCTAAATGTGTGCCTTTTGAGCTAGAGACTCCATAATTTCTTCATCAGAGGGATTTTATACAGTTTTTCTATTATCACCTTTAAAAAATTTCTTCGCCCTCTTATGTAAAGCCCATAGACATCCAATTTCTTAGCTTTATCCTGGGCTTCCTCCCTTTTATCCATAATTTTAATTTTTGTCTCTTGGCTTTGCACTTTGAAAGAAAGTCTTGTGCTAGTGTATCGGTTTGCAGTTTCACTGTTCAGCTACTCAGCGTCTGTGTTCTATTATTAATTTTTCCCATCAAACATTTATTTCCTATGAATTTTTTTCTTGTCCACCAATTACTTCTTCTCTTTTTAAGAAACTGATGCTCTTACTTCTCAAAGTTACCATTCCATCTTAAAGAGACTAATAGTTTAAAATTTGACTTTTACCCCTGTTTTCTCCATTAGACCCATTTCCGTAGGCGACCAAGAGTGGTGTATGGTCTGGTCCATGAAAACCCCTTCGACTCCTGTACCTATGTAGAGCATGAAAAGAAGAAATAAATAAATAAGAGATGTAGTCAGAAACAGAAACAAGATTAGCGTCTCCTCGGTGGATAAAGGCAGAGCATGGACTAAGGTAATGTTGGGAACCTTACATCAGTGGCTAAGATTTGGCTCCCGCTGAGTATATGAGTCTAAATGTAACCCATGCAAAGTGGCAGACTGAGGCAAGGCAGCAGGAGATGGCAGAAGGGAGTGGAGTATACATTAAGTTGAAAGGGAAAAAATAAACAATATACAATCAATTCCTGCCAACCTAGAATGTTCTGTTTTGCTAACTCTTCATTTAAATAGAAGGCCAAAAATAAGGACTTTTTCAGACATACAAAGAGAGTTTGTAAAGAGATGCTCTTCTTTTTTTTTAGAGATGTTCTTTATAAAATAATTATTAGCAGACATGCTACATAAGGGCTTTAAGGTTTCAGGTATATATAGAAAGCCTCAATCCCCAAAACATTATGCATATGAATTATGACTTTAGTGAGTATGATCTCTAGCCAGTTCTATATGCATATATGATATATAAAGCTATAAATCTATATGTATGTATATACCCACACGGATGTATGCGTATGTGTATATGGACATATGTATGTCTATTTGTGTGTGTGTGTGTGTGTGTGTACACAATATTGTGTTGCTTATGTAAGAAACAGAGATCTGAAGAAAATACAGCAGAATGTTCACATTGGTTAGATAGTGTGACTTATGGTATTCTCTATTTTTTTCTGTCTGGAATATTCCATATTAAATATTTTTTAAATAATTTTGAAACAGAAGGTCAACGAACTTGACTCGTATAGAAGCATGGACTGCAGGCGTCTGAAAATATCAGTAGCCCTTCTCTCGCCAGCTCGTCAGCCCGTGGGTTGTCGAAGCTGTTTCTTACATTCATGGCAGTAAGGCTACCTGCTGTGGACTGTTTAAAAATATAAAGACATTTTTACAATCGGCCATGGATCTCTGAGAAATATTCTCCCTCTATTTGAATTTAGCTTTCCTGGCGTTGCCTTTTCATTTTGGGGAAGGGACTGGGTTTGGCGGGATTGTCACAAGAGATCGGTGGGAGAAAAGCACGTGCTGTCTCCCCTGGTGAAGGGGGACTCTCTGTAACAGTCTCTTTCCTTGGATTCATAAATGGATTTCTGCCTCATCTTGCAGTAAATCTGAGACCAAAAGAATTCATAGGGCCTCCTAATGCTCGTAATGCAGCGTGACTGATGAAATGTGGCAGGCACAACCCAATATCTAGTTTTCTGAAAACCACGCTGAAATGAACCATCCTGGCCAGAAAGTTAAAACAATACACAGACTTGAACAACCACCAAAGTTATTTTCCTTGATTCCGTCGTTTTCTCAGGCACTTTGCAATTTGGATTACAAAGCACTATCTGTGTATTTTCTGATGGTGGGTGACAGCTACTGTTTATTCCCAGAAACTCAAATTAATGGTTTTGTTAAATCGACTTTCACCACTGCACACATAAGTCATCCCCTGGGGATCTGTCTAACAGTCTAAGCCAGTTTCATGTACTTCAGAACGAGTGCTCTTAAGCAAACAGCAAGAAAATCGGTTATCTGAATCTCGAAAGTCAATCGAGGTGCTGCCTGCAAGGACATAGGAGGGTCAGAAGAAATAGGTATAAAATAAGAACCAACGTCAGTGGCCCTTCCCTGGTATAACAATCATATCAGTAAAATGGACCAGTGACTCCAAGACAATGGAAAGCCTGGAATTAAGACGACCTTGGTTCTAGGTTAGTTCGTTCCCTTGGCCTCTCTCTCTGCCTCGGCCGTCCCATCTGTCACACTGGATGCCAGCTTCCTGTGCCGTGAGTCCATATATGAGGACGAGACGAAACCACAGGCGTGAAAATATTTTGTCCATCACCATCGATGCACGCGGGATTCGACTGACTTTCAGATAGTTGGTCAAATTTCTCGTTTTTCGAGCGGGTGGTCTGGGCCCAGTAAAGACAACAGACTGAGTCACATCTGACTTCTCAGGGTCTGAGAGTGCCCTGTCAAATGAGTTGTAACCATCCTAAATCGAGCACCTTCTAAAGCTGTTGTGAGAAGCACGGGAGAAAATAGACACAAGCTCGCATCGCACACGAAAAGAGATGGGATAAATAGCAAGTGTGGTTATTTTTGCTGAGCATTCTGACTGCCTTTCTAAACAAGCAACCTTCTGTAAATGATGAAAGAGGCAGAGAGATGCCTGTTCTGAGCAGCAGGGCCCCAGGAAGGGACTGGGGGGTCCCATAGGGTGGGTCAAATTTGCCTCAATTATTTGGATATTTCAAGTAGAAATCATGTTGTCATTGTTGTTTTCTTGTCTCCAGTCTCCCTGAGTCACCTGGAAAATTGTCACTCTTCTCAAGTTCCTTTTCTGTTGGGTATTCTGAAATGAAATGCTTGAACTACAGAACCATGATTTGAGGATTCTGAATAGTACAGGTAGGGGCTCCTGGGTGGCTCAGTTGGTTAAGCGTCTGCCTTCAGCTTAGGTAGTGATCTCACGGTCCTGGGGTCAAGCCCTGCGACGGGCGCCCCGCTCAGCGGGGGTTCTGCTTCTCTCCCTCTGACCCTCCCCCTCTGATGCTTGCTTATGATCTCTCTCTCAAATAAATAGATCTTTAAAAAAAAAAAAAGAGTACAGGCAAATGAAGCTATAGAAGCTGAATTAGGTAATGACAAGCATCTTATTTAGGGTGAAAGTGATGTGTTTTCTTTGGCTCTAGAAAATCCTCCCAATACTAGCCTGTTTAAAACATCTAAAACCAGTATCATCTGCTCAAAGATCATAGGAAACAACACAGGTGGGTTATATCAAAACCATAGGCCTACTCTAAGTGCTTGAAAACCAAAAAAAAAAAGAAAAGTCAAGTTTGAACAAGGATTTGATTCAGATTCAAATAAAGCTCTTGTCAGAGCTATGTGGTGGCAGGAGTGCGAGGTTTGGGATCCCTGGCCCAGAGGGCAGGTGCCTTACTCTCACACTTGTTTATTCTCCTGTAAAATGGAGATACTACTCCAGTACCTGCCGAGCAGAACTATAGATGGGAACGTGGCTTCAAAAGTACAAAACCCTATGGAATTGCAAGTGGTCTTGGTTACATGAGTACACAATTCACGCTGGTTCTCTGCATCTACTCTGTGCTCGCCATCACGGGAATAAATCAAATCTTCACATGCAAAGCCAAATTTAATGCCCTTCCCTTTCCCCCCACCTGATGTATTGGCAATATTATGTGTGCTCTAACACGTAATATTACTGGACACCAGGCCTTCACCCTGGTGTCCACAGTCCCAAGGGAGACCCAGGATTCACTTCAAGGAAGGATTCTGTTTCCCCTAAAATTGTATCATGTATGTGTGTTTATTTATATGTATGTGTCGTAAATACAAATGTGTGCGTGTGTGCAAGCGTGTGTAAGCATGTGTGGGCGCGTGTACACAAAGAGCGCATACATTTCATCAAAACACCAAAGAGACCCATGACCCAGTCATTTCCTCTTAGTGAGACGCGTTATCTCCCTTCCATGGTTGTACATCACCTACCTAATCCGTATCTCACTGTAATTATTCCCATTTTTAAATGGAAGGGACACCTGCAATATATTTAAACGGAACTGCCTTATCTCGGACCACGTATCCCTTAAAGGCATTTATTCCTGCAAAGCTTCCTTACGTTTCTATTCCGTTTACTCTCATTCTCTGGTAGGCATTGAAATATTGATATTTCGATGAACGTTAGGAGGGTGACTCTGAAGGCCAAGGTCCAAAGATGGCAACCGGGAGGTTTACTGTTTTGATAAATCCTGATATGTTCTTTGATGGAGAAACAATCATAGTATGTTCCGCAGGAAAAGTAGCACAGTACACACTTGACAGCTCCTGAAGCCTTGCTGCAGACCGGCCAGTAGACAACTCCCTTCTCTGCACTGACTTATTACCTAGTTGGTTGAGAGTCTCCTGATAAAACTCAGGATGCTACAATCCTGCCGGGGAGGGCAGTGGGACCGCCACCATGCTTCTTGCCGCTGGATCATCAGGCAGCCATCCCGACTGGTAGCAGAGGACTGCACCTTTCTCACAAACAAGATCAAACCAAATCAGATGAAGTACTGCATTTGGTTCATGGATTCCCAGTTCAACCGTAACGCACTTCTTACTCTCCCAGTGTCACATAAATGATACCTAAGTTTCCCTGAGGTCTTAAATTCTGGGGTCGCCATGCTTCTTACAAAGGGGTATATGTTTGTTTCTGTTAGCCACTTGGTAAATAATACATTTTTGTAAACTGAGGTTGATTGCCGAGGAAGCAGCTGAGCCCAAACCAATAGACCCAGGCCTTGAAACATAATGATATTGAAGATCTAACCAACAACAACGTCAGTACTTCTTGTTCCTGATCACAAGAACCAAAGTAGACCTTGCCAAGCCTTCGTAAGGTCGAACGGGCTGGATAAAATGTCACTGTCTGGTCTTTCTTTCCCTTTTGGAGGAGGAAGGATCAAAAGCACAACCTTTAACCCCTCCTAAGCAGTGGGTAAACGCCCTCAAAACTTCATCTCTCGGGGCGCCTGGGTCGCTCAGTGGGTTAAAGCCTCTGCTTTCGGTTCAGGTCATGATCCCAGGGTCCTGAGATCGAGCCCCGCATCCGGCTCTCTGCTCAGCAGGGAGCTTCCCCCCCCCCCCCCCCCGCCGCCTGCCTCTCTGCCTACTTGTGATCTCTGCCTGTCAAATAAATAAATAAATAAATAAAACTTCATCTCTCAGTGCAACAGAATAGTTTAATGGTTTTATAGTGTTTTTGTGCATTCGGTATTATTTACAACAGGTATGCTTCATTTTTTACAAAAAGTATAGAGCTGTTTTCGTGGGGTTTTTTGTTTTTGTTTTTGTTTTTTTAAGAATCTTCCACAGAACTCTTTTTGTCACCAACTCATGTGTTAGGATTATTTTTAAAAAGAAATAGGAGGGTGGTGGTTAATAATTTGCATTAAAACTTAGTATCTCAACTTTCCATCAAGTCCCTCTAAATAGATGACTAATCCAACCTTTAAAAAAGAAAATCGGTGCCCTAGAAACAGAATTTGTACATACACATGACAATCAATAAATAGGAGACAATATAAAAGCGTGCTAAATCATGTATTTCCTAAGTTTCTTCATGTGTGTTGGTGTTTGGTGTGTCAATAGGGTGGTTTGTTGTGGAAATAGGACAAATGTGGACTGAACTCCCAGCCAAAATAGCAAGCAAATGGTCATTTTCGCATGTAATGCTTTATCATGGTGTTTCTTTTCTTTACATGAAAATGTATATGCATGTGTCTACATACATAAATACACCCCCACATAATTTGCTTGCGCATTTACAAACACACAGATACGTTATTTCAATCTCAAATCTCCATTTGTTTTCACTTAAAACCAAAAAAGTTGAGGTAACATCTCAAGTTTCAATATCAGATGTTTACAGCCACAACGCAAACAGCAAGAGGGTTAAAAAGGGGCTGCTGCTTGCCTGCATTTGCCTCCAAAGCATTTTATCTGGAGCTGACCCCATTGGCCAAAATCGTCTTCTCTTCTTCATTGTACTTGATTTGGTGTGTCACCTGTCTCTTGTTTGTCTATAGATTAGCACAAAAATGTCATTGCAAACGAAGTGAATAGGGCACAGGCCTCAGCACCTGCCACTTTTAAAACTCTTTAAAAGATTCCCTTGTTTATTTTGTAGACACCCAGGGGGGCACTTAAATAACTGCATTGAAACAAACAATGCCAGTGATGATTAAGGAGCCTTTTCACATGAAAATTCACTTCAGAAAAATGTTTTGCAGATGTACTGGAGAAAACTGTATCACTAAGAACCACTCAAAATACTTCGGTGGACCAAAACACCTTTATATTTCTTCTGGCAGCCTGCCAAGTTCACTGCCAGCTTGAAAAGAATTCTATAGCTGGAGGCTAGAGCAGAAACTGCAATGATTTAAAAGAGAATTGGCTACAGTAAGAACGATAATGCCCTATATCGTTAAAATGCAACTGGCATCTTAGCCTCCCTACAGCTCTTTGAAAATGTGCTTCGTCTTCAACTATTTACAAGGAAAAATGCAGAGACAATTGAAATCACGGGAAATAAAAATTATTTTAAAGGACTGAGAAGTATTTGCCCAATGATTTATCAGTGGTACTTATAAAATAATGACATGTTCTCAACTGTTAAATGAGTAAGAAATCCATGCAGAAATTCCACTCATTATGAAACTCACCCAGCAGACATAAACCATTTTCATGATGTCCTAAAGTAATTAATGCAGACTGTAAACACAAAAACAGTTGGCTTAAAATTAAGATATAAACACAAATGGACAACGTCCTGATGTCGTTGGTTTACATCTTAGCAGTTAGCAGAAACGATGATATCTTTGGTTACTTTTCTTTTCTGGATGATTTTGAAGAACTAAGCTGTGGTCTGGCAAGCTCAGAGAATCACAGAAAGTCCATGAACCAAATTAAAAGGATCTCTTGTGTACTTGCATGGAAAACCGAGAGAAGCATCTTATCTAGTTCAGATTTATAGTATGCAGCGAGGACACGCTTTTAAATTTAGGGCTCCACACATTATAAAACATATAAAACTTATTTCTTCCTCATGTGGGGAGTAAAATTCTCCTTTGAATTGGGTTCATATACCTCCCCACTTAAATTTGCTCCCAGGAATCCACACATGTCAATGGGAAAGTCGGGAGTAATTTGCTAGAAACTCAACATAGGAATGCAGAGAGGGAGCACTCAGTCTAGCACACCATCCTTCAATGCAAGCCAAAACTTAAGTAAGTTATGCATGGTACCTGGCCTTAGGGGGCTCAAGGCACAAGGGGAAACAGCTGCTCAAATGCATATTGGCAGCCAAAGGTAAAAATTACTCTCATGGATGTGTGTAGCAAGTGCAGTGAGAACATCAATGAGGGAATATTCTCTAAAAATCTAAAAGTATATGATCAGATGAAAACTGTAGGAATGAGGATTTTTGGTAATTTTATTGCAAACTCCCACAGCCAAACCCTTCCGTACAGTCACAAGAGCATGCATTCTCAGTTCTACCTTCTTTTCCCACTTGTGGAAATAAGGAGTCATCTGTGGAGCATGAAAACTGTCTACAGTAACTGACCACAGTGAACTTAATTCAACATGCATTTACTGTTTCATTTTCTCCTGATGATTTCATGCACCATCAATGTGCTAAATCTATATGGGCTGGAGTCACCTCCTGAGTTCCAGATCCTTAAGTTTGACTTCCTTCTTAACATTTCTAGATGCCTCGCTGGTTCCTCCAACTCAACACGTTCCCAGCTGGACTGACCATCTCCCCCATAACTTGCGTAAATGGGGGTCCATCTTCCATTACCCAACCCCACAGTTGTCTAAGGCCAAACTGGAGCATCATTCCTATCTTTCCCTCCTCTAGGACTCCCACTCATGTCCACTCACTCTGTTGAATCCACTCTGTCGATTCTAACTTAGCTATAGGGTATAGATCAAATGTGTGTTGAAATCCTAACCTCCAATGCATTGGAGTATTAGGAAGTAGGGCCTTTGGGAAGTAATTAGGTCATGAGCGTAGAGTACTCCCGCCACCGCATTATTACTGCCTCCAAGTCAAGTTAGGGACTATGACTTATTTTCAGTTGTATCCCTAGTTCCTAGAAGAGTTATGAGCACATAGTAGGTGATGAGGCTTCTTTTGGTGTTGAACAAATACATGGAACAGATTGTGTGGCCTGCAAATATCTTCTTACCATTGGTTAAAATGATAGATCTAAATACAATTACGTGTATTCGTGTGACAAAGTTCTAGATAGATCTATATAGGTCACATTTATGTAAACTCTAGGCAGATGATCATTGAGAACAGAAGTGATAAGTATGATGAGCTTTAAAACAACCAAGGATCCCAGGAAAACAGAAGATATCGTTATTATTGAACACTCTAACAGGAGTCTCGAAGTATCATTTTGACTAGTGACATTGGGCCTTAAGATTCTGCCACTGGAGATCGATGCATTCAAGTTGAACATGAATCACCCAAGAATTCTTTATAAAATGTAAATACTAATAGGAGACAAACCACATTAGGTCTCTAGACACCTTAGTGCCAATTAGCCTATGGAATCATGCTCTGTCAGTGGGGCCCTAGGGATGGAGATTGAATCTGAAGAGGACAAAGAAGACTATGACTCCTTCATTACTGTATTAAGAAATGTCACTACCAAGGCCTTAAGCTTCCCACACTTGGGTTGTCCATAGATAGTTAGCTTATATGTCTGCATATATGCATGTATATATATGTACACATGTTTACAGTCTTACTGACTATACGGCCTATGCTGTACTTTCCTTAGCTTCTCTGCTCCACAGATAATTTAAATTACAAAAAAATAAAAATAAAAATCGAGGACCACCAAAAGGCTGCTATGTTGTTCCAATGTCACTGAGGTATAAATGAAATATACTAAATGGCACATATTTAAAATATATAAATGAATACATGAATAAATACACGAAATGGCACATATTTAAAATTTAAAATTGCCACTTTCACCTCTGTGAAACCATCACCACAGTCAGATAAATCTTTTTATCACCCCCCAAAGTTTCCTCATGTCCTTTTATAATCCATCCCTCTCTCCACCCCACCTCTCATAACCACTTGTCTGATTTCTGTCACTAGAGATTGGTTAGTTTGCAGTTTCTGGAATTTTATGTAAATGGAATCATACAGCATGCACTCTTTTTTTCTGCAAGGCTTATTTCACTCAGCATAAGGATTTTGAGACTCATCCATATTGTTGCATGTATTAACAAACTTTTTACGTTACCAAGTGATGACATCTTTCAAACCATTCCTTCTACTATCATAATCATTTCATGAAAGAAAAGGCATTTTTCACCATCAAAAGGAGAAAAAAAAAATACGTGTTCTAAATAAGGACGATTGCTCTCCAGAATGAAAAATTGGCCATCCTATGCTGACAAAGAGTGGGGTCCTTAGGCAAAATCATGTAAGCCCCATCACCCAAAGGCAGTCCTTATCCTGGCCACGAAGGGAGAAGAGCTACCCCCTCACAAAGCCCTGTAGTCCTCCTCATTCAAGGAGGGAGAAAAGCAGATCCCTCTTGAGACCTGTTTCCATGGTAACCAGCCAGCAATTGACAATGTGGCGGCAGTTGGGCCTCCTGAAGGGGAAAATCTTCAACAGAGACCAGGCCACTGAGAGGCCCAAGAAGGGACAGCTCATTCCCAGGCCTCGTGAGGAGGCCCCGGGAATCACCGGGCTGTCCCTTTATTGGGAAAAGCCCTGACTGGTTTACCAAAGAAATGGATGGAGAAGGGAAGACAGGACTTTCTGAATCAGGCTGGCCCACCACCAGGCACCAGGCAAGGCCGTGATGATACAGAAAGAGCACAGGCCCTAGACAGATGTCACCTTAGAATCGGTGACTTTGAGCAAGGTCAGTCAACTCCACAAGGGTCAGTTTCCCCCATAAAATTAGGCAATACGGGGGCCTCTGCATGGGATAACTACTGAAGACATCTTGGAGGTTAGAGCCGATTTGCCTCCCTTCATTCCAGTGAGCATACACCTGCCTTCTACAATGCCCTGGGGGCCAAAAGGGCAGAGGCAGGCATCTGTGTGCAGTGTTTTAGACCTCGAAGGGCTAGAAGGCAACAACAGTGGATAAATATTTCAGATGAAGAAGGGATTTAACTCCGGACACTCCCCGCCCCCCATGCCTCTCCAAGACAGCCATCGGGAAGGCTCCATGCTGTCAGCATCTGTGGCTCTATGTGAGAGCACGAGCACCCATCCACAAATTTCACACAGTCTTCCCCATTGGCTCCCAGGATGGTCTGTCGGATCTCCGGTGGTTGGTGGTTCCACCCACGGACAGCCTGAGAGCAAACCACATGGGTTAAGAATTCGGTTCTTGTGGCAGATGCACCCAGGTTCAAATCCCAGCTCTGCCCTTGATAACTGGGTAATCCTGGGTGTGTTATTTCATATTCTGAAGCCTCAGTTGCTTCATAATAATAATTTATTTCATAGAGGAGCTGCAGAATCCTTGTAAAAATATGTAAAGTGTTTAGTAAATTCAGATTTTTCTCTGGGCTAAGGTAGAGACTTTCTTAGGATTTTTCTCTCATTTAATCCTGCCCTAGACATCGCTTCTGCTGTGAGTAACCCAACATAGGCCCGATGCTCTACTTAATGGGAGAGAGAGTACAAGGCCAGCCATCAGGCAACTTTGAAAAGTGAAAGATCTGCATCATTTTCAATGCCCTCAGAACAACCTGTGAAAGTTTATGAAATGCAAACATTTTGGAGAGCCTAATTCAGTAGGTTCATTTAGGGCAGAGTTCCCTACTGGTTTATTTGTGTCGTTTTGTTTTTGAAGACTCCGCAGTTGGCTCCAGTATGTAGCTCAGATGGAATACCATTGGTCTAGAGCAGGAGTTGACAGAGTTTTCCTGGGAAGGGCCAAATCATAAATATTTTAGGCTTCATGGGCCATGAACTACATTCTCCATAACAAGCTCTTTGGTTTTTTTATAACCCTTTACAAATGTAAAAACCATTCTTAGGTGCAGGCTATACAAAAACACGTGGTGGCCGATTTTGGCCCACAGACCCTGGCTTGTTGAGTCCTGGTCCAGAGACCTTAGCCCTGGAGCTTCCACGATCTAATACATTCTTTGGTTTGACCCAGAATTCAGCGACGACATTGACCGCATTCCCTTTGGCCAACTCCGTGATCCCCCATCCTTGATTTGCCCCCCTCACTCTACACAAGCTACTGCAGGGCTGCACTGCAGCTGAGAGCAAGAGCTCCCCGAAGGCTGCAGAGAGAGAGGAGTGTTGGCAGAGCTACTGCGTTCCCACCGGAAGAACAAGAGTCAGCACCACGCTGAGCCCAAGCATGGATCTATGTCTCTGCCGCCAGAGCGTCGTCATTCACAAGCATTTTTGGAGGGCCCTTCATCTAATTCATCCTGCAGAAAGTAGAAAATCACTACACTTGCACGGATAAACTTCTGGCAGTAAAAATTGGGACTCTGTACCATTCCTTTCTGATGGGTGAAGGAGGAGCCTCTGCTGACTGCCCAGGTTTTGTTAAAACCCCTTCGCGGCGCCGCTGATGGAGACCCATTATGTAAGTGGTCATGGCCAACTTTGCACTTGCTTCCCAAGGCGCGGGTGGGATGTGCGGAGGTGTCCCTATCAGAGCTAGGGCACTGGCTTCCGGATGAAGACTAAACTCTCTCCCAGCCTCTACACGGCTCTTCAGATGTTGTGCTGCAGGACTCCAGAGGCCTCTTAGGGGCAAGAGGTTCTGTGCTAAAGCAGAACAGGGAGGAATCAGTGATTGAGCAGCTTCTTTTTGAAGTAGGAGGCTGAACATCGGTTCCCTTTTTTTTTTTTTTTTTGGTGTTTTGGTTGGTGTTCCACTTGGTCGACAAGCTCACGTCATTCCTAGAGTGTTGTCCTTTGAAGAAGCAGTTTCAAATGACAGCTAGCTCCTCTGGAAGCTCCTATGAGATACAGGAGACCCATTTTCTGTGTCATAAGATGGAGATGTTTTTATTTTACCGGGTCTCTTGGGACAGATGGAGTCTGTTTGGAAAAGTGCTTTGATCAGGACTCCTGGGGGGCTTAGTCCGTTGAGCGTCTAACTCTTGATTTGGGCTCAGGTCATGATCTCAGGGTCCTGGGATCGAGCCCCATGTGGGGCTTGGTGCTCAGCGTGGAGTCTGCTCGTCCCCCTCCCTCTCCCACTGTGCTCTCTCTCTCTCAAATAAATAAAATCTTGCTTTTTTTTTTTTTTTTTTTTTTAAGAAAAGTGCTTTGGGTTGAAGGGGGTGTAAATACAGATGCGGGAGTTTGGTGGGGACATGTTAAAGAATTAAGTCACTTTTCCACTGAGGGAGAGAAGACGATGAGAAAGGGAAAGGGATGAGTATAGCCAGAAAGATCGTGAAACCATAGCCTCTTGGCTTCTCTCCCAAGTTTTTAACAGTGTTAGGAAATGCATTAAATGCTTGTGTTTCAATACATTTTGGGCGGAAACGGTGAAGATACTGAGCTTCATGCCGGGGGTGATACAGGGTGGGACAGAACGGGAGCAGCACAGGTGAAGGAGGAAATAGGAAAATAGAGAAGACATGGTGTCAAGCCCTAAACCCTTCCCAAAACTGTGGGCAGTGCTGGACACTTCCTCCAGATGGTGTAATTAGCTGTGGCTTAAAGTTAACTAAATCCCCATTTCATGCTATTCTTTTATTTATGTTATTATTAATGTCATAGGGGCTCCGTCTAACTTCTGAGTCACATCTGGTTGTCTTAGCTCACATTTTTAGTGCAAGAGTAAATACGAAGCGGTAGATTTATTTCTCTCTTTTTTCCAAAAAAAAATCAATAACCAGTTTGCAATGCCTTTGATAGAAATTCAATGACTAACATAAGGTTTTACTTTATCAAGAAGCTGGGATATTGTCAACAGCCTTCCAAGAAAGTAACTGATTCAAAATCCAATTGTCAAAACATTCACTGGGCACTCATCGCATGCCAAAACAGTGTGCGCGGTGCTGGGAAGATTAAGAGACATAAGATGCATTCTCCCTCCTTGGAAGAAATGTCACCAAATAGCACGAGCGTGGGACCAGCGGAGCGATTCCAATGTGCGTTATACAGGGACAAACATGGCAGAGACTATGTGACTCACTCAGCAGGATACGGGTCTGTAACCTACGCTGTTGACACTGAAGACCCCAAAACCACAGCCGTCAAACACCTGCCAGTTCGGGGTAAGTGGAAACTTCACATCCCTTCAGTGGACATTCCAAAGACTTTCATCCTGAAATTAGCTAGTACTTGGGGCAGAATGATCAGGAAGTGTTTGTGAGGGATTTACCACATGCCCAAGCTTCACATTGCCTCTTGAGGAATCATTCCTAGAGGACTCACGGTTACCTTTTGAAACAGCTTTCAGGAAAAAGAAATCAAAAGATATGTTTTTCCAAGAGCCTGCTATCCCAGTGGCCTAACGAGGCATCCTGGGAATGGCCTTAGACGGGAATGGCTGGAGATACAGCCCTGCCTGAGGTATAGGAGTGGGGAGGGGGGGAGTGAAGCCTAAGTAGCCCATAGAGGGACACAACAGCAGCAAGGTGAGAATAAGAAAGCGGTCGCCCCAAATCAAATTTAATTCTCTCCTACTCGTACCAGAAGTACTCAACCCACACAGCATCCACTGGCACATAGCCTATGTTCGATAAATATTTGTTAAAAGAATATACAAGGGGCTCCTGGGTGGCTCAGTCAGTAAGCGGCTGCCTTCGGCTCAGGTCATGATCCCAGGGTCCTGGAAAATCGAGCCCCACATCAGGCTTCCCGCTCAGTGGACAGCCTGCTTCTCCTTCTCCCTCTGCCTGCTGCTCTGCCTGCTTGTGCTCTGTCTCTCTCTCTCTGTCCAAAAAAAAAAAAAATATGTATATATATATATATATATACACAAATATGGATGAAAGGTCTAAAAGCAGCCCTTGAGAAACATAGGAAGCTATTTGCTTCTCAGAGCCAAATTATATTTAAGGTATCACTTTAAAAGTCCTGGACGATAATGCCACAGAGACCATTTCCACGGGGAGCCAAGTTGTGAGGACTCTGAAAACTTGCAGGAAGATACAGGCAAGACCAGAGATTGCGATAAGTAAAAGTGATTAACCGAGGAGCTGTGTGGGGGGAAAAAAAAGGAGACTCAACTTCGCTAAGGTTCAGAGATAACAGAAACATTTCACCAAACGCGAGGTGACTGTGAGCAGACTGTCATTGATTTCGGGGAAAGCTCATGGACAGAACAGGGAGATTCATATACAGCTTTCAGGTGAAGACCTCAAGGGAATCCAGCTCGTGCAGGCAGCCCCCAAGTCCCATGGGAATCCAGCATCTTTCCGGGAAACCTGAACAAGAAAGAATTCAGAGCTCTCGAAACGAGGCAGAAGTGAAGTGTCCTGGTAAACGTAGGAAAATGGAAAGTCTTCCTGGGAATGTCAACTACCAGCAAATGTATGTTTCCATGAGATGCACAATTCAAGTTCGTGAACGTGTGTCAAGAAATGAAAATATTGTGGTTGTCATTGGTGATGGTGGTGGGGAAAAGGGGGAAAGAACTGAGAATTGCAGCTCTCTTTTTCTACATAAAAGGAAGCAACACCCAGAAAGATGAAAGCGGCTTGCTCAAGGTCTCATACACAGCTGAAAGTCTCTGAAAGCTGCATATGAAATGGGGCGCCTGGGCGCCTCGGTGGGTTGAGCATCTAACTCTTGAGTTTGGCTCAGGTCATGATCTCAGTTTATGAGATCAAGCACCACCACCCCCACCCCGCCCCGCACTGGGCGTGGAGCCTGCTTATGAATCTCTCCCTCCTCCTCTCTGTCCGCCCCCCCATAAATAAATAAATAAATAAATAAATAAATAAATATTTTTAAAAAGCTACACATGATTTTTTACCCGCTGGCATGTTATCTGTTTTTCTACTGGAATATCATTTCCATTAAAATGAGAATTCCTGGTTTGTTTACTGATGCACCCCCAGCACCTGGAACAGTGCCTGGCATAAAGTAGGTGCTCCGTAAAAATGTGTTAAATGAGGGAATGATTGACATGCCAAGACTCTTATTGCAATGACCTTCAGACTACATCATACTGTGTCTTACACCTAGGGACCTGGAACCACGGAAATCAGTAAGTATTTATAGTGTACACATCACATGCCTGGCACTGTGCTAGGTTGCTTGGTGGGCAGGGGTGTGTGTGTGTGTGTATTGGTGAGGACTCTTTCGGAAGCAAAATGCGAACACCCAACTGAGCCTAGCTTAAATATCAAAAGGGATGTGGGAGGTAGAGAAGACTGGCTGGTTCATGTAACTGGAAAGTTCAAGGTAATGCTTGCAAGAATGACTGGAAATCACAGCACCAAAAAGGTTTCTAGATTTTATTACTCTCCCCATTATTCAACGTTCTGGTTTTTCTCTGCATTGGCCCCATTCTTTGTCAGAATTTCTCTAGATGATAGCCCTGGTAGTTCTAGGCTTACATTTCACTCACTTAGCAGTGGAAATAAAATTCATTTGTTCTAGCAGTTCAAGGAAAACCCCGAGTACTGTTCTTATCAGTCCAGGATGGATTATGTGCCCATTTGCAATGAGCTACTGACCAATGGGATACGGTAATTTGCTTATACAGGTGTGGGTTAGGCAGCCACACATGGAGCCTGGGATGGCTAATGGACTGGACCAAGAGTAATTCCCGAAAAGGATCTTGGGGGTGCCCTGTACAAAATAAGAGTTGCTGGGAAGGTAAAGGGTACATATTCCCACCCCAAATCAGGACTGGTAGTAAAAGCAGTAAGAAAAGTCCCTAAGTTTTAGGGACTTTGGCTCTTTAGCTTAATTTTTGTTGAGGAAAATCACAATTTATAAATTACCAAATAACACTTGATGAAGATCAAGTCGGAATTTGAAGTTAAATAGCAGGAGCATCATGTATCACTAACTTCGGAAAGGTCAATTTCCTTTTAGTATTCAGTTCTGTGCTGCTTACACGCACACCCCTTCGCCACCTGTGGCTTGACCTCTAGATCTCCCCCTTCCAAGCCACCTCTGAAGCTTGTTCCCGTCTTCAAAACAAGTTGCTCAAGCAATAAGCTATTTTATTGTGCTTCACCTCTGAAGAACAAAAATGAGTAAAAGATAAAAAAAGAACTTGGGGCGCCTGAGTGGCTCCATCAGTTAAGCATCTGCCTTCAGCTTGGGTCATGATCCCAGGGTCCTGGGATCGAGCCCTGCATCGGGCTCCCTGCTCAGTGGGGAACCTGCTCCTTCCTTGCCCCCCTGAAATAAATAAATAAAATGTTTAAATAAAAACACATTGGGTTCTCATAAACTTAAAAATGCTCAAGTAGGACCCTCCTTAAGGTGTGGCAGAAGCCACGAATCTTACTCCTTAGTTGAATGTTCATTGGACCACGTTTGACTGGGAGTTCAAGGGTCGAAGAAGAAAATGAAAGAGAGTGCACCAAACTTCAGAAATGTAGTATTTTAGTTCTCAAGTCTGCTGACTGCACTTATTTCTTGTCCATACCTTTCAGGACTTTTACGTATGAAAGAGGTGCCTATCTGTTCAACAGAACTTTCCTTCTGCTACAACTGTTTCTTAAACTTTAGTTATTCACAATCTTTGCTCTATTTGCATAGCCCCTCTACGAATACTTGGTGCTTCCCATTAACTCCCTTTTCCCCTTAAATACATCCATGTTTAAAAAAAGATCTGTATCAGGGACATAAATGGAACACCAGCATTCCTCGCAGTAAACAGAGAGTAACAATGTTATTAAATTCTAGCTCGACACTGTTCCCTGGCAAGGCTTTAAGTCCAAGGTGGGCTCTCTCTTTGTTAAAAAACAAAACAAACAACTAAGTGATCAGCAAAGATCAAAGAATTGTTAAGGATACATTAGCATCAAACTTGAACGTCCTTCTTTGATTTAAATAAAGGGACTGAAAGAAAATTGAAAAATACAAGAGCTTCCTCACTAAGGAATATTCTGTAAAACCTTGTCCACGTGCTATCTAAAACAATTACATCTCATCCATGACCACAGGACTGGGAGAAGCAGCAGGCCAGAGAAATTAAGGAGAAAGGTGAACCAGGTAAGGGGCATTGGGGAAGATTTCCTGGAAACAGTGGCCCTTGAGCTTGGCCTCACAGAGTGGGCATGGCTCTGACCTCTCTGCCAAGGCAAATACCATGTGGTTAGGCTGCAGAAGCCAGGAAGGCTCATGGTCAGGTTTCCCTGAAGAAACCTGAGAGTCCTCAAGGCCAAAGTCTTTGTGTAGGGAGCTAAGAACCTCTGTTCCATTCTCTCTCCAATCATTTGTGCTTGGGGTTTTTTTCTAATTAATTAATTAATTAATTAATTTTGTTTTGTTCTGCTTTGTTTTTATGGCACCTTCTCACTCCAGCTAAGCATTTGTTTCCTAGAATTATTTTGCTCAGCACATAATCGTTGTCCCTAAAGGTGTGGCTCTCATCGGGGACTCTGTATGTGTCACCATTGTCCCCTACGACAATGCCAGCCCCATGAGAAGCTCAGCTGGGAAACTGGGCCAGAACTACACCTGGGAAAGACCCACCAGGCACTCTCCATCATAGTGAACACTGCCCGTGGAAGGATCTCTTTGAGCAGACAGAATGCATCCTGCATGCCCATCGAGAATGTACCCATGGTCCATCTCACTGTATCTCACCCCTGTCCCTTGGGATGGGCCCCAAACCTCTTTTCACCAGTAATAAAGAAAGCACACTTTACAAAAAGGCCGTTCATCTATGAACATATTGGCTAGGATAACACATCTTAGAGCTAAATGTGTCATTGTAAATGGACTCATTTTATGTCTCCACATACTGTAGATGTTTAAAAAAAGGCATATGCACAGAAACTATGGGAACTGAACCAGAGAATGAGCCCAAGAGCTTAGACTCCGGTATAATCTGACTTTCGTGTGGCATATTCTCTTTCTTCAATATTTCCTTAATGGAGTGGAGGAGGAGGCAAAAGGAGACAGAAGCAAACACAGAGGATTATATTTGGACAAACAGAAATACATTCAGCATGTCTTAAATTATCTGTCATCACCAGGATATTTTGTGATTTTAAAACATTTTGTATGATAATATACAATTGAGTATTATGTGATGCCACCATAATTTTTTAAAAGCTCATCTTTCAGTATCTAATCAATCACCAGGTCCTCTTTCTTCTACCACCAAAATACACCTGGAATTTTTATGTATGGGTAAATAAAAATACATTTTATTTATGGGACTCACCATCTGTATTGCCAAGGTCCTCTCTCATTGGACAAATGGGAAAGCCTCTATCTTGGTCTCCCTCTTTGCACCATTGTTGTCAAATGGCAACAAGAGGAATCTTCTAATCCTATCACCCCATTGTTAAATCCCTCAGAGGCTCCTCACCGATCTCAAGATGGAGTCCTGATTCCTTCTGGAAGCCTTCAAGGCCCAGCATTTTTTTCTTTCTTTCTTTCTTTCTTTTCTTTTTTTTTTTTTTTTTTGCATCTTTCTCTCTCTCCAGATTCATCTCTCACCACAAGCTCCCCCCCTTTTTTTTAAAGATTTATTTATTTATTCTAGAGAGAGAGGGCAAGAGAAAGAGTGCTAGTGAGTGGGGGGAGGGGCAGAGGGAGAGAATTTTCAAGCAGACCCCCGCTAAGCAGGGAGCCCAACGCATGGCTAGATCTCATGCCCTGAGATCCTGACGTCAGCCGAAATCAAGAGTCAAACACTCAACAGACTGAGCCACCCAGGCACCCCTCACCACATGCTTTCTCTCTTTTATTTTGTGGACCTTGAGCTCTGGCCTGGAGACATGCATTCTGGTGTTGTGGTTAGAAGCAAGAGCTGAAGCCAGACTTCCAAGGGCCAAATCCTGGCTCCCCGACCGATTAGCTAATTGCATGATCTTGAGCTAGTTACTTAACCTCGCCACTTACTTCACCAGTAAGACAGGGGCAATGATGGCTCCCACTGTTCAGATTCTCATCAAGATCATGTGAGTTAGAATAACTTTTAGAGCAGTTATAGAATGTATAAGTCATGAACATGAAAGGTACAGCAGAGGGAATACAGTCAATGGTATTGTAATAGCATTGTATGGTGACAGATGGTAGCTACACTTGTGGGGAGCACAGCAGAATGTATAGACGTATAGACTATGTTTTACACTTGAAACTAATGTGACATTGTGTGCCATGTCTACTTCAAAAAAATAACAACAACTTAAAGCAGAATTGAACTAGCCAGAAAGACTTAGGGCCTTTTAAGACTTTATTCTCTCTGGGAAATGGACCTTCTTTCCTTACCTCCTTCCCACTTGGAAAATCCCAACTATTCACAATATTCTATCTGTTACAGGCTGAACTCTGTCCCTCCCAAAATTCATATGCTGAGCCCCAAATCCCCAGTACCTCAAAATGGGTCTCTATTTCAAAATTGGGTCTTTAAAGAGGTGATTACATTCAAAGGAGGTCACTAGGGCCCTAATCCAATCTGACTGATGTCCTTAGAAGAAGAGGAAATTTGGACACAAACCAAACAGAGAGCCCATGTGAGGACCCAGCACAGAGAGGGAGGGGCCATCTGCAAACCAAGGAGATGGCCCAGGACAAACCAAAGCACACCTTGGCCTTGGCCTTTCTAGTGAGAAAATACATTTCTGTTGTTCGAGCCACCTATTTTATTTTAGTAGCATTTTATTACGGTAGACCTAAAAACTATTACAGATTTGCAGATTTGGGGCTTAACAAGTCTCCATAATCATGTTAGCCAATTTTTAAAATTCCTTCGCTCTCTGTCTTCTCCATAAATGGATGGCCAGATAGATAGGTGGATAGATGGATCTTTATAGATAGATATATAGATAAGTTGATCTTTTCACAGCTGTATCTATACCTCCTTATCTCTATCTCTCTGTTTCTATCTCTGTAAAACCCCCTTAGTGTAGGTTCTCAGGACATCTGCATGCTTCCTTCCAGCACCCAGACAGCACCCATGGGATAGAAGGTCGCACCTCTGATCTTGTGGTCACTATCCACCTCTCCCATCAGATGGTGACATCCTGAAGTGAGGACCCTACTCTGCTGCTCATTTCTGCTCCCCTAGAACCTACAGTGCTCAATCAGTGTGGGACAAATATGTATGGAAAATCCACTGTGGAGACATATATATATATATATATATATATTTTTTTTTTTAACCAGGTCTTTGCTCTTATAACTCCCAAGAAAATTAAAGGAACACATCTTTTTATAGAGATGATCAATATATTTTCCAATATGATGAATATACGTATTATCCCCCCATTGGCTGCTTCAAATCAATATTTTACTGAGTTTATATGTTCAAAGGGAGAAAATTTTTACTACGAATCCCCTATTATTATGGGTCCTTACACCTTAGAGTCATAGAGGTACATTCAACATAAATGTGAGTGGGTGAGAAATGGAACAGCCATGATTGACAACAGTGACAACAGATTCTGGAGCAAGAAGCAAGAAGGGGAAGGGGGAATGTGCTGATCGCATTCTGTAATTCTATATTTAATATTTCCAGGCAAATAAATTCTGTCACTTCTGGGAGACTCAGCTTCGCTGCAGGGCATGACATATTAACCATGATTTTTTTCCCCACTATTTTTGCATCTCGGATTGCAAACTTCTGGTACTTAAATAAAAATAGTACCACCGTTCTTATTTGTAAAGTCACCGCGTGGCACAGGGAAAAACGCACCGGTGAAGCAATCAATGATGAGTAGTCCAACTGTCATTAATTGTGTGCGGTTTTTTGAGATGCTTTCCTTCTCATTACCTCTGTTTTCTCAACTCTGAAATGTCTGTCATAATGAGGGGGTGACTTAGTGTTTCTAAAGACCCTTCCAACGATACTAGCTAAGTCTGAATAATCAGCTCACCTGGGGGGAAGTGGTCCAAGAAGGCCAGTGTTTGCCATGACACATCTTCCAAGATTTCATCAAAAAGTATCCATCACAAAGTATCTCATTTAAGTATTTCTGGGGGAAAAAATCCAATTATTAAGAAATTGGTACTGTGATAGATGCGGGGGGAAATGATGATGAGCATGAGCCCCCCGTCCTCCTGGAGACAGGAGAGTCAATGGCCACACAGAAGGCCTGGGTATTGCCGAATTCACATCTGGGAGCTCCTCACGTAATCCTGTATGTCGAGAATATTTACTGGAGGCAGTGAGGTCTACAGAGACAGGGAAGATGAGTAAGACTTGTTTGGGTAACAGTATGGGGTCGGTTGGGTGTGCAGGACATATTCCAAGCAAAGATTTGCAGCCACACTGCACTCCTCATGCCTCCTTCCCTAATCTTTACTGTCTTGGTATGTTTCATCATTGCCTCCATCTGGAAGGTCTGCTCAGATGAACTCTGTTCATCCATATCCCACCCATCCTTCAAGACTTGAGTAAAATACTATCCCTCCCTAAAAGCCTTCTCTGATGACCCAGATAAGAGGGCAGCTCTCTTGGGCTCCTGGGTGGCTCAGTTGGTTAAACATCTGCCTTCTGTTAAGGTCAACGTTCCAGGTTCCATGCTAAGGTCAAGATCCACATCGGACTCCCTGCTCAGTGGGGAGCCTGCTTCTCCCTCTCCCACTGCCCCTTCTCCCTGCTCATGATCTCTCTCAAATAAATAAATAAAATAAAACAAAATTTAAAAGAATAAGCTTGCTCTCTCTGTAATCACATGAACATCCAGAGATAGACTAAAAGACCTTTCCTCCATTACAACCCCAGCAGTGGGTCACCATACACAAACCCTATAAAACTGGGCCCCACAAGGCATAAACATGTGTTCAGGAAAATAATCGTAAAAAAATGGTTTATATCATCAGGACACACTCTTGAGAAGATACAAAATGAAGATAACCACACAGACTACAGCACTTCCTTTATTTATTATTTCTAAAATTCTTTTCTTTTTCTGGTGTTCAGTCCTTCCCACACCAACCAATGTCTACCAAAAATATATCCAACATGGCTCTTTGACCTCTCTGGTCACCTTTCTCTGCTTCACTAAAGTCACTCTCTCCTTTCTGACATAATAACAGGGGATGAAAGAAAGGGGGTGATAATACACATGCATTTCCCCCATTACACTAATATGAGAATGTGTGCGATTAAAGTCTTATCTTCCTTAGCAGGCCTGTGATTAACTTTGAAGCGGAGAGTTTCTGAGTCTGATTTTGAAAACTTCTACTAACAAAGATCCCTCCAAAACATAAGAACGTTCTTTCCCAGGGAGGAAAGTATCCTTTTCTAAATTCCAATGTTTCCCCATTATTATTCAATCAATGACTTAGCATTTATTCAATATGAACTTTAAGAAAGTCCAGTACCTTCTTACTCAAGTTTGGAGGGCCTCTGGTTTTCTCCATGTGATATTGTGATTTATAATAAGAAATATGTATTTGGACTTCGACCTGCTCCTGGAACAGAGCTCCTAAAAACCATTTCTTAGGTAATGAGAACCATAAAAGTGTCTTTCCTTTTGTTAGCCAGTGATTTTTGGAAACCCCTTTAGTCACTTAAATTTGGAGCTGGTTGCCAGGAGAGTCAAACAAAGACTTTTAGTCCCAAGCCCTCCTTCTGCCCCCAAATTGGGGGAGGAGAGAGGGGCTGGAAATTGAGTTCAGTTCTCAGGGGGCAATGATTTAATCAATCATGTCTGTGTCATGAAGCTTCCCTAAGAAATCAAAAGACAGGATTTGGGGAGGATGATTCACTTGGAGAGAGCATGGAAGCTCTTTTCCCCATAACCTTGCCTTATGCATCCCTTCCATCTGGTTGTTCCTGAGTTATATCCTTTTATAATAAACCAGTAACCGAATAAATAAAACGTTTCCCTGTGTTCCCTGAGCCACTCTGGCACATTTCTCAAAACTGCAGTGGGGGCTGGCGGACCCTCCAATCTATATAGCCAGTCAGTCACAAGCACTGGTGACAACCTGGTCTTATAATTGGCATCTGACGTCGGGGTGGGGGGAGGTGGGGAATCTTGTAGGACTGAGCCCTTATCCTGTGGGATCTGACCCCATCTCCTGGTGGATAGTGTCAGAACTGAGTTGAATTGTAGGACACCCAGCTTGGGGGTATGGGGGAAACCTTCACACGCTGGCGACCAGAATCAGATTCATTAGTCTCCAAATACAAAATTTAAATTTCAGAGGAGGTTACCTTAGGGAAGGCCTTCATCCATGCTTTTTAATCTCTACAGTAACTACAGGATTGCTGAGAAAGAGGAGCTAATGAGGTCAGAGTCTGTATGAAGTCCAGTTAGGGCTGCACAAAAGGGAAGTCTTCGCTTCACATTAGTCTGCATCTTTTATACTGCTAGATGTCTTAAATATGCAGACCACTGATCAGAGGCAAAATCAGAAAGGAATTAGTAAACGCCTTAAAAAAGTAAGAAAAAAAAAAAAGTCTGCCCCTCTGAAGAAAGAGCCCAGCAGGAGGCCTCATGATGGGCAAGTCAACAGACCATCTTTGTACACAAAGCAGAGCCCTTTTCTGATTCAGGGTCTCAGAACTTCCCAGAAGGGGCCAAATATCAGGACCATGAATAAAGCTACCACACAAACACAGGAAAAACTGTTGACCCATAGTTGAAGAAGGAGTTAAAGGTATTTCCTTGAGAATTAAGTAAGCAATAAATCTCCTCATTCACGAGAATGACCCATATTCTCTCACCCTTGCCTTTTATACAATTTTTCTCATCCAGCATAAAAGGAATTATCAAAACTTATGCTAGAAATATTATTAAGAGCTGGCCTGCCTGTTTCAAAATTGCTCCCACGAGGAATCTCCACAGCAATTCAGGGTAGGCTATGAATGTGATTGGATTAATTAGAACACATCAGAAAAATTTCAAGTGGGGGAAATAAAATTCTGATGGAAATTATTCCCAGGAACGCACTTAATATATCAAAGTTACCATCTGAGTATTGAGATAGTGTGATAATTCACTAAATGGCCTGAAAGTATCCTAGTAAATTGGTATGTAGTTATAAACACATATAATCTATTCATTATTTAATTCTCAAATACCTATTTAGGGTCTAATATGAGTTGACAGAGAGTAGATGCCGGGAACACAGTGGTGAACAAGCAGACAAAATCCTCTCCTCATGGACAGAGATAGGAAATATGTTCATACCCTTAAGATAGTAATGAGAGGTGTGAAGAAAAACAAAGCAGGGTAAGAAGATAAGGAGGCGTGAGCGGTAGAGCAAATGGTTATTTTAGATAGGATAGTCCAAAAGAGTTCTCCAAGGAAGTTTCATTTCAACAGAGACCTGAATAATAGGGGATGGGCTATGAGAGATCTGAAGAAAATGTCCCAGAAGAATGCAAAAGTGGCAATGAGCTTAGGGATATAGAGTGATATCATGAGAAAGGATGACTAAAACAGGTGTTATGAAGGAAAAAAACCTTTTGAAGGAAGAGACACAATGATACCAACAGGTTGGATGGGTTACCAATGAAGGTGTTGCATTGTCCCCCAAAGAATAAGCATATGATTATGAGAAGGACCTACTGAGCTGTTTACACTGTCAATGCTTGGGGATGTGGAGTGGCTCAGACATTCACAGACAACAGCGTAAAAAGGGAGTAGTAATAAATAGTCTGACAGCATGCATCTCAAAGCAACTGGTGTTTAGGGAAGAGGAGATGCGAAGTGATCTAGAAAGAGCAATGAGAAAGAAAATAAAATGAACTCTCTCCAGGCTCTGGTCCAAGATCATGGGAAGCAGTCTCCTCAAAGGGGAGCCACGTCTCAGAGCACAATGCTGAAGAGAATGTTCAAACAATAGGATACAGGATATTTTGCTGATGATCACGAGGCTCAAATGCCACAGTTTTGGCGGTTGGAGGAGCAGTGGAAATCAAAACAAATTTGGGGCTCTACTGAGCCACATATCATATGGGGCCATTAAGAGGTACAGATGAGTCAGGATCCTGTAACTTTCTATCTCAGGGTAATGCAAAAGATCAGAATGGGTCATAATAAAAAGCCACCGAGGCAGTATGCTAAAAAGATGAAGCATTCCAATCTTCTGCGCTTTCCTTCTCACCCCTATGCACAACATTTGATCAATATCCAGCTTTATTAGCTACTCTAATATAAATTTTAGAGGGTGACATGTTATCTGGAAGGATATTGAGATTTCAGATAGCAGCTGCACTTCCAATTGATAGAACTTTTGGGAGCTGAGAGATAAAACTGACTTCCCATACCCCAACAGCACACATCAACTCGGCCAAGAGAACGTCTCCAAGATGTCTTATGCCTCCATGCCAAGGGTGCGTCACCCATATGCACTGACTTTTCTATTTCGGTGAACAGAAGGGGGAAATGGCACCATCAGATAAGATAACATGATGAATGTTCTCAGATTGTACTTGTACTTTGTGAATCCTGGATCTCTAAAAGTTCCTTGACTTCGCTGAAGCCTGGGAAATCAGTTGGAACTCAAGCTGGGTATGTAATGGGAAATGGGTCAAGCCTCCCCCTCGCTCAGCACCTCAAATACAACATTCAACCCGCTCAGCCTAAATTACAAAGTGAGTTGGCTCCCCCAAGCTCACAAGGTTCATGCTTCTCCTTTAAACTTCAAAGATAGTTATTGACAGTGTGTGAGGAGCCCGGCTCCTTATCGCCGACTGTTTCATTAAGGGACTCCGTCTCTCACGGTGGAGTGGGCCGAGCTTCCACTGCAGTTAGGAAAATCAGGACAGAGAGCAGAACAAACAGACGGAAAAGAAAATAGAAATAAAAAAACGAATCAATACACCGGCAAAGGAAGGGGAGTAGGGAGAGAAAAACCTAATGAGAGAATACTAGGGGTAAAGCACTGTGCCTTTCTCACCATTCAGGTAATGATTCACTCCGTGTCGCAGCTCACTGTGCTTCTATCGAATTATGAGA
The DNA here is from genome assembly GCF_963455335.1 of Martes martes. Taxonomy (NCBI): domain Eukaryota; kingdom Metazoa; phylum Chordata; class Mammalia; order Carnivora; family Mustelidae; genus Martes; species Martes martes. Next base: position 30,764,193 of record NC_137905.1, on the reverse strand, counting down.
CTTAGCTCTGGGCACCGCTAGAAAACATCCATTAGCGAAGAACTTCACGCACACATGAACCAGAGAGGGGCCCTACCCGGCTTTCTCCTTCTTATTGAAATCTGCTAATTCTCTCTCAGGAAGAACGGGAAAAGCAATCAAGATCATTTCACTGATAATCTAAGAATAGTTTTTTTGGCTAACTATGACACATTTGTGCCATGATATCCTCATTTCTGGCTCTCCTGAAATAATATCAATACGTGTAGGTAGAATGCCTTCTTAGATGGTAAATGGCATCTTCTCCCTGCTTCTCCCACCATTCCTTCTGCCCATTCAGGTGTTCTTGTCACCCATACAGGTTTTGCCAATGATTTCTGGAAAGGTCCGTGGAAGGGAGAATGGAACCTCTCAGCAGTAACCAGCATGGAGAGAAAATTCAAGGAGGCCTCATGATGACTTAGAACCTTCTAGAACAGACATTGCACAAGACTTGGGATCTGGGGGACCTTCATGTGGGCTTGAATTTCCTGGCAGCTTGGAAACAGAAGTTCAGAGTTAAATTATGGGGATTTATTGAAAATAAAGAAATGTATCTTTTGAGTGTGTGTCCTGAGATCCACACCTCATATACATATCAGCCTCTCTGAAAATGTATATATGCACACACACACACCCCATGTTTGTATCCTATCATAGAGAAGTGTCCTGAAACCACAGACACCAAACTATTAAGAGGCTGCTTTTGAGGGTTGAGGTAAGCCTACAAGGGCAAGGAAAGGAAAGGGTATGATTGCTATTTATTTATGATTTCACTATTTATTTGTTTACTTTTTTTAGGGAGAGAGCACGTGCAAGAGCGGAGGGTGGGAAGGTGAGGAGGGATACAGATGAGTGAATCTTAACAGGTTCCACACCCAGTGTGGAGCCCCACCCAGGGCTCAATCTCATGACCCTGAGATCACGATGGGAGCCGTACAGCTCAGTCGGCCTGAGATTTTCTCTCTCCCTCTCCCTCTGCCCCTCGCCTACCTGGCACTCTAAGTAAGTAAGTAAATAAACAAATAAATAAATAAATAAAATCTTTAGAAGTTAAAAAAAAAATAATAAGAAACCCACTTTACCAGGAGGTAACAGAATAGAGAGAAGGCAACCCTTGGAGTGGGGCCGAATCACACTCAGAGCAGAGCCCTGGTGGGAGGAGCCTCCAGTCTTGCAGTTAAGAGCTCTGACTTTGGTACCAGGCAGCATTTCTTCCAAACGCAGAGGCCAAGTTGCCTTGGTCCGAAGATTTGCTAAGCTCCATCTGTTCCGATGTAGCAAGATACAGCAACTGAAAGTCAACCGAAAAGAAAGCAAAATACGCATATTGCCTTTACGCACAGAGCAGGCTGGATATTTGTCCAGAAAATTCTCATCTCCACTTATCAGATTTCTGGGAAAAAACATGTATGTATGTCCTCCGAGGTAAATATGCTGATGGCAAAATAGCCAGGTGACTATACTAGTTCATTGTTTTTCCTTTAAAATGGAGGGAAGCGATAGATATATGACATAATAAAAGACTCCAATTCAGTTTATACTATTTATTTGAACCTCAGTCAAAAAAGCATTGTTGCTTTTGTTTTATTTGAAAAGCATTTATAAAGTACCAACTAGGATCAGGTATTTACTGTATGTTAAGGCTTAACACACATTCACATTTAATTTTCATAACCATACCATTAAAGAGACATAATTATTTTCCCCACTTCATAGATGAAAATGCAAAGGCACAGAGAGGTCACAGAATTAGCCCAAGGTCACACAGCTAATAAATGCCAGAGCTGGGATTCAAACTTGGGTCTAGAACCAAACTTTCTTTTTTTAAAGATTTTACTTATTTACTTTGAAAGAGAGGAGAGAGAGAGCATGAGCAGGGAGAGGGGCAGTGGGACAGAGAGAGAATCTTAAGCAGATTCCACAATCATGAGCACAGAGCCAGAGGAGGGGCTCGATCTTGTGACCGCAAGAGCATGACCTGAACCAAAATCAAGAGTCACATGCTTAACTGACTGAGCCACCCAGGCACACCCCCCCCAGAATCAAACTTTCAACTGTTAGCCCTTGCAGCCACTTTGCTATATGAGGGACAGGGTCATGTTTTCTGAGAGTAAAGACAAATGACATCAACAACATTCTGGAGCATTTCTTTTGGGGAAACTGAGGCACCCCACAGTTACTGCAGGTTGGGAATCTGCTCTTTGTGGAAATCTTCTGGGATCACGACTGTGTATTATTATTCTCTGGCCGGGATGTGAGGTACCCCTCTTGCAATACACAAGCTGATGTCCCAAGATCCATTTCTGCTCCCAGACTCTGCTTTTCTATTCATATTCCAAAGCCAGCATTAGCCGGTTCAGGAAGGGGTCCGTTGTTCAGTTTTTAAAGATTTCAAACTTCTACTTAAATCTTCCAGCTTTAAATCATTTTTCTTTTATTCATTCTTCTGAGGTTTCTGAGGGATTGCCAATACTTGACTCTGCTTTGACAAAGCTATCCTTGGCTATCAGATTAGATAAGATGATGAATGGTACTTAAGACTCCACATAAGTTAAAAGCCCAAGAGTTTTAGTGGAAAACTTTCTCAAACACAGTTAAATCTCCTTGCTTGCAAAGAATGGAGGGGGCTGGGTTGACTGATAAAATAATCCAATTCATTGATGCTGCTGCCGGGATTACTGAAACCCAGCAACAGGGAGATTTTCTACATTTTTTCCCCCAAATAAGCCTCCACAGCCAGCAAAAATCCCCTGGGTCATGGGAGGAAAACATTGCATTCCAAACGGAAAACAATACCGAGATTAGGACCAGGGATAAAATTTTCATACTTCACAGATTCTAAATGTGTAGTCTCACATTTCTGAAATTGGGCGCATGTCATCATCATGCAGGTGGCGGTCACGATGTACTTGACTTGTCATTGTGTGCTCGGGGCAACCACGTGTGGAGACCCAGTAGTAACCGGTTTGCAAGAAAATCCTAAAAAGACAGCAGGAGACTTCCCTAAGCTGAATGTTGATCACCAAGACTCTTCGTGACCTCACCAGCCCAGATGAAACACTACTCGGAAGTGAAGAAGTTTTAGGAATAATCTCATGAGTCATTTCACTTAGACTTTTCTTTCTATGGTAATAAGTGAGTGTAAAATAAATCTTTCAATAGGTCAGACATGAAAGTTCTCAGTGCTCCCATTGCTTGGACACTGATTTTCTTCATTGTTCTCAATTTGACATAAAATAACAATCTGATTTCAGCTGATGGTGTCTTAGAGTCGATGAAATATGGTAACCACCAAGTAGTATAACGCCATGCTTATGAACTCTGGTTTTGACGTCAAATAACCTGAGGACAAAACTTGAGCTTGACAGTAGATCCCTTTGGTTGATTTTCTCAAATGACTGGAGCTCCTCTAGAAACTGCAGGTGCCCATTATACAGTAGGGATGACTGAGGGAGAGGATGCGTGGAAGACACTTAACAGAGAACACACGAGCATTTAACCTGTGAACAGCTCTTGATCTTGATCTGCTTTGGCAGAGGCCTCACAACACCCCCTCTTTTTGCCTTTTTCCCTTGGGAGCAGGAGGCTCTAAAAGAACGGTGGTTGGCTCTCTCACTAGTTCTGCAAAACTATTCTAATGGCCAGAGAAAAGTAAAATTCACTAATAAAAACTCACCGCCAAGTTGAGCATGCATGAACCGTGCGATTTTCCATCGTGACTCTGGAATATATCTAAGCCACAGAGGGCTAGATGAGGGCACCTGAAAGTGGATCGAAGAATAGTCACCTTATCATAAGATGAACATTAATCAATGGGAAGCAAGAGACAGGGGGATGTCAGACTGACAATTTCCTGCTCTTTTTACCATGTTGTGGTTCCTTCTTGGAGATCTGGAAAAGTCCAGTGTGCCAAGCAAATCCACTCACCGAGGGACCTGATGTGTTAGCCTGTGGATCACTGTGACGTGGTGGCCTGGTCACAAATACATCCTCTCAAATGCTTTGCATTATTCCCCTTTTTCTTCACATTCGCCACTGTGCTCTTATACCACCCAAATCTAATACCAAGTCCTTGATATTTAATGAAATATTAAATCCTTGCCTCACCTCTGCTTTCCAGAGTACACAGTACATTCTCATGACCCACGTGTAGGTTCTGATGCAGAGTTCATGGGGAGCCCTGGGAAAGTTGGTCTGATGACTTTCTAGAATCAGACAACGTGGTTTAGGCAAAGGCTGATGTGATCATGGAGCCAGGTGTCCTAGTTGCAGCCTTGGCTCTAGTTCTCATTAACTGTGTGGCCTTTGACCTCTCTCAGCAGTCTCATATTACCTGCCTTCCTTATCCTGAAATGCCATCATCAGGATCAGGAGAGATAAGATCTGAGAAGGTAATGTGTAAGCCATAAAGCAGCACACAAATGATAATTATTGCTACCAAACATGAATTTGGTCCAACAAATTCTGTTGCCCTTTTCAGTCAATGCAAGACTGGTGTTAAAAATCTCATAAAATTGGAAAACTTCAGGTAGTTCATTATGTATGTTTCCTAGGACTGCCATAATAAAGCACCACAAATCAAGTGGCTTAAAACAACAGAAACTTATTCTAAGACAGTTCTGTAGGCTAGAAGTCCAAAATCAAAATGCCAGCCAATCAAGATGCCAGCAAGACCCTGATCCCTCCAAAGGTTAGAATCACTCCCTATTTCGTCCAACTTTTGGCCACACCAGGAGTTCCTTGTCTTTGGCACCATAACTACCATCTCTGCCTCCCTCTCTATATGGCCATCTTCTCTTTGAGTGTCTCCAACTCTCTCTTCTTATAAGGAAAACTATGCCCTAACCCTATATGACCTCCTCTTAACATGAATTACATCTCCAAAGATTGTTTCTAAATAAAGTCACATTCACAAGTACCTGGGGTTAGGACTTCGACATATCTTTTTGAGTGATATAATTCAATCTAAAATAGTCATTAAACCCTTAAATATATATATATATACATGTATATACAGTAGTATGATCTTTGAAGTTAGCAACATGAAGAGTATTACAGTTTTTAATAAGCAAAATAAATAGCTCTTAGAAATCTCTCCCCAGGATCCATGTTCAAATTTCCACTTTTTAAACTCAACATTTCTCATATCCTGCATGTATCATAGCTTAGCCCATACAGCAGCCGTTTAAATTTGTGTGATGAAACCATCCTCTAAAGAATGCTTTCAGAATTCCAATAACTGAATCATCTCGGCTAAGGAAAAGAAAAAATGGAGAAAGGAATTCACATTTATTGAAAATTTATCACTACTCAGATTACAATAATTCTTTCATTTAATCATCAGAACCAACCTGTAAGGGAAATGCTATGTTTTTTGTTTATTTTGTAGATAAACAAACCAAAACATCAAAGGGTAAAGTGTCATGCCTAAAGACTCAAGGTAAATGGGAGAATGTAAGACACAAGGACTGGTGTTCTGAAACAAAATCTCAATATAACTTTCCTTATTGTCAGTTTAATTCTAGAGTAAATAGTGTGTGGAATAATTGTCCCATTTCTTTAGCAACTAAACAGCATCAAAGATATAATCTGAACATGGAAGGGCAGTCTCCCAGTCTCTCTATACTTTAGTGCCCAAGTTTTATAATTGAGGAATCTTTCAGTTAGGACTCTTCTCCTTGATCCTGAATCTGAATGGCCCATTATACCTATTTCCCACTTCAGTGCTTGGTTGTTCATTCATTCATTCATTCATTGAATATTATTAGATATCTACTATATTCTATCTGTAGGGTTCCAATGGTGACTAAAACAGGTCCTTACAAAGCTTATAGTTTCATCGTAGCTAAAACATTGGTCCCAGAGATCCAACCAGTGTTTCACTTTTGGTACCAAGAATGAGCATGGTTTTGGTCATATTAACCTAACACTCAAACAAAAAGAAAGAGAAAAAAGTAACACACACATACCCACAATCCATAGAATGCTCCTTGGCTCACAGCCAAGTAAATGATATTAAGAGAGTGAGACAGACAGACAGAGAAAGAGGGTGCTCAAGAAGGAAAAAGAGGGAGAAAGAGGGAAGGAAGAAAGGAGAGAGTGACAAGCTGAGGAATGGAGAAACTACCCAAAAAAACCCCAGAAAGCATAGAAAGTCTAAAAAGACTATCCATGCAGGTAACTGGTGGTTGAAAATTTCCTTTTTTTGTATCATAGGGATGGTTGAAAAAAAAGAGTCTTGCTTCTAAATGCACAAATACTGACCTGTGTTAATAATTCAAATCGGAGTACAGACTCAGAGAACTTCCAGAATTCTGCTTAAAATCGGAGATAGGACAAAGTGCAAAATGATAAAAAAGGGTAGATGGGTACCTGGTTGGTTAAGCATCAGACTCTTGATCCCAGCTCAGGTCTGGATTTCAGGGTCGTGAGTTCAACCCTCACACTGGGCTACATGCTGGGCACAGAGCGTACTTAAAATAAACAAACAAGCATAGGGATGGAAGCCTCCAGCCTGGGTGAGGGAGGGGTAAGGTGGGGTTAACCCCTGAAGCAACAGGGAAAGAGAGAGCCCTCGCTGATGTCAGACAACTGGGGACAGGTGAGAAGTAGGGGGTCTGAGGCACCTCAGTTTTGTGTTTTTTCTTCCTGTAGATTCCCAACTTAGTGATGCCCTTGAGATCTTTCTTTCCCCTCCATCTTCTGAAACTGATGAAGATTTTCAGTGCCATTCATTTGTTATCAAGGCAGATAAAGCACATCTGCAGTTAGCAAAGAAGAATGTAGCAATGGTCCCGTTGTGTCTGGGTCTGGATCTTCCTAGCCCTATGTGGTTCTCAAACGTGGTCAAGGTTAGAGTAAGTTCCCACCATCAGGCTTTACAAAGCAGTCATGGGTCTGGAAGAAAGCAAATCAGATGTGATCACTGCATCCTTGTTTGTAGCAGCAAGAACTGGGAGCAGCCCAACTATGAATCCAAGGGGAATTAATACATAGACTGTGGTTTATCCAAATCATGGAACACTGCATAGGAGGCGTTCAGGCAAAATAACCAGCTCTGCGTGTTAGATCTCAGAGACCTGTTTTGACAAATACTTTTGACTCTTTACCTCAACTGCAATTATTTATGTGTATTTCTTTATAAATTATATATCGGTTCAATCATACTGATCACTTTGTGCTCTCTAAAGGATGCACTAAAAAGGAAGTAGAAAAGGAGATAAAAAAAATCGAAATGATAATATTCTCTTCTGGCCCCCAGAGACGATCCTCCTACTGATACAAGTAGACCGGAGGCCACCGCTCTGACATATAGTGTTCGTGGAACAGGATGAGGCACCTGGCATTTCCTCCAGTTCAAGCAAACTTTTTCTATAAAGAGCCAAATAGTAAATATTTCAGGCTTTGCAGGCCGGACATTCTATGTTACAATTGCTAATACTCGACTCTGGGTCTGTAGTGTGAAGGTGGCTGTAGATAATATGTGAACGAACAGGTATGGCTGAGTTCCAACAAAACCTTATTTACAAAAATCAGGACTGCCCGCAAAATTTGGCCAGTGGGTCCGAGATGAACAACTTCCGCTCTAACAGGATAATATTTCTCTAAAAACAAAATAACACACCTAAGCTATTTGAGGCTTCCCCAATTTTAGAACTATTTTTTAACATTGGTATTTTGGCAGAAAAGAACAGTGGAGGTCATTGGACCAAATTCATGTTTGGTAGCAATAATTATCATTTGTGTGCTGCTTTATGGCTTACACATTACCTTCTCAGACCTTATCTCTCCTGATCCTGATGATGGCATTTCAGGATAAGGAAGGCAGGTAATATGATTTCCACGAGACTGCTGAGAGAGGTCAAAGGCCACACAGTTAATGAGAACTAGAGCCAAGGCTGCAACTAGGACACCTGGCTCCATGATCACATCAGCCTTTGCCTAAACCACGTTGTCTGATTCTAGAAAGTCATCAGACCAACTTTCCCAGGGCTCCCCATGAACTCTGCATCAGAACCTACACATGGGTCATGAGAATGTACTGAGTACTCTGGAAAGCAGAGGTGAGGCAAGGATTTAATATCTGATTAAGTATCAAGGATTTGACATTTGATCCGGGTGGTACAAGAACACAGTGGCAAAGGTGAAAAAAAGGAGGATAATGCAAAGCATTTGAGAGGATGTATTTGTGACCAGGCCACCACGTCACAGTGATCCACAGGCTAACACATCAGGTCCCTCGGTGAGTGGATTTGCTTGGCACACTGGATTTTGCCAGAAGGACTCCAGGAAGAAACCACAGCATGGTGAAAAGGGGGGAAATTGTCAGTCTGACATGCCCCTGTCTCTTACTTCCTGTTGCTCTCGGGATGGAAAACAAGCTAGAGGGGCGCTTGGGTGGCTCAGCGGGTTAAAGCCTCTGCCTTCGGCTCAGGTCATGGTCCCAGGGTCCTGGGATCGAGCCCCGCATCAGGCTCTCTGCTCAGCGGGGAGCCTGCTTCCTCCTCTCTCTCTGCCTGCCTCTCTTCCTACTTGTGATCTCTCTCTCTCTCTCTCTGTCAAAGAAAGAAAGAAAGAAAGAAAGAAAGAAAGAAAGAAAGAAAGAAAGAAAGAAAAAAGAAAGAAAGAAAGAAAGAAAGAAAGAAAGAAAGAAAGAAAGAAAGAAAACAAGCTAGACACTTAGAGGCTCTCCATTAATCCTGAGATGACCGTTCCCAGGAGCTTCTCTAGAGACCTCATGGACAGTTTCTTCAAGTGTGTGCCTGCAGGAAATACAATGATGCATAGGAAAGGATGAAAATGTCAGCCTGCTCTATAAATAAACTGTAGCACTGAATGATACAGAGAGGATAAGCACAAAGGATAACGTAATAGTACCAATGTATCTACCTCATCTGCTATATATATATATTTTTTTAAGATTATTTATTTATTTATTTGACAGACAGAGATCACAGATAGGCAGAGAGGCAGGCAGAGAGAGAGGAAGGGAAGCAGGCTTTCTGCTGAGCAGAAAGCCTGATGCGGGGCTCGATCCCAGGACCCTGGGATCATGACCTGAGCGGAAAGCAGAGGCTTTAACCCACTGAGCCACCCAGGCGCCCCTATATATATTTTTTAAAGGAAATAAAACTTTATAGATAAACCAAATAGCTTATGTTTTCCTCCCCATTCCTTCTTTTGAGACATCATTCTCATGACTTCAGAGTGTATCTAATGCATGTTTTGTTTTCCTACCATTTATATGTACTATGTATAGTATATATTATATATACACCACACACCTATATATGTGTACCTGTATACTAGCATATATACCTGTATACTATATGCATATATGTACATGCCTATATATTTAAGTGTATATAGTATATATTTATGTACTATACATACAGTATATGTGTGTGTGTGTGTGTGTGTGTGTGTGTATGGTCCTTGGTACATATGTAGACACTATGTATATTACATATGTGTATTGTCTACATATGTGTGTGCGTATATGTATGTGTGAGTGTATGTACAAAAAGGGAAAGGAAAAAAGTCCATCAAATGCTCGCGACAAGGTGCTGGTTAAATGAGTAAGGGCCATGCAATACTATGCAGCCATTTCTTAAAACTGAAGCAGAACTACACGGCCACGGAAAGATGTATGACATTCCTCCCAAACCAAAGCAACTTCCTGAGCCATGCATATTGCCCGATGCCACGTGCATGCCACGCTTCTTACATACGGACGATATGTCTGGAACAATATGTACAAAACCATGAGCATGTCTGGTTTGGAAAAGTAAAAAGGCAGGAAATTTCTGGTTTTCCTCTTTATATCCTTTCGTCCTTAAAAGAGGTTAAAAGGTGTCACTTTTCTAATTAAAGAAGACAAATAAAAAGCAAGATCTGCAACAGAAGTTCTCCCAGTAAGCACAGCAAATGATGGTGCGTTTCTGGGAATCTGAATTCGAGTCCCGCTTCTGGGAGTGAGTACCAGACGTTCTTGGGCAAAGCAAGCTCCTTTGCAGGGAAGTTCCTCCCTGATCATCTGTTACCTCCTACCTCTCTTGATTTCTCTCTCCACTTCCCATCCTGGCTTATAGACTCCTGACCATTTCTGCATGGTTTCCTCTTTGCACCTGTGCTCCTGCCTGTGCTCCCACCTATCCTGCCTGGATGCCTTCCACCAACTGACTGGCCTGACTAAGCTCAGACATCATCACCCCAAAGTGGCTGGAGGACCCTCCTAGGTATTCCCAGCACACCTTCTGCCATCTCCCCCATTCCAGGGTCATCGCTTGGGCCTGGTCTGCTCTCCCACTGAACACAGTGGCTGACCGAACTTTGTGCCTGGTCTTGGGTACACTTTCGTAAAAGCACGCTTTCACTAAATATTGACATTGTGTCCCATCCACCTTCCCTATAAATGAGGAGGCTGAATTATATTTGGTTCAACTCGGCAAGTATATAAGCAATTATATTTTGGTTCAATCCGGCAAGCATACACTACACCACCATGGCTCCAGAAAGAACAGAAAAATGGGTTTGGCCCTCTAGTGGGAAGGATGGTCTAAGTCCCCCAAAATGCAGTCTTCTGGTTCTCACAACCAGAATTTAAACAGTCTGAGTTCAATTTTTGGCTCTGCCCTGATTTGCCGAATGATCCTGGGAATACCGTTCTGCCCACGTGGGGAAGTTCCTGGCAAGGAAGGACACTGCGTAAGGGCCCCTGAGCTTGCCACACTGTGGAGGAGGGGACTGGTCTTTTTCCCCGATAGACAATATATTGTGATAGGGTCTCCTGCTCTCTAATCATGCAATCTGCATAATTTATCCTTTTAAAATGAGTCACAATCCCCAGAGAGTGCTTGCCTATTGATATCAAACGTAAGAGGGTATTTTTAAGGACACAGACGCATCATAGCTATACATTAACCTACACAAAATCAATCCATTTCCAAGTTAAGCACGGCCCTAAAAATTCACTAATGGAGCTCAGCTTAGTTTGTTCATGACATGTGCAGTCAGGAATCATGCATAATGTAATAGTGCAAATGCTAAAAGCAGCTCCCACAAACTAATTTAATCTTGGTTTAATGGACATAGGAGAACTGATCTTCAAAAGAGACCGCCAATGAGATTGTTGGGGGCCTCTCAGCAGCCCGAGAGCAAGCTCCAATATTAGCTTTTGGTTAGTTCCCCCTTTCAACTCGTCCCTATTAAAGGCAATCCAATATTGTCATTGAAATTATAAATAACTTGTGTCAACTTTCATGGACTATATAATATAGATGTTTCCATGTATTTGCATAGATCTCCAGGATTGAAATTTTGCTCCCTGTACCTTTCAGAGCATGTGCGGCTACCCAGTGGAGGGAATCTTTTACCCTCCAGAAGATCAAAAAGCTAAGCAGTATCCACAGCCCCCAGGCCATGCCAGAGAGATAGCGTCTGAATAAAGATCTGGGATATGGAAGCCTGTATACAATCAAAGGGATCAGAAGCACACTGCTGTAGCTTGTCTCCCAGGGACCCCCAAAGCCTCTCAACGTGTACCCCCCCACCTGACATGATTAGAGGAAGAAGAACATTTGCCCCCGCAAAGACACTTTTGTGTGCTCACACACACACACACGCACAGAAAGACTCCCTCGCTCGTGTAAGCCGGGTTTCTATCCGACGATCTCACATCACATCTAGCTAAGTGAATTGTAGAACACCCAAATTTCGGAACTTTCCAGTGAATCTAGTTCAAGTCACCTATTTTGTTTTAGATGAACGTTGCAAAGTGACTTTGGACTTTTCAAGTCGGCTGAAGAGGAACGCTTCGTCAAGGCAGCTTCGGTGGGTGGACGTGGGTGGACGGAATGAACAATGTACAGGTGACGGGAGTCGCAGAGAACGGGACTGGGGAACGGGAGGGAGACAGAGAGAGGAGGAGTTGATAATGCAATTTTACAAGTCAAGGGAAAGGTGATGAAATAAATAGAGGTTAAATAATGTTCTCTGGAGTTAGAGAGGCAACCAATGAATGTAATAATATAAATTTCAAACACTGGGAGGAGGAAACCAAGGGGAGTGGTCGATACTCTCATCTTCCATATGGAGAGTTAATAGATATTGACTGAGTGATGAATTAAGAAATGAAGTTATGGAAATGGTCACCAAAAGAACAACAACAACAAAAATACCCTAGAAGCATTAAATAGATTTTGCCTTTAGAGTATAGGATGGGAGGTGGTGAGGGCTCTTTTCTTGTGCTTCTGCCTTATTTCATTTGTGACAATGCATACACTATCATTTGAGTTAAAAATTTTCCCGTAGGTGCTTCTGGGAAGCTGCGCTGGTAGTAGGGAAGGATTGAGCAAGACAATGCTGCTTTTCCTCAGAAGCAGCCGGATCATTTGTGTAAAATCCTGAGTACGTGCATTGTGACACATTCTTATTCCTACGTGCAATCGTAAAACAATTGAGAATTTGTACAGTAAACTGTGAATACCTCTAGAGCAACAGTGTCCAAAATCCTCGCTATGATAATAGACAGGATCTAGTTCTGCATTGTTTAATACAGTAGCCACTAACCACACTTGACAGTTGAGCTTTTGAAATATGGCACTGGGTTTTCATTCTCCTTCATTTTAATTAAATAAATGTAAATGTCAACATGTAGCGAGTGGATACCAGATTGGGTAGCACAGCTAGAGAATCATATGGAGGTGTGAAAGACTTTCTTTTTATTACTTTCTGTACTTCTATATTATTTGAAGTTCTTGCAATAGGAATATGATACTTTCATGATTTAAAAACCTCAAAACTTTTTGGTTTGAAACAAAAATGAAAAGCAAGCAAAAGGAAATATAAAGTGATGCGCTGGCAGAAAAAAAAAAGAATCCTACAAAATGGATTAAAATATTCTGAGAAAGACAGCTAAAGAGAGAAATAAATGTATATATCTTCGGGACACCTTCCATCTCTGAACTGCCACGAGAGCCTCCCGAGCAAATATCCTTGCATCATCCCCTTATACGGTAAGCACTTACGTTTCAATTCTCTCCACTCTGCTAAGTTCATTATTACTCTCTGTTCTGCTTTCAATCTTTCAAAAATGCCTTGACATCTCTCCTCCGTGGACACTCCGCTCCCATTCTTTGTCCTTGTGGGTAAAGATCTAGATCCGGATAGATAGGTAGATATGTAGGTTTTATTCCTTTACTCGCCTGTGAACACGTGTGTAAATACGCATGCATTCTATTTGCCATATTTACTCTGACCCAAGGGGAAGAAACCAACCAAGAATTAGCAGCAATATGATCTAGATCATCTAATCCCTAATCTGATCCCTTTCCATTCATCAAGCTGTTCTACCATCTGGAATCTAATCATCTCTCAATTATCAGGCAAAACAAGGACTCTGCCACTTTTTTAGCTGCAGAACCTCAATCAGTCACTTAAACTCAGTTTCTTCATCTATAAAACTGATGTAATAATTGAACTGACCTCATTGGATGATGGTGAGGATGAGCTATAGCGTTGGAAGTGCTCAGCACAGACGTGCCAAATGGAAAGTATCCATAAATGGTACCTGTAATTTTAAATGTAACAAAACTAAGAATCCTTTGCCCTATTGTACAAGGCCAGGGATTTCTAGTCTTCTAGCTCTTAAACTATTTATCCATCTCTCTTCTTTTGTGGCCTGTCAAGCCAATTAGAGGTACAATTACTTTTAAAGGAATGGCAGGTAATACTAAGTAGGCACATACTATGTTGGGAGGCAGTGGTTTTCATTGCAAAATGATTCACATAAGCAGGAAGTGGCCCATTTCCAGGGGCAGCTCATCTCCTCATACAAGGAGTAGAGACAACTGGGCTGGGAGAAATTGTATCCATTACACATGGGGTGAGGACATTAAAAGAGCCCCTTAGTCTCATCTAAACTTGAAGGCCATTTGCAAAGTTTCTCCTTCTTCCTCTTCTTCGTCTTCCTTATTTTTTTAGGAAATAGCTTTCTTCTTATTATAAAGGTAACGGACACATGGGAGAGAATTCAGAAAATTTAGAGTAAAAATAAATTCACTTTCGGTCCTATCTTTTGAAATCACCTAAGTATAATCTGTTAAAATCTTGATATATGAAAATCTGGAATGGATATCCACATATATGTCAATCTAGATCAATCGAAGCCTAATAAATGTATATAAAATATGATATGTATGCAAATATAGTTAGACATATAATTTTATCAATTATAATTCTAAATTCTAAAATAGAGCATAGAAAAAATAAAAATAAATAAAAATAGAGCATAGACAATATAGAATTTTATAAAGACAAAAATAGGATCATATAGTTCATAATAATTTAAAACACCCTTTTATTTAACTATGTACTATGGATCTTCAAAGGTCAGTAGGTTTATCTATGTATCTTTTTTCTTTCCTGAAGATTCATTCTTCATTTTGATACAACAAATTAACTTTCAACCTGTAAAGAGTGTCACTTATTTTTGTATTGTAGAGCAAACTTACAGAATAGGAATCCATTATCAGCTCCAAGAATATCACATATGCTTCAGAAAAAGTCATTTCTATTTGGATTTAAACAAACATCAGTGTGGAAGGAGTAACTAATTATCTCCTTCTCCTGACTTGTCCATAATTTTATGAAATCATCACTAGGAACGCTAATAGTTGGGATGTCACATAATTATGCTGGAGTCTGGTAAGGGTAGTGAAACCAGCCATCTGAATCCAGTTAAACTATAAAAACATGACCTTTCATTGTCCTTCTCTCCTGGCTCTGGGGTAGGAAGGTTCTACTTTATAGCCCCATGGGCTAGCTATAGGTTTGAGTTATAACGTGTAGGTTCCTTTTGGTTATACTTGCAAAAGAAGCCATTTAATTCTTGAGTGTCTGACATCTAGAAATGAGCAAACTAGGAGGCAGACTGTTGATCTGGATTTACTCTGATGGAAAACATTTATGCGAGGAGTCCAGCTGATAGGCTGTTAACGTTGAAAAAATCCAAACCCGTACTGTCAACAAGTTCCATCAGCGGATCAGGACACCATCCCTAGACCTGTAAGGGATGCGTTCGAAGTTCTCACTGTAAAGTTGCAGCTCCATTGGTATTGATTATCTTCTTTGACTTTAATGCCCATTAATCTTTACCATCTGTAGTGGCCACTGCTTGGTAAAACTTGGCCCTGAACTCTGCCTCACTGACCTCCAACTGCCTGACAAATTCATTGCATTCCTGCTCAGCCCAGCCTTGAAACCACCGATCCCAAAGATGTAGCTGACCCTCAAAGATACGACGTGGTCGGTTTGCTCCGGACACACTAAGCTGGTCCCGCCTTTCCAGCAGTGACTGCAGTTTTCCTGGCACTGCCTTCCCTACCAGGTCCTGTAAGGAAAGACCACACTGGGGATCCGACTAACTGGTAAACCAGTGAGGAATACACTTCATCTCCTAGGAAGGGATGTAAGACATTGGGGGAGGGGAAGAGTTAGTAATACTCTCTGGTACTGAGGGTAAGGGAGAAGGAAGGGTAGTGGCATCGAAGAGCAAGATGATTGTGGTGGCATCCTCTCCTTTCCTCTCACGGAAACCGGAGACCATCACAAAAGTGTTTAAACTCCAACTGTTGCCGCCATTTCCATGTTTTCTGAAAACCCTCTATATATGTATTATTTTAACAAATATAAAGTTCTCATATATAGTGCATATATTTTATCAATCTCCTCCCAATGGACATTTAGTTTGTTTCTTGTTGTTGTGGGTTGTTTCGTTTGTTTTTACAATGTAAGCTCTTTTGTGTGATGAATATCATCTTTATGAAATCATGGGGTGAAAGTTGAGCACACTTTTAAGTCTTCTGATATTTAATACTAAATTACTCACAAGTGCAGTGAGTTACCCTCCCTCCCTCGAGGTTAGGGAGAGCGCCACGTCTCCATTCTCCGACCTACAATTGGGTATGATCGGTCATCTTACTTCGGCCAGTCTGATGGGTGGAAAAAGAATATCGGCTGCTTCTCTCAATTTTGATTCATTTCAGTTTGATTATTGTCATTAGTGGGAGTGGCTATCTTCTCATATCTGTAAAGTGGTCATTCCTATTTCCTCATCTTTCGTGAAAGACTTCCACATTGTTCTCCGTCTTGGGGACATGGGGCAAGGATGTCCTGCACACCTGTCCACCTACCTATTTCACTATTGTCTTGTAAGACGAACCAAAGGGACTCCACATCCATGAAATCTTTTCCAGTACATCTCAGCCACAAGTAACCTCAAGGGTCCTTTTACAAAACGATCCTTGTGGCTTTACCACTTTGCCTTGTTCTGTGGTGATTTATATCACCATCTTTTTTCTTCTCACTTTCTTTTCCTGTTCAGGCAAAATGCTGAAGGGAACAGAACTGCCAGAAGAATACATGCCATTTAAATACATATTTATTGTTTATCTATGGGTAGCAAAGCAGATATAGATAATTATAAGCATCAACACTTACTGATTCGTGTATTAGGCCTAGCTTGGTCATGTGCAGTACAAAATAACACTGAATGTCAGCAGTGAAACCCAACAAAGACATTTTTCTTACTCATGGGGAATCCAACATGGGACCAGTGGCCTTTCTTCATCTTGTAACTATTTTGTCTGGAACACACTGATTTCAAGGTTGTCTTGGCAGAGAAGGAGAAAGAGGAGGCACGCAGACAGTTAAATATCTTGGCTCAGAAATGACAAGCATGCCTTCTCTGACAGTCCACTGGCTAGAACTAGTGACTTGGTGCCCACCCCGTTGCAAAGAAGACTGGGAAACCAAGGGAAGTATAAGGATACTTAGTGAGCATTACCTCTCTCTGCCATAATAGGCTTCAATGTTTCAGGAATTTCCTAAGCATGAACGCATGTATGCCTATAATCTAAGTAATTATAGTTATCTCAGTCTTCTGGATGACAGCAGGAAGTTCAGAGAAGTTAAGCAACTTGCCTAGGATCACTCAGCCAGTAAATGGCAGAGCTGGGATTTAAACCCCATCGCTGTGATTTTGAACTCGCCACTCTTAACGAGTAGCTTATGAAAGTTCCATTTAGCAAAGAAACATGAAGAGAAGCTCCAATTGGAAAAAAATGTGCGGGTCTGGGGCCGTACGTGGGTGAGTGATCTCTTCTCCACACGAACGCGGTACTTAGCTTCTCTGCCCACACTCTGTACCTACGCATAGACTGAGCAGCGAGGTCCAAACCAGACTGTGCCTTTAAAAAAATAAATCATGATTCTCATTCTATTAGGAAATTGTGTATTCATCTCCTGATAGCAACTAAAGTGAAAATGGCTGAGAGCAATAAAAATCCATTTTGCTATTTAGTACAGTTTGTCAGACTAGAGAAATGGGATTGAATTTCAAAGCCACAGGCAAGCTGGTCACAATCTGTGGCTACACAGTTGATGGGTTTTTTTCTTCTTTATTTACAACTCTTTTGATAAGCCTTCAGCAAGTTACATAGGTTGTTCTAGTTGTATCTCGTTTGACTGGATTAGAATACTTGATGACAGTTTGGATAAGTTGGAGGCAGATGGTTCTTGACATTTTTCATGGCATCAGTTACAAACCATGCAAGAAACGCTTTCATCCTTTGTTTATCCTTCACTTAGAAGCCACTATAGTAGATCGTTAAACTTTCATTTTTCACAGTGCTGATTAAGGCATACTACAAGGCAGATGTTATTCCGTACCATTTTTAACAATTTACATTTAGCACCAAAGCTGGCTTTGTACTTGTTCCAGTGGGGATCAATTCACTTTTTTAAAAACTTCAAGGTCAGTCTCTGAAATACTGTGACTCCCTTAACAATCCAATGTTTCATAAACTTCTCTTGGTTACAGAAGCCGAGCTACTTTTCCATGTATGTGTGTTTGCTCGTCAACGCACACACGATGATTCAATAGTTCTCTTCCTCGAGGAAGAGCATTATTCAAGAGGCAGTTCACTAAACAAAGAGAAGAGTCTTCAAGGAAAAAAAAAAAAAAAGAATCAGAATATAGCCTATCAGAATATCTTAATTTTTCTAAAGCAGTTCTAGACTCAGAAAAGGTAGACAGTCCTGAAACACAAGGTTTAAAGAGTCAGAAATATTTCTCTTTCCTTTTCCATGATTTAGTGATTTAGTAAATTACATGCTATTTAGTTCCACCTAAGACAAACAAGAGGATACAAGCTTCTTTAGATACAATGCAATATTGACAAATAGGCTTACTTAGCACAAATTGTGACAAAATTTGATTGTACTTTACAAAGGCACAGCCTTTCACTTTTTCTTTCTTCTAGAATAATTTCAAAGTAGATTCCATTTGTAGACAAAAGATGATATCTTGCTCAGGAAAAAACTGTGTATGGGAAATCCTGAAGACAGTCTCCATAAAATATGCTCCGATATATTCCCCACTTATTGGGAAAAAAAATATTTGAGACAGGATTAAGAGTCATGGGAGGTGGAGTACTATTGCTCCCAAAAAGGAAACAAAACCACAAACAACATAATGACAAATGCGTAAACAATAACATCCATGACCTTCATTATACCACTGGCAGAACCGATGCACAAACAACTTTAAGGGTTAAATCGGGCCTTGACTTTACACTAAAATAATAGGAAACCTATACCCTTTCCCTCCTCTTACCTGCACGGGCAAGAGGCCAGAAGGACGTGCACAGCAAGTAATTCGGTTTGTAGAAGTAGTACTTCGAGAACTTTCAATCAGTCTTTGTGTAACACAAAGTAACTATTTTGGAACAACCTAGTTGCTAACGAGCCCCTTAAATGGAGAATCTGGAGGTTGTAATAAACAAAGGAGGACTGCTGAAGATTTGGGTTTTAGTAGGTAAGGGAATCTGCACAGAGAAGTGTTTCTCTTTCCTACTGTGTGTGTGTAAATGTGTGTGCATGTTTAGAAAGGGGCAGAGGCGGGGGAGGAAAGGGAGAGAGAGAATCTCAAGCAGACTCCATGCCAGCGCAGAGCCCCAGTGTGGGCTCAATCTCATAACCCTGAGACCATGATCTGAGCCAAAATGAAGAGTTGGGAGCTTAACCAACTGAGCCACATATCCACATTCTCTCTCTTTCTCCCTCTCTCTCTCAAATAAATACAATCTTTAAAAAAAAAAAAAAAGAAAAAGAAAAGATAATTTTGTTACACTCACAGATTCCAAGACGAAGGGGACCCAGTGCTAGGAATAGTGGAGAGCAAGTAGGGAAGCGCCAGGTCAGTCAGGAGGCAGAGAGGGAAAACTGTGGACAGGAGCCTTTATTGTGGTTTCTGAGGGAATAAATGGGTAAGGCTGATTAAGGAGGCTTAGGATTAGCTAGTTAGCATCATTTCTGGGGTACAGGGGCTGCTAGTTGTCTTGGCACCTGCCCTGAGCTGATTAGGGGAGTATGAGAGCCCCATAAAGGAGGTTATTGGGGATGTGGGCTCTGGATGGGTCGACCTGCACTGGCAAAGTGCACTCCCAGGAGAGCTGATAACTATTTCCATGAAGCTACTAAGCACAGGTAGTTGGGTGGGTAGTCCTTCCAGGGTCCTGAAGATGTTAAAGCATCAAAATACAGAAAAGAAGAGATGTGGTTAATACAGGAGGGCAGGTTTTCCTGACCCCTTTGCTAAGCTAGGCCAAGGACACTAGACGAGGGCCTCCAAGTTCAAGGTGGTGATCAGTGATGACAGAGGGGTGGTGTGGGCTAAGCCAGCAGCAGGAGGCAGAGCACAGGACACCTGCTAGTAACTGCCAAGAGGATAACTCAGGAATCTATTAGTTATCTCTTGCTGTATACAAATTACTCTGCGACTTAGCAGCTTAAAACAACAAACATTTACTCATAGTTTCTGAGGCTCAAGAACCCAGGCATGACTTGGTTGTGTATCTCTGACTCAGAGGCTCTCATGAGGCTGTGACCAGGTGTTACAGGCTAGCGTTGCTGTGGTCTCTGGGATGGACTAGGGCTGGGTCTGCTGCCAGTCTCATTCAGTGGCTATTGGCAGGGCCCAGGTCTTTGCTGTTTATTGCTGGAGACATCAATTTCTTGCTCCTTGGACGGCTCCATATAGCTACTCACAACATGGCAGCTTGCATCCCAGAACCAGGGCTCCAAGAGAGTGCAACGGACAGTGGGAGAGCATGAAGATGCCGAGCAAGATGGAAGCCAGAGTCTTCCGTAATCTAATCTTGCAAGTGACAGCCAATCACTTCTGCTGGATTCTAGGAGTTGGAAGTGAGTCGCTAGATCCAGTTCACATTCAAGGGCAGATTACACAACAGATGTGTACACCAGGAAGTGAGGGATCACTGGGAGATCAATCTATAGGTCGCCTACCACAGGGGTGAACAGAAATTTTAAAAACAAGAAACCCAAACCCCAAGCAAACAAATACAACATCTCTTCTTCCTAATCACGTAATGGAAGAAAGTAGTCCTCATGCTTTATGTGGGTTATAATTGTTCCCATTTTACAGTTGCATCTGGGGAGAAGTAGACTAATCCCTTTAGATAGTGTTGAGCAGGGCTAAAGGCCAGCATCCAGGCTCTATCACGTGATTGCTTTCAGCACAGTAAATGGAAGTTCATAGTCTGACAATTCATAAAGTTCTGTGCAAAGGGCTAATTAGCATCTAACAAGATGTACAAAGTCAGTAACAATCTTAAGGACAAAAATAAGAATAAAGAGTGTCGATGCTATGGTGTTTTAGCCTTTTGGCTTGGCAAAGATGAATTGGATTGCTATCACCCAGTGTTTGGGAGCATATGGAGAAAAGACACTCCCATACCCTGTTGAAGGGAGGACAATGGGTATGAAATTTTGGCAGGCAATTTGGCAATACCCATCCAAAGTTAAACATGTGCAGACCCGTTGATCCAGCAACTCCACTTCTGGAAATTGAACTCAAAGAAATCATCAGTTAGGCACACAGAGGAGTATTTGAACAATTATTGATATGTTATTGAAAATAGATTGATAGGTAAAAACAATCAGTGTCTACCAATGGTGGATACGTCAGATAAATTATAGATCAGATAAAATATAAGCATTCCTTACAACTGACAACTTATATTTGTATTTATTGACAAGGAGCAACCTCTGTAAAACAGTACTGGAAGAAACCAGCAGAAATATGAGAAAGAAGACACAGTGATTCCATGCATAATTGGAAAGTTTTATTTTAAAATGCTAATTTTGAACTATAGAATGCTTATGAAAGAAACTGAGGAAGACACAAAGAGGTGGAAAAACATTCCACGCTCATGGATCGGAAGAATAAAATGTCAACTTTGAAAAACAAAAACAAAAACAAAACTAAAATGTTAATTTTGTATTCTGATAGGATTTCTGGTGATTGGAACTTTTTCTTTGTGTATTTTCTTACATTTTCTACAATAAATATGCATACATTTTTTGAACAAGAACTAAATAATAGAAGCCAATTATCTTCCATGGCTTCTCCTTTAAGAATGTGGTCCCTAAACCGAGAATAGCAGCTGATTTTATTTTTCGGCTCTTAAAGGGGAAGTCACCACAGTCAACATCCATTCCATTTATTAAGCAACACAGAGAAAAGGTTTGTAAAGAACAAAGGGCTTGGAGGTCAACAGGGTGAATTTTGTTTTGGCCAACTGCGAAGGTCTAAGGATACACATGTAGCTTAACCACCATTAAAAAGCTTTTCCCACCCAAAACACATGTTTGAGTCACTTGGAAGAGCACCTTTCCAAGCAATAAGCTGTTACTTAAATATTGTAATAATTGTCTTGAAAAACAGTTCATTAAACCTTGTGCACTTGATTTTTCAGGCCTCGTGTATCTGGATCTTTCCTATCCCAGACTCAGCTACAAAATGGGCTTCTTCTTTCACTCTGAACCCACGCCAAGAAGACATCTGTGCCCTCAACCCTTCCAATATATTCCATCTGCTTATTTCCCCAAGTCCAGAGCAATATGGAATTTACAATGCTGGCTTTTGTATATACCCTTAAGTCATGTTGCTTTTCTAAATGTGACTTTTCTAGAATTACAATTTTTATAAGGAAATCCCAGCACTTGAATGTTCCCATTTGGACAATAATAATTGGAAATCAGGTTGGACTCTTGCTTTAACTAGCACCGACGTCAAAACTTACCTTCTCTACAAAGGTCTGTGAAATGAGCTTGCCATCAGAAGGTACTCCAGTCAAGCAATTTCCTGCTGCTAAGTTAAGCCAGCATCATCTCCTACCTAAATAGAATAGAATGGTGTCTCTGGAATGAAGGAGACATTTGTTTGACGTTCAGTTTGCCGTGCAGAGAAGACATAGGTCTGGCTGTCCTTTTGACAAATCAGCCCTAAGGAACAAATCTTAGAAACAATAAATATATCATATGTGTTCCATAATGGAACAGAAAAAAAATGGCCCTATTCACTGATCTCCTGTCCGCTTTGTAAATAAGGGGGAGGAACCCTCTTATTTATAGGAAAGGAGGAATTTAACTTATTTTCATGATTAGATAACATTCTCTTATAATTTTTCAAGTTATCACAAGACAATTTGATGTGGATTAATGTATGTCTGGGTTTTATCACCTAGATGAAAAGCATATCAGCACCGAGATGGGTATGGGAGACATCCTGTGATTTAATTATACTAAACAATCTGTGCTTTAGTACACAAAAGATAACAGCTAACATACTGCTAAACATTTACTGATATACAAGTCAAGACAAAGATAAAAGATTTCATTCCAAAGGAAAAATACTCTTAAGGAAAAACAGCTGTCATGGGGTTTTGAAACAGAAGTGAAACAAAACTTAATAGTGGAGATGTGGGGCGCTCATGTAGGGATGTGATTGGGGGCATGGTACCTGTTTCAATGTTCCATTCTCTTCTTTCTTTCTACTCACATTCTAGGTTCCTGCTTTTCTTTCCCTTGTGGGATTTGTATAAACCTACATTCATACTCCACACTAATCCTATTCTCTACCTTTGGGATAGGCCCTATTTTTATCATTTGCTACACCTTCAGGGAATCTTCTCTCCCTAAAAGTGTTTCTCACTGCAAGGAAAACTCACAATGGCAAAAGTCCATTTGGATGCATTAATCCATTCTCTTTTACCATGCTCGGTACCCTCCGGTTTGGACAAGCTAACACAGAACCCCTTCAAATCACTCGAAGATTCACTGAAGTTGGATGAAATGACAGACAGAAAAGGAGGTGCCAACAGCTTCTAGCCTGTCCTTGATTCTCCCTACACATAGCTCTTCTTCCTGACCAAGTTCTGACTGAATAATGGTGACCCTGGTTCACCACTAGACACAGAAACAACAGCTTTCCAGAAAGTTTTTGTTTTGTTTCATTTTGTTTGTTTCACCAGATCCCTTTTGTGACCCTGCTCTGGAAGTTGGGACATGCCTAGCTTCCCAGGTTTCCCTAGAAGTTATGACTTGTGCCCCTATGCCCACATCTCAGGAGAGTTGTTGGTGACTCTTCTCTGATCCTATAACAACCTTTTCTGGGCCTTAGTCCTCCAGCTCCTTCCACATTTTGTAAGATCTAATCCCCCAGTCAATTCTATAGTCCAAACACTCACAGATATTCTGTTCCTTAGTTGAATCCCAGTGGGGATAGCCATTACCTGGTTCTGATCATAACTAACCCAACAAGAAGACCAACAGGTCATTCTCAGAGCTGCTGAGGCCACAGGAAATGATAAGCCTGGAGGAATCGTGATCCTGGGGTGACATGAAAGCCACCACAGCAGCAGCTATGGTTAGTTGGCTAATGCATAGCCCCCAACCTCTTTCCCTTTTGCCTATATTGTCTTCCCAGTTCACCACGCAGCAAGGGGTGGCCATTTCACCCAGTCTGGCCAATGAAAGATATCAAAAGTCTGCAGGGGGACTTTAGAAACATTATTTTGCATCCTGAGAAAAGGAAAGGGAAGGAAAAGAGAGTTATAGATTCCACTCCTCTCTCTTTCTTCCTGCCTTGAATTCTTTTGTGATGGCTGGGGCTATGGCAACCATCTTAGGGCAACAGCATAGAAAACATGAAGAAAAATGCCAGTAATGCAAAGAATAATTAAGCAGAGAGGTAGAGCTTGGATCCTTCATGAGATCAGTGAGCTACTAGACTTAACCTAAGGCTGCATATCATTGAGCTTCCTATTAAATTAAATAATTCATGTCTTTACGTTAAAGCCAATGTTATCTGAGTTTTCTGTCACATACTTGTTGCCAAGTTCATTTCTTATCTATACAGGTGTCATTGGGCTTTTAATTAATGAGAAAAGAAAAATAGGGCAAAAAAAAATTTATTGAGCACCACTAGGTGTTAGACATATATCAGGCATTTTCACACACATTCTCCTATTTAATCCTCACAATTGCTTGGTGGGGTAGGTACAAGCTATGTTTTATAGAGGAGGGAAATGAGACACAGAAATTAAAAACCAGCCCAAGATCAACTAATTGGTAGGATCGTAACTTGCATCTTCTGCTTCACAGACCAATTTAGTCTTATTAGGCCATGAATAGATAAGACACGTTCTTTACTCTTTTAGGAAGCACACTTAGGATTACTGGAGAAATGTTAGAAATGTAGATTTTGTCTCTTGAAGGTTATAGGATGAAACTGGTGCAAAGAAGTCATGTCTAATAATCGGAGGTAACTAAAAAATCAATTGGTCTTTCATACAAGGTACCAAGTTTCTTCATCAAGGGAAACATTCCAGTGTAAGCAAGACAGATGGTCATGAAGGGCCCTTATAAACAAATTCCAGCCTTGGGTAGGGGAGTGATATGAATAATTTCTAAGATCCTATGACTTTCCAGAGATGTCAAGGTATTTTCCAATTCATTCTGACTGCCATATGTTTCTGAATTGGAGTTGTTTTTCTAGTCCCTCATCTTGAAGATGCTATCCTTGAGAGAATGGGAAAGCAGAAACCTTTTCTGGTTTCTGGCTTAGAAAAAAAAGAAAAGAAAAAAACCTTTCCATGCATCAAGGTCATTCCTTAGGGAAAAACCAAAATGACTGACAACTCATTAAGTTGGTAAAGTAGAACCAACTCAATTTAGAGACACAGAGAGGTGAAAAGAGGCTGGATATATTCTATAATTCATATATTACATTAAAGAAAATAACTTTTTCCCAAAGTGTATTTTCTCTTTTCTCAAAACAAACAAACAAAGAAACACACACAAACCATAGACCCATGGGACAACAAAAGGAAGAAAGTGCTTCCTATTAACAGGACTTTAAATGATTGTAAATGAATATTGGGTAAAGGATCAAATTAGATTTGTAGATAATGATGATCTTTCTTTCCTGGTTCAGAATAGAGATCTGGCAGAGAAGCAATGTGGAAAAATAAAACCTTTTTAATATTCAGCACTAAAGATCATTTTGAAAATAATCTGTGTCTTTAGAGACTCTCCAGTGAGGTATCAGTGAAATTTAAGATGTCCCTGAGATAATACGAAGGGGTTCTTTCTTCATTCTTTGGAATACAGAGAAGCATGGTTGGTTCAGTTTGTTGAGTTCCTACTACATGAGAGACAACTGAAAACTGTTCCCCCCTCCAAAAAGCTTGAAAATAATATACATATATACATGATAAATACAATGAACAATGGGATAAGCAAATATAGAAGGGTTTCAGAAGCAAAATAGATCATATATATTGTTCCCTTGTGGAAACATCCGTGTTCTTCCCCTCTATCATCCTTCAACATGTCTCTCATCTTTCCTATTTTTTTTAAAGATTTTATTTGTAAGTAATATTTATACCCAACGTGGGGCTTGAACTCATAATCCCAATATCAACAGTTCCACGCTTCACTGACTGAGCCAGCCAGGAACCTCCCATTTTTTTCCATTTTTCTGCCTTAGGATAAACGCCATTTCTGTTTAATTAGGTACCGTTTCCCTATTCTCCATCAAGACACCACGTTGATTTTCTAGTTAGGATTCGTTACAATTTTAAATTTTATATTTATTTGTTTGCTCGATTATATATTTTCTGTTGTCTTCCCTTTATAATATTATCTTCAAGAGGGCAAGAATGATATCTATATTATGCGAACTTTCACACAATGCTTGGCATTCAGTAGGCATTCACTAAATGTTGGATAGATGGATGGATAAGATGGATGATGAACAAATGGGAAAAAACTGTACACAGGTGATTTAATCAAGTCTTAAAGGACACCCCAATTTTGGCAGTTGAAGACATGAAGGTCTGGGGAAGGACGCATTCTAGGTATAATGGATGGCAAGGGGGAAAATGGTATACGTGAGGAAAGTAGGCCAGTGGTATTTGAGAAACAATGATTCTACATGATGTTATTAGATTTCCCTCTCCAATTCACTACCATTGTGGTCATTTGGAATGGGCAGGAAACGGAGTAGGAACAGAATAGGAAATACCAGTTCATTTATTTTTGGTTAATCATATCATTTTGGACCATTATTTGTCACTTAAAATTTCCTGCAATTTTTATAAAACTACACAAATAACGCATGGATAGATTTCAATAGCAAAAAAAAGATGCTTTCCCTTTCCAGGGTTAAACCCTTAACCATCGGGAGAGGATACACTCCCAAATGTCTCTCCTGCATTTAACACACTCACATCTGCACACGTGTGTTCACACACATGCGCCTGTACATGTACATCCATGCCTGTGCACACGTCCATTCACAAATACACACAGATATTCATACATGTGCAAATAAAAATTAGTGACGAATCTGTCCTAGGCGAGAATAAGCCCAGTGTACCTGGCTGAGAGGATGGAGGCTCCCATTCTATTAAACATGGGAACACATCACAGGATTTGGGCTTTATCGCTCCCCACTCAGAAAGCAGGGCTTCCCTCCTCAACCTCAGAGACCCTCGGCTTTCCGAGACACAGGTGGAAAATGTAATTTAAGAGCACCGCACTTGGCAGGAAATGCTGTAGAACTGGATTCTGCACATCTGCATACATCTGTAAACATCTGTACACTTTCCCTTCAAGTCCTATAAAAAAGCTCTCTGATTCCTATTAATTTTAGGAACTGACTCTTCCGGCGCCCCCAAGTCCTGACCTCGCCTAATGCACTTGCCTCAGTCTGAAAGTCTATGGATTGTGGCCATCCAGGCAAAAGAATTTCCCAAGCTCCTCTGAGTCCTTTCCACATTCCTCTACCCACCGGAACCTCTTCCTCCTCCAGGGCTTGGTACCAACCAGGCAATTGCTGGTAGTGGAGGACAAATGAGAGGGGTCCCTGGGAAAGGGCCCCAAATGACAGAAGAGATTCCAGTGAGTTCTTTAAACACCATGCACACTCCACTCAGCGACCTACCAGCTGCCCAGAACAGACACAATTTCGGGCCTCAGACACAAACCCAAGCTCTTCCAATAAAACAAATATTTCACAGTTCATTTAATCCAAGATATTGAAAAGACCTGCAGAGCCTCTGGGTTGCCCTCTCCCCAGGGATGCGGCTGTGTTTGAGTAAATACAGATGCTGCCCCCTTCCCAGCTCAGCAGCTGCTCTGCCAGCACCCCTAGCCTTCCTGCTCCTCTGTTTGTTTTCTGGAATCGTCATTGGAGTCAATCCAAAGGAGGATCAGGTGGGGCTGTCTACCTGGGGGTTCCTCATCATGGATGGAAGTATGGCTGAAGAATATAACTAGGTATGTCCAAGAAAACTTCATGAACTTTATTGGTCTTTCTTGGTCTTTACTGGTCACTCATGATTTACCAAGTGCCTATCCTATGCCTGGCACTGTTCCAGGTGCTGTGGGTACAGCGGTAAAAAAGAAAGATGAAAATCCCTGGTTTTATGGAGCTGATGTCTTAGCAGACAAGAAACAGTAAATGCATAAGACACAGTATGCCATATGGTAATGAGTTCTGTGAATAAAATGACTGGAGAGTCCTGGGAGCTGGTGGGCAGGGGGAGGGGGGAGGGTAGTGCAGAGAGGACAATTTTCAATAAAGTGGACGGGTAAAGAGTCCTTAAGAAAATGATATTGCAACAAAGACCAGAAGGAGGTGAGGGAGGAAGCCATCTAGATTTCTGGAGTAGGATTTTCCAGGCAGTGGTAACAAGTTCAAAGACCTTACTTGGGGACACACCAACGTGCCCAGAGTGTCTGGAGCACAGGAAGAATGTCCAGGGATGAACTTGCAAAGCAATAGTAGGGAATTAGATCTAGTAGGGATGTTTCCCCAATCTTAAGGACTTGGGTTTTGAATTCCCCAGCTCTAAATCAATTTCAAAAGACAAGTTACAAAGCCAATTTCAGCTCTGGAGGGAGGGGACATTTAGGGGAAGTATTCCTCTGCACCCCACCCCGTCTTTCTCCTGGGGCTGTCATCCTTCATCGTGGATGGCCACCAGAGGAACTGCCATGGCCTTACCTGACACTGGCCCTGTTTCAACCACTCAATAGCAAGTACCTGAGCAAGAACCGGAGACTGATTCCCTCCCTGGGAATCTGTTAGACTTGAGACTCAGAGAGTAGAAATCAGACCCTCTCTCATGGCAGAAGCTCAGGTATGAAACTTAAGAGTTGGGGGTGGCCCTGTTTTCTTCTTTGTGGAAATGATGGAGCCCAAGGCAGAGAACAGCAAAAAAATTAAAAAAAAAATTTTTTTTTTTTAAAACAAGGACAGATTATTTCAACTTGTATTTCGTTTCCTGGTGAATTCTATTTATATCCTTACTTACTTATGGTTCGCTTATTTAATCCTTCCTTGGATGCAGGGAGACTCGGAATAGAGCCACAAGAACCTGCTGAAGACAAAAGCCAGGTCCCAGGAAAGGAAAGCAGAGCACAGCACAAACCTAGAGTCGGACTGGAAATTATTATAAACCCCACGTGGCGTTGTGATTCCTGATCGTAAGACACAGAAGCATTAGCCTGTCTTCACCATGCCTTCTACCCTTTCCCCACTGATAAAACCACTGAACCCAACACTCATCATGTTAGTCTCAATGTTTCATTGACCTGAAAAGGGGACCCGCGAGTGCTGGAGCCAAGGTGAAAGTGGAGATCATGGTGGATTGATTCCAGATAAATGATCCTCAGACCTACAGATCATCTACACTACATGAGAAGCTATCTGCAAGGACAGGTGCCTGGCCATCACCCCAGACCCACTCAACTGGCCCAACTTGGTCAGGGTTTCAAGTACCTAGACTTTCCAAATGTTCCTCAGAGTTCATGATCATCCAGTCAGTATATGGAACTTCCAGTCAGAACTTACACCTTCACTACGCGGAGAAAAGGTGAAAATCAGCAACTGTAGGAAAACAGTTCATTCCAACACCTTGGCCTATTGGTTGTTCTTTGTCATCTCAGGGTTTTCGTATTTGCTGAGCCCTTCCCCTGGGACATCCCTCCACTAGCCACAACCTGGTCTCTTGCTTTCTTTGTGTATTTCCTAGAATGTCACCTTATCAGGAAGACTTCCCTGGCCTCCCTGTCTAGTATTTCAAACTCCCTCACCCTCATCATTTCCTGTACTCCCACCCCCACTTTCTTTCTCTACTAGTATGGATCATGCTCTAAAATGTTCTATATTTTATTTACTCTATTGTGTATCATCTCTCCCTCTCTCCACCTCAATAGAATGTAGGCTCCAAAGGGGCCAGGAATCTGTACCTGATTTGCTCACGCCTCTTATCTCCGGGACCTGGACCAGTCCTAGCATGAGAGGAGGTGGTCAAACATTTGTTGAGAGAACAGCCGCCTTCTTGGCTGTGTTCTGTAACGTTGATGATCCTGTTCTCAGAGTCATCTCAATCGCTACAGTTAGGAACCAGATTTCCAACAAGTCGGTTAACCTTTTACACAGCACCTAAGTGTCTGCTCTTATGCATCCAGACACATTTCTACACGCTTGGAAAGCCCTGAAAATGGTTATCTGGCTGAGAAGGGGTAGACCCTGGCCAAAGCAGGGCCTGAGGCCAGCTGGTTGTGAACTGACAGGAAGATGAAGTGAAAGTGTGCACCTGTGTCGGAGACCTCCGGCACGGGATGTTGCCCCACACTGACAAAGCCTCTGTCAGCCCTGTGTCTTAGAAAAAGAGTTTCCTCTGCATCTGCTCCCCAGAAAGTGTCCATTTCCTTTCAGAGTCTTTCTGGATGACGAGCACCTGGGGGAAATGCATACTGGGGTGCGGTGATTTAAAAGGGGGTGTTGCCTATGTGCCTTTTGTATAAAGTGTTCCTCATCTATGTAGAGAACTCAGTATTATCCAAATGTCTTCCAGAGACCAAGAAACAGCCTCAATGGTCTTTGTACCAGAGAACTGGGGCATGGGGGGAGGTGGGTGAAAAGAAAAAGAAATGACCTCTGTGAGTGCTGAGCCCCCCAATTTTTCTTTGTTCTGGTCACTTCCTCTTCAAGGGCAGGCTTCCAACACACAAGGGCAAGCTTCCAATGAGGGACTAGAAGTGGGGAGTAAATCCAAGACAGAGGTGAGCTCTCCAGACGACTTCACGTTCTGTCTTCCCAAACATAGTGGGGGATAGAGAACCTTGATGATTTACCCTCAGCTGCAAAGCGGCACACACCGAGGGGCCCACCTCCAAGCTGGAAGTAGAATGTAACTGTTACACATGCAAAGATATAAGGGACTCGAGGCAGCTTCCATGACTAATTTATAATAGGAGTGCAAAAGGAGAAGAGGTGTTCTAAACCAAAACAAATGCTTCAAAGAGAATCAATAAGTGATGAGTGACTTTAAAAATGTCCATTTAATTAGGCTGCAAGTATATAAAAGGAGTCCACACTCAGCTGGTTCTTGAATTCCATTAAGTTCTCTTTCCTCTGTAAAGAAATCGAAGTAAAAATCATAGCCAGTACGCCACAGGTATGGTTTACTGCGAGGAGGGCAATATCAAAGCCAATTAGGGGACCCAGACCTAAAGAAAAGGCCTCGATCCTGGAGAAAAAGACTATACATGAACTTTATTTGTGGGGGTTGGGGGGGATGTGTTGAGTTAGAAGAAAAAGTTCAAGGTATCCAAGGTCCCAAATGTTTTGTGATTCCTGGCATTGACTGACTTTTTCAATTATCTGGTTGAAAAACCAACGAGTCCCAGTTACAGCTGATTAAAGGATAAAAAATATCATGTTTTGTTCTTTCACCAAAGTTTCCTCGAATGCTGTGTTTATGCAGCATCTTTCCCCGCCCCCTGCCCAGAATGTAAATAATTTATCTGGCACTAGTTTCATTTGGTCATGAGAGGTTAGGATTTGGGCAGGGTTAGGGGGAGGAGAAATACCAACAGGACAAGATAAAATTGTTTTACCTTTAGTATTCCTTCTAAATTTCTATTCCAGAGCCGCTATTACATAAAGACAAATTATTTGGGTTTTAATTATGTTTTTAAAGATTTTATTTATTTGAAAGAGAGAAAGAGAGTACAAGCAGGGGGAAGGGGCAGAGGGAAAAGGAAAAGCAGACTCCCCTCCAAGCAGGGAGCCCCATGCAGGACTCGATCCCGGGACCCTGAGATCATGAACTGAGCGGAATACAGACACTTAACCGACTGAGCCACCCAGGAGCCCCCGTTTTAGTTATTTCTAAAAGCAAGAACCTACCACATACAGGCACAGGGATTGTTATTTTACATGCTTTTATTCCTTTAATAATATAGAAACTATCATCCCCATTTTACAGATAGAAAGGTTCAGATCAGTGTTCTCATCTTTACGTGTTCTTTAATGCAGAATTATTTTGAACAGATTTTGAAATACTCATGTTTCAGTTACCATTGGCGGGTGAAAACCTACCCCATAACTTGTAATTTTAAAGTTTTAAACAATCATTTTTTTCTTCATGTTTACACATTCTGTGAGTCAAAATCCAGGCAGGACCCAGTGGAAACAGTGCATTCTACCCCCAATGTCTGAGGCTTCAGCTGGTAATTAGTGATGGCTCAGAATGATGTGGTGGCTGCAATCGGAATCACCTAGAGCCATCTTCCCTCACATCTAGCAGTTCACGACGGCCATCGGCTGGGTCCACAGGTGGAGCTGTTGGCTGAAGCCTCTACTCTGTGTGGCCTGGGCTTCTGTACAATATGGCGGCCTCAGGGTGGGTGAGCTGCTTGAATGGCAATGCTAGGCCCATGGAAAGAGCACTGCTTTTTATTACCTTCACTAGAAAGTGACACAGTGTTACTTCCGCCACACTCTGTTAGAACCAGTTGAGGCATAAGCCTGTCTCAATTCCAGAGGAGGGAAAAAAGGAGAGGGAACATAATCTCTTCTTTCAATGAGAGTAGTGTCAAAGATTTTGTGGTCATTATTTTAAACCATCGGTGGAAGTAATAACTTTAGAGTGCCTCTTAGAGCAATCCTGCTTCAATGATAGACTTTTACTACTTGTGATATTCTAGGCATTATCTTTATTAGGAAGATATTTCAGTGAAAAAGATTAAGAAGGATGAAGTATTGAGGAAGGGTTTGCCAACTGAGAGGAGTACACAGGCTATGCAGCTCATATGAGCAAACGAAAGAGGCCAACTTTACTAACAGGGAGCGTCTCTCATCAAAGAGAAACTGAAAATCTGGATTTTTATGAGAAATCTCCTGATTTTTAAAAATGCTTTGCAAACAGGAAAAATAT
Organism: Martes martes; assembly: GCF_963455335.1. Lineage (NCBI taxonomy): Eukaryota > Metazoa > Chordata > Mammalia > Carnivora > Mustelidae > Martes > Martes martes. Next base: position 30,731,509 of record NC_137905.1, on the reverse strand, counting down.
TACATATAAACCACCAGTTTGATATTCCTGTAACTGATAGATAATGCTATTTTTTTTCAATAAATATCTATGAAAGTGATTATCATTTGCCTGAGAATTTTCTGGGTCCTCTAAGTCAATGACAAGCTACCTCCTGTTCTTTATGAGGAATGGCTTTTCCCATAGCATAAACAAAATTCCCTGGTTAGAAGAAAATTAATTTACTCTGATCCTGAACATCGACTTTGCAGAAACAGAAATAACTGTCCATCTGTTCTAAAACTTTACAGAATCATTATTTGTTCCATTAGCTCCATAAATGGGCTGTCATCAGTAATTGTCCTGTGTACTGTGAACACCTTCCCTGAAACTATATCAAGCTTAACTCCCAGAGTTCTGAAAGATTAGTCAATCAGTGTTCAAACACTTCACAGCTACATATACTCCCATACCATGCCCCTTAAAATTAGAACATGTGAAAAGTAAAATGTTCCTTTCCTTTTGTAATGAATAGGTAATGAATATGCCCTCACTTACTATGCTAAGTTACCCCGAGGGATATCCAAAAGCCAAAGGGATAACGTAATATTAGTAACCTTCCTGTTATTATAAGTGGTTCATTAAAAAATAAACACCAGGTCTTTAATTTCCAGCTAAGAGGTAGTATCAGGGACCCTTGTTCCTGAAATCACTCAAATACAGGCAAATGATGTGAAAGAACAGTTTTCAAGACACTGGGTATCAGTCAACAAGGGACAGTGGTCCCCAAAAAGCAGGAAACAAATAAGGGGAGCCCCACAGTTGCCCCAGCTTACTCCATTGAGAGAATGTCTAGTCCATGGCATAGGAAGAGGGTCCCCATTGGAGCCAGGCAAATTCCCTGAGGATCTGAAGGTAAGGGTCTGAGGAGAGCATGGTGACTAGAGTTCAAGGGCAGAGAACAAGAGAGGAAAGAGTTACACAGGCAGAGATTCTGTAGCTCTGGAGAGTGGCCCCCTGGAGAATTCAGCATATTACCGGCAAATGTCTGGCATCTAATAAAAAATTACCAGGCACGAAAAAAAAAAAGGAAAAATAGAATCCATGATGAGGGGGAAAAATCAGTCCATTGAAACCATCCAGAATTGACCCAGATTTTAGAATTATGAGAAAAGGACATTAAAATGATAATAACTGCATTCTGGATCTTAAACAAAACTAGAGGAAAGATTGAACATGCTGAGTAGAAATATGAACCAAGAAACAAAACAAAACAAAACAAAAGAACGACTAACAAATTGAACGTGGAGAAGTATCTACAATGTGTAAAAGGAAAAGTGCGGGAGGGGATTAATGACAGATGAGACATCGAGGAAGAGAAGATTAGGGGATTTAAAGACACAAAAATGGAAACTACCTGAAATGAAAACAAGAAAGAAAAAAGAAGAAAAATGGACAGAGCATCAGTGAGATATGCTACAACTTCAAGTGATGTAGTATGTGTGTGTTTGGCTGAAAGGAAGACAGGAAGAGAAAAAATATTTGAAAAAAATAATGGCTACATATTTTTCCAATTTAATAAAAACTATAAGCCCAGAAATCCTAGCAGTTCTATGAACACCAAGCACAAGAAACATGAAAAAATATACATATACCAAAGTGCAACATAATCAAATGTCTTAAAACTAGAAAAAAGAGAAAATCTTAACAGAAGCCAGATAAAATAGACACAATATATGTACACAGGGAAGAAGATAAACAGGACGGTGGATTTCTCACTGGAACCAAGGCAAGTGAGAAGACCATGAACCAACAACTTCAAAATGCTAGAAAACAAAGCTATCAACCTAGAATTCTATAGCAACCAAAACATCTTTGAAAACCAAAGGCAAAATGAAGATTTTTTCAGACGTCAAAAACAAACAAACAAAAACACTACCTGAAAGTCAAATTCAATAGTCAGATATGTACTCCCAGATGTATTAAAGAAAGCCATTCAGGCAGAAGGAAAAATGATACCAGATAGAAATACAGATCTACACAAAGGAATAATGAATACTAGAAATGGTAACAACATTAATAAATAATATTTTTCTTATTATCATTTTTTCTTATTATTTCTTCTTATTATTATTTCTTATATTTCTTATTTATTATTTAAATCTATTAAAAGGAGAGGTTAACCTGAGGCACCTGGGTGGCTCAATCAGTTATGCGTCCAGCTCTCGATTTCAGTTCAGGTCATGATCTCAGGGTTGTGAGACAGAACCCCGCAATGGGCTCTGTACTGAGCATGGAGATTGCTTAACATTCTCTCTCGCTCTTCCCCTCTCCCTTCCCCGACATGCTCTCTCCTCCCTCATTAACAAAAAAGAGAGTAAGAGAGACTAACCCTTTAAGAATTTTTATAAATTTTGGGGCACCTGGGTGGCTCAGTCGGTTAAGCCTCTGCCTTTGGCTCAGGTCATGATCTCAGGGTCCTGGGATCGAGCCCCAAATTGGGCTGTCTGCTCAGCAGGGAGCCTGCTACCTGCCCCCCTGCCTGCCTCTCTGCCTACTTGTGATCTCTGCCAAATAAATAAATAAAATCTTTTTTTAAAAGGGAATTTTTATAAATTGTATAAATTTTCATAAAACTAGTTATCAAGACAGACAGTGTGGCATTGGCATAAAGGTAGACAAATAAACCAAAGAACGAAAGAAGTCCAGAAATAGATGCACGCACATATGAGCAGTTGATTTTTGACAAAGGAAGAAACACTCACAAATGGTGCTTTATCAATTAGATATTCATATGCAAAAAAATAAAGCCAATCCATACTTTGTCCCATATATAAAAATTAAGTCAAAACACACCATAGACCAATATATAAAAGCTGAAACTATAGAGCTTCCAGAAAAAAACAGGGAGGGAAATCTTAGTCAAGAATTTCTTAGCTATGACACTGAAAGTATAATTCATAAAAGGGAAATTTGATAAGTTGGATTTCCTCAAATTAGGAATCTCTACCATTCGAAGACACTGTTAAGGAAAAGCTACCGGCTGGGAGAAAATATTTGCTACCAGGTATGTGATGAAGGATGCATATCCAGAATAAATAAAGAGCTCTCAGAACTCAATAAGAAAAAAAACAAGCAACCCAGTAAAAAAATGACAAAGGCCTTATATCTGTCTTCTCCTCTGTATCCCCACTTCAATTTCCCTATTCTGAATGCCCTTTATTTCCTCCTGCCCACATTAGGCAGGATGTTATTATTCTCCCTGCCTCTGAGAGTGTCCCATGGCAAGGTATTCTCCCAAAAGGAGCCAGAGTCTTCATTTAAAAATGCAAATTGGATCATGTCAATCTCCTGCAGTAAAACCTTCAATAGCTTCCCAAACTGCCCTCAGTGCCCTACCAAGCCCTGGTTCATCTAGCCCCAGCCTCTCCTCTCCTCACTACCCTCTTCCTCTGTTCTTCTCCAATCATTCTGACCTTCCTTCTGTTTCTCATACACATCCAGCTCCTCCCAGGCTTATAGTGATTTTGGCATTCCCACTCTTTCCACACCTCCCATGGCCGGCTCTTTTTGTCTGAAGGGGCCTCAGCTCAAATATCCCCTCCTCAAAGAGACCTTCCCTGATAACTTCATCTAGCCAGTCTCTATTCCGATACACTGCTTTACCCTGCATGGTACTAGATCTATCACTACCTGAAACTACCATATTGGTCTGTTTCTGTCTATCTACCTGCACTAAGATGTAAGCCCCAGTGGGGAAGGACCAGGCTGTCATGCTACGCTATCAATATTTAACCCACAGGCAGGGCCTGGCCCATGGTCATAAGGTATTGACTAAATGAGAGAGGAGTTACAAATTCCTTTTGCAGTGAAGAGTCACCATGCCTTTGACTTCCCTTCAAAAACCCAAACTCTGGACATTCCCACAGCTCTCTGCTTTGCATTTCTTTATAGCATACTGAAGCTCTGGCTTTTTTTCCTTAAAACCCATATGCGGTGTCAGAGGTGAGAGGACGAGTCTCTTGACTTCTGGTTTAGCTTCAGAGATCCTTCTCAGAGAACCCAAATTCCTGAAGTCTACTTAGCCTCAGAGTGCCATGAGCTGAAATCATCCAGAGAAGCCTGATGATGATAGGGGAACAAACCAAAAACCATCCAAAGGAGAAAAATTCCCTTTACTCTTCCTTGTGTAGAGAAGAATTTTCTCATTAACAACTGTAGACTATCCAGCAAGGACCAAGACCACTTTCCTAACACACTCAGAACAGGCATGAATGTGGTAGGGTGCAATTCAGCACAGAGGGTGTGGAGGTGTTCTGGGTTCCAATTCTGACTCTGCTGCAAATGTACTGGGTTTCATGGCTTCTCCTGTCTCTGTTTATAAGCTGAAGAGAATGCTCAAATCTGACTCATAACATTGCTGAACGGACCCAGCCAAACCTTCCACGTGAAGGACACAGCATAATACTTGTTGTGGAAAGAAGTGCTCCATAAACAGTGATAGTGTGAACAATGATCAGTTATGATAGTTCACATTATTCATGACACCGGACATCCGTTCACTTTTTATACCGAATTTAACATTTTTTAGGATCTACATGCGGAACATAAGGGTGAGGAACTATATGGCATACAAGAATAATGCATAACACTGATACTTGACAATTTATGGTTTAAAAGGAAGAAGGAAAAGTGGAGGGAGCATTTACAGACTTCTTTTTTTTTTTTTTAAGATGTTATTTATTGATTTAGAGAGAGTGTGAGTGGGGGTGGGGGGCAGAGGATGAGGGAGAGAGAATCTCAAGCAACCTCCTGAGCTGAGCACAGACCCTGAGGTGGGGCTCGATCCCACGACCCTGAGACCATGACCTGAGCCAAAGTCAAGAGTCAGACACTTAACCAACTGAGCCACTCAGGTGTCCCTACAGATTTATTCTATTTCCTACAGGCACTCTTCCTGGCTGCAGTGGTTTGGAAAATCTGCTTGACCGCTGACATAGCTTGGCCATATGTTTGTGTTGCCGAAGGCACACTGCCCAGCTCTGACCTCTCTGGGTTTCCTTCTCCTGCGTCCAAGGAGAGGAAAGCTCTGCCTGGGATCAGAGGTCATCCAGCACCATTAGCGTTTCTGAGAATGGGGTGCATGAGCAGACAGCCGAGGGCCGGCGGTGCCAGGGCCAGCTCCTGTGGGGTCAGAGACTGATCAATCCTATACCCTTTGGGCCAACCTGAGCAGGAACATTGTCCCTCCTCCATGCCAGAGAAGAGATAACATGCCTGCACCCCCGGAAGTTTTCCCATGGCAGGAGAAGAAAGGGAAGCAGTCAGCTTAAAAAGCTGAACACAGGAGGTTCAATGGGCAGAGAGCCTCTCATTCAAGTAACTTGAGACCTGGGAGGGGGAAAAAAGGCAAGGGAAGAGTTGGAACCCACTCAGGTTGGTTTTCTTTCTTTCTTTTGCCAAAGCTCCCATTGAGCATGGAGGCAGGGAGGAAAGGAGAAGGGTTGCATGACACAAAAGAGACTGCCCAGAGCTGATGCCAAGTTGCCGCCTTAGAATTAGCAAGTTGCAGGAGCCGAGAGTTGGGGCCTCTCCCCAGATCCCAGCAGATGAGTGAAAGTGATCCTCTCAAAGCCATTTGCTCAATGAGAGCAAAGCATGCCATTAGGAATCATGCCAGGAGTTTTTTGCTTGGTTTCTTGCTGCCTTTGGGAGGAAGGGGCAAAAACAAATGATAGAAAGTAAAAGAGGTATTAAAGAGTAAAAGCAGAGGGTGGAGATAGTGTAGTGGGGTGGAAAAAAAAAAAAACCCAAATCTTCATTTAACAGCCAACAGGGAGTTTTCCATAAGGAGGGGCTAATCAGTGGCGTGTGTCTCCAGGCCACTCAGCGTGGGAGGTTTTATGAGGAGACAGTGGAATCAGAAGATAATAAACTCATCTGCATAGGAAGTTCAAAAGAATTTAGGACAACACAGCAAGGGGTAAGATGAGAAGAGCATGATGACAGGGAGAAGTGTATTGCCAAGAGAGGTCACTGAGAAATTCCAGCATTTTTGAAGAGGATTTGATGTCTAATGTGTACTTTCAAGTTGTTTGCGATTTTGAAACATCAACATCTTCGCCATCCAGACTTGGAGCAAGACTTACCCGGTGCACCAGTGCCTAGGGAGAACGGTTTGGGGTAATCAAGGTAACGGGGGTAGTTCCTGATCTGAGAGGCGGAGGAGAACAGCAGCCAGATATGAGAATGGAATATTGTTGGGAGTTCACTGAGGGCAGATCAGAGCCAGGTGCCAGAGAACTTTCACACAACACCTCCATCCCCCTCCCCAAACTCCTGCTACCACCCCCACCACACACACACACACACACACACACACATACGCGCGCGCGCGCGGAAAGCAGTGCCCCTACCTCTGTGTTGGCCCTGGGAGTTTGTGCCAAACTTTATTTAAATCCAAAGGACAGGATAACCCCAGCTAATCCTTGAGTCAAATTAATTAGCACACAAAGCCAAACATGGTCCCTGAGAACTTCTCAAAAGAACGCATTAGAAAGAAATGTGTTGGGGCTCCTGGGTGGCTCAGTGGGTTAGGCCTCTGCCTTTGCCTCAGGTCATGATCTCGGGGTCCTGGGATCGAGCCCCACATCGGGCTCACTGCTCAGCTAGAAACCTGCTTCCCCCCTCTCTCTGCCTGGCTCTCTGCCTACTTGTGATCTATCTCTCTCTCTCTCTCTCTGTCAAATAAATAAATAAATAATCTTAAAAAAAAAAAAAAAAGAAAAAGAAAGAAGAAAGAAAAAAATGTGTTGACTCAGGAAACCCAAACCATGGGGTGGGGGGAGAAAAAAAGGAGTGGAAGTGGTTTCAGGATTGACTGGATCCAGAAACTCAAATATCACAGGGACTCTCATTTCCTGGTTGTACTTCTCTTAGTGGGTGTTTCCTTTTGCTTCATTTTTTGCTTTCACACAAAGGGAACTCATGCCTACAGTTTGATGTTAACTTCCAGAAGAAAATGATTAGCTAACCCAACGAAATACATCCAGAAGGTGTGGGGAGAACATGAGACATGGACATCATCATCAACCTATATTTCTGAATGCTGATGTCAAGCTTTTTGACTTTGATCCTGGAGAGGTTGGTAATGCCTCCTAAGAGCCCATAAGAAGCAAACATGGAGGACATTCTGTCTAAGCTAATGTGGACTTGGAACAATGACTGTAAGCTTCAAACTATTCCCCAAATGGAGTGGTCATTTGTACCATTTTCCAGAGTAACCCTGGAAATGTCCCTCCTATCCCACTCTCCCCATTAAAAAACAAAATTCAGTTTCCTCATCTTGTTCTTAAAATACAGCCATTCACAAAGCTTAAGAGATCTGGTCCAATCTAATTCTCCATCTTGTTTTGCCCACACTTCTGGTGCTGTTCTCCTCTGAACTCCCTCATTAACCACCTCATCAATCACATCAGTTGTTCCTTAATGTGCCACTCTCCTCCCATCACAGAGCCATAAAAGGTGCTGTCCTCTCTACCAGAGTTCCTCTTCCCCTTCCTCTACCCTGCCACACCCCACCAGCTGACCGACAGAATTCCCACTCATTATCCAGGTCTTGGCTCAAGTCAGTATTGACCACCTTCTTCTCTCATTCTCCCACAATTAGGTTAGACCCCTTTGTTACAAGTTCAGAAAGCACCATGTACTTTTTCTTCAACATAACCATTGTAATTTGTAATTATATATTTAGGTGATTCTTTGATGGATGTAAGTTTCATAATGGCAGAACCCATGTCTGTTTTCCTCACCACAATTACCCTGGTACCTAGCACCTGGACTGGCACAAAGTTGGTACTTAAGATATTTTATAGAAATAAGCAGATGAATTAATGAATCAATAAACAAATAAAGAAATGAATTGATGGGTAAAGGGATGAGGAAGGCAGGCTAGGGCAATAACCAAAAAAGGTGGACAGTAGGCACAGTACATTTTTCTTTAAATTACAGAGGAGGGAATATTTGCATTTTTCTCCAAATGTGACTGATACTGGGTTAGATATTTTACACTTGATTTATATTCAGGTCATCCTGATTCTTATGCCCAATGGACTTTTCACTCTATTCTGTAACCTTCTGCAAACAAAAGGATAAGTTAGACACCAAGGAAATTGGGTAATACAGAAGAGATACTCCTTCTTTCAAAGACACTTATATTCTATGAGGCTCATAAACATTAGTTTATATAACAAACACCTAGATATCACTTACTAGTTGTCAAGGACGTTCTAATGCTTTATAAAATATTAACTCATGTACTATTAACCCTATGAAGTAGCTTCTATTATTATCAAAGAGATCTCTTTAAATCTCAGAGATCAAGTAACTTGCTGAAGGTTGTACTCATAGAGAGTGATAGAATCAAGACTTGAATCCAAGCATTTGTCTGCAAAGCTCAGGTGTTTTGCTACAACTCTAGGTAATTTTCATAATTTAAAAAAAAAAAAAAAAAAGGACTAGAGCTTAGCTAAAGCCTCAGAAGATCTTTTTTTTTTTTTTTTTTTAATTCCTCTGTCAAGGGAGAGCTCAGATTGAATTCAAAAGGGACTAAGCACATTCTATTCTGTTTCTTTCACTCAGTGGAACTAAAATCCCTAGACAAAATGCATGGAACACCTAGCAAAGGATTCTGAAAAGGAAATGGCAGCAGGAAGTTTAGGGGAAAATAACAAAACTCTAAATTTAAATACTATACTAATGGTAAGCTCCCCACTTTTCCTCTTCCAGTAATTCCTGACCAAAATCCAGTCATCCTGAAACCTAGAACTGTGATGGAAAGCAGACAGAAAGAGCTTCAAGAAAGCTCAACTTCTAGGGGCGCCTAGGTGGTGCAGTGGATTAAGTGTCCAACTCTTGTTTTCAGCTCAGGTCATGATCTCAGGGTCTTGAGATCAAGCACCCCTTCAGACTCCATGCTCAGCAGGGAGTCTGCTTAAGATTCTCTTTCCCCCCACTTCTGCCCCTCCCCATCATGTATTCTGTCTCTCAAATAAATCAATCTTTAAAAAAAAGAGAGAGAGAGAGAGGAAAGAAAGCTCAACTTCTGGTTTAAGAAGAGGGAAGGGGTTGGGCTCTGGACAAAAGAGAGTTGGGGCACCTGGGTGGCTCAGCCACTAAGTGTCTGCCTTCGGCTCGGGTCATGATCCCAGGGTCTTGGGATCAAGTCCAGCATTGGGCTCCCTGCTCAGCAGGAAGCCTGCTTCTCCCTCTCTCACTTCTCCTGCTTGTGTTCCCTTTCTCACTGTCTGTCTCTGTCAAATAAATAAATAAAATCCTTAAAAAGAGAGAAAGAGAGTTGAAAAACATTCCATTTTTCCCATTTTCTCTCACCCCACCCCCCAGGGCAATCACACTGTGATAGGGAGGAATGGAGGAATCCTCTTTTTGACCATAGTGACTGGTCCCAAGAATATAGGGATAATACCTATAGCTTTATTTCTGTTTATGTCCTCTTGACACTTAGCCCCAGAAGTGGAAGTGTTGTGTGAAGGGCATGGCAGAGAGGAGGAATTAAGTTGCAACTTTCTAATCAAAAGATCAAGAAAGGAAATTCCTGTGAGCCAGTGAGTGTCTGGGAGGTCACAGAGTAAAGAGCTTGTGAAAGTGATGCCAAAATATTTTGTATGAACACCTTCACTCACCCTGAGCTATGCATACATGGATCTGATGCCAAACAACAGGCCAAAAACTTTCAGAACTGAACTATATGATCTCCAAAATTGGCAACTGACTGACAGTCACATAGGTTAGACCAAAATAACACTGCAGAGGCTTTGAAACTTGACTGACATGGGAACAATAGCTCAGAGGAGGCAGATAGGAATTTGTAACCTGAACAAAATCTGGTTGACTGTCTGATAAGCAAATAAATAACCTTTTCCATATGATTCAGTAAAAGCAAGAATACCCTCACATAGTATTGAAAAAGTCCAGGATACAATTCAAAATTAACCTATATACAAATAAAAGAAAAATCTGAACATCTGGAAAGGGAAAAGACAATAAAAAAATCCTAATTTAAAGATGCTACAGAATCTGGAATTAACAGATCTAGTTTTAAATCATGTATGTAGCCATGCTCCAAACAGTAAGTGAATAGTCTTAAAAAAATGAAAAGATATAAAGTTTATAAATAGAAGGTATAAAAGATTTTAAAGAACCAAATGTAAATATTAGAACTAAAAAAAAAAAAAAACAAATAAAATATTTTCTTGATGGGCTTGATAGCAGAGTGGAGATGTGATGAAAGTTAGTGAACTTAAAGATAGATCAAAAGAAATATTGAATCTTGGAGGTGCCTGAGTGGCTCAGTGGGTTAAAGCCTCTGCTTTCCGCTCAGGTCATGGTGCCAGGGTCCTGGGATCAAGCCCCACATCAGACTTTCTGCTCTGCAGGGAGCCTGCTTCCTCCTCTCTCCCTCTGCCTGCCTCTCTGCCTACTTGTGATAGGCTGTCTGTCAGATAAATAAATAAAATCTTTAAAAAAAAGAAAAGAAATATTGAATCTAAATAATAGAAGGAAAATTTTTGACAAAAAAAACAAACGAGAGTCACAGAGACCTGTGGGACAATATCAAATGGTCTAACATTCATGTCATTAGAATCCCACAAGATGATAAAGAATGTGGTACAAAAAAATAAAAATAAAACAAACTGAATTATAGCTGTAACTCCCCAAAGTTGGTGAGAAACATAAATGAACAAATTTAAGAAGCTTAGCAAACTACAAAAGGAAGGAAGGAAGGAAGGAGCTTGGATACATGATAATAAAAATGCTAGAGATTAATGACAATGAAAGCAGCCAGAGAAAAACAAGGGTTTGGATATAAAGGAACAATTATTTGAGTGAATACAGATTTCTTGTCTGACACCATGAGAGCCAGAAGACAGTGGAATAACACATTTAAATTGCTAAAAGAAAAAAAATTGCCAACCTCAAAGTTTTATATCCATCAGTATTCTTTAGAAATAGGGATGAAAGAATGAAATTTGGAGGTGAAGGAAAACTAAAAAAATTGATCTTCAAAAGATCTCTTAAAGAACTAAAGGATAAAAGCAATTGAATTCAGAATAAAAGAAATTGATCCCAGAGTGAAATACGGAACACCAGGAGTGAATGAAGAGCAACAGAAATGGCAATATCTGGGCAAATGGAATAGATTGTGTTTTTCCTCTTAAGTTTTAAAAAATAGACAAGACAACTGAAAGGAAAAATTTTAACTTTTTCTGGTGGGATTTTCAATGATTCAATAGATGTAGCACATATGAGAAATTCCAGCTTAAATGGAGGGAGATCTTAAATGGTGGAAGATAAAGTGTTTCATAGAGTGGTAAGGTTTATACATTCCACATAAAGTAGGAAAATATTAATTCTGCATAGTGTATAAGAAATGAAGTATGTAGATTTTATATATTTATGTATAATAGCCTCTGAAGCAAGCACTACAAATTATATGAAGATATGGTTATAAGCTCAATAAATTAAATTAAAATGGAATACCAAAAGTGCTTAAACAATCAAAAGAAGACAGGAAAGGGAAAATAGAGAAATAAAAATACAGGAAACAATACCATGACAGAGCTAAATCCAAACATACTAATAATTACATTAAATGTAAGTGGCCTAAATGCACAAATTTAAAAGCATAGATTGCCAGAATGGATAAAAGAAAAGCAAGACCCAACTATATGTTATTCATAAGAAACTTACTTTAAATATAATTATATAGCCAGTTATAAGTAAAATGATGGAAAAAGAAATGCCATGCAAAAAATAATCGAAGTAAGTCTGGAGGGCCTAATGAATGTTAGGCAAAGAAGACTTTATGGCAATAAAAATTACCAGGCATAAAAAGGGACATTATAATAGATAAAAGCATCAATTCACAATTCACCAAGAAGACAGAACAGTCCAAAATGTGGATGCAATTAACAATAAAGATTCAAAAATATATGAAGCAAAAACTTACATAACTGAAAGAAGAAACAGCCAAACCCACAACTATAGTTGAAAATTTCAACATTCCTCTATCAGTAATCAATAAAACACGTAGACATAAACATCAACTAGTATATAGAAGAACCAAACAACATTGTCAGCAAACTGGAACAAATCAATATTTATAGAACATTATGCTAAACAGCAGAATACACATTCTTTTGACAAGCATCTATGGAATCATCAACATAGATTGTATTTGGGTTTTAAAACAGACCTTTACAAATTTAAAAGGCTTGAAATCATATAAAGGATATTCTCTGATGACAAGAGAATTAAATTAGAAATAAATAATAGAATGATAACTGGAAATCTCCCAACATATGAAAGTTAAATAATACACTTCCAAATAACATAAGGGTAAACGACAAGAGGAATTGGAAAGTGTTAAAGAAACTGAAAATGCAACATACCATAATCTGTTGGAAACAGCTAATGCAAGATTTAGAGTACAATTAATGGTTAATGTTTGTATTAGGAAATTTTAAAAATCTCAAGTCAATCGTCCATTTTCCCACCTGACAGAATTCTAAAAAGAAGAGCAAAATAAACCCAAAGCAAGCAGAAGAAAGGACATAAACAGCAGAAATCATGAAATTTAAAATGATAAACCAATAGGGGGAAAAAAAACAATAAAAATAAATGTTTATTCTTTGAAAAGACCTATAAATTTGATTGGCATAAGATTGGCCAAAAAAGAAAGAGAAAGAAAGAAAGAAAGAAAGAGAGAGAAGACATTAATTTTCTTTTTTGGGGTGGAGTATGTGCCATCTTGCCCCTCCCCCTGCCATTAATTTTCAATATCAGGAATGAAAGATGGACTCTCATGTCAGAACCACAGACACTGAAAGAAGAAATGTGGGGATACTTCCGGATTCATTTACAAGGTTAGCATTACCCTTATACAGAGGCCAGGCTTACACTCATCCCAAAGCTAAACAGTGAAAGAAAAGAAAACCACAAACCAATATACCTCATGAACATAGGAAAAATCTTTAACCCAATATTAGCAAATCAAATCCAGCAATACATAAAAAGAATAATGCACCGTGACAAATGGGCTTAATCCCAGGAATGTAAAGCTAGTTTAACATATGAAAATAATTTAATGAAATCCACCATGTTAATAGACTAAAGAACAAAAAAACACATAAACATACAAAATTATTCAGAGAAGAAGGAAGACTGACATTCATTTCAAATAAAAACTCCCATCAAACTTGGAAGAAAAACATCCATCATATGATAAAGGGTATTCAAAAAGACACACTGCTGACAACATAATGGACAAAGACTGGATGTTTCTTTTCCTAAGATCAAGAACAGACAAGGATGTCAACTCTTACCACTCCTAGTCAATATTATACTGAAAGTCCTACTTAGTACAATAAGTCAAGAAAAATTAAAAGGCATACAGATTAGAAAAGAAGAAATTAAACTGGTCCTATTCACAGACAACATGTCTGTCTACTTAAAAAAACAACTATTTAATAAATCTAGGAGAAAGTTCTTTGAAATAACACAAGAGTTTAGCAGCACTAAAAGAAAAATTTACCCCCAAAATCAAATTTCTACATATTATCAATTAAAAATTGGAAACTGAAATTTGAAACTAAAGATAATACAATTTAAAATAGCTCCAAAATAGATGTTCAAGTGTATACCTGCATGTGCAAACCCTATATACTGAGAACTACAAAATACTTGTGTAATAAATTAAAGAAACTCTGATTAAATGTAGAGACAGGCCATATAAATAGATTAGAACACTCAGTGTAGTTGAGATGTGAATTGTCACCAAATCGATCTATAGATTTGATGCTATTCCAATCAAACACCTGTTGGGGTTGGGGGTAACATGTATAGATATATAGATATAGATATTTATATATGATATATACATATACATATATATAACATATATATAAACAAATTTTAAATAAAGATGGAAATTCAATTCAATGAAGGAAGGATAGGCTTTTCAACAAATGGTGTTGGAGTAATAGGACGTTCAGGTACCAAAAATAGATGTTAACCTAAACCCCACATCATATACAAAAATCAAGTAAAGGTGGCTGAAGTTTGGTAAGAAAGCACCATGGCTTTTTACTTCCCAAATCCAATAACCTTTCATGACAACAGAAAACTAGAACTAGAGGGGAACTCTCTCAACATGACAAATGGCGTTTTATGACAAAACCCACAGCTGACAACATACTCAGTCATAAAAGACTGAGAACTTCCCTTTTAGGATAAGGAACAAGGCGAGGAAAGCTGTTCTTACCACTTATTACTATTTGACATGGTGCTGGAGGTTTTAGCAACAACAATTGGGCAAGAAAAGAAATAAATAGCATCCAGATTGGAAAGGAAGAGGTCAAAGTCTCTATTTACAGATCACAGAATCTTTTATACTAAAAAAAAATCCACTAAAAAAATCATTAGCACTAATATAAGAGTTCAGCAAGTTTCAGGATATCAGTTGAATATTTTTTAAAAAACCAAGTGCATTTCCATACCTCAGTGATGAACAACATGAAAATAGAATCAAGAAGACAATTCCATTTACAATAGCATCAAAAAAGAACAAAGTGCTTACAAATTAACAAAAGAAATACCAAACTCATACACTGAAAACTGTAAAATATTATTGAAAGGGATTAAAGAAAATTGAAGAAAGTGGAAAGACATTCCATGATCATAGATAGGAAGATGCAATTTTTTAAGATGTCAACACTCCCAAGTTGATCTGCAGATTCAGTGTCATCCCTGTCGAGATCTCAGATCACTTCTTTGCAGTAATTGACAAGCTGATCCTAAAACTCAAATGAAAATGCAAGGGGTTCAGAAGAGGCCAGTAGGAGGGCTTACATTTCCTAATTTCAAAACTTCCTACAAAGCAACAGTAATCATGACTCTATGGGACTAGCATAAGGACAGGCATACAGATAAGTGGAATAGACTTGAGAATACAGCAATGAACCCATAAATCTCAAAACACTACATTTATATGTTTCCATTGATAGGACATTCTGAGAAAGACTGAAGTCTGGGGATGGAAAACAGATCAGTGGTTGCCAAGGTTGGATGGAAGATTTGACTGGCAAAAGATCATTGCAAAGGGGCCTCAGGGAGGTGATAGAATTCTGATTGTGGTGATGGTTGTATGATTCTGTGAATGTGTTAAAAACTTGCCAAATCGGGGCACCTGAGTGGCTCAGTGGGTTAAAACCTCTGCCTTCAGCTAGGGTCATGATCCCAAGGTCCTGGGATCAAGCCCCATATCGGGCTCTCTGCTTAACGGAGAGCCTGCTTCCATTTATCTCTCTCTGCCTGCCTCTCTGCCTACTTGTGATCTCTGTCTGCTGAATAAATAATAATAAATAAAATCTTAAAAAAAAAAAAAAAAAACTTTCCAAACTGCACAGACACATACCAGTTTTGGTTTTTATTGGGGGGGGAGGGGGGGAGGTTGTTTGTTTTTGGTTTTTGTTTGTTTATTTGTTTATTTGTTTTGTTTTGTTTTTGAGAGAAAGAGAGAGAGAACACACGTGAGCATTTGGGGAGACGGAAAGGAAAGAATCTTAAGCAAGCTCCACACCCAGCACAGAGCTGGACGCAGCCAGATCTCACATCTCTGATCGTGACCTGAACCGAAATCAAGAGTCAGACGTGTAACCAACGGAGCCACCCAGGCACTCCCTACACAAACACACCAACTTTTAAAAGCACACACACAAAAAGAAGAAAAAAAATGGTGCAGGATCAATAATCCAAGACTTCAGAAGATGCCAATGTGTTATCATCTCTGCTTAAGAAGATTTGCGATCCAGCTAAAAGGACAGAATTAGCAAATTCTGGAGAGCTATCACTAAAAATAACACTAATTCCTGTCATTTGTCAAGCATTTACCCTGTGCCAGGCCCTTTACTGATGCCTTCCACTAGCTAATCCTCCCAGCCCTTATTAAGAGATAGATAGAGACCTGGCATCCAAGCCAAAGCTGACTGGCTACCATGGCCAGGCTACCTGGCACACAGAAGTCGAAGAACTGTAGAACCATTTCCTCCCCATTAGGGTCTCTGTCAGAAATCAGAGTTCCAGGAACACAGCAGAATGCCATTTGTCACAACTGGTTTGTTGCTTATGAAGATACAACAGTGTTTTTTTCATGTGTATTCTCCATCACGACAACAAAACCATCTCAGCAAGAACTTAGGGGGTGGTTCCTATGTGCTTCTCATTCCTTACTGCCGTGTGGTACCCAACACCAAGTAACTCCTGATCTAAATAAAAATCATGGGCAACTTCTCCCCATAAGGAAATGAGAGGTCACTATCTAGGCTGAAAAATTAGATTAGGTCAATCAGAAAGGTAATTAAGGCATGACAAGGACGCAGAAACTTCCTGATGAATGAAAAATACCATCAATGTGTTGGAAGCTGGAGGCCACTAATGTTACTAAACCCTGAACACAAATTTTTTACAGCATCTAGAGTTAGCACTAAATTTTGGCATCATTTAAAATGCAGGTATTTTCTAGGAAACAGACCTCCTAGGACTGAACGAAAAGATTAAGGCCTCCCTAAAATGTGGATTTTCAGGTTTCACGTCCTTGCTCAGAGACTCCCACCAATACCTGGGTTGTTTTGTGTCTTGTTTTTACACCTAATGAAGAACCAACAACCTTAGTTTGGACTCAAAGTGTTCCCCATCCTGACTTCCCTGGCCCATATAGACAGAAAGTTGGCCACCATTTCCCCAAGTTTTATTTCTTATCGTCTCAGCCACCCTGAGTGATGATGACTTTTCTAGTCTTACGTTTTCTGGGGAAAAATAAGTATTGACTCTGCTTTGGTCTGAGGACTATGCTTAGACCAGCCCAGTGTGACCAGTGAGGCAGACACAGCTGTGAAATCCAGGGGGGAGTGGAACAGGAAAGACAAAACACCATTTTTGGTCAACTCCAAAGCTTTCTCTCTCCTGTGAATAATATCATAAAAGCTAACATTTACCAAATATTTATTATGTGCTAAGTACTTTTCGCACTTTCATTCAATGCTCAATGAGGTGAGCACGGTTATGCCCATTCATAATTGAGAAAATTGAGACACATAGAGGTTATGTAACTTGCCCAAGATCACAGAGTTAACAAGTGGTAGAACCATGGCCTGAGCTCTGACCACAGTGCGTTATTGCTAATTTTTGAAATATGAACTATCCAATCAACTCTTTTGGTGGTAACAAGTCTCCAAGGGTATTTATCCTTTCACACTTATTCCCATCTCCCCAGCTAAACTGAGGGTGGAAGCCAGGTCTTCTCACTCTCTATCTATCCCACATCTTAGGCTCGGACATGCCCTGCAATCAAGGCCCAAGAGTGCCAGGGCCCCAGGTGACATGGGATCAGAGTGCCTGCCAAGGAAGGAACAGATGGGTCTGCTAAATGGTGAAATCAAGTCCCTGCCACTGTAATGGCAATAAGCATCCCACATAAAATAATTACTTCCAATTTGCTTGGCAGGTTGGACAAAGTCCGAGGGAAGGTTAATTTATCTTTCACAGCTTTGAGCCTTCAAGCTGTGGTTTCCCAAGTGAAAAGGGCCTCTCCTCAATGATTCTTTGCAAGATCCATTTAGTCATGACAGAATTACCTCCTCATCACTGAGTGGCAAAGTCTATTTGGAGTCCACTTGTCAGCGAGGGAGCAGAATGGAAGGAATTATTTAAGTCACATGGAGATTTAAGTCCACAGCCAAGGTCTATGGTACAGTAGGTAGGATACTGAAATGGGGTTTAGGTCAAGACATCAGCCACCTATACCATGTAAAATGTGTGCAATGATTTTCTCTTCAGAGAAATGGGTACAATCTAGCCTCAGCAATCAGACAACAAAAAGAAATTAAAGGCATCCAGATCGGCAAAGAAGAAGTCAAACTATCACTCTTTGCAGATGGTATGATACCATATGTGGAAAATTCAAAAGGCTCCACTCCAAAACTGCTAGAACTTGTACAGGAATTCAGTAAAGTGTCAGGATATAAAGTCAATGCACAGAAATCAGTTGCATTTCTTTACACCAACAACAAGACAGAAGAAAGAGAAATTAAGGAGTCAATCCCATTTACAATTGCACCCGAAACCATAAGATACCTAGGAATAAACCTAACCAAAGAGGCAAAGAATCTATACTCAGAAAACTATAAAGTACTCATGAAAGAAATTGAGGAAGACACAAAGAAATGGAAAAATGTTCCATGCTCCTGAATTGGAAGAATAAATATTGTGAAAATGTCTATTCTACCTAAAGCAATCTACACATTTAATGCAATCCCTATCAAAATCCCATCCATTTTTTTTTCAAAGAAATAGAACAAATAATCCTAAAATTTATGTGGAACCAGAAAAGACCTCAAATAGCCAAAGGAATATTGAAAAAGAAAGCCAAAGTTGGTGGCATCGCAATCCCAAACTTCAAGCTCTATTACAAAGCTGTCATCATCAAGACAGTATGGTACTGGCACAAAAACAGACACATAGATCAATGGAACAGAATAGAGAGCCCAGACATAGACCCTCAACTCTATGGCCAACTAATCTTCAACAAAGCAGGAAAGAATGTCCAATGGAAAAAAGACAGCCTCTTCAATAAATGGTGTTGGGAAAATTGGACAGCCACATGCAGAAAAATGAAATTGGACCATTTCCTTATACTACACATGAAAATAGACTCAAAATGGATGAAGGACCTCAATGTGAGAAAGGAATCCTTCAAAATCCTTGAGGAGAACACAGGCAGCAACCTCTTCGACCTCAGCTGCTGCAACTTCTTCCTAGGAACATCGCCAAAGGCAAGGGAAGCAAGGGCAAAGATCAACTATTGGGACTTCATCAAGATCAAAAGCTTTTGCACAGCAAAGGAAACAGTTAACAAAACCAAAAGACAACTGACAGAATGGGAGAAGATATTTGCAAACGACATATCAAATAAAGGGCTAGTATCCAAAATCTATAAAGAGCTTAGCAAACTCAACACCCAAAGAACAAATAATCCAATCAAGAAATGGGCAGAGGACGTGAACAGACATTTCTGCAAAGAAGACATCCAGATGGCCAACAGACACATGAAAAAGTGCTCCACATCACTCGGCATCAGGGAAATACAAATCAAAACCACAATGAGATACCACCTCAAACCAGTCAGAATGACTAAAATTAACAAGTCAGGAAATGACAGATGCTGGCGAGGATGCGGAGAAAGGAGAACTCTCCTACACTGTTGGTGGGAATGCAAGCTGGTACAGCCACTCTGGACAACAGCATAGAGGTTCCTCAAAAAGTTGAAAATAGAGCTACTTTATGACCCAGCAATTACACTACTGGGTATTTACCCTAAAGATACAAACGTAGTGATCTGAAGGGGCATGTGCACCCAAATGTTTATAGCACCAATGTCCACAATAACCAAACTATGGAAAGAACCTAGATGTCCATCAACAGATGAATGGATAAAGAAGATGTGGTATATATATACAATGGAATACTATGCAGCCATCAAAAGAAATGAAATCTTGCCATTTGCGACGATGTGGATGGAAGTAGAGGGTATTATGCTTAGTGAAATAAGTCAATCGGAGAAAGACAACTATCATATGATCTCCCTGATATGAGGAAGTGGAGATGCAATGTGGGGGGTTTGGGGGGTAGGAAAAGACTAAATGAAACAAGATGGGAGCAGGAGGGAGACAAACCATAAGAGACTGTTAATGTCACAAAACAAACTGAGGGGGGCTGGGGGAGGGGGGGTAGGGAGAGGGTGTTGGGGTTATGGACATTGGGGAGGGTATGTGCTATGGTGAGTGCTGTGAAGTGTGTAAACCTGGCGATTCACAGACCTGTACCCCTGGGGCTAATAATACATTATATGTTTACAAAAAAAAGAAAGAAAGAAAGAAAAGAAATGGGTACAATCATAGGTGGCCAATCTATTTAAGGAATATAAAGACTGTTAAATGAAATTAAGTTTACTAAATGAAATTTGGCATGTTGAAAGCTGCTTAAAAACTTCCAGGAAGAGAATCCAGGCATGGGTGGATTTAATCTGAACTGAAATGGCAGAACTTCCTGTCTTTCCTGCTGGTTAATGTTTCTAGACTTCTTCCTCACCTCTGTTTTCTGACTCTATCTTCCTCCCATTAGGCCCATCTGTTAATGTCCTTACACTAGTGTCCTTACACTAGGGGCATCAAATGAGCCAACTTTTCTGTGTGTTTTCAATAACCAAATACCTCTTCCCTCTGAATGACACAGGTCTAATCTTGGTAAGAATTTGGTGACACAATTCAATACAACTTCTCTTTCAGAGAAACATGGTTTGCTAAGGTAATCCCTGGTGGCCAAAGGAAAGACATGTCAAGGAATTCATCCAAAAAGTGCCTTATTTGGAACCACAGAGAGACATCCATTCTTAATAAAGTCTTGCCTAATTGGCCTGGATCAGAAACAACTCCCTCTAGAAGCAAAGAAAATTCTACACAGCAGGAAGAAAAAGCAGAATGGTATATATCATAAGACGTGTCAGCAGTGTGAGATATATAATATTCTTTCTAAAAGAATAGAGTCATAATCGCAAAAGTAAGAGAAGCAAAAATATTTCAGTTGATGTGGAAAATGGCTTTAAGTATCTGCTATATTTGAGGTGATGTGTTCATCTCCCCAGTAGCCATGCACCCTTTTACTGTTAACAGAACTTTTTGTGTATAACTGCCTTCCCTTCTCTCTATGTCCATGTAATTTACTGGATCTAGATTCATGACTGACAGTCATTTTATCTTAATACTTGAAAAATGTTACCCCACTTCTTTTTGGCCTCCATGGCTTCAAGTGAGAAATCCACTATCATCCGAATTGGTGTTTATCTGTAACGCCTAGTTTCTTAGTACCTTCTTTCAAGATGTCTCCTTTAGGTTTCAATTTCAGAAGCTAATTTCAGAAGCTAAAAGATAGGGCCTTGTTTGTATGTATCCTGTGTGGGGTTAGCTCAGTTTCCTGATGAGGGAGGTTTAGAACTTTGGCCACATTTAGAAAGTTTTCAAACTTTTTTCTTTGAACATGTCAATACGTCTTTCCCTTTTCTCTCCTTCTGGAATGCCAATTACACAGATGTCAGCTCTTTTGTTGTTGTCCCACAGGTTTCTGAGACATTGTTCACTTTTCTTTCAGTCTATTTTCTTACTGTTGTTTATCACAAAACTGTAGTGATCAAGACAGTATGGTACTGGCACAAAGACAGACACATAGATCAATGGCACAGAAAAAAAACCCAGAAATGGACCCACAACTATATGGTCAACTAATATTTGACAAAGCAGGAAAGAATATCTAATGGGGAAAAGACAGTCTCTTCAACAAATGATGTTGGGAAAACTGGACAGCAATACACAAAAGAATGAATCTGAACCACTTTCTTTTTTTTTTTAAGATTTTATTTATTTATTTGACAGAGAGAGAGATCACAAATAGGCAGCGAGACAGGCAGAGAGAAAGAGGGGGAAGCAGGCTCCCTGCTGAGCAGAGAGTCCAGTGTGAGGCTCAATCCCAGGTCCCCGAGATCGTGACCTGAGCCGAAGGCAGGGGCTTAACCCACTGAGCCACCCAGGTACTCTTCTGGACCACTTTCTTAATACCATACACAAAAGTAAATTCAAAATGGATGAAAGACCTAAACATGAGACAGGAAAACATCACAATCCTAGAGGAGAACACAGGCAGTAACCTCTTTGACATCAGCTATAGCAACTTCTTACTAGATATGTCATCTGAGGCAAGGGAAACAAAAGCAAAAATGAACTATTGCAACTTCATCAAGATGAAAAGCTTCTGCACAGTGAAGAAAACAATCAACAAGACTAAAAGGCAACCTTCAGAATGAGAGAAGATATTCACAAATGACAAGTCTGATAAAGGGTATCCAAAATATATATAGAACTTTTAAAACTTGACCCCCAAGAACAAAATAGTTCAGTTAAAAAAAAATGGATAGAAGACAGGAAGAGACTTATTCTTCTGTTGTTTAAATAGAGTAAACTTAATGGTCTATCTTCAGGTTTATTGAGTCTATCCTCCATCATCTCTTGCTCTACCATTGAGCTCATCAACGGAATTTTTTATTTCAGTTATTTTATTTTTTAAGTTCTAGAATTTCCATTTTGTTCTCTTTTATAACTTTTTTTTTTTTGGCTAAGATTTTGTACTTTTTCATTTGTTTCAAAATAATTCATTGGGGCACCTGGGTGGCTCAGTGGGCTAAGCCTCTGCCTTTGGCTCAGGTCATGATCCCAGGGTCCTGGGATCGAGCCCCACATCAGGCTCCCTGCTCAGTGGAGAGTCTGCTTCTCCTTCTCCCTCTACCTTCCTCTCTGCCTACTTGTGCTATCTCTCTGTCAAATAAATAAATAAAATTTTTTTTTAAAAAGAATTCGTCATTGCTTGTTGAAGCATTTTTAAGATGGCCACTTTAAAATCCTAGTCAGATAATTCTGATTAATCATGATCTTGGCATCTTTGATTGTCTTTTCTCATTCATTTTTGAGATTTTCCTGTTTCTTGGTATGATGAGTGATTTTTTTTAATTGTATCCTGGACATTTTGGATATACAATGAGGCTCTGGATTCTATTTAATCTTCTCTTTTTAAGCAGGAAGGCCTCCTTTTTTGAGGTTGTGTGCATTTGCTCAGAGTGGGTTTGCTCAGCTTCCTGCCAGACTCCACTGACATCATCTCCAAAGAGAAGAGCAGCGACACCCATCACACCGTCACACCTTACCGCAGATGGATGGGGTAGAAGTTCAGCTCCATCCTTAGCCCATCAACATCTTCTGTACAAAGTGATGCACCAACTCAAACCAACTCATTATCTTAAAGTGGGGGCATAAGCTCAGCCCCCCATTGATGTGGTGAACGGTGAAGGCAACCAGGCAGAGG
The DNA here is from genome assembly GCF_963455335.1 of Martes martes. Taxonomy (NCBI): domain Eukaryota; kingdom Metazoa; phylum Chordata; class Mammalia; order Carnivora; family Mustelidae; genus Martes; species Martes martes. Next base: position 30,708,511 of record NC_137905.1, on the reverse strand, counting down.
GCTAACGTACCATTTTGTTGTTGCAGAGGGAGACTGGATGTTCAGCACCCTCCCTGTCCCTAGTCACGAAGGGTGGCGAGTCAAGTGTCCATTAGCTGCATCTCTCATCGCCTCATTCTATCTGTTGTTGCCAGTTGGGGGTGGCAACTCAGAAGAGGAGTGCAGAAAGCAGAATGCCGAGTAGCCTGCTTTATACTGCCTCATTGGCTCTCTTCGCTGTGGGTTGGAGGGGGAAGTTCAGCTCTCTAATAAAACCCCAGTGACCTCCAGAATCAGGGAAAGTGGAATGCAGACTAGCTCCAATTTACACTGCCCTATTCATGATCAATGATGCTAGATGAGGGTAGAGACTCAGGTCACCATTGGACTTGGCCAAACACTGTAATTTGACCCTTCCCCTCCAGTGGTTTGCCCAAGAGAAGGCTGAAATCAACCCAAGGTAACTCAGTATTGGGGTTTTTGTGGGGACAATTGGGAAACATAGGGTTATTGAGAGAGCCTCTTTCTTTGTTCTGGACTTGAAGTTGGTAGGAATAGGCCTGGAGACTATGGAACTGCTACGTAAGGATTAAAGAGAGTTTAGATTCTTTTGGCTTCCATAGGCAGTAAACACAGTGGTTAGGTACATACACCTGATTTCAAAGTGTAGCTCAATTATGAGACTTTGATCACAACATCTTACCAAGCAAAACAGAAATAATAAAAGTATATCCCTGATAAGGTTATTTCAAGCACTTAATGAGGTAAGACACAGAAAGCAGTTCCACCAATGTTTGACATGTTGTGAGTTCTCACTACATGGAAACAATCATGAATTATTGATGATGGTTGTTAATGGCAAGTCAGTGTCTTCTCTTTTTCTTTTCTCTTTCCTAGGACTGCCTGAGCTCACGGTAAGTGCTTAATAAATAATGTCAGCACCAACCAATGTATCAGGAATGAGCAGATTAAAACCTGTTAACTCAATTTTCTTTCCTATCACCATACTTGTTTTAATGCAAAGATTAGAGCTGGCTGACCAATTGCACCCTCACCATCTGCTGTCACACAACATAACATTGCTGCCTCTTCCACGTCTGTCTCTTCAGGGATTCTGTATCAAAAGCAATTTCCCACGAGACTGACATCCTTATAGCTGCACAGAATAAAACCTCCTTATCCACAATAATGTAGACACTCTTCCATCCCTTCTCTAGCGTACCAGTTTCCTATCACCACTTGTTAAAAATCACCCCCAGCGGGGCGCCTGGGTGGCTCAGTGGGTTAAAGCCTCTGCCTTCGGCTCAGGTCATGATCCCAGGATCCTGGGATCGAGTCCCACATCAGGCTCTCTGCTCAGCAGGGAGCCTGCTTCCTCCTCTCTCTCTGCCTGCCTCTCTGCCTACTTATGATCTCTGTCTGTCAAATAAATAAATAAAATCTTAAAAAAAAAAAATCACCCCCAGCAGAAACTGGATTCAAGGAAGAAAGTCCTGTGAGGAATAGAACTGGTGGTGAACTGTCAGCTGGCACGAATGTTAATATCGCATTAATGGAGTCGTCTTGGGTTTCTCAAGATAGTTTCATGGTGAGAAATGCAGACAGTTCAATGATACTCTGCCCTCGTGTGGGTGGTAAGAATTGTCCTGCCCAGTTGGCAGAACCTCAAGCACTGGGGTCTCTAAAGTGAGTTTGCTCTGAGGGCAACCAGGTCCAAAGAACTTTTCTTATTCTAAACTCTAATTGTTGACAGCGTTGAAAAACATGGCCTGGCATTTACCTCAATCTCATTCACCAAAACCTAGTTGGGTCTTTTCATTCCACCCTGGTAACAGGTGTGAGTACTAAAATGGCATTTGTATTTGTATCACTGATCCTTGAGATAGCATGGAATTTCTTTTTCTCCTACACTAACATCCCATTAATCTATTTTGTAGCAGCTTACTCAGTCCCATTCCTACTCCTCTCTGTCATGCCTTAAAATCCCAAGAGTACTCTTCTCAGCAGGAGGCAGTTTTGCCCCTCCCTCGGGGACCTTTGGCAATGACAGGAAAGGTTTTTGACTATCACGACCTGAAGAAGAGTGAGGAGGAGCAGGCCAATGTTATTGGCATCTGGTGGATAAAGGCCAACGATATTGCTGAACATCCAATAATATACAAAATGTTCCCTATTCCCCAACAAAGCATCTGGCCTAAAAAGTTGATAATATCAAAGTTAGGAACCCTGATCTAGAGTCCACAAAGCAAGATCATATTTCCAAGGTATCTTTACAGTTAGACTTCCACATGGGCTCAGATGGAAACAGAAGTGAGATCCATGAGATCTCAGTTGTAAGGTCTTCCTGCAAACTCACTGGCAGGGCTGTTTCATTCTTCTGCCACTGTAGGGCTCTGGCTCTAGTCTCTGATTCCTAGATTCTGAGTGGCAAGTGTAAGCAGCACCAAGGTTCCCACTGGAAGTGTCCCAGGTGTGATTGGGTTTTTCTCTTGGCTTATTTGCTCCGACTTGCAGAGCATTCAATTTTGTTTCTCTGACCCTCCTAGACATTCTTGTAAGTGACTTCATGGCCTATAATAAATCCTTTTCTGCTTAAACTACTTAGAGTGCATTATTTGGTCTGCAATTAAGGATCCTAAGTAATACAGTAAGTGATTATAGGCAATCAATCTTCAAGAAGATGGGAATGTGAGATTGATTATGGTTAGAAATCAATGTAGATTTAGTTAGTATTACATGGTGGAACTCTTGTAAGCCTTGGAGGACTAAACGGCTGCTTCTATATGGGTAATGGATTGGTATGGGGGATTAAGATGGTCACAAATTTTTGTCACTCATCCTTCCGTTCCCTCCCTCTCCCTTGAACATAGGCCATCCCTGTTATTTTATTCAATGAATAGAAATATAGCAAAATTAATCCTGTGAACTTCAGAGGCTGGTCTTAGATCTGCACTATCTACCTTTATCTCTTAGAACACTCCCTTCTGGGACTCAGCTGTGGGAAAGCCCAAGGAACCATGAAGACAGGCTACAGGGAGGAGAACCAAGGTTTCCTTATCTGGCAATCCCTGCTGACTCTCCAACCAACATCCAGCGTCAACTACCGACCATTCTGAATGTCCCAGGCCCTGGTGTCCCTCCAGTGCTTGTCAATTCACCAGTCACTGCTAAATACCATCAGTCCCCAAAATGGTGAGAGGTAACGACTGGGTTATTGCTTTAAGTCACTGAGTGTTGAAGTGATTTGTTAGACAGTAATAGATAACCAAAATAATTGGCTACTTCCAACTGTACTGGCAAGTTTAAAAAAATAAAATGACAAGGTGAAGATTTAAATTCTCTATTCAAGATATAGTCAGAGAATCAGAGTCTCTATGACTGCCCAAAAGAAGGTGGCTATAAAAATAAGATGCCAAGTTTAATTCTGTGGGCTGCTCAAAATTCAACATAGGTTGAATAAACAACCTCACTGGATCTCTTGTGTACATGTTAGAGCACTGACTAGGAAAGAATAGGATGTTGACAATATAAGTGGTGACATTTGAGAGGATTTGCATGATTCTGAGGACATCTGATCTTCCAAATCTGTCTGTTGCCAAGGGAAGCAGCCCCTCTTTATCTGTTGCAGCTGGCCCTGCACACTAGAACAACCAACAAAGACATCATCTGAGGTAGTTATCATCACAAAAATACCAATTATCCCCTTGCCTCAATATACTACCTCTCAGTGGCTCCAGGCCTAAAATCGCAATTGGATCTTAACATGCCCTGGGGCATCAGTTACTGAGTAAAACCATAAAAGAAGGGACACATGCAAAGAACTACTGGATTTTGCTAAATTATGTCAGCAAAACTTGGGGATCATATGTGAGAAGATCACAGATTAAAGAGAGAGTAATATAATTCTGAATGAAGCTGAATTTAGTGCTATGATTTTATGTACCAGCGATTCTAAAAATCAATGTGCTCACAAGTCTCTTTCCCAGTTATTGTGACAAGGGGTACCATGAACAGCAAAGTCTCCCATGACACCCCACACAAGGCAGTGAGGGAAGTCCTACATGGGAACCAAGACAAGTGCCCAGAGTTTTTGGAGACAGTGGAACTGCAGATCAGCTTGAAGAATGATGACCCCCAGCAGGACAAATGTTTTTTGGGCACCATCCAGGCTGAAGTCCACTCCCTGCCTCAAGTTCTCCATATGTGTTTTGGGGGGGATCAGCAGTGCTATGATGAGGCCAAGGCTGTGGATATTCCCTACCTGGACACTGAAGCACTGAAAAAACTCAACAAGAATGAAAAATGAGTTCAGAAGCTGGCTGAGAAGTATGATGCCTTTTTGGCTTCAGAATCTCTGATCAAGCAGATCCCATGAATGCTGGGCTCAGGCCTGAATAAGGCCAGCCATTTCCCCTCCTTACTGACCCACAATGAGAACATGGTGGCCAAGGTGGATGAAGTGAAGTCCATGATGAAATTCCAGATAAGAAGGTGCTGTGTCTGGCAGTGGTCGTTGGCCACATGAAGATGACAGATGATGAGCTCATGTACAACATCCACTTAGCTGTTTATTTCCTGGTATCATTGCTCAAGAAGAATTGGCAGAATATCCAGGCTTTATACATCAAGAGCAACATGGGCAACCCTCAGTGCCTATACTAAGGCACAGCTTAATAAACCCTAGTGCTACCATTACCTGTTTGCCTGTGACTAGGGTAAGGGAGGTGGTTTGTGAGCTGACATTGTATGCCAATGCACTGTGCTGATGCTGCAATTTCTGGCACTCAGTGATGGGTAGTCATTTTCTCTACACTGCAAACCAAGAAATGGACTCTATCTACCTTCAAAACCGTAGTCTTATTTAGATCTCTTGGAACTGAGAACATGTGATACTTAGAACATGTGACAGTAGGTCTACTAACCAGGACTAAAGCTTTTCTGATAACCCTGAGAAGCGCAGAGTGGAACTTCACATTGAAGACATTGACTCAGCCCTTGGCAGTGTGCTTAACCTATGGCCTGAAGTCACTTCCCTTTAAGCCAGATTCTTTCCATGGGCTTTTTGTTTTGTTTCATTCCTGTAAATTGTGCCTCTGGGCTCTTGGTCTATAGGGATCACAAGGAATGTTCCAAATGGAGATCAAGTTCCTAGATTATTCAGAAGGAAGTGCTCCGCAATCCTGAGAAATTGATCTAGTATTTGCTTGTCTGACCCCACATTGAATGCCCTATGTTCAGGGTAGCAATTCTGCTGTGTGAGATGTTTAGGAAAACACAAGCAGGAGACCTATACAATATTGTAATTCATCTACAGTGTTTTCTAGGGGAGTTTAGCAAATGGGTAGAATCAGGCTGTGGAAATGTATAGGCCCTTTGTCCCCCAGGTGGGTTCTGCCCCTTTCCCGACCTGAGGCAATTCCCTGTTGGGGTTCTTGCCTCCACCACCGAGTACTGGAAAGTTGGTTTTGGTGTGGTAGGAAATACCTGTGATTTAACTTTTAACTTGAATCTGCTTCATTTAACTTTGATAAAGTAACTAGTTTATCCCTCCATCTTTTAATACAGCTGAAAGTCTATTTCAAACCATAAATAAAAATGTCGCACCTTCTTGAAACAAGCTTGAACCATGAAGAATACAAGTTTTTCACCAAAGTAATAAAAAAAAAAAAAACATTAAAAAAAAATAAAATGAATGGGTTTATCCAGGCAGCTGGAAGTGCTTCTAAATGGTTGATAGAAATATTGACTCAGGGCACCTGGGTGGCTCAGTTGGTTAAGCATATGCCTTCGACTCAGGTCATGATCTCAGGGTTCTGGGATGGAACCTCACATCGGGCTCCCTCTCAACAGGGAGTCTGCTTCTCCTTCTCCCTCTCCCTCTGTAATCTCTCTCTCACACACAAATAAATAAACTTAAAAAAAAATTTTTTTTCAGGGTGCCTGGGTTGTTCAGTCATTAAGCAACTGCCTTCAGCTCAGGTCATGATCCCAGGGTCCTGGGTGGAGCCCCACATCAGGTTCCCTGCTCAGTGGGAAGACTGCTTTCCCTCTCCCACTCCCCCTGCTTGTGTTCCTGCTCTCACTGTCTCTCTCTCTCTCTATCAAATAAATAAATAAAATCTTTTTAAAAAATAACATTATTAAAGAAATTTTTTTCTTAAATAAACTTGATGTTTAAAAAAAAAGGAACCTTGATTCAGGTGTAGCATACTGTAAATAAAGTCAATATTCATGTAATTCCTTGGTATAATGTAAGGAGAAAAGAATGTTAGAGAAAATTTGTTATAATCCATTCACTCCCCCACCTTTGAGAGGGTTTAAAAACACTCCTTTACCAAAACGATGAGAAATACATTGATGAGAGGAGTGTCAGAGTCTTTCAAAAGCACTGGAGTGGTTGTGCTCTAAGCTAGAAGTGAAAGCACAAGATGCTGCTGTTGAAAAGGGCTTTCTGATTTCAGTGGTGCTGATTGGCTGGCACAAGCACCAGAGGCAAGGTGAGCATGAGTATCCTAATAGGCCACATAGTTGAAAAGACAATCAGAATGGTTTGATCTGTAGGGGTCTCTATCCTGGGGTCCTTAACACAGCTAACCTAGGTCCAACTTGATCCATATCTTGAAAGACTCAATCTGGTAAAGAGAAGCTTGACTTGTATCAGCATGACAAAGGATCATGGTCTGGTTCAATTCTGAGGCCTGAATCTCAGAATTGACCCAAAATTCCTTGGGGAAAAAAAAGAGAGAGAGAGAGAGAGAGAAACTTTGTACCCTCAAGGGAAGAGCATGCAATAATATAAAAGTGTGTGTGTTTCAAATCTTCCTCCTAGTCTTGCCTAAAGGAAACTGTGGCCCTGTGCCATTGTAATTGTGTGCAATGGGAGAAAGGATATAGATAGACCTTTATGGCATCATTAGACTGCATTATTCTGAGTTACCATTAATTCCTGGGACCTAACAACACAATTGTAGACCAAGGGTTGAAGTGAAGCTGATAGCTGACTTCAGGCCTGAGCCATCTAACAGTGGTTCAGTGGATATGTGAACCCATGTTGGTTATTTCCTTAGTTCCTGAGTTCAGTTAAAGGAAAGCTCCTGGAGCTTCCCTCCATATGAAAACAGTAAACCAAAAACAATAAAAATTCCTATAAGAATAAAAAAATTATTGCTACCAACCAAGTCTTGGAAAATCAACCCTATCACAATCCCATTTTGTTTGCCTATTTAATTGGTGCAGGAGATGGGATGGATCTTGGAGAATTACAATGGCTTATTCTAAGTTCAATTAGGTTTCACTTCAATTGTAGCTACTATTCCAGATGTAGTCTTCTCGGTGAAGCAAATCAATACAGCCTCTGGCACCTAGTGTGCAGATATTGATCCATCTAATGCATTTTTCTCTATCCCGATTAGCAGAAAATACCAGAAGTAATTATTAAGTAACCATAAGGCTGCCAATTTAGAGGGAGTTTAGAGCAAGAGAAGGTTCTCCACCTAGCCCAACTTAGCCTGTTGGCCTTTGTGATACAGATCCAATGATGTTTGATTTGTAATTGATCAAGTCACTGTATGAGGCTTAAGAAAAGAAGTTTCAGGAGAATCATAGTTGCAGACCTTCAAGATTGGTAGGAAAGCCATGCTCTTCTCTCCTTTTAAGAAGCAGCTCTTTTTCAACGTACCTGCACGCCAAGGATCCATGAAAACTGAACTGTTCATCATGAAGTGGACGTTGTCTGACCCACCAAGGCATAAATTCAGGCAGGCCCAGGATCAGTCCATCATCAAGGAGGTATGATGTAAACAGAATTAGGCTTGAGCAAATCATTAAGATGGTTATTTACCAGAGCCTCGTACTCCAAGCATAGTTACTCTTACCACACTGCAGTCCTAAAACTCCTGAGCATTCCTTATAATCCACTGAATGAGGAGGAAAAGCAAGCCTGATTTATGGTGCCAGTGAGAAATGCACTGCTGTGCCACTTCAGTCTCACTCAAGATTGGCCTTGAAGGACAACACAGAAAGGAAGAATTTTCCAAAAGGTAGGATTTTAAGCAGTTAGTCTTGTGATGCAAGGTCCAGGCATTTGGGAAGAATAAGATTAGATGATTGGTAACAAGGTTTTAATGAAATTTGAGCAACTCCAAATGAACTCAGCATAAGAGAGTTGTTGGTCCCATGTGAGTGCTCAGAAAAGGGCCTCACTATGTAGGAAGTTCTCAATAATCATGTTGCAAATCATACTCTTGTGGATGTCTGTCGATCTCTTTCCAGACACTCTAGTGAATAGGTTCACAGACAATGTGGTCATAGTGGCAAAGAAAGAGGTAATACACAGGTTTAATAACAAAATTAATTCTGGTTACTATACTGTTCAGTGCACCAGAGTTTGTTTGTTTTTTTATTAAAACATTTTTTTTAATTTATTTGACAGAGAGAGAGAGAGATCACAAGTAGGCAGAGAGAGAGGGGGAAGCAGGCTCCCCGCCACAGCAGAGAGCCTGATGCAGGGGTCGATCCCAGGACTCCGAGATCATGACCTGAGCCAAAGGCAGAGGCTTTAACCCACTGAGCCACCCAGGCGCCCCTGCACCAGAGTTTTGAATACTGCATCACTGTCTGAGGACCAGACTGCTCTCTGGCAGCAACTGATTACACTGGAATCCTTCCTTTGTGAAGGGGCAGAATTTGTCCTTACTGGAATGTCCTTGCTTGAATTCTCTACAGGGTTTTGTATTCCTTGTTCACCATATCTGGCAGTCCCAACAGGCATGGAATCACTAAATGCTTTGTTTGAGATCATAGTATCACATAAAACAGTCTCTTCTATAGCAAAAGAAATAAGGCAGTTTCTAATGTTCATAGGGTTTACTTATCTTTCGATGTACCCCATCATCCATAAATAGTTGGTCTTCCAAAATGATAGAGTGACCTACTGGATTATCACTATTGGAGATAATATCTTGACAGACTAAATAACTATCTTGTAGGCTGTAATACATGCTCTGAGCATATCAGAGACCAATATTATGGTGTCATTTCTCTCAAAGCCAGAGTATAAGGGAGCAGGAAATCTGAATGGGAGGACCAATGGCTCCTCTGACTATCTCAACTAATAATAAACCACCTAAAAAGTATTCCCTTTTTATTTCCATAATTCTGGACTTTGCTGATTTAGGGCATCTTCATACTCTAGGAGGAAATGCTTCCTTCCACAAAGGACACAACTGTTCCATTGAATATAAAGTTGAGACTCCCTACTGGCCACTTCATATTCCTCGAAAGAAAGTGTTGGCTAAGATGATCAAACTTTCCCATGAAGAGGGTCTTTGCCACATAATGGATGGGAGGAAAAGTAATAATAGGAGAATCCAAAAGTCCCTGATGCTGCCTTTGGCCTTTTTCAGTGATAAAAATTAATGAAAGATGCCAGAAACACCAAATTGGTAATACTACCAAGGCTTAAGCCCCTAGAAATGAATGACCCACAAGAAGAACTCCAACAAGATGGAAGCAAAGGAATACAGACTGGGGTGTGGAGGAAAGGAGTTTTGAATGTGAGTGCCTCCTTTCCTTTGGCACGTCACCGTCACCGGCATTGGATGATAATATACTTAAAATGTTTGCATTGTATCTTTTATTAGAAACATTGCAGGGGGGTGCCTGGGTGGCTCAGTGGGTTAAAGCCTCTGCCTTCGGCTCAGGTCATGGTTCCAGGATCCTGGGATGGAGCCCCGCATCGGGCTCTCTGCTCAGCAGGGAGCCTGCTTCCTCCTCCCTCTCTTTCTGCCTGCCTCTCTGCCTACTTGTGATCTATGTCTGTCAAATAAATAAATAAAATCTTAAAAAAAAAAAAAAAGAAACACTGCAGGGGGTGGCTGGCTCATTCAATCAATAGAGCACGCAACTCTGGATCCTGTGGTGAATTCAAGCCCCACCTTGGGTGTGGAGCCTACTTAAAAAAAAATATTGCTGATTAGTAGTGAGAGGTTAAGCATCTTTTCATATGCTTATTGGCCATTTCGATTTCTTCTTCTGTAAATTTTCTCTAAATAACTCTACTGAGTTGTCTTTTGTATTATTAAGTGGATCATGCCCAATATGCAATCCATAAAATCACAAGATAAATGCTCTTTTAGGAAAATCTGTGACATATATAAAACATATATGTGTGTACACATAAGTATGACATTTTATATATGTTGGTTACTATCTATAATACTCTGTAATACTCCAAGAAGGTCTCTATGAGTCCAGACTTTTACGTTCAGATAATGGAACATGGCATGGAGAAGAATGAGAAAGAGGGTTGACTTGCTCAGAAGTCTATAAGCACACCCCCGCCGCACCCCAAGCTTACACATGGCATACCTAGGAAGAATTGAGAACCCAAAAAAAGTCCAGTGGAGAAGAAGAAGCTTTGTTCACTCCAAATGGGAAAACATAGCGGAAAACGGGAGCTGAAAAAGGTGAAGAGAAGAGGTTGAGACTTTAAATAAAATCGAGTCAGGGCATGACCGAGCTGCCCAGGCTGAGAGTCAAGGGCGGGGAGGGAATCAGAGCCTTACGAAGGTCACCCTCCACCCACCTTTTCTGTGCCTCCCATGCTGTTCACCACTGTTCGTCATGGTGGGGGCATCTCATCAGCCATACCACGCAAAGGACCAGATCTTCGCTTACATGCTTTTCCACGACATTCCTAGAAGGTAGAATGCCTTTGTGGTCCTCACAGCTGCCAGAAGACCAGAGCCCCAGGAGAAAAGGGTTTGGGATGACTCCAAGAGCCCGGCCTACTCCCTCCCACAGCTCACAAGCCTTGCATTTTTCTTACCTCGTTCATGTTGTTGTAACAACATGCTATTCTGAAAGATAAGGATGATTTTACCAATCCACTCCCAATAGACCAGTATAGATGGGTTTCCTGCAACGACGAGATGCTGAGACAGAATCAGATATGTGATTCGACAATGTTTAACTTAATGCCAAATATGGCAGAAAGTTAGAAACCAACAAGGACACTACAAAGCACCTGCATACATACACACACTCTTCTTGCCTACCTCCATAGAAGACATTACCAATCAATCACAGAACTCTTTCCTTTTGAACCCGGACATAGCTCTAAAATGCTCCTTTATTCAGTGCTCCTTAAAACACATTGAAGTTGGCATGTAAAATTAACAGAATTTGCCTCCCTGACCAACCTTTATCTAGAGATGATAAAACACCAGTTCAGAGGAGGAAATGAGTTGTCTAATAACACAAAAGAAGTAAGCACCAGAGCCAGGGTGGGCAGGGAGAGGGTTGGAAAAGGGCAAGAAATTCAATTTATTCAGTGCATTTGTGCCATGTTCATCAAGGCATTGTGCTTGCAACTTTGCACATGCTGTTTTGGAAGAGAATTCAGGTCTTATGAGTGTGCTGAATCAGTTATGCTCTTGATCAGTGTCCTTTATGGACAACAGCACAGGTATACGTGATAAAGTGCCTGGATCATGGCTATAACTGCAGCCATGGGCTAAGCGGCGTTAACTAGGTCATGGGTGCAGTGTGAAGAAAGTAAGTCTTGTTATTCTTGCCCCTATGCTCTAGTCAGACACTTTCTTTTAGCATTATGACTGTGGATCTGTGCCCAGAAAGCATGGCACTCTTAAAGGCACCGGCCATGCTTTATCAGTTGACAACCTCAGCTGTGTACAAGAACCATTTGCTTGGCACAGAAAAACTCACTCCAGGACCACAGTGTATCAGTGTTAAATACTGAGCTTTCTGACCGTAGCCAAGCACTACCCTTATCACACAAGGAGCCAAGTAAGAAAATGAGACGCTCAGTACAACCTACCTCTTCTACCAGATATCATTTAATCCTCCCTGCCATACCCCATTACTACTACCACCACCACTGACACTGGGCAAGGCAATGGCATAAATATGAAATTACATCATGATCATTGGTGATGATACTAAAGTCAACTAACAGGTACTGCATTCTTTTGCTGTTCCACAGAACTTAGTTAGCATTTGCCAGTTCCTCTGAGATCTCAGAGATAATGACCTGGGGAAATATTCAACAGCACATATTCAGAAGCTATATTTTCATATATTGTGGCATGATCTTTGGAGTCAGACAGATGTGGCTTCATGTCCTGGCTCTGTCACTTAATTATGTGACCTCGGGCAAGTTACTTAACTTCTCTGACCCTCAATTTCTTCAACAATAAAACAAAATGTGGACAATAGCAAGGTGATGAAGGTATAATATTTATCACAGTTCTTGGCACGTAACCAAATTTCAATAAATGTTTCATATTATTAAATGCCTTAATATTAAGAATAATAAGCAATGAGTAGCAATAATTCCTATAATAAGTCCCCATCATCATTATCATCATTGTGATGATGGTAATAGATGCTTTTTAGCCCCCATAATGGTGCCTTTCAGTTTTCTAACCCATTTTGACATTCTCCCAAATAAGACCTTCCACAGAAGGGCTTTTGTTCATGGTATTTCCCAGGGAAAGTCCATCTATCCAGGAAATTTCGTCTTCAAAGCCAAGTTAAATGTCTCCTTCTTCCAGGAAGCTCACTCTCACCGCCTAAGAACCACCTTTGGTCTCTGACCTTTTCAACACGCTCATTGGCATTTCCGTCAGTCAGCTCATAAGTATGACATGCCTACATCACACAAAGCATTGTAATCATATCGCACAGGGTTGTGCTTGGGTCTTTGCATTTGTAGGTCCCTCTCTGTGTCACGTTTTCCCCCATCCCACAACTTCATGCAATGGCATCCTCCCCACTGTGCAGGTGTCAGGTCAAATGCTGCCGCAGAGAGGGCTTCCTTTGTCATTATCTGCCAAGGGCATTCTGCCCCTCCCCCACCAGTTACTCTTCACTCTGTTTCCATCACTGGTTTACCTAATTTCCCATATTCCTCCTTTATGGGGGGGATACACTCCATGAGAGCAGAAATACTGTCTTTCTTGCTCAAGGCTGAACCCCTAATACCTAGAAAATTACCTAGCACATAGTATGTGCTCAATAAATATTGGATAAATAAATATTTGCTTCCTTTTTCCTCCCAAAATGTTAGCAGCTTCAGGGCAACAGCTTCTAAAGCAGATATTCCTTTTAGAGTCAGCTAACTGAGCCTGATACAGTATTACTCAAGAGTTGAATAAAATAGCTAGCAATACAGAAATTCAATGAGAAATAACATTAAAGTGTGTGTCCGTCAGATCCTCACTAGATTATAAGCTCCTTGGGGGTAAAAGTCATCTCTTTTTCAATCTTACGCTTCCTGCAGTGCCTAGCAAGCCCCGTGAAATGCCCATATATAATAACAGCTTAGCTTGGTCAAATGGAATTGAATGGAATAGCGCAAGCATCTGCAGAAACATTCAAACACACACAGGGGCCGACAATAAAACTGCAAACTCATACCCACTTCCTCTGCGGCATTGGCTCGGATCTTAGAAAAGCACTATCTATAATTAGGCATTTTGTTCTTTTTATATCCGAGGGATGAGAAAGGAGCTCTTACTTTCTGGGAGGCTGGGGAAGCAGAAAATAAACCCACTGTCTGAAACAGAAATGAAGATCCTTCGATTATTTCCATCTTGTCACCAGAACCCTGAGTCCATGTGCCAGTCTGGATTTCCTCCGTCTTAAATGGACCCTCTTTCTGGTCAGAGCCTTGTCCTACTTGAGCAAATAGATGTCTTCCCACTGAAGTCGGCATTGATAGCCAAAGATTAGACCTGTTTGGTGTCAAAGAAACGTTACACAGCTGCTGTGGCTCATGACCCTCTTCTCATTAACCCCTATATATAGTAATGAAGAGGTAGGTGGTAACTACTGTTCACTGAGTACATGTTATGTGGCCGGTTAAGTCAGTCACATGTGTCATACCATGTAGTTTTTACAAAAACCCTGTGGTTTCATATCATCATCATCATCATTTATTTGATTATTATTATTATTTTACTTTTTTTAAAAAAAGCAAAATCTGGGACTGGTAAAATCCGAATATGGCTTATAATTTGGTTGATGGTGTGGTTAATGTCCCTTTCGTGGTATTGATCATTGAATCCAATCAATACATTGTCATTGGGGGAAGCTGGGGGAAAGTGTGCAAGACAGCTCTCTGTACTATTCCTATGACTTCTTGTGGGTTGAAAACTTTTCAGATAAAATAGTGGTTGTTTTCTGCTTTAAGAAAGAATTCTGGAGGGCGCCTGGGTGGCTCAGTGGGTTAAAGACTGTGCCTTCAGCTCAGGTCATGATCCCAGGGTCCTGGGGTCGGGCCCCACATCGGGCTCTCTGCTCAGTGGGGAGCCTGCTTCCTCCTCTCTCCCTGCCTGCCTCTCTGCCTACTTGTGATCTCTCTCTCTCTGTCAAATAAATAAATAAAATCTTTAAAGAAAAAAAAAAGAAGAAAGAAAGAAAGAATCCTGGAACACAGAAGGTTAAATTGCTTGCCCAGATCACAAAGTTTGTATATGAAGAGGTCAACATGCACCACTGTTCTCCCGGTTCTAGAGCCCAGGCCTTGACCATCAATATACAGCTTGATGGCCATGCTTCTCAGCTTCTCACCTGTCCTCCTTTAGTGCCACATTGCCCTCCTCACCTTGGTTGATGGGAAGCTCAGAGCTAAATGCTGCTGAACAACAGCATCTGTGGGCTGCTATCTCTGGAATATCAATTTCATTCCTCTTTGGTCACTTTCCTTCCAGCATCCATCCTCTTTGGTCTTCCTTAGACTCATGTTATCACCTTTTTTTTTTTAAGATTTTACTTTTTATTTGACAGAAATCACAAGTAGGCAGAGAGAAAGGGGGAAGCAGGCTTCCTGCTGAGCAGAGAGCCTGATGCGGGGCTCTATCCCAGGTCCCTGAGATCATGACCTGAGCTGAAGGCAGAGGCTTAACCCACTGAGCCACCCAGGCGCCCCTGTTATCATTTTTTAAAAATGTTGTGTCTTTGGTAGTTCCCTTAAATCCTTCTGGGAAAGATTCTGGGTTATAAATAAGGTTATAAGGATCTTTCTCCTCAAACTCCAAGAACACTCTTCCACACAAGTTTCTCAACCTAGAGATCAACTCGTACCACTCAGCCAGCATCCCATAGTCCAAATGCTACGACTAGGAAGGTGCCCAAGGCATACGATGGGATATGAAACAATGGCTTCAGGTGGTAGAAGGTTGAAAGGCCTTCCCTATCTTTATTTTGCTTTCTGAAAATTAAATACTTGGCAGGGCTTTCCTTGAGCTAATTAGCATCCCTTCCTAACATTTTAAGTAAGTACTCATTTAGAGCAGTGAATGATTGCACTGAGATTAGAGTATAGGGAAAATCTTTCTATTGGGAATAATCTACTTATTCGGCTGTTTGTTTGAAGCAGAGATAAACAATTTTTTTTTTTCCTTCCTGACATGCCAGGCATAAGAGGGAACACAGTGATTAATGAAACTCTGCTTTTCACCAATAAATTTCTGACTTCAGATACAAGCTCATAGTTGCTGAGTTTTCTGGGAATTTTTTTTTTCCTTTCTCCCTTTTATTTATTTATTTTTTTAACAGATAGGAAAAAGAAAGTGGCACCGTCCAGATTCTAAAGCTCATTTAAATCTGTTACATTGTGAACTATTTTTGGTTCTGAAAATGGCTTAGGTAATTTTTCATTGGTTCTCCTGGGAATGCCACTTTGTGCTCTGTTATTTATAATCTGCAGAAATTAATTATGCTGCTAATTAACAGCTTGCAAACAAATTATTGCTCAAGGAGTTATTTATTCAGTTATGAAAACACAACTCAGGCTTCTATGTAGATTCTTTCTGACAGCTCTTTTATTTCTTGCTTTTGTTTTTGAGTCTTTCTGTTCCCAAGATTCAGTGTGGAGAGAGTGACAATTAGTCAGGATGTCAGTAGCAGAAGCTAGGTCAGCTGTTCTATGAGAGGGAAGCAGACAGGCAAGAGGGTTGCAGAGCCTGCTCCCTGTGCCCCGCTGGGGTTGATGAAGAAATTCCTTATGTGAGTGACGGTTTCTGTAACAACAACCGCAAATCTGCACATGCCCATTTTTGCCTCTCGCAGGAGTCTAAGAGAACTCTGGAGGTGTCAGGTAAGGAGGAATGTAAACACATGCCATAGGCACCACCCCTCCCCATGCCCATACTCGTGGCAGACAGCAACAATGGATCACAGATCTAATTCAGCTTCTGAATCATTCTCAACGCAGTCTTCCCAGTAGGCATTACCAGCCGTTGCTATCTCTGGTAGGAGGAAAAAGCTGGCCAAAGTGAGTGGTAAATGATTTCCCTTTCCAAACTGGGCCAACAGGATGGAGGAAGCTGTAGATAAGAAACCTCTTTCTCCCCTGGTCAAACTTCAGAGGGGCACTGAGAACACAATCTGACTCCTAACCGACCCCATCCTGCCCAGAAAGACACCAAAATACCGGCTATTGACAAAAACAGAAAAAGCCAGTTCCAGGGAAAGATCCGTGTTGGACAGTGACTGCAGAGCTCCAGCACAAGCCCTTCCTTGAGGCTCACAACCAAGGTGACCTGTTGAGTGTTAGAGAGTTAGAATCCCCCTTTTAGAGATGACATTCAGAAAAATGAAGCAACAGGCCCCGCGTCCCACAACTTGGAAGTGGCAAAGCTGGGTCTTGATCCTGTGACTTGAGATCACCGACCCTGTACTGTCTCCTCATTGTCAAGTTTCTTGATGCATCTTTGCTCCGTCACTGGCACCAGGAAACTGAAGCGAGTCTCAGCTCCGTGTCATGAGGTAGCCATGAAACCTCCTTTCTCAGATGCCTCTCCAAGCAGTACACCCCCTGTTGGCCTTTGGGAGGTTCAGTGCAGCAAATGAGACGCATGGTCCAAATTCAAACTCCGGTCCTAACCTGATTAACCTTCTGAGATCAGACAAGTCCCTTAAGTGCTATGAGTCTCAAGTTCCTCAACTGAAAAAGGGCAACGATGAACTCTTACCATACAGCTGTATACCAAGGTATCTGAGATAGCCTGGTTTACCCTAATAAATACAGGAAATAATTTAACTATCCATCAATAGCAGAGTGAACAATAGACCAATTTTAGTCATAAAATGGAAGAATCTACCTTAGCTAAAAGGAACAAACTAGGGGCGCCTGGGTGGCTCAGTGGGTTTAAACCTCTGCCTTCAGCTCAGGTCATGATCTCGGGGTCCTGGGATTGAGCCCCGCATCGGGCTCTCTGCTCATTGGGGAGCCTGCTTCCCCCTCTCTCTCTGCCTGCCTCTCTGCCTACTTGTGATCTCTCTCTCTGTCAAATAAATAAATAAAATAAAATTTTAAAAAAGGAACAAACTAGACGTACAGATACGAAGGTGCATGACTTTCAAAACCTAAGAGTAAATGAAACAAAAGCACAAGTGGATAAGAAGTGTGTAATACAGTATCTGTTTATTCTGTATTTTTCCATGTATATGCCTATCTAGTAAAAGAATAAAAACATCTTGGCAGTGATACTCAATAACCTCAGAATATTGTTTCCCCTGAGAAGGGATGAAAAGGGAGGCATATGAGTTGGAATATTGCTGTTTCTGATGTGAAGGCTACATGATTGTCTCTAGGTCAGGTTCATGTTTCTAGTGAATTTTCAGTAATTTGGGACTTTCCACATTGAATCCTGTTTTTGATGTAGCACGCAGTCTCAATATTTAAGGGAGTCTTTGTTAATCTCTGCTTTAGCAAATGATCCTTCTGTTATGTAATTAGTCATTCCCTAATTCTGTCTATATACTAGACTACTGTTTTTGAAACTGTCTCCCAAAAGATGCTTATTCATTCAAAGTGCTTTAGTGAAGGTCAAATCTGTGCCAGTCACCCTGCTAGATGTGGATATATACAAAGGCAAACAAAATAAATACGGATGCTGTACTCAAAGAGCTTACAGCAGGGAAGAAAACTAAACAAGTAAACAAGTTGTGCAAAATTCTGCAGAAGAAATGTGCAGCGTGGCATAAAAAAAAATAAGGAGGAAGAGGCAGAGTGTTTCCGTTATTTCTTGTGTATAATAAACAACCTCAAAATTCAGTGTCTCATCGTAGCAACCACTTCTTATTTCTCCCAATTCTGTTGATTGACTAAAAGGTTTTTCTGCTTCCCATGGTAGTGGTGGGGTGCTGAATAGGCTAGAAGGTCCAAAGTGGCCTCAATCCCATGGCTAGCTAAGTGCCCATCCATCCACATGGGTACTTCCTTGGGTCTGCTTGAAGTTCATCAACATCGTGGTCAGGTTGGCAGGGGTATTCCTAGTAAAGGAGATGGGAGCTTCAGATCTTGTAAGCCCCAAAATTACTGTATCGCTTCCGTCACATCCTGCTGGTTAAAACAAGTCACGCGGCCATCCCAGATTCAAGGGTAGGGAAATTAGACTCTACCTGCTAAAGGGAGGATTGGTGAAGAATTGATGGCCATCTTTACCCACCACACAGAGGTTTGGACTGATCATAGCTAAGGGGTTCTGTTGTGCCATGTCTTTTCCATAAATATTCAGCTGTGCCCATTACCAAGGTCTCTAAGAAGTCCTGAAGGAAAGAACATGGTTTCACTTACCTTTTCAAAAATGTGTCTTTTATGAGGTGCCTGGCTCTGTCAGTCTGTTGAGCGTGTGACACTGGATCTTGGGGTTGGGAGTTCGAGCTCCACATGGGGTATAGAGATTATTTAGGAATTAAATTAAAATTAAATTTTTTAAAAAATGTATCTTTCATCAATGGATGTACAAATTTTTCATTTATGTTAACCTGGCATTTTCCAAAGTTAGCCGAGTTCAAGTACTCTTTTTTTTTCCACAGAACCCCTGGATCTGGCATTTTTACTCTCCGTTTGGGAACTGATTGTTCTTAAATGAAGCAGATTTTTGTAGATAAGAGTTGCTGACAGCAGAGTCCTAATGACAGGTATCACGTGGTCTTTGGAGAAAAAGTTCTTCCGTGTAAATCAGAAAAATTAATAAACATGGTGACACAGTCTGCATGACATAGCCCAGGCCTGAGTCAGGGAGGGGGTTCTGACAGAAAGGGGAGGAGAGGGATCTGGATTCTGTCACCTGCTTGGCCCCCCTCCCACCTTCACTCCTGACCTTCAGCATTTCCTTATTCATTCCTCTGGTCCAGGAATGACAAACTCTGGAATTTTCATTTGCATCTAGAATAAAAATGTACAAGCAAATGCCATCAGCCTATAACACTACGACCACCTGGACAATTATTAGAGATGAACTGCTATGAATTACATGAAAGACAAAAGCGCCCCCCCTTGAATACAATCCAGCATCCAGCAGACAGGCTGTGATGTTCAGCAGCCTCGCCAGCCATGTTACGGTGGCATTACAAGGGGAAAACAGCTCTGTGCTGAGTTCATAATTATCATGATCTACTATTATGATCCATCACCAACAGAGCAGTTGGTGAAGCCACCATAAATCACCATTATTTATATTGCAGCAAATCACAAGGACACATCATCGAGAATCATAATTCACACTCACTTCAGATCATAATTACCTATATATGACTGTCTAGGTATGTCACCAAGGTAGCGCGGGAGGAAAAAACTCATCAGCTGCACTGTCTCCAAGACTTGGCTTCTCTAAGCAAGCTTTTAAGCTTTGCAAGGAAAGAGAAGACAAGTCTAGCTGTTTCTCTCCTCCCTACCCACCCCCCAAACCCCAGATGTGTCCTGGATCTCCTTAGATCACACCAAAGGGGCTGAGTTCTAGGATCCAGCTTTAGGCTGGACATGAGGCAACCTTATGACCTCTTGGTTTGACATTATGTGCTGTGAAAAGCAGCTGAAGAAGGTGGGATGCTTATCCTGGAGGACATGCCCTTGGTCACAAAGCTGTGGGCCTTTAGAGGAGTTTAGCGCTGTCCCAGTCGTGTGCCAGGGAAGCCAAAGAGCCATGTGCTTTAGACAAGATTAAGGCTCCAGATAAAAATTGGATTAGATTAGCCACAACCAGATATTTTTCAGCCACCAAATTCTTAGGATTGGTCATAGCGCTCTGCCCGCCATATTGGAATGCAGGGTAAAAGGAAAAACCAGCGATTCTGATCCCGTCTTTCCTTAAAATTGTGACATTTTGTTCACCGTGGATTGTTTGCATTAATTTACATTTTTAAAAATATTGCATTCAAATATTATTTATCTTCATTACTGTCTGGTACTGTCTTAAAATCCTGCAAGAATTCCTCAGCTCCTCGTCCTAGTTGTCCCCTGGGTGATTTTATGCCATAACCTTATGGCATAAATACAGTTACCCCCGTTTTGGCAATGAAAAAGCTGAGGTTCAGTAACTTGGCCAAGTCATATTCTGGGCAACTCTGAAAGCTCACTGAGAGTAAGAAGTTATGAACTTCCTTTCCTTCCTCCTTTTCTCAAGTCCTACACTATATCACTGAAGGGAAGAAACTGAATTTGAGTCCAGTCCAAAGGCAGAGACCTAAAGTAACCATTTGCCCTAACAGAAAGGAGAGTGTCCTTAGGGCCAGCCCACTTTCTTATTCATCTTTGAGCAGGCAGTCTTAACAAAGGTTCTACAAGTGGTCAGCTGCCTTTCCACGGTTCACAAACTCCCCCAAAGTTATACGAACATGTGGGTGTGCCTGTGTGTGTCCTGGACAGAGGACCTGTAGGTCCTAACTCTCAACTTTGACCCTCCAAATTTAAAATATTGCCTTATGAGAGCTTGGGTAACTTTTAATGCAGTCTCATAGTGAAGGATCCATAAATAATTTATTTTATCTTTCTCACCACTAAGGAGTCTCCATGAAAACAATATGCAGTTTTTGGAGCGAAAGTTCTAACAGAACCTTGTATCACACTGTCCCTTTCTCGAATGTCAGCTAAGCATAAATTTTTAAGTTCCCAGTGAAGGCATTTTATAGGTCACCTAGTTCCCAAAGCCCAATCTTAATTCCACTGTATTTAGAGGCGGACAAGAATGAGGCCCTGAGGAACTGTGTGACCTGTCCCCTGTCCCACAGCTGAGTCACCTCAGGGCTGACGTTAAAGCCAAAGCTCATCTCCTGGGCCCCTTTCTCCATTGGGCATCCGGCTTCTGTTGGCCAAGTACACCCAGGACCATAACTGGCTGACCCACCACACCTTGGTGCTCTGTTTGGGTTGAAGCCTCTGGTACACAGCAGCTAATATTTCACGTACTTTGGCTTCAACTCATCTGGGACACAAACCCTGTAGCCCCACTTCTTTGCAACTACTTTCAAATATGAACCAAACAGAACCTTTGGTGGAGACCTTCTGTGCTGAACCAGGGATTCCCTCTAGTTTGAGATTCGTAATTAATGGCTGTGTAACTGACACCCTAGGATGACTCCCTAGGATGGCCTGATCTCTCTCTCTCTCTCTCTCTCTGGACCTAATTTCTCAAGAATTTCCCTCTGAAGACAAGCATGTTAAGTGGTGACGATTATTAAAAACAAAGAGAATCTGGCTTCAGAGAGGGCGCGTGAGTCCTGATCTCCAAGATGGTAAATATCTCGCATGGCTTCAGAACATGCTTTTCCAATAATTAAATTTGGGGAAGCGATGAGAAATGGCATTGAGGATGGCAGTGTAAGATAGATAAACTTTAACGGGGGTCTCAGGCCTCAAGGAAGAAAAGCTTAACAAGATAGGAAAAAAAGGTATCAAATGACATCACTAGTAAATTTCACCACCAATTTAAAAGTGGTGAAGGTCCCTCACGCAGGGGTGGGCTGTGTGTTGAAGCTCGCAACGAGTTCCAAACCGTGCTAAGCACCCCGTGGGACATTGAAGGACATAACAGAGAGCCGTTGTCCTCAGGAGTTTACCATCTAGTTGGGGAGCAAAATGCAAAACACAGCAACAAATCAATGAGTGATGCAAGAGGTGCCATTATTTCAGAGAAGAGAGAGCTATCAGCATGAGTCGATATAGCAATGTCAGATCAGGCTCTGATTAAGTGAGCACCAACTACAGTCTGGTAAGGGGTATCTTCCACCTCGCCCATAGCACCTGCATCTCACACTCTGTTGTAGAGAGAAGGTATCTTCTAGCATCGTGTTCATTCAAGACGATTTTGTTGTATACCCAAAAGGATGTAAAAAGGACAACTGTGTTATAAGGCTAAGGATATTCTACTAGGCGGGATCAATATGGGCTCAAATAAGGCATTAAGCAGTCAGATATGATGAATTCCTTTTCCACATTCTTGAAGATGATGAAGGAAAGCAGAAAGTCGACTGCACATCTGGAGTGAATTGTCTTCAGCATCCTTCCTGCCTCTTCTACAGGTGGGGCTTAAAACATGCCCCCTAGAGGGGCGCCTGGGTGCTTCAGTCAGTTAAGCATCCAACTCTTGGCTTTGGCTCAGGTCGTGATCTCAAGGTCGCGATCTCAGGATTGTGAGATCAAATCCTGCGTCGGACTCCGTGCCGGTGTGGAGCCTGCTTGGGATTCTCTCTCTCCCTCTCCCTCCCTGAAAAAAAAAGAAGAGAGAGGAGAGGAGAGAGAGGAGAGGAGAGGAGAGGAGAGGAGAGGAGAGGAGAGAAAATGCCCCTGGAAAGAGAAATCTATAAATATTAAACCATAAGAGTTATGGACTACAAAAGAAGGGTTGGGGTTTATGACACCTGGGGGAAAGCCAGGAAACCAGAAAAGAGGACAAACTCTAGAGGAGTGCAAGTTCAAAGGACAGAAGAAGTAGGGAGGGAGGAGCAGGGGTAGTGGGAGGAATCCATAGGGACGCACTGGCCTAAGATCTTGGTGAGGCCACAGTGACCCAGAGGCATAGATAAGTGGGAGCACCACCATTCGCAGTATTGTCACCTCTTTCCCTTCCCATCCCATCTTGATTCTGTGTGATTTGGATATTTATCCCCAGAAATATCAAGTAAAGAGCTGTCAGAACCTCTCTTGGTTATGGGGAGGGGCAGGCAGCAAAAGAAATGAAAACATAATACTCGAAATGTGTATTCAGTTAGGGTTAAGTATGTTACATGAAAGAACTCATTCAATCCTTGACAAAAGGAAGAGGCAACTCATTCTCTCTTCTGCCATCAAAGGAAAAGAACAGAGACCACTTCGGTGTGGAATTTGGGGGAAAAGGGTCCACTCCTATAGGAACCCTATTTGCAGCTTCCTTTCTCCCTCCCCCCACCCCTTCCTTTCCTCCCTCCCTTCCTTCCTTCCTCTCCTGTCCCCTCACCTAAACATCCCCACCAATAAAGAAGAGCTGTAGAAACCCCATCAGCTAAACCCCAGAAGCTTAGTACCAAATGGGACTCAACAGTTCAAGCTGTCTGGGCCAGTGTACTCCTCTAGCTCATGAAAAAAAGGAACCAACAGATACCCCTGACCAGGCATACATACCTTGTAAAAGTTTCCTTTGTCTTCCTCAAGGGTATATATAAGGGCTGCTTATGCAAATACACACACACACACACACACACACACACACACACACACACACACGGGTCTCCCTTATCAGATAGGATCATCCTATAGCCCCTGGAAATTTTCTCCCACTAACGTGTCATCATCTCTAACACCTGCACCTTCCCCGAGGGATCCTTCCGGCTACCTTGCGGATCATGCCAAGCCCTTACCAGCCCACTCAAAAGTAGTGTCCCAGTCCCCCCAACTTCCAAGCTAACCCTGGGCCCTGTACAGTCACAAATGAGCCCAGTTCAGGCTCCTGACCACTGATCCAACATCAATTTTTTCCAAGCCCAAGGCATGCGATTATCTGCAAAGCTGACTTACAAGATAAAATCCCCAGGCCTCTCCCCAACCCCCCCCTCCAACAAGCAGACATTGATTTTACACAGAATGTGCATGGCTTTGATGGTGTTATTGCAATCAACATGAAAAATACCACCACAGTGCTTATCCGGATGTCTCAGTTGTTTTGCCTCATAGCACAAGTGATTGTTTAAAGAGGCCTGACACTGTTGGAGTCTTTTGTTTTATGGATTTTGTAAAGCATTGCTCTTTGTCTCCTGGGCTGGCCGAGGAAGAAGCTCTTTTTTCAAGACAGTGGGCAGTGCTTTCAGGAAATAGGATCCAACCTGAAGGCTGATTTGGGGAGTCCTTTAAGCTCCCCCGTTTACATGATGATGGTCCCACAGGAAAGGCTGCTCCTAACTGGTATGTGCCTTTAACGGACGACTGGCCAGGTTACCCAGAACCTTTCTCCCTGCTGGTTTTCCATGGTGCTCTGCCTTTCTTATTCCATGCTGGTCCTAAGTGACTAAATGGGTTTGCTCCCTCTCTTTTAGCCCTTGCTTCCCTTCCCCCCCAACCCCACACTCCCCACCCCCGCATCACAGCCAAGCAGTTATCTGACTCATCGGATCCCCAGCAAAAGGCACACACACCATTCACCACCCCTCCCACACAGGCAGAATGCCAGAGACGCAGACACCCCTCCTCTCTCCTCTCCCCTGCCTGTGACACACAGTTGCTTCTACCACCTGATCCGGCCACCTCTCCCATCAGCACGGGACCCCCCCACCCAAAAGGCTGGGCTCTTCACCATGTCTGTGTACCTATGAATTGTCCAATTTAGTGCTGTTTGAATTATATGGAGAATCGGAGTGAGGGTCAGGATTCAATTGGATAATTATGAGACCATGTACCGGGGAATGATTGCTGAATTCTGAAGCAGGTTATCGCAGCCCGGGCACTATTGACATGTAGGGCCAGACAAGCCTTTGTTTTAGGAGAATCTTCTATGCATTCATTGCAGGATGTTTAGCAGCATCAAAGATGTCTCAAATATTGCCACAGATCCCCTGGCGAGCAAGATCGCCCCAGCTGAGATCCACTGCCCTAGGGCATCACAGGGGGAAGGAGGCTAATGCTAAAACATGTTCATGAAGAGGTGGTAACCTGAGGTCAAAGTGAGCCATAGAAGCTTGCCTGCAGGATTAATGCCCACGCTGCCTCTAGTCTCTGTGGTGCTCCCTACCAGCCCTGCACCATGATTCCCATCCCCCATCCCTATTTCCACTGCCCCATCAAATCTCCCGGCTCTAAATTTGATCGCCTAATTTATTGGACCACGTTTAGGCCCAATTTGGGGTTCTCTGTTTATTGCAGTGCAGACAGAGAGCAAAACTGAGCTGTGCCCATACAACCTTAGAGAAAAGGATTTAAGCTTAGAGTGGAGGCAAGTGGGTTTGGGGCCCAGATCTGCTGTTGGGCCACTGGG
Organism: Martes martes; assembly: GCF_963455335.1. Lineage (NCBI taxonomy): Eukaryota > Metazoa > Chordata > Mammalia > Carnivora > Mustelidae > Martes > Martes martes. The sequence goes on along the minus strand of NC_137905.1, from coordinate 30,683,279 downwards.
CGCCATCAGGTGACACCCCTACTCTCCATGGGCAAGGTTTCCTTGTTTGACTTTCAGTAGGAGAGTAGAGAAGGAAGGAGGTGGGCCCAATTAAGGATCTTTAAGCCCTTGTATGGACTTCCAGAGTTTAATAAAGCTATTGTAAGGGTGCCTGCGGGGCTTAGTCAGGTAAACGTCTGTCTTTGGCTCAGGTCATGTTCTCAGGGTCCTGAAATCGAGTCCTGCATTGGGCTCCTTGCTCAGAGGGAGTCTGCTTCTCCCTCTCCCTCTGCCACTCCCCTCCACTTATGTACATTCTCTCTCTCTCTCCCTCGAATAAATAAAATCGTTAAAAATTTTTTAAAAAATAAGGCTTTCATAGGCATCACCTTAAAAGAAGAGAGAAAATGAGCAGCTTCAACCTGCCGTTCAAATACTACGCCAAGAGGAGTTTTTCTCTTACCAATTCTGAATACTAAGCTTCCGGGTTAAATTTCCTCCACACCCCAAATAAAGTTTCAGTATCAAATGTGTGTGTGTGTGTGTGTGTGTGTGTGTTGTTCTTAAAGAAAAAAAGAAAAAAAAATGAATTCAATGACACGTATTAGAGGACAATAAGGAGCCCGTGGGGGAGAGAGATTGGGCCAAAGTCTGAATACAGCAAGGGCACTGGGAATGTGTCGTCAAGGGGCAAGGTGGGGGTCAGTGGACAGATTACTAAAAGGAAGTATCCGGAGTATGGGGGTTCTGGCTAACCCAGCCTAATAGGATTCTCACTGAAAACAGGACAGGGTGATCAGACATCACCTTGGTGAAGGATGAGGAACTTGGTCCCACCTCAGGAGTTATCAGATCTCAAGGGTGGGGGGTTGGTTAAATGGACTGGACAGATTTCTTGCTAAAACGAGGTTTTACAAGGAAATGTACCAATGGGCCCAGGAGACTATTCAGCAGCCTGACTAAAGTCTGGTCAAGCAGAGAATCTTTGTCAGTGTGTATAATGTTATTAAAGTCTGAAAAATCTCTAGACCAGATAACATCAAGGAAACTTCTGGTTCCAGTGTTCTAGAAAAACCTTTAACACAGAGATAATTTTCTGTGCAAAAATATTTTAATGACCCCTAGAAGCCAGACTGAACGAAGGCAAGGATTTGACCCTCTGGGGAAGAAAAAGTAGCTTATGCCTCTACTTTCCCAAATTCTCAGCTTGCTGCCCCCACCCCCCAAAAGACAGATTAATGAGAGGAAAACATACACCTGCACTTCAGGTCAATTCCAAGTGACTTAGGGGCTTTCCTAAGAAAATGAGACCTGAAGAAACAGTTTAACTTCAGTGTTTCTATACTGTTGCTGTTATTATTGTTTTAAGATTTATTCCTTGGGACACCTGGGTGGCTCAGTGGGTTAAGCCTCTGCCTTCGGCTCAGGTCATGATCCCAGGGTTCTGGGATCGAGTCCCACATTGGGCTCTCTGCTCAGCAGGGAACCTGCTTCCCCTCCTCTCTCTCTCTGCCTGCCTCTCTGCCTACTTGTGATCTCTCTCTGTCAAATAAATAAAACAAATAAAATCTTAAAAAAAAAAAAGATGTATTTCTTTATTTTAGGTAGAGAGACAGAAAGCACGAGCAGGAGGGGCAGAGGGATAGAGCATCTCAAGCAGACTCCACTCTGAGCACAGAGCCCAACCTAGGGCTCGATCTCACAACTCTGAGATCATGACCTGAGCGGAAACCAAGAGTCAGAGGCTTAACCCACTGTACCACCCAGGCACCCCTTTATATTGGTTTTGATGAAGAATGCAGACTTGTAGAAAAAAAAAAAAACAACTGTAAGACAAAAAAGGGTATAAACTTAGAGGAGTAACTCAGGGAAATTTTGCAAGTTGCCTTCCTTTGGATTCCTATTGGTGTCCCTCTGCCTCCAGAGGTAAGGACTCTCTTTCCTCCCTCTAGGTGTAAGAACACCTCTCCCATGAGGGTCTTTTTTTTTTTTTTTAAGATTTTATTTATTTATTTGACAGACAGAGATCACAAGTAGGCGGAGAGGCGGGCAGAGAGAGAGAGAGGAAGGGAAGCAGGCTCCCTGCTGAGCAGAGAGCCCGACGCGATGCGGGGCTTATGGGATCATGATCTGAGCCACCCAGGCGCCCCTCCCATGAGGGTCTTATGACCTGCTTCAGGGAGAGGTCAGAAAGTCCCTCCTATACCTGCCATTTCTCAGATTCTTTCAGCTTCAAATAGTTCACTCGCCGATGTTCCCTATCTTGGGGTAGCAGGCCCACCAGTTTCTCCTTCGCTTTATATATCCAACCCCCAGGGGAAAGGACCTAGGACCTAGAATAAAGTACCATCAGAAGACCAGAATTTGCAGGCGGTGTGAGAAGGTGGGAGGACAGGGGGAGGGGGAGGCTGGGGTTTCCCGACCTCTGCTCTCAGTGACCTTGGCCTCCCCTGATTCGAGCTCTTGCATTTTTGCTCAGAAATTTTTTGCAGCCCAGATCTACGAACACAGGCAACCAGTCCAGCTTCCGCGGTCTCTCGGAGCCCATGAGGAGGACTGGAGCCCTCTGACTTATTTCTGAAGCCTGAGCCTTTGACAGCACACCAGCCAACGGCCCAGCCCCGGCTCTGCAAAGTTTGCCTTGAGCCTCAGTCCTCCTGTTTTATTAATACCACACATAACGAGAAGGACCAGCCTGAGTGGCAGCTACAAAGACACTCGTCTCCTAAAATGTGATATTTGATCACAGAAGGATTTTGCGGTGGGATAGCTTATAATCCTAAATTTAAATCCTTCCTGACTTTCAGAGGTTCCAGTATCAAAATCCTTTTAGGATTTTTCAAAGTGTGTAATCTGTTTAGAATTTAAAAAAAAAAAAAAAAAAACCCTCTCCAACCCATTCTTTCTCCAAAAATAGGCTTGCTACATTTTTAACTTCCTTTAAAAGAAATAGAGAAATGCCTTTAAAAAAAAAATTATTTTTGTTGTTTATTTGACTTAAGGGGCAACCGTTTCTAAGACATCCAATGAAATATGTCTCCTAAAACCCAGTGAAACTTCTTTCAGTAACTGCAAATAAACCCAGAAGAAACATTTATTTTAAAAGGGATTAAGAAGGGAGAGAAACAAGGAGGTACGTTAAGGAAAACAAGCTAAAGCACACAAGAAAGAAATACCAAACTCTCTTCCTCTCTCCTGGACACCTCAGGCAAGCAAAGGAGCGAGGAAGCCAGCTGCTTATTATAATTTAAATTAGAGGGTGGAGAGTAAGTGTTCCCTGAATGGGAGGGAGGGCAGGGGGGAGTACGGAGAGCTAAAGGGAAGGGCAACCACGTGGAGACGAGAGGGGCTGGCCCATGCCCAGAGATCAGGACAAACCTCACCCTGGGGGTAAACCTGGGACATCTTCAAGGGTTGAATAAAGGTTGAAGTCAGAAAAGTGTCCCCAAAGACAGTCCACAGGTAAGATTTCCCCAGAATGGCTGAACCTCATGGACAAATTTTTCCATGTGATTTTCATTCCATTTTCCTCATCTGTTATAACATAAAATTTCATCAACTGTAAATGTCAGTTCTTCCCTTTATTACTTGCTAATGTCATAAAAATCTGAATTGTTTGCTTTGTTAAAGGGCTTGCTGGGCATTGACTTTTCCTTATTTGTACTTTACTACCCCAAATGTGTGGGGTTTATTTATTTTTTTTAAAAAAAAATAACATCCCTTTTGAAATGGGATTTAAATAACAGAGCAAGGTTTGCCATTATCATAAATGTATAAAGTGCTTTGTGAGTAATAAAATGGATCATGGATTCAGGATAATTCAAACTGAAATGTTATGTTCAGTATCAAGATTAGATTACGTTAATGCAGTTCATTTTAAATAGTTTAAAGGCCATCAGATGCATGTGAAAAGGATCTGTATCATAACTTAGAATAAATAGACTGAGACATTTGTTTATAATGTCAGTGCTAAACAAATCTATTACTACATTTCTGCATGTAGCGTTATATTACCACTGCTATTAAATAAACAGAGCATGAAGATAAATTATAGCTTTAATTATAAACATTACCTTTGCGTACTTATTAATTTAAAATGGAACAATGTTCAATAACCTTAGGTTATTTATATCAGCTAACATTTTAATTAACTTTGTTGTATTTATGCGTCTTGGTAATTGTTGCTACCAGGCACATGGAGCTCCTTGAATAATGGAAGCAATCTAACCTATCCCTGTGCATATTACCCATTAATGGGATGGTAACTTTGTAACTCCTGCCAGAGTCAGACTCTACTGCACAGACTCCCTGGGTGAAGAGCCCAAGGCTTGAAAACTTGCCTTCCTCCATGGAAGCCACCAATGGGAGCACATGAATTCCTGAATAAACTCTGGGTCAAGGTGGCAGAGGGACGAGGAATTATCCTGTGAATTACGAAAAAAAAAAAAAAAAGGTCATCTTTCAAATAAGTTTGAGCTGGAAAACCATCATAGTAGATCATGTGGCCAGAGGCCATGTACAATCAATCAAATACACCCATCACAGGTTGGAAGCTGTCCTAAGACTCAGACAGGCAATAACTATCACAAATCTTGATGTTTCCTTATTCAACTTAATTTTTCCTTTAAACCTCCATTGCAAGAGGTGGATGGGCAATCTTTTCTCAGTCTTTATTGGAGTTGTACTGAAATCAGAAGACAGGACAACAGGAGGGGAAGACTTCTAGACCGAAGCTTACCACGTTTTCTACTGGTAACCTCTTTGCTTTTCCATTAGTTCCTTGGAGTCTTGCTGCTACCCATTTCCATGCCATGAGAAATCTGGGAAAGCTGTGTACTGCCTGAGAACCCTTTCCTCCTGACTTAGATTATGGGAGTCTACTCTGAACGCTGGCTACCTCTTCAGAATGCTGGCCCAAGCTTCCCTTGGGTCAAGCTTCTCAGTATATCCATAGGTGTCATCTCCTGTCCAAAGTCAAGGGAATGGTCACTCCTTTCCTCCTGCATCCCCATAGCTTCCTACCTTTTTGCTAACACATCCTTTCCTTTTGTCCCTTTTTTCACAGACTTTATTAGTCCATTAAACCTAAAGACCAAAAATATTCAAAATGCAAACATAGATTTCACTGTTCCTGGGGACAGAGAGGACTTAATTTTCATAGGCTACTTCAAATTCCAAGAAATTAGAAGGAAGAAGAAAGAATGGTTCCATGGGGTTGGGGGGGCAAGAGTCTTGAAGACAGGGATCTCTCTGAAATTTGTCCCTATGTCTGTGTCCCTGTCACCTTTCCTCTCCAAAACCAAGTAGCCAACACTCTATCCAACAGGCTTCTGGATAGGGAGAACGAACATTCAGTGGAGGAACTCTATCATCTTAACTAGCATATCTCTAGAATTCAGCAAGCAGTCAGGCATGTGAAAAATGCACAATATGCATTTGTTGGAAAAAAACAAACAGATAAAAATAATGATCTCCACAAACATATCAGCCAACACTGATGGTATAACATGATCTGAGCCAGGCACTATCTCCACCTTCAAAAAATAGGAAGATCCGTCTGGAAGGTCAGCAGATCCCGTCAGCCTGTACAGGTTCTCACTCTAGACCTGATATGGCAGTAATGTCAAGGGCTAAAATGGCCCAATTTCCATACCAAGATTATGAGATCAAAACAGTAACTGTTTTAAGAAAGGCACACAGAATCTTTAAATAAATATTCTTCCTTATCTACTTTTTTTTATAGACTATTTTCCCCCACTCTTATAAAAAATGTAGCTAAATCAGGGGAATATGTGCACACGTGTGCACACACACACACACTCCAGTTTTCATATCTACATTCCCACTCTCCCCATAGGCCAACTTTACAGTCACTTCCATCTAGTCCATTTTCATCTAGCACTGACCATGTGGAGAGCCTTGAACATCTCCAGATCTCTGACCCTGCTTATTCATCTGTGGAATCAGCTCAATAATTTCACCCTTGCCCACCTTATCAGAATGACCAGTGTACCCACGGATATGACAAATATGAAGAAATCTGGGCAGAAATAATATCTCATCTGAACAAAGGGAGTTATTTTACAAATACATTATTTGGGAGGATTCCTAAGCAAAGCATGTTTTGCAACAGGGTCATGTATGGGCTCAAAAGGGCTTCATCATGGGGCACCTGGGTGGCCCAGTCAGTGAAGTGTCTGACTCTTGATTTCGGCTCAGGTCATGATCTCAGGAGTGTGGGATCAAGCCCTGCGTCAGGCTCCGTGCTCAGCGTGGGGTCTGCTTGGGATTCTCTCTCTCCCTCTGCACCTCCCCCCTGCTCACTTGCTCTCTAATTAGTTAATTAATTAAAATCTTTAAAACCGTTTCATCACACTTTTAGTGGTGTCAAGGAGCCGGATGTGTCCTGGGTGTCCATTATTTGGTAGGGAGATAGGTCAAGTAGGTACTTGACACAGGAGTTCGAAATAAAGAGCTCTAGTAATTGAGCAACACAGAGAGACTTCAGAATCCTAGTGTTGAGGAAAGCAAGTCAGAAGCAGAATCAGATTCACCCAACAATATCATGATGCAAATTTAAAACAAACGCACAGGAAACAACACTATTCTAGTTCAAGGATGTGCGCTATGCATGTATAAACAAACGGAGGGTGAATGGGAAGTATGCATATTTAAGACATGAGCACGGACATCTATAGAGAAAGGGCGCATGGGACTGGAGATGCAAAATGTTGCAGAAAATAAGAAAAAGTACAGTAAAAACGAAACTATTTTTCAGAAGGGACAGATGATAGTATGCCACAGACTGAGGAATAAGAGTGAATCTGTGCCTGTTGTACAAATAATTTTTCTCAGGAAGGAAAGAAAAGGGCTTGCATTCGTTTGCTCGGGCTACCATAATAAAGTACCATAACTTAGATGCTTGAAACAACAGGAATTTCTTGTCTCACAGTTCTGGAGGGTAGAAGTCTGATGTTAAAACATAGGCAGGGTTGGTTCTGTCTGAGGGCTGTGAGGGAAGGATCTATTCCAGGTCTCTATCCTCAGCCCAAAGCTGGCCTTCTCAATGTTCACACACTTTCTTCTACTATGCTTGTCTATCTCCAAATTTCACCTTTCAATAAGGACACCAGTCGTATTGGATTAGAGCACACCCTAACGACCTACTTTTAACTTGATTACCTCTATTAAGACCCCATTTCCAAATAAAGGCACATTCCGAGGTAGTGGAGGTTAGGATATGAATTTGAGCTGGAAACACAGTTCAACCCCTAATGGTGCTATATCTTGAACAACTTGGACAGGAGCAAATATGACGATTAAAAATTATTAGACATCTCAGACTATGGTTATGGAGATGATTAAACCCTGAAGCGAAGATTAAAGGAAGAGTTAGAATAAATGTTTCTTGAAGTATGCATATAAAACATGATACTTCTAAATAGTTGTATTATTTTACAAATTCATGATTTTAAATATGCACATCTAATTAGACTAAGAACATGAGTATAATAAGGTATTTGACTATTTCTAAGTAATTCTAAAAGTTCGTAAATTTAAGCGAATCATCAAACTATTTTAATCTTCTCACTAGAAAATTAAAGGATCACCACGTTGTCAGCTTGCTTCATACTCAAATATACATGTAGGGGCTAAAGCTAAAAAATGCATGTTCACCCCCTTCCAGTTTGATTAATCGGGTGTCTTCTCTATGAAGGGTCTATTCACTAGCCTGTTAAGAATTAATCACTCTCTCTTCTGGATAACAATTTCTTCATTTATTCTATTGTTGTATGTTACAGTTGTTTTTTAAAAAAGTATGTCTTCAGCATTAGAATGGAACTTTTTTGAGAGAGAGAGTACGTGAGCAAGTGGGGGTGGTGGGGCAGAGGGGGAGAGAGAGAGAGAGAGAATCTTAGGCAGGCTCCACACTCAGCACGGAGTCTGACATGAGGCTTGATCTCACAACCCTGAGATCATGACCTGACCTCAAAACCAAGAGTCAGTCGCTTAACCCACTGAATTACCTAGCTGCCCCCTAGAGTGTGACTTTCTTAAGGGCGGGGATTGTGTTTCATTCACCCTTGATGCACACCTGGATCATTTTTTTCTAGAAAATTAATAAATATTGTGGAACTCGACTCACCTATGATTGCCTTTGTTTCAAGTTTTTATTTTCCTCTCTTTAAATAGACAATACATGTTTCTTACAGAAAATTTAAAAAACGTAGCTTTTTTTTTTTTTTTAATGTTGTCTGGAGAAAAAGCGTTCTAACGGATTGCTGACCATATAATGCAATGTCTGTCCCTCTCAATGGTATATTTTGTACAATAAATAGCTTTCTTCATTATCATGTTTCATGGTTATATGCTGTCCCATTGAATAGATGTCATAATTTATATAGCTTTTTTTTTTTAAATGCCCAACACTAAGGGAGTGTATACTTTCAAGTTTTCCATGCTAGAGATCCAAGTAGAAATAGATAGAAGCCAATAATAAAAGACTTTAACAGACCAATCCCAGTGGTCAAGTAGACCTAAAGTAAGTCATGATATAAGAGATTTGAACAGCGTAAGCATAAGGAAGATCAGATCTTGAGGGTAAACATTGAAATGTACACCCCAATAAGGGAGAATTTTTCTTTCAAGAGCACAATGAATCATTCATGACAACTGAAGATACACTGTTTCACAGAAGAAGCCATAATAGGTTCTATAAAATAAAGATACAAATAACATTCTCAGATCTTCTCCTAATAAGACAAGAAATTAACAATAAGGTAAAAATAAGTCCTCGGCTCTGAAATTTAAAAACACCTCTCTTAACATAGTCAGGTGAAAGGTGAAATATAAACCAAAATTTCTTTCTGAAAGAAAATTACTGAACATATCACATGTCAGAATCTCTTGGGGGGGGTATCATGAAAGTGGTGACCTGAGGAAAATTCAGAGCCTTAAATATTTATAACAATAAAGTGATGCCATAAAAAATAATAAAATTAAAAAATGAAGGGATGCCATGAAAACAAAATCCCACATCAAAAAAGCAGGAACAAAGCCAAATAAAAAAAAAAAAAACCCAGAAGAATAGAAATCGTAAAGGTAAAAACATAATTAAGATAAGCCCCTGAAACACAGTGAAATCAATAAATAAATCAAAGTATTGTTTCCTTTCAAAAAAAATCAACAGGCAAACTACTCAACAATCTAATCAGAACAAAGAAGCCCAGGGGACAGGGAGGGATGCGGGGAGGAGATGGGGAGGACACAAATACATAAATTAAGAAATGACAAGTGGGAAATAATGAGTTAGTCCTGGGCATGTGACTCTCACGTACTTGGGCAGATCCAGGTGGAGATGTCTGGGAAACAGTGGGCAAGGGGGTCTGAAGCTCAGTAAAGAGGTCCAGGCTGGAAAGAGCGAGTCACCAGCCTACAGAAGCGAGTAAGAGCCCCCGCCTGAATGGGGACACTAGTGGCTGGCTGTCTCCTGTTCCATCTTAGGTCCAGTCCCTGCCTCTCCTTGCTGGTTGTAGTGTGCTCCCAGGTGTCATGGCTTCTGAAGGAGACGGGCTTGGGGGGGGGGGCGGGGGGAAGGGGAGGCAGTGGGGGGAAGGGGGGGCGGTGCAGAGAAGGAAAAGCCAAGGTATTTGCTGTCTTCACTTCTTCCTTCCTTCTTTCCTTCTTTCTTTCCTTCCTTCCTTCCTTCCTTCCTTCCTTCCTTCCTTCCTTCCTTCTTTCTTTCTTTTTTGTTAGATTTAGATGTAGACAAGTAGATTTCACTTATTTACTTGAGAGAGAGGGAGAAGCAGGCTGAGTTGGGGGGGAAGCCAACACGAGACTTGGACGCAGGACCCTGACATCATGACCTGAGCCGAAGGCAGACGCCTATCCTGATGGAGCCAGCAGGTGCCCCGCTGCCTCTACTTGTATTAGTGACTTCTCGGGCGCGGCTTGCCTCTCCATCCCGTAGCTCCGGCTCCCAGGTGGGCAGCCTCTGCCGTGGCTCCCACTTCCATGAGCAACCTTGGCTCTTTCGGCTCAGGTACAGCCCCCAGCTCCCATTACTCCTCCTGCCCTAGGAGTGGTGCAGGGTTTCTACCGTTGCTACTCTGAGTTGCCTCCTCTTCCTCCCTGTGGCTTCACAGCTCTCCTAGCCCTGATGAATGTCCTCTGCGGAACTCTATTTTCTAAGAGGGCCTCCAGTTTCAGCTTCTCGTGCTCACCAAGAAGGGAGGAATTAATGCAAATTGGGGAGCCCCAGCATTCAAGATTTAGACAGAAGACAAGGATCTCTAGAAGGATGTGGGGAAGGAGGCATCAACAAGGAGGAAGGAAAGGAGGAAACTCCATTCTGTCGTTCCTGTGGTTCTTCCTCGGTCCCCCATAACGAATTTCTATTTTAATTTGTGTCTCCAGGAAACGTAATGGTGAGGGCTGAAATAGCACGTCGCAGGGGGACATTGGGGTGGAGGGGAATGCCTCTCAAACTCTGGAAACGTTCGGGTCTGCCAGTACCCAAGGCACAAGCTAGCTGTCTCTTGGAAAAGGGACCCTCAGCCAAGATATATTTTATTCAGTGGCTGGGCTGGGCTGTGTTTATAATCTTAATAACACCCCAGCCTAATCAAGTCAGCCCTACTACCTTAGCTATCATTTAATTGCCTGTGGTTTATATCTTGCATATTCAGTGCCTATGTGATTGAAAAGGTAACGATTGAGCCACTTAAGAAAAAAAAAAAAAAAAGAAGAAGACAAATATTAACACGCATTGCATGAGAAACTCAGATTAAATGGGGTAATTTTACATTTCATCAGATTTCCTTTTTCCAAACTACTGAGTAAAGCTGGGGCATACACACGGGGGGTTGGGGGGGGGGATTCTTTCTAGCCAGAGCTTAACTGTGCTTTTTTTTCCCCTTCTTCTTCTTCTTCCCATCAATAGATCTGCATAGCAGTGCTTCTGAAATCATCTAACTAAATGTGCCTCATTAACCTATATTTATCCACGTTGAGTGCCTGGTGATCCCTGATGTTTCTGGAATTGATTATCTCCCTCCAGGTGATTTTCAAAGAACCCAGAGCTTGGGAGGGTTTAATGGCTCTGTTGACATTTTCAAAAGATTTTAAATTTCAGTCCCCCTTCCCTGACCACTAGTCCTTGTCCATTTTACTTGTTCCTGTGAGTTTCCAATCGTTTTCTCTTTGCCCCTAAGCAGAAACCCTGACCTGACAGGCTCTCTGACTTCCTCAGAGCTGGCCCAGATCTTTCTGCAGCCCACCAGGGTGGTACGGTTGTGGTCTCAATGACAGATGACACTTCCCCTGCAGTCAGGAAGTGAGTAAAAAGTAACTGTGCTTTACGGAACCGTGCCACGTGGTCATGGATGAGGAGCGGCCCGTTAAAGGCAGAGCCCAGGGGCCACCCACTGGCTCTGTTCACATCTGCCCCAGCTTCCTGGGTGGTGCGGACAGCTGATTAGAAGACAGATGCTCCCTGAGGGCAGGGGTGCCTTCTGCTTCTGTGCTTCCAGACCCTGGCCCATAAAAAGGGCTCAAAAATTATTCCTTAAGTGACCGAATTCGTGAATGTTGAGCAGCATGAATGTAACATATTTAGAACAGCAAACCCAGATACAAACTTCCAAATCTGAAGAGATCTCGAGATTATCTGGGTTCCTGCTTTCCCTTCAGAGGCAAATGCAGCATCAAAGCCAGGCTCTGGAATCAGATAAGCACTCCACATATAAAAAGTAGGACTCTGAGAGATCACACTCCTCTATGACTCAGTTTCCCCATCTGGGAAGTGGAGATAACAATAGTAGGTACAGGTGCATGGGAGATGGGTGAAATAGATGAAGGGGATTAACAGGGATTAACAGTGCACTTTTCACAATGAGCACTGAGTAATACACAGAACTATGGAATCTCTGTATCATACACCTGTAACTAATATAATACTGTATGTTAATTATACTTGAATTAAAAACAATAAAAGTAGGTACATTATAGGGTTATGGTAACAGTTAGAAGATATAATACTTGCAATATACTTAGAAGAGTGGCCAACCCTCAAAATATGTTAACCACCGTTGCTTAGGTCAGGGAATTTGGTTTAGTTTAGTTTTGATTAAAAAAAAAAAAAAAAAAAAGAAAGGAACTTCTCCCCCCCAGAAAAATTCTTGATCGAGACCTCATGAATATAAAACAGACTGAAGCAGAATTATCCTGGTAGACACTGGGGCAGGCGGCTGGGGGGGGAGGGGGTGGTGCTTCTTGTCTGTGTCCTTCTTGTCCCAGGAAGTAGCATCTCCAGAAAACCCAAGACCTCCAGAGAAACAGAAACTTCTGGAGCAAACTCTGGTGCTATATTTACCCGGATCATTCCTCATTCCACAGACAATGACACCGAAGCTCAGAGACGGGAAGTAACTAACTTAGGGTCACACAGCAAGTATCTGATGCCATTTTCTTGGATTTTCTTCTCTCCTTTCCTATGGACTGCAGGATCTCAGACTGGCAGGGCCCTTGAGAATAAAATAACCCAGTCCTTTCCCTCTGTAATATCTCTTGGTGATGGTGGACTGGCTTTCTTAGATGTCTCCATCAGCATGAGGAATTCTAATGCTGGAGAATTCTGGTCAAAATTTGCCTGCACGCAACATCCACTTATATATAGTTATTACTGTGAGTAGAATATACCCAATAACCTCCCGAGATAAGACAAGTGACTACTATTCATTTGGCAATGCGGACACATCCGGGTCCTCCGGCTCGTGACACGTGCCCCATGATGGTGGATCAGGGGAGGAAGACAGATCCTCAGCCCATCGTCATGCAAGAGCTCCAGGCCCCAAAGACCGCTGCCATCCTTCGCCACTACCTGCCAGACGAGAGCGGTCCACACTGGGGGGCTAGCTGAACCCATCCTCGCTGCCTGAGCTGGGATCATCTTCCTGACTGTGCCTCTCATGTTCCCTCTCCATGTGAATAATAAACTATTCAACCTTCAACCCATCTCTGTAGTCATGAAAATAAACCAGAAGGTCAGGGTCAGCACTCTGCTCTCCCAAGTTCCCCTTCCCCATCTCCATGGCTGTGCTGCACAATAGGGGAAAAAATGCATGTGTCTACCTCACCACAGATCGCCTACACTTCTCTCTGTGACCGCGATGGGGGGTTGGATGAGATGGGTAATGGAGTCACCGTTCCACGTAGTCTGACCACTGGGCATTGTGCCAAGTCAGGAACCCATGAGAAGTGACGAACAGCAGGAGCCCAATCCACTTCCAAACCATCAGAAGGGCAGTGCCCGGCCCACAGATTCTCCCAAAGCAAGCAGTGGGGCATCTCTCTTCTCCCTCATGGGTGTAATGGTTGTTGCCATTCCTGAGCCCGTGAGTATGCAAGGGTTAGAACAGCGTGGACTAGTCACCCCTTTCTCAGTGTTTATCACACTGTGGCCCCCTCTCCAGAAACACCACCAGCCTCTAGCTCCCACTAAACCTCCCTAGAAGAGCATAGCATAGTTAGACACCCTCCCTGCTCTCTGAGTCTCAGTGATCCTTCAGAGATCTCATGTAATCTAGCCTCATCCAGGAAGCCCTTCTGGATTAATCAGAGAAGAGAGGAGGAGAAGGAGGGGAAGGGAGAGGAGGGGAGGGGATAGCAGAAGAGAGGAGAGGAGGGGAGAGAAAGGGAGAGGAGGGGAGGGGAGGGGAGGAGAGGGGAGAGGAGGGGAGAGGAGGCCATCTAATGGGCATTCAAACTGCTCCTTATCCCAAGGTACAATAATGCATCAGTTGAGTAAAAAAAAAGTTGTGCCATATCCAGGGATAAAATATGACCAAGACAAAATTTCTGCCTCTAAGGAGGCAAGTTAGAAAGAGAAGCAGAACAATAATTTGTTCCCAAATAAGGGATTTAAAACTAGACAAGGGTGCTCAGAGAACCAAGGAAGTCTAACCTGATTGCTCTGCCTTCGAAGAGAGGTGAACGACGGGATATCACAATCATATCTTATTGGCTCAGTGGTGATCACAGACTGGAAACTTCATCAGTAATTGTTCATTATTTATTCTACTGTCTTGATTTTTTTTTAAAGATTTTATTTGTTTATTTGTCAGACACAGAGAGAGGGACCGCACAAGTAGGGGAAGCGGCAGGCAGAGGGAGAAGCAGACTCCCTGCTGAGCAAGGAACCCATTGCAGGACTTGATCCCAGGACTCGATCCCAGGACCCTGGGATCATGACCTGAGCAGAAGGCAGACACTTAACCAACTGGGCGACCCAAGGCGTCCCTATTCTGCTACCTTAACATTAATTTTGAAATCTGCTACGTGATGCCCTCCCCTTAATGAGGCTTCCTTTTCAAAAATTTAAAGGGCTGTTCTTTTATGTTTATTCCCCCCAATAATGCTTAATATCAACTTGAATTTCCCCTCCCCACAAAGATACCCACAAAAAGATCTTATTGGTATTTTCATTGAAATTGCATGTAATGTATGCATTGATGTGGAGGAAATTGAAGCATATCGATTCTTCTCATTATAGAGTTCGGTATGCTATTCCATTTATTTATTATTATTTTTTAATTTATTTATTTGACAGACAGAGATCACAAGTAGGCAGAGAGGCAGGCAGAGAGAGAGGAAGGGAAGCAGGCTCCCTGCTGAGCAGAGAGCCCGATTCGGGGCTCGATCCCAGGACCCTGGGATCATGACCCGAGCCAAAGGCAGAGGCTTTAACCCACGGAGCCACCCAGGCGCCCCTGCTATTCCGTTTAGATCCAGATCTTTGCTAAGCTATAAAGTTGCTATGCTATGAAATTTTAGTTTTTCTGTAGAACCTTTGCATTTTGTGACAGTGATTTAAAAAAAAAAATCCTTTAATAAAATTTATAAAAAATGGATATTCAAGAATAATTTTCTCAGCTCGAATTGTTTTCCTTTTCCACCCACAAAACAATACAAAATTATCGGCTCCCACGCACATATACACTTAAAACTCTAGTGACATTCTCTACACAGATCTACATTAGATAGAGTTGAAATTGCTGAAAAATCAAGACAATTTCAAAAAGTATTACAGGGATTTTTTTTTCCTTCTAAAACAGCTGACTAACAGTACAGCAATTTAGATAAAATCATTTTCTGTGGTTGTCAAAAGTTTCATGAAGATCGTATTTCAACCAAAATAATTTATTACATCTATTTTTAGTGTTTATATTCTTGTTAATGTGGATTATTGTTGTTATTTTAGCTCATTGCTTCTGAAATTTAGGAAAGTGCTATTTCTATACTAGTCTGATACTCTTATCGAACTCTGTTATTGGTCTTTGCAGTTTTTCATTTGATTTATTTTTGAGACTGTATATGGAGACAATCATGTCCTATAAAAATGATGACTATATTCTTTCCAATATTTATCACTCGTTTTCTAGTTCATGCCTTGTTTTATTGGTGAAGACCCCAAAATGTTAAATAATAGTTGTGGTTGTCAACATCTTTATCTTACTCTCTATTTTATTGGTATAATCTAGTGTTTTATTGTTGAATTTGTTATTCATTATTGGTTTCCAATAACTATAGTTACATTATCAGGTCAAAATGGTAGATTAAAAGCTTCCTATGACTTGAATATATCTATATTACTCAGTTGCTTTAAAAAAATGATGTGTAGACCTATAAGACCCCAGGTTTTCTACAGGGGACATAAGTTATGGTGTTTCCCTGGACTTGCTAAGGTGAAGGAAATAACATATACCCTTTAGCAAACCTTTAAAATAAAAGGTTAAAATGCAAAAGGATTTTTTCAAATGATCCTTACTTGATTCAGAAAGTAAAAGTATACAGAATTAGCCAATTGCTTCCAAAGAGGAAAAAGATTGTGTCCATAAGCAAATGATCCTGATTCTCTGAACCATATTTTCACAGTTGAAAATGAGGACTATTACCATCCTTTGTGATTGTTTTAAGATTGAGACATATGATATCTGGTATAATTCCTGACACATACCAAGCACTCAATACATCTGAGTTTTTTCACTTCCTTTAGCCAAACTCCAAATACATAATAATCACTTTATGGATATATAGAGAAGAAAATAGAATTTGTCATTCAATACATTTATCCTTTTCCTGGATAGTATTTGACTATTCACCATCCATTTTTTCTTCTACAAAAGACTCAGCTTCTAGCACTTTCTTTTTGAACAGCTGTTACATTCCAAGCACCGTGCTACGCAATTTTACATGTGTTCTTCAACTGAACTACCACAGTAGATTTTGGATTCTACAATTAGAAAGGTCTACACAGTTCTTTTTGTACATTTTTCAGTACTGTCCCATTTGCATTAAGAACTCAAGAATGTCTTTTGGATGGTAATTATCACGTGGAAGGCTCAGAGAATCTCAGTGTGGGAAGGGATAATGAAAAAAAAAAAAAAACTGGAGAGAAGGGGAGTTGCCTTCCCTATTTATCATGATCCATGTGGATGTTAATAAATGGGTATTTTTTTTTCATTCAAAAAGCATTTATTAAACACCTGTCATTTATTACGTACCTGGGAATGTCTAGGTGCTAGGCATGTGGCATAGTCAAGAATGGCAAGGTTGCCCCTCTGCACTTAACTGTTTCTGATACCTGAAAGTCCCTTCTCTCAGACACCTGCATGGCTCCCTCTTTGGCTTCCATTAGATCTCCACCCCAGACCACAGTGTCAAAGAGATTTTCCCCATTAGCTTGCCTAACGGCCCAGATGTTTTGGTCTGGTCCTAGTCATTGGTCTAAACTTTCCTTACACACTACTGATACATATTAAACCTATGGATGACCAGAGTCATTATCCATAGGAAGTGGATACCTAGTCTGTTTCCACTCTGAATTGGGGGAGCCAGAAGTAAAGTTAATGCATATCCCTGTGACCTTGAGTCAGGCCTGCCCATTGCCACTTCTATATCTTCATTCTTTCACCTAGCCCTCTAGGCTTTCCTCCAAGCCAACTTGTGGCCACAAATAGGATCAGAACAAGTTCTCCTCTCTCTTCCATTAAATATGTGGAACGGGGTAGAACAATGGCAGAATCCTGGGTTAATCCACACTCCTCAGAGGCAGATTTTTCAATAGAAAGATGAAATCACCGACTTTAAATACCATCTATTTGCCACAGAGTCCCAAATCTACATTAAAGCTTGGCCTCCCCTGCAGATTCCAGATTTGACGACCAAGCTCTCTATTTGATATTTCCACTTGGATATTCAGGAGACATCTCAAACTCAACATGTTCACAAACCTCCCATCTTCTCCATTTCAGTAAAAGGTACTCCTGCCATTTTCCCAGGCCAAAAAGCAAGAGGTCACCCTGGATCCCTCTCCTTTCTTAATCTAATTCAATCCATTAGTAAGACCGGGGAGATTCTGCCCACAACATGTATCACAAATTCAACTCATCTACCAACCACTCTAGCCCCAAATGGCATCTTCCTTCCCCTGGAACGGCACCCTCTCCATATCTCTTCCTTTAGCCCCACTCCAATCCATTCTCAACAGAGCTTCCAGTGTGATTAAAACAAAACAAGCAAACAAACAAAAACCATATGATTATGTCACTTCTTTGACTCAATCCTTCAGTGGTTTCCCATGTGCAAGTAGATTAAACTCCAAATCTTTACCTTGGCTTCACAGCCCAACCGAACCTGAAATCTGCCTCCTCCCCTACCCTCATCTCCTTTTTCCACTTCCCCATTTGTTGTTGTTGGTTTATGGTTTTGGTTTTGGTTTTGGGTGGTGGTGGTTGTTTTTGTTTTGGGTTTTGTTTTTTTGTTTTTTGAGAGAGGGAGAGGAAAGGGGAGGGGGAGAGAATCTTCAGCAGGCCCCACACCCACCATGGAGCCTGAGACGGGGCTCCATCTCACAACTCTGAGATCATGACCTGAGCCCAAATCAAGAGTCAGGCGCTAACCAGTTGAGCTACGCAGGACCCCCTCCATTCTCCACTTTGTTCTTTACGCTGCACCCTCCTTGATTTCCATGCTATTCCTCAAGTCCACTGTACTCGTTCCCTACTTCCGGCCCTTGTACCACCTGGGCCCACAATGTAGATTTCCTCCTGTTTTCCACTGGGATGGTTCTTCTTACCCCTCAGATCTCAGCTTAAAAATGACTTTTTTGGAGGCACCTGGGTGGTTCAGTTGGTTAAGAAGCTGACTCTTGGTTTCTCTCAGGTCATGATCTCAGTGTCCTGGGATTGAGCCCAACAGTGAAAACCCCATTCAGCCAGGAGCCTGCTATCTCCCCTCTTTCTGCCCACCCCCCTGCTCGCATGTGCTCTCTCTCTCTCTCTAAAATAAAGAAATAAATCTTTTTTAAAAAGTGATTTTTTTTCTTCCAGATTTTCCTTGACCACCCAGTATCCAATTCATTGCTATCCATCTCATTCTCTACTTTAAACCCTTCAGAGGAGATAGTTTATTGATGAGTAATTATTCATTTACGCAGTGACTGTCCCCTCCAGTTAGAATGGAAGATATTTGGGGACAAGGATCTTGTCTGACTTGTTTGGTGTTGTATTCCAGATCCTACAAGATTGCCTGGTATATAATAGGTTCTTAATAAATACCAGAAGATGATCAAACAGTTCTCAGCCTTCAGGTCTTCAACTTGTCCAAAAGGGCAACACAAGAAACCAGGTTAAGGGATGTTAGGATACACCAGTGTACTGCATTCCCTTGAACTATGAGTATAATAATCATATTTTTTAAAAAGAGGAAGAAAGAAATGAAATTAGTTCTGCATTACTTGTTAGCTCCTGGTCATTGCATTCTTTACTCAATGCTCACAAACTAGCTGGTTAATAATATATTTTTTCCTTTATTGGTTTTCTTAAGTTACAAAAGCAGTGCATGCTCCTTAAAAGAAATTCTAAGAATAAAGAATACAGAAATGTATACAGAAAAAGAAGCAATATCTATCCTCTACTCCCATCTCACTTGCCAGATGTAACCTCTGTTACTACTTGATGAATATCTTTCTTTTCTCTATGTATATATACATATAGAGAGATATACATATGTAGCTTTAAGGCAAACATAGGATGTGTGTGTATGTATACGCATTTTTTAATTTACTATATGGTAGACACTTTTCTATGTCCATACAGATTGATCTACTCTTTATTTAATAGTTACATACAATTCCATTGCATTCATTACTTTTTCAAAGTATGCTTAATTTATTTTATGAGCAAAGAAATAAAAATGTGGGATTATAGATAAACAAGAGTGGCAAGATAGTGACAATTATTATAGCCTGGTGATAGCACATGGAGCTTATAATACTATTCTTTCTACCTTTGATGTAGAATTTTAAAAGAAATACTTAACAGACTTCCTTTTAATGGTGAATTACTGAATACTTTCCTCTGAGATTATAAACAAAATATGGATACTCAGTATCACTTCTCCTGAACATGATAATGAAGGTTCCGGGCAGTATAAGTTGCCAAGAAAATAAAAAGGATATGAAGTAAAAAGGAAAAAATAAAACAGTCATTATTTATTGTTGATATAATTTCATATAAAGAAAGTCCAAAAGAATCTACAGTCTTAAAATCAGTTAGTGAACCTAGCAAGGTCTCTGTTCACAAGGTTGACACACAATTCAATCGTGTTACTATCTACCAGCAACAAAGAAAAAGAATTTTTAAAAATATACTGAAAACATCAAGTACTTCGGGATAAATCTAATGAAAGATATGTAAGGCTTCATTGGTGACAACTACATGACATGGAGAGAAATTAAAGATAATCCGAGACAATTACTTAACAAAACTTTGGTGTTCTACGCCACACACTCTGGCTGGCTGAGGATACAGTGTGAAGTAAAAAGAAGCACAATCCCCATATTCTTGAACTTGCAGGCTGGTGGGGTAACCAATACCCGTTAGATAACCACGCAAATTAATGTCATATTGCAAATGTGGGAAGGGTTCCAGAAAAAGGTAGGCAGCATTGTGAGAGCTTTAGAGACAGGATTTGAGCTGATCGAAAAAAACAGGGAAGCAGTCTCAAACTGCATTCCAAATAAAAAGGAGAGCATAATCAAAGACTTTGTGCCTTAAAGAGTAAAGTATGAACCCTAATTAAATAAGCCATTCTTGGCATTGATGGTTATTTAGGTTATGGGGTAGACTTTTGGATAAAGAGGCTGCAAGGTTTCCTTTCCCTTGGGTGATATACTACTCTCTGGACTCTGGGGGGAGACCACGTGGCTTCCCTTGGCCAATGGGATTATATCAAATGTTGATTCAAGTAGATACTTAAAAATATAGTACCCTGGGGCCTTCTCTCGCTTGTGGCACTTTGAATGTTGGGAACGTCACGTGATCAAGCTCAGGCTAACCCACTGGAGGGTAAGAGACACAGGGAGCAGAGAGTGGCTCTCCCAGCTGACCATCCAGCTGTAAGCCCAAACCCTGGCAGACAACAGGGAGCCAAACGCAGATCCGCCAAGTCAGCCGAGACCAGAAAAACCACCTGGTCAACTCAGAATCATGAGCTGAATAAAACAGCTATTGTCTTCCACCCCTACCTTTTGGAATAGCTGTTAGGCAGCAAAGGCTAACCAATACAGGATGACTGCAGTTTTCTTACAAACGTGATTTAAGAAATGTCTTTGCATTTGCATCTTGGTGCGCCGGGAACACATCAAGGTCCTGGGGATGGGTATTTTTACTGTTATCAAGACAAATTAGGAAGTTGCCCAAATGAGGAAACTGAGATACAGCTAAGTGAAACTTGAATACCAACTTTATGGTTGGAGAAGGAGATATTTGGGATTAGTGGCCAGGCCTTCAAATCCCAATTCAACAGTCATTCAAATCCATCATTGTCTTATCTCGCTAGTGGAGGAAAGCAACACATTTTTCAAAGCCAAAAATCAAAAAAGTTCAGAATCAGTTGGCTAGCTTACAACCCGTCTACATTTAAAAAAATAAATAAATAAATAAAACCTGTGCCTTTTAATCCTGACAACAAACCTGAGTTTCTCAGGCTTTAAGGAAGAGTGATCCAACAAGAAAGACCACTGGGAGGACTGACTCCAGTTTCAACAGAAAAATATTGCTGTCCCCTGGGAAGGAAATACAGCAGACAAGCATTTTCCCTGACCTGGTTGGTCCAATAGTAGCCACAAATCATGAAGGGTTAAACAAAGATTATAAAGTCTCCTCAGAAGGGAGTGGTAACATTTTTTTTTTAATCCAGTCTAGAGAATTACAAAAATATTATTTTCCTGGAACTTGGAAGGAGAGTTTAGCAGACAATATGAATTTCAGGAAAATATTTTTGCCATTAATTATGTCATAAGCAAAAGAGTAAAATAAACTGTTTATTATCACATATAAAATGCTTTTGATCAGTCAACTGAAAAACTAATTTCATTTTCTCATTACCCTGCCTCAGGCATCCTTTAACGTCAATTTTTATTATAGCAAAAGCAAGGAAATTAAAATGATCAGTTATGGTGCAGAGAGAAACATTTGCTTCACAATTTTTAAGAGTAAAAATAATAAAGTGCTGAACCTCTTTATCATTCATAATAATCACAACTCATCTGGCAAGGGAGGCATTTGGCTCCAGGGGGACCATGCCCACCATAACCCTCTCCTGGAGTCCCTGGGAACCGATAGGGTTGGTCAGCACTGAGAGATGCTAGCGGCCCTGTTCACGTACCTAGTGGAGATTGGGTTGAATTTCCAGCCCAAGTGGCTCAAAGTTCCGCAGATGGAACTGGTAGGAGGAGGCTCTGTAGCCACCCAGAGGAGCTAAAGAAGAAAGCTATGTGGACTATTAGGGGAGCATGAGCTTGGTCTCTGTCTTTTGGCCCAGGAGCCGATGTTGTGGAAAGAGAAGTGATTTTATGGAGACATGTTTTCTGAACGTGCCCCTGCCTCTTACCAACTTTTTAATCCTGGTCGCCATTCACGGACCGAAGGTCCTGACTCAACATGGGATTATAAAACATTAACGACCTATATATGTGAAAGCACTTTGTAAAGCAATCACCAAGGTCCATTTTACAGTGGTTTTTAAGATAACCATGCCCCGGCTCAGGTGACCCTGGGACTTGGTTGTGTCCACTGGGGGATCCCTGGCTATGAACGGACCTCTTGCTTTCTGGCTAGAGGAAGTGATTCAGGGGTAGAGGGTGATGGGAAGAAGGGAAAGCAGGCTTGGTAACAGAGTGATGACAGAGCCTCTGACCCCTTGTCAGCCTGAATGGTCTGACGGAGGGCCCCATGGAAAGAGAAATAGAGAGAAACTAAATGAGCCATGACTCCATGATTCTTGGGTGAACGTCCCGATCCGGAGCCTAGAAGACAAGGTTGTTGAGGGGCCGTGTTCTCTCTGACCTGCTTCTCCACACTCACAGAGCAGCACTGGCAGTGTCATGAGGTTACATTTTAGGAAGCAGAGGTGGTGACGTAACTCTTCACAAGATGGCAAAGGCGGAAAGAAGTAGGAGACCTGCTCACCTAACCCTCCCTGCCCTCTGCCCCCTCCCTTCAATCCTGGGAATCCCCAAAGAAGCTCCGGCAGCATTCCTTCCCTGTGTCTGTTGGGGCTGGTAAGAAAGAAGAATCTTAGCCAAAGGCAAGCAAACTGTCCCCTCTGGGTTCCCCACGGGACCCATGAAGAAGCCACTGTCCTCTGAGATTTGCATAGACATCCCCATTTCCCGATTCGTCCCAGCAGAGGTGAATCTTGAGGCTGGACTCTTTCAGCAGCTCTGTAGGCCAGGGGAGAGACAAAACAAGCCCCCAGAAGACCCTGCCCTCAAAGGTAAGTCAGTCTGCTGGGGAGTCAAAAGACACAAAATGACCTCAAGGGCAAATCACAAACAACCTGTAACTGGTCCAGTTAGGAGGGATGGGCCAGGTGGAGCGGAGGAGGCTGTCTTTTCAGAGGAGGATAAAGCCCACCCCAGTATATAAGGCTCCCCCAGCTCACTGTTGTCCCCCTTGCCTCTGAGAAATGTGTGTGGGCTGGGCTGTCCTCCCACTGTCCACTCCAAGGATGGACCTGCTGATGGGGCCAGCGTCCAGATGCCGAACAACACAGCCAGGCAGGTGACTTTATCTCTGGGCTTTGCTCTCCTTAGCACCAGCCCCATTCCCAGGCATACTCTCCTACATGCCAGGCCACTGGGCTTTCCAATCTTGCATCCTGCTAGCATGGACAGAAGGAGGGCTTTGGATACAAGTTCTAGAATGGGGTCTCTTTGACCCAGGATGGCCTTGGTGAGGGACCCTCAAGAGCCTGACCAATGCCATAATCTGATTGGCCAGCTTTGGGTCACATGACTCTCCCCAGGGTGGAGAGAAGAGGGTCCTTCTTCAAAGAAAAAGCTGTCAGGGAGGCAAAACCCACAGATGGCTCTGTAAGTACCAACGACTAGGCTCACCTTTTCCAAGCTTTCATTAGGGCTTGGCTTGGAGCAGGAAGAAGATCTGAGGACAGATTCTAGATCCCCTCATGCCTGTGGCATTTCGACAGGCACACGCAGGTATGGGGCAAGTCCCGGACAACCCTGTTTTTCTCCAGCCAAGATCGCCCAGCCTGATGAAAAGCACGATTAATCCAGCGGCCTCTCAGTAATCCAGCAACCCATTTGCTAACCATCTGTATGCCTCATTCCACGGGGCAGCCCAAAGGAAAGAGGCCCGTATTTGTTTTTTCGGAAAATGTTATGATTTTTCAAGTAAACAACAGAAACTTTGCAAAGCCATGAGATTTATTGAAACTGCCAGGCTGTCTGGACTTGATCACTGGTTTATGCAGGTTTAAATGTGTGCTCCATTCTCTTGATTTTATCATCGTAAACAACAATTTCTATTTATTTGTACAGAATCACAACTTCTCTTCGTGTTTCTCACATATTATTTCACTGAATCCCCACCAAATCCATGTTTGAAACAAGGGCAAAGGCTATTCTGGGGCCTGTTTGATGGAGAGGAATGCTGGTGTCCCAGGTGGTAAAGGGGTTTCGGAACTCGCCTTGGTACAGTCTTGCGGGGGGGGGGGGGGGGCTCTTCGGATTGAAAACCGTGTTTCTTCTGGTCTGGCTTGTCGTGTCTTGACTCAGCGTACAACCGTAACATCCCTCACATGCCCTCTGGCCTCATTCTGCACCGGTCAGACTATTCAAAAGAAGGTAAAAGTAAATGAAAGAAGCCTTTGCTCCTTATCCATACCTGAGATTTGTGCTATTTCTGACCTAGAGAGCCAAGGCCATTCTATTCCATTTTATTCAATCAGCAGACTTAGTGTTTCTGTGGTAGAAACATTGTTCTAAACACCCTGGTAAAGGGACACAGAGGAAGGACCAGTCTTACTCTCTTCTAAAAAGCATGATGCCTAGCTGTGGATACAAGACAAACGGGAGGAGGAAAAATGCTGTACGCTTTTGCAAATTTTATAAAAATGATAATTTTATAATAATATTTTTCAAAGATTTTATTTATTTGTCAGGGAGAGAGAGCGAGAGAGAGCGAGAGAGCACACAAGCAGGCAGAGTGGCAGGCAGAGGCGGAGAGAGAAGCAGGCTTCTCCCCGAACAAGGAGTCTGATGCAAGACTCCACCCCAGGATCTTGGGATCATGACCCGAGCTGAAGGCAGTGGCTTAACCAACTGAGCCACCCAGGAGTCCCTATGGTAATATATTTTTCTTAAGTTTATGGATGTATTTATTTACTTAAGTAATCTCTCCACCCACTGTGGGGCTCGAACTCACGACCCTGGGATCAAGAGTCACACGCTCTTCCGAATGAGCTAGCCAGGTGCCCCAATTATAAATTGTATAAAAATGTAGATAGAATGATAGATACACAGATAAAAGAGCTTGAGACAAAGTGGATGAGCAGGTGGCCATCACAATGTGAGGTAAAATACCACACGAATTGTACAGAGGACAAATGGAGAAAGGCTTCAAAGAGAAGATGGCATCTTTAAACCCTTGTTGCCGAATCACACCTGCCAGATGATAGATAGCAAATCGCCTGAGTTTCAGGGTTTTCCCAAGACTGGGTCAAGACCCGGATCCTCCTAAAAGCATCACAGTGGCTACCCTGTAGGCTGTGTATGAACAATTAGATCCTTTTTTTTTTAATGGCAATTAGAGACAACTCTTCTCAAATTTGGAAATGCTTGGGCTCGCCTTGTCTTTATTAGTTAATCATAAGCCTCCGGAGGACCTAAAACTTGTTTCCTACCTTTTCTTCCTCTCCGCACATTCCCTAGCAAGAGTTTGCCTCCAGAGCTAAAGCTAAGTCCTATAAAACTGGTATTGAAATAAATCTAATTTAGCTAATGAGCTCTAAGTACCCAGCTGCTTTAACCATGCAATGTTTAGGGAAAACATTTCCTGAGAGGCCGGCATAACTTAGATGGGGGCCCCGAGAGCAACTTGGGAAAACAAGACGCCATAAATTCAGCCTGCTGCCAGTCGCACCTGGGCTTGCCCACCTAGTGCACCATGAGTCACCCCAAAAGAAGGGGGAGGTGAGTAACTTGGTTGACCAGAGGCTTATCCCGGATGCTTAAGGCTGGGCATCTCTCCCAGGGGACTCGTCTCTATCCTTACTGACCTTTCCTTCATGGTCATCTGAACCAAGGAGGGACCCAGTTGCTGTGAACAGATCATTCATGACAGAACTGAACACCGGAGACCATGGGAAGATACACCTGAATGGAAATCAGTACATGACATAAATGAAGTATCTGGAATCATTTGATGAAATCCTATGCTTCAAGTCCTTAGGGGGTTTTTCCTCCTCCTCTACCCTGTTAAATGTTCCCACTTGTGCTTGCAAGATCTGTACTGAACCCGCCTTAATACATTATTTCTCTTCCGAGCAATGAGTTGATCGAGTCTTGTTTGGTACATCTGTTCTAACACATCACAGCCTCCCATAATTGCTCTTTTATTTAATTCTACACATTCTGATTAGCTGTGTCTGTTCCAGGCGAGCGCTAGGAGTATGCTGAGTGTCCTTCATTCGAAAAGAGTTCTTCAGAACAGTATGAAGTGAAATTAAAGTAATTATTAAGTCATAGAAACTAAACACAGTTCCATAATTGGCAGAGAGCTCGCACCCTGCAGGAGGAAGGGAGCAGAGCATCCTTCTGAAGGAATTCCTAAGTTCTGGTTCTTGGGAATGGCGTGCAGTGAGTGAAGAGGCAGGAGGACAGAGACTTGAACTGCTTGAGGGTGGAAAAGGGGCCCTCCCTCAAACACGGATGAGGAACTGGAGAAGCAGCAGCTGCGGAGAAGTGGTGTGTGTGATCCTGAGGCTGGCCACGCTTGTCTTCCGGAGCTCATCTGCTTAGTTCTCATGAATATTCTGTGAGCCGAGGCTTTTAGTAGAGAAGAGACAATTAAATGCAAGCTTTTCACCATTGTATCTCTTGCACCAGAGAGAGTAATAGGGCACAGGGCAATAGACTGAAATTACATTGTAGCAGAACATGTGTACTGACCTTTCCTCTGAGCAGATCTATTTACTTGATGCGGCAGATCAACTTGTAGGAACTGATGTACTCCTAGCTGGAGTAAAGGTTAAAAACTGTGTGCATCTTAATTCATCGGGATCTCGGCTCTGCTTACTCTACAGACCCACATGGACTGGCTTCAACAAAAGTGAGGAGGCGACATTGTTTTGAAGTTAGCAATACATTGGCTCTTCCCTCCCTGAGCGCATGGGTCCTCCAAGTGTGGTCTTCGGCAGCAGTGTCTGTGTTACCTGGGATCTCATTAGAAATGCAAATATTGAGGCTCTGTGCCCAGCCTGGTGAGTCAGAAACTGTGTTGTTTGACAAGCCCTACAAGGGAATCTGTTGCACGCTAATATTTGAGAACCATGTTTGTGCGTGCGCGTGAGTGCACACACGTGCAAGCATGCACGCAGGGGTCCCCTCGGACTGCTTTAAATATGCAGCCACCAATGTAGTACATTGTTTCCTAAAATGTGGCACGCAGCAGATAGGACCAGCGATGTACGAATATGAAGTGGTAGATGACTCACTTTGGGTGGTCTGGAGAAAGTGATTTTAAATGGCACTGGAATGCACTTTTAAATCATACTGAATCTCGTCGCGAGAAAGTTAATCCTTTTCAACCCTTCTCACTTCTCAAGAAGACTCCGTTCTAATAGAGTACTAATAGACTTTCCACCATCTCTCTAACTTGTGATAATCTCTCTTTGAAATAAAGACAGATCGGGATCCAGGCTTAGAACCTTTAGCATTCAACAGTATCAAAATAGAATACGATTAATATCATTCAGTTTTATCTGGGTTATCCCTATGGGTTGCTTTCTATTTATACCAAATGACACCAGTTTTCATACTATGACAGTGAGATACATTTTCTTTTTAATTAATTCTTCCTAAAAAGAAAGGAAACCAATTTAAAAAGAAATCTGAAATCATTCAACTAATAGAGTACAAATGACTCTGAGGGACTCATAAACAGGCCAGGGCAGGAAGGCAATTTCCAGGGCAGTACCCAGTCAGTATAGATTAAGCTTAATTTCCAACACCAACTCGGCCTGTATCTCCAGGCCTTGACCTTCAGAAAAATGACCTGAAGTCTGAGACATTTGCCATCAGTAAAGAAAAATTCCATTCCGGTTACCACACAATTTAAAAGAGAGAAAAATGACTCATACATTTCCGAATGACTTCTAATCACAACCTCTTGAAATCAAAAGGGTTCTGAAGTGCTCAAAAATTAAAATATCAAAAATAGCCCATTACTCAAAATTTAGATGCATTGAATTTGGGTTGGTCATGGGGAAAAATCTTACATTTCCTAACTTTTATAAGAGTAACAAGTTTTCTAATATAACATTTGAAAAAAAAAAAAAAGAACCAAAAGAAAAAAAAATCACACCATCTATATTTAGGTCCCTAAAAGGGACTTATTAAGATTTTGGTCTGTTTCCTTCTAGTCTTTTTTTCTGCGTGATAGTGAACATTTTCCTTTTTATTTTAATGAGGATTTTATTGTGTGTATAATACAGGAATAAATAGATGACTTATAATAAGTTTCCACGCCCATATTTTCAGTATAAAAAGCGTGCCTTAGGATGCTTTTGGTGACAAATAGCAGAAAACCCAACTGGAATGGACTAAAACCACAAAGATATTCATCATGCCGCATAACAGAAGGCCCAGAGTAAAGTATACTGCAGAACTTTGTCTAGTCTGTCAATGACATGAAGGATCTAGGTTCTCACGTCTTCCCAGAATAGGCTGGGGAAGAAAAGTCCCTTTCTAGGGAAAGAGAACCCTTTCAGCAGAAATTCCTCCAACAGACTTTTCAGCCTTTGGGAGATGGGCTGGATCCCATGCCCACCTCTGACCCAGTCACGGGACAGGGAAAAGGGCTTGGCCTGATTGGTTTACGCCAAACTCCCCGAGAGGAAGTCATGCTGGCGAGTCAACTGCCTTTTGCTCCAAAAAGGAAAACAGATCGGCGGTGTTTGTAACAGACCAGCATGGCAAGTAACGTCTGCAGTGTTTGAAGATACATTTAACATCTCTCGATGGCTGGTTGCTTTCACATACTGCATGGAATCTAGCTCTAGATAACTTCTAGTCCTTTGATGTTTTGGTCCACTCCGCTTCTCCAGCTTCATTTACTCACCATTTCTGAGATAATTTTACGTTCTCGTCAGTCTTTATTCTCCCTTCTTCCTTCCGAGAACACAGCATTTTCCCCTCATGATGTCCTTCTGATTAAGGTTCACTTCAGATCCCACTCCATGACCAACCCCCATACTCCGTCATTTTTATAGGACATTTTTAAAAGAGCGTTTCCCCCACACACTTGTCAGTTTCCCTCTTATAGCCATGTCTTACGTTTGTCGATCTAACACCCATTCGCCCACACATCTGCAGACGACACCCCAAATTTCCAGGAAGAAACACCCCTCCCATTTGCAATCCACATGACTCTACCCTCTGCTTTATAGACCAGACAGCCACGATGTCTATTTCAGGGAGGGACATATAACCCAATCAGAGCCCATGAGGCTGAATTTCAGGACTTTGGGAACTGTTTAGCAGAACGAATTTGCTTTTTGTTGGGGTTGCTGATGGGATTTAAATCTGGACATCCTGGCAGAACTCTTGCTACCAAAGAGACAGCCTGCCTGGGAATGAAGCCAGCATAAGGTAAAGCCGATATAAATCAAGAGGCGGAGCAGATAAGACCAAACTCAGAGAACCCCACCGGGCTCCCTGGATCCGTCTGAACAGTATTCCCTCCGGGGTTTTCAGATGTGAACGAAGGCATTCCCTTTTTTATTTACACCAGTTTGAATTTGATTTTGTCCCTTGCAACCAAGAGAACCACGGCTTGTGCAGCTCCTCCATTACTCTAAATGTGTTCATCCTTAAAGGCTCGGTGCTCTCTCTTCCAAGAAATCTTCCCCATCTACCCTAGTCTTCACTTTTCTCCCTCTCTTAGCACCCAAACCATAGGCAGTTTCATCTATTTATGGCCTATTGTCTCCCCCCCCCTTTTTTTTTAATGAGTTTTAACCCAAAGTACACTATTACAGGCAAGGGCCATGTTTCATGGGTCTTTTGTATTTATATCAAGAACTGAAACAGAGCTTAGTGCATAGTAGGGACTCCCTAATTTATTGTATGAAACAGGTCCCAAAAAGAAAAAAAAATTAGAGATGTTTATTATGCAGCGGGTACTCAAAAAGGGACCAAGATGTTGGGGTGCCTGGGTGGCTCAGTGCATTAAAGCCTCTGCCTTCATCTTGGGTCATGATTCCAGGGTCTTGGGATCAAGCCCCACATCAGGTTCTCTGCTCAGCAGGGATTGTGCTTCCTCCTCTCTCTCTGCCTGTCTCTCTGCTTACTTGTGATCTGTATCTGTCAAATAAATAAAATCTTAAAAAAAAAGAAAAGGGACCAAGATGCTATTGGACTTTTCAAATACAATGCTATGCATTTCTGTCATTTTCCCACTATGACCCAAGGAGTCACACCCTATTCCATTCTCTGAGGGAGGTCTTTGAAAACAGAGCCTCCCAACCAGAGCTGGCTTCTATGTCAGTTGAAGAAACAAAGAAAAAGTGAAGGCCAAAGCCAACTGAGTACATTAACAGGAATCAAGGCGGAAGATGAGCCGTACTGATACCATACTAATAGCACGTCAGGAAGAGTTAATGACCTAGTCTTAGCAGCACTGGGCCAGAGAAACTTCCCCCAGAGTGAAAGGGGGAAGCAGAGAAATCATGATCCTTGTGGACAGCTCACTCCCAGAAGAAATAAGGTCAGATCTGAGTCTCCCATACCCAGTCATTCCACTCCTACTTACAATCAAGTAGGTCTACTCTAACCCCCCACGGAAAGGAGAAGGAGAAGGAAACTAGGAGTAGCACATCTGAGGCCTTCCCTGCACCTCAGAGGGGGAGTCAGGGCCAGTGAGGAAGTACCTCTGTCCCTCAACACATGCTCCAGCCACTTGCCTTCGTCAAACCTAGCACGTGACTGATGGCTGCTAACGCTCTCCTCTTACATGCCTATCTTCTTCTATCGAAAAGAATTCCCAGAGATTTTGTGGAAAGTGTCTGAGAGGGTGATACCCTTGAGGAGAAGAAGACAGAGTGTCACTTCAGAGGAAAATGTTCTCTCTTTCTCTCTCTTTTAAATTCTTATCTCAGGCCTGGCTTTCCCTCCTCCTAAGTTTGCTTTCTAAATCTTTCTTTTCCATGTTTTTGGATCTATGCTGAAGTGGAATTTTATGCTTCAAGAAGAGAGTTGATGAATCATGGAAAGTATAATCGACAAAGAATTGGCATGTTTTTCAACTCTTCTTTTTTCTGCATCAACTGAATAAGATTAGTGTCTTACATGGATTATTTTTTCAATAATAGAGAAGGCTATGTTGGCAACAAAAATTGCAAAACAGCAACATCATAAGCTTGCCTAACCATCCAGTGGCAGAGAATTTTCAACTTGAAAAATACTCTTGGTCCAGCAAACCAAGGACCAGAGTAACAATTACAACAGAAATCATTAAACATTTGCTTTTTCTCCTACTGAGAAATTGGATCCTCTAGGATTCTTAGAGAGAAAAGCAGAAAACATGAGGGGGAAGACCTTACATAAGAACCTTTCTGTAAAGCTTGGATGGCATAAATGATTTTGTGAGACATTCAAGTCACATGTCATTAATCAGAAATGACAGTCTTTATTCACATATATTTGACTGAAGCCGCATAATTTTAGACTCCAATAGGTCTAGATAAATGACCCTAAGTATTGTACTTTTTCAAATTGACAATGATTGATGATGGAGGGGGGGAAAAATGAATGCTGCAAAGGGACCCTGAAGTAAACACTGAAAATCAGTTGCAGTACTTTGGGGAAAAAAAAAGAGTTCAGGGTTTTTTTTTTTCTTCAAGGCTTTCCCTCTTTCTGAGCATCTCTCACTCTTAAATTTTCAGTTTAATCAGGTGGGCATCGCAAAACTCTCCATATTACACTCAGATCTCAATGAAAATATGAGACTGACTGAGTTATGTTTGTTCACATAGGCAGAAAAGGAAAATAATGACTAATTAAAATTTATCCCACTGCACAGCTATTTCCTGGGACCGTTATGTTCTGGGTGATAGTCTACATACTAGGGCTTCAGTAGAAACTAAAACAAATATAGTTTAAGTTTTGGGGGAGCTCACATTTTAGGGGGAGGAGACAGGCAATATCCAAGGGAACAAATAAATGAATGGGGTCCTTTCAGAGAGTGCTAAGGTGCATGAAGAAAAAAAAAACAGACTGGAGGGAGGAGCAAGATGGCGGATGAGTAGGAGATCTAAATGTCCTCGGTTCCCAGGAGTTCAGCTAGATAGTTATCAAACCATTCTGAACACCTACAGACTCAACAGGAGGTCGAAGAGAGGAAGAGCAGCAATTCTAGCAACAGGAAAGCGACCACTTTTTGCAAGGTAGGACGTGCAGAGAAGTGAAACCAAGGTGGTATTTGGGAGCACAGAGTAGGGGAGTGGGGAAGGAGCCTCTGTGAGCCACTTACTGGCAGGTGAGAGAGCAGCAGGGCACAAAATCAGAACTTTCAGAAGTCTGCTCCACAGAGGGATGTTGCTCCAGTGGCTAAGTGGGGGATGGAATCCTTACAGGGACAGTGTGGTCTCAGGACCCACAGGGTCACAGAAAGCCTGGAGGTGCCTGAGTGCAGCAGAGCTCCCAGGTATGGGAATGGGGAAGCCGGCTGCAGAGACAGAGCTGAGGAGGTGCTCTCAGCTCGGGGTTGCCATACACTATGATCCAAAGCACAGTCGGGTCACTGCTCTTCGAGCAGGAGCCCCATAAGTGGCAGTCGGGGGAGACCCTTCCCCCTTCCTCCACTGGGAGAAGCAGCGCAGGAGCACATGGCAAGGATCTGTTGGGTTTGGAGACTCCAAACAGGGCAGTGCACCTGAGATAGCAATGCTCAGTCACAGGCCCAGTGAGCACGGAGCGCGGCCGGAAACCAGGGAGTTGGGAGGGATTGGCTGCTTTTCTCCAAGGTGCGCTGAGGAGGGGGGCCCCGAGCTCTCCGCTCCTCCGGGCTGGAGATTGGGAGGCCACCATCTTCATTCCCGTCCTCCAGAGCACTACCGAGAGCGAACCCGAGCAGATTACTTAGCCTGGCCCCTGGCAAGGGCCATGCAATTCCGCCTCGGGTGAAGACACTTGAGAATCATGGCAACAGGTCCCTCCCCAAGAAGATCAGCAAGAACATCCAGCCAAGACCAAATTTACTGATCTGTGAGAACTGAAAAATACCAGTGTTAGGGGAATAAGCAAATAGAATTCATGGCTTTTTTCCCATGATCCTTTAGTCTTTCAAAGTTGAATTTTTAAAATTTTCATTATTTTTTTCTTTTTCTTTTTTTGAATTTTTCCTCTTTCTTATTTTAACTTACTTTAACTATTTTGTCTCATCCATACCTTTTTAAAAATCTTTTTTAATTTTCATTTTTATAGTCATATTCTATCCCTTCATTGTATTTAAACTTATTTTTTGTACACATATAAGTTTTTTTTCTTTAAAATTTTGGGGTAGGTACAGTTTCTTCTAACAGACTAAAATATACCCTAAATCTATCATATGGCTTTGTTCTAGTCTCCAGCCTGATCACATTCAGGCTGATCACATTCTCTAGTCTCCAGCTCGATCACATTCTCCTTTTTTTTTTCTTTTTTCAACCAACTTCTTATCTTATTCCTTTATTAAATTCTTTTATTATTATTTATTATTATCTTTTTTATTATTTATTAAATTAATAAATTCTTTTATTCCTTTATTAAATTCCTTTATTAAATTCCTTTATTAAAATCTTTTTAAATTTTCATCTTTACACTCATATTCCATCCCTTCATTGTGTTTACCCTTATTTTTGTGTATATATATAAGTTGTCCTTTCTTTAAAATTTTGGGAGGCAGTTTCTTCTAACAGACCAAAATACACTCAAAATACACCCAAAATCCAGTGTGTGGCTCTGTTCTATTCACCAGCCTGATCATATTTTTTTTTTCCCTTGCTTCTTCCCCTGGTTTCAGGTCTCTTCCGATTTGGTTAGTGTATATTTTTCTGCAGTTGTTGTTATCCTTTCAGCATTTTGTTCTCTCATTCATCTACTCTGGACAAAATGACAAAACAGAAAAACTCACCTCAAAAAAAAAGAACAAAAGGCAGAACTGACTGCTAGGGAACTAATCAATATGGACATTAGTAAGATGTCAGAACTGAGTTCAGAATGACAATTATAAAGATGCTAGCTGGGCTTGAAAAACCCATAGAAGAAACTAGGGAATCCCTTTCTGGAGAAATAAAAGAACTAAAATCCAACCAAGTTAAAATTTAAAAAGCTATTAATGAGGTGCAATAAAAAAAAAATGGAGGCTACTGCTAGGATAAATGAGGCAGTGGAGAGAATCAGTGATATAGAAGACCAAATGATGGAGAATAAGGAAGCTGAGAAAAAGAGATAAACTATTGGATCATGAGGGGAAAACTGGAGAGATAAGTGATACCATAAAGTGAAATAATATTAGAATAATTGGGATCCCAGAAGAAGAAGAAAGAGAGAGAGGGACAGAAGTTATACTAGAGGGGCAACCTGGGTGACTCAGTGGGTTAAGCCTCTGCCTTCAGCTCGGGTCATGATTCCAGGGTCCTGGGATCAAGCCCCACATCGGGCTCTCTGCTCAGCAGGGAGCCTGCTTCCTCCCTCTCTCTCTGCCTGCCTCTCTGCCTACTTGTGATCTTTGCCTGTCAAATAAATAAACAAAATCTTAAAAAAAAAAAAAAGAAGGTATAGTGGAGCAAATTATAGCAAGAACTTTCCTAATTTGGGGAAGGAAACAGGCATCTGAATCCAGGAGGCACAGAGAATCCCCCTCAAAATCAGTAAAAATAGGTCAACACCCCAACATCTAATAGTAAAACTTACAAGTCTCAGAGACAAAGAACAAATCCTGAAAGCAGCTCGGAACAAGAGGTCTGTAACCTACAATGGCACAACTGGGTCAAGAGGCCTCTATCATGTCCCCACACTCAGGTTTGCTCTTGCATCATCTTCACCTTCCTCTGTTGGACATCATTTTCAGCGATGTGAGTGTATCTCTGAGAGCTGGTTATGATAACCTTCCACTTACTTCTGAACAAGCTAATGACAGATAGAGATTTTCCCTTCCCTAGAGATTTAGACTGTGGCTGTGTCCAGTCTTAGAGACCATGCGGTTCTCTAAGTCTATTCTTTTTTTTTTTTTTTGAAAATTCTTTTTTTTCTTTAAAGATTTTATTTATTTATTGTTGAGAGAGAGAGAGAGAGAGCACAGGCAGACAGAGTGACAGGCAGAGGCAGAGGGAGAAGCAGGCTCCCTGGCAAGCAGAGAGCCGGATGTGGGACTCAATCCCAGGACGCTGGAATCATGACCTGAGCCGAAGGCAGTTGCTTAACCAACTGAGCCACCCAGGCATCCCCTCTAAGTCTATTCTTGTGGTCCATGAGATGTGATGTTCTAATTGGCTGGGCCTGGTTCATATGTCCAAGTTTGGGCCAAGAATGAAGTCAGCAACACCCATGCCACACACAGATAAGGAAGAACCAGGATTCAGATACCAAAAGAAGAGGACTAGATACTAAGCAATCAAACAACTCTGCAAATTCCACTTCTCTATGAACATGGGGAGGAGTAGAAGATGGACCCCAAAATTCAGGCTAGCCTTGTCCGCCAGTGAAATCATTACTTAACACATAAGCAATAAGTAAGTCTCAACAAACTCTAAGGCACACGACAACGTTGGCGACGCAACCACGAAACTGGGGGAGGCCGTAAGCATGGATCTAAAGATAGCCTCACTACAGCAGAGGAGGCATCAAAGAAGGTTTGAAGCTTTTCAGAATTCATAGCATCAATTCCACTCTGGTATTTTGTGAGCAACCTTAACTGATATACTTTTATGGGGAGTAGGGTAGGGACTCAAAAATAAGATGGCACTTCGTCCTGACGGTGGGCTCCTACAGCTGATATCAGATCCTGAGGTGCAAGGCCAAAGTAAGAACACCAAATACTGCTCCCCTGGAATGTTCTTTCCCAATTCCTCATTACCCAGGGGACTTAATATTAGCTGAGTGAACTAAAGCTGCCACAGAGCTGATGGGCCCTGGTGAGGAACTGCTAACAAGATGTGAACATGCTTAATAAAATGACCAGCTCTTGCTGATATATAGCCAACTAATTACCTGCCAAATATCGAGGCTGTGTTCTCCCAGCTGGAATTGATAGCAGGCTGTCAGTGTGAGGGGACAAAAAGGCAATTCAAGATTGAGAAATAAGAAGAAGTGTTTGATATATTATAGTGGACACTGTTACTCTGTATATCAAATTATCTTGGGCTGCCCAGGGTCGCACTGTCAGACAAGTCCAACCCGGTACTGTTAGGGAAATCTAGAGTAACTTAGAGTCCCATCTATATACCAAATTCTGGGGAAGGGGTGATGAAAGATATTTGTAAGGTCTGGCTCTCAGGAACAGGGGAAAGAGACAGTACACTAGTACAGTAGAACTCAAGAAACAGATGTCTTCTTTGCACATATCCTTTACTCTGAGACTGTAAAATATACATACATACATCTTCATAAAAAGACCTTCCTTCTTATGAAGAACACCCACTTTGGCAACTTCTGCTTCTTGCATTGCTATTAATTTGGAGAGCCCTGAGCTACAAATCTAGTGCTTAAGACTAAAGTTTAGCTAGAGATTTCTGGCTAAGTAAACAACTGGCCACGTAACATGACTGCTAGACTTTGGCCCTTTAGCAAGAACATCCACATGCATTTAACAGGCTCAAGTGGTTAGAAGCTACTACCTGGGAATTAAGAGACTTTATATGAAAATAGAAGAACTCACTATGTGCTCAAGGAAAAAGCATTTGGTCTACTGGCTTTTCTTGATCCAGCTGTCAAGTGGCGCATCATGGTGCTTTTCCAATTTAGCCATGTGTTTATCTCATATATCAATGTTACATCTGAAGTTGAACACTTCATTCTCACACAAAGGGGATATTGACCAGGAAAGCCTGGGGGTGTTGGCACTTTCTGAAAATACAATGATAGGAAGCAAAAGAAGGCATCAGACATCTAATAGTAGGTCATAGAGGACTCCAAAAGCAATAGCTACAGTTTGTTCATTTGCCCAAAGGGTTAGATTCCATTTACCACATTTTTCTCTTTCCCGGGACAAATGACTGTAGGGCATACCATAGTATGGAATTGTCTTCAACCGGCTAACAACGTGATTTAATTAGCTCATCAACTTCTTCCATATTCATCTGTAGCTCCTTCTGGTTTCAACATGTAATGCCCTTTGACTGGTCCCTCGAGACATGGTTTATTTCCAAATTAGTAGTCTTGTTGTAAGCAAGAGAAACTAATTTTAGCCAATTTAAAAGACAAAAGAGAATGTGTTAAGTTTATTTATAGAATAAAGAGTTGAACACTCTCAAGAACTTGGGAAGGAAGAACCAACATACCATGGAGAACCCTGAGCGGAAATTCCTAGACTTCCAACAAGTTATTTTCCAAATCAACGTGAGGATAAGAAGCTCCTAGGAGTGCTTGCTAAAACTGGTTTCTGCTTCCAATCCAAACTTACTGAATCAGTTTTGCAGGGAGTAGCCTGGAATCTGCATACTTAACAGAAAAGACTGAGAATATTAGCGAAGTGCTAACATTAATTCCACTCCATCGGCCCTCAGGTTCTGCTCCAATTGGCAAGTTCTGGGAGGGGTTGATCTGATTGGCTCACTGAAGCACAGGTGTCCCCAGTCCATCAACTCTGGCCAGAAAGGCTATGTTGGAGGACCCTGTCCCATGTATCAGGAGACAGTGCCAGACAAGGAAAAATCACAAACAGCAGGGAAACCATCACTAAGTAGTGCCCATTACCAATAAAATAAGCCAAAGCTTTGTAGAATTCATTATCAGCTCTTCATAATTCATTTAGAGTTCTGAAATACCATATCAACAGTTTTTAAAATTAGGAAACATAGCTGTACTGAAAAACTAGAGGCAACGTCCCCATTGGCAAATCCAATCTGGATCAGGAGTTTGCATGAAGTGGAAAGACGTCAAGACACAGAGCCTTCCAGTGACAAATGCAACCTCTAGGATATCACTTAGGCTGTGGAGGGCCAAGGCTGCTTCCCAACTCCCAGGCTCGCACCCTGAAATGTCCTCAAATTGGAGTCTATCCCAGTTGTGCTGAATGTAAAGCATCGAGTCAGTGTAAGAGCTTGGGCAGGGGTCACCTACCGTGTCTTCTTCTCCTCTTCCCACAGGAGTCCCCACAGAGAAGGCTTTTGCCAAATGATGGCAGCTTTACAGACAGCCTTCTTTGTCCATGAGGTCTTGGTCACAGCAAACATTCAATAGATGGTTTTGCTGCAGGCACACTTTCAAATGCCAGAAAAGCATCTGACAGTGTTGGATGTTTGCAGGGCTATTGTTAGGAAGATAAGTGCTGTCCCATGTTCAATCATTTATTCAACAGTCACACAGGGGAGCTCAAGAGGGGAGGCAAGTGAGCTTGGATGTTTTGGTAGATTTTGCAGAGAAGACTCTCTCTCCTTATTTTATATACATAAAACCACGCACGGGGATTCTGAACAATAGGCGGGTCATACGGCCTCAATTTTCCCGGATACACTATACGGGTTGACTCCAGGCAATGTCCTCACTTAAAAGGCAGGCTGAGGGCAAGAGCGAACCCATCCCCAAAGCCACAAAACTAATTATGTTGGCACACACCAAAGGCAAGTTTACCCTTTTCCCAGACTCCTGTTAGATGCTTTGAATCAGCCAGCTCTATGAGAGGATTTTCCTTTGCAGAAAGTGTGTTACTTGCACTGTTAATGCCGCCTAGAATCCACTTGCTCTTCTTCTGGCGACAATTCTCTAATTTTCCAGAAGGGAACAACCTCTCCCTGTTCTTACTCCATGCACTTCTAGGGGAGCGAAATCCATCCTCTCCAGGGATGAACACGTGGCTTGAGCCTAGCCTATCCGAGTGGTACATTATCCTAGCCCACTGTGATTGGTTCTGCTGGAGCACAAGACCCAATCAGAACCAACCTAACACAGTGAGATTTTACTGGGTTGGGGAGAGAGTACATTCTCCTTCCTCCTGGGAATGCCACCGGTAAGGATATTGTAAAGCCAGTACTTCCAGAAGTCATTGAGTGGAACCTGAGGATGAAGATAACACAGTAGAGGACAGAAAAAATGAGCCCTAATGACTAGGCTGTGCTCTTGGTACCAGCTGTGCCTGAAGCCAGTTCTATCCCTGGACTTTTCAGTTATATGAGCAGATAAATTCCCTTATTTCCCCTAAGCCAATTTGATTTGGATTTTTAATCTCCCACAATTGAGAGTCCTAATTAAAACAAGAATGAACACAATAATCCATTTTGTTAATTCTATTTGTTTAAACACTATCTCTTGAGCATCTGCTGTGGGGCTTCCAAAGAAGTAGAAGGTATCGTCCTTCCACCAAAGGTTGCTTATTGCCAAAGAAAGAGACAGTGTTCACGCAGCCGTGAGGAACAGAATCACTTCTACTTAAAAAAATTAAAAGGGTTAAGTTTTGTGGATCAAATGATATACACAAAGCTTGAGGTGATGCAAAGAGAAAGATCAGTGTGGAAGGCAGAAGTCCTGTTTTCTTGGAGGTGAGATAAGCTAGCGCAATGTCAATTTGGAATTTCTTCCCTCTTAGCCAGATGGGCCTGGACCAAATGGCTTAAGCTTGAGATAGCGCTAAGAGTCATGGTCAAATGTGGGATCTTCTTAGGGGCCACGGGAAAATCCAACCAATTCCAACTTCCCCTTCTCATGTGCTCCTTGTGAAGCTGGATTTTGGGGACCATCCCAGTGCTCCAGAGGCTGGAACAGATCATTTGAAGTCATCCTGCCATCCCCCTGCAGTTAACTATTATTAACATATTACTCCTAAACTAAAGAATTATTAATAAAGTAAATATTGATCAAAAGTTAAGAACTCTTATTTAAAATCAATAAAGTCCTCTTATTGATTTCACATGAAAATTATCTGAAAAATCAGTCAACCAACATATTGAAGCATTCATTGTGGACCCAGCACTTTCCTCGGCGATGAGGGACTGTGAAAGATTCTATGTAAGACCCTGCATTCCATGAGCTTTAAAATCAGAAGCAACCTATGCAACAAAGAAAATAATCATTAAGTGTTTATTTGTGTGCTAACTCAAGTGCTCCATGAGCAAAGGCACCACATAAATATTTGTGAACAGATGCATGAATGAATGAGAATACTATTATTAATATTATGCCTATACCTGAGCCAATAAGATAATGGGATAAAGCATAAGAAGTCAAGTCCATTGATACTCCATTTCATAAAGCTCAGAGAAAATTCGTAACATTTGTAAACATGAAAAGGTGAGAATAATTAATTGGTAGCACATTCACAGTGAGCCATTAACAGAAACTAGGGTCTTGGAAATAAAATCCTAAACTCCGAGACTAACACGAGACTAACACCAGAAGGAACAATTGTGGGACGCCTGGGTGGCTCAGTTGGTTAAGCGTCCACCTTTGGCTCAGGTCATGATCCCAGGATGCTGGGATCAAGTCCCGCATCAGGGTCCTTTTTCAGCAGGGAGTCTGCTTCTCCCTCTGCCTGCCACTCCCCCAGCTTGTGCTCTCTTTCTCTCTTTCTCTCTCTCTCTCACCAATCATTCAATCAATCAATCTTTAAAAAAAAAAAAAAAAGGACAATTATTCTCTTTCATTAACAGTCCCTTGGGCTGCTTGCTGCTTGTACTATAGAATTAAGCCAGGTTGATTAAAAGGGGTAACATATAGTCAAATAAAACAAACAGTTTAATATACTGG
Organism: Martes martes; assembly: GCF_963455335.1. Classification (NCBI taxonomy): domain Eukaryota; kingdom Metazoa; phylum Chordata; class Mammalia; order Carnivora; family Mustelidae; genus Martes; species Martes martes. The sequence goes on along the minus strand of NC_137905.1, from coordinate 30,642,772 downwards.
TTAAGCTTAGTAGCCCATAAATGCATATGCATGTTTATCTGATCTCTACATAAAAAAAAAAAAAAAAAAAAAAAGGGTGTGCCAGTGCAGGTGCAAGGAGGCAAAATCCTGAGCATCCTTGCTTATCGAACATTCATATTCTCTTTCGCAAGAGAACCCGATCCCAGAGTTGATTACACATGCTGCCGCACTCATGGAGTCAGGAGCATTCTTGGCCATCTTCCAGGTGCAGGAAACAGCAAGACAGTTGAGGATCTCTGGAAGGTTGGAGCCAGCCGCACACCCAGGCGTAATGCAGCAAGGTACCAAAGCCATGCTTCACTGCGTCCCTCCTCCAGGGCCAAGGAGGACAACCAGGAGCAGTCTCCTTTTTGGAAACCATGCCTAAAACAGGTTGTTTCATTCTAGGCTGGGAACATTCAGTATTGGCCTCTGTCATAACAAGGGAGCTAACTCTCACTCTTCCTGGCTGCTAAGGCAGAAGACATCATGCTTGTTGTCACCTGGCAGATAAATATTCAAGGGCAAGGTCCTCGGAGCCACAAGGGGCGAGCTTATATGAGTAATAGTCTCCAGCCTGGCGCTCACTCCTCTGCATTAGGAATCGCGGACATTAGAGAGGGGTCCAGACGGTAAAGATGCTTCTCACTTCTTGATGATAACACAGGAACATTGGAAACCCCCGATACCGCTGTAATAAAGACTCCAGTCATCAGAGTGCAATAATTACCCTCAAGATTCAGGCAAAAGTTCAGCAGTGGATGCCACCCATGAGTAGGAGTGAGGGGGGCCACTGGAGAGAGCTGCATTGATTTCAGTGTCCATTACACATGCATTGGAAAACAAGACTCTCACTGAAGTCATTTGTTCTGAAATTTACTTCCCATGCTCTACTGTTCCCGGCGAGGAGAGCTGCTGCGCTCACGGACACAGACCTGCTTTGTAAATGCAATTAAAAGGAAATGAAGTTTCGCTTAAAACGCTAATGAATTTTCTTTGTGCTGGTTTTGTAGCTTGGGGGTGATAGGGACATAGGCTCATCTTTTCTTCCTATTAGAAGACATAAGAGTTTACGTGTATAATGATCTGATGTCTGTAGATTCACTAATTCCATCCAGAAACATTAAAATAAGCATTATGCCGACGTGCCAGTTGTCACAATGTGGTGTAACAGAACTTTGCTTGGGAAAAACTGAAGAATTGGGTGCTTTCAACAGCACAGACCCATTTTTTCCTTTTTTTTTTTTAACTGCTAAAATATTGATATATCCACAACTATCCATTCATTTCAATGGCCTACAGCAGTTGGCTCCTCAAGTCCCAGGTGGCTTGCTACTGGAAGCAAGTAAGGGCAACTGGTTTTCCCAGGGATGCCAAGAAGGAGAACCTGGGCTTTTTATAGTTGCAACTTTGCCAAACCTTGTAGAAGTTTGTAAACACCATAAAATATGTTATGATGTTTACAGCATATGTCTCTTATTGTTAAGAACTATTATGAAAGTATGAACAGAGTCTACTTCTTAAAATATTTTTTATATAATAGTTATGGCATCCAATTATACAATAGTAATTGTGAATAATTATACCAAACCCCAGTCTGTTTTATGACTACTTCTCACGCTGAGCTCGTATACTCCACATAAACACCATCTGTATCAAACATAAAACTCTTAGTTGTTCTAAGAATACAGGCTTACAAAATGCAGCTTATTAGTTCTGGGGCCAAGCAGTTTCAGGGCTGTTCCCCGGGCCCCCAGAAACCACAGGAATCCAATGATCTCCTCCTTCCTGGGCTGCGTTCTCTTTCATTGACGTAGTTCCTACTTACCTGTCAGCTCAGGCCTGTTGCAGGAATCGCGGCCAACGTGTGCAGACCCCTGACACACTTCTGCAGACTTTTTGTGTAGCATCGAGCATGCTTAATATGCTCTGAGAGCTGTGTTCATTTCCTGCAGGAGTGACAGTGATGTAGGCACTTGAAATTGACCAAATGGTGCTTTGTGAATTTCCCTGGGGGAAGTGCTGGTGAGGTCTTGGGACTGCCAGCCTTCGCCTCCAGAAATCCCCAAAGGAAGTTTTCCCCAGGAAGAGGCCCCTCACTTTGTAAAAATTTTTAGCTACTACAGAGAACAACTTTAAAAAAACGTGACTCTGATCTTGAAACAGTTTTGATTCAAGAATGTATTTTTTAAAGATTTTATTCATTTAGTTGTCAGAGAGAGAGAGCACAAGCAGGGGGAGTGGTAGGCAAAGGGAGAAGCAGGGTCCCCACTGAGCAGGGAGCCCGATGTGCGACTTGATCCCAGAACCCTGGGATCATGACCTGAGCTGAAGGCAGACACTTAACCCACTGAGCCACCCAGGTGCCCCTTGGATCAAGCCCTGAATCGGGCTCAGTGCGAAGCCTGCTTCCCCCTCTCTCTCTGCCACATGGCTTGTGCTCTCTCTCTCTGTTTAAAAAAAAAAAAAAAAAAAAAAAACCTTTAAAAAAGAAAAAAGAATTTAAACCTCTGTAGAAGGTTACCTTCTCAAGAGTCTGACTTCCCTATTTTGTTCAAAATATGAACAAAGCACGTATTTTGTCCCCAGCAAATAATACATTCTTCAGCAATAAACAAACTTGAGGCACAACCTACAAATAAATGTCTTCAGAGAAGTTAACCCAATGCAAAAAAGATCATTTGCACCCATTCTGAAAGTCATTCTGGTTGTTTGTGTCTACTAGTCGACTGAGGCCAAGCAGGACTCTCAATGACCTAGAAGCAAGGTGGCTAGTAGAAACCGCCTTTTCTTAGCGTATTTCAACCCTGAAATTTTTTCCTGCTAATCATCCCAATCTCCTTGCTAACTCAGATTTTAGGATTTAAACTGTGAGAAAACACACTTTTTTTGGGGGGGGGGGTTGGGCGTAAGACATTTCTACCTCCAAATAGCTTAAGCAATGATTTTATCTTCTGCATATGAAAGTTGAGCACATTTCCCCCACGGAATTACGTTCTGCTTTGAAAAGAACGATAGCTCTCCTCACATTCGTTGGCCAACACATTCTGAACATCATTAAAAAGTCCCATGCTAGGTATGCCAGCATTTGGACACAATTTATAAAAATGTTACTATGGAGGAAAATGGTGCCAGTCCTTCCAGGTAACTGTCCAAACATCCAAAGATGGATGTCTTAATTTGGCATCCAAAAAAGCACACCCGAGGTCGGGCTACATGTAGGTAATTTCCTCAGATGCTATTATTTGTCCCCTGGGATTCTATATACTCAATAGCAATTACGGAGGAGAGGATTAAGAATGAGGAGAGAGGACGGGCGGGCGGGGGGGGGGGGTGGGAACAGCAGGCCTGAATGATTTGGACTAAGATCTTGTATCAAATTTGCAAATTACCAATTAAGACAGGTTTAGAACATGGCATCATTTTCTCTCATTGTGACAAAGTGAAAATTAAGACTCTCTCTGCATGTCAGAGGCATGACATATAACAAGGACTGGTATCAGAAAGAATCTTACCGGGTAACAATAGATCCTTGGATGCGAGGCGACTTGACCAGAAAGAAAAAGTGGGCCAAAAATCTGAAGTGAAGCGTAAGATGTGGGTCTCAAAATAATCAGGACTCTGTGGACTCAGTATAAGTCACTCAAACACTTTGCAAATGAAAGCCCCCCCACCCCCAGCCCCCAAATATTCATTCACCAGAATGCTCATGCCTGGTGTTCTGGGTTTTAGAATTTTTATTCATTTCTTTCTTTCTTTTTTTTTTAAGATTTTATTTATTTATTTGACACAGAGAGAGATCACAAGTAGGCAGAGAGGCAGGCAGAGAGAGGGGGAAAGCAGGCTCCCCGCTGAGCAGAGAGCCCAATGCGGGGCTCCATCCCAGGACCCTGAGATCATGACCTGAGCTGAAGGCAGAGGCTTAACCCACTGAGCCACCCAGGCGCCCCTAGAATTGTCATTCATTTCTATTTGATTTTAGCAAGTGACTGCCTGTGAGATTGCTTTAGAGCTCCGTTCGTTTAAAGTTGTGGCAATAACAAAATCTTGCAGACAGGGGACAAAGGATTAGCAAGGTCCTCACCTCTGTATTTCCTTTAACAAGTGATGGCCCCGGGCGGGGTAGAGTCCACCTCACTCAGCTTGGGGGGCTTGGGGGGGGGGCGCTGTGGTTGAAGAGATGGAACAGTCACTCACAAAACAATAGGCAGGGTCGCTACCGCATAATCCCTAAGCAGATGCCTTTCCTATACAGGCACTGATTTCCCTTGTTCAATATTGATTCACGGGATGCCCTAAATAATGCATAACGACACACATCTACCTGATGTTCACCCATCCCAATCTTCCTTCAAACCGATTTTTTTTTCCTTCTTTTTTTGCACAGGTGGTACGGTGTCATGCTTTGGCATTTCTGGGCTAACTGTAGTCCTAACACTCAAATGCCACAGGTCAAAGCTGTTTGCCTGAATACAAAATAATTACAGAGAGACCTTGGTAGAGAAAACAATCTGACTGGAAAGTATTCACGCTCAAAAACCTGCCATGTGGCATGACGCCCCTTGGAGAACACAGACGAGGCGGTGTTCACTCTGGTTTACGGTCTGTCCAGCCATAAGGAAAACATGGGTTACTATTCTCTTTTGTATCGATGGATTTCTGTCATCTATGCAAGTATCTATCTATCTATCATCTGTTATCTCTATATCTATCATGTAGTCACACACGTATCTATTTACCTATCCTGTATACCAATATAAAACAGATGTAAGTATGTATCTTAGATAAGCCATTCATATGGAAGTATTAGAAGATGAAATCACAGGAAAGCTACAATGAGAATATTTCCATTCCAGTTCTGACTGTGCCTCTTCTAAGCAGAGCTACTGGAACACGTTACAACTCTCTCTGTGCCTCAGTTTCCTAATTTGTTACAGGAGGTTAACACCTGCCTAACTAGAAAGGGAACTGCTTTGAAAAGGGCAGAGCACTATACACATGCTCGGGATAATGAGATGTTTTACAGAAGAGCATTATTCCTCTGCTAAGAAGTGTACATCCACATTCACGTTTTCTATCTGTGAAAGTTCGTCTTTGAAATTAAATTGAGACCATAACCAACATCCCTCCCAGTGCTGCCTGCCCGAGGTTTTACTCAGCAACAAAGCACGGGCTTCTTTTCATCATTCATCACATTTGAGTTCAAGCACCGAGAGGTACTTTTTACAGTGGTGAAAATAGCTTTCTTTTCACAGCAGAAACACAGAAAAATGATCTCCCTCTCAATGCTAATGTAGGGATAAGGCTTATTCTACAGTCGTTGCCCAAAATGCCTTCCTTTGGCTGTGTCGTTGGTGTGTTCTTGCACCAGGAAGGTAGACGTGGGGTGAGGTGAGATGACATGAATTGACAGATTTATTGAGGTATGTGAGTCATTAGAATATTGAGGTACATTTTCAAGTGGGAATCTTGTTCCATTTTTCTTTCTGCTTCAATGCCAACTGGATACCCCCTTCTTAGAAGTCAGTTGATAAAACCCTTCATGCATTTTATCAATCTTGATCATAGCTTGCTCATTTGGACTTCAGAGCCTTTTGAGTTAAGCCCAAGTCCCTCGCCGGGCTTACCCAGACCATTGACAAATCTAACTCCTAATTTCCTTTCTAGTACATTCTCCTGCTCCCCTTCCCAGAAGCACTGTGTGTCCGGTTTGCTATACTATCTACTGCTGTTTTGATGGGGCTCGTGCTATCGACCTGAATGGCTTTTCTCCTGCTCTGCTTGTCCGGGTATCACTTCCATCCTGGCCCACTGAAATCCCACCCAAACTTCAAGGTACATCTTAAATGCCAATGATCCCATGCAGCCTTCCCTAATACCACTAAAGAATTGCAACCTCTTCCCTTTCTCAATAAATGTTCAATTTCTTAGATTACCAAAGAAAAACCCAAAAACCAAAAACCAAAAAAACCCCACCCAGAACAATGTGCTATATGTCTCTTGTTGGCACACTCATCATTCTATCTGGGGGGTACGTTTCTTTGCCATCATAAAAAAAAAATGTTCCTGATGTTGAAGATGGCTTATTATTTTTTTTTTATTTTTTAAATCTTTATTATGGAAAGTTCAAACATATACAAAGTAAACAGAAGGTCTTGTTTATTTTTGCGTCTCCTTTGGGACCCATCACAGTGTTTTGCATGTAGCAGAAGTAAATTTCAGTAATTAGGGCAGTAGGCAAATGGAGTGCCTGTCTGCCTATCTCACTCCCTGATTCGTGGGTGGTTAAGCTTTTCCCCTCCGCAACACGCTGGCACACCCATAGCCTTCACACCTGTAGGATCACAATCAACATGGGTTGAACAGTTCACTGACTTTAAAATTCAGGGAAAGTGCTTAATCCTGAAGGCTACTTCAGATATTTGGCAAGCTAACTATATTTGAGGGGTGAAAACTATCTAGGAATATTGTCTAAGAGAATACTAATCTGGCTGTGCGTTCGTATGATTTTCCCAGTAAGGCACTTTTTTTTTTTTTTTACAAATTTGCAATATTTGATGGGTAACTAATGACTAGGAGTGCTGTCTGTCTGAACACACCCGGATCATAGCTTTTCTTTATCTTGCACTGTTAGCTGACACAAGCATCCCCACGAGATGTCCTTCCCTTCCCCACACCTCAACCTTGGGACTCCTGTCTATAATTTTAGACATACTTTTTTTTCTTTTTAACTTGTGTCTACTTAGCCCGTTAATTTCTGCTATTACTGTGTGTGTGTGTGTGTGCGAGCAATGAAACCCTGAAAGTGAACCAGAATTCTAGAGTGATAGATTGCACGCCCATGCTGTGTCATATCCAATTAACTGAAATTGACTGTACAGTGCATTATTCTGTGAGTGCATGGAAGATCAATAAATATGGGGACTGTCCACCCCAGCGCCCCACTTTCCCATCCGATTCTAGTAGATCGGTGGCAGATCACGCTACTGTGATGTGGACGCCACAGCCCAGGCAGGCAGGTGGTGCACAGACACCATTCAAACTTGGCCTATTCAATCTCAACGCCTCTAACTCGCCATTCATGCATAGCAAAACACCATCTGGTCCTATTTTGCCTCCAGCAATCACAGCTGACCAAAACCGATAATAACAGCTGTTGCAAAACAAAAGCCAAACAAAGGGGGTGGGGGTGGTGGTGGGGGGAGGAAAGGTTAGATTGAAGTCCAGTGCTGAAAAATGCTCCATGAAGTGAGTTACGGGAAAGAAACCATTCAGAGGTCTGACGCCCGCTGAATGGACACAGCGGAGGACTTCTACTTAAACTTGAGATATTAATCCATCTGTCTAGAACGCCTTCAAACCTCCGTCAGGTGGTAATAATATATGGCAGAAATTATGCTGCACGAAGGCATTTAAGCTTTTGTTCTTTGAGTTGAGAACTAATGACCCCGTGTCAGCTAAAAATGAGAACCCCTTATGCTCCTCCATCATATGGCAGTGCAGGTTAATGCGAAAAAAAGAAACGTGTTTAGCAGGAGTAACCTGGCAGGGGGAGAGAAAAGGTGTGCGTGATGGAGATGGGGGTGGGGTTGTGTGGTGGGGGGTGCGTGGTGGGGGGGTGGGTAGTGCGCAGGAGCCTCCTTAATGCCCGAGACCACTTAGGAGGGAAGGCAGTTAGACCATTTAGAAATCCCACTAATCAGTTACCACATTTCTCACGCCTTATTTTTCATTGCCCTGATTTATTTCTGACCTGGAACCAAAGCAGCGCAGCAAGTACTTACTGACGTTTCAGGACTAGGAACCAGTCACATGTATAAACTGAAATACAGGTTGATCCATAATATGCTTTAGCGAATCCTGAGAAAAATAATCGGGTGACAAGGTTGGAGAAGTCTTTTCATGATTCAAGCCTTTTGACATTTTAAACATACAATTTTGCCTGATGATTAATTTCCCTAAACTGTAGTCATTAAACTATTTTTTTCCCCTTGAAATGGACCGTCAGTGGCTTAGCAGCATTTAATCAAATGTGATAAAACCCAAGATTTATAAAATCATTTAATAGATGTTGCAACACCTGCTTCTAACTGCAAACAGTTGAAAACAGACTTCGCTTGCAATTAAGTCTTATCACTAGTGACATTTTTTTCCCAAGCAATACTTCATGGGTCTTCAAAATGACAATGACAGAACTAATACACAATTACTGTCACATGTAGTTTAGCAATTAATTTTGAAGACATTTGTCTAAAGGTTTCACAACAGAATATAAAATGGTTCTTATTGTTATGTAATGTTAGTTTCAATTCACAGAAAATCTCTTACCATCAGCTCTGCTTCTGATGGGTCGGAGGCAGATCATTTCTTTGTGGAACACAATTGCCTCCTTGTAGATGTGATTAGGCATCGTTCTAAGACTGTTTGAACACTGATACCTGTCAACTAATACATCTTATGAAAAGCTTCAATTTAGACATAAATTTTCCTACAGCAAGAAATCTATAAATTTATAATTAGAATCTCTTGCTGTTCAATATTTGTACATAATACAGAGTACAAGAGGATTATGAAATATTGAAAGCTGAATTCATTATTCATAGCCCACAACATACAGTAAATATTCTTTGAAATACAACAACAACTTTGAGGAATCCATATCCCGTTCTTTCTGAATGTCTCACGCACAGGAACTATGGACACCATAACCCACACCCTCATTTTTGCCAGATTAGGATTCTGGTCAGGGTTGACACTTTCTGTTTTTAATTTTCATTTTATCATAAGCAGTTTAAGACTGTTGCCAGTGGTAATTTGCAATTTTTATCAAGACCTCTTCATTATAGCTTCTGACAGGACAGATGCTGTAATTAATCATGCAAGACAACTGGGGATAGTGGTTCACACTGTTCTCAAAGAGGAGCCACTACAGAGCAAGAAAAGGGGGGAAGAAATGAACACTAAAATAATTATTTCCACCATCCTTTTTAATAGCAATAACACAATGCTGTGAGTTCTAGCCCCAGACAGAGGACAACCGCTTTTTCCTCTATACTTACCTTGTCACTTGCATCTTAACAAAATGATCATCAAAAAAAAAAAAAAAAAAAAAAATTCCAATTTTCTTAAGAGGTCCTGGATTTAGACCATATGATCCAAATTCCTAGCAATGAATATCCTATTTCCAACTGAACACAGAAGACGATGCTTTGGCTCAAATAAATGTTGGTATGTGGCGTCCTTTCCCATCATATACGTATTCAAGGAACCGAAAGTGAAATTTGACATATCATTTTATTTGAAAAGTGAACATTTTCCTGGTTGTTGCATCAAAATACAGTCCACAGTTTTTACTGAAATGTGTTTATTCTATAGCAAGATAAAAGCATTTTTGTTTTAGTTAAGCAAAATACAAACAACTTAATTGCTGCTATCATAACTCATAAAAAAGTATAAAACAGCATAAAAACACAATAAGCAACGTAGCAATGAATGGTTTATGTCACCAGTGTTTACGTTAAAGCCTCGTTTATGAAAACTTTACAACACATGATATGAAAACTTACAACTTTGAAAGAAAATATTTACATTGATTATTCAGATGTGGTGCGTTTTTTAAATATTCTACCGGTATCACATCATAATAAAAACTCTTGCATTCTTTTTTAAATCTTAACTTTTTGTAATAACTGTTTTCATTTAAGTGCATTTCCCTTTTTAAAAATACAGTGTTTTTATTTTTCGAAACTTGTCACTCAAAACACAGAATATAATATTCACATTCTTTTCTTCTAATTGGAATGAGTATAATGGGCTAACAGTGGCCATAGATATCGTTACAACATATACTGTGGTTTGATTTGGAGAAGTCATGGGTTAAAAAAGTGGAAATGAGTCAATAATGGAATCTAATCACTTGCATTTTTTTTTCTTTTCTGGAGAGATTTAGGAAAAAAAATAAGAGCTTTGGCAAAAGTCTGTGATTTACATTATTTTTTTTTTATGACAAAAAATGCCATCAACGATTCACGTCATACAAATGTTTGTATGAAACCGGATCTTCATATTTCAGGTCATTAGGACTGTGCTTTTTTATTTTTTTAGGGCTCCGGAAGTTCAAATAGCCTCGAAGTGTGGTTTATTCACTTCTGGGGGGAAATAAGGCCGTTTTCTATGACTCAGAGAGGCCAGTCTACAGTCATCAGTATGTCCCAGGATTCGTTAAACTGTTTGATTCACATATTGTAGGTATATAGCCTGAATAAATAAAAAAAGGCATCACATAAAAGAGCACAGCTTCTCTTGTTTAAAAACAAAGTGATTTATAGTCAGCTAGAAGATGATACTCAGCTACACTGTGTTCTTATTGCCTATCTAATAGACACTTGAGAGGACCATGTGATCTGTTACACGTTTCCGCGTCACCCACAGCAACTTACGAGCTGCGGCCGCGGGCGCGCGGCCGACCCTCCTTCCATGCGCCCACCCCCGAGCGCACCTGCCTCTGCCGAGGGCGTCTTCAGAAAATACTGACCTGCGACAGTACTTGAGTCTGTGTCTGCGCCTGTATTTGCGACTGGTGCTGCTGGGAGGCCGGCTGGGGGCTCCCGATGGCGGGGAGGGGCGACGTCATCTGGGAGGCGGCGGGGGAGTGCTGCCGGGGGGAGGGCTGGGACGGGTGCTGCATGTGCTGCAGCTGCTGCAGCTGCATGTGCTGCTGCATGTGCTGCTGCAGCTGCTGCTGGCTGATCTGCTGCTGGAGGTGCTGCTGCTGCTGCTGCTGCAGGTGCTGCTGCATGTGGTGCTGGAAATGCTGCTGCTGCATCTGCTGCTGGATCTGCTGATGCATTTGGTGCTGCTGCAGTTGCTGCTGCTGCATCTGCTGCATCTGCTGCTGCTGCTGCTGCTGTTGCTGCTGCTGCTGCATCTGCTGCTGCATCTGCTGCTGTTGGGTTTGCACGGAAGGGCTCACTTGGGTGGAGGAGGCCGAGCCCACCAGGGTCGCTCCCATGGAGCTTATCAGCGGGGCCCCAATGTTCGATGGCATGTTGGCTGCGATGGTGACCGACGCCACAATCTGGTTCATGGGGAGTCTCATGGTTAGGGGCTTGGGGGCGATTGACCGAGGGAGCGATTGTTGGAGAGTCTGAGGGGAGGCCGACACGGTTGCGTGTTGCGACAGCGGAGGGTTGAGAAGGAGCGAGGATGTCAGATTGGTGGACGCCAGGGTCTGCTGAACGGAGCGGATGGTCTGGGCTTCTGCTGATTCGGCAGCAGCCTGCATGGTGGGGGAGAAAAGTCCCCAAATATTAAGATAGCCGGAGACTGACAGATTGAACTGTTTTTAAGTACTATAAATGGATTTTTAAAAAAAGATTTAATTTATTTATTTATTTGAGAGAGAGGGACAGAGAGAGAGAGAGCATGAGAGGGGAGAAGGTCAGAGGGAGAAGCAGACTCCCCGTGGAGCTGGAGCCTGATGTGGGACTCGATCCCAGAACTCTGGGATCATGACCTGAGCCGAAGGCAGTGGCTTAACCAACTGAACCACCCAGGTAACCCTGTAAATGGATTTTTAAAACATGACCGCCATTACTCATTCTTCCCTAGACCCAAGTCTCTGGTCATGTGACTTTTTAGCATCCCCTCCCCAGAGGGAGAGTGAAATCCCCCCCCCCTGGGATCTTGGCTGAGCCCGGTCCCTTCTAATCGCTCTGGGAATCCGCCATCACCTTGTGTGTGGTAAGGGATATACGGCCCAGTCACCATTCAGAAGTCAGCCAGCCAACTGCCGTGTACGTGAATGAGCCCCCGCCAACCTCCAGGCTGACTGCAGACTGAGGAGCAGGACGAGCAGATCCTGCCGGGCCGAGACTGCATAACTAGCCAGTTCTCTGGTACCCTCTGAGATAAAGACTCCTCTGTTTTGGGAGTCTTTGGGGCTGGTTGTTACACAGCACGATGTAGCAAAAGGTGGCTGATACACTTCTTCAGCAGTTAAGTCTGAGCTGACCTGTATCACTAAGAAGCATATTGAAAGACAACAGAGTATTGACTGCCTGCGTTCCAGTCGCGCTCAACTACTTAACAACTTTGTGACTTTGGGCAACTTAATGCGCCCATCTGTTCCACACTTTCCTTGCCTACAAAATGGGGTTCTATGGCATTTACCTTACATAGAGGTTTTGAGCATTAAACTGACTCATATTTGTTAAGCATTTAGAATAGGGCCTGGCCTACAGAAGCATTTAGCATATGTGAGTAATTTTTATGAATTAACAGTTACTATTACCAGAAAACCACAACTCGAAAACATCAGGGCTCCACATGGGCATAGCAGCGTGGGACCGTGCTCACGCGAAAGTAAGAAAAATGTAACTGAATTCTGCAGAGATACTAAATGGAAGTATTTTACAACCTAAGAAATTGTTTTAGTTGACCTGGTATTTTCAAAGATCTCCACAATTTATCACAGGAGTCCTAGATGAGGAGAGAATGTTCAGCACTCAGGTGACTCCATAACCTCTCACAGGATAAGAACAACTGATCTGATGTGAGGCTCAACGACAGAGAGAAATGACCTATTACATTCTGCACTGAACATACACAAATATAGCCACAAAAATAAATACTTTTACTTATGCAACAGTGATGGACATAATTGTGCTTACTATTTTTTCTCGTATTCGTCATAGAATTAGGTGTTTCTGGAGGCATCGAGCTGATATCCAGTCTCTTCAATGATACGGAATGCTTACTTCCAGATCTGTATTACTCACATTTTAAAAATCTACCATGAGAAGGAACCTGAGAGGTGATCTTGTATTGGAAATCACTCAGTGTGGGAGAAGCCATGGCTAAAGGCTTCTGTTTGAACACATTATTATTGTAAAGCACCATGCATCCATGGACAGCTCTCTGGTTTCGTGCAGAGGCGTGGGGGCCTTGCATGCCTACTGGAGGGGCACATTCTAAAGCCTTAGGGTAAGAAGAAACCGGCAATGACTCATTCACCGTCTTAAAAAACTGTTAAATCACCCATAAGGTAAAATACACACAGTGTGGTACATATACACAAGAAAATAACTCCTATATACTCTAATGTTTAAAAATCACCCAGCTACTCTTAGGATGACAAGGGAATCTATATTTAGACACCTGGGCAATCATACCCGTGTGCCTTTCAGATGCCACCCTAGGGGCGAATAGAAATGAGTGGATGAAAGAGGTCTTGCTTGCCTGCCAGGTTTACTCCCTTATGTTTTACTGTTAGGCTCCTATTAATTTTTGTTGGTTGTTGGGAAGATTAAAAGTAATATAGTACAGCGGCGCCTGGGTGGCTCAGTGGGTTAAAGCCTTTGCCTTCGGCTCAGGTCATGATCTCAGGGTCCTGGGATCGAGCCCCGCATCTGGCTCTCTGCTCAGTGGGGAGCCTGCTTCCCCCTCTCTCTCTGCCTGCCTCTCTGCCTACTTGTGATCTCTCCCTCTTTGTGTCAAATAAATAAAATAAAATCTTAAAAAAAAAAAAAAGTAACAGAGTACAGACACATCTTACAAGAGGGGGCCCAGGCTCTGAATGTAGGGGCAAAAGTTAAATGCATGTATGATGCAACCCTACTCATGATTTCTAATGAACATTGAATTTTTGCTGCCTGTGACCTCACTCCTTGGATGAGATCTTCTATCTGGGGCACAGAGTTCAAACTTGGGCTTCCCATGTGATGGCCTTTAACTTGAGGACCAAGATCACATGCCCCCGAGTCCTTGCCCCCATGATTCTTTCAATTATTTGAAGATAGTCTGATTTTCAGTCCTCACCATCGTGGAGGCAACCCTCCAGAAGGGCTTTCAGCTGGTTACCATTCCTTTTTAAATTGTAGGGGCCAAAACAGAACGAATTCTTCAAATGTGGTCTCATCACCACGCTGTACAACAGATACTGCTTCATGTGAGCTCACCACTTTGGACGCTATCCCATACATTTGATTCAGACTGAAATTATTTGGAACATCTACCTCAAGGACTATTTTAGTTCTTACTAGGGCTCTGAATATGAATTAAGGATGCTCTCAAACTGCACTACCTTAATGAAAAACAAAACAAAACAAAACAAAAAAACCCCAACAAACACTATTTTAGATTTTTTCCTTTTAAATTCCGTCTTACTGGTTTTCGGGAATCGCTGACTTCCATTCGGAGCTACTTCTGAATCCTGATTCTGGAACCCATATGTAACTTTCACAGTACCCCTTCCATCTCAGTGACAGACTCGATGAGTCCAGTCGTGGTTGCTTTCCCGAATACCTTTTGAGATACCCGCTCTTGGCTGAAATCCATGTGTGGTCAATTATTCATGCTCTAATGCACAAAGATCACCTATTCCTGCTTCTGGGTAAATGAATGAATAAATGATCCACTTAGGAAGTACATGTACACTGCCTATTCACGTCACCCCATCTCATTAGCCAACTATATAGCTCCCTTCTTAACATCTGTAGCCCACACATTCGGCTGTTGTCTGCCAATATGCAAATCTGAGGCCAGGACTGGTACATCTTACATGATGGGTCTTGCAGTGCCTCAGAACAAGGTTTTACTATTCACCTGATGAATGTTTTCTCTTTCTAATGAAGTTAGGTGTCCTAACAGCTGGCAGCGGAAAGAAGGGAGGACCTCTCCTGATCTGATTTGAGCAGCTGCCAATGGTACATCTTAATATAAAGAAGAAACAGCTCAGGTGAGGAAGAGAAAAAAAGGAATGACACCCTTTCTAAATGCTTTGCTGGCAACGCCTACCATGCCTTGCAGCCCTACGTGGTACCTGAGGCAACGCGCAAGACCATGGAATGGAATGCCTGATTGCCAGAGGAAATACATCAAGAGCAAAAACATTAGTTCAAATTATTCTCCCCAAAGCCTCTCTAAATTCTAGGAAGGCCAAAGACAAAGTTAATTAAATGTTAAAATATAACCTAATAGCTCATGCTCCTTTTGGATCAAGGTAATAATAATCTAGACTGACATTTGCTTTGGGATACTGGTGCATTTTATAATACATCAGGGTCCATTTTATACTCTATGTATAATACATATACATGTCTTTTTTTTTAAGTACTTGGAGCATAATTTTATTTTAAATAATCATGAGGTTTATTTATCTGATGTGGAACAGTTTGGTCAAAAATGCGACACCCCCTATTACAATAATATAACCATTGGAGAATTTACTTTAGGATGTCCCAAATATGACCAAAACACCACCCATTTAAACAAAGGACATTCACATAGATCTCAGTCCCCGACAAAAAGCCAAGATAAAGAGGCTATTAAAAACCTGTCTACCCTATTTGTGCCTGTTAAATAGTTTGAACATGCAGAAAGAAAGACCACAGAATCTTCTGGAAACAACTCAGATCCGGCAGCTTCCATTAACTCCTACTTTTTGGGCCGTCACTGTGGTCATCTCTCATGGAAACGAGTTTATCAGTTGTCCAAGATGCCTTTTTTTTTTGGTCAACTCTAAGGGGAGCTGCCTTGATATTTTCAACGCCCAAGGGATTGTTCTCAAGGCCGAGACTCAGAGACCCGCCATCCCCGCACAGGCTTACCTTAGAAACGAGGCTGGCCCGGTATGCGGCCAAGGCCTTCAGGTACTCCTTTTTGGCAGCTTCTGTTTTCCTTTTATACACCTATTAAAAAAAGACCACAATTAGCACCACCTTTAGCGTACAGTTTTTCAGCCATAAAATCACAGCCGCGCAAATGAGGTCACAACCGAACTCACCAAAAAAGTTGGTCTGTGTGGCTTTGATTTTCAAATGTGAACACACACACACACACACACACACACACACACACACACACAGACATATTAAAACAAAACCCTGCCATGCTCATCAGCGCACAATCTTGATGTTTTCGATGATAAATGGATACAAGATTTCCAGTTGTAGCACAGATGCCTTGAGGGGAACAGTGGAGGGCCTCACTAGGGCAGGAGATAAGGTACAAGAAGAGTCAGATTGGCTACAAAGGTTCAAACTACAGAAAATCGCAAGTTTCTCCATCAGTGCCTCCCTTCCCTCACACGCATTTCTAACCAGCACCAAATCAGAGGATTTAAAGACCAACCATAACAGGTACGGTGTTGTGAAGGCACAAGAGAAAAGATGAAACCACCTTGGGTTTCTTTGGAAGGAAAAAAAAAAGTCAGGAATGAGAAATTTCCATTAGTGAGGACAGTGAGTTACTTAAACAAGTCCCAATATATTAAACGTGATGGGCACTTCCTTTTCTTAACGGTGTCTGATGGCCGTCTGTTAGACCAAAGTGCAACCATCTTTCCAGAGATAAAAGAGGTAGGAGTCTGCCAGTCCCCTTAGGATTACATGTCGGGGACAGAAAATCAGTGTGCCACATACAACAATAAATGGTCAAATTCTACAGCTGCACTGCACCATCCCAAGCTAGTAGGAACGAGGTCATGATTTGTAAAGAAAAATCAAGGATTTTCCCCCCGTCTTCATTTCTGAGATGGTGATTCTATTTTATTACTAAGAGAGGTCCAGTCATCTGAGGACATGGAACATCCATTCCTACTAATGGTCATTGGGAGTTTTACGCAAGGAGCAAGGAAGCCATTCTTCTTCTCTGTTTGTGGCAGAGATACTGTAAGGGGAGGCCCAGGAGACCAGACCCTAAGGAAGTATCTCCTGCCAGCTTGGCTAATCACTCAATACCTCTCATATGGCCGAGCTTTTCAATGACCTTGGAATAAAATTTCAAATGCCCAGTGATGGTAGTGAGACTCGCGGAGGTGGGTTCAAAGTTTGGAGACCCACCAGGACGGCATAAGGGTTTGGACAGATGATCAAAGCAAAGGCAAGTGGGATGTATCTAACTCCTTCATAGTGCCCTTTCTAAACAAAGGGGGCAAATTTCACATTACTTAAAATGAAAAGATGTTCATCAAAATTTAGGTGTGCAGGATGCCACCTGAATTTCCCCATTTCTCCTCTGAATGGGTTCTGAACACGCACCCTTAAGGGGGACTGAGAAATCCATATAACTGGGGAGGGGCTGGGATTTACTCAACTGTGTTTCTAAATTCCATAGCTCAGAAAGACCTTGATGAGAAACAGTCATATTAAGTGAACGTTCATGCAGGAAAGATATAAGAGGGGCGCCTGGGTGGCTCAGGCTTCAGTTAAGCGTCTGCCTTTGCCTCAGGTCATGATCCCAGGGTCTTAGAATCAAGTCCACATGGGGCCTCCTGATCAGTGGCGAGTCTGCTTCTCCCTCTTCCCTTTGCTCCCTCTGCCCTCCGTTCGTGCTCTCTTTCTCTCTCAAATAAATAAATAAATAAAATCTTGAAAGAAAGAAAGAAAGAAAGAAAGAAAGAAAGAAAGAAAGAAAGAAAAGACAAGAAAAGACAAGGAAAGGAAAGGAAGAAAGTCCAGGAAATACTCTGGTGACTTTTTTCCTATATGGCCGTGCTGGGTCTTCACCTCACCTGCTTTTGTTCTTCTCCAAGGCTGTCCCACATGGACGCCACGATTTTTGAGACCTCTCCAAAAGTGGCATTGGGGTTTTGCCCTTTAATTGCAGCCTGTGTGTCCCTGAAAAACAGGGCATATGCTGACACCGGCTTCTGGGGCTCGTTGGGGTCTTTCTTTTTCTTTTTCTTTGGAGTCTTGGGCTTCTTGCCAGAATCTGGAGCAGCTCTTTTCTCTCCAATGGCCTGCAAAGCAGGAAGAAAATTCACTGCCTCGAATGTCCTTGCAGAGAAGGTGGCAAGACCTACCCAGGTCCGCAACTGTACTGTGAAGGTTTTGTTCAGCTGATTCATCAATAGAGGAATCCCCAGCAAAAGCAGGGGAGGGGTGAGTTTTCTTAGAGTTAACTGGACAGCAGAGATTAGCATTTAGAACATTGATTAATGAGACCCAGAAGTATCTTCAATACATTCACAACATATGCTCTAAATAGCAATTATGAGTAATGAAAAACAGAACAGTCTCTGTACCAGGCAAAGATGCGCGTGCGTATGTGTGCACGTGTGTGTGTGTGTGTGTGTGTGTGTGTGTGTATGCATCCCATGTGTACACATACAATATTTTACATTTTCAGAGACTTTAGAAGTAACTGTAAGTAATTCGGGATGTTGATCTTATCCAGATATTTTAAATGAGGTCCCTGGCCATAGTCACGTGAATCGATTTTCGCCAAGCTTCATTTTTTTTATTTTACCAGAATGTTACCTTGTTCATGGGTCTCCTGAAACTAGCGGAAATTAGCTACAATCCCCGAGCTTGCACAATAAGAGAAAAGTCATCTTTATTTGTTTAAGTCATGATAACTTTCGAAACCATAGGCTAACAAGAACTATAAAAAATGTCAAAATTCCTTTAACTGGAGATAGAGAGGAAATTTTCTTCATTAAAATTAAAAACCTCTAAGAGTACAATGATTGTTAAAGTCACCAAGGCTGGAAAGAAGACCGATAAGAAAATTGTCCCACAGAAAGTAACTCTGTTCAGAAGCCGACTGCCCCAGGGACAGTAAGTGCCTCATACTTATTTACCATAGGTACGCTCTGAGATCAAGGCCACAGAAATGACCTGGGTATAACTCCCCACGTTCATATACCATGGAGCTCCGGATTCACCTGCTGCTACCATCATCTAATTTCAGTGATCATATAATACGCTTATTAGAGAGGCAGGAGGAAAAATTTATCAGCCTTTGCATTCTCTCCCTAGATTACAACAGGACTGAACTGAAGATCATTTTGTAGCTAACTTCACCGGGAAAGCTGAAATGTGTGACAAAATCGGTTTTAAAAGCCAGCCGTAGGGAAGATCAACAGAGATAGACTCAAGTTACTAACAGATTGGTTTTCAATGGCCTTGAGTCTCGAATCCTAAATTCAAATTTTCCAAGAGTATCATTACCTCCTGAATGAGTGTCATTTGGAACTTAATCCGATTACTAAAATTCTTAAGGAGAAGACTGTTAAGTAACTTGTCTCTGCTCTGGACCCTCAAGATGCGGGGGGAGCCACAAGCCTACTTCTCCGTGAACCCCCCCTCGAGTCATAACAACTGTGTACTTCACACAAGTAGTTTACACACCTCCAATGGTGGTAAGCCACATCTCAACTCTCCTCCAAAGTGCCACCTTTCATAACTCATGATTAATTCAATCATTTTCAATGGTCTTTTTTTTTTCCTCTAAATTCTCAGGATAAGTGAGTCTTGTTTATTTCTAGTTAATGAATCTGAACTTGTAAGAGACTCGGATGCGTTTCAGTTAGAGATTCAACAGGGGCCAAGTTTTCCTTCAGTGAAAAATACCACTTTAGCCCCACAGGAAAAAAAAAAGAGAGAGAGAGAGAGACATAGATTTTTCTAATTGAATCCAACAACTATACTGTTTTCCTGGAAGAAAAGTTGGCACTGTTGGCACCAACAATGCCCCAACTGATGGCAAGGTGAGAGTAATTTTCAGGGCAGCCTTTCCAAAAGAAAAACAGCTCGATCTCTCTCTCTGTAAACCAGCATTCCAATGGTGACAACCTTTGATATTTCCCTTGGACAACCATGACTTGCCCTAATCATCATTACCTTTGAAGAGTAAACCTGAAATGAAGAATCTCACAGTTTAAACAAAAGCTCAGAATTAATTCTCCAAAAGAAACCTGAGCGTTGGGGAAAGGGGAAGGTGGAGAAAGAGTTTACCCTCAATGATGATTTTAATCTTTCTTTCTCAGCTCAGGTGCTTGGAAGATAACCAATTGGATTCTGTGCCTTTACACAAAACCTAGACCCTTGCTTACAACGGAGTAAGCGAGGAGTCGGGGATAAGGTTCTCCTTAGCCAGGACAATTTCAGAGTGGTACAAAAGCGAGTAGAAGATCTGTGGCAATGTGAGTGAAATGAGAGGAATCCATGTGAATTGTGTCCTGGCCAGCTGTAACTTAGCGGGGCCTTTTTCACATAATCATTGTTCTCAGGTCACCTTCAAAGAAATCTGTGAGCAGAGACTGTTCATGCATTAATGCGTTGACCCAATCTGTGTCCAGCAGGGTGCTAACATGTCCAGTTGAGGTGCTAACATGTCCAGGGGGTGCTAATGTGTCAGGACAGATCAAACCCTTCTTCTCCCAATCCCTGCAATATAGTCTTACCTCCCTTCCCTCCTCTTCCTCACTCTCAACCCTCTCTAGTTCCTCTTCTGCCATTTGCTACTTAAAAATAAATGATGTCCAGGGCTCTGGCCTTGACTTGTTCCTTACACACACTGAGAAATCCCGATTACTTCCATATCTTCACATCTAGGTGCTGATGGTCCCCAAATGTGTAGTCCCACACCCCCATGAACTGAGTTCTAGACTCAAACATGGCTGCTTTGACTTCAACCCAGCCCATGCCAAACTCTCATCTTCTCCATGGGAGAAAAAGTAACACTCCTCTTTCTGGGCCAATTCTCTCATTCCCTAATAATCCTTGCTGGCTCTCATACTAAAATCCCATTTATCTTTCATGCCTTCAAATCCCAGTGGATTACCGACACCTCATGATTCTCCCTCTTACTCACAAGTCTCGCTAATCTGGTACCTCCTGTCCCTTCCTTCCTTGGCTAAAAGGAAACACTTCATAGCAACTGTTGATCATTTTCCTTTCCTCCAGTCCCTCCCTCTGTAATACATTCTCTACACAGCCAAAGCCATCTTTCTAAAGCATAAGTTGCTTATGCCCCTCCTCTATGCAAATAATTAATCAGCTCTCAACTACCTGCATGAGAAAGGCTACCACATTTCAGCGACTGCTTTCTTCAATTCCTCTTTCTTTCCTCCCCACATCAAACTGTTCATGGTACTCATAAATTGACGTGTACTTCCACTGCTCCCTCGACCAGAATGCTGGCCTCTCTCTTCTGCCTCACAAACTTTTATGTATCCTCTTAGACCCAATTCAAATATCACCTTCTCAATAAAGTCTTCCTCAAATCACTCTCCCAAGCAGAATCGATTACAATCTTAGCACACCAAGATACATCAATTATACCTCTAATCACATCTGGAGCTAGTATTAAACATTGCTTTTCATCCCCAGTGGGGAGTCCCCCAGGTAGTAATTCTCTTATAAATCTTTATATCACCAAGTAAAAGGCCAAGCACAGAGTAGGTGTACAAAATATGATGAAAAAGGAATGTACCTAAGACAGGTAACTTTAATGAAACAGAATACCTTTCTAAGCATTCAGAAAAGTCCTCCCTGAAATTAAGTTTTGATTTCAAACCATGTATATTTGAATTATCATTCTCCATGACAAAAGCAGAGATGTGGAACGATTAGAACTTACTAAGTGATAAACATAGAAGGTGTAAGGCTGTCAAATATGACAGTGGCTCAGCCAACTAACTGGATGAAACTTATCCACATGAAGATTAACTTAGAAGCAGAGCACTTCAGAACTCCTGGGGAATCTAGTGGAAGTCCTCCCTTCCGCAGAATGGGAAAATCATGCCTACGAGACTTAAGTGACATTTCAATGCCTTATAACCAGTAGGAGAAGCCAGATCTCCCAATTTTCAGTGGAATACACTTTTTCACAGAAAACAAGTAAGCAAAAGAGAGAAGAAAAAAGTTAAACTGCCATGGATTTAAATGCTAGCCAAATGCAGAAAGAAAGTAATACCGTGAGTGAAATTCAAAGACACAGCATGGGGTGATTCCAAATTCTTAGGTAGTGACATAACGAAGGCAGTCAGTCAACTTACTCTGTTGGATTCATCAGCATCCTCTTCATTGATGGAGCTAGAAGGGGAAGGGGTTGCAGACTTGCTCGCTGGTGGTGAAGGAGACGTGTGTGGCATACTGGCACCTCCCAAATTCAACCCCAACTGGGCGCTGAGCTGAGACTGGTTGATGGTGGTGAGCTGAGTGGGAGGCATGATCCCAGAGCGAGCAGCATCAGTCATGTGGACGATGGACCTCATGATCAAGGAGTGATCCTGACGGTACTGGGGCACTTGTGTGTGGCTCTGGTCCTAAAAAGACAACAGACAATGGTGGTGGTGGGGGGGGGGGGCGGAGATCTTAATTTTCCCAAATATCAACAAGCTGAAAATGTTAGCACTGTTTCCTTAGATAGGTCTGACCTACTCCAGGATTATGGTCCTTGTTCATTAACTCTAAGGACTCATGCCCCAAAAGTTGAAAGGTCCAAAGCACAAAGCCCAAGTGGTCCAGCCTCATTAGTCTATTACACTCTAGAACTGTCACTGGATGACTTTTAAAGGAAATTTAATAAAAGACCTGGCAACGAAAGAAAACTTCCAACTCTTGTTTCTTATTGAGGAAATGGATAAGAAAGGGTTGAAGCAGAGGCTCGGGCCTTTGTGGCTCAGCAGTTGGTCTAGTCCTCCATCCTTCTCACACACACTTTCTAGCTCCATTCCCCTTGACCCAGCTCTGTGAGGGAAGGTGAATCCAGTCTTTATTTTATCCTTCCGGGAATGCATCTGACATGTAGAGAGGACGGGCTTAGGGAAGCACAGAGCCAACATCTGTTTGCTTCAGGGCACCCTTTCTATAAAACCCTCTGTGGTTAACCAGAGGGTCATTCCAATTCTGAATTACATTGTCAGGGGCATCTGGAAGTCATTCAATGTCTTTGGAATTGGATATCACTTTCTTCTTCTTAAACCTGCCTTGTTTTCTTTCCTTCAACCCGCCATGATTTAATGGGCTAATGGATTTCAAAAATATGTATAAGGAGGAGGTAGAGATCATCAGAATTAACTTCTCTGAAAATTACAGCAGTCCCTTCAAAAGTAGCCTTCTGTTTTTGGCAGTCATGTAAAAGGCTGTAGAGTTGTTGCCGCTGCTTCTTTTTTTAATTCCAAAGAATCAAAAAAATGAAGACATGCTTTTAAACAACTTACTTTAAGACTTGTCATTTAGTGTGATTCTGTGATTTTTACTGAAACCAAATTCTCTTGACTCACAGTGACCCAGAATCCAATTTTATACACAAGCCTACAAAATTTTTTTTTTTAAAGATTTTATTTATTTGACAGACAGAGATCACAAGTAGGCAGAGAGGCAGGCAGAGAGAGAGGAGAAAGCAGGCTCTCCACGGAGCAGAGAGCCCGATGTGGGGCTCGATCCCAGGACCCTGGGATCATGACCCGAGCCAAAGACAGAGGCTTAACCCACGGAGCCACCCAGGCGCCCCAAGCCTACAAATTTTTAAGTGTTCTTCTTTTGAGTCTTTCCAGTAACTTATTTTTGCTTTTTAAAGAAGCAACAAAATGAGTTGTAAATATCTAAATTGGAACATTTGGTTTCTTAATATTAAATATATAAACGCCACTAAGTAAGAAGCCATAGCTATCAATAGGAAGCTAGTTGAATAAATTATGATCTACCATACTACAAAGTATTATGAGGCTTTTTAAAATAATGAATTAGATTTATGTGTATTGACTTAGAACAGGGTTTCCAATCTTGGTTCTATTGACATTTTGAACCAGATAATTCTTTGTTGTGGGGCTGTCCTTTGCCTTGCGGGATGTTGACCGCAACCCTGGCCTCTATTAGATGCCAGTAGCAACTTCTCCCTCCCCACCAGTCATGGCAATCACGAATACTCCAGACTTTTCCCTTGAGGGTCAAAATTCTCCCACCTGAGAACCAGTGACCTAGAGTGATATCCCAGCTATCATAATTGAAAAAAAATGAGTTGTAAAATAATTACAGAGTATAGCCCCTCTCTTTTTTTTGTTTTGTTTTGTTTTGTTTGTTTTAAAGAAGTATCTAGGGGCACCTGGGTGGCTCAGTGGGTTAAGCCTCTGCCTTCGGCTCAGGTCATGATCTCAGGGTCCTGGGATCGAGCCCCGCGTCGGGCTCTCTGCTCAGTGGGGGAGCCTGCTTCCCCCCTCTCTCTGCCTGCCTCTGCCTCCTTGTGATCTCTCTCTCTGTCAAATAAATAAATAAAATCTTAAAAAAAAAAAGGAGTATCTAAACTTTTAACAATGGTTATATTATAAGGGGTAGAACTGGAACGGTGACGAGAAGAGCATCTTAAATGCTTCCGTTTATAAAAACACAAAATGAATCAAAAACCCTAAAATACTTGAGTCAAGAAAAGCTAAAAAGAGCAATGAGCCATTAAAACAGAATAGCTAATCACTAGGGTTACATCTTAAATATACAAACTTACCATTCCTAAATAGTTTGAGTTAGTAAATTGCTGTTGCCATCCCGGGAGAAACGTGTCACATGTACTAGAACAATCGCACTCTTCTGTCTCACTGACAGTATCGATATCCTCTTCCACTGTTCCTAAAATATCACATTCTATTGGCAGGTGTTCCTCTGCAGACTTTTATCACAAAAGTGGATTTTATATTATCGGTTTGTCCTCTTTTTTTTTTTTTTTTGATTAGCATTCTACTACTCGTTTAGCTTTTTCTCCTCAAAAATTTGAGCTGTCTACTCTTCCATGTTCTTTTCAAGACTTTTTTTTTTTTTAAAGATTTTATTTATTTATTTGAAAGACAGAGATCACAAGTAGGCAGAGAGACAGGCAGAGGGAGAGGAAGGGAAGCAGGCTCCCTGCTGAGCAGAGAGCCCCATGTGGGGCTCGATCCCAGGACCCTGGGATAAGGACCTGAACCGAAGGCAGACGCTTAACCCACTGAGCCACCCAGGCGTCCTTACCCTTCCGTGTTCTGTTGAAGTTCCACCATTGCTGGCTTACATCACTTCCACCCTCCAACCACTGGCAATTAAGCTACCCTCTTCTTTTTATTTTTTTCTAAGTTTTACTATTATTTTTTAAGTAGGCCCCATGCCCAACGTGGGGCTTGAACTCACAACCCCAAGATCAAGAGTCACATGCTTTACTGACTGAGGCAGCCAGGCACCCCTTAAGCTATCTTATTCTTCATTCTACTCCATATATGTTCTTCAGAATGCACTTGAGAAGTCCTTTCAGGGGCGCCTGGGTGGCTCAGTGGGTCACAGCCTCTGCCTTCGGCTCAGGTCATGATCTCAGGGTCCTGGGATCGAGCCCCGCATCGGGCTCTCTGCTCAGCGGGGAGCCTGCTTCCCTTCCTCTCTCTCTCTACCTGCCTCTCTGCCTACTTGTGATCTCTGTCTGTCAAATAAATAAAATCTAAAAAAAAAAAAAGTCCTTTCAGACTTATTTAAATCTAGATGTTTTAAGTGTTTACAAGCAACTTCCAGAGTCCATTTGAATTAAGTATTTTAATTTGGACTGTAAAAGAATAAATTAGCTGACTGGCATGACAGGGAGATACAATGATCTGATTTATGCAACTTTCTCATTAACATAGAAGTTGCTTTGCCCCAATACCTATGAAAATCAACACATACAGATACTTGATTGACTTGTCCCACATCTACAGCATTCCAGATGAATCTCATCATCAAACGGAAGGCCAGAAAGTAAGTTTTCTTGGCTTCATCAGCTCTTTCTAGCCTCTTTGTGCAATGTCGTGGAGCTAGGGTGATGGGAAAACTGTGCTCTAGGGAGCCATGGCCCACTGGTGGAGGCATGTGTTGACAGAGAGAGATGAATGGGGCCCCAAGCTCTCTACCACCATCACCTCCCCACCCTGCCCTTCAATGAAAGCACTCTGTATTCATTTATTTTATAAGTTGAGCATGCTTGTAACATTTCACTTTAAAAAAGAGAGAGAGAGAAATAATGGGGATGTTCTGCAGTGGGGACAGGGGAACACCACTCATGAAGCATACTGGTGGTAGGGCCCAGGCCTGACACAGCTTAGAGCCTTCACATCTGCAAACATGTGGCCCCATCTTTCTGACCTCCCATGGGACAACACTCCGAGAGCCTCTGAAGTCTTTTCAAGGAACCCCTGACCACATCACTGATGCATCAAAATGTGCTAGCTTTTGCCATGGTCCACAGCTGTCCCATAATAACTTCCTATGCGTGAGGGTTACAGGATGAGGAGATTAATGGTAAAAGGGTCTTTTTAGAAATTCAAGTTCCTTTAGGGCTGCCAATTATTCACAACTACCTTGGGGAAGTTGGAGACTCTTAACAGTTCCAATCGTTTTCCATAAAAAAGGGTAACCTTTGAAAGACACTTCCTTTGATCTTAGGATTTCCATTTAAAGAAAGATGTCAGCTCAGTTCAAAGGTACTTACTGAGCACCTGTTATGTGCCAGGCCAGAGAAACCAATAGACCGATTGCTCAAATCCTTGAAAACTAGAAAACCAGCATATGATTCTTTTAAACACCACCCGAGTTAAACATAATTTAGAATGGATTAATAGATTGACAAAGCACAGGCAAGAAGAATTCAGATCTACTCCTCAAAAACAGCTTGCAATTTCTCCTAGTAGTCATGACAGAAAAGGAAATATATAACCATCGATAAAGCCCTAAGAGATTTAATGCATTTTTGAAAATCATAACCTCTCCCCTATTAGAATTCAGTCTTAAAAGACTTACCCACGATCACTGAAAGGCAAAGCAACTAGTGGGTTCTAAGAGATTGCCATGATTATGTCCGACGTAAGAGCTGAATGCTAGCTTTCACAATTAAATTTTCTATCTAGAGTTCTCTTGTATCATTTCCTAAACTGTTCATCCTTTGGGAAAAAACTCCTTCTTTCCTTGGTCTCACTCTGTCCTCTGATGTTATAAGACATCTTGGGTGTGGAGGAAGAGGAGGAGCCAACCAGGAAAAGAGGGGAAAGAAATCATGTTCCAGGCAGAGGGAACAGCGTGTGCAAAGTCTGAGGCAGGAGAAAGCTTGGCATGCCCGAGAAATGGAAAGGATGCCGGTACAGATGGGAGCAGGGTGGGCCAGGTGAAGAGGGCAATGCAATGGATCGGAGAAGTGGGAACGAGCCATTCCCAGATGACCCATTGTGCAAGGTGGGGTCATCTGGGAATGCTTCCCGAGGAGGTGGCCCACTAGAGCCAAGGTGAAAAGGGAGAGTAGAAACTACTTAGCTAGAAAAGAGGGAAGAGCATCCAAGGCAGAGAAGAATATGTGTAAAGAGGGAAGAGCATCCAAGGCAGAGAAGAATATGTGTAAAGGCCCGGTGCACGCAGAAGTAAAGGAGAGGCCAGTGTCACCGGGCCAGGAAAAGCAGGAGTAGCTATGAAACTGGAGAGGCAAGGAATAGCCATAAGACGACAAGCCTTGTAGTGTATCCTAGGAAGTCTGCATATTATTCAGAGTGTAGACAGATGTCACGGTAAGTATAAAGGGTGGTTATCTAACTAGCAGGGTTATTTATTCCAATAGATATTAACTGATCGCCCCTCCAGGGCAACCCATCTAAATCAATGGTGGGCTATTGGATTATAATATAAGTAATATAAATATATATCCTAACACTTAAACCTACATTTTGAAGACGACCCAAGTCTTTCTGAATGGGCAGGCCATGGACTTCACAAGATCATAGGAGGCACACTGCCTTCTAGTTGGCCGTAAGTACAATTCAACAAAGCTTTGATGGTCTGCACACATCTTGGTGCAGAGAGTGCCCAGCTGACACGTCCTTCCCTCTCCACCTGGTAAGAGCCTCTCTCTGTCTTTTTTTCTTAAAGCAGGAAACCATGGAATGGATATTTCTGGTAGTGGTCCCTGATTTTCTTAAACTGCCTGAGATCCAGTTTATTCCTGAACATTAATTATTTGAGTGAACTGTTAAAATCCGAATAATTTTATGTGAAAAGGGAAAACTTTGGATCACTAGCATAAATTAAAACCCAGGGGCACGTGGACCAACGGAATGCCAAATAAATACCCAGAAAAGGAAACAACACGGTTGTAGTCTGTCTAAATACGGGGCCTGCCTAAGGCTCTGAGCCAGACCTCTGCTTTCTCTTATTTAAAAAGGATAAAAGAGGTGTGGAGGACTTATTAGCCCCACACTGAGACTTTCTCCTGGACTTAAACAAGACTGAAAGCAATTGGCAAGGTGAAAAATGTCCTCACTGAATTACAGTGGGGTATTACCCTTGGACGTGAATCATATAAAGATATGTCAGGATTCTGGGGGTGGGAGGGGGCTGGGTGGGAAATGGGCAGTTTGCTCTTACCTTCTCAGCCAACAGAACTCTACCTCCTCTACATATTAAAATCTGTTCTCTCTTATTCTACCAGGCCTGGAGCAAGGGCCAGTCCTCCATTGCATTTCCTTGGTGCATGGGTGAAACCCCTTTCCCTCCCCCATTGGCATTTATAATATCTGTGTGCTGCACGCTTAGTAGTGTATAATTACACATCCTTGAGTACTGGGTTCGGATTTCTTTCGCAAATGCGAGACAGAGGCTTTCGAACTGATACCTTATTTGAGGTATCACACATGATTACTCTATTTTATTTGTATTTTTCTCATGGCAGTGTCACTTACTTCCTTCTGGGTTGATTTTTGCCATAAAAGATTTTTAAACATCGAATGTGCATCTTCTGTGCACGTTTACAAATAAATATTCTCTGTAACGATCCAATGTTAGGTTTTCATAACAGAAGATAGCATCTAATTAAGAAGCAAATAACCCAAATATATTAGCGAGTGTGACTAAACACATTTGCACTGGGGTGGTTTTTTTAATCAATATTTCTTGAGAAATGGAGCAATTAAACAATTATCAGTAATAAAAATTGCTTCGTATTAATAAAGATCAGAGAACTACAGATATGAAATTCAGGTCGGTAATTTTACGCTCAATTATTTAAGTTACTGCGTCCTATAGCGATGTTAAAACTTTGTCTCCAAATGAACAACAATCAACCGTCACGGCCAGCTAGTGTATTCCTGACCCCAGTAAACCCTGAAATAAACACCGTTATGACAAATGCATACCAAGGATAATTACAGACCTACATACCACAAACCTTAACTTCATCAAAATATCTGCCCTGAAATAGATAATTTTTCCTTAATAGCTACCCTCAGGGTTATAATCAAACATACCTACACATGAGTGTTTTGTGAAAAACAGTCTTCCTGAAAGTTAATTAATAGTTTCTTAGCAAAATAAAATTTCCAAGAGTTTGCCATTAAAACACTTACTGGTATTGCACCTGTAGACACCGTAACTCCTTTCTTTTACCAAGGAGTCGGCTCCTTGTTGATTTCATTCAGGCCTCAAGGAAAAGTTCAAGGAGGAATTCCATGTTTACAGCTGTTTATACCTCAAACGGCTTCTCGTTCATTTTTACTTAATAGTCAAGGTATGCTCTTAATAGCAAATATGCAGTCTGTCTTTCATTCATTCATTCATATATGCAACAGATAAAACACTTATTGAGCGCCTGGTGTATTCCAGCCCAGACACCGTTCCAGGTGCGAGCCTGCTTGCCACCCATGAGACAGGCAAGAGGAGGGGACAGGCTGTGTATGGGCAAAGGAGGCCACTTCAAAGAGTGACAAGTAACACGATTAAAGGAAATGGGGCAACAGCACGGAGTATAACCTTCATCCCTCTACACAATAAGTCTGAGCCCTCACGCCAGTTTTATTCGGCAATCTGAGCGATGTAAAAAATGCTGTCTCTCCTGTCCCTGACTCACTGGGAGGTGCTGGCGGTATCACCATATAGTAGGTGACTATAGGTTATATAGGCTAAAAACAAGATCCGGGGCAATAAATCAGAGCATGACTTTCTAACAATTCTTTTTCTTGAGTGTTATCAATCAGGCAAGTGATCATGTGTCACGCTTTGCACACACGCGAACCAGGGTTAGCGGAAGTTGGGAACACGCTCCACCTTTTAATGGATGACCGTGAAGTTAACTCAACTTTAAAGACAGAATAAAGAACATTTATTTTAGGGGCACCTGGGTGGCTCAGTGGGTTAAAGCCTCTGCCTTTGGCTCAGGTCATGATCCCAGGGTCCTGGGATCCAGCCCTGCATCGGGCTCTCTGCTCAGCAGGGAGCCTGCTTCCCTGCCTGCCTCTCTGTCTACTTGTGATCTCTGTTTGTCAAATAAATAAATAAATAAATCTTTAAAAAGAAAAAAAGAACATTTATTTTAAGCTATGCATGGGCCAAGGCTATTTGCTCTACAAAGAAAGGCAGATCATAAAAATGCCTGCGGCCTGTGTATTTGGGGCACACAATGGTCAAGGTGTAGTAATTGCTAAGTTAAAAGTGTGGATGAGAAGCACCTTTAAAGCAGTCATCAAACTCCGCGAGTTTTTGGATGACCTGGAAGAGACGCTGGTATTTGAGAAAGCAACTTTGTACACAGGATAATCACTCTCTAATCATTGAGAACAATATATGGCACTTTGGTAGGTCTCAGCAAATACCTGCCAAAGGTTGATACCATTTCAATGTGCTCACATTTGGACTTGAAACGGATAGGTCCCACTCCACTCAAAGTGGGTGTTCTGTTGAGGTAACTGGCGCCTTTTCTACTGTTGACTCAGAATAAAAATACTTTTTTTGACTATCACTTGGACCAAAAACATATCTAACTCGTTGTTATCATTCAATCTGTATGAGAGACTGTCAGTCCCTCCAATGGCTACGTGGTAATTATCCTGTGGCATGAAGCTCTGCAGACTCTGTTGACAATGGCAATGAACATGTGCATAACAATAATAAGGGCTTGTTTTAATAGAACGTTCCACGCGTTAAACACATTAATGACCCATGAAATAACTGTTTTATCTGTAACACATTAAGCAACATTGCTAAAACAATGTATTAATTGAAAGTCTGCTATTTCTCTAAATGTAAGATTTTTTCTTAAAGTATAAAAATGGCATGAAAGTCATTTTGTAAAAACGAAAATAATTCAACTTCGAAATTAGAGCCATAACAAACAATGATTGCGAGGAAAACTTTGAAAACAGGCCTGGTAGTTTTCGATGTGTTATTCTGCTTGTAGCTCCATTTCTCTGCTTATAAGTGGTATCTGTCCAGAGTGTGACTTAAGAATCTTATGAATATTTTAAAAGCTTTTAATTTTCTTCTCTGCGTGCATATCTTCTATAGGACTTTTATCACTCCTTTTCTTTTTCCTTAACAGGTACAGAGCCTCCCATACTCCAATACGCCTCCCTTACTTCCTGCCTTTTCAACTTCCTAACACTATGTCTGATATGACCAGAGCAATGAGAGTAGCATTTTCTATAAATATGCGGTATCACAATTAAATCCAAAGCAATCTCAAACAGAAAAATGTCAGTCCTCTAAACATGAAATATAATGTATAAAGAAAAAGTATGTGAATTATCAGTGTGTTTTATAAATTCTCTTTTGGGGGGCATACAAAATATCAGACTAGAGACAATTATTTTACTGTCTGTTTCTTGGATATCAAAGAGAATTTTGAAATTCATCAAAGCTAACCTTCTGTTATGTACAACAGGCTAAGCTGAAAAGAATGTTAACAAGTTCAATTTTCATTCAATCAGCACTACTGCTCTCTGAAATGTTTCATTGCAGGAAAGAAATAAAAATAATCTATATGGTAATTATGAGGATGAATCCCCCAGTAACTTTCAGCTACATGAAAGGTCAGTTCTATTCAAGATATTTTATCAGTCCCCTGCACATACTCCTGTCCTGTCATTTTAAATCTGAACAGCATTTTATTTTCCCATTTACAGCTACCTGCAGAATTAAGTACTTAAGCCAAATAAGAAAAAAAAAAAAAAAAAAGAAAGAAATGTTGAACGCTGGCAAAGGCTATAATAGCACAGAGATAAATCGTTCAGCTGCTCTCTCAAGCCTCTAGGGCTGCCGATTTTTCTTCTCCTGGTGCACTGTGGGTATTCAAAACTTGTTCAACATGATTTCATTTCATTTCAGGCACTGCCTCAGAAAACTAAATTACAGAATCAATCATACAGAAGGTCAGAGTGAGACTTCATTACAAGTATTGCATGCTTGCATGAATATCTTTCATTTATGACTGACCCAATATGTCACAATAGCTGTCTAGTAAAAATAATCCACTTTCTGAAATTGATGTACTACTGATGTCAGTACTACTCAGCAGGCTGGGCAGATTATAGAGAGGTGTTAAAAAAAAAAAAATAAAACACCACCAAACCCTTTGGAGCGCACGTTGTAGATTTTTAGAATTGCAATCTTTTGGAGATTAAAATAATTTCCAGATGATCATCTGTACTGACAATAATGCTTAGAGGTAGAGATTTTTTTTTTTTTTTAACCAGAATATACTGTTGGTTTTGACTAGCCAGCCGCGTCCTGTTTCAAAATACACGTATCCCCCCCCCACACACACACACGCAAATCAAGGTTGTTCTTTGAAGTCACAAATGCATGGACGTTCAATTTTTCAACAATTTGCTTTCGACTACGAGGGCATTCTTTGCATATGTTGAAATATGAATGCTAATCACTGGGCTCTTTTTAATCCCTTCTGTTTTGTTCCCTGCTTTCTGTTTTTACGTATAATGGCATAAAGGTAAGGAAGATAAACACGTTGTGTTTGTTGCCAACAAAAATGCGGCTCATCAGTCATGTGACGAAGCTGTCAGTCTTTCTAAAGGAAAACCGGTGAAGCTCTGAAGAGAAGCTGGTTGGATACAGCATAAACAAGCTGGCTTCTCTCCTTCTGGGATAGTCTTAATTCACCGCAGCAATCCTTAACAGACGGCCATATTCATTTGGATAATAAAACTTCTTACTTGGATAAGGTCTGAAATATCCTGAAATATCCAGCACACACCGGGAAGGCAAATGCATGATGTATAAAGTATTATTTATTATTTTTCTGGTGACCTTCCTAAGGCAAATCTCCAAGGAGCTGCTGTGGGGTATTATGATGAAGCCAGCCAACTCGGTACCCGGAGGGAGATCTAGAAGAACCTTGACATAGCCTATTTTTAACCATGCCTCTGGCGATTCTGAATTCAAGTTTATAGGTGAACATGTCAGGTAGTACATAGAACAAAGCCAACGACACACTGTATTCATCATAATTCTGTCCAAGTACATTTTATTCTTTCCAACATTTGTGATTTAAAATCCCATGACATTTCTTCAAGGTGAAATCCGACTAGAATTTTCAACACAAGATTAGTTTGTTTCAAGCCAAAATAAATATCACTCAGGTTCAGCAAAACTTCAGAAAGGCACTCCGTAAATGTGATGAGGTCTATGTCCGTACCGTGACAACAGCCTGCACTTAGCTAAAGCACTTCTCCTTTTAAAAATCAATGAAATAATTCAACTGCTTTAGTGATTAGCAATACATTACAAAAGAAGCATTAAAAATTGAGTCCTCTCTCCCAAGGCCAGTCCGTGAAAGCATTGTTCTTTAAGTGTATGTGAATATCATAATTATTTTATGATTCCATCTTTAGTTCTTTCCAATATAGTAAATTCAATTGACCATGAAATGAAATTTCATAGTCAAAATGCCTCCTTTACACTTTTTTATAGCAGCAATAACAGTTTTAGAGCGTTAAGGCAAGGTAATACATCAGATGTTTAATTTAAAGGCAGATTCTTATATTATTAATAAATATTTACCAATTTAATAAAATACACATTTTAGCATGCATTATATGGTCTTTTAACTATTTCTGCAACTGAAATGAGCCTCGCTGAGCATCTGTGAATAATGGCGAACCCCGGTAAACTCCCCTGGTGACTAAACACCCTTTTTATTTTCATGAGTTTCTGGGCACAGCACTACAAGGCTGATTGTAGAGGAACAGAGGACAGAACCCTCCATTCCAGTGTCAAAGGGACAGAAATGTTAAGAAAGTCCACAGGAAACAATTATTTGCGATGGTGAGGGACGTTTATGAATACTTAATGACCACTTCCCGACTGTTCGCTGCATTCTTTTCTGACAAAAAAAAAAGTAAAAATAACAGCCCTGATGTTCAGCTCAAACACAAAAGATCACAAGCAAAGAAAATTATGTTGCCGCAATCCTATTTGGGAAAGTAATCTTATATCTCAGAGAGCACGCTGAATCTTTACGCCGCTAATCCACTATATATTTTGCAATCATCTGTTGTTATCTGGGGAATTAACAATGAAACCAATAAACATCACTGGCATGGTCCTAATGTGCAGAGAAATATGTAAACAAGAAATAGGATTTGTTTTTTGTTATACCAACACATCTGTTTCATTTTAGCAGGGTTAAAAAAAAAAAAAAAGCCCTATAAACTATTAATCTTGTTTTAAGACGTCTGCTTAGTACCTCACCTAGATAGACACAAATGTATTATATATAGTGTGATGGAAGAAAAAACCAATCCCAGCAGAAGACTTTAAATACTTAAGCAGATTTACTCTGGTGATTGCTGACTATAATTGCACACCAAGAAAAACAGAACCAAAATTATTGCATTAGTGATTTTGGCTCTCTGGAGTGCCTCATTCCATGTTTATGACAATAAATAACACAATTAGGTGTATTTCACACAATAACCCACTCTATGTTTTCCTCTGCTGGCTATGAGCAATTATTCTTTTTCCCTTTCTCTGTATCACAGTTTGATATTTCATTTGAGGTAGGAGCAAATCATGTAGCATAAACATTATGGTATAATCCAACGAATGCCAAAGGCCTAGGTACCCGGTAAGGGCCTCCATTTCTAAAATCTCTCCTGGGCAAACTTTCGACTCAAGTACATCTCTGTGTTAGACCAAAGCCAAAGGAAGACTGCCTACTTCCCAACCAACGGATCAGACTTGTTGAAAATCATTTCAGATCAGAAGGATCTTGCTGGGTCATCCCCCTTCAGGTGATCGTCAATCAACCCATATCCCTCTCGCCTCTGTGTTTAAATGGCACCGGGAAGAATAATCCTCAGGTCCATCGGCAGATGGGCAGAAGCCCGTTTCAGAATGCGCATTCTCAGGTCTTTACCATGAGAAGTGCAAACGATTAAAAAAACACTTTCAAGCAATAAATGTGGCACCTACCATATGCAACCCACTGCTATGAAGCACGCCATCTTGTTCCACGAGATTTCTTGAGATTGTAATGGAAGGAAGATCCAGGCTTTGAGGGGGAAACTGGGGTGTGAACTCACTTCCCTGGGAAGGCAATGGATCACTGAGGCCTTGAAAGGGTAGAAGAACATCGGGCATGCCCAGGGCGGGGTCTGACTCTGGAGGAGGCGTGATAGGGGGGATCTCAAACTCCTCATCCCCAAGGCTTGGCGTATGGAATGTCTGCTAAAAGGAAACAAAATAGAGACATCTTCATATCCTCTTCCTACGTCTTATTTCTCCTTAGAGGGAAAAAGAAAGATTTTGCATGATAACACTGCATAGCTAGGCCAAATATTTATTTCTCAAATGAAAACATCTTAAACACAGATTTCCATATATAAAGTTTTGCTGATCGTTCTGATTAAAGATTTAAGTCTCATTATCATATGGTTTTAATGGAGTATCAGTATTAACAGTTTTTTAATGCGTACTTAATTAGCAACATCTGTCTTTGTTGTTAGTGAGAGCATCAGCGACATTAGACTTGGCTATATAACAAATTGCCACTTTATTGATATGTTAGCGAAACAGCTCAAACCGCTTACATTATCCACATGCTTCATAAAATGCTGACGATTTTGTGGTGTGCACACACAACATTAATCCGGAAGTGAACATTACACATATTTACTTTCTGCCACAACATATAAAACAAGTAATATTAAATTTGGGGTTTGCTTTTTTAATTTCCTTATTGGTCTACTCCCAAGCGCAGCGAAGGCTTCTATGGAAATTGTTACGGTTTGTAATACAAAATTTTATATAAGGATTATCGGAGCATATATTAGAAGGTCCCAGGGCTTTTTATTTAAACTACAAGGAGAGTTATTTTCTCTCATGATGATTTTAATATGTATTCATCAGAACACTTCTGGCAGTCTTCAACTTTGAAAGACTATCTATAGGGGTGCCTGGGGGGCACAGCTGGTTAATCATCGGAGTCTTGATCCCAGCTCAAGTCTTGATCTCGGGATTTTGAGTTCAAGCCTCATGTCGGGCTCCACTTAAAACAAAACAAACAAAAAGACAAAACCAAACCAAAAAAGACTATAGAATGAGCATAGAAATACACTGATACAGACGTACTGAATCGATTTGAGGTTGCTCACTTATTCAGAAAAGTGTTATTTCTCAAGATCTAAGTAAATAATAACACTACACTCTTCATTGCTACTTCGAGTCTTAAAGATAGCGTTTGAAAACTGGGCGTTTGGAATCAAACCAGGGCTGCCATGTTCTATCAAGCTAACCACCTTTCTTAAACTAGAACTTGGATTTGGTGGGGTTGGGCCAGAAGACTAGGTCCAGGATATTAGTTTTGGTGGGGTGAAGGGGTCAGATATTTTTTGTTCCTAGCTCAGAGGATCAAAGGTATCATTCATTATTAGTAGCATTTTTTTTTAAGAATTAACTGATGCAAGATAATTTGAATCTGCGACAATTGGTTTAGAGAACTAATTAAGAGCTACAAACCATCACTCCTCAAACTATTGATGACGCTATAACTTAATAATCACTTATGAGAAAATAGAAACAAACTCAAGGAAAAAAAAAAACAACAAACCATTCCGCATATAGAATCTGTCCACTGTTACTTGTATCTTCCCAGAAATAAAGAGGTCACAAGCTATGGGAGGCTACGGTGGGACAAGTGAACATCTTGAGGTCCCTAGCAGATTTGCTATATATACAAAACATGAGAGCATAAAAAGATATTTGAAAGCCAGGATGGAGTACAAGACTCTTTGACATACTTATTCTAATCCAGACCCCCCCAAAAGATATCAATGTCTGACTGTGGTACCCCGAGTTCTCAAACACAAAGGGATAGATTGGCCACAAACGTGGTTGGCTAATGAACATAGCCCTATAGCTGGCATTTGCCGTTACTTTGGCACTAATGTGGTCTAGTAACAGATGCAACTGTAATTTGTGACTCATTTGCTACCCCATTACTGCTTAATGAAATCTAACATATCACATTAACAATACGGATAAACACTCATTCTTGATATGTGGCATTTGGCTGTTTTCATTACCACTGTAATTAACACTTGAAATATTATTTCAATAAATATTTAAAGTACTTTAAAAATGGTCAGGGTAATCATGACACAGACAGAAAACATAAAGCAAATGTGTGAATTTCAAACTCGTAGTATCTGAGTCCCCGTGGTGTTATCTACAGGGCAGTATCTATGGGAAGGGAATTGGTTTCAGGCACAATTTCGACTTTACAGCATTCAAACCTAAAGTCTGCCTGAATTACTTTGCACTCATTAAAATGTTAAAAAACCAAATAAATTTGCTTTTAATGCAATGATTGGGAAATTAGGCACATGCTATAATGCGGTGCATTAACATTTACTTGGGCTTTATTTTTTGTTCAAGAAAAGATGTACGGCAAAATCATTGCGTAAGATTAGTTCTTAAACTCTAACGTAAAGCATGTCTTCTGCTAGGCGGTCAAAATTAAAGAGGCTTTTGTCTTTATTTTTGTTAAGGAACAGAGAGATGTCTTACGTGTAATACGTCCCTGTGGGGTAATTGAAAAAAAATTAATTTTAAGGAAGACTCGGGTCCATTACTAGAGCATAACCTAGCAAAACAATATAATAAAACGACATTATCATAAATAACCAAAAAAATGCTAAGATCCTGAAACACTTTTAAAGAGAGGTAATATATGAACAATAAAGTTAAGCATTCCTTAGAGAAGAGAGGAAGTGCAAACACTGGGTATGTCTGAGAAGCTACAATAATACATATGGTCCCACCACTGACAAAAAAAGACAGACTTTTGCAACCCTGCCATATGACCAGTATCAGGTTCATCATCAAGAGCCTCCATGATTCCTTCTCACAGATATGGACTCTTCAAGTGTTTACCTTGAACATGTTAAAATAGTATGTACATGGTTAAATACCATCTGTACTGAAATGTTCAAAACATTTGTTCCTTTTGATAAAAATGCAAATCCCGAGAACTGTTGTATCAACATATAACAGCCAATGTCTGACACGGTGAATTATCACAGCTGGAATTAAATTGTCTCTGAACAGCTGCTGGCAGTAGAGCTTTCATCAATGTTTGATTCAAATGTAGGGAAAAAAATCCTACAGAATGAAACATCATGTTGTCCTTACAGATGGGGTTTGTGTTCATTATCACAAACAACACAGCAGCCAGTGCCAGACAATATCCCTTATCTGGGCCGTCTTCTTGGTGAGAGAGAGGGTGGTCACTGGAAAAAACGATTCATCTACGAATACCCTTAATTCCTGATTCCTCATTTTTTCTACTAATTTCTCCAAGTTAATTTCTTTCGTACCACTCGCTTCCCTGTACCGAGATCATTTACAAAGCCATTATGATTTTCATCCTCTGGGGTCAAGTTAGTTCAGTTTCCTATATTTGAGAATGTATTTGGGAAAATGAAGACTTTTTATTACAGGAACCCCAGGAGGAAATGTCCCATTTGGACCACTTTCACCTGTGTGTTCTTGTTTTAAAAATCGGAAATCTCACGGTTTGCCTTTTTTTTTTTTTTTTTTTTAGGAAACTGTTCTCTTGATCTCGTCAAGATCGAGGTTTTTCTGGAGGGCCAGCCAGTGAGCCCAGAAAACAGCGATAGGACAGTAAGCAGGGCATGTAGTAAAAACAGCAACAAGAAGACGTTTGATCCCTTTGTTCCAGTACGTTCTAGACAGACCCAGAGCCCACGTGGTGCTGCCTCTCGAGTCTGCCACCCAGTTTTCCCCCCATGGCCAAGTTTTGGAACATATCCTTTCGTTCATTCATTCTATCTGTATTCACTAAACATTTACTAAGTACCAGACACTGTAACAGGCTGTGGGGACTCTAATGAGAAAACAAAACACTCGCTTCATATCACTCCCCTGAAGACCCAAGAAACCATAATACTACCCTGCCACATCCTTACCCCAACCAGGGCATCTTAATGAAATTATCTCCAGAGCTCAGCGAAGTTGAAATATTTTCTATTGAAAGTCACTTCCACCCTAAGTTTCAAAATCACCACTTGATTTGCTCAGATACCAATTTGGGGAAGGTAGATTTTATGTACTTTCTTACGTATTCACTTTCGTTTGCATGAGCATTTCTTTCCATCAAGAGAGGTGTGTGAATTACTAACGTTGGTAACAGCCTCTGGACAAGTGATAGACTTGTCAGGTCATTTTCTTTTCCAAAAGGTTTTTCTCGTTTCTCCTCCAGAGTCGTTCCCTTGCACCACATAAGACAGATAAATTCGATACTTTGCTTTTTCCCTGCAAGCCTTTTAAACCATCTAAATGACACACAAAACACGAACAGACATATGAAGGCAGACACCTACCTCACTGGCTGCAAAGAAAGCACTGTTTGCCTCAGCCATGTTCATGTAATTATTGTTACTCCCGAACTGAAAGAAAACAGATTGTTTTACGTTAATATGCAGAAAAATAAAGAATCCTCATGGTTTCCCTAATACTCAGATGGGATTTGGCAAGAATGGCGGTGTCATAAGATAAAAGAGTGGTTTTCCTCAGACCAAATGGGGCCTGGGACAGAGGCTCTGTGCTACGTGCTGTCGGCTGCTTCTCTCAGGAAAGAGAGCACAGAGTTAAGCTAACTTGAAAATTCTAGAAAATGGTGTTCCTCATCAAGATGGGCGGCGAAGGGAGACAATGTACAAACATTTGGCCAACTGGCCATGAGTGGGTGTGGCTTGCTGAACCAGCCTTTGCCAGAGGGCGGAAGGCAAAGTTCCCAAGAAAATCACCTTGACACATTTTTAGAGCATGTTGGGATTTCGCAGTATACTTTTCAGGAACAGATGTCACAAGTGTGAGGAGGTTAAAATGTGAAATAAAGGGAACAGAATTCAATTCTCGGGACTCAAATTCTATTTTCTCGTGAATGGGGTGTGGCATGAATATAAATAAATAATGAGACGAAAGAATTTTTTTTTTAATCTCCAAACACAGTTGAAAACGCTATCTGTGTCCATCAGAGCTGTTGAAAACAGTGATATTTAATCTCTCAATGTAACATTCAGTGCAAAGAGGTTTAAAAAATAAGCGGGATCCTATGAACACAGCAATTTTTATTTAATTCCCTAACACAATAGCCTATTCATACCATCACAAATAAGACTGTATCAGCATTTCAGACATAAGCTCTTTACTGCGACAGACCTGTTATCAAAATGTAAAACTTGGATTTTGCCAGAAATGTGTTTTCAGGTTCAGATGGTATAAGTAGGCACGTTTTGTTGCTTTAAACATTTCGTTATCAGTCTGGCAATACGGAAAGGCTCCGTGAGCATAATTATTTGGAGCTATATTATTTTCATCATCTTTCCCTGGTGGAAGAATGCCCTTCTTTTTTTATAACGCGTATTGTTTCCTGCCTTCAGTGCATCAAATAACACACAGGTTTGGCCTCCAAAGGGTGAAATGTATATGTCCATTCTCTAATGTAAACAGAGCTAGTTAATTACTTAAAGTAAAAGGCGTAACTTTCCCAAGGAGTGAGAGAGAGAAAGAGAGAGAGAAATACAGATACACGGACAGGTAAATGTAGAGAATAAATATAGACATGGAAGACCCACGTAATCCTCCCCTCAGCAATTCTAGGGGGCTTTCAGCCCCTGACTCAACCTGTAAGATCCGCGCACGGACGCGGGATTGACACGCTACACTTTATCATGTCAGGGATCCAAGAACTAAGCGGGATTTACACGAAAGGCTCTAATGGCTCCGGCATGCCGCTCTGGTCTATGGAAGCAAAATCCCACCCTGGAAAACGACCCCTAAATACATACTCACACAATGAGCCCCAGATTCATTTGGATAAACATCTTTATAAGGATTTCTGAAAGATGTATTTGTTAGCACTTACGAAAGACCTTTATCTGGTCTCTCTGAAGGCGTGTGATACCAAAAATGTGGGGGGATGCTTTCACCCACGTATACTTGTCTCCAGACTCACGAAGGCGTCTGCGTGAACTGTGCACAGTTTGTTGTGTGTCCACTGTATTTCAATACAGGGGTTTAAAAATAATTTTAAGATTAAGAAAAGTACATGGGAGTACATGTAAAAAAGTACAACGTGCAATGCTGCCCCCTCCCCAGACACCGACATCTTCCCCCCATTTTTCTACAATGTTAATTATATGCAAGAAAAAGCATAGGTTTCTGTCTTGGAATTTTCCATGAATTAATGATGCTAGGATAAAATCTCAAGGCCTCCCTTCCGAACACTCTTTTTGGGGTGTCGTCTGAGAACCTGGGTCACGACGTGCACTCCAGGCACCCGTCCCGCTTCTCCAGGTCGCCCGGCAGCCTGCATCCCAGCTTTAACGTGATTTAAATGTAGGTTTTGCTGGGGAATTAGAAATCCGTTTAAGGAAAGCAGCTCATTATCAGAGAGTAATTTTTTTTTTTAAGATTAAACTCACTTATTATCTAATAGCACCTAAAACAACAAAGAAAAATAAAATGGCTATTAAACTAAGGGCCTAAACAATTCAAAAAACAAATTAAGCTTAGAGTGAAGTAAGAACTGGGTTAGAAATCCTCTTCTGAACAGTTAGTCTACGAATGTAATTACTGAAGAAACTACAGCTAATCAGCTGTGAATTGTATCCATTAATTAGTATTTGCCCTGGAGAAATGAGAAAAATCAGTAACAACGCTGGCACCGCGGTGTGCTGATGAGCCACAGGCCCGCCGCGCTGCGTTTAGTCAAGCAGGTGGCTCCAGTGGTCCACGTAATTTGAAAAGCTCTCACCTGAAGTACTGGGCTGGAATTACAAAGCACTCCTTGCATATCTTTTGTATCTATATAAGGCCTTAATTAATGGCTTTTAATTTGGAAACACTTGGCGATCAGGCGGGAACAGTTATAAATCATTTGAAATAGAAGCAAAGGTTTTCCGTTCAGTTTGGGGTAAAAAAAAAAAAAAAAAAAAACCTCTCCTACAAAGATGCCGCAAATACTGACTTAGGCGGGGAACGGCCTCTCTCTCTCTGGCCCAGGTGGCTGGGCCCCTGGTTCAACATGGTAGGGTAGCTGGTTAAGACAGAGGGTACCCAGTTAAATTTGGTTTTCAAATAAAGAACTTCAAGTGTAAGTATGTCCCATGCATTATTTGGTATATACTTATATTTTGGGATATACTTATACTTAAAAAAAAGGGGTTCTCTATCTACGATTCAACTATAACAGGCCACTGTGTATTTTTACTTGCTGAATTTGGCCACTCTGCAATGTGGTTAAACTGATCAGGGTGAAAGGGATGCCACTCTCCATCTGATTTACCTTATCTGGTAACACTAGCTTAATTTGTTTTATTTTAAAATGTGACCTATGAATCCTCCTCTACTCGTTTTGTGTATGAACAGATCTGATTCTGAGAGAAAAAGTGATCCTTTGGGGCAGATCTCTAATATAATGACCTTGGAACAATTAACTTTAACTGAATTGTGTACAATTAAATTTACTTTATGTTCTAAGAGACAGAGACATCGGTAAACACAATATATTACAAAAAATCCCTAGGTCCATGGGGGAAAGGGCCTTCACTGCATTCACTACTGTCTCCCCCCAAAATCAACAACAATGCCCAGCATATTATAAACATTCCAATGTTTGTTGGAAGGCTGTTTAGAAAGATTGATCACATTTTATTTTTTTAACTTCAGTGTCTCATAATCACACATCTTAACTGGAGCAATTTCATCATTTTTTTACGATGATATTGAGACAATAATGATAGTAATAATAATAATTATCATGAGAAACCCTCTACATACATTACTTCCTTTAACTTTCCCAAGTGTGACTAAATGCAATTTATTTACCCCAGAACAAGATAGGAAAAAACGTCATTATTATCCCTATTTAACAGGTAAACAGACTGAGGCTTTTAAAGGTCAATGGCCAAAATCATGGATGTAAGCATGGGAGTCTGGCATCCCTCTTGCCTCACAATATGTATCACTTATGTTCCAAGGGCCACAAAACCTTGCCTATTTCACTCAATGATCAGTTCAAGGTTAAGACTCCATTTTCATCAGTTTTACTCAGGGCTAGAATTTCCCGGGAGGTACTTCCAGGCACCTCATTCTGGGAAAATGCTCCTCAAGGGAAGAGTTCCAAGGCTCTTAAGTTTGAGAAAGGCTGCAGACCACTGCCCCTCTTTGATGAGCCACAGTGCCCAACACACCAAGTTCAATGTTCTGAGAAGTCCTGCAGCTCATTCATTCAACAAACATTTACTTATGCACTTCCTGTGTGCAAGGCACTGGCCACAAAATGGTGAGAAAGGTGACAAAGTTCCTATCTGGATGAAACTTATATTTTTCTTTAAGTGGGAGATGGTAAACCCTCCCCCTTTCCCCAAATTTGCCATGGAACGCTGCTTTTGCATTCCCCCACAACAGTCTGTGGGAACACTCTGTGAAACCTTGTTCCAAAGCCTTTGTTAACAATACTCTTTTATTTTCCCTGAATCCTTACCAAAGCTAATATCCTCATTTTGTACCATGGTAAACTTCACGCATTTTGTGAATCACCTGAGTAAGAATTTCTAAAAATTATGCATTCCGGGTCATCTTAATTGGCTGATTTCCAAACTTTCTAGATAGTAGCTGTTCAGGGATATTCCTTGGAAGATCCCTAACTCAACCAATATAAGGTTTTATAATGTGATTTCTGGAGTCAAAACAAAATATTTCAAATAAACTAAATGAACTTCGGGTGAAACAGGGAGTTACCTATGGCAAAGAGTGTATAAAAACATTGTGAAAGAGTCCAACTCCAACGGTTTCCAAGGGCTTATATATTGGGGGAAATGGTCACTACAAGGCAGGGGCATCTATAAAGTACACTGGGGATGATCAGTCCTTTCCACTTTGATAGGCTCTAATAGATGTGATCCCCAAAGATATAATCCCCAAAGATATAATTATAAAGCAGAACTAAATTACTCTGCCTGTCGAACTTCTGTATCTTAATAATTTCACAAAAGAACATCTTCATTGTACCTGGAGGTAGATTTGCTTTGGCTGCTTGATGAATAATTACAGCTTCGGCAAATACAATTTATGAAGGACATCAATTAAAAAGGAGCATTGCAGGATTTCTAAAAAAAATTTATTAGAAACCATCGTGTTCATGGCCTGTCTCACCGTGTGAAGTGCCAAAGT
This sequence comes from Martes martes, assembly GCF_963455335.1. Taxonomy (NCBI): domain Eukaryota; kingdom Metazoa; phylum Chordata; class Mammalia; order Carnivora; family Mustelidae; genus Martes; species Martes martes. Next base: position 30,598,523 of record NC_137905.1, on the reverse strand, counting down.
AAATTAATGGAGATTGTTAATTCTAGCTTGTCCAGCAAAAGGCCTGGAAGAAAGTAGAGCAGCACAGACAAAAACCCATCTGTAATCACAAGACAAAATACTCCAGCCCGATGCGTCCACACAACATCATTTCCCCTGAAATTATTTTGACGCCCATGTAAAGAATTGTATGGGCTTCTAATAAAGCAGCATTAACTACAGGGTATCAAACAGCTAAATGGCACAAATGTAATCCTTAAAAAAAAAAAGATAATCCTTCGAATTCTCTTTTCTTTTCTCCCCATTATATTTGTTAGGAAACACCATCCAATCTGATGCCTCAGTAAGGACATCGGTCAAGTTGCTTACCCAAATGAACTGTGCCATCGTGGCTCCAGCGGGCCAAGCACGGTCACGTGAAGGGAAGGGCAGAGCCCCGCTCACTCGCATAGTTCACGCACTCTCAAAAGCTCAGCTACCCACCCCTGCAGAAAAGAACTTCCCGGAGATAACCAAGTTTTCACCATTTCCAGCAGCGGTCGTCTGTTTCAAGATAGACAGCCCCAAAGAGTGAACACAACAAGTCCAATAGGACAGATGACAATAAATACTGGTGATTATTGGGTGCACCTGCAGTAAAGACGGTCTATACCAAAGGTTATGGACGAGACCACAGCCTGGACACGAAACACTGCCAACAATGGACCAGAAGGTATAATGAGTTGGAGAAGATATACAGACGTGCGCAAACACGTCTGCTAATTATGTATATACAGTTAAATACAGAGAGAGGCTGATGTACACACATATGTATAATTATACACATGCATATACATATGCATAGATATATTAACAGGTTCAAATATAAAGCAAGATTTTTTTAAGAAAATAAACTTTCAAAAATATTATTTGCCTTTTCCATATGCTAAAAACTCCTAGATAATTATCTCCCGGGTGCCAGACTCATCTATCCAACTGCCTACAGCATTTGCATTTGGATGTCAATAGGCAGGCTCGATCATAGGCACGAAACTGAATTCCTCATCTTCTCCCCAAACCCGCTCCACCCACAGCCTTCCCCATCTCCTTTGATGGGGAGATGACTCACTTCCGGTGACTCAGGCCACAAATCATCCTTGAATCCACTCTTTCTGCCTGCCCCCGTCAAATCATCAAAGATTCCGTTGGCTCATCTTTCCGGTTATGCCCCCACGGCTGACCACTTTGTCACCCAGGCCCAAGCCACCCATCCCCTCGTGGGCCACAGCAGTCACCTCCCAGCTGGTCCTGCCATCTCTAACATGCTGTCCATCAGTGTATTCTCAGCACAGAGCCAAAGAGATCCCCTGAAAACCTAAGTCAGAGCCCATCTCTCCTCTGTGCAGAACTTCCAATGGCTTCCTACTCCCTCAGGGAAGAAGCCAAGACTTCACAATGGCTCCCCATTTCTTCTCTGACCCTTGGACAATGTTCTCCCCCTTGCTTATCCTACCCTAACCCTGTTGGCTTCCCTGTTGTTCCTGCAGGACCCCAGACACATTCTGACCTCAGGGCCTTTGTACCAGCTGCTTCCTCTACCTGAGCCATCATCCCCAGCAATGTCCTCATGCCTCTCTCACTTCCCATCCTTTGGAGGCTTTTCTCAGATGTCACACTCTGACTACGCTATCAAATGTCTTTGCAGCTCTCCTCCTCCTCCACCACTTTTATCCCTCTTCCCCATCTTGTTCTTTGCTGCAACACTTTTCCACGTAACATGTTTATTGTCTTTCTCCCCCAACTAGAAGTAAATTCAATGAGGATAAGCATGTGTTGCGCTGTTTGCGCTGATGTCCCAGTGCCAAGGAGAGAGCTTGATAAATAGTAGGTGTTCAACAAATCTGCACTGAATGAACCAACAAATAAATGCATTTCCAGATGGGAAATGCTGGTATGCAGAACTGCTCTCCAGGCCCCATCTAAGCGCCTGAAATTCAAGCCAAAGGAGAAACCAGGCATCTATCCCCACAGGTTCCAGCCCTAACCATACCTATGCGAAAAAAGAAGAAACAAGAAAGAGTTTTTTTTTTTTTTTTTTAAAGATTTATTTATTTATTTATTTGACAGACAGAGATCACAAGTAGGCAGAGAGGCAGGCAGAGAGAGAGAAGGAAGCAGGCTCCCTGCTGAGCAGAGAGCCCGATGTGGGGCTCGATCCCAGGACCCTGAGATCATGACCTGAGCCGAAGGCAGAGGCTTTAACCCACTGAGCCACCCAGGCACCCCAAGAAAGAGCTCTATATTCTAATAAAATTAATATTTTAAACAGTAGAGATACTGGGCTTGGGGGAAAAAAAAAAGCTTTGTTCTAGAAAATGCACCAACCCTTTTATAGAGAAGATATAGAGGCCTGGGTGGGTGGGGTTGGAGTGTGAAGGGGAGGTGGCTGAAAACACACTGCAGGGAATCAGACTGATTTGGGTCTGCAGGCAGAGAATCCAGAGAAGAAAAAGCCAATAACCTAACATCAACGGGGCAAGAATCTTCAGTATTAAATATTTAGTGATAAATAGGACAGTTGATTTTTTTTTCCTAATTTAAAATACTCTGTTTTAAAAAAAAAAAAATAATGTTTGCTTTATCGGCTAGGTCAGAGTATCTCAAACTCTGGGCACCAGGGAACGCCAACTGACCAGGTTGAGCAGATGCCTGTTAAAAATGGGAATTACTCAATTCCCCAAAGTTTACTGTATCAGCATCTCTAGGTGGCGGGGCCCCACGAATCTGTATGTTTAACCAGCTTCTCAGGAATTCTAGGACACACTAATATTTGAAAACGACTAGCCTCATTCCTTTTAGACAAATATGGAATTTTTTTTTAATAAACCTTTCCAGACATCTGATGATGATCTGATGGAAATGTTGATGGGGCATGAGCTGTTTTGTTTAGAGCAACAAAGGCTCGGCTCTATTATTTCCAATCTCTTCTGGCCGTCCTCACTTACAGGAAAATGGAACCAGCCATGAGGGGACCATCAGCCCCTCACCCAACCCTCATGTGCAGAAGGAAGGATGGGAACATCTTAAGTTGGATCAAGTAGGGATTGCAAGTTCCACTACTAGATTTCCTCAACAAGTTCTGTGCACCCACACAAGGGACAACAATGCCTAAACATATGGACTCTACCCAAACACGGGGGCCTTTGGATTTTCATGATCTGGACACATTTGAGTCTGTAAATTGCATAACCATCTGGACTAGTTAGAGGTGGCAAGGGAAAAAAAAAAACCCCACAACACCCTCTCAAACCCAACTGCACTTGTTTAATATCAGAAAAACAATTAGAAGCAGAGGAGAGGATCCTAGGCTTCCCAAATCAAGTTTTCTTTTTAACAAAAATGGAGCAATCTTTGGGACTGGCCCAGCCGGCAAGCATCACCAATATTCAGAGAATGGAAAAAGAAAGGCCTGATTTGCCTTAAACACACACCAACAAAAAGAAGCCAGTCGTGCTGCACAGAGGGCTAAGTGATCACCTCTTTGGTGTAATTCTGGTTTCTCCATGCACCCCCACCCCCAACAAGGCCTTACCAACTCTAAACCCAGTACCTACTAGATGCCAACTAGTAGCATACATCTGGGGAATACATCTACCCTTCCTAAGACAAGAAGTAGAAGTAGAAGATACTCTTGTTGCTTTTAAGGGATGACAACCCAGTTAGGGAGATTAGGGCAAAACATTTCTCAACCTAAGGGCCAAGTCAGGGAGCGACACTGACCAATGACATGCTCATTCAGAAGAACCAAGAGGGAATGAGGAACTTGTTCCACTCTGAGGAACACGTCTTGAACCGAGGAAGGAGGGGGAAGGAGGGGGCATCCCAGGCGGAGGGAACAGAGTATGCGAAGCTGCAGACCTACACGAACAACACAGAGACCACCAATGTGGCCGCAGGGAGGTGCCCGTGACTGGGGTGGGGGGTGGAGGCTGGGGGAGATGGCAGGCAGCCAGGCCCTGGAGAGCCCCCAAGGCCAATCTTAACACTTTGAAATGCACTAAATCTCAAGGTCTGTGAAAGATTTTGTTGGGAGGAAGAAGGAGAGAGAGAAAGATGGAAAACCCAGCCCCGAGCACACAGATAGTCTGACGTGGACAAGGTTAATTACAGGGAAAAACTGGAAACAAGACCAGGTAAGACTTCAAGGCAGGCATGAGGCTGCAGGTGTCTAGACTGGGCAGAATCAAGAGTGGGAAGACTCAAATATGGAGAACACTTCATCTTGAGAGTCACACTAAGTGGCTTTGAACTTCAGTCCTGCCACAGTAGCTGTGGGTTGGTAGTAGGTCAGTCACTGAACTGGTCTTAAGGACAAGTTCGAATCCCACCTGATGTACTTGCTAGCCATGGAACTGCACACCAGCCACTGGGCCTCCGTGCACTTCAGGGTTTTGAGGACTGAATGGGTTTGTACCTAAAAAGCCACCTTTTCCATCTGTACTAATGGCAAGGTAACACTCCAGTGAGCCCTGCAGACACCAAAACAGACCACGCAAGTCTGTTTCGTACACTGTCACGGCTTCTATCGTCAGAATAGGAGAGTTTTATGACTCAAAGAACTCCAACGGCTCCCCAATGATATTTACAGTAAAATCCAAATTCCTGTATGATGCGGATGCTGGTTGCTTCTCCAGACTCCCTCCTCACTAAGACCCAAGCACACTGCCCCAAACTACTCCTCACTCTCTTCTCTGGGCCTGTGCATGTGCCCTCCTCCTGACCTGACCACTCTCTCCCCTCTCCACACTTTATGTAGCTTTTGGCTCCACACTTTATGTAGCTTCACAACTGGTTCCATGTGGTTTCCTCTGGCCCTGGGGCAATGGGTGGCCCACGGTTTGTAGGTGCTCAGTAAATATTTGTTGAACGTGTGAGTGAAGGAACGGGCCAGAGAGATCCAAGTTCAAATCCCAGGTCCATCACTTACAAGTTGAAGATCATCAGGTAAGCTGCTTCGTGTCACCGCTCTGAACTTCTGTTTCTTTACTTCTAAGGGCAGAAGAAAGGAGCTTTAGGGGGACTGGGCTGTGTTAGAAGAGAGACAACATGAGGTCCCCCAGCAAATGGTCTTAGATGGACGAGGCACTTGGTAAATGTCAGAAAGCTGAGCGTGAGGAGCCTGGAAAGCTAGGACTTTGATCATCGGGAAAAATAAATGGGTGATGGAAATATTATACATAGTATTTATTAAGTGCCTATAATCTAAAAGAGATAATGGTGGATATTAGGTAGAAAAAACATGAAAGACTCAGACTCCAGGTGGCAGGTGCTACTGTGTATGGATAGAATGCAAAGCACACCCCATGAACAGTCAGCAGATTTCAAAGAAGAGAAGCCACCTGAGTGGGGCCTTGAAGGATGTGTAGGAGCTTGCTGGTGAGACAAGAGCATCGTTGTAGAGAAAACCACTTGGGCAAAGGCCTAATGTCACAAAAATGGGCCTGGTTGACAAAGAAATGGGGATACTTCTTGGCAGAGACAGCAGCAGGAGGGCTGAAACAGGAGCCAACAGGCACAGAGCATACTTTGGAGAGGTTTAGCTCAAACATGCTGTATGGATAAAAGGAGATTCGCACATGCTTGTAGGTGGCAGCAAGAAAAAACACCCGAGTGAGGGGAAGAACAGCCAACATGAAGCAGAAGATAATACGATTCGGAGCACATTTTCCAGAGAGAAGAATAATGCCTATTCTGTGTGTTTTCAATTGTTCCAAGCAAACCGTGGGCATTTTTTATGTAATGCCAGCGACTTGTGAAACAGATGTGCTTGGTCTGTTCTGGTTTCTTGAAAAGCACTGAAATGATAGCTAAGAGTAGTGATTAGTCCGGATGGAAAAGGTGGCTACTTTCTCTGAGGTCAGGATTAGAACCAGAAAGACCGTGGCCCCTGAAGTTTTGACCGTCACGTGCAGATTTCCATCACTAGCCGCAGTAGACTGCCTCACGTGCGTTTCGAAAGGGCTGTGTCTCATGATAGATTCTAGTATCTCTGGGAGGAATAATAACTTAGATCTCATGTGGTAGAAGCACCTCAGTGTGAATTCGTTTACAGGGAATGGATTCCCCCTGAAGCACACAGTAGGTATCATCAGCAAGGATGGTAGAGAACTAGCCCCTCGGAAAAGTCCTCCTTGGGGACCACCTTGCTCACCGCTGACTGCACTGAGTTCTCCTCCTCCAAGCTCCAAGGCAGGCTGTGTGTCTCTCTGTACTGTGCTCAAGTGATCTACTTCCGCACCTGTCTCCCTTGAGGGCAGAGGCTATATGAGAGCCCCACTGACCACCGAGCACCATTGCCTGGCACACAGTAGGTCCTCAACTGATAAGGCGGTGCCTCGGGGTCAAGCTCAGAAGTACTTCCAATTGGCAGCTTCGGTGGCATTAAAAACCTGTAACCAAACTATTTCTTTTTCTGTACATGTGATTCCGTCCACATCGAATTCAGGTGAACCACCATTAACATCAACCAAAGTACGGCCAAGCCTTGAAACAGAACAGAAAGGGAAAATCAGAGAAGAGAAAGTCAGAGTTATTTTCCTCATGCTTCCAGACTCCATGGTTTATGCTGCAGTCAAATGACTAAGGGCCTCAGAGACTTTCCACCGAAAACAAACTTTAAGGTCTCTAATGATGTGACCTATTTATACCAAACACCCTTAGTAAGTCTCCTGGGCGGTGTTCCTTGCGCACTGTATGAAATTTCAAATGTAAAAAAAGGACCAACAAATGAAGCCAAGTATCCCTCAGTGGTTTTTAAATGAAAACGTTTTAACCAATTACAGCATTTCTTGAGTTCCGTAACGAAACTCTATTAACCAATGGTAAAGCTCACCCTCTCTCATTTCAGTTGGTCCCTATAATTATGATTTATCATGAATTCCTCCAAAACATCCATGACTTCTATTATTGGTCTTCTGTTCTTTGACCTCTGAAGTAGAAAATGCAGTGTTCTTAAAGTGTAGGGTGTTCAGGTGCCTAGAACAAATATGCTAATACAGAAATGGCAGATAAAGCCATAGACGTAGAGAGGCAGAGAGAAGCAAAGAGGTCTGCAGATCACACATTCTCAACCACGGGCAGTTTTGCCCCCTCCCCCCGCCAGGGAACATTTGATAATGTCTGCAGAGTTTTTACTGTCACGACTAGAGGCTGCTCCTGGCATCTAGAAGGATATTGCTAAACATCCTACCATGCACAGAACAGCGCCCACAATAAAGAATGATCCTGTCCACAATGTCAACAGTAGCAAAACTGAGAAACCCTGATACCGATCAGTCCACACATTCAGCATAAACAAAAGACATTCAAGTATTTTAAAAATAAATATTACAAGATTATTGTTTCTGCACTATCCAAACACAATCAGGGGTCTTTCTTCAAGTGGGCATTACGCTGACTTTAGATGGATCTACGTGTAAGACTATTGCCTGCAATCAAGGATTACTTAAATGCATTTCCAGTATGTATCAACTAGTTGGTTGTCAGCTAGGAAGCTCTCCATATACATAAATACTCTGTTGCTTTTTTTCCCCCCTGCTGCACATACATCAAGAAATAGAAACAGTGTAACATGGTATGCTAAGGCTAACATTTTAAAAAGAGCAACAAATCTATGAATTCTTCCTGGAGAACTGTAAGTGATTTCATGTGTTTGTTTTCCAGTCTCAATCATATTTGATAAACCAAATACCGCAGGCCTACTTTATTCAAAAATCATCAGTGACAAGAAGATACCAACCAGATATGTCATTATTTAAATCAAACAGGATTCACGCCTATGAATTCACATCTATCATTTCCAAAAGTTAAGAAAAAAGGCTCAGCTACTTGATAAGAATGAGCATTTAAGAAAAACTACTGGCAGGGTCTTGGCTACTAGAACAGGTCAGGGCTAGAGTTTTATAGCCTGGTGGCCCGGAGCTTTTGCTCACACTGCAAGAACATCTTGATTACATACATCTTTCTGTGATTTTATGATTGCCTGAATTCTGTAGGGACAACTTTTTACCAGATGGGTGATCGTACAGCTTTCATTAGTTTCCTGTACCTTACCAGTTATGTTTATTTTTTAATCTAACATCTTTGACTAAGAAAGGGCTCACACAAGACTCCAAATCCCACTTTGGATAAGGTCTTGGGGCTGGAGGGAGGAAAACTACGTTCCTTGAAACCAGCTCTTCCAAAATATGTAATTTAAGATTTCATAACACGTTTATTTTTGAAAGAGGGGGTTTTGTTTTTTTCCCCCCAGACCTATATTTTAATTGGAGTATGAGGCTAATAGCTTCTTAAACATAACCATAAAATAAAATCTCTTGGATTTCATCTGGGAGACAAAAAAATGGAATTCAGTTAAGATGCCGATGTTAATATGGTATATAGCTCAAACTTATTCTAGCATTTTCATATAAAATAACAATGAATTTAAGTAGTCCTAAATAAAGGAGGCATTTTATTCTTACAACCCCAAAAGTCGTTGTGTACTAATACATTCAAGATTACCTTAACATTATCTTGCATGAATTTAAAGAGATGTGATTATACAGCAATTTGTCAGCAGCTCTCCTTAAATCATATATCAAATTTTATGCACTTCAGCAAAATCCCAATTCTATTCCAGAAGAGTGACTCAACTATATATGAAGGACAATTGTATCCAGTTATAAATGCAAAGGCAACCAAAAAACAGAGGTAAAACAGATGCAAAAATCTTAAAACAATCATAAAAGCGTATTTGTGAGGCTGCTTTTTAAGCTAATGACAGTTTACGGATACTATCTAAAAAAACTGCCCACCCTCTTGACACACCACCGTTAAAAAACGCAACCTTATTTGGGGAGGAAATTTTTGCTTAGAAACTTTATCACAAAAGGACAAACTGCTTAGCTTTAAAATAAAATGTTAGCACCTTTTTATGGTGACTCAAGTATACACACTACCAACCTGTACTGACTCCATTTATTCCTAGAAAGAAATTTTTTTTTTCTCATTGCTACTAGCGCAAGAATATATATGGCACAAAGGAAAAATTGCTACACATTTCACAGCGCCGGTTAATAACGGAGGGAAAAAGTAAGATCCGTCTATAAAGCCTATCTATAAATTTCTTCGGCTACCATAAAAATAAGTTAGACGTATGATCTTTTCTTTTTTTCAAGAACTGCAGCTGCTTTCATATCAAGATTAATATTGAAAACAAACCCCGTATAATAGGGCCCCCTGGGATAAGTAACAGATTCCATGAGGGGTGTCCATCTGGTACTGGCCATAAGCAACTCCCTTCCCCATCGGGCTGTGGAAGCATTCCATACCAAAAATAAGCGCTCACAGAAAGACCATGCCCTCAAAAGCCATGCTTATTGCCCAAATTGTTTCACTCTTAAGTTTTAATAACTTTTGTAAGGTGATAAAGCCGGGGAAGCTGATATCCGAATGAACAACAGGGCAGGGGGTGTGGGGAGTACATAGAGAACAGAGTTTAACGTAAAAGATGAGGTTCCGGGGCACCTGGGTGGCTCAGTGGGTTAAGCCTCTGCCTTCGGCTCAGGTCATGGTCCCAGGGTCCTGGGATCCAGCCGCGAATCTGGCTCTCTGCTCGGCAGGGAGCCTGCTTCTCCCTCTCCCTCTGCCTGCCTCTCTGCCTACTTGTGATCTCTGTCAAATAAAAAAATAAAATTAAAAAAAAAAAAAAAAGATGAGGTTCCCCCATTGGGAAAATAAACCTTCCAGATAACAGGATATACATTATAGTGAGTCAAAGTTCTTGATTCTGGCATTGACCACAGAGCAGAGCAGAGCAGAGCAAAGACCAAGTCGGCATCTCATTCCAGCATCGAACAGTGACAAACTCCCCTCACACTCCTTTTTCAAAAATGAGCTAAACCCTCACATACCGATGCCTCTAGTGTTGGCCAAAGTTTACTTTAAAGCTGCTGCGTTGGGGCGCCTGGGTGGCTCAGTGGGTTAAAACCTCTGCCTTCGGCTCAGGTCATGATCTCAGGGTCCTGGGATCCAGCCCTGCATCGGGCTCTCTGCTCAGCAGGGAGCCTGCTTCCCCCCCCTCTCTCTCTGCCTGCCTCTCTGCCTACTTGTGATCTCTTTCTGTCACATAAATAAATAAAATTAAAAAAAAAAAAAGCTGCTGCCTCTACTAGTCAGGGCAGTTTTTAATACAAGAAAAGTAACTTAACCAAAGAGACACGATTACATTTCTATTGACAGACCCCGAAGTCCATGCTTTATGAGGTCACTTGGAACCGTACAGAGAGTGGCTCTGTGACCAGTACTGACCAAGGTGTCCTCACCCTGGCTCTTGAGAACGTGAATGATGAAAGGCCGGGAGGATAACACGGAGTTTTACAAAGTAGCAGCAGGACTGAAGTAGAAAACGTACCTTTGACGCTAAACACAACGTAATACACTTTAAATGCAGCCTAACTTTCATCAAACCATATGGACTCCAGGAGTGTAGAGAAACTCCATTAACTAGGTAAGGTCTTTCTGAGAGCTTAACTGCATCAACTATAAACATTCTGGAAAGGTTGTAGGTCTCAAATTTATTCATTTTATTTTAAACAGTTCTGAAGTGGTTTTAACGATGTAGGAAAATGGCCAGTGTGTACACACCATGGTTCAAAACCATACACAGTGTGATGTAATTTTTCTTCTTTTATTTTTGTATGCTTTCTAAAATTAGTACCTACTAGTTCTGTACTCAGAAAAAAATATATATTTACAATGGAACTGCTCAGGAAGGATTTCCCTAATCTCTATCGGCATAAAGCGTGTAAGTAAATAAAAATCCTGGAAATAAAAAAGAGCAATAATCTATTTTTACTGTTCATTCATGTACTCATTCTAACAACAAACATATTCTGATAACATCTATGTTGCCAGGCAGTTTGCTACAGTATTGAAAATACAACATGAGCCCAAAAAGTCCTTGCCTTCACAGAGCACATAGCCCTGATCAGGGAGATACAAGAACAATCACATGATTAGAGAAATACATGGTGAGGGGCGCCTGGGTGGTTCAGTTGGTTAAGCGTCAACTCTTAATTTTGGCTCAGGTCATGATCTCGGTCATGAGACTGAGCCCCATGCTGGGCATGGGGTCTGCTTAAGACTCTCTCCGCCCCTTCCCACCCCTCTCTCTCCAAAAGAGAGAACAGAAGGGAAGAGAAGGGGAGGGGAGGGGACGGGAAGAGAGGAGAGGAGAGGAGAGGAGAGGTGAGATGAGAGGAGAGGATATGGTAAATGTCGCCTGTGAAGTATGCCATGAAGAAAGACATAGAGCACAGAATGGATTAGGAATGGATGCTGGTAGACCAGCTAGGAAAATAATCCAACAGACCAGATGAGAGATGATGGCAGCATGAACTAAGGAGGTAATGGAGGACGGAGGCGGGGGGTGGGGGCAGGGGGAGATGAAGGATGAGAAAAATTAAGAAGTAGATGGAGTCCCAGGATTTTGACCCTGGATTTGATCAGTTGAGAGGGGAGAGTGAGAAGGGGCTGCCAAAGAAGGCAGCTAGGGTTGGAGCCTGCATAACTGGACACAAGGCAATGTCATTCATGGAACTAGGGGAGGCAGAAAAGAATGAGTCTTGGGGGAAGGGGGGCTGAATCATGGTGTATTTTAAATGTGTTGGGATTGAGGCACCAAGAGATGTCTGTAGTTTGATGCAAAGGTGTAGAATAGAGATGGTGTGTGTGCGAGAGACATGGGCACAAATGTTCAACGAAGCCAGGGACACGAATGAGCCCTACGGAGAGAGAGAGAGAGCACCTACAGAGCTGGGAGAGAAGAGCCACCGAGGGCAGAACCTTGAGGAACTGAAGTGTTTAATGACCCAGATGTAGACCCAGCAGAGGAGCCTATGAAAGTGACAAGGGTTATAGATGCACCTTAGAGAGGGCTGTGTTCCTGATGTCAGGAGAAGGTTTCAGGAAGAAGATAGGGATAAGTGATGGTAGATACAGAGGCTGAAGTGTACCTGTTTGTTTCATGACACCCAGACCCTGTGCCATTCACAAAAAGCACAGAGCAGAAATACAAGGGAGGGACAGGACCCCCGGCCCTTGAGGAGTTGTGAAGGCAAGACAGACAGACTTCCAACAGCAGGGAACCGTATCCAAAAACCCCTCAACTACATACTCCAGGTTTGGCGGGAGAATACAGATGGGGAGGAGCAAGAGGGCATGCTGTCGCTAAGGACAAATCACACATACAGGGACTCCTGAACAGTGTGGGGGCGAGGCGCACCAACCCCCACACCGTTGAAAATCCACATATAACTTTGATTCCCAAAAAACTTAACTACTGACAGCCTACTGTTGGCCAGAAGGCTTACCTACAGGTAACCAGTCAATTTTCACATATTTTGTATGCTGGAGATAACACATACTGTATCCTTCCAATCCATAGCAAGCCAGAGAAACGAAAATGTTACCAGGAAAGTCATAAGGAAGAGAAAACACATTTAGAGTTCTGTACTGTATCTACCCAAAACATCCACATGTCAGTGGATCCATGCAGTCCAAACTTGCATTGGTCAAGGGCCACCGGTATAAAGAAAATGTGCATACTCCTCATGAGTTCCTGATTTATTATGGAAGGAAAGATGGCAAGCATTATGCCCATGGCATGTAAATAACCCCTCAACAGATAAACAAGAGTCTAAAAATATCTGTCAAGGAAAATTCCTTAGAACAAATGGACAAAAAAGATTTTCTTACAATAAAGCAGTGACATACCTTTGGGGATTAGTGAAATGACCTCGCCCCGCCTATGAACTGTAAGTGCTGTGGGTTCCAGAAACTGGTGGGTTTCCGGTGGTGACGAGCACAGGGCTACTACTCCGTGCTCATGCCGCTACTCATATCCCTCCCCATCGCCTGAATAATCAGGGGCTACTGGAGCAGCTGAGTCAGAGATGACAGAAAAGGAAAAGGAAAAAAGACATCCCCTTCATCATGAGTGGTGCAAACGGGAGTAAAACCGGCTTTCCCGATACCCTCTCACTGCCAGGAAAGGTCATATATTAAAAGGTATTAGAGGTTGACTCCAACCTCAAGACTGAATACTAATCTAGGGGCAATTCAAAATTAAACATCCATGTATTGAACAAGAAACACCTCTCATCTCCAGTTTTACTGACCCACACATTTCAGTATGAGGAACTTCCAGACCTGTTCAGAGGAAAATGACATCCACTAGGAGAAACAGGACGGAAAGCATTGCCTCTGTGTCTGGGACAACTGTAAGCTGGAAACTGTCACTGTCACGTGTCTTCACGATAATGCTTTAGGAACAAGAGAATCAAACCAGACTTTATAGTTCAAGTTAAGGCAGGGCAATAGGAACGGGACATTTGAGGAAATTTCTCATAAAACGTGACACCATTCCTCACATAACAATTTGGTTTTGATAAACATTGGTGGTGGGGCTCTATTAAGCCGTCTGCGAAACAAAGTGAATTCTACAATTTATACAATTTTTAGAACCACAAACGGAATGATTAAGAAAATATGGAAATATGGGGCGCCTGGGTGGCTCAGTGGGTTAAGCCTCTGCCTTCAGCTCAGGTCATGATCTCAGGGTCCTGGGATCGAGCCCCGCATTGGGCTCTCTGCTCAGTGGGGAGCCTGCGTCCCCCTCTCTCTGCCTGCCTCTCTGCCTACTTGTGATCTCTCTGTCAAATAAGTAAATAAAATATTTTAAAAAAAAGAAAATATGGAAATAAATTCTGAAAGAAAACAAAAGTGATGATGAATGGGGAAGAGTGAATTCCATCCACCTTCCCCACTCTTATATTGTATAAGGAACAAAATTCACCCATGCGGACTCCTTTCCCTTTCATCTGAGGTCCTGTCAGCTCTATTAAGGAAGCAGAAAACTTCCACGTCCCCAAATTTGAATAACGAACTGGCTGCACTTTCTCTGTACGGGAAATCCTGGAATATAATTTCTGCCTCTAACATACCCCGCAGTCTCCCAACTTGGTGTGTGTGCGCGCCTGTCTCCATCTGAAATGCTTCTTCCCACCCCCATTCCAACAGGCCCTTGCCCGAAGCTAGGGGCCTCCCCTCGAAATTCCTTGCATTCATGGAGATGCCGAGCAAACAGCTCTGGCAGAAAGCCTTCTCAGCTCAGGCCACCAGAGTTGCTGTCTCCTTCTTTAGAATCTTCAAAGCCCTTCCTTTCTATCCCTTTTGTGGCACTCAGCATGTGCTGGTAATAAGGAGTTCCTCCTGCTTCCCCCCACCACCCACTTCTCCCACTCCACTGGAAGTTTCTTAAGGGCAAGAACCATCTTGTCCCCTAGGACCCTTTGGCAGGACTAACTATCCGCAGAAGGGACACAATTAAGTATTTGGTTTTATCTTTTCATTCTCCGTGAACCTTTTTTTTTTTTTTAAGTGTTCGAGGAAATACCAACTGAAGACAAAGAAACACAAAGGTCATAAAAGTAAAACATAACAAGGAAAAGGGACTCAAGTCTTAACATTATATTATCTGGGTTCCAGGAAATAGACCCTCTCCCAATGGTCTGCAAATCTACAACAATTGACTCATTTATTCAACGGAGGTGTACTGAGCCTTCATTACATAATATATAAATAGACATGGACACACACATACATGTACATGCAAAGGATTAAAATAAGCCTTGGAGACATGAGCACCAATAATATGTGTGTCCCAACAGGCATGATCTATCTCTTTATTATTAGGTTTCTGATCTCAGCAGAGCCCCTGTGAGCACTCAGGAATCCCTAGTAACTCTTCCTGTTCATTTCTTGGAGCGGCTCTATCAAACCTCTGCCCCTCCTCCCCTTCCCCGGCCCCCTCCCCTCCAGCATTCTCTCCTGTCCTCTTCCAAAGAACGTTGTTCCTTACCAAGAAACAGGCCATGAGTTGAATTCTTCACCTGTCACCCCAAAAACCAGCACCTGAAATCATCCTTTTCCTTCCCTTACCAGAAATAAACATGTTCTTCTACCACTACTCTAAATCCCGGCCCCATCTAGAGGTGACTCCCGTCAATCCACCTCTCATTTGGTTCTTCAGGTTTTCCACCGCACCACTTCCTCCCTCAATTTACAAAAATGTTCCAATCCTGTTCCTCTGGTGTGGAGGGGGAAGGAGGGGAAACCATTGAGACCACAGAGTCCCTCTCAAATCAGTATCACCTCCCTCCCCCATCCCCCCTCACTGGCTCCATCCCCACACCCTGATCTTCCATTCACCCCTAACCCTCCTACCATCAGTCTTCCTCTGTAATGAACCGCTCTCATCAAATCCACCATGGACTCCTAAATACCAAATCCCATGGACACTTCCCCACCGTGTCTCGGTCTCAAATGATCACTTTTCCTCCTCTGACAGGTTCAACGGCTCTTTTTACAAAAAGAGTATTCTCGTTTGGAAACAGTTACTCTCAGTTTTCTTATCCCCCTGAAGATTTCTCAGTTTCTTCTTAACACATGCTTTGATAATTCATCACGTCCGATGTGTCAACCACCACCAACTCTCCAGTCTAAACATCAGTTGTTGTACTGAGCTGCAATTTTCCAGCTCCTTCTGAACAGGACCAAGGGTGTCTTACCAACTCAAAGTCAACAAACCCAACGCAGAGCTTTTCGTTACCAATCCTCTGCTTTTCTTGACCAACTGCAGACAAGTTCCCCTCAAGGAACCCACCACAATCAGTTCAACCTTCCATCAAAACATCGCCCTGGATCCTCTCCCTCATCTTCGACCAGAGGTCATTGGGCTAGTCCCCTGGTCAGCTACACAAACCTTCTTTCTCATTGTTCTTCAAATGGCCCTGTCAGTCCCAGCCAGCCCTCAGGTCCAGGTCCAGATTAGAATCCTTCTAACCCATGTCTGCAGTTACCTTTCTTTCCATTTATCTTCCCGATAACACTTTTATTACATTGTAGAACAAAATGGATAATATCGAAGAGCACGACGAACAGAAAAGTCATTTCTCAACCCACCTGATACACCATCCAATATTTTCGTATAATGCTTTCCCAGCGTTTTTTGTCTTTCCTCTCCACAATGTGTAGAGTAATCTCTCAAATAAAGTTGGGACCACAGTGTATATGTAATACTTTTTGAGCTTAAAGGTATTCTCCAACAATTTTCTTCATCGTTACCTCCGAAGATGTGACTTTTAATAGCTATACCGTGGGCCAACGCATGGGCACGGCAAAATTCACACCATCAGTGCTCAGTAGGTTTAGCCTTGCAAAATGGAAATCGGACCATGCCTGTCCTTGTGGGGCTCAAAACCCTCAAAGGCTGCCCACAGTTTACTGACTACAAGCTCTTTTCCTCAGTAGGACAAAAAGGCCATTCACAAATGGATGTCCCCTTATCTATACAGCATTATTCCCGTTCCTTCCCCTCCCCTGCTGTCAACCTCACCCCTGTACTCCCATGACCCTCTGCTTCTTGGTTCGGCATTTCTCCTAGAAGTGTCCTCTCCTCCTATTATCCGATGGTGACAGGTCTGCCGCCAAGATGCCTGGGCTGTCTTTCACACTGAATATGACTGTTTGTCTGTTTCTCTCTTTAGGCTGTGAGCCCCTATGAGACACATCATTTTCTTGCACAGCTGAAGACTCAGCAGCCCCTCAAATGTGTGTTAAATAAGCGGGGACAACGGTTTTTGATTCGGGCGTGTCACCGGTGAGGACTTACTGTCTAATACCTATTATAACAAGAGCTCAAAGTTATTGAACATTAAGTGTGAGCCATGTGAAATGTTGTCTGAGCTTCACAGTTGCAATTTTATTTGTATTTGTATAATTATTTGCCAGACATACTTGCCCTCCCCATGGACTGGAAATGTCACAAGGGAACCGCTTCCCTCTGTGTTCAGTATTTGGTTTGAGTATTGGACACACTGGGTGGCATGAGGCAGGTGCTAAATCAAGGTTTCCTGCATCAATGAACAAATGACCCTGGGAGGTCACTAACGGGGTCATTATCATCCTTCAAGAGTGGAAACTCCAGTTCGAACGCTTGGGTTGGGGTGTTATATCAAAACTCAGATGATGCGTCGGTATGGTTTCAATGTCCCCTGACAACTCCTCTGAATGTTTCTTGTCTCTCATGAAAGAAGACACACACAGCCATATGCCAAGCAGCGCTCAGGGCTGGACGCCACGTCGCCTGGAGCGACAGAAAGTTCGGGGCTTTTGAAGGACTCCTATCTGAACAGCTCAGAGAGGCCCCCTTGACGGGACAAAGGCCGACCTTGAAACAGTACTCCCTCAGTTCTTCCTGGCTTTATATATCAGATCCATTTTGAGAAATGGAGCTCTACAATGAATTTTGGTATCAAATTCTTTTGGCAATATTCTGAAAATGTTTTCGTGGAGCTCCTCATGCCAGTCACTTTTAAAACTACCAAAAAAATTCCTTCACTTGCCTTTTATGTAGAATATTCCCGAGAAGCTGCATTTTCAATATACCGCACCTAGGACCCAACACAGATGGCCAATCAAAGCTAAGTCCCTCTTCCCCTTCCCAACTGAGTCGGGGCTCCAAATGTTACCAGGTGTTCTCAGCTATGACAAGAAAAATAAAAGGCCATATCTTTGCTTCTGAGTCACAGAATGATGAAAAGCATCTTCTTCTTTTTTTTTTTTTTTCCTCAAGAGTGGAGTCTTTCAACTCTCAATTTTGTTTTCATGAGAGGCACAAGGTAGATCAGACAACCCAACTGACAAAAAAAAAATTTCACCTCAGCTTTCGTTCTGAGAACAGTCGGATCAAAAGAATTTTTCTGAAGGCAAAACAGGTGGGTTTTTCCCCTTTATACTTACAAGTGAAACAAATATGTACTTTGTACTTTCCCTGAACACAGAACGAGTAGACAGAACCGGGCTCCTCCAGGCTTCGTTAAATACGCGCACCTGTAAAGGACTCCTGTCTCGCAAAGGAAAGGGGGACCAAACCAGTGACTTATCACTGGGGCAGAGGGAACAGGAACTCAGGCACAGCACTGCAAACAACTCGTGCAGAATAAAGTGCAAGGGAGAAATAAATGTAAGGAAATGTTAAGAAATATTTAACTTTGAAAAAAAAAAAAGAAATATTTAACTTTGTTCACACACCCCTCCCCCCGCACACACACACACACACACACACACACACACACACACATGCCCATCGACCTGCTTCCTCTCAGAAACCGGCTCTTTGGAACAGTGAGAGCTATGATTTTTACTCAGGTTCAGCATATCCATAAATTGGCCCATAAAATAAAAGTAGTAATGGTGAGCTCCCAGGAGAGGTTAAAAAATAAACGTCTAAGTAAACGACGGGCTGATGAAAAGCAATAAAGCACTTTTTGTACCAAATCTCATCCGAAGAGAATTACTTACTGGCAGGAATAAAGAGAGACGGTCGGTTACAAATGTTTGACAGCCCTAAATACTCTCTTTGTCCTTCTCGACCCCTCTGTCTCTCCCAAGGAAATGTCCCCAGTGTTGTCTTTTCGTCCCAGTCTGTCTTGCAGAAATCTTCCTTAACAAACTGTGCCTTGGTTGGAGAACATGCCTTCTCCTCCAAACGTTTGTCCCCACCTCTTGAACCCCCACCATCCCTCCAAAGCACCCCCCGCCTTTATTTGGAAGAAAGGTGGTAGATATTTTCCAAACTCCCATCCCTTTAAGTGCCTAATTACCCAGACAGCTCTTGTCACTGCCACCCCCTCTTCTATTCAATGTCAGGACTTGAGATGCTTTTCCGGTGTTTTCTAACTCTCCCTGCAGACGCATGCTCGTTAAACATTTATCTGCACCAACACTGAAAGGCTCGAACGTTCTGTCTTAGCAGAGCAGGCCGCTTCTGACTGATAATCCAAAACTCCCCTTATACGTTGAGGAATAATTTTCCAGTCTCTTCTTCCAATTCCCCAAAGAATTCTCCCATCCTGGCAGACAAATCTGCTTGTCATTTGCAGCTGCAGCGAACTGTTTTCTGCAAATCAGGCTCCTCTTTCCATCAGGTAGCAGGCCCGGAAAACCCCCTGCACTTCCGTGGGACCCCGCACCCAGCTCTCACGCATGCTCTTGTCACGGCAGGGTGAGCAGAAATGATGGGCGTCCCTCCCAGGGCCCGAGCAGTTGAGAAGCAGGTGTCGCTTCCCCACTTCCTGTCCCGGCTGGCTACTGGCACTTAAAAGGAAGATGGCAGAGCCTCCATTAGCCTAAGTTCACTGCCCACCAGATCATCCTTGAACTGTACGGGTGAAGAAGAAATACACCTCGACTATGTGGACCCCATCTCACAGTTGAGGTCTCCTTGTTGGAGCCACTAGACTACTCTCACTGGGCTACCATCTCCTGTTTCCTCATGCTGTCATGCCTCTGAGGCCATCGCCATGGTTCTACATGACCATGATCACCCTGCGCCCTTCATGTCCTTGAGACCTCTGGCCAGGTCCATCTCGCGAATAGAAACTTCCACCAAAAATCATCCCCTGGACACATGTATTGTTTATGTCACCACTCGCTTGAGCCTGGTTCCATCAGCGTTTTGATCCCTCCCTCAATAAATATGTATTTAGTACTTACCATCAGATATGCAAAGTTTCTACCAACCTGCTCACTCGAGGAGGAAGGAGGTTTTTCTCATTTGCATGATTCCCTGTGACAAATCAACCACCTGTGTCACAGCCCACGGGGTACAAGAATTTATGTCCACTGGCCAACAGGGGTTTAATTCCATCATTTATGACAACACCCTCCTTCGTACCTTCCAAGGAGGGGTGGCAAATAAATCCCCTGTGAAGAATTCCTAAAAATAGGAACAGTGCCTGATGTTGTGGAAAAGAACATGGGTGTGCAGTCGGGGGAACGTGGGTTCAAATCCCACCCACCAGCTGGGGTGACAGAAGTTCCTCACCAGTTCCTTGAATCCTCTGAGCTCCCACTTCCTCATCTATACAAGGGCGCTAATGCTGAAGCTGGCCTTGCAGGACTGTTGTCCATCAGGTGATGAGAGACGTAACCCCCCGTACCTTGAAGACCTCATACTACCAGCTTCCAAAGAGTCCACAAGTGCTCTGGAAACAGGGAAAACCTTCCTGTTCCTCAAAATGCAAACTCCCCTGATGCCTCACTTCTCTTCAAAATTCATGGGAGATGAATTTGAAGGGAAGATTTGTTGGGAGATGTGGAGAATAGCCATGTGACTTTTCACTAATCATTATCAAATAATGTGGCAGGGGAGGGAGAGGGAACGTTAGGTCCCAAATTTAGCACTCCTGAGTCAGCTTTTCCAGATGTTACTGGCCCTGAAACATCGAAGAGAGAGACCACACGAACAACGTTTACTGGCAAATTTCGGTACACCCTACCTTGACCACGAACCAACGAGGGATGCGCTAGTGTCTCCCCCTGTTGCAGACGCAGCTGATTCTCAGAGAAGTTCAGTATCTTGTTCAAAAGCCACACAGTGCACGCACATGTGGTGGACACAGGACCGTAAGGCGGTCTGCCTGTTGCCAGATGGTGTGCTCTTCACCACCAGCACGGTGTTGACAGACACCCTGGCCCTTCCAGAGCCCAACTGGCATGTATATCATCTCCAGATTCTTGCAGCAACGCACTGGATCCTAAAATTTCCTCCCCAAGTCATCTAGAAATTCTCTGAACTATCCTGGGTGGGGGGCGGCGGGCGAAGGTACAAAGCCCTATTTCGGTACGGTGAAACCCATGGATCACGTTTTCTTTCATGTGTTCTCAGTATGGACTTTTGACAAGAGAAAGGTGGCCGGCCGCCCCCAACCCACCATCAACAATGATCGGACACAACCATTGTGACCCACAGGCCAGTGAAAAGAGGACTTCGATCCAGTTTTATTAAATGCTGTTCACAAAAGAGTATCAAGTTCTACCTATGAGTTTTTTCTCATTCTCTTTAACTAAAGACTTAAAAGCCTACATAAAATAGTAACTGGGAGCTTAAGAAAACATGTAAAATACCATATAATCAAGATTGTTTAAATGTATAAAACTGTCAAGTAGATTATCCTTTATGCAATTCAAATGAGCCTTTGGGAAACAGAATTAACTGAGGGCAAACAAGAGCTTAACTTTAAAAGACAAAGAGTTGGCTTATATCAAGTTGACACTTGCAGATAAGATACCGCATTATACCAGGTTATACTCGCAATAATAATTTTTGATTGGCATATCATTTGCCGCTAACTACTGCTTGGCTCCCACTGAGCACACGCAACATACTCTAAACTGTTTTGAAAGATGTCTTTGTATTGTTCAATATTTACAGGGTGTGTTATTTTATAAATGCTCAAGTTGGCATAAGTTAAAAAAAAAAAAAGACATTAAAACATTTCAGATCAAAACGATCTCCTCTTGCCTTACAAAAGAAGTACTCTCTAAAGACAGGTGACGATTCTGTTCAGAAATCTTCACACCAAGGCTAAGTAAATGTGCAGTGGTAAAAAACAGAATTGCTTTGTTCAGCTGCACAAACAGATTTCTACATCGCCTCTATTTGCGTATTCCTGAATATCCCCTTTCAGATCCCACTTTTATGGGGAGCAAAATCAATTTTCTTTGGGACAAAAAAGTGAGATCTGGTCTAATGATTTTAATCTTTTAAATAAACATGAACTGAACTTGGAGCACAAGCTTTTTCCCTTAAGAAAAGATCTTTGTTGTTCAGAAAGATCTCTTTCAACCTCGGAGCAGTTAATGCCAGCGACAAGCTAACCTGGGGGGACAAAAAAAAAAAAAAAAGAAAATCTGTATTTCTACCAATGTCTTTTTAAAAGGAATAGCGAATATTAAACACACACACACACACACACACACACACACACACACACACACACAGCCGGCGACCACATTATCCAGCCCCAAATGCAGACTGATGGGAAGTTTAATTTTCGAAGCAAATGAGGCTCCCCAATTCAATTTTCAACAAATAGAAAATGAGAAACAGAAAACTCTGACATAAAACTTTTATGGCTACTTTGCTAAAAAAGCACACTCATGTTTATGAAAGAGAGTCTCCCGTAGCCTCAAAAGGGGAATTATTCCGAAATTCGGCAATGCTGCGGGACCCTTACAAACAGCAGCCCGGTGCAGCTTTTCCAGGCCTGTTTCAGGCCTGCTAATAGTTATTGTTTGTACAACTGTAACCAAGTACATTACCAACCAGTTGTTCAATCTATATAAATTTAAGAAACACACATTGCCAAGGAGTGACTCATATATCAGTCTATTATATGCTACAGGGCTGACTGTATTAAACAAATCACTCTGCCTACAGCCGAAGAATAGAAGCTATATACAGAGCAGAGGTGATTGTCTAATTTAAATCTTGGCTCGCTTCCCAGTGCTGTACAAGATTCCAATTTGTGGAAATGTTGCTCTTTGCTACTGCCAGAAAGGCTGCAGAAAATGGTATTGGGAGCCTTCCAGAAATATGTCTGCAAAACGCCAATCAACAAGTCACTAAAGATTAACAGTATGACTGTACCAAATTAATTTAAATTATAGAAACATATGGCTAGGATGTTTGCTTTGCACTTAAGACAACACCTTCCTCGCGACGAGCTAGGTTTGCTCGGCGGTATAAGATCCTAGCCCGGCAAAACGGGAACATCGGCTAATAAATTGGGAGTCAGAGGTCCCTGCCGAGCCCGTCCTTTTGAAGGTTTAGGGTCTTCCCTCGAATATATTCAAAACATATGGGAAGGTACGTTCTCATCACAAGGTAGTTTTTCCCCTCCAAAGATATAAAGAAAAAATCAACATTATTCAGCGACTGAAAACAATTTGCTCTGTAATGTGAAGAAAATTCCGGCTTTATTGAGATTTGCCGTAGAACCTGGAGGATGATGTGATCTATTGCACATTATTCCCAATTCTAAAATATGAGAGTGGGCTAAGAATTTAATATCTCGCCAAGAGAAATGCACCAATTATATGGCCGAATCACGAAAATCAAAAGACAACACAATTTATACCCCGCCAGCTGCTCTCAGTATATATGACATTCATGCTGCCTCCCCATTATTTTCACACGGATCTTTAATATATACAATCATGTCATCAACCAAAAGGGGGGAAATCAATGGCACTTCAAGCCATAGTTACACATTAGTGTACGCTGTATTTCAAATGAATAGGAAGAGAACTGTTTTATGTTTCTCTCCACTGCTTTTCTATTATTGCCTAGCTAATGGAAATACATCAAACAAATGTTCTACAAGAGCAATAAATATTAAAGTTGACCTATCCATCTGGGAGAAATGAGAACAATACTGCTCACTTTTAGCCCAAATATGACACTGACAAATGGAGCGATGAGATTCTATCACACTCGCAACAGTCTGGGCCGCAGCCCCCGCGCGATCCCGGTACCAGCAATTTTCTCCAATTCATCTTCATTAGGCCGTCACTTGACCTGCCTCCCGACATCGCTGTCAAATCAGAACCTTTGGGGGGCTTGTTGTACTTTCTAACAATGTAGCCTAAATGTGGTCTTCATTTTTTTTTTTTTTTAGAAGCCAGAAAGAAGGCCTCAATGAGCATGAAAGAGGGTGCGAACAATTCCTCGGGATGCAAAGAGACATCAAATGTTAGTCATGATTAAAAGGGAAACCGCGGTATGAAATGGGGCCACGCAGCCCCCTGCTTGCCAGCGCATCGCCAGGGTGGCAGGGGACGCCTGGGGCGGGGGCAGGGGCGGGAGCGGGGCGGGGGCAGGGGGAGAGTAGGGGGGAGCAACACGCACCCCCTGGGCCCTACAAAGACAATTAGGTATTCAAATGAAGGATATATGTGGGGCTTTATCACAGATGTAGCAATGCTTTCCATTTCCTTCCTCAATCACAGTTGCAAGTGAGCTGGAACAAGAAAGGAGGACATTCTTACCTCGCACAATGAGCGGGTGTCATCACATTAGCAGTTCTACATTGCAGTTCCCATTATTTTCTATTTCAACGGCATAATAAGAGGGGTGCTGATTTGATTATTCCGTAATAGTGAAAATGAATACCAATGCAATATAAAATTGCTATTATAACACAAAGCTACTAATATGATTCACAAGACCCCCTGGAAATTAGGTTTTATAACCATGATCACAGGGGAAAAATTAGAAAGCCAGTAGGCAAGAAGGGAATTAGGTGTTCCTAACATCGGTCTTAGCGAGGCGGGCGGTTTGCTCAAATGAAGCTGGCGTTCCCTTCCAACCACATACAAAACCCAGTCCACGTGAATTATCTGAGACGCGCTCCTTTGCATCGGTCTTTCTGGCATGTGTTCTAAATACTCATAATGTTAACTAAAGCCATGTTCGAGGGCGGTACTAAGGCAAGGTTTTCTGATTCAAAGAAAGCCGTAAATGAAAGCACGCTAGGCAAAGTACAAAGAATCCATCACTTTCCCCAGAACCAGAGTTTTAGGACCAGACGGATTCTAAAAATCCACAATAAACAGAATGAGACAAGAAGTACGGTTGCCCGAGGATTTCCATCGAAGGGCCTCTTTTATCCCTGCCCTTCACCCCCCAATAAAAAAAAGATGCCAACCTCGTGATCACAGCTAAACCAATCTCCTCCCTCGCAGTCTTGGAGGAGCTAAGACCCAGCTCCAGATCTCAGGAGGCAGGGAGTACACGCCTGGTATCAGAGGGGCTAACGAAGCTGAAAATACACTTTCCCTTTCACTTCCAACACAGGCCTTCCTGGACAGGGAGTGGTCGTGAGCACAGAAGATGCTGGACCACATCTCTGCCATCACCAACCCCCTCCCCTGACCCAGGTACAAGGTACAAGATCCAAGACCCTCTACAAAAGCTCTTTCCAAGTCAGTTCTCTTCCAGCTTCTAAGGGTGTATGAGTTGCCTAAGACAAGCAAAAATCATGACAAGCGTCAATCTCTGCCATCAATACAAGTGTCACCAGCCCCAAAGGGACAATTGTAAAGTCTCGCATCTGACCCAACGTGAGAAGGGATACTCTTAAGGAGACCGGAAGTCATCCACCTCGGCAAAGACAGGGCGTTCTAGAACTGGAAAATGATTTCCTATTCCTTATAGGACAGGATTTTCTTCTCCAAATAAGAGAGATGCTGCTGTATCTAAAAGACCTAAGAAACAACTCGCTAATGTTCTGTTGGCAGAGGAAACCACCTCGCATCAAATTTTACCCTGTGTCTGCGTATTTCCTTGGTGTGTTTCAACATCTGTTATGGGAGGAGGCAGCATTACGGCCTGAACAAAAACCAAGGATTATGTAAATAAAACAGGTACATCCCACACACATCACCCCCTCAACACAGGCCATAACTCCTGACACAGCCTTGTCATCTACAAATACACTGCCAGTTGACAGGGCCGGTACCACCTCAGCAGTATTCGGTCATATGAACCAATGGTATCACAATGGAAGGCCGCACAAAGAGCTCCAGAACGTTAAAATGCTGCCAGGTTTCTTAAGCAGGGCACCAGAGAGGCACTTCCAAGACTGGGGAAGGCTGACAGTGACACTCCAAAACTCTGCACTCAGCGCCACCACGTTTTCGAATAATCCATACGCAATGTGTCTTGACAACAATATTTACTGAGAACCTTCCGGACGCTGGGTATTATGCTAATCACATCCCAGTTATTTCATTCATCCTTTACAGCTATCTTAGGAGGTAGAAACTACCATATTTCACAAAATCTAAGACACCATTGATTGTAAGACAAAACCCAACTACAGATGTATTACGATGTGGAAAAAAATGTATGCCTTAGGTCAATGAAATATGGCATTATCATTATTATTATTATTATTATTACTATTACTATCCCCATTTATATCTAAGGCTCAGAGTTCAAAGTTCAGACAGGTTAAGTAACCTATCCACAATCACACACCAGGAAAATCTGGACTCCATACTGAGTCCAGAATCCAGTCAGTTGGATTCTGACGTCTTAAATTCTAAATAAGCAGTCTCCAGTTATTTTTATTACATGCCTCTATTAAAGATATTCATAGAAATAATCACAGTTAACACATTGCTCTTGCTTTCCATGGTGCCAAACACAGTTCAAAACCCTCTCCATGGGTTAACTCATTAATATGTCTCATTAACCTGCAGGACTGATACCGTCACTGTACCCATTCTACAGAAGAGCAACTGAGCCCCTTGGTCAAGGCTACACAGTGATGCAGACAAGCAGGCTCCAAAGCCCACACTCTTGAGCCACTGTACTGTCTCTCTAAAAAATGGGCATCTACCCCCAACATATGCAAATTTACTTATTTATAATTTATATAAACAATGGTTGCCATCTGACAAATTATGCATATTTCAAAACATCAAAAATTATAATAAGAAAGGATTGAAAATACAGAATTACTAATATTTTCTCCAGCCATAAAAGTCACTCCCTGAGCTCTGTGAACCATACTAGGGAAACCACTGCCCTCAAGCCACTCATCTAAACAGATTTGTTTTGACAACCTTCCCTATCTAGAATGATCTATAAAAGACAATCATGCCACCAAAGAAGGCTCACTCCGCCTTCCTTCCCAGGGGGTAGCATGAACTCTTCTCAATTAAGCCTTACAATTACTTGAGGGAAGGTAGCAACAGAAAAGGGCAGTCTCCCATTATCTGAATACCCGCCAAATAAAACCCGGGCCGTGTCAATAAGGGAAAAGAGGAAACCATCCCCCAGGTAGCTTATCAATACACAGTATCCCGAGACACAGTAACTCCATTTCTTCCTGAAAGTTCCTTCCCGCCCTCTAATAAGAAACAATTAAGCATCTCTTGAGCACCCACTGTTTGCCAGCTCATGGGCGGTACCAGGAGCACAAAAATAAAAGCGACAGTCCTTCAGGAAAAAGATTTCACAGTCAAAACAAGGAGGAAAATCAAACATTGGTGGAAAAAGCCCCACACTTCCATGTTTCAAGTTTAATTCTTATTTCTAAAATGTCTTCCCTTAATATTAGCCAGAAAGCCAGTCTCCAGTAAGATAAGCTCCAGTAAATACGATGAAAGTCAAACCCACAAGAACAAATCTTCAAGAAAAGGAAACAATTTTCGGATCCATGCTGCCATGTCTAATGAGAAACAGTGAGGTTTCTAAGAAAATCTTCAGTATTGAAGTTTGACTAAAAAAATTAATTACATTGTAGTCAAAATGAAGAACTCCACAAAGAGTTCTCAAATGTCACTTTTTAACAAAACTAAGAGCAGAGGAAGTATTTCACAATCATGATAAAAAAATTTTTTGAGGGACTAACATAAGAATTCCATGATATCCTACTGAAGACTAATCCCAGTAACTCAGTTTCTAGGAATTTGAAAACACTGTCAAACAATATTGCTTCTTGCTTCACATGTAACAGAGCTGGCAGAATACTAATGCTACTAATAAAAATAACTATGCATTTTTTCACATTATTTTTAAATCAGGGATTAGCAAACTTCTTCTTAAAGGACCCGATCATAACTATTTCAGGCCCTGTGGGCCATCAGCTCTGCCTGAGGTAGCATGAAATCAACCCAGAAGACAGAGAGTACAGAAATGAATGAGCATAGCTGCGTTCCAATAAAACTTTATTGACAAAAAACAGGCGAACCAACCCATAGGCCCTAGTTGGCTGACCCATGCTTTAAATTATTATTTGTATCTATTGAGTTTCTTTTCAAGATTCATGTTTCTCAGGCTCTTTTCGTCACAAATATTGTTTGTTCATTAAAGATGCTTGTAAAGTGTAAAAATGCAGAATGAGGGAAGAACGCTGGGCTAGGACGTCAAAGAAGGACAAGGTTCCACGGCAGCTGTGGGACTCTGAGCAAGTGACCGACCATCTCAAAGTGTCGTTTCTTCACTTAAGAAATCAAGATGATGACCATCCTATTTTTTTTTTTTTTAAGATCTTATTTATTTATTTCAGAGAGAGAGAGACCGAGACAGGGAATCCAAGCAGGGGGAGTGGGAGAGGGAGAAGCCAGCCTTCCGCTAAGCAGGGAGCCTGATGAAGGGCTGGAGCCCAATGTGGGACTCGATCTCAGGATCCTGGGATCATGACCCCAGCTAAAGGCAGCAGCTTAATGACTGAACCGCCACTCAGCCGCCCCTTATCCTGACTTGAAGCATCATCAATATTCCCAGAGGAGTGAAGGTGAGTAGAGTTCAAGCCCAGCGCTAGCACTCTGTCACAATTACTGCTATCAACTTTCTTCTAATTCATCTCTGATGATATTAAAGCACACCCAGCATGATACCCAACATAACTAAATAGAATGTACTCCTACATGAGCAAATGAAAACGGTAAAAGGATGGAGGGAGATGGCGAATTTTGACCTTAGTTTCCAAGTTGGTGTAAAACCTGAATGAACATCTTAATGTTTTCTAAAAGAGAAAGGCGACAGAAAGTAATCATAGATGTCTGAACTGCATTGGTAGGTTTTCTAGAGAGAATTCCCATAATTTGTTTTGCTCAAACTCCAAAAGAAGACCTAAGCGGTAAAAGAAAAGATCTATTATACGATATGACTTGAGCCCAAGGATGCGGTCACAGAAACGACGCACAACAATACTCCAGGAGTAACAGTACATATCTCTCCAAAGCCGGCTTTGTCACTGTTTTTAAAATCAAGGGGTCCTGGGCGCCTGGCTGGCTCAGTGGGTTAAGCCTCTGCCTTCAGCTCAAGTCATGATCTCAGGGTCCTGGGATCAAGCCCCGCATCGGGCTCTCTGCTCAGCAGGGAGCCTGCTTCCCCCTCTCTCTCTGCCTGCCTCTATGCCTACTTGTGATCTCTCTCTCTCTCTCTGTCAAATAAATAAATAAAATCTTAAAAAAAAAAAAATCAAGGAGCCCTATGTTGGTGTATGTCTCCCAACAGCATCAGCACTTTTGTATTTAAGACAGTAGGAGATGAAATATTTAATAAATAATAGGTCAGGAAAATACAGGGATTAAGTCGCTTCTTTTGGCAACACTGGACAGGAGAGCAGCATAGGCCAACCTAGTTGTGCAGTAATTTTTGTTGTTGGGAATTGACGAAGAAGCCCAGTGTGTTCCCTGAAGGAGCTCATGTTCTAAAATGGGGAGCATGAGGAAATGTCCCTGTGCCCACAGGCCCTCATAGACACACATGAGCTGGAGAGCACGGTCAAGTCAACACGCTCTCTTACCCACATGGCAATATTTCAAAGCATGGGTGAGATTCAAATTCAGGAAGGGGAGAGATGTGGTTTGTTTCACGGAGGGAATAAAGGAGGCTTGCAGACATCTACTGGGATGGCCAACTAAAGAGTCAAGTGGGAGAGACAGGAAGGCAGGGTGAGGGGCTCCATCTAGGGAAATGGGAAGAGGAGATGAAAAGAGGAGACAGAACAGCAGTCCCTGGTGAGGTATTAAAGGAAGAGAGACTCTGAAAGAAGCAGGATAGTGAAGATCAGGTAAGGAAGGCAGCAGATGGGAAAGAAGGGGCCTGGCTAGGAATCTCCAAACCTTACCATTTCTATATGGTGTCATCATAGCCATCAATGCAGTTAAGATATAATGATTAATTTAAGTCACCAATAGCTCTGCTTTTATTAATCTCTTGCTCAAACAACAATAATCTGGCTAATCTATTGCTTCTGAGGGATGACTTATTTGTTTGTTTCCTTAGCTATAATAAATTGTGAATGCCAGGGTCTCCAAACTAAGCATTAAACAAATTGACTGATAATTTGGAAGCATGGGAATAATTACAGATTATGCTAGACAATATAACTAGATTGTGTTTTCATGAAGCTGATGACTGGATTTTGCCACCAAAATCACAAACTGCTTTGGCGTCCAGAGAATGGCCTCATGGATAAGCCCCAAGTTCCTTCTGGAGAATGCAAAACAGTCAAAATCACATTCAACGAGCTAATAATTCCATATCACGATAAGAATTCAGAATCCCTAGGAAGGTCTCAATTTTTATCTAAACCTATTTGAATCCTCAATGATAAATTTATTAACTTAGCCCTGAATCGACACTTCCAGTCCAAATTACTATCACTGGAGAAGGGTCTCAGCCTTAAACTCTTAGGCTATTTTATTTACATTCAAGAATTTGGGGAGCACTGTAATGAAAAGTTCTCATGCTAAAAACAAGGCATCAGAAGTACTTCTTAGTTTTAGGTCTCACTGGGCACATGCCTGAAACATACAAAATGCTCAAGCTGCCAATACCCAGGTGCCCAAAGGTACAGCTACCAAAAGAGAAGAACAAACAGAACAGACAGGAGTATTTTCCATCAACTGGTAGAAGCCAAGTCCAAGGTGAAGAAAGAGGACAGAACACAAAGTCCTACTGCCTTCATCTCAACCCAACCCACCAAGTGATATATCAAATTGGACTGTAGAGAGATTAGAAGCTTTTTTAAAAAAGATTTTATTTATTTATTTGCGAGAGAGACAGTGAGAGACAGCATGAGGGGGAGAGAAGGTCGGAGGGAGAAGCAGACTCCCCGTGAAGCTGGGAGCCTGATGTGGGACTCGATCCTGGGACTCGATCCCGGGACTCCAGGACCATGATCTGAGCCGGGCAGCTGCTCAGCCAACCGAGCCACCCAGGTGCCCGAGAGATTAGAGGCTTTATAAAGTGGCTTCTGTATACAACCGAAGGGCTTTGTGAATTCGTAGCCCTTCTTTTGAAGGAGGGCTTCTGAACAGTGGAATAACCATGGGCTCATGGTGGCCAGCCCCCTACCCTAAGATGCTCATGACCAGAAGCCTATTGGTCAGGTTCATAAAGTAATGAGGATCCTTTAGAAGCTACAGACAAGATGTACCAAAGAAGACTCTTAGTGGGGCAGGAGAACAGGGCTAGAGAGGCCTCCAATGACGAGATACTATTTACAATCATTGTAAAGATGAAAAAAGATGACTAAATCACATCTTAACACTCTCTTCCTTAGAACTCTGCCGTTCCTTAGAATGCCCTTCCAAGCCTACTTCACCGAACAAGTGCTACCATAATGTAGTATGGTTTGTGTCAAATTCTCCAAGGAGGTTATCATGGAGACTAGAAGTAGCTGGAAGCCCTAGATAGAGTCACTCACAGAGATGTGAATTCTGCTGTGTTCGAAGCTTCCCGACCCTCACGGTGATGAGACCCCTTTAGCTCACATTTATTATTAAAATGTGTGGTGTTTGGCACCCCGCTACTGGGGCTCACAGACACCCAGGATCCACATAAAACATTTGCAGAGTTACGGAGTGAAGGTGATAGTTTCCCAAACGATCAATTTTACTCAAAGCGTGGGGAGAGAACGGGAACTGTGACTTAACATATTGCAGCAAACACAGAGACGCTATATAAAAGAATGCAAAATCTGCATTAAAAAAATAAAACAAGGGACTTTGAAGAGTTGTTGCAGGCTATGGGACTTTGAAGAATAAGAGCTCTCTACATTCTTTGCCATCTGGGTGCTCTTGTGATAAAGCTGAAGAGGGCGGGTCTTTCAGAAGTCACTGACATCTTCATTTCAACATTTATGCTTACCTGTTTGTACATATTATAGTAAATAAAAGAAGCCACAAACAAGGAAAGAGTTAGGAAAGAGTTAGGAAAAATATTATGTCAAAGACTATTTTTAAGGAAAATGATCTATAGTCAGTATGACCATGTTAATGGAGCAAAGAAATGCCACAGATAACCCAAGGGACCTGGTTCTGAAGTCTAGAAGTCATCCACTAAGAAATGAAATCCACCAGACTTTTCACAGTTTATCTATGATCTGAATTACATTTTAGAGGGCTAGTATCTTTTTTTTTCCTCCCCTTGGTACCTAGATTATATTACATGAAAATAATAATCTAACCATATTAGGTGGCAGAAGAAAGCCCAGGAAACAGAGAAAGTAAACCAGATAACTCAGCTACGTCCCAAATGAGCTATGGAGTTTGCGTACCTACAACAACATCGTAAGTTTCAGGTTGGTTACAGAACCTGTTTAATATTTGATCAAAAATATTGAGCACTTCTGATGAAGCATGGTAAGCAAAGAAATATGCCATCCAAGCAGAACTCCTCTAAGTTTCCATTTTATAAGACGTTTCCCTTTGATTTAATCAGATGGTCAAGCCTACAAATATCTGGAGATATTATTATGGAGACTGATTTGGACAAGCTGTCCAGCAGAGACACATTCTGGGTGGGAGTGCCCATTCGTGCAACCACTCCGGACAACATTTCACCGTGACCTAATCAAGCCTGTTACCCTACCTGAAAACCCATGAGTTCCACCCCTTGGTAAAGAGGTGAAAGGAACTCTTGCGTGTTGCACTAGGGTGCAGACACTCGGATGTTTGTAGGGATACCATTCCTAAGGGCAGGATGCTCAGAACACATCAAATGTCCACTGAGATAAGTGGCATGTTCATACAGTGGAATACTACAGAGCGGTGAAAACAGAAGTACAGACCCGTGCGTCAAAGGAGGGGAGTATCACAAAAATAATAATTGGGAGGAAAACAGCAAGTCACAGAAGGGAATGTACAGTGTAACTACACTGCTACAGAGATGAGAAGTATGCAAAACCAGAAAATACATAGATGAGGGATAACCAGATGCCTAGTCAAACCATAAAGAAAGAAAAGGAAATGATAAATTCATGAGGATGACTACCTCTGGGGGATGGGATGGAGAGAACTGCAACCAGAAAGGACCCCAAGGGGAGAGGGGGGAGGTAGGAAATCAATGACAATTTTCAATTTAGTTGGGTGTTGGGTAAGTAGGTGATCATTTTATTATTATTCTTTAAAAGTCCTCATCAGGGGGCACCTGGATGGCTCAGTGGGTAAAGCCTTTGCCTTTGGCTCAGGTCATGATCTCAGGGTCCTGGGATCAAGCCCCGCATCGGGCTCTCTGCTGAGCAGGGAACCTGCTTCCCCCTCTCTCTCTGCCTGCCTCTCTGCTTGTGATCTCTCTCTCTGTGAAATAAATAAAATCTTTAAAAAAAAAGTCTTCATCAATCATAGTCTTGTATATAAAATATATTTCATTATTTAAATCCACATGTATAGCTCTATATACACGTATATATTACATGTGTAACAACGAAGAGGCTTAAAATGCCATGGAAGAGGAAATAAGCCCAAATCTCTGGCATACGAACAATCAAAAGATGACTGTTATTAATAAAGTAACTCAAAAAGAAGCATTAGTGCATTGCCAAAAATCCCGGCTGCTGTGATGTTCCTTCAACCCAGGACAGCCAAGTTAAGGAAAGTTCCACTTTGTGTATCTTTCTTCTAAGCCGCAAGTATGAATAAATGTTTACTTGGAATTATCTCTATAACTATGCTTGAAGCTAATGTTGCAAGCGAAGCTATTTATATAGCCTCATCATTGGTTTGAATGCTTATCACTGCAGTTTTATTACAAAGAACATCTAAAAGATTTCTTTCCAAGCTAAGAGAAAAAAAAAAAAAGCAGTACTATAATAAGGTATCTTACATTAGCGGGTAAAAATACCCCGTTTAGAGAACATAATATAATTAGTTTCTATTCCAAGTCTGTCAGTGTGCACTGTTAACCTCTGACAACTATACATGAACCTTTTAATTAGTGTGTTATCTTTGGTGCAATTAATAACTTGTACCTCATGTTATAGGCAAATTAAAGTTTTCTCACTAAAGCCAAATTCTTCAGTTAGCCCTAAAACTGTTTTGCCATTTAATGAAATTTTAACATTCAGATCTCTTGCTCCCCAAACATATAAACCATTTTTCCAGAGCTAGACAGCTTTTTGCTATCACTGTTCTTTCAAATATTTTACCTAAGACAGAGAATCTCATATTAAATTCAATTTCACACTTGCCAATCACACCCACCCACTCACAATTCCTCCAGATGATGTGGCGTGGCCTAATGCTGTGTGTGTGTGTGTGTGTGTGTGTGTGTGTATGTGTGTGCACACAGCATGCACAGAATGCTTAAATACACAGAAACACATTAACTGCTAGGGACTGGTCAAACCAACAGATTTTTAGCATACCATCTTCTTATACATTGAACACAATGGCTGATAGTAGCAGTTCCACTAATACCTTTAAATGTGAACTGGCAAGTCCAAGGTCTAAGGTCCATAGCTGTGGTTCTCAAGTTCGTGCTATGATGGTGAGTCATGGTGTTTATGAGATAAATCTAAAAGGACCCCCCTCTCTCCCAGTCCCACCTCCCAGAAACCAAAGGTATTTGCTGTTGGTAATGCTGAGGAGGAAACTTCTAAACGCAATATCAGCTATATTCCTCCAAACCCTGGAAACCCATCCTCCCCTTGTGCCTCAAAAAATACATGTTGCATTTCCAAGAAAAAGAACAAAGATGGTAAAACAAAACAAAAAAAAACAAAAACCACCACTTACAAGATAAAATGCAAGGCTCTTTTTCACTTGTCTTTTCCCTTTCTCTTATGACAACCTTAGATAATCTCAAAATATCTGTGTCAGTAAAGTGATGCACGAGACATAAAGATTCAAGCAGAGAAAAGTGACACTTAGCAAGAGGGCCTTAAAGATCTAAAGTAGCGATGTTGAGCAGAAATACCTATGAAACATTTATATTAGAACAAAATAAAAATGGATTTAGTAAAGTTGGATTTAAATTGAAAATAGCTATTTGAACTCGTGACTTTAACCCAAAAAAAAAAAAAAAAAAAAGATCTTTTCAGCTCTCTCCTTAAAATGACTTAATGGAGAAGTCATTTCTTCCTTCCAGAAGTATGTGCATGGAACAGTAGCCAAACTTTAGACTTGAATCTGTTCTCCACTCAAAAAGACCAGAGCTCCTTGGAGAACAGTAGATTTCAAGTGTTGGAACAGGAGAATAGGAACAGGAGAACTGGAACTTTTTGTGATTCTCAGAAAACAAAAATGCTTTCAGGAATGCCTGGAAGTGAGGCTGACAGGCCATGGAGGGAGCCCCAGAGGTCACACTGTGACCATCTGAGAAGCGACAGGAGAATATAATTAATCAGAACAAGTGTATCTTAGAAAAAGCTGAATTGAAGATGCTAAAATAGAAAAGTTCATGTAAAGTATATTTTTTAAAAAAGGTTATCTGTAATACAAAAGAAGAGTGAGTCTAAGAAGATATTTTAAAATAAATTTTAATGGGTGGGGTGAAGTATCCACAGATTGGGACGTTCTGTTTCTTCTATTAAGCATTTGCCTCTTTATAAAGTACAGATCTGCATTCTTCATTATGTTGTGTTTGTACGAAAGAATGAAAACAGGAACTCTGAGTAACCCAATAGTTCCAGAAAAGTATAATACGTTCCGAGAACACATGAAGGGTCCCAGCCCCAGTTGGAAGAGTGATCTTAAAGGGTCAGGAAGTTTGAGAACTCTTAGTCCATACTCTCTTAAAAATGTAGCATCCTTAAAAAAAAAAGAAATTCTTCAGTACAAAATCCCAGTGGCGCTCCTGAGGGAGGCAGCAGAACACAGTGGAGAAGCAAATCTGGAATCAGATAACCCAGGTTCAAACACCACTTTCCCTATTTCCCAACTTAAAAAATGTTAATGCCTGTCATTCCTCCCTCTCAGAGAAAATGAGAGGATCAAATGTGCAATAATGTGTTTAACGTGACAATCTCCGAGGCTTGAATTTGTTTGAGGGCATTTGTTGGTCCATCTTTAAGATAGTTGAACTATGAAAAGAATAGGACATTTTATTATCACCATACTTCAGAAATCAGGACTCATTCTGGAAAAGACAAATATTAGCTCCGTTGATTTTCTTTTGACTGAATCAAAGGAGTAAAAAATTTACCTCAGGAACAGTTGCTAAAGTGTCGGGAAGGAAAAACTACCATGCTGGCAGATGGCGGTCAACCTCAAAATGAATCCAACCCCAAGTGCTCTATAACCCAGAACTTTACTCTGGGGATATTCCAACCAACATGAGCCTCTGTTTTCCGTTTACCCAGAGCATAGCTACCGCTCAATATGTCCATTTATACAACATATGCCATGTGCTATTCTACGTGCTTACGACATAGCTGGCAACAAAAGAGAACAAGGTCCCTGAGCGTGACAAGTGAGGACAGGCAAACACAGTTGGCAATCAATAAGAACTGCAGATGAGGAAAACGCGATAAGATTATGGTACTTAAAGTGAGTTGGCAGAAGGATACTTTCGAAAGGAGAACCAGGAAAGGCTTCTTGGAGAAGGTGACACTTGGAGCTGAGACACACACAATGAGAAGACAGCCTTAACCAAAAACTGGGGCAAGAATTCCTTGCAGAAGAAAGAGCGGAGAAGCCCTGAGTTGAGAATGAATGTGCCTGGGAGAGGAAGAGAAGAGAAGGGAGGGGAAGGGAGGGGAGGGGGGAAGGGAGAAGAAGGAGGGAAGGAGAGAAGTAGAGGAGGCGGGGAGAGGAGAAGAGGAAAGAGCAAGCAAGTAAGCAAGCAAACTAAGATGGCTTTAGCAAAGTGAAAGCCAAGAAAAATTATGACTTGAGCTTGGACAGGAAGGAAGGAACCAAAGAACATAATGTAAGCAAGGTAAGCAAAAATAAATAATATCAATCTTAACATCCAAAACTTGATCAATTTTCCTTTTGCAATTCCAAACACTATGTAAGTACATAATATCACATTGTGCACAACTGCAGCGGGTAAAGAGGAATGAATGGTTATAATGCATATAGACGGCAGCAGATTCTTATAGGGGCTTAAGAAAAGAGAGGTGAAGGGGCGCCTGGGTGGCTCAGTTGGTTAAGCGTCTGCCTTCGGCTCAGGTCATGATCTCAGGGTTCTGGGATCTAGTCCTGCACTGGGCTCCCTGTTCAGTGGGGAGCCTGCTTCTCCCTCTGCCCTTCCCCGATGCTTGTGATCTCTCTCTCTCTCTCTCAAAACAACAAACAAACAAACAACAACAAAAAAAAACTTAAAAAAAAAAAAAGTAGAGGGACGCCTGGGTGGCTCAGTCGGTTAAGCGGCTGCCTTTGGCTCAGGTCATGATCCCCACGACCTGGGATTGAGTCCCACATCAGGCTCCTTGCTCGCCAGGGAGCCTGCTTCACCCTCTGCCTCTGCCTGCCACTCTGTCTGCCTGTGCTTGCTCGCTCTCTCTCTCTCTAATAAATAAATAAAAATCTTTTTTAAAAAAAAGTAGAAAACAGAGGTGGAGATGCCAATATGCCAATACAAAAGGCAGAATAAATCACAGCCTTATCCAACAAACACTTGTAAGGATGGACGCTATAGAAAAGGCAACCGGTTCTCCATTTTCACTCATGCCCAGCTGAGAGCTATCACTACCAGTAATCTTCCAAGCAATCAGATACACATCACCTGTGTCCTAGAAACATTCTGTTATGAGAACAGGAGATTTATGGGATATTTGTTACAAGGATGTAACAAATCACCTCCTCTTTGTACACTCAATGTAAAGACATATCTAGGACCTGGCCCATTCTTCCCAAACAGTCACATTAACCGGAGCTGTTGTAAGAGTAAAGGCATGAGTGAAAATCACAGAAGCCTAGATGAGACAGAAATTGAAAATATACTGAAAACGATTTCTCTTGCAGTTAAAATAGGAAAATCTATGCAAAGCTCCTAGCAGAGTACCTCAGATCCTATAAGGGTTCAGTAAATGTTAGTTCCTTTCTAAAATAAAAGCAATCCGTTTTTTTCTGCATTGCTTCTACTCTAGTTCTAAAGCTAACTCTACTGAATAAAAGCAGAGTGATCTAGAATTGTAATGGAAAGGTCGATCAGAAAAAACAAATCTAAAACAGAGAACTTTCAAAATAAGGAGTTATTTGATTCATTAAAACTACTCAGCAGAAGGGCAGGGAATTTACATATATTTTTCTAGATGCTTTACAAACATTAAACCTTCCAATGGAACTGAGGTGGATATTACGACCTCCTTATTTCTGAAGAAAAAAAATCACGGTTCGGAGATATTAAGTAATGTCAACAAAGGCACAAAGCCAATAGACGGCAACTGTGGGAGTCGAACAGAAGGTTTTTAGGCTCCAAATTTAGGTATTTTTCCACTATATCAGATTGTCTCTCAGATACACAAATTCAACAAACTCCAAATCATTGAGACCTAAGTAAATATATTTTTTATTAAACACTTTATGTCTTCTTTTGTGTTTCTCGGTATCACTGTAGCCATAAATCAAGAGCCAGTGCTTGCTTGCTTTCTTTCTTTCTTTCTTTTTTTTAAGATTTTATTTATTTATTTGACAGAGGTCACAAGTAGGCAGAGAAAAAGGGGTAAGCAGGCTCCCCACTGAGCAGAGAGCCTGATTCGGGGCTCAATGCCAGGACTCTGGGATCATGACCTGAGCTGAAGGCAGAGGCTTAACACACTGAGCCACCCAGGCGCCCCAACCAGTGCTTTCTAATTTAACTCCACATGACTGGTCTTCAGCAAGATCCTGACTAATAATTAGTCCCTAAACTACTCATAGCACACTTCATTCAACTTTGAAACAGCCATTTTAAAAAGGGGGAAATGGGTATTGTTTTCATAGTGTGGTTGTAAAAGATGAGGTAAGAATAGCTCTAACAAGCTAAATAGAGCTGGAAATAGAAGACTTCAGAAGCCTATGAGAGGACGGGTATACTGGAAGAGGACAAGTAGACTGAAAATCTAAGAACAGGTATTTATATGGGAGATAGGAATTATCTTGGAAGAGCCACGCCCCAGAGGAAAGAAAGAGCATATAACTTTAGAAAGGAACCAACTTTATAAGGGGACACAAGAGAATACAGTCCCATGAGAGCAGAGTTTTGGTCTGTCTTGTTTTGTCACACAGTAGACACTAACTAGGTATTACTGGATAAACAAATGAAGCAAATGGTAACTTAAAAGCATAGGTATGTAGAATTTATAAAAAAGTATTTTTTTAGTGGGGAGAGGCATGCCTGTGTCCCTGTCCTTGGTCCTGAACGGTTGTGTTTGGTTACATAGGGTTTTCCTAATCCCAGGTCACTGGTGTTCAGATTCTTTGTTTGAATTTTCATCTTTATGAAATAAAAGAGGATGATTTTTTTTTTTTTTGAGCTGCTGAACAAATCATCCCCTGACTTCTGCTCTGAGCTTGCATTGCTGGCTGCATGGACTTAACAGTTCTACCATGCTCCACTTGGAAATATTTTCCCTACTCCCTTTGGGAAGTTGGGCGTTATGTGTTTCTCATCCTCCCCTGATGTTATACTTTAGTTTAAAAATAACAGTCATTATCACTCAATTATTCAGTGATCAAGTGTAACACCAGGTGCAAACAAAAGTTCTGACAACACTAAAACATGCCCTTGTTACTGCAGAGGATTTAAGAGCCTGGCATTCACGAAGCTAGTGATCACGTTACTCTCAGTTTGAAGGAGGTAAAACAGAAGACCAGCTTAAGCCGATTTTTTTTTTTCTTTTTGCCCTTGTAACTTCCTTTTTTTGGTATTAAGGAGAGCTGTAGCAAACTACATGTTAGCTTTCCATTTTCTTCACTTTCTCATCAACACAATCAACATTGAGAATGCTTTTAAATTACTTTTATAATCAATCTTCTGAAACACTTAAGTCTAAAATAGCAACAGTATAACAATTTTGGGTTTTTCTCTTTTCCTTTTCATTATTATTCATGTGTGTTTTGCGGGGAGGGTCTGTATATACATAGCTCTATACAACCACACACACACAAATATAATGCACACATGTATTTGGGGGGGGACTCAAAGAACTATGTATTTCGCAACTGAAAGAGCATTTGAGTCCAAATTCGTAGTCCTACAGATGATCTCAGATGTAAATTAACTTTCAAATTTCACACAGATGTGTAACATGGTCATGGATATAACAGCTAAGAAAATCAGCTAAATAAAGATTAGCATTAACATATTTAGATTTTAAAATCTCATTTAATATTTTTATCAGTTTTCAAATTTCAGGAACTAGATCTTTAAAGCCCTGTGCAACACACTATAAAAGAAAAATTACATTTTTCCCAGTTTAAAAATAAATATATAAATGAAAATTTATAATTGCAAGAAAAAGGGACCTGGATGCATTACTTATATGCTTTTAGAAAAATCTATCTCAGGGGTGCCTGGCTGGCTCAGTCAGTTAAACATCAAATCTTGATCTTAGCTCAGGACTTGATCTCAAGGTCATGAGTTCAAGCCCCATGTTGAGCTCCATGCTGGGCATGAAGCCTAGTTTAAAAAAAAAAAAAAAATCCATCTCATTCATCAGCAACACTGAAAAAGAAAGGCTGGCAACAGAGATAATTAATTATACTTATTTTTCAAGAAACAAATAATTTGGGGTATTTAAAAATCTTTTTTTGCTATAATTGATATAAACTCTTCACTAAAATTCCTGGCATTCTTTCTTTCTGATAATGACTCAACATCACCAAAAGTAGCAAGAGACTGAAGAAATAAAACATATGTTAATCCACAGAGGTTTACCAATATGGATATATTTAAACATTTACATACTTCTTGGCTTAACTTAATTGCTTTAAAAATAAATGTATATCATAAACACTATATAGACAGAGACGAGATGAGTGGTTAGGTGTAAGTTGTACAAAGGGGCACAAAGAAACTTTTTTTTTTTTTAAGATTTTATTTATTTAGTTGACAGACACACCGAGAGAGGGAACACAAGAAGGGGGAGTGCGAGAGGGAGAACAGGCTTCCCGCTGAGCGGGGAGCCCCATGGGGGGCTCGATCCCAGGACCCTGGGATCATGACTTGAGCTGAAGGCAGACGTTTAATGACTGAGCCACCCAGGCGCCCCTACAAATAAACTTTCTGAGGTGATAGAAATATTCAATTATCACCATGGTGGTTGTTCACAACTATCATATTTATCAACTTACCAAACTACACGATTAGAATTGGCAAGTTTTATTTTATGTAAATTATCTCAATAAATCTGAGTCCACCCCCTGCGCCCACCTCCCCAAAAAAACCCAAACCCTGATGTACCGTGACTCCTAAGAGTAATTTCTATGGAGTACCTGTCTAGAACATCATGTGCACACAACTCCTATGACCCAACATAATACAAACCGTGCAGAAAGTACATAGTGTTCTCCTAGACAACCACAAACATGCTACATGTTAAGGAATAATAAGTACAAAAATTCAGTCAGACACCATCATACAGAACAGAAAATAGATTTCCCACCCCCTGCCCTGACTATCCCTTAATCATGCTCAGTCTAATTTAGGGCAGAATGGGAGAATTTCCAGAAGTGTCTTAAGTCACTTTCTCCAGATATCCACCCCTCGAAGATTGCTCTGGTGCCCAGGCACTTCTGTCTAGTCTCACTCCATGTTCAGAATGATTCTGACAAGGAAAGAGTGGCTCACCTCCACCTACGCCACTGCCTCAACACCGGTAAGAATCAAGCAGAGAAAGAGATTCAGATACAGGAAGGAAAAAGATCTAGCGGCAAGCCAGGTTTGTTATGGC
Source organism: Martes martes (assembly GCF_963455335.1). Taxonomy (NCBI): domain Eukaryota; kingdom Metazoa; phylum Chordata; class Mammalia; order Carnivora; family Mustelidae; genus Martes; species Martes martes. Next base: position 30,556,989 of record NC_137905.1, on the reverse strand, counting down.
AAAACCTCCTCTTGACACACTGATAGCTCCCTTCTCCTCGGAGGTGCCTTGGGCCGGCCCCCAAGAGTGTCTATAAATAGAGAGCAGAGGAGAAAAGCACTAATAACGACTAATGTAACATAATTAAATAATTTATGAAGGATAAAATATTAGAGCCAGGGGAGCTCTGGAAGAACAGAAAGGCTACATGTGTCTTAGGCACAAGTTCAATCTTTAAAAACCTAACTGTCAGGGCTCCTGGGTGGCTCAGTCGGTTAAGCCTCTGCCTTTGGCTAAGGTCATCAGCCCAGGGTCCTGGGATGAAGCCCGGGGTTCACCTCCCTGTTGAGTGGGAAGTCTGCTTCTCCCTCTCCCTCTGCCCTTCCTACCCCCCGACCCCCGCTTGTGCTGTCTCTCTCTCAAATAAACAAAATCTTTAAAAATAAATAAATGAAAATAAACAAATAAAAGTCTTACTGTCTCGGGGCGCCTGGGTGGCTCAGTGGATTAAGCCGCTGCCTTCGGCTCAGGTCATGATCTCAGGGTCCTGGGATCGAGCCCCGCATCGGGCTCTCTGCTCAGCGGGGAGCCTGCTTCCCCTTCTCTCTCTGCCTGCCTCTCTGCCTACTTGTGATCTCTCTATCTGTCAAATAAATAAATAAAATCTTTAAAAAAAAAAAATAAAAAAAAAAAAAAAAAAAAAAAAAAAAAAAAAAAAAAAAAAAGTCTTACTGTCTCTACAGTGCCATCACTTTCCACGCAAACTAATAAATTGGGATCACTGTGGTCTTTCTGGTCAGAGTGAACACATCAAGACCACTTTGAATGTATGCAGGAAAACACAAAAGTATCAAACCATAGCATTATATTTTTAAAAATATAAACCACTCAAAGTATGAAAACATATCTATTCAGTCCATCTGCGAGCCCTCTCAAACCCCTAAGCAAAGGAGACCGCACACTTTGGCTTCCAAAAAATAGTTTTGCTTTTCTGTGTCTTTTTTTTTTTTTTTTTGACAAACGGTATAATACATGTGCTTTCAATTTTCAATTTTATTTAATAAAAAGTAGGGCAAAGTAAAAAGCAGGTGCTTCTACAGATGGAATATGCTAAACACATGTAACTCCTCTGATAATTCCAGATCCCCACCCCACTCCCTGCTTTTGGAATTTACAACAGCCCTAAAAACCTGAATTTCAAATATTGCTAAATATTTAGAGTCTAAAAGGATGGGGGGTCGTTATTTTGCATGGTAACACATCTTCAAATAATATTTCAGGCTAGTTTTGAAGATCTGCAATTGATATCTTTTCCATATATACTTAACCTCCTACAGATTTATTTGATTCTCAATAATTACTATTCTCTGGTAAAAGGCATATGTTATTACAGTACACTGCACTCCCACAAGCTGTCCATTCAGTGTATTTTAATAAATCTCTGCCAGAGCTGTATAAATTTGATCCTGTTTAAATTTAATAAGGATCAGAATATATCAAAGCACAAATACCCATGGGAGAAATAGATATTTTGCATAGTTATTGAATGGCCTATTCAGGGATACAATATGTAAGACCCAGACCATCAACCTTGAATTAAAAAGAGAGATTAATGTGTTCAAAGCCGGCTACTTGTTAAATAACATATGAAATTAGTATTTAATAAAACATCTTCTCTCTATTGCTGCTAATGGTATCAGTCCTAATACAGCTTTAATATCAATATTCCCAGACAGAATTCTAATATTTACAAGAATTGTCAGCAACATATTTCTTAAATATCTACATTTACTCTGATAAAATGCAACAGTAGCAAAATGCTACATGGCACAGAGATAAGCAGTACCTTATACTAATTTAGAATCCTTAATGTTCACCTGAATAATAGAAATTAAAAGAACAACTACTTTACTTGATACATTTCTCACAGATTTCAAGCATGATGAATAATGAATCACTTTTCCAAACATCGTCTTCCCATGGAAGGATGTTTCTGATTTGAATCCTATTTCAATGATCATTAATATTCTGTGATTAAGCAAATCATTTCAATTTTTTTCGTACCAAAATTCACACCTGAGTGTAAACACAACAGACAGTGACTCATGAGCCTGGATTTAGGACCAGGAAGAAGGTTAAAAAAAAAAAAAAGGCAAAATGTCAGTCATCAGGAAATCCTTCCTCACAGTGAGGACAATGATCACCAAGATCAAAGGGAAACCGTATCACTCAAGACATGTAAAACCAACCTCTTCTAGCACTAAACGACCTTCCATGGCAGATGGATGGGCTAAGAGGGCTTGAGTTATCTACAAGTATTTTTGGAGGCTACAAACTGTTTAAAGCCCATGAAATCGACATTAGCTCCCACGTGTTATATTGAAATGTATGCTTTGTTACTCCCAATCACTTTCATCTTCTTTAGACTAGAAATGTAAGGGCTAGTTCATTCATCACTCGAACTGATAAAATACACTACCACTTGGCCCACCAAGATCCATTAGCTAACCTTACCAGATTAGGTCTTACTATCAGATAGGTAGTTATCAGGTAACTAAGCCTCATGTCAACATGCTCTGTGCCCTGAGCTAGGCAATCACCCCTCCCTGTATCTTCTGTGAACATCTGAGTCTTTCTTTTCTGCCACTTCTGCCTCTTCTGTCCCTCTGCTGGACTGGGTTGGGTGAAAGAAGTGAATCCTAGAAAGCAAGTGAAGGCAGGAGGAGAGGGTTGGGCCATCAGCCATTTTTCTTCCCTGGTGAGAAGACACGCTTAAACAGCAGTTTCATGACCTACAGATACAATGGCCAATGGAAACCAAAATGTGGATGCAGATATCGCGTGTCAGATAAACCCAATGGTATGAAGTACTACTGCATAAAATCCAAACATAAAAAAGAGATCTGTAGGGGTAATCGCTGCATTTAAAAGAACCTTGCGGTCATAACTCTACATCTATTTACAAACTGGCTCTTGGTTGAATGTCTTCAGTTTTCCAACGACAGTAGTGTAATTTTTTCATACTACAATTTCCCTGAGAAGCTTTTATTTTAAGATCAGTTCAGCAGCAGGACCAGCCCCTTATCTTAGGCAGAAGACAGAAAAAAGAGAGATGCAACCACTAGCAACTGTTTAGAGCAAGCAAAAGCTGAGTGCTCTATCAGATGTCATGTTTGTTCCTTTCACGTTAATAGAGTCACCGCAAATCACAACTCTTCACCTTAGATCAGCGTCTGCCAAATTTCAATTATTCATATGACACCTTTATGCATTTTGCCATTTAAAGCGTGTGCACGTTCATCTTTATCCCTAAAACTTTGGGGCCGGAATATGTTTTACAGCTGAGAGTTTTTAAGGTTTAGAAAAGTAATACAGGACATATTCCATCTATTACATAATACCTCTAGTGGTCAGACATAGGATCTCATAATCTGCAAATATTTCTGCAGCAAAATGTCTTAATATATATGGACAAATACAGAATGAAAACAGTCTTGTGTGAGCTCGGTTCAGGTTTTGCTGCAAACGTGTTGCCATAAACTTATTTTTTAAACAACTTTGTTTTACAGAGCTTTTAGAATTTTGGAATTATGGATAAGGTATTATGAACCTTTATTTCTCCTTAAGTCAGCCACTTGAATAAAAACAATTGTGTTTTTTTACTAACAAAGAGATACTTGATAGCCTAAGTGGGGGGGAAAAAAAAAACCAAAAACCAACAACATTCTTTGCCATAAATGGAACATAGTCACCAGAAGAAATACAATGAAAGTAAAATAAGTGATTTCATTCTAGCAAACTTCTAGCTCCAGGATTCTGTAACTAAGTAACTAAGTCCCTGGCTCTCTCCCTTTCCCATCCCTCGCTCTCTCCTTTTCTTCACTCTCCGTCTCTCAATCTCTGTGTTGAAAAAAAGAGATTAGCAAGTGTTAGGTGTTAAAGACAGATTGGCACCAACCTGAGATTTTTCTCATTGATGTAATAAGAGAGACTCAAGGGAAATGGAAAGAAAACACTTTCTATGTAATCCAATATGATTCAATGACATGTCCTTGTAGCTAAAAATCAAGTCACACCCTACCAATGGTAGAAGCTCGCCACCACCCAGTTTCCTCCTGCCCTACACCAATGCGTCCATCCCAGTGCTTGCTAGTGACCCTGGCCGGCCCTCCCTTCTCTGTCAGATGTCTGGAAACTCACAGAGGTCTCCAGTATTCGCCTGAAAGGAAACTGAAGTTTATATATAAGACCACAAGGGAAGTGCTTCATTTCCCATAAAACCCATCTGAGGCCTGTTTAATAGGTTTTGCCTTTGTCTATGGCTGCCACGGCAGAAGACACTATCATCCCCAGAGTAGGCAAGCGTGACAGAACACCTGTGTGCGCACAGCTCCAGTGGACACCAGTATATTCTCTCCAATAGCCTCTGACCCCTTCTTCAAAGGCCTCAGGATGGTTCGCAGCAGTGGTAGGTACTCAAACTGAGATCCCAAGACAACAGCATCAGCATCATCTGGGCATGTTAGAAATGCACATTCCTGGGCTCCGCCCCAGACCAAGTGACTCAGAACCTTTGAGTGTGGGACCCAGCAATCTGGATTTTTACAAGCCCTCCAGGGGATTCTGATGCTCATTAAAATTTGCGAAGCAAGTTGGAGGAGGTGTGGGGGTGGGGGAGTTGGGTTTAAAGGCCCTGGAAGAGTTGGGTTTAAATCCCTGCTCTGACACCTTCTAACCTGTGACGGTGAATGAGTTCCTTCATGTAGCCAGGCCTCTATTTCCTCATCTGCCAGCTGGGACATTAGGAGGGCTTGCCTCCGAGCTGTTGAGGGTTTAATTTACTAATACGCATACAGTGCTCAGAATAGGTCCTGGAAATACTCCACACATATTAACATCATTCCATGGAAGCTACATAAAACCTTTACCTACAGCTAATCATGACATTTATTTTCTCCAAACAATACATTCAATAACCATGTTCTTCATTTACCACTTGAAAATTAAGATTCACGGGCCCTCTCTCCTAATGAATTGAAGTCTGGGTCTACTTCAGCAGAGGTAGCCAAATGACAGCCCACAGGCCATATGTAATCCTTAGACAGTTCCAGATTAGCTGCCAACATTTACAAATTAAAAACTACCACAGAAGGAAAATCTCTCGTTCCCCTTGAAAACTCAGGAGCTCAGACAACACTGGCCTACAATTCCCCGGAGCTGTCAGAGTTATGACCATTGCCTTCAAAAGGGTCTGTGTCCTGTTCACCACAGCCCCTAGCCACACACAGGAGCAGGTCCGCTGTCACCAGGTGTCATCTTCTAGGTGTCTGTGACCCATGGTTTTGGGAGTCCTGTCCTCGTGCAAAGTCCAACATCTGCCAGTATGTTCTCTGTGCCTATGGTAACCAACTGTCCCAGCCTGCCTGAGAACGAAGGTGTCCCCTGGACATGGGTCTTTCATGCGAAAATGGGACAGTCCCAGGAAACCCAGAACACCGCGGTCACCCTTTCCATGCATAGGATCACCAGATCTGTATTCCAGGTGCCTCTCCTGACACTCTGGTCCAACTATCATGGGGAACATTTCCCTTGCAAATTCCACTTTTGCCTCAAAAACTGCCTTTCCTTCATTCACCCATTCCTTCCGCAAACACTTCCTGAATGCCTCCTCTTTGGCAACAGGGGTAAAGCAATGAAGAAAGGAGATAAGGCTCTCTGTCCTCACAAGGTTATGTCCAACATGGAGGGGAGAGGAAACTGATAAAGTAAGAGTATGTTTTAAGACCACACACTTGGGGCACCTGGGTGGCTCAGTGGGTTAAAGCCTCTGCTTTCCGCTCAGGTCATGATCTCAGGGTCCTGGGATCGAGCCCCGCATCGGGCTCTCTGCTCAGCAGGGAGCCTGCTTCCTCCTCTCTCTCTGCCTGCCTCTCTGCCTGCTTGTGATCTCTGTCTGTCAAATAAATAAATAAAATATTTTAATTAAAAAAAAAAAAAGACCACACACTTGGAGAAAAATGAAGCGGGGCGGAGGGGATGGAGAATATCAGTGGAGGAAAGAGGGTTCAATTTCAGACAGGGGAGGATTAGGGTTAGGGTGAGGGTCATACAAGGCTTCCCAAAAGACCCCGAGAAGATGAAGGAGGGAGATATGGAAGTATCTGGGGAGGGTTGGGGGCAGAGGGAGGTAAACCAAAGGCCCTGAAGAGGGGAGTGTGCTAGAGTTTCCAGTGATAACTAGGAGGCCAGTGTGCGGCAAGAGCAGTGAGCCATGCCCAGAAATTTCATGGTCAAGGACATCATGGCGATCACCTAGTTAAGGCGGTGCAGGCCTGCATGTGGACTGTGACTCTTACCGTGAACAGATCAGAACCACTGGCGAGTTCTGAGCACAGGAGCAATAGGAGAGACAGTAAGTAGCTCAATCACTTTTCTAGAATAGTCACCACCATACAGTTGTCTTTTGGTCATATCCAAGTCAGCTCAAGGAAGGTAGGTTCTACCCCTTCTATCATTTCAGCATCGTTCCCATTCACAACAGGAACCACACTGAACATCATGGGGTCCTTAAGCAACAAAGACTGACAGAGAATCAGGCAGTTGAAAAGCATGTCTGACCTCAGTTCCTCCGCTGGGATTTATGTACTGCGGGCTACTATGCTATTTGTGTTTATGAAGACATTCTGATGAACGATACTTTTTTTTTTTCTGTTCATGAAATTTTCAACATAAAAGAACCCTGAATTCCTATTTTGAAATCCATTGTGCCATTTTTATTCTGCCTGTATTTTAATATAGCATCAATATTTAACTACTCATTAAATGAAGTGTGACTTTTATAGTGAAAATGTCAGTCTTTGCAGTTCATTAAATTCATTTAAAGCATAGCTGCTTGATATTTTTTTTTTCCTGGAAGAATAAAAGGGACTATGAATTGAAGGCATAAACTTTAAATTTAAGCATGTGTTTTCCTCAAAATTAACATTCAGGATCTGGAACATTTTTCATAAGATTGAGGGACTGTTTGTATCTTCCTGCATTTTACTGAGTGACTGTCGTCTTTATGGAGTATAGAGCTGTTTATCACAGTTGGATATGACCAGTGGAATGTCACTGTGGACATTAAGATGTCATAAGCTATTATGAATCTCTGGAATTCTGCATGTAGTATTAAAAAAACATTATCTTGAACTATGGCATCAGAAAAAATAAAACCCTGGGAGACGTGAAATTTAATAACTCGCTGCATCCGATAGGGGCTAAAAGTGGCCTATTTCAGTTAAAAAAAAAAAAATTCTGGTAGGACATTAGATTGCCTGAAAGAAAAGGGTATATTAAAGATGGAATTTGAGAAATGAATTCAAATGAATTTTTTAGATGTTTCCGATTTTTTTTTTCTTCCTAAAATTACTATGATTTACATGTATGGAGCAGTAAATGCAAATGATTTCAAATCACCACGGGTACGTGTGCATGATTACAAAGTCTCCTAATGAGATTTCGGAAGACTTCAGCTTTCACAGAACAAGACATAAAGAGAATGAAGGCTTCCAGGCCCTTCCTCCCCGGGCAGAGGGCTGAAAGGGACTCAGCTCTTGGGACAAGGACAGGGCCACTGCAGATACTCCTCCCTCTCCTCCTCTCCCAGGGGTGCCCCTTGATGCCAGTTCCAATGTTCCAAAATGGAAATCTAAGCATGTCCCTTGATGTCCATTGAGCTATGAAGTACCTAAAAGATAAAACCTACACTCTGAAGGATGACACCCTAAGACCTTCCAAAATTTGGCCTCAACTCTCCTCCCCAGTTCTCCTCTCTGAGAATCCCCAGTTTTGCCCGTTCCTGACCCCATGGCCTGCTGATGCCTTTTCCTCACCCTCCTCCCCTGCCCTGGCACATGTCCCCTAATGTTCTTCCACTGAGGTAAAAATTCCCTAAAACAGTTTCTTTAGCTGGAGTGATCATGATAAAAGAAAAATTCTACTTTATCCTATTCTGGTTTCAAACATCTAAAGAGAAAGCTATTTGAGTGGGGAGAAAAGAGGTTTGTGGGGTGTTTTTTTAATTGTTCTTTTTTTTTTAAGATTTTATTTATTTATTCGACAGAGAGAGCTCACAAGTAGGCAGAGAGGCGGGCAGAGAGAGAGGGAAGCAGGCTCCCTGCTGAGCAGAGAGCCCGATGCGGGGCTCGATCCCAGGACCCTGAGATCATGACCTGAGCCGAAGGCAGAGGTTTTAACGCACTGAGCCACCCAGGCGCCCCTAATTGTTCTTTTAAAAAAATAAAATTGCAGAACCTAACTGGGACTGTGTGTGCCCGATCCCACCACACCTATGCAGATACAGTAAATAAAGTGACTGGAGATTCTTTCCGACGAATGCAGAGGTTGATGGCTGGGGGAGGGACTATCCATGGGTTATGACGTGATACACTTGAACCCATTCATGGGGTTGTTTCTTCCTTTTCTTTTTCTTTTGTCCTTTTCCCTGCAGCCCCCCTATTGGAAAGGAAATAGAAAGAAAACTTATCTGGACTCCAGAGAATCTACCTAAATTACTCAGATAGTAGAGCACCCACAAAATAAAATAATAGGGGGCCTGGGTGGCTCAGTGGGGTAAGCCTCTGCCTTCAGCTCAGGTCATGATTTCAGGATCCTGTGATCGGGCCCCGCATCGGGCTCTCTGCTGAGTGGGCAGCCTGTGTCCCCCCTTCTCTCTGCCTACTTGTGATCTCTGTCTGTCGAATAAATAAATAAAATCTTAAATAATAATAATAATAATAATAATAAATCAAATTCAACTTCAGGCATCCTGGTCACTTGCTAGCAAGCGTGCATCCTGCCTTCAGTGACTTTACCAGCTACACCTAGAGGGGCAAACACTAATTACAATTCAGTGGCTACTGTCAAACGTTTATGAATTTATCTCATTGCTTCTTTGCTATCAGAGATAGTAAGGGCATGAATTACAAAGGCAGCAACCAAAGGAAGGACCTCTTTCCAGCCTTTGCTCCTCTCCCCGCAACCCCACTGGGAAGTCCACGGGGACAGCAGGTGCCCAAGCCCGTGCACGCGTACACCATAACATTTTCCAGTATTTTTGTATTGGGGGATAATGGCAGGAATACTCTGTAATACACACCTGCCAAGAAAACCCAAAAGGAAGAGAAACTTTAAAAACGTGTAATATAGCCCACTGAAAGATACCTCCCGGATTAAATTATTTGAATTATTTGTTCCTACCTTTAAACAGCAAAAATCTTGGTCTGTCATAAAGAAATAAATGTTCATTTGTTCTCATTTAGATCTTCCAGAATTGACTCTACAAGAACTGCCCCTGAGCTCCTAAGTGGCTCCTTTTTATAAAAATTTCCCACTGCCTCGAAAACATTCTCCAACATTCCCACTGGCTTAAGCATTCTCTCCTACTTTTCCGCCTAAATTTGTCATTCCCCAAATTTAATTACCCCAGAACAATTCAGTCATCGACAACCATCTAAAAGAGTATGGAATTTTTCCCCCCATAAATCTATTCATTGAGATTCTACCGAGCCTGGAATGTCCAGGGAAAGATTCAATAATCAGGGGAGAAATGAGTTGCAGAAACTCAAAGAGAACAGAATAGCCAAGGCGGGAGATTAAGAAGCCAGGAGATGAGGGCTCACTGAATTAAACATTCTTAAGCAGACTTACATACATAATGAATTGGTCAATTCTGTCCAATGTTTCTGAAAGAGATTACCCTTCCAACAAGCCAAATGAGTGTTCAAGGATGGCAGCTCGGATGGATTCCCGAACAAAATAAGTGTTAATCACTTTATCTCCTCCAATCTTTTTTGTGAAGAAGAGCAACTTTTCATTTCCATAAAGCCTTGAAATCGTTGGCTGGCAGGGGCTTGGGGGGGGATGGGAGAGAGCTGGTTAGAGAATGCGGACAATGAAGTCCCTCAAAAGGGGGATTTCCTGACAATAAAACCCTGATCACAGCCAGAGAGGGGACACTGTTGTCTGCAGTACTCCCCTCTTTCCTTTGGGAATTCCAGACATGGTAGAGAGGGAAGGGTCATGGCGACAACTGCGTTGGGGAAGATCAACCAGGTAGGCTTTGCAATTGACTGCTTGGGAAATAATGCCGGACCACCACAATGCATGTTCTTGGAGTCTGTCCTTTCAAACCGAATGCGCAGCTTCCTTGAGACATCCTGCCTCAAAATGGTTCAAAAAATGTGTAAAGTAAAAAACTACGAAATCCTTAAGCAAGGGACACTGAATAGTGGTAAGAAATCTTACAATGAGTTACATGTTGAAATGTTCCTACACACCAGACACAGTGCCAGGCACTGAAGACGGGGCAGGGAACAAAACAGATATGGTCACTGCTCTCTGGAAGCCAAGTCTGAAAGGCCAAGACTGTTTCTGAAATTTCTATGCATGCCACAGCATACACGGTAGCCATTCCCAAGATATTTGAGGAATAAATGAAGAGACTTCCGAGGGGCATCTGAGTGGCTCAGTGGTTAAGCCTCTGCCTTCGGCTCAGGTCATGATCTCAGAGTCCTGGGGTGGAGCCCAACATTGGGCTCCCTGCTCAGCGGGGAGCCTGCTTCGCCACCACCCCCACCGCCGCCTGCCTCTCTGCCTACTTGTGATCTCTGTCTGTCAAATAAATAAAATCTTTTAAAAGAAGAAGAAGAAGAAGAAGAAGAAGAAGAAGAAGAGATTTCTGAGCTTAGGGTTCATGTGATTCAAGACAAAAATAAATAAATTAAATTAAATATAAGCAGCATATAAACTGGAAGTGACCAGAAATCTGAAATAGTCAACTTGAGTCTGTCCCCAAATCAAAAGGAACAGGATGAGAAATTGAAAAAAAATTTTTTTTAAGATTTTATGTATTTATTTGAGAGAAAGAGATGGAAAGGAAGCACAAGCAGGAGGAGCAGAGGGAGAAGCAGGTTCCCTGCTAAGCAAGGAGCCCCATGCGGGACTTGATCCCAGGATGACCCGAGCTGAAGGCAGTCACTTAACTGACTGAGCCAGCCAGGCATCCTGAGAAATTGAAATTCTTGAAAGTCAGGTCCTATCCATTAGTCTGATACTATCACTGCACAGAGCTACTCACCAGATGCTCACCAGTGTTTTCACAATTCCTCCCCGATGGTTTTGCAACTGACTTAGTTCAAGCACCTAGAGACACAGGTAGGCCCCGAAGGTGCCAATTCCCCAGATGATGGTCCCTTACTCCCTCTAACAAACGCAGGCTTTCTCTTCCCCATCCTCTAGATCACACAGCTTCCAAAATTAAAGACATTTTTACTAATTCCGTGAGATTCCCAAACAAGTTCAGAGAAGCAAAATGAGTGGAAACCGTTGGCAGGTGCCAAGACAGGTGTCGATTCTTGTACTTGGCCCTGGAGCCTCCCTTCCCTGCTAGCCATCCACGGCTCAGAATGGATGCCAGCCTTCATAGCCCTTCTGAGGAACATGCAAGTGAGGGAGGCTTCTTTTAGCTCCATCAGGCCCGGGAGAAGAAACTGCCCTATATTTAGACAGATGCCCTTTGTAACAAAGGAGTAACTCATCCCAGTTAGCACTCCCTAAATGACAAAACCAGAAAGCTTTTCCAAAATATTCCTCTAGCTCAGTGGTTCTCGAGCTGGGGCAATTTTGCACACGTACGCGTGCACACACACACACACACACACACACAAACACACACACGGAGAAGATCTGGCAATGTCTGGAGACCTCTTGGGTTGTCACTGTGGGTGTTACTGGCATCTGCTAAGTAGAGGCCGGGGTGCTGCTAAACATACCACAATCACAGGAAAGTCCCACAGCAAAGAATGATGTGGCCCAAAACATCAATAGTGTTCAAGCTGAGAAACCTGACCTAAGTAAAGAACAGAGAGGGTCTACCCAGCAATACTCAAAGTGTTAACGTCTCCCCAAAGAGTTCTGTTAAAATAACAAAATATTCTGTAGCAAGATTCTTCTCCCACAGTCCGTGTTCAGCAATCTATCCATATGTTAGGAAATGCCCCAGATGTCAGGACAATAACAGTATCTTATAGTAACCGTGATAACAATAGCTAACATTAAACGGTACTTTGTATGGGGTTACAATCAATATGTAACAGCAAATACTATTAGGATTCTCTACACAGTTAGCTTCTCACCCACAATAACCCTACGCCGTAGGTGGGTTTCAAAGTCCCCAGAATCTAAATGTGATGGGACAGGACTTTCTTGGTTTCATTCACCACTGTTTACCCAACACCCAGCAGAGGAAAATGCCCATTTTAATAGAGGAAGACACTGACAGGCTCAAAAATGTGCTGGAGCTCCCGGTGCCAATAAGTAAGTGGTGGAAATGGGTTCAAACCAGGCTTCTGCCCGCACGCCTTTCCAGCCTGCCAACTACCCGATATCTGAGGACATCAAAATCCAAAGGACTTCTCGGGCCTAACCTTAGATAAATAAAACCCACAGCAACTTAAGCAGGAATGAATCAGAGACTGCTTTCCAAAGTTACCAAAATAAAAATGTCCACTTTTCAGGAAGCTGGTTAAACAAAACAGTGACCCCAAGACAATGGTGAAGTGTATTTGCATGGCCATGAGTCACTTGAAATCAATCTGAGAGGGTTTTACAAGAAGTTAGCTGCTTCTTTCAATTTGAGCAGGGCTCACAAAGCACCAGGCAGCTTTCCCCAAGTCAAGCCAGCTTTCTCAAAGGACAAATGCCCTGGGTGAGCACAGAAACTCTTTTCAACCACTGGGAAGCCAACTCATGGGTCATGAGATGCACGTGTGGACCCAGTCAACACTTGACAACAGGTCCAATGGACGCCCCAATGCCAGTCCAATCTTCCCACACATCTTCCTCAATTCAGATCGATGTTGATTGTGGCATGATGCAAACTTTTGGGAATTTGCATTTTTTGAATAATAAGAGAGCTCAAACTTTAATTGAAAGGCTCAGGGAGTGAACCAATTTCCCTATTTTCATCATTTCAAGAGATGCCATGATTCCGGGGGAAACATCCTGTAAGAAACAAATTCTAGGAGAGCTATAAATTGAGAATTACATTCATCCTTATAAAAAGACCAAAAGGGGAAGTGTTAAGTTTTTTAGTTCTACAATACTGGCACAAGTAGACTTTAGCTTTTTTAAGTGGAACTTTCTCTTGTAGAAAGATAAGCAAAGTATCCTTGACACTACACAAACATATTCATCACAATTCTAAGTACTTGAAGTATTTATTCACAGCCTGCTTTTCTCCACAAAGAAGTTAGGGGTGAATTTTTAAAGTACTTTTGACTCTAAAAGGAGGGGTAATACTTAAAAGAATCAAGGCAAAGAAAAAATAAAACTAAGAAGGTAATAAAGCCAAGATGGCCAGCACACGGAATGCGTGTACTACTGTGGTCAGTTACATGTTGGTTTCATGTCGGACTCCAAGTTTCTTGGAAGCTAATGCCAAGAAGGAAACGAGAATGACAAGATAGTAACACTCCTAAGATAAAACTAAGTGATTTTTTTTTTCAGCTCTTCCTGATACAGTAAGCTAAGAAGACTCTCTGGTAAATCATTATAAAAATGGACACTCTTGGGCGCCTGGGTGGCTCAGTGGGTTAAGCCGCTGCCTTCGGCTCAGGTCATGGTCTTGGGGTCCTGGGATCGAGTCCCACATCGGGCTCTTTGCTCAGTGGGGAGCCTGCTTCCCTCTCTCTCTCTCTGCCTGCCTCTCTACCTACTTGTGATCTCTCTCTGTCAAATAAATAAGTAAAATCTTTAAAAAAAAATGGACACTCTTGATATGTAACAGGCTATATTCTAAACAGAGCCCCAAAAAAAGGACGTTCACAAAACTATTATTCGTTAACTCCACTCAGTGCAGATCCACACGTGAGAGACAGCCAGGGAAGGCAACTGTGCAGGGCCCTTCACAGTGATGAGCCATCATGAGCATTCAGCTCCCAGGCTGGCAGAAGCCTCCCATCAGATTAGGTTCTCTGGATGAACGGAAGCACTGCATCTTCTTCAGGCCATTCTCCACAAATATATCATTTCTAACAACAGAACTTTTAATAAGGATTCAGCAGCAGACTTCAAGACCGTAATTTCTGATAAGAAACCAAAGAATGAAAATGTGGTGTCAATCATTAAGCAGGACTGGCAAAACTTAGCATCACAAAAAAATTTCCCAGAAAGTTAAATTCTAACCTGTCCACGTTATATTCCGGTGGGAAATTTCAGTCAGCGACTATCATCAAGCAATGAGGGTAATGAGGTGTTGTCTGTCCTCTAACTTTAGGTGGAATTCACCTCATCTCTTAAAATCTACCCTCTCTTTTTCCTCTCCACAACTAGATACTGCTTTTTTGTCTCTCTTCCTTACTTAAGAATCTTCTAGATCACTCTCAACTGCTGTCCCTCTTCTTGTCTTCCGTTAACACTAGTCTTACTCTTCTCATTAATCTATCAGAAATCCCTTAACCTGACTTGGGTTTCTTCACTTGGTTTCTCCCTTGAACTTCCACAAGTTTCTCCCTAATAAGCAGGCAGGCTCAAGAAATGCGGAGGCAGGAGAATGGGAACTGCAACCCACCATCTTGCCCCTGTCTGAATGGCGGTAAATTCAAAGTGCCAAACTATGAAGAGAAGCTCTTCATAAGAAGAAAAGATCTTCTTCGTAAGAAGATGATCAGAGCAGTATGTATCATAACTACAGAGTTTCCTAGGAATCTAAGATTGAGACAAGTCACAAAAATGGAAATACGTAGTATATGATTTTAGCCCACTGGCAGTTAGACACCTGTTAAGCCAAAGCCAGAATCGAAGAGGGTTTTGAAAAATTACTAAGGAAGACAGAGCAAGGCTATTATGCCACCCAGAAAGTTATTTATTATGAACAACTGGGATTTGGGGGACAGGGAAAAGAGCTATTTCAAATTAATATTTTCAGAACAACTAATATATCTATGTAATATCTAAAAATATTAAGACAGGCAATCCTACTTTGTGATGCTGATCTATAACCACTACAGTGACCTTGAGAAGAACTCTAAAATTTAAGAGAATTCACCAGCTTTTTTCTAAGGATGTTCGGTTTTCCTTAATGCGGTAACTCTGGCACTAGACATGGAGGGTCTTCGATGTCAAACTGAAGACACAGCAATTTATCCTGTCGGCCAGTTCTCTCAGTATCTATTATGCATACTGGACTAATTTAATTGGTGTATAAAGTTTGTAAAATGTTCGTAGTTATGCATTTATTGTATGGGTAATTTTTATATATTGCAAGCTATACAAGGTTGTCTTAGGCAATAGTGGTATTAATTTTAAAATGAGTCAATGTAGGGAGGCCTGGGCAGCTCGGTGGGTTAATAAGCCTCTGCCTTCAGTTCGGGTCATGGTCTTGGGGTTCTGAGATCGAGCCCCACATCAGGCTCTCTGCTCAGCAGGGAGCCTGCTTCCCCCCCTCTCTCTGCCTGCCTCTCTGCCTACTTGTGATCTCTGTCTGTCAAATAAATAAAATAAAATAAAATAAAATGAGTCAACGTAGGGGCACCTGGGTGGCTTAGTTAAGCCCCCAACTCAGGTCACAATCTCCATGCTAAGTCTGGAGTCTGCTTGAGATTCTCTCCCTCTGCCCCTTTCCCTGTTCTCTCTCTCTCTCTCTCAAATAAATAAATCTTTTTAAAAAACATTTAAAAAAATTAAAATGGGTCAATGTAAAGAAATTCAAATAAATAGCATTACCCATGGTAGGTAGATGTGGCCTAGATGAAGGTGGCGGGTCTGAGAAAACACTGCTCGGCACAAAGATAAGGGATTGGAAGTGTTTTCAGAAGGAGAATGACAGCTTAGACTGGTATCCTTCCAAGGATTAAAGCAGAAGTGGGCCATAGATTCAGCTGGAGATGGGAGAAATTCAGGGTACGGGGGGGGGGGGTCAATGAGGACCCTGCGACTCTAGGCAGAGGCCCAAGCTAGGATCCATGGAAACACAGACACAAAACAGATCATTAGAAGGGAAAACAAAGCCCACATGAAGACTCACTGCATGAAGGGAGTGGACAGGGACACGTAATCGAAATTCACTTTGTGTACCTAGGAACACAGGGGCGTTGAGAAAAATGGCAAGAACCCGAACAGGAACTTGGGTTCCATGAGGTTTATGCTGGACTTGAACCGCCAGCCCACCATGAAAGGATGGCCTCCCGTAGAGAGCCACCTGCCATCTAGGAGGTGACACACACACGTCAGGGTAGGGATGGGGATCCGAGGCCTTGGGGTCAGCCACAAAAAGGGGCCACAGTCCTTCCCCACTTCCTGTATCTACACCCCTTTGCGACTTGATTGTTGATGCTCCTCTCCTGGACATACGGAATCTATATCCTTTCCCCTTGAGTCTGGGTTGGCCTAGGGACTTGCTCAGGACAGCAGAGATGGCAGAAGCAATGGTGTGACATGTCTGCACCTGGGCTCAAGCGCTTCAGGGTACCCCTCAGAACGCAGCCCCCAAGAGGGCTCTTGGGTACAGCGTGCTGGAGAAGAGGGACTTCATGCAGTGAGAACGGAGAGGGAGGCCCCAGCTGGAGCTAGCCAACCTCCAGAAGCAAAGTCAAGCCTGCACTCGAACGCCGACACAGCGGGAACCCAGCCTATGGGGCGGACTGGCAGAACCACGAGGGAGATGGGTTTGTGGGTTTGTTGGTTTGTTTGAAGCCTCAAAGTTTGGTTTGTTATACAGCAACAGATGACCGATACAAACGGTACCAGAGTGGGAACAGCTAAAGACAGAAAACAAGATGCACAGACAACATGAAAAGAATACGGAGGCAAAAGAGGAAGAAGCCACGTTTTGGGAGGATGTCCCCCAAGGCCTGAGAAGAGGCCGGAGAACAGACAAGGTAACAGAGCAACAGCAACCGGAAACGTCCACATATACAAGAGTAGAGAAAACCAGGGACATGGGAGGTTAGGGGAGACACAGGGATAGGGCGGAAAGACAGGAGGTCAAGGAGTCATCAGAAAAGCATAACCCCAGGGCTCAGGGCAGTGGCTGGCCTAAGGAGGCGCTCCATAAGCTTGCATGAGTGAAAGCAGTCAGGTCTGGCAAGGTGGAGCGCCTTGGCTTCAGAAGAGCAGGAAGATAGTTTTTGATAAAGGAACAGAGGGGACCTGCAGGGTGTTAGGGAGGGCCAGATGGGAAAGACATGGAAGCCTAGGTAAAGATTTCCGGTTTGAGGAACTGTTCAGAGACGTGTTGGAACAGGGGCCCGTGAAGTCAGGAGGACTTCTGAATGTGCATGGTCCTTTCTCTTGGACTCTACAGTTCCAAGAGGGGCCAGCGGCCAGCAGCAGCAGCGGCCCCTGGGAACCTGTGGGCAATGCCAGTTCTCAGGCTCACCCCAGACCTGCTGATCTGCATTTTACCCAGAGGCCCAGTTGACTTGCATGCACATCTGCACATACATCTGAGTAGAAGCAGCACCGCTCTGGGAGGTACAGAGACGACAAAGCGAGAGAGCCTTTAATTACATCTTGAGAAAGCCATTCTGTTTTGAATTCCCTTTCAAGCTCCCCACGGGTGTTCCTCCCCACCCCCAAGATAAAATCAAAGACAAAGTCTCAGTTTGGTGCTAAGGGGTCTTCAACACCTTCCTCACACTTGCAAATATCCCTTTTCCACAAACAGAGGGCAAAGCCTTAGGCAAGCAAGGTCTCCAGTAAGCTTTGGATAATGGTGTTTACCTCCCTTGTGTTTATTTTCAGGATTTTCTTCTGTGTAAGGAAAGTGATAGGGTTTTCCATTTGTGGTGGTCTTCGTTTCACATTTATCTAAGCGGAAAAACCAGAGTTCCACAAAAACATGAAGCGAAACAGAATGTGGATGGAATGAGGAGTGAGCCAACGTCATCACGAGGGAAGCAACACTCAGCAACCTGAAGACTGGAAAATCCTTGTGCGGGTCTCAAGACGCTTGGGCACTGGTGGAAAGCACAAAGGAATGAAACAGGAAAGACGGGAGCTGTCCGTGAAACCAAGAGTACCCTACACTCAGGAAGGGATTAGCACGGCTGGAAGGATTTATCCCAAATAGTAGAACTGCTCTCCCCTGGGTCTGGAAAAATGACAAGGAGGGACAGCAAACTACCAATGTTCTCCATAAAGTCAAAGATCAGAGCTCCCATCTAAGGAGAGTAGGGCTGGGTGGAGTACACCAGCAGAAATCTTGGACCATCCACTGTGGAGAATGGCCAAGAGAATCGACAGATGAACGGAATTTGACACAGCAAAGGCCCAAGTGCTCATTGTTAGTCAGGAAAATGGGCACCGAGTTCAGTCACCCTCAAGTTGAGAAAGGCCACCTCCTGGAGGCTGATAAAACATACACAGCAAAAGGGGAGGGGATTGAGGGGGTTGCTAGGGGCCAAGGACCGTGACATGTCTTCGTCACCAAGGCTGCACAATGGTCAAGGGTTAACAAAATTGGCCAGTGGAGGGACAGAGGAGGAAAGAGTGTACGAGAGCATAAAGAACCACAGGTTTCTAGGGAAGCAGACGCAGGGGAGTCGGAGGTAAGCTGGGTTTGATCGAAAAAGAAAAGAATCAAGTAAAAAAATTTCAAAAAAAAAAAAAGTCTAGTTTAAAAAATGTTGCCTGAAGATTGACCTGTATTCAAAATTTTGTTACCCATGGTCAGGACTGCTGAAATGGCAGTATAAAAATTCAAGAGGTATTTTTTAAAAAGAAGAGAAATGTGGGCCGGAAATAAAGGTAATCAATTAAAATCAGGACATAAGGATTTGCAGTTCCTGCAAGAAGAAGATAAATCATTGGGTATTTTAAGCATGCCCCAAATAAAACCCCCGAATGAACAAAGGACTGAAAAGCTCTCTCATCACAGTGCATCGCCAAAAGGGGACCCTCCAAAGAGCAAATGAAAACTAAAATATTGAATAAGGTTTACCAAAATATAGTGCTATACTTGGTACACAAAAACATGAAGATACCCAAGAACCTCAAACATGAAGATACCCAAGAAGTCTTCCTTGGACCTCCCCCATCATTCACTCACTCCCATGCACCTGCTAAAGTATGTATTTTGTCCGTGCCTGTCCTCCTTCCACAGCAATGGGGTATGTAGCGGGGCACAAGGCCAGCCACAGCACGGACCACGTGTCCTGGATACCTTAAAGGCAGAAGTGCGGCCATGCATCTCAGTGCCGACCAATGAGAAATAAGCACGTATCACGTGGCAGCCCCTGGAAACCTCCTTTTTCCCTTGACCACCTTTCCTCCGGTTAGACAGGGATGTTGATGGCGCTCTACCCTGCAGGGTAAAGGGTCACATGGAAGTCAGAGGTGGCTTGGCTCCCAGGTGTCTACAAAGCCCCAACAGCTCTGGACTGCTTACCCCTTGAGTTCATTAGAGAAAAGAGAGATGAAGATCTACCTCATTTATGTGGTTGCTACTCAAGTTATGTTTTTTCTGCTGGCCCACCTTAACTAACACACTCTTCCTTGCCTTTTAGCAAAGTCTTCCTGTCCTTGACCATTTGACCTTCCTCGGCCAGCCTGGATCCTTGGGATTGAGAAGAGTCATTTCAAACTGCCCTTCTCGCAACCCCTACCTAAGCAAGACGCACGCCCTCGTCCTCACCACCCATCGCACTGTCCCCTGCCAGCAGCAAACAATACAACGAAAGGGGAAATTTAAAATAAAATTTAATCTTAAAACCATCCAAAAGGGATCATCCTTTCAACCCCAGGCCAGTTCCTCAAGAACAGGGCAGGTGACCCCTCACCATCGCCTCCCACTGTCTCCAAGTATCTGGCACATAGTAGGTCCAGCATGTGTTTATAACTGAGGGTTTTGGAGGGGAGGGGGGTGGGGGGGGTGAGTGAGCCTGGTGGTGGGTATTAAGGAGGGCACGTATTGCATGGAGCACTGGGTGTGGTGCATAAACAATGAATTCTGGAACACTGAAAAGAAATTAAAAAAAATTTTTTTAAAAAGAAAGAAAGAAAGATTAAACTTCCACCAGGTCTACTCAACAGTACTCTGACTCATCTCCAGTTCGCTCCTTATCAGGCCTTCCTTCCCGTGCTAAGCACTGTTCTAAATGCTGGGCATACAGTGGTCAGCAAATATCCCCACCTTCACAGAGCTTTACATGCTAGTGGAAAGAGGTAAACAGGGAATATATGAATGAATGAATGAATGAATGAACAAAAAGTTCAAACAGAGATACACGCTACTAATGAAGTAACGAGACAGTGACTGGAAGTTGGTCGGGGGTGGTGGGGAGAGAGTTTAGATATACAGAGGTTTTTAAGTGGCGGGGGCCATACTGGCAGGGTGAGACACACGAGGCCAAGGTGGAGGGACCAAGGGCCAGAACCGAGGTAGAAACGGCGGGGGATGGATCCTGGGCTTGTCAGTCAACTCCCCCGCCCATTCCTCCTCCCGTTCTCCTCTTCCTCCCCCCTTCTTCTCTCCCTCCTTCTCACTCTGTCTCTGTCTCTCTCCCTCCCCCCACTTCTTATCCACTAAAACGCACATCTGAATCTTCAACCATCTTCCCTTTCTGCCCAATTATCTCAGAGGAAGGGGCAGCCAACTTTCAAGGCAAATGCCCCTCTACCTACAGCCTTCATTCCAACACCAACTGTTCGTCCGTCCATCATTACGTCACTCTCTGTCTTCGTGTGTCTGTATTCTCTCCTTCAAACATTCTCGGGTACAGTTGATACAGCCTCTCATTTCCTCCCCCCCATTCAAATGGTCATCCTCTACGTACCCGCACCCCACAAAACTGGCACATATACACATACGGAAACACACGTGCACGCAAAGCAGATGCACCCCCACACGCATACAGGCACACATCCTTTACCAGTATCTGGTGAAACCTCAGCTCTTTCACCAGACATGCCGGCACCCCCACACCCGCATCTTCCACCAAAGGAAACGTCTACACAGATGCAAACTCATCTCCAAACATTGTCCCACGGGACCATCCTACACAGGCCTGGTGGGAGCTTTGCCAGGGTGTCATGCTCACACAGAGGGCCCGCCTGGAATTCCCTCTCTGGCCTTCTCTTCTCTAACATCCCATTTTTCCTACTTGTCCTTTCCAAACCCTCAGCCTCTGTGAGCTCCTGCACCAGACCACCCCCCCCCCCCCAACCAGAAACCACTTCTCTTGTCCAATCCGTTCCTGGAGTTCTTCTACCTACTATAGTATCTCCCTTAGGCTCACATATACTCTCTTTCTCTGTCTCTCTAACACACACACACACACACACACACACACACTTCATGAATGCTCACAGGCACACACCTGCGGGGACGTGGGGACGTGCCTTGGAGTTACTGCTGGAACCCTCCCCCCACCTGAGTGGGGCCGGACAGGGAAGCCAAGCTGATGAAAGCAGGGCGAACAGAAGGAAGTGTTGATAACATCCCTGCAAACTCTGGGTTCAGCCATGCCTGAGACAAAGCTCACTATCCCTTTCCTATTTAATTAAAAGTTTAAGGACTTTTTCCCATTTGAGGTCGAAAGAATTTTCACAAATATAACAGTTTTAACTACCTCTCCATTAAACATTTTTATCAGAATTTATATAAAAGCCAAATAATAAGGGTTGAGGTTCTCATCAAAGACACACAGGCATAAGGGAGGAACGAGACAGATCTACTGAGGGATGCCTGGGTGGCTCAGTTGGTTAAGCGTCTGATTTTGACTCAGGTTATGATCCCAGAGGCCTGGGATCGAGCCCCACATCAGGCTCTCTGCTCAGCCCGTTTCTCCCTCTCCCAATTGCCCTGCTTGTACTTACTCTCTCTTTCTCTCTGTCAAATAAATAAACAAAATCTTAAAAAGAAAAAAAAAAAAATCTACTGAGTCTGCTGGAGTGTCCAATGTTTCTAGTAAAGTTTAATTCCTCTTTTTTCCAGGAAATCAACTTCCAACCAATCATACATATTTCATAAAAGCTTGCTAGTCAGTCAGCATGTGGGACTTCTACCTCCTATAACAAGAAGATTTCAAGAGAAAGTGTAAAAACTTTTATTATTTCAGAGTACATCAAACCCCTTGCTCATTACAAATCAGAGGGAAAAATTACTACAAATTTTCACAATATGGTACCATCGCCGAAATCACATCAATTTGGAGTATTAAAAAAACTCACCTCCCTCATCATGTTTGATAGAGCTCTTCTACATGAACGAGTCAGTCAATGCAGAAATGACCACATTCAACTTGCACCACTTAGAATAGGAAGGCCTGGCTTAAAATCTATCTCCTCTAAAAGAAGGAATCCATACTCTTCACATAGGCGTTTAGAGCAAAATCCAAATACTTCTGGGTATTGGCCAGTTTGCTTAAATTATGGATTGTCAAGACATTCAAATTATTCTTTTATAAATGAAGTACAATCAAGTTAAGATTAAAGACAGAATGTTGGTCATAAGAGAAGGGCCATTGCCCAAGATCAGATGTTCTGCGCACAAGCACAGAACATATTTAAGAGAACATGGCCTCCCTGAGGAAGGGATTAAGGATACAAACCCAGGAAACAAAGAAAACAAAATAATCTACTACAAAGGGAGAAGATAAAAACCTATCAGAGGCTCATGCAGACCTTGAATTAAAGCCTCTCCTTTATTTTAAACAGGGTTTGGGGAGTTTTGTTTTTGTTTTTGTTTTTAAAGAGCTCAATCCACTTTCCAAATACCTTTTATTTATAAGCATCCTTAGCCAAAATCCCATCCTTCCTCATTAAGCACACTCAAAACAGATTCTCCAAGGTACTCATGACTTCACTCATGTCATAAAATCCAACTAGAAATTGCACCACTTACATAAAGAAAAGACACGAAACGTTTTAATTCCTAAATGGCTGATAGGGTTTTCAATTACATTATCATAAATTTTACATCATTCCCCCTTAATAACAACAATTTAAAATTGTTTCTTCCCAAACAACTATTGAGATAAAAAGGCTGCACCATCACACACACACACACACACACACACACACACACACACTCCTTTTTTATACCATTGTTGCAATGGTACAGCAGGACTTCCAAGTTTTCTGAGTCCCACACATTACTTCCTGAAACACTGCCTCGCCAACTGGGGAGGTGAGTGTGCAAACTTTGGGGGGAGGCAGTCACTTGCATTTCCATCTCTCTACTGCCTACAGGACTCCCACTTGGGTCTGCCTCAGCCCTGAGGGCTCTCCAGTGCATTCATGCACGTGTCAACATGATGTCTCTGTGGGAACATAGCACCAAAATAGCCAATATCAGCTTTCACTTTCCTTCAAAACCAGCTTCTGTGACATCTCTGCTTTGGCTCCAGACCCTACCATTTGTTGAGAGCCCTAGTTCAAACACCCTGAGTCACCCGTGCCTCCTCTGTCTCCCTTCTAAGTTACAGAGATGCTCTGTTCAGCACCCTCCTCTCCCTCCCATCCATAGTCACATCACCTTAGTTCGAATCTTCTCACACCTTTATCTCCACTGGGTGGTGGCATCCTCTCTTGTTCCCCCTACCTCTTGTCAGGCTCTACACTAATCTAGTCAAAGGGTCAGATCCATTCTCACAATGTACAACTCCAACCATGATGCTGGTCCACGCCAAAGTCTTCAAATGTGCTCAGTGGTAGAGCTGGTTGTCTTTCCAAAGGCCTTCTTCCTCGCTCATAGAGCATTAAGATCATTGATGCTCATGTGACGATGTGCCTGGCCCCCAGGGGATGACAGGGGATTGGTCTAAGTTGATCACAGCAAGCTCCTTCTTTGTCAATGGCTGGCCTATGCCCATCCGAGGTCAGCTGATCCATTTCTGATCAATAAATTAAAAAATCCAATGGAACTGTTTCCAGGAAAGCAAGTCCTTCTTATTAAGAGATATATAGAAGAACTTTTGCTATCACTTCCACCCCCACCGCTATCTTACTTCCTGTTTTGCAGCTATCATGTGAGGATGTGATGTCTGGAGCTACAGCACCCAACTTGTGACCATGAGGAGATTGCTAAAACTTCAAGAATGGCAGAATAAGAAGAAAAGAGGGTCCTTGAAGACATGGTTTCTTTCATCCAAAATAGCCTGAGAATGACACCCTAACAATTTCTCTATAAGTAAACAAATGTCCTTACGCTTTACACCACTGTCTGTTGGGTGTTCTGTTACCTACAGCCCAAAGCATTCTCACAAACTCTTACAAGGAACAAACTCTTTGCCTTACCACTGGGAGGTCCTCTGTGCTATGTTTTATACTCAAAGCACAACATCAGCATCAAGTGGGAGCCTCAGCTTAGACTGCAGGATTCAGAACCTCTAGGGGTGAGGTCCAACAGCCTGTGCTCTAAAAAGCTCTCGGGGTGGTTCTTGTGCATGCTGAAGTTTGAGGAACACTCCCCTGTAATATGATCACAAATTACTTTTTCCCCATTCACCTATTACCCTACATACCCTAAGGAATACTGGAGACTGTATTTCTCCAGTGGTGGTAACCCCACTTCACTAGGTTTGAGCATCACATTTTTTGCTTACTTAACGTCATCTCTTCTTAAAGTTTTCAAACTCAAAGCCTCCGGGTGCTGGTGAGGGACACCATGGGCTAAGTATGAGAAAGTCAGAGTGGAGAGGAAAACATTGCCATGCAAGGGAACAGATACAGGACTCCCAAATTTATGATTATGTCAAGGAAGGAAGGAAGGAAGGAAGGAATGGAGGGAGGAAAGGAAGGAAGGAAGAGACAAGTCAAGAAAACAGAAAGGAAAGAAGGAAGGAAAGAAAGACAGACCTAAAAATCCAGATTTACATGCAAGATTTTTAGACATAGACAACTAACTGAACTTTTTAAACTACTGGTCCAAATTAGATAAAACAAGTCCTCAGGTGGACTCAGCATCCCCCTGACTGTCCGTGACCCAAAATAGCAAGTTCTTAAAATATGTACACGTACTTTGAATGTTGTGGCCATCTACATTCATCGACTTGATCTAAAACGACTACGATTATTTCTCTGTGGCTTACTGTGTGTCAGCCTTTCCTGGGCACAGGGTCTTCATCAGCGCTCCCCTGTTTGGGGTGCCAAAATGGGAAGTTCATGGACCTTTAGTTAGTGTCAACAGGACTATTTTATCCATCAGTCAGTGAAGATGACATCTAGAAGCACAGGCTTCTCAAGGGCTTACAAAAATGCTTACGACGTGAGGGAAAAATTAATTGGCCACACCCCCACCACACACGTGACAGAGTTTAAACAGATGCCTACAACATGTGAATATAAGTCAACCAACCAGCATCAGCTCAGATAGGGTCTAGTAATATGTCAGCACCATAAATGTAGGACGTGGACACATCATTTTAACGTCTGATGTGATATGGAGGGGAGCCAGACCAACAGGGCTTGGGACCTGCTGAGGTCTGGAAAAGGCCCTGAATGCCAACATGGAACCAATAATCACTCCGTCCTAAGTCTTGTCTACTTTATAGCAATCTCCAACTTCTTGACTCAGTTCTACTGCCCCTTAAGGTTGCTTACTCCAAAGGAGGATCCCCAGCCTGAAACAAAGTTTTCAACCATCGCTGCACGTTGGAATCACCGAGGGAGCTTCAGAAACATGGCTGCCTGGTTCCCAGCCCCAGAGGCTCTAACTAAACTGCAGTGGGGTAAGGCTGTGAGGCTGAGTTATCTTTCATGAGCTTCACCCCACTCACCATAGCTCGAGTATAGCCAGGGTTAAATCCCCACCGTTTTAGAAACATTCTGGAACATAGTCTCATAGTTCATCTACCCAGTTACACCACCTTGTTAACTAGATTTTCTTTCTACTGCCAAGTCTTGGAACAAAGGAAGACCCTGGTGCTATCAAGCGCTCTGGTGATCTAGAACAGAGGTCAGCAAACTGTTTCTGTAAAGGGACAAATACTTAATATTTCAGGCTTTGCAAAGCCATACCGTCTTCTCTCACAGCGACCCGACTCTGACACGGCAGCACGCGAGCAGCCACAGATGATATACAAACAAATGAGGGGGCCGTGTTCTAATAAAACTTTATTTATGGACACAAATGTGAATGTCATGTAATTTTCACACTGATGAAGTCATCTTTCTTTTGATTTTCTGCCATTTAAAAACAGAAAGACCATTCTTAACTCACAAACCAAGCAGGAACAGGTGGTGGGCCAGATGTGACCCGTGGGCCACAGTTTGCCAACCCCTGATCTAGAACTATTCCACAGACTCGCGGCCTAAAATTAATGAATGACAGAATTTATATTATCCAATCAGAACTACGCTGAAAGTGGTCAGATCCTACTTCCTGCACCCATTCCACCGAACTGGCCACGCAGGTGGACGCCAGTAGAGCTGTCCATACAGCTGAACATAAACCATAAACGACTTACTAAAAAATGATTTTCAAACCCCAGCTGTATCTGAGTTTATCAAAGACAAAACCCGGCAAAGAAGCAGTACACAAGCATGTCTTAAGGGTCTTACATAAGGATTTCAATAATGGGTTAATTTGCTACCAACATTTAGCATTCAGGCTATTTCACATAAAAACTCAGATCATCATTCTCTTGGAAAAATAACTGCAAAATGCGGATACGGGGCCCAAACGTTGGCATGGCAACAATCTAGGGATGCTGAGCAAGGCTACCCCTTTACGCGGGGCATGTTCCCCATCTGACCACAAACCCTATCTTCATGTAGGTTAACTGGCTGTCCCTAGAGGCATTTTGAGTTTATGACCCCTTGTCTACGGTCCTTAAAAAACCTTCTATCTCTTCCACCACATGGCTTCAATAGCTATCTTATTTGAAGACCTCACATGGAAATCTCTCAATCTTCTCTCAAAATTCAACACCCCCATACACCAGGCCCTAGAAACAAAATCACTGGTTCTCCCACCCGTGCAAGGTATCAACTTAAAAAAGTTTCAATCAAATCCCCCTCTCTCAGTGTGGCCTCAATCTGAACCATGGTCTCCAATAAGATAGACAAATGACAAATGACCCTTCAGGTTTTCTTACTCTCCAAGCTGGCCAAGGTAGAGGCCGGCCCAAGGAGGTGGGGTAAAAGCACTCACATCAGAACACCTTCATTAAGCAGAGTGATCAATCACACATACAGTAATTAGAAAGCAAGATTTGGGGCTGATAAATTAAAACCAAACCAAAGGCCATTCTGCACAGGGTAAGAAGTCAAGAGCCAGATTTTGGAAGGGGGAGCGGGTAAAAACAAACAAACAAAACAAAACAAAACCTAAGAATACACAGAAAAAGCTAGCAACTAGAGTCTGGTCCAAGTTCATTATTAACCTACTGTGTCATTTCACTTGGCTCACACCCACCTTCAATACAATAGTTTATTTTGGGGTGGCAGACTTCTGACAACTACATGCTAATTGATCTGATGCATATTATCTTACTGGTGAAAGGACTGGGTCCTTTCCCCTTTCCTGGGGAAAGAAAAATTCCAGATATATAGATAGTGGATCCCTAACTCACTTGGGCATCATAAGCCTAGCCCCGCCCCCCACGGCCTTTTAAAAAAATATAGGTGTTAGTTTAATTTGTTAGCCACATCAGAAAAAGGAATGTTCAAACAGTAGATTTTCCACTTGAAATTAAAATGGAAATTAGCCCTTAGAAAGCAGAGATGACTGTAAGTTTATACATCAGCGGCTGGTTCATGAATTATTAACTGATTTTAATGATCCTGGCTATATTTTATTTGAAGTTATTCTCCTACTTGCAATGACTTTTGAACCCTCAAAACTCTTTCATCCATTCTCCATGGACAGTGCACTCTCCGAGCGCTGACATTTTAAAAGGATCCATATACTCACAGAATGTAAAGATAATACACACAACATATAATTTATACGGAGATTCTGGTCATTTGTTAAAGAGAGAAATGAATGAAACCCTATTATTCACGGTTTGTAAATAAATTTAAAGATAAGTGCTAACTTTTCACTTGTTAAGCCTGGAGCAGAGGGTTCTGTATTTCTTCTAAAGTTTCCCAGATGGTCGTTAAAAACAAGAAAGGGCAGAAACATACTTTGTTTGAAACCCATCATTTCGCCTCCGGAGTGATAATATACCTCACCGAGAGTTAAGTCTTAAGAGATTAATAATTACAGGTATTTCCAAATTAAAATAAATGCATGTCTTTGTATGCTAGTTTTTACATTTTCAGTATAAGTCTGTACTGAATAGTACCACCTCAGACACACAAGTTAGCTGTG
Source organism: Martes martes (assembly GCF_963455335.1). Classification (NCBI taxonomy): domain Eukaryota; kingdom Metazoa; phylum Chordata; class Mammalia; order Carnivora; family Mustelidae; genus Martes; species Martes martes. The sequence continues at coordinate 30,528,710 of NC_137905.1, read as the reverse complement.
AAACAAAATGCTATAAACCCTTAATTATCACTTGCTGTTTTATACCCACAAAGTTAATACTTCCTCTTCTACTGCATTCTCCCTATAAAGAAAAATCACTGTGAATAAAATTGGGTTTTTTCTCCGCTGAAATTAAGAGTACGAAGATAAAGTATGGGGGCTCAAATGCAAATTATTGGATTTTTATCTGCAAGGAATTAAATGCGGACATCCCTTTAAAGAAGTACAATTTGATTTCCACCAATATTAAGCACTGTGTCTAACTTTCATAAATCAGATACACACAGCACTTGCGACCACCAGATTGCTGAATTACTAAGAAACCAGGTTGTTCCAGGCAAAAAAGCTGCGTAAAGAAAATATGACAGCAAACCAACTCGCATTCTCACTCACGAAGTTGAACAAGCATCTCCATAAATAACGGGTGGATTTCGAGCTTTCTATACCCTCCTGAAGTAAATGTTCTGAGTTTAAATGGGCTCAAAATAGCTTTGCTCAAAAAAATAAAAAAGAGACACACACACAAAACACCCACAATTTCCTCTGGTCCCTTGAAGTACCCTTGGGATCGCAGTGAACAGAGAGATTTGCCACGCACTGCAGTGACTGGATTAGTACAAAAGGTTTCTATTTTGGTGTCATTCGAGTGTTGCTGATCTTAAATCAGAGAAAGAAGTAGTTACATTAAGCAAGGTAATGGCTTCCAAAAATAAGAGCATGCCCAGTTCTCCCAGGCTTGCATACACAGGCTAAGTTGTAAGCAGATAAATAATACCCCACTGGAACAATTAGGTGGGTTCTCAGAAACAGGACATACTTAATTAGGCTGCCTAAGTCCCTAACTGAGCATACAAGGGGGACTTTTTAAAGCATTTAATAACCTGAGTAAAACCAAAATCAGAGGACAGAAACTAAAACCCTTCACCCTGGCTACTGACAGAGGCCTTTTCTTGCTTCCCTTTCTAAGCTTCATGTACCAGTCTTGGAATTTTGAGAGCATGAACGCCCCCCCCCCACCCCACCCCCGGCCCTCCACCGCCAGCACCACCAAAGGGTTAAAACACGCTGAATAATGTCCCTTGGTTCTTTACTGGTGGGGAGGCCCGCGGTGCCAGGCGCGGGGCTGGGCGACGGGGACACAGGGGTCAGGCAGAGAGACCCTAAAGGTCTTTCACAAACTTCAGCACTGGAGTTGGGAACGGGAGTATAAACAAATAGAAAGGAACACGAGCCTCCATCAGCCACGGGGCACTGCAAACTGTTCCTCACTCAGATACAATCCCTCCTCTTCCGGTTATTTATTCATTAGTTTTGTATAGCACCTTTCTTTCAGCGGCTCCTTATTTCCTCCTCTGTTATCCAAGCAATCATAAACAAACTACGATTTGAAAGAAAAGGGGGGGGGGGAGGGAGGAGCAGGGGGAAGGAGAAAGAAAAACCACATTCAAAAGGCACAGGCCATCCAGAGCACAGCTCTTTCTCTGAACATCGCCCTCGGGGTGAATGTTTCCTCCAAAGCTTGGCCCCGGGGGCTTCGGGAAGGACCCAGAAGGGGAGTCCGCGCAGCCCTGGCCCAAGGGTTGCGACTCCAGCTCCGCCTCGCCGGTCCGAGCTGAGCCAGCTGCCCTTCCGAGACCCACCTTCGCCCACCTGAAAAGCTCGGTCTCGAAGTTGCCGCCGGGGAGTGGGGGGAGAAGAGGTGGGTTGACCCTGGGCGTGGTGGGGAGGACTCCGAGCCCGAGCTCCCCGAAATGCAAAACTTACCCCTCCCCAAAAAAATGAAAGATGAGAATCCGCTTGGCGCTAACGAGGGAGGGGCTGGCACCTCCGTTCCGGGGTCCAAGGCGCCCTAGCGAGAGGGCAGCAAAAGCCACCTGCGGGGGTCCCAACACTTCGCGCCCCCACCGCCCCCGCCCAATCCAGGGCACGCTCAAAAGTTTGTTCCTTTCCTCCCCCCGACCGGCCCCGGGTCCAGCTCTCGAGTGCGCGGGGAAGGTAAGAGGGGTTGGGGGGTTGGGGGGGTGGCGAGGTCGTCGGACCACGAGATCAGGGACTCGTGCGGTGCCCCCCTCAAACTCAGGGGCGCTGCGACCATGTTTACTAATAACAACAACAAAGAATCACAAGCGTGTCCCCTCTTTCAGTCCTCGGGCTGCTCTTCGCTTCTTTGGGGCAGCACAGGAGAGTCGGCGGGGTTGGGGGGGTAGCAGTGGGGGGAGAGAGAGTGTAGTGCCGGCAGAGGGACAAAAAGGGGGGGTGTGGGAAGGGGGCAGAAAGAGTAGAGTGAGAGAGTTGGACAGAGACGAAGGCGCAAAAAGGAAAGGCGTGGAGAGGGGAGAGAAAAGTGCAGCGGGCGGGGAGCTGGAGCGCGGGGCGCGCCCGGGATGGGGAGGTGGCCCCCGCCCCGCCGCCCCCCGGCCCCGGTCCGGTCACCTTGCTGTAGCCGTAGTAGCCCAGACACTGCGCGAAGTCCAGGCCGGCGGGGTCCCCGGCCGCCGCGGGGTAGAACCTCACATCCATGCCGGAGCCGGGCCCGGGGCCGGGGGCCGGGGCTAGGGCTCGCCGGGGCCGGTGCCCGCTTCCTCGAAGCCGCTAGATCCACCGTCGGGGGCGCCCGGCCGGGGTTACCCGGGGGCGGCGCGCGGGGCTCGGGGCCGGAGGAGCGCCGCGACCGGAGCCCGAAGAGCCCGGGAGCCGCGGCCGCCGCACACAAAGGCGCGGCCACGCGAGCCGCGGGAGAGCGGGAGGCGGCCCGGGGGACGCGCCCCGCCGGGGCACCGAGGCAGCGCTGCGCGCGGGCCGGGCGCCCGGGGCGCGGGGCGCGGCGCGGGGGCCCGGGCGGCGCGGCGAGTTCAGGTGCGCGGGGCGAGGCTGGGACGGCGGCGGCGGCGGCGGCGGCTGGCCCCGCTCCTCCTCCTCCTCCCCGGGCGGACTGAGGAGAGGAGCCGCGGAGACAAGGGGCCCGGCCCCTCCCCTCCTTCTCCCCCTCCTGCCTCCGCCGCCGGTCCCCTCCCCGCGCCGCCGCCGCTCCGCCCCTCCCACCGCGGGCAGCTGGCGCGCCGCCCGCCCCGCCGGTGCGCTCCTCGGCCCGGACCGCCCCCGGGCGCGCCGACCCCGCCCCGCTGCGGCCCCTGCCCCTCGCGGCCCCTCGCGGCTCACCCCGCGCCTCGCGCAGCCCCGGCTGTGCCCATCGCGCGCGCCGCGGCCTCCCCCTCCCCGGGGCCCCTCTTCTCCCCACCTCGCCCCCCTTCCCTCTCCGGTCCTCTTTGTCCCCGATGCCTCGGAGCGCTCCTCGCTCCCTTCCGCTCCTCGGCCGCTTCGGCGGGCCGGCCGCCAGCCCGGTGCCCGGGGTGGCCCTCCCACCCCCCTTTCCGAGCCCTGCTTCGCTCGGCCCCCAGCCCCGGCCACCGGCGTCCACACGCCGTCCGCTCTCTTGCCACCCCTCGTTCCATCGGTTTCCTCCCCTCGCCCCCTTCGTCCCTCGTGGTGCCGGTCCCCCGGTCCGTCTACCCTACTCCGCCTTCACGCAGGAATGGCCCCTGCTCGGAGGCACCTAACCCAGCAGCCAACCGGCATGAGGGCCTCCCGGGATCCGGGAGCCGGGACCCCATGTACACCTGTGGTATTTTCCAGAAGGGGTGTTGGGGCCTGACCTTTCACAGGTAGGCAGACTTGAAGCTTCCCGAGTTAAGCCTTGTGTCGGTTCTCTTCGTATTTCCTTTGCTCTTGTTTGTATTCGAAAGGCATTTGAGTAACCGGATCTAGGCGGATCATTCACTGTTCTGAGAGAGAAAATGTCCCCATTTTCCTAAAAGGTTCTGGGTGATTAACTTCCTCAAACTGCACTCACCCACCTCCTCTTTATCTCTCTTTCTTTAAGCTACATCTCTCTCTCCGTCTCTGTCTCTGTCTCTCCGCCTCCTTCCCCTCTTCTCTCCACGCCCCCCCACCCTTGCTTTATTGCTTTGGGTTAATTTGAGAGTTTGACCCTCAGCCTTGGCGAAGGGAAGTGACTTTATTGCTTAGATGAGAACGTTAAGGAAAGGCGGTGGGATTTTTGCCACCCCCCCCCTTCCCCAATTTGGTTATCTAGAAGCTGCTTTAACCGGAAGGGAGAAATTTCAAATATTTTAGCGGACACTCTCCAACACTTCCGTCGCCTGAACACTCTTGGCTGGCCCGGGGCCTGAACTTTTTCAGACAAGCTTCAGATGGGTTGCTTTTCTTCTGTTCTCCAACGTAGACTCTCCAGCTTGGTGACACCTGTGTGTGTACCTTCCCCCAGTATTATCTTTCTGGAACCAAGCAGGAAAAATAAACGTCAATTAGGTGAAAGTTTGTGTATTTGCTCTTCTCTTAGCCGAAACGTGTGTTTGGACACCGCCCGAGAGAGCAGTGTGTATTCAGGGAAGGAACAACTGCTCATATTGTCCCTGGGTTGACTCCAGTCCCCCCCCCCCCAAAAAGCTTAGGTCCTCTCTCCCGGGTCTCCATTTAACGTTGACAACCCAGCGGCGCTCCCTAATGGCCCAGCAGGTTGCACAAATTGGCAGCGAGCTGAGATATTATCAGGACAACACCCCATTGAGCAGGTTCTTGAAACTGCAGACGTGGAGGCCCTTTCTCTGGGCCACTGGGCGCCTGTGGCCTTTCCACCAATCAGAGCGGGAGGGTGCAGTGGCCACCTGTTGCCTCACACGAGAACATCTTTTAAGTTTCACTATTAGTATTTAACAATGGCGTACAGGGCAGCATCTGGCCGCAGGAGAGAAGCAGCCTGCTGATCTGAGGTACCAAAAAAGAAATTATTATTTTTTTTTCTTGCAGATAGTTGTTAACCGGAGCCCCAAAGGCTGGGGAGAAGAAGTTTTTCATTTCACACTTCCCTTGCCCACCTTGTGCTCACTCTGGTATAATCTGAGCTTGATTCCACAGGATGAGGGAAAGTATAATCAGAGTTACGGAGAGACTAAACCTGTAGTTGTAATCAGACCTCGAGGATCCAGAGTACAAATACTCACAGTGGAAACCCCACTAGCTGCGAGCCTGGGAATTGCATGTGGGCTGACGTGTTGCCACAGCACTGAGCTGTAGACGCTGGAAACTGAAGCGAGAACCTTCTCCCAGGAGGCTCCGGGGAGTTAGGAATGCCGGGTCACATCCAATACCACCTCTTGGCCCTTGTTTTGAAAAAGCCTTCCTCTTAAAACCCGCCCCCTCCCCCTTATGATGCAAATGCGTTGGGGAAGGGAACAATATTCATCAGTCACTATTTTATTATGATGATGATTTAGGACGTAAGGTAGGTGATTTTCGAGTGTAGATTTTGATTAAAAGGGGGGGGGGTAGGGCGGAGAAAAAGAAAGTGAAGGGTCTGAGATACTTGTGTTCAGGCATTTGGAACGGAAAAAATCCCTGGAACAGAAACAGGTCCTTCGGGAAGGCTGCTGACCTCACGGTCTTGCCTACAGTCTCCGTGCCCTCCACAGCTACTCGCTTGCCTACCACGTGCTGTTTTAGGCATTTGTGAATGAGAAAGAGGGTCCCCAGATGACACGCGTGGAAATCCTCTGGGGACACTATGGTTTGGACCTGTCACACTCCTTGACACACATATATCCCCATGCACACATGGACGCATGCCCTGTCCCAACCACTCACTGGTAAATCCTGGCCTGACACAAGCCACCAGTGCTACTGAGAGAAGCAATCTGAGAAACACATTCACAAGTAGTAGGAGGGATGCCAGGCTCTGTACTTCCATGATATTTGTAAAAGAAAGCTGGGGGTGGGGGAGGAGGGGGCGTGGAATATGCTGGATGGCAGCTGTATCCCAAGAACCTTGGACCATGCTTGGTACTCAGGGGGGTTTGCAATGAATGAATATCCATTTAAGTGAGGACAGTGAGAAGGAAGAAAGGCAAGAGGGGAGGGGGGGGAAGGGAGGGACGGGGAGGGCAAACAGGTTTTAACTGCAGACAAGCATTCCCAGGGAACCTGGTCAAGGGAAGATTGGAGAAGAGCGACCCCAAGACCTCTGATGTGGATAAGAACAACCTTCCTGAAGGTGCGGGGAGGGGGGCGGGGGTGGTCTTCTGCACGCTGCTGTTTTAGATCTCTTGTACATAACACATCTAGAATCATACGTTGTTTCATTTAGAGTTGATCTGACACAACTGCCTGTTGCATTCAGAATACCACTTAATTTTAAGGGGTCGAGTGGATTTTGAAGCCCATCCATGGAAAACTTGAGAATGATGCCTTTAAAACATGAATGCAGTTGTAACTGCCACGCTATTTGTCATCTTAAGGGTGTCACCTTTTTCAGGCTGTCAGCATTCGTTTCTGAAATGCCACAGACAAGGGTTTCCTTTGTACTAGGTTAGCCTTGAGTTTGAAGAAACTTCTCCAAGAACATATCTTAAACATGCTTTCAATTTATGCTGAACAGTCCTAACAGTTACCGATGTGGAAGGGCAGCACAAGATTCAGCTATACAGAAAATACAACTCCTGCGCATAAGAAAATTACAGTAAAGTTTTTGGATGACTTGAGTCAAAATGGTCAGTCTTATTAGCTTGATGTTTCCAGTTGAACAGTACTATGATCCAAGAATCTCTTAAAAAAAAAAAAAAACTGGGGGTGGAGGGGTGGTGGGGGGTGGAAATACACAAGCTTATCTTTAAGAGATTCAGTGAAAATAGTTTTTATGAAAGGAGAGAATTCATGATGGGAAAACTATCTTTCCTCTTGAAAGAACTCAAAAACTCTGTTTCTCTACTCTGTGTCCAAATTAAGCAAGAACGTTCCCATGAGGATTGCATTCAACCTGCCAAATATTATACCCAAAGATCTTCCTGAGACCCCAGCTTTTAGGGAATCTGTATACAGTGATTTAACCTCTCTGTGAATTGGTTCCCCAGATGAGATGAGGATACTATTAAACATTACATACAGTTTAATTTTCCTGAGTTTTGGTCATGAAAAGTCCTATCCAAATATTATGATCCTTGTTTGCAGTATGTAATGTAGCCAAATTAACAGCAGCTCCAAATGGAAATTAACAAGGCCAGAGCTACTCGAGTTTCTTCTCATCCTATTCCCATAGTAACAGCTAATGTATTATATTGGTAAAACATTTTATATTTGGTTTTATATCTGAATTTGGCTTCCTGTCATAAAGCAGAGCATTTCTATCCAGCATGGATTCTTAGTATCTGTATAACTCATCTCCGTGAAAATTAGAGTTTTATGTCAGAGAATCACGACTTTGGATTCGTCGTCTAAATCACATGCAGATAAAATCAAATCAAGACATACCAAGGCTCTCACAATAGTGGATGGTATAGGGAAGCATTCCGACCTCGGGACCTCAGTACAAATCCCCAGAGCAGACTCTAAAACTACTCACCAGGAGAGAGTTCCACACAGGAATTAGAGTGTGAAAAAATCCCCAAGCTTTGTCATTGTTAGCTTCAGTTTTCCGTGAGTCCAAACTTTTCAGGTCGGGAAATAGGAATTATGTTGATATTGTTACTTAGGTCAAAAAATGCAGAAACATGAGCAAATTGGGAAGAAATCAGCTCACTTTTTCGTACATGTTTACATTTATGTACATACATATATATACACACACACACATACATATGTATGTGTGTGTATATGTATGTGTATATATATGTGTATATATATATTGTGTGTGTGTATATTATATATATGTGTGTGTGTATATGTGTGTGTGTGTGTGTATATATATATATTTATATTTGTGTGCATGAAATCGCTTCTCCCATTACTGTAACCAACTTTGGCCACATTGGTCTCTGTGCTACCAGGTGCAAGAACCACTCTAGAAAACCAATCATTTTCCCAGTTGACTATTACTTTTACAAAGAATAGGTACAGCCATCGGTTCTGAGAGATATATAGTGATTAAGGAACAGTAACCCCCAAAACCCCTAGTAGCAAAGAAGTACTGAGCTGAGAATTCATTCCCAGAAAAATGAAATGCAGCAAGTATTTGCTTGTGATCTAAGTAACTCTTCAATAAAGCTATTTTAAAAACCAATACACTCGACACAATCAGGAGGTGTGTAATTTTCAGTATGTTTACACCCTGCCTTAAAAAAAAATATCCTGTATTCACAGAAATCCTAAACTGTTGTCCTGCCTGTTTTCTGAAATATATTCTATTTCTTTTAAAGTGAAAGAATGACCTCTTTTGCAGGAACAATTTTCAGAGACAGCGTGTTTATCAAATGGTTTCTCTGCTTTCATAAAAACAATTTATTTTCACTGAACCCTTCAAGATAAGCATCAAAGCCAGGAAGAATGTACAATGAAGTTTATAATTACACTCCAGAAACAAATACGGGGTAGTTTTTATTTTGCTCAAGTGAAAAGATTTTTTTTTTCCCAAAGAGACAAAGGTAGTGTTGGGGGTGGGGGGTTTATATAGGAGTGAAAATCAGGAAGCTCAGAGGCTCTCCAGCAGGAGGGGCCCTGCAGTGTTGCCCACAAAGACCACTGCCAAACAATGAAAGCTGGGGGCCAGGACTCTCTTAGCCATGGGTGGGGTGGGAGGGGGTGGTCAGTCCATTTTTTTATTCTTCAGCAGGGGCCAGCTAAAAGAGCATTAAGGAAAGAAAATCATTAAGCTGATATTAATTAAACCCTTCCATGACATCTGTAGAGCATTGCTCATATGTATCTCTCCCAGTCGGAGCCTCTGATGACATCCTTTCTTTGCTAGGCACCCATGCTTCTGGGCTTAATGGATGTGGCATGTTATTCTCAATAACCACCGAAAAATAAAGTTGTCCAAATAAACAAGAAAAGAACCGAGTCGCATAAAGATTCCGTGTCTTAAGAAAGTGGGAAACAATTGCCTTTGATCACAGAACAGCCAAGGACCAGGAGCAAAATAATCTCCCCTAATTTACATAGATCTATGCATGCCAAACAGATGAGTGTTTGCTTTTCGAGTAATAGTGCAGGTGCGTATCCTGCAGTGACAAAATCTCTAACTCATCAAACTGTTTCGCCAGAGTGGGACATGCCCTCTTTTCTGGAACAGTTTCAAGCTCTCGCCCCAGCATTCCAGCCACCTGTTTATGGAGTTCATCCTCGGGAGTACATGCATGCAATTAGAAACAAGAAAATGAAAATAAATGACCTTGTTTGTTATTTATAACAAAGAAACTCAGCGAAATTAATGCTGTGCAGCTTGACCTCTTGACCCGGGAGAAACAGCCACCTCTTGGCTTTGTGAAGGATGAATAATACTCCGGCAGCTCCCTTTTGTCCAGGCGGCCTGACTTTTGGCTGGTCACTAAAGCCGTATATCCAAAATATTAAATGTTTTACAAGTTAGATTAGAGGATTTGCGCTCTTCAAAAAAAAAACATGTTTAAAGAAGCGAGGCGAGTGGGCCAAAGACCTCGTCTTTTTAAGGCGAGCAGGTAAAATCACTTAGTTTTATCTACTCAGTGTGTCCTGTGTCAACAGCATGTTGAAGAAAAGGAAAATATTAAAAACTTTGAACTACAGCTTGGGGAATTGAGGGATTCTTAAGTATGTAAAGGAACTCAGACCGGAAGGTGGTCTTGCCCAGTAGTTCAGGGAAACCATCGTTCCCTTGTTGTGGAGGCTGCTGGTGGGAAAGGAGAGGGCAACTTCCTTCCGTTATGTAAATGCAGTGCAGACAGCGCCCCCAGGAGTTGTGCAACGACGTAGCACTGTCATTCCTTTCCCCCTCAGCTGGCCTCCACCCACACAGTCCAGAAACCCAGGGCAGGCAGGACATGGTGGAAAATATTTCAGAACCAGTACTTGGGGGCTGCTTGGGGGGCTCAGTCAGTTAAGCATCTTCCTTTGGCTCAGGTCAGGTCACAATCCCAGGGTCCTGGGATGGAGCACCCTGTCGGGCTCCCTGCTCAGTCAGGAGTCTGCCTCTCCCTCAGCCTGCCACCCCTGATGCTTGTGCTCTCTTACTCTCTCTCTCCGTCAAATAAATAAATTAATTAAATCTTTTTTAAAAAAAAAGAAAAAGAAAAGAAAAGGACCAGTACCTGATTGAAGCATCTTCAGGTAGAATCACTGGTCGCAATGGACACCCCATAACTTGTGTGGCTGGTCCTCAGGCTGGCCTCTGCTACCACCTACTGCCTTCTTTCTCCCCTCTTGGAATCCTCCTTCATTCACCCACAATGCATTCATCCCATGAGTGTCCTGGATTCTTCTAGTCCTTACATGAAAAATCTAAATTTGGTTGTTTTTCCTACTCAAGTTGTTTATTTCGTGTCCTATCTGTCCAGTGCTACTAGATCTTCGGCTGTTTTATTTTTCCCCAGGGAAAAAAAAGTACTCTCTTCTCAAGAAAGACTCGCTACTGTTCCTCAAAACTATCTTTTTCATTGTACAATGAAGTCAATTTCATGCGAGGTGCAGACTGCCATGTGAACACCACCGTATTATTGACCAACCCTCCTCACCTTTTCTTTTCCTTCTGATGCCATGGGGTCCTTCACTGGGTGCCTCTCCCCACCTTCCACTGGGGGTGCTGCAGCCATAAATCTGGAGCCATCACTACAAAGCCTTGTTGGTCACTCCCATACCCACACAGCAACAAAATTAGAGCCACAAAAGGTCCAATCTTCCCGTTCACATCCATGGGACTGGCCAACTGTCCAGCTCAGAGAAAGAAGCTTCTGCACTTAATTGGTCTAAAGAAACCCATTCTGTAACCCAAAGCCTCATGTCAGTTATCCTTTCAGTGAAAGACTAAGCTCTCATAATCTAGAAACGTCACCAAATGCCTCCCACTGTGTGCTTCAGGTTCCAGGTGTTATAGCTCCTCTCAGGGCGAGACCTAAGGTAGCCTGCGATTACCCTACCTTACCCAAAACTGAAACTCACACTTCCTATTCAACACATTCTCACTCCGCCTTTGTAAGGATGTGGTCCTTAGGTTCTAGAAATGGGAGTGGGGGGGGGGCAGGAAGCGTGATCACTGTCCACCCTGAGGATTTTAAGATACAGGGAAAGTACTAAAATAATGACATTTTCTCATCGGTGTCATAGGAGAAGTCCCCCCTCCTTGATGGAGTCAGCAAACATTTATTTACAATTTACTTACAGGCATTATGGAGAACATGTTAGGGTGTTGCTTAGACAAGGGAGAGATCGTGGGTGATCAGGAGGATCAGGGGAAGCTTTCTGGAGAAGACAGTTGACAGTAGAAAGCATTTAGGGGAGGCAAGAGGGATGAAAGGGTGCCCAAGGGAGAGAGAGATTATGAACACAGTTCTCGAAAAGAAGAGGTCATATTCATGGTGGGGAGATGAAGTTGAGTTGGCCATTTCTTGGATAGGTTATGCTATGGTAACGAATAACCCCAAATACCTTAGTGAGTTACCCCCACTAAGGGCTGTTTTTTGCTCACCCACGTTTCTATTTTACCACCAACCAGCTGCTGCTCTGCTCCACACTTCCATCTCGGGACCAAAGCTGTCTTGTGGCAGAGGAAGAAGACAGAGTAGAAGCATGCTGTGGCATTCCAAGTTCTTGCTCTCATCGTGGCCACTGACTTCATTGGTCAAAGCCAGTCAGATGGCCACGCCTCCTGCCAATGGGGCAGAGGGGATGATCTTCCTAGAGGGAAGAGCCTGTATTTTGCCATCATGTGGTCAGTGACATGGGAAGAATTTTTTGTTGTTGCTGCTGTTGTTTAGGGACTTAGCAAAAGTCTCAGACCACCAGTAAAATTGTTCAGCAGAGCAGTGAGTGCATGGTGAAGAGGTTGGTGAGATAAGATGCTGGGAAGTTGTGGGAGAGGAGACAGCCAGAGCAGAGAAGCCTGTGGGGTTGCCGAGTTAGATTGGACACGGGTGGTTGTGAGGAGGATGACACAAAAAACATGGTGGGGTGCTCTGATCTCCAATTTGAACTAACTCATCTATAGCAGACTTGTTAACATTTTATGAGTTTATATCCCGTGCCAGTGGCCGTGCGGTGTAGACATTTGCATAGCTACATAGATTTTTTTTTTTAATTTTAATCCTCATGACATCTCCCTGAGGTAGAGCCTATGCCCCTTCTTTTTTAGCTCAAGAAGTGGGCTCGCCGAGGTTAAATGACTCGCTTCAGGACACAGGAGTGGCACCCAGGAGCTGAGATGCAAATTGAGGTCTCTTCTTTCCACAGCATCACTGCAGGGCGAAGAAATAAAAGTGTCACCTCGCTTTAATACTGACTTGTTACTCCTTATGTCTCCCTAATACCCAACTGTCTGAAAGTGAGGTTAATATGCTACTTTTTCTCCTCCAGCACAAGTTGTCATTAATATGATGTTTCTACAAGCACTCCTTGCCTAATACAACTTCGTAAGTGAATAAAGAAGAGACGAGACTTTACCTGAGGTATTTATTATAAGATCCCGTGGCAGAGACAGCCGCTGTTTACTAAATGTTCCTGTGCTGTCCCCCACCCCCACCACGTATTTCCCAACGTGTCTTGCCTTCAGGTGACCAGGTGTGGTCCATGGACTCTGAGCACAGCCTGTATTCCAGGCTGAGACAAGCACGGGCTGGTCTACATCCTCCATATTCTCCACACACCTCTCTTGCCCAATGGTGGTGTCCTTCACAGTGGTGGAGTCCAGATACCCTAGGCAGAAGTTGGAGGAGGACCATCCAAGCCTTGGAACTGACATGAGCAAAGCCATGTCTCTATGGTGTTGCTCCGTGAGATGTCAGAGTTTACTAGTTACTGCAGACTAGCCCACCCTGATCGATACAGATCCCTCCGACTTTAAATGATGCAAGGAAAGGTACCATGTCTGTCTTGCTCATTTCCTGATTCCTGTTGCTGAGAGAAGAGCCTGCCACATGGCCCATTCTCAGGAGATCCCGGTGGAAGGAAAGTGAGTGAATCCAAAATGGAGTCTGGTCTCTGTATGCTGTTCAGTTAAGCCACCTACGAAGTGTTTTGGGGAATCAGTGGTTGATCCATCTTCCTGAAATATCTTGCATCATATCAGATTAAGACTTTATGATATATTGTTCAGTTTCACATTCCTCCCCCTAACACTGAAGGTTCTCATAATCTGACCAGGATTCCTATGATTTTACCACCTTGTATCTCTGACGTAAGCCATGTGACATGTGGCCTCTAGTCATTGGAGAGAGATTAAAGAAAATATCTGTATTTCAGCCACACATTTGTCAAAATTGTCCGTGATAATCTTGTACATACCATCGCTGTCTAGGGAATCTTCGTCACAGGAACCAGGAAGACACTGTTGGTTACCTTCTCCAAATCCATTCTCTCTTCTTTTTGTGTAACCCTATCTCCCACGGATGTGGTCCCACCATCCTCATGTATCCATGTTCTCTCAGGGTGGATGATATCATGACAACCCCATTTTCGCTGGCTGTGATGCATTTTTGGTCCAGGGGGCATAAACAAGGGTGCAGGAGGGTTTCTAAGAAGGGTTTCGTTGCTCTTGAAAACAAACACTCAAAAAGATGTAGTAATTTCTTCTTCTGGACAATATCATGTCTGACCATGCTGCAGCCATCATGTCAACAGGAAGGGATCTAGCCTGAGGTCAGAGCTGACATACTAAGAAGATAATGGTGAGGCAGAAACACGCAAAGGACATAGATTCTTGGCGGATGTCATGAGTCTCTGAATTAACCAGCCCCGGAGCTCTTTTCCTCCTAACTCCTTGTTATGTGAAATAAAACATGTGCTTATCCTTGAATCCAATTAAGTCCAAGTCTTATGTGTATACAATTAAAAGCACTGAAACCCACTTGAACTTGCTGTATTTGTTTGCCAGCGCTGCCATGCAATAAATTTATCACAGACAGGAGGCTTAAACACCAGAAATGTATTTTCTCACAGTTCTGGAAGGTGGAAGCCCCAGATCAGGGTGCCCGCAAGTTTGTGTTTCTCCCAACACCCCCTTCTTGCTGCCTCTTCTCGGGGTCGCCCCTCTGGCCTCATGTATCCTTGGGTTTCTCTGTCTGTCCTAATCTCTTTTTGGAAGGACACCCGTCCGATTGGGGTGGGGGCCACTCCATCAGCCTCATTTTCTCTTCAACACCTGTGAAAAGCTCCATCTCCAAACACAGTCACATTCTGAGGTCCTCGGGGTTAGGGCTTCAGCATAGGACTTTTGGAGGCAACAAAGTTACAACACTTGCTCAAGCCAAAAAGGGAGTTAATTTTAAAACTACAGAAAAACACAGAATCAAAGTACAGGTTATAAAGTTAGACACCTCATGGGAACTGGGAAGCCACCAGACAGCTACTCTCTTCATCTTTTTCCCTCTTTCTGCTTTCAGACTTCTGTTTCTCTCAGCACGTATGCTTTGGTTCTTTCTTTCTCCGTACAGATCAGTCCCGACTCAGCTGCACAAACACAGACCATTATGGTGCCCCACGATGGTGGCCTCAGCCCCTAAGTCACACGACCGTCCTGTTTAGCCTCCTACAGCTAACGGACTCAGGCTTCATGTCTTATTTCTCTTTTCATTCTCTCTGAGTTTTCTTTAGATATCATTGACGTATAACATTGTATAAGTTGTATGAGGCACACGATAGCATGATTTGATCTATGTATACGTTGCAAAATGATGACCACAATGAGTTTTGTGGCACCCATCACCTCATATAGTTTCAATTAATTTCTTGTGATGAGAGCTTTTAAGATCCAGTCCCTTATCAAGTCTTTACTAAGCTCCTGAGATAGAAAATCTGATTGGCTCACTTAGTTCACCCTTAGTCCAACGTAATGTGGCCAGCTACCTAGGGGCTGGCTCCTCAGATCTATGACTAGGTCAGTTCAACAAGGAGAAGATTTAAATGGGAATGAAACATCTGGCAGTCCTCGTGGAATGAAGGAAATATGGGTAAGTTTCCACTACAGTCAGAGGAATTTGAAGTAGATTGAATAACCATACAGAGGGTGTTGATTTATTATTGACAACCTACAGAGAAGCTTTTGGTAAAGTCTCACTTTATTCTGCCCTTGATTCTGATTTTTTTTTCATTTTTCCAACATTTTAATAAATAACTTAGATTAGGACATTGAAGACATGCCAAATGAATTTTCAATTGATAAAATAATGGAAACATTCCTTAATATGGTTAGAGAAAAAATTCAGACTCCACAGGATCATGAAAGACTAGAAACCCAGGTAGAATGAAGAGAATGGAAGTTAACTCCAATTGGTATGAATTTCCAAATTTAGAATTCAGTGTTAAAGCCTGCAAAACAATGGGATGGAGTTTTCAAATTGAGCCCTCTTGTAAATTGAAGGAGTCTATAAGCCTGTGTCTTCTCTTCACAAGAAGAAAGCCCTTTTTAATTAGTTGTATGCTAAAGTTAGTTTGGTTAAGTAAATGTTTTCCTAAAGTTGGAGGGTTCCTATAATTTTGGTTTCCCTTTTATTTGCAGATCAAGTAGATAAAAAGACCCAGTAAGTAATTTCGGGTTCCCACAGGTAACTCATCAACCTGGAAAATCCCTGAACTAAGAAGCCCCTCCATAATGTAGCTTAACAAGGGAAAACTACTATAAAATACAGCGTGAGTCTAGCCATGATTTCTCTCTCTCTCTCTATATATATATATAGCCAGATATTCTGTAAACTCAACTTTCCCAAATTAGGGAACAAAAATAAAGATAAGCTCACTTTCCTGATGCTGTATCTATTATGCCATTTCTATTTCTTTAATTTTTTGAACTGACCTTATTACTTTCCTCTTATATATGAATATGTCATCATTGAAAACTAAAGCCCAAACGTTATAAAAATATGTAGTGTAGAAAATGGATATCAGGCACCTGGGTGGCTCAATAAGTTAAGTGACTGCCTTCAGCTCAGGTCATGATCCCAGGGTCCCCAGATCAAGCCCCACATCAAGCTCTCTGCTAAACGGAGAGCCTGCTTCTCCCTTTCCATCTGCCTTTCTTCCTGTTTGTACTCTCTCTCTCTCTCTCTGTGTCAAATAAATAAATAAAATCTTTAAAAAAAAACCGAAATATTGCATGATCTGTAACCAATGTAAACAGATAGGTGACTACACCTTTTTCAGATTATATTTCTATGCATATTCTAATAATTTATCAATATTTTATTTTAATGAAATAGGATCACACACTTACTCTTTTAAACTTTCTTTTCTCACGTAAACATATGTCCTAGAGTCTATAATGGTACATTTATTTGCCTTATACTAGTTCATCAGCCAAGGTCAACTAGAAAACCAGACAAAGTACTTGATTAGGTTTGAGGTATCAGAGGACTTGAGGGGCTAATATTCCTTTTTTTTTTTTTAAGATTTTATTTATTTATTTGACAGAGAGAGATCACAAGTGGGAAGAGACGAAGGTGGGGGGGGGGGAATCAGGCTCCCTGCTGAGCAGAGAGCCTGATGTGGGACTCGATCCCAGGACCCTGAGATCATGACCTGAGCTGAAGGCAGAGGCTTAACTCACTAAGCCACCCAGGTGCCCCAAGTGGCTAATATTCTTGAGAAAAAGCAAATACAAAATGGTGAGCTCAACATTCATCCTGCTTTCTCCCTCAAGGCCTTCCTCTGGTTCACAAGCAGTAGCTGAGGACAGAGAAGCTGAGCAATGTTTCCGGCAGTCTCACCAGATGGATGGGGAACATGGGAATTCGGAACCCAGTAAAGAAAAGAGGTCATGATACGCATGCCAGGTTTTCCATAGGCATCCACGAAGGCTGTACTCTAGAAGTGGTCATGATCCAGAAATAAACCAACCCTCACAAAGAGTGAAGTCCAGTGTTGAATAAACTCAACCTCTGATATGATAAGGTGATTTGCCTCTACCCGGATTGCGAGAAGTAAAAGCAAGTCTTCTATGTAAGAGAATAAAGTTACCCAGAGCCACAAATTATCTAACTGTCTTATATATGTACATTTGACCCTTGAACAACACAGGTGTGAACTGTGTGGATCCAATCATCTGTGGGATTTTTTTTTTCAATAAATACAGTCCAATGTAAATGTATTTTCTGTTCCTTAGGAATTTCATAATAACATTTTCTTTTCTCTAGCTTACTTTACATAAGAATACAATACAGAATATATACAACATAAAAATATGTGTTAATTGACTTGATGTTATCAGTAAGGTCCCTGGTCAGTAGTAGGCACTTAGCAGTTACATTTTGGGGGAGTCAAATTTACACATGGTGTTTTAATTGCATGGGGTTGGTGCCCCTAACCTGTACTTTGTTCAAAGTTCAACTTGTGGTACCTGGCACTTAATTCTAAACTAGCAGTCATTTTAGGAGACAAAACTACATGATTGAAAAAATAGTTGAAAGGGGAACATTTAAAGGATGTCCAAGTATTAATCTTATTAGACTTAGATTTTAAAATATCCATGATTAATACCTTAAAAAGTAGACTTGTAATGTGGGGAATTTCAGCAGAAAATTGAAAACTATAAAAAATGAAATGGAAGTTCTATCACTGAAAAAATCATTGATATTAACAAACCGTTAAGTTTGACAGTAGATCAAATCAAATCATTTTGACAGTGGATTAGCCACAGAGAGCAGGGAGCTATTGAGAAGAAAACAGCTGAGCTAAAGTGGGAGCCTGGTTGGTTCCAGTGGAACAGGTCACTCTTGAGGTTGTAGGTTTGAGCCCCACATTGGGTGTACAGATTACTTAAAAATAAAAATCTTTAAAAAAAAATACTGAGCAAAGCAAAGAAAGAAGAAAAAAAGATGAATGCAGTTGAGCCTCGCAATCAAGTGGACATGAATTTTCTAGAAAGGTATGTATTTTCCTTTTCTCAAAAGATGAGGAAAAAGCAAATGGGGCAGAAGTAAGACATGAAAAAAACAATGGCTGAAAAATTTCTGAAACAAATAAAAGACTTCAACCCACAGATCCAAGAATGACTTTGAATCTCAAACAAGATAAATTTAAAGAAATAACACTGGGACGCCTGAATGGCTCAGTCAGTTAAACATCAGACTCTTGGTTTTGACTTAGGTCATGATCTCAGGGTCAAGAGACCGAGCCCTGCATCAGGCTCGATGCTGAGCACAGAGTCTGCCTGAGATTCTCTCCCCCTCCCCTTCTGCCTTTGCCTTCTGCCTCACTCCCTGCTCATGCTCTCTCCCTTTAAAATAAATAAATAAATAAAATCATTTTAAAAAAAAGAAAGAAAGAATACTTAGCACATTATAGTAAAACAAAAAAATCCTGAAAGGAAACATCCTTCCTTTAAAGAGGTAACAATTAGAATTGCAAATGACCACTGGGTGTGGTGCAAAAACAATGAATTCTGTTATGCTGAAAGGAAATTAAAAAAAAAAAAAAAAGAATTGCAAATGACTTCTAAATGGAATGACAGAACTCATTATACAATGGAGTAATATATTCAAAGTGGGGACAGAAAATAACCGCCAACCTAAAATTTTAAAAAGAAAACTCTAAAAACAATGGTATGGTATTATAAAGACATCCACTCTCCCCAAATTTCTGTGCAGAATAAATGCAGTACCAATCAAAAATCCAGCAGAAATTTTTTTTTAAGAAACGGACAAGTTGATTCAAAATTTATATTAAAATGAAGACGTCCAAGAATAGGAAGCCCATCTTGAAAAAGAACAAGTTGAAGAGGCATACTATCAGGATAAGACTTCTTATGAAGCAATAGTAATGAAGATACTGTGGTATTGATCCAAGGATAGATTAAAGGAGACCCACACACATACGGACACTAATTTTATGAAAAAGGTAACACTGTAGAGCAGTGCAAAAGAGTGGTCCTTTCAGAAAATGGTTCTGAACCCTTAAAATTCCTATGGAGAGGGCTTCTGGGTGACTGAGTCAGTTAAGTGTCCAACTCTTGATTCTGACTCAGGTCATGATTTCAGGGTTGTGAGATCAAGCCCCGCTGGGTGAGGATCCTGATGAAGATTCTCTTTCTCATCTCCCCCGTCCCCGCCCTAAAAAATCATATAAAAAAAAAGGATCTTTGATTATTCTTCATCTTATACATCCAAAGTGGATTGGAGATGTGTATTGAAAGGTAAAATAATGGAGTTTTCAGAATATAATTTGGCAAATGCCTTTATGCTTTTGGGATAGTCTTTCTTAACATGACATAATAGACAGTATAAAAGAAAAGATTGGTTCTTTGGACTTCATGAAAATAGAGAAATTGATCTGCGTTAGAAGACTTCTTGAAGAGAGTAGAAAAACAAATCGCAGAGTGATAAATGAACTTTAAATACTAAAACTAGGAGAGTCATATCCAGATTATATGCAAATTCCTACAAGTAGATAAGAAAAATAACAGAAAAGTGGAAAAAGATTTAAACAGGTGCTTCACATAGTAGGTATCCAAATAGCCAATAAACACATGGAAAACTGTTGAGGCTTGTTAGTCACTGGGGAAATGCACAGTGAAGCTACAAGTACTTGAGATTTCCGAAGACTCTACCTGAAACCAAGGCAACTTAATGTGGCACACAGATACTAAATTGCATCTCAGAAGTCCTTTCCTTTTCTCTCCTCTTTTAGTCCTTCTGATTATGTCATGGAGGATCCTAGCTCCATGCTAATATGTCTTTCACACTACCCTAACACGACTGGATTTCCCTTTTTAATGAAGAAGACTTCAAACTTGGACCATTGGCAGTCTGTATCTTGGTATCTCTTTTCCAGGGGTCTTAAGAAAGATGCCACAACTTCCTTGGGAGGTTTGGTGATGTCTGTGGACTGTGTATCAAAATAACATTTGTAAATGCATACAATAAAATGCCTAGTTTTACAAAGGAAACAATATGTTGAAATAGCGTTTCATTTGCCACTCCCTTGGCACTGAGGTTTATGATCACTGTATTCATACTTACGGTTACTTTCTAATTATGGAAGTAATATTGGTTTCCATTTATAGTCATGACACACGATGTATACTTTCAATGTATTTAAATTACAGAGGAGAGATGAATGAGAGAAATACACTAAGTAAATAAGAGTAGGAGTTAGGACAAAAACTGTGGGAATGATTATGTCATGTTTGAGTCAAGAATGCTGACTTACCCAAAGAGGTGACATTAGTGGTGGGAATGTCAAGCTGGTGATTCCACCAGACCAGGCTTGGAGTGCAACCGCCTATCAGTCAGTGGACATCTACTTACTGAGAAGGCCCACCAAGTCCAAGACACTCCTCCAGCTACGGAGATTGGCAATAAACAAGACAAATAATCTATTCTCAAGGTGTTTCCATTCCAGTGGAAGGATACAGACAGCAAGCAGAAAACCACATGTAATAGTGGGATTAACTTTGTATGCTGGTATTGGCCCTGGAGAGTCACTGGAGAGGGGGTGACTTGGGGTACAAGTGGGAGTCATGAGGGAAGGAGTCTTGCTTGGCCCCACGCCTAGTCAGAAAACAAAAGGCCCCCACTCCAATAGTGCCTGGAAAAATGCAGAGGGGCAGGCTGGGATTTCTGGATCATTACCGTGAGGAGAGGAGTAAATGTGTGTTCTCTCTCTGTCCCTCCTCTTGACACCTGGGTAAATGGCTGTTTGCACAGGCACATCACCCAGCCGCTCCCTCAAAGGTAAACAGCTGCTTCCTGCCTTCCCTGCTAGCACAGATTGGGGCCCCGAAACGTTGTGTACCCACAGGAGAGAGGAGGTGTCCTCCATTCACGTTTTCATTAATTCATTCAAGCAAGATTTATTGAGAGCCTCCTAAGTCCCAGGCACTTTGGTAGATACTGGGAATATAGTAAAGAACAAATAACTTCCCCCCTGACCTCGGTCCACTCCACTTAGAATCCAGGGTTACAGGGCGCCTGGGTGGCTCAGTGGGTTAAAGCCTCTGCCTTCGGCTCAGGCCATAATCTCAGGGTCCTGGGATTGAGCCCCACATCGGGCTCTCTGCTCGGTGGAGAGCCTGCTTCCCCCTCTCTCTCTGCCTGCCTCTCTGCCTACTTGTGGTCTCTCTGTCAAATAAATAAATAAATTCTTAAAAAAAATTAAAATAAATAAACTTTAAAAAAAAAAATTGAATCCAGGGTCGCCCAAGCCAGAAGTGCTTCAGAATCCCAAGGTCAGTCCACTCTTGGTGCAGATGGGAACATCCAAATCTGGAGAGGGAAGGTGACTTGCCAAAGATGCTAAGTGAGATTATTGTTGATTTCAAGCTGGTCAGCTCTGAAAACTCCTTTGTCAACTACTTTCAACTGTGTGCTGCTTTTGAGGTTGTCCATCTTAGACAGTATTTATTTGGAATGGACTGTCTTAGTGTGTTCTCCATTACCAAACTGTCATGGCTTGGAGAGAAACCAGATTGAAATGTGATCGAGTTTAAGGTTCTTAAATCACCACTTGGGGTGCCTGGGTGGCTCAGTGGGTTAAGTGTCTGCCTTCAGCAGTTCTGCCTTCAGCTCAGGTCATGATCTCAGGGTCCTGGGATCGAGCCCCGAGTCTACGGCTCCCTCCTGGCTTTTTCCTCTGCTCCTCCCCTTGCTCATGCTCTCTCTCACTCAAATAAATACATAAAATCTTCTTAAAAAATCACCACATGAACTACTTGGACCACCTGAATTTGTTTTAATGTTTATTTACCCTATTCTCCAGGGAATGTTCCTCAATTCCAGTTTCCATGTTGCAGTTAGTACAGCCTATAGTCAGGACAAGCATACATTACATTTAACCATACCTTCCATTTGCATAAATCATGGTATTTTCAATGGTTTCACTCATTTGTCAAATCAGTGTTTCCTCGGTCCCCACTGTGTGCCAGGCTCCGTAGGAGGGACTGGGATTTAATGGTCAGCCAAAGACAAACATACCTCGGAGCTAATCCCTACTCTCTTTTTTTTTTTTAATTTTATTTATTTATTTGACAGAGAGAGAGATCACAAGTAGGCAGAGAGAGAGGGGGAAGCAGGCTCCCCACTAAGCAGAGAGCCCGATGTGGGGCTCGATCCCAGGACCCTGAGATCATGACCTGAGCCGAAGGCAGTGGCTTAATCCACTGAGCCACCCAGGTGCCCCTAATCCCTACTCTCATAGTTAAATCTAAGAGGTAAGCAAGCATCAAATAATTCTATTTATAAATTTAAATTTATCCCCATAATAGATGCTTTTGCTAGTTCAGGTCCTCCAAGGAGGACACTAGGACAGGACTAATTAGCAGGAGATTTATTTGAGAGGGAGAATAGGGAGGGGGCTGGAGAAGACTGGAAGAGCCGTCAGATGGTAAAGCAGGTCTGGGGAGGAGAGAGCTGGGTGGTCTTGCATGGCAGGGTAGTTCCAAGGGACTCTCGGCTAAGCCAAAGTCATCCATCAGAAGAGTCTCAAGTTCTGAAGAACAGACCTGCCTTAGAGTTCTGGTGAGGCTCCATCATGGGCTGGGAGCAGCCTGTGGGAAGTGTGGCCCCAGCAGAGGGGCGGTGGTAGATTCAAGGAAGAGCAGCTGGGGCAGTCAGTTAGACTCCCCTTACTAAGGGATCTAAGAAGTGCATTCTCATAACCACCACAATGCTTGCTGTCACCCTGCTGGCAAGGCCAAGTAGGATTTGGGGTGGTGCACGATTACTCTGGTCCAGGAGGCAGTCAAGTCCAGGGGGAGCATCCTGGTAAGACACATCATCTTAGAGCACATTGTACCAAATGATGCTACTTCATCAGTGAGAAATTTCATGAAAACTTTTAAAGATGGATTTTCAAGACTAGAGACATTATTCTGATGTTGCTTCCTGACAGTTCTATGGTAGAAATTATTAAACCATGTTGGTAGCACATAGAAAAGAAAGAGCTAATTACTAAGACCCGTTATCAGTTTTCCAAGAACAGATCATGTGGTTCCAACCAATTTCCATTGTTGATCAAGTTACTTTACTGATAAGTATTGATCTAAGCAAGGCCTCTGGCCATGTCACTCATTAAATATTCTTGTGGACAACATGTCAAAACACAGATAGGGTGACTATACAGTTATAAAGGGATTTATTATGGATTTCAACCAACCCTACTATCTGCAATCTGGAAGTCTCTAGAGATACGCCATAAGGTTCTTGTTTTTACCCCTGTTGTCTTTAATATTCTTTCTCAGGATGATTTGGAAGAGGACATGGCAGGCCTCCGTACCAAATTTATGGATGGCCTAAATAAGCGAGGAATCGTTGATAGGTTTGATGACAGAATAAGGATTCAAATTGCATTGACAGACCAGTCTGTGGGGTCAAAAACAGCCATATACAATTTAAGAGTAATAGAATCTCTATTTAATGTAAAAAAAAAAAGTCAACTGTGTAAGTATAGGTTCAGGGAGCCGGTTTGACAGTGATTGAGTCAGAAAAGATCAGACGGTTAATTAATCCAAGACTCCATACTACCCAACAACGGAACTTTTTTCTTTTATTTAAAGCAATTTTAGGCTTATTAATAAAGTATTATTTTCCATTGAAGGGCAGTGGTGATCCTAATAGGTTCTGCGAGGGGCATATTACATCTGGAGTACCTCATGCTCAATTCTGAGTGAAAGAGTGAGCAATTATATTCAGGAGGGATTTGGAATGCATGTCACACCAGGAATGGTTATCAGCACTGGGATATATGAGAACAAAATGATAATATTTTCGGGGAATAATAGCGGCCTCCATCTACTAGAAGAGATTTCTGGTGTAAAAGGAAGTATACCTTGCCGTATGTCTTAGCTATTGCCGCATTAACGCTTATAGCCACATCTATCTCCCTCTTGCATACCCACAGGTGAGCTGGAGTTTGTTTGATCTGATGTAAGCTCCTCTGTGCTTGGATCCAGGTCCTGATTTGAGTCCATTTTGTTCCCTGTGTTTCTTTTTCTTTGGGAATCAGTAGGTGTCCCTTGGAACAATTTTCTCATATTGATTGAAGAGTACAAGATGGCATTCGCAAATGGACACACGCATTGAAAGCCTTTGCCGGCGTGACACCCACCAACATCCTAATTGCTCAAATCAAGCCATCCCAAAGTCAAGGGTAAGGAAAAAACACTCTATTCACTCTGAGACCACGGGAAGGGATGGAATGTATTAAGACTACAGATTAGTAGAACCCATAATTCAACTCATGTCATCCTCGGCTAGTAGAGCAAAACAATGATCAGTGGGCTATATTTATAAAAAGATTGATTCTGGTATAATGTATAAAAAAAAAACCAGAATGATCATGGAAACTGTCTATAATAGATGCCAAGTAGTGAAATCTTTGTCCCAGAAGATGTTAGACAGAGTCCAATGGCTCATTTCCCTGGAGTGGCAAACATGGAATTCCTATATCACTTCGAAAGTGAGACACTAAGCTGGTAGCTATCTTTCCATCTCTAACATCCCACAATTTCATGACCCTGATCTGCCCCACACCATTCTTTCCTGACTCTGACACCCTAAGGCTATTTCTCTCTGTGCTGTCACCAGGGGAGCTTAATTATATATGGCATATTTGTTTTCCTGAGAGTTTCACACGCGTAATGCTTGACATCCCAACTGCTTTTGAAGCATTTCAATGGTCAGGCTGGGTCTTATACTTCTCTTTCATCATCTACGGGTACTAACTCAGTGTTGAGCACCAAGCCCTTAGCATGGCGTTAAACTGCCACTCAACACCCAGTCCGGCCCCACACCATTATTCTGGCTCATGTCCTACTTTTCAAACCTTGTGACGTGGTCAAGTTGAGCTATTTGTGCCTCCCATACACAGCCTGTGCTTCTCAGGGCTTTGCTCCCCACAATTCTATATTCTCTTATCCTCATAGTCTCCAAGCCTACCCATCTGCCCAGGCCAAACCAAATGCTACCTTCTCCAAAACGTTTTCACTGATAACCCACCCAGAAAGAAGTCTCTTCCTCTTCTGAATAGTTTAAATACTTCTCATGATGCTTGAGCTTTTCATGGGATCGAAGAGTGGTTCTGAACCCTTATTAGGGAGAAATGAGAGTATTTAAAATATGCATAACCAGGTCCCATCCCCAGACAGTGCCGTAATATTGATCTGGTAATGGAAATTCCAAGAAGCAGTAGTTTAGGCAATAAAAACACTTAGTTTACTTGACCTAGCAAGGTATATGGAAGTAACTGGTTCCAGGACTGACACGGCAGTTGAATGATGCCACCAAGAACTTGGGCTCCTTCTGTCTCCCTGATCAGCAGTTCTCAATGTATCAGCAGTGTCTCCCCTCATGGCTGCAAGACAGTTGCTGTGGCTCCAAGCATCACATCTTCACACCAGCATACCAAGGAGGAACAAAGCAGGCATGGGCTAAGTGTTCTTCTCACAGGTTTATCTTGCCAGAGAAAGAGAGCCTAGAAGTTACCTGCAGACATTTGCTTACATCTCATGGCTAAAACTGGGACAAGCCTATGGGTTGTCCAGATTGCTTTAAGCTAAGCATGATCCATTACTGGAGCCAGACAGTCCTGAACAAAACCTAGACACTGAGCTGGGAAGCAAGTAAGGAGGAATGGTGAGTAAGAAGGGCAGCTTGTGTATATAGATGCCCCTATGGGAGAGTAAGCTTGGGGAAGGAAGGAACATGTCTACGCACACAGAAGCCTTATGACTCTTCAGAGAAGCTCTCTAGTCACTTGCTAAATAACGGAAACCTGTCTCTCCAAACCATTGTCTTAAAAGCTATTTTTATCCATTTTTAAAAGATTTTTATTTATTTGACAGACAGAGATCACAAATAGGCAGAGAGGCAGGTAGATAGAGAGGGGGAAGCAGGCTCCCTGCCGAGCAGAGAGCCCAATGCGGGGCTCGATCCCAGGACCCTGAGATCATCACCTGAGCCGAAGGCAGAGGCTTAACCCACCGAGTCACCCAGGTGCCCTATTTGTAATCAATTTGTAATCCATGCAATCCCCATGCCCCATTTATTTTGACTTCTGAAGATGTTTGTTTCCCCAGGATCCCTAAATACAAGCCAAGTTTTTACTGTGGCCTGCAAAGCCCCTCAGAGGTATAGAAACCACAAGCATGTGCTAACGAGTTAGGTTCCTAGAAAATGTGTTATCTATGAAGAAAACATGGGTTAAGCAAGGCTTTTGTCTTCCCTTTTATCAGCTATCATGAAGCAGGACCGGTAGGGAGTAGATCAGACAAGCCAGGGTTCAAGCACAAGAGCCACCATTTACTGCCTGTGTGACGTTGGGCATTTATTCAAAGTCTCTGATCCTTGATTTCCTCACATGTAAAACATGACCCTTCTCCAGGGGGTGCTCGTAGACCAACACTGATAATACCTGTAAGAATAACCACCATGCTGTGGGGGCCCTGTCCATGGTGGGCCCTCGTCTAGGTATTTCATACACATTTTTATTTCTTACATTCCCCAAAACACAATGAGGTTGGGGCTTGCTTGCATTGTCCCTGAGGCTCAGAGAAGTTGAGGGACTTGCCCAAAGTCTCACAGCTAAGGAGCGAGGGTTGAGGTGTTTGACTCCAAAGCCAATTCTAAAATGTATCAAATTGCTCAGTATCTCTTGCTTTCCTTTCTCCTGTTGTCCAACTATCGGATGCTATTCTGAAGTCACCGGAAGGCTTTTTGTAGGCGCTTCTTGCCCTAATTCCATAATTCAGCATTCTTCTTCTCTCTTTTCTGTTTGGTTCCCAGGTAAATGTTTAGTAATTTTTAAAATTTTATCTTAAGTAAATTTTAAATTTGAAAGAAAAAGCCCACCTGCGAGCAGGGGGAGGGGCGGGGGGGGGGAGAGAGAGAGAGAATGTCAAGTAGACCCCTCACTGAGCTCAGAGCCAGATGCAGAGCTTGATCCCAGGACCCTGAGTCATGACCCAAGCAGAAATCAAGACTCCTATGCTTAACCAACCAAGCCACCCAGGTGCCCCAGTGTTTAGTATTTTTTAAAATGCCCCTACATTATATGCCCTTGTTAATAAATGCCACTTTTGGACTGTCCTGCTTTCACATAGTTTCACAGGAAGCAGAAGAGAGGCAGGGAGACAGACCAACGAACTTCAATATCCTTTTTAGCTTTTATTCTGCCTTCAAGATGCCATGAACCTCCATGAATCCCTGCATCTCAGTCTCTCCTTTCCTGATGGGTACCAACCTGCCTTCACTTCCCTTTTCAAATATCCAGGGATCTTTGTGGCCCCGATCACTTGGACTGTATCGCACTGGGTCTTGCTAATGGCACAGGATTATTTTTCATAGTAGGGTATCCCAAATGGCACAGCAGACCTTTGTCCGCGGCCAGAATCGCGGCACTGATTGCAGACACCATGCACGGTTCTATCAGATTCCCTCATTTTCTCTTTTCAGGAAGGACTGGTGTCCCCTTTCGTCCTGCCTCTTATGAACCAGCGGCTCCTCTTCTCCAAGTCTTGAGGCCGCCGCTTCCCAATCTCTGCCAGTTCCCATTCCTGCCTGTTACCGGTTGAACGGGACTGCCTCCCCTCCGGGGCCGGGACGTGGGCGGGTGGAAGGACAGCTGGTTTTCTCCCCCAAGTCCGTTCTGCATATATTCCTCAAAACTTGTTGGTCTCCTGTCCACCTTCTTTTTTCCGTAAGGAGAGTCTGATGGACACATCACTCTCATCTTTGGTGACTAGTCTCACCCACTTATCATACAGGAGCCATTATCAGGCTGCGGCTGATAGTCACATCCTGGGAGACTTAGCATGCGTCAGTAGTGACCACAGAACATGCTCTAGAAATTGAAAAAGAATACTATAATAAAAACCCTGATGTGACCTTTTTCTTGAAATATGAATGTCACAGAGAAATGTAAAAGGAGAGAGCCTGAAAATAGGTTAATTGCAGTTTGATTGCATCTAATAAGAGCTCTCATTGACTGAACCCCTAATAATGCGGGGCACGCTCCCAAACATGTTCTATACATTAGAACGTTGCATCTATATAACAAGACTCAGAGGATAATGAGATAATGATACCATTATCACCCCAGATTTACAGAAAAAATTAAGGCAAAAGCTAGTTAAGTGATTTGCCTAATACCAGGCAGCTAGTTAGTATCAAAGGAGGGATTTGAACTCAGACTTTGGCAGATTTCCAAGTTCATGAGCTTAGCTACTGTTTCCAGGCTTCACTTGCTTTTTGCTCCATGCACCACCTCTCTGATGTTTCCGTATTTGCTTTCTGGTTAATGTTTACTTCCTCCTCCCTAGTACACCCTGTCAAGGGTGTGGCTTGGGCTTTTTGCTTCCCGAACGTTCCTGAGTTTCAACTGGCTTTACTCCCTTCCAAGGGGACATAAAAAGTGACAGCCTAAGAGGAGTGGGGAATAGAGAGCTGACTCTAGTGAATTATTGGCTACTATGTAGGATTTTGATGATATCGTTGAAGGTTCTTTGATGGCAAAATGTGATCCATCCTTCAGTCAACCCCAGAGGACCTATAGGAAACCCCCAAACACCCAGGATGGGTCACTGGGTATAAATGGATTAAGGAAAGGTCCTGACTCACAGGATTAGTGGCGGGGTGAGGGTAGTATTTTGGACTTTTTTGTTCTATCATGAAATCAGTGCAGTAGAGGGAATGTGGGCTTTGGAGTCAGACTCAGGCTTGTGGGATGACCTTGGGCAACATTCTAGACATTTTTGGCCCACCCTGGATTCCTCAGTGGGGAAACAGAGATACCAATATGCCTCCCCAGGAA